>NC_139348.1:135857055-137057055 GCF_055883805.1 Amblyomma maculatum
AGGATATCAGCCTGTAGGTTCCTCCAACAAAGCGGCCGTCACTTTCGAAGGAAGAAAGGTCCCTTTTCACGTCTTTTACTACGGAGAGGCGCTTCCTGTGCGCCTGTACAAGAAAACAACACCAGCCTGTTTGCTGTGCGGGAAACTTGGACACCGGGCGGATGTCTGCCCTTGCCCTGCGCAGTCACGATGTCCGCAGTGTGGCCAGGACGACATTCAAGAAGCCCATGACTGCCAACCCAAGTGCACAGTGTGCGAAGGCCCACATCCCATGGGGTCGAATCAATGCAAGTTCAAATACCGAACATCACAACCAGCCAAATCCAAGACAGGTCAAGACAGTCACCAGTCCAGGGCCAAGTTTCGGGACCGGTCCAGCCGCAGAGGCACATCTAACAGCGGGGACCGACTGACCCAACGGGCCCAGTCCAACAGCAGCAACTCAGGACCACGCGGCTCCCGGTCATCAAGCAAAGGACGTGACACTAGCGACAAGGCGTCGCACCCCACCGGCAGTCGTCCAGCTGAGAAAACAACAGGACCCCATTACAAGGACCAGCGCAACGACGGCAAGGTGAGCTGGGCAGATGTAGCTGCCTCCTCCCCCGAAGCGTTGGCTTACAAACAACTTAAAGCAGAGATCGAGAAACTAAAGTCAGAAAATAGGAAATTAAAAGAGCAATTAGGCGTCGCAGCCAACCCGAAGAACACATTACCTCCATTGACACAACAGGCATGTCCGATGGAGGAGGACAAGGAAGAGGTACACCCTCCGTACCCACAGGAGCTAAATACTAGCACTATCGACAGGCAAACTGCACTAGAGACGCCACAGCAGGCGCCAATGCCGCAGGTACCACAACCGCAGGCAGCAGCACCGCAGGCACCCATGCCGCAATTTATTGAGAACACCGAAACACAGGACCGCATTACCCGCTTGGAAAACACAGTCCAAGATCTCATGGCCAATAAATTACAAATTATGATCGAGACGACAATCAAAAGCATGTTAGAATCAGTCATCAAGCCCATGATGGAAAAACTTGAACCAGTTCTAATCAGGATGCAAGCGCAGGAGATTAGAATTGACCGAAAAATTCAGGAATATTCGGATGTTTCTCACAACAAGGGCACAAAACTACAGGGCAAAATGGGAAATCGTCGCCTAGTCATCCCTGAACTTGATAAAGAACCTGAAGATCCACCACAGGATCCGACACACATTTCTAATCCTCAACATGGCGCCACAACCAAGACCTAAACTCACCATCCTACAATGGAACTGCAGGGGACTAAAGCGCAAGAGGGAAACATTACAACAATACATAGACTCTTATTCTCATGCGCCGCAAATAATAGCCCTGCAAGAAGTAAATATGGAGGCTAAGATCAGAGGATACTCAACACATCAAACAAACCCCTCGACATGTATTTTGGTCCACAAATCATGCACAGCAACCACTGTAGACCTTGACCTACACAGCGACATTGAATATACCTTCATAAAGTTGCTACCACAACACCGTAACAGCAAGGGCACCTATATACTCAATATATATAGTCGCCCCAAACAGCGCCGCGCAGCCTTTGACGCTATCTTTATCAAAGCACTAAGAGAAGCTCACACAGCTCCCCTAGCTATAGTCGGCGACTTTAACGCTTCTAGCCCATTATGGGGATATCCAAAGGAAGACACTAAAGGCAGGAAACTAGCTTCCGCCATCGCTGACATGGCACTCACCTTACTTACTGACCCGCAGCATCCGACTCGAGTCGGTACCAGCATAACTCGGGATACCTCCCCCGACCTGACGCTCGTCCGCAACGCCCGCAACTATGAGTGGCTCAATACGGGAGAGACCTTAGGCAGCGATCACTACATGCTGCAGACCATCTTTGAAAGCAACAAGCACAGCAAACCTCGTGGGCAAGCCAGAATGACAGACTGGGAGAAATTCAGGAAGGATACTAAACTAGTTACATCGGAACAAATAACTAGTTACGAAGAGTGGGCGGCATCTATTCTCGACCTTAAAGAAAACCTCACAAAAACCCTTGCCACCACGGAGGACCACCCAGCTGTTGACAACCATCTTCTACACCTTTGGGAAGCTAGGCGTAGTCTCATAAAACGGTGGAAGAAACAAAGGCACAATCGAAAACTCAGAATTCGAATAGCGAAGCTAACTACTCAAGCAGACCAATACGCATGGGACCTCGCTCGCACCAATTGGCTAAAAAGGTGCGAATCCCTCAAAGGTCGCCTAGACAGCAAGACTACGTGGAACCTTCTCCGATGCCTAATTGATCCACCGAAATCGAAGAGTGAACAACGTAGAAATTTGCATCGAGCCTTACACAACTTTCAAGGCACGGATGATGAACTCATGGATGAACTCACGCGTCGCTATATCTGCACTTCGAGAGACGCAGAACCCTCAAATCCAGAATACCGGGGGGAACCGAACGAAGACCTAGATAAAGACTTCACTTTAGAAGAAATCATAGCAGCACTAGCAGATATGCGCCGAGGTACAGCCCCGGGACAAGACAAAATTACGGTCGGACTTCTAACCAACCTCGGCACGGAGGCACTGCAGCAACTTACGGATTACGTTAACGAATGCTGGCGCATCGGCACCATTCCACAGGCATGGAAAACAGCCAATGTACACTTTATCCCCAAACCCGGCAAGAAAATCAGCATTGAAAACCTACGCCCCATATCCCTCACGTCGTGCGCAGGCAAACTCATGGAAAAGGCAGTCCACGCACGTCTCTCCAACTATCTAGAGAACAACGAGCTACTGCCACACACGATGTTTGGATTCAGAGCACATCTGTCCACCCATGATGTGCTTCTGCAACTCAAACGCGAAGTCATTGATCCAGCACGCAGAAACAGTGACCGAGCACTTCTATCCCTCGACCTCAAAGGAGCGTTTGACAATGTCAAACATTCCACAATCCTCCAAAATCTCCAGACCACCAACTGTGGCCAGCGAGTCTACTCATACATCTATGATTTCCTTAAAGACAGAACAGTCAACATCAGCATCGGCACTAAACAAACAACGCAAGTGAAGATGGGCACGAGAGGCACTCCGCAAGGGGCAGTATTATCCCCACTTCTGTTCAATATTGCACTCCGCAATCTTCCACCTCTTCTAAATCAGATACAGGGCATACGACACGCCCTGTACGCTGACGATATAACCATCTGGACAACTAGGGGTAGTATGGGAATGATGGAAGAACAACTACAAACAGCGGCAACAACAGTTCAGAATTATGCACGAGCGTGTGGACTAACCTGCTCTCCCGAAAAATGTGAACTCCTAGTCTTCCGCCAGCACAAAAATCAGGCCACGATCGACATCCACGTTGACAACTCACCCATAAAGGAAGTTCAGACCGTTAAGATACTGGGTCTATGCATCAATAACAAGGGCAACAACCACCTCGCCATCCAGAAACTCCGCCTCGTGAGCGAGCAAGTCGGCAGGATGATCGCCAGAATAACGACGCGGAAATCAGGGATGCGCGAAGAAGATACTCTCCGACTGGTGCAGGCCTTCGTCGTGAGCCGCATCGTCTATGCGGCACCCTACCTTCGTCTCAAGAAGTTTGACATCAAGAACCTCGACGTCATAATCAGAACAGCCTACAAGAAGGCCCTGGGCCTCCCTCTTACGACATCGACGGACCGGCTTTTACGACTGGGCGTCCACAACACGGTAGACGAGCTGATTGAGGCACACCTCACGGCGCAGGTGGTACGACTCTCCACGACTCTGACTGGCCGACAAGTCTTGAACGATTTGAACATCAATTGCCCCGAACAGCTAGACCCTAAAAGCGACATCCCAGCCTCATGGAGAGGACAATTCAAGGGAACTCCATTACCGAGGAATATGCACCCCGACTTTCACCAGCCAAGAAGACAAGCACGAGCGGAAGCTATAAAAAGGCACTACGGCGGGCGCGAGGACGTGTTCTATGTCGATGCTGCGGGTCCTGAACAGGGAATGGCGGCCGTTGCGGTAGTACACCAAGATAAAAAATATTACACAGCCATGACACACTGGCTGCGGAGGAAGTGGCAATTGCCCTAGCTGCGACACACACTACCTCAGAATACATTCTTACAGATTCACAGACAGCATATCGCAATTACCTCAGGGGCAGGATTGCACCGCTAGCAGCTAAAATCCTGCAAGATAGTTACACCCGTGGCTACCAACCCATGGATAAACACTTAGTATGGGTACCAGGTCACCAGGGCATCCCAGGGAACGAGAGCGCACACGCCTCAGCCCGAGCATTTCTCCCCCGGGCACCCAATACGGATCTCGTGGAACCTCCTATCCCATTGCTAACTTACACCGAAATACTTCAGCACTTAAGATTATCTCGCCGGGTCTACCCTCCACCGGCAAAGACACTAGACAAAGGGGAGGAGATACACCTCCGCAAGCTACAGACCAACACTTTTAACAATCCACGCAGACTACACGCAATAGATCCAGAGTCATTTGACTCACAATGCAAATTCTGCGGGGAGAAGGCGGACCTATACCATATGGTGTGGGCATGCCAGCGAAATCAGACTGTCACTATTAATAACCAGCCAACGCAGGAGGGGTGGGAGGCAGCTCTGACCAGCTCGGACGCAAGGGTTCAAAAAGAACTCATCGGAAGAGAGCGGACAGCAGCCTACGCCAATGGGGTTCCGGACTGAGGACTCCAACCGCCGCTACAACCTCCTAATCATTTTCATTAAAATATTTTTACCACCTGTAGAGAGATCATCGTCTGCTTCATTGCGTTGTTTCTTGCTAAGGGGAAGAGGAGAGGAAATAGAATTACGCGATGGGTGACAGTGCAGGCGGAAGACATGAGAACGTATACACTAATAAATAACTTTAATTGATATTAATCAATTACTTTGGCAGCCCGCAAAATACTGCAGATTTTGTTATCCGTCTTGAAACGGCTTTAATTATTTTCACTGTGGTTAGGGCTGCCTTATTTTTTTTAAACTCGGATGGTTTGCTCGGATAGAATTTATCTTAGCTGTTTTAATCTTGGCGACTCCGCTTGGCACTCGGGCTGCAGTATTTTGTAAATAAATAAATAAATAAATAAATAAATAAATAAAACGTTTGCTACATTTTACTGGGACACCCGGCATAGAGGAGCCGTAAGAACGAAGTGACAGTTTACAATGTCAAAGTCGCAGATTGCCTCTAAAAACGTCCATCTACGAGGTTTGCGCCAAGGTTCGATTTACGTTTCTTTATTTACTGGCCTCAAAAGAAAGCATTTTGTTCTTTGAGACGAAATCCGTTTTTCTCTCAAGCGCCTCGCATGAGCACTGGCCGCCGAGAGACGCGGCGGCTGCATTTCGATGGAGGCGAAACGAAGAGGCGTCCGTGTGCTGTGCGATGTCAGCGCACGTTAAAGATCCCCAGGTGGTCGAAATCACTCCGTAGCCCTCCACTACGGCTCCTCTTTCTCTCTTTCCACTTTCACTCCCACCTTCCTCCCTTCCCTAACGGCGCGGTTCAGGTGTCCGCAGAAACAAGTGTGACAGATACTGCGGCTCTTCTTTCCTGTGAACCAATTATTATTATAATTCTCTGAGGCGCCTATCGCGATGCTGAACGGTCGGCTCTACCGCGTGGAAGCATTTTTCATTGCGCAAGTTATCGTTTCAGACAGGCAATAAAACTGCTTTACTTAAACGGCGGCTTGGCGCAAAACATTATAAAGGGTTGTTTTTGCAGACGAACTAAAACGTCGGGACTGAGACTAATTGTTCAAAGTACCAGTCATTAAAAAGTCAACCAATTAGTCTTCACTAATAATTAAGTTTGAAAAGTTTGAATAGAAAGAATACTGCATATTAGGCCACGCCACATTTAACGACACTCAGTGGGTTTCATGAAGTTAGGAAACACCTGATTTTTTATAAAGGAAAAGAAAAAAAAAAACCTTGGTTACATCTATTGGACACTCGGTATAGGTTCGTCACGAGCGAGCTCCTAATCAGGCGTCCGAGCCTCTCACTGCGCAAGAAACGAACGGAGGAGATTTCAAGTTGCCTGGAGAGCTGTTATTTCTTTTCATTTGTTGAAATTCCGGGTTTATTTTGCCTTCTGCCTCTTTCTTTTTTTTCTTCTTTTTTAGTGTCTTCTCGGGCGAGCTTCGGTATCACTGTTCTCAGAGCTATAGGCAATGAGAAGAGTATGTATTGTATGTATAACTTTATTAAGGAGCCGGCAAACGACGGAAATTAAAGTGTCGTGATGCTGGCAAGCGTCGGCCCGGGGTTATGCCCTACTCTGCACTACCTCATTTGGCTCGTTTGTGGTGGGTTGTGAGGCTTGTGCTTTTCGAGCGCACCCCGGGCCTGCTGGACGGCCCATAGTTGAATGTCCTTGTCTGTATTTTGCACAGCACTTTGAAGTTCCGGCCGGTATGTCCTAGATGCAGCTTCGGTCGGGAACCTGGCACAGTCCCACATGATGTGCCATTGGTCCGCCGGATCCACTTCACATATACACTGCACATATAACTCGTGTAGATGTCTGGGTGGAGGACGTGTAGCATTGCCGGGGCTTGGAGTGACCCGGTTTGCATTTGCCTTAGGATGACCGCTTTCTCCCGACTAAGTGCCGGGTGAGGCGGCGGCATTGTCCGTCGAGCTAGGCGGTAAAATTTAGTCACTTCCTCGTAACTGGTCATTCGTTCTTTTGTTTCGAACCACCACTCGGAACGGTCCCTCTCGGGGGCGCGGAAGGTAAGCGCTCGCGCCGCCGAATAGGCCGTCTCGTTGTAAGTTGCATTCCGAGATTTCTTAGAAGAAAGTTACAAAAATCGAGAGACGCTCCGACTGTGCGGATCTTTTATTTTGTTATTTGATCGCCAAGTCTAACGTCATCTTCCTCACTTCTGCTGGCGATATCCCTCCTCGCCTCCGTCGTCCTCACCAACAGTGGATACTAAGTAACCCTTATAGAAGAGCCACTACGCAATGAGTAAACCATGTCTAACCAAATATAACAGGCCACTCTCTTCCCTGTATAGGGGATCTTATGTATTACTATATTATTTACCATGTATAATTGCGTTATTTCCTACCAGATGAGTGTATATGATATTGTTTCAGTTCAGGCGTTCAGTCGTGTCCGACTCTTCGTGACCATGACACGCCACGCTTTCCGGTCTCTCACTATCTTCTTAACATCACATAGCTTCATCTGCAATGCCTCGAGAATGCCATCTAACCATCGCGTTCGCTGCCTACCCCTTCTCCGGCGACCCTCAACCTTTCCCAACATCAAATCTTTCTCCAGCGACTCCTCTCTTCTCATCAGATGACCAAAGTAGCTGAGCTTTAACTTTAGAATTTGACCCTCCAATGAGCAGTCAGGGTTTATGGTCGACAATATCGACTGATTTGATCTTCTGGCAGTCCAAGGAACTCTTAAGAGTCTTCGCCAGCACCACAATTCAAACGCGTCAATTCTTCGGCGGTCAGCCTTTTTCACAGTCCAACTCTCGCATCCATACATCACAACTGGAAAGACCATAGCACGGGTTATACTGATCTTGGTTGGCAGACTAATGTCTCTGCTCTTTACTACTCGGTCAAGGCTAACCATTGCTCTCTTTCCCAGAAGCAGGCGTCTCCTAATTTCATGGCTGCAGTCTCCTTCCGAGGTAATCTTGGCGCCCAAGAACAGAAAATCTGTCACAGCTTCCACTTCTTGTCCATTGATGCTCCAGGACTTGATAGGGCAAGACGCCATGATCTTCGTCTTTTTAATGTTCAGTTTAAGCCCAAACTTCTCACTCTCTTCTTGTACGCGCATCAGAAGTCTCTTGAGTTCTACTTCACTTTCTGCCATTAAAGTGGTATCATCCGCATATCTAAGGTTGTTGATACGTTTTCCAGCAATCTTCACTCCAGCTGAAGACTCGTCCAGACCGGCCTTCCTCATGATGCACTCTGCATATAGGTTAAATAGGCAGGGCGACAGTATGCAGCCTTGCCTCTCCCCTTTCTCAATCGGAAACCAATCAGTAAGACCATGCCCAGTTCTGACTGTGGCCTCTTGCCCTTCATAAAGGTTCCTGAGGAGACAGATGAGGTGAATTGGAACTCCCATCTCTTGGAGAGCTTGCCACAATCTGCTGTGATTACTTCCTAACTGTTATCTTTTTTCATATTCGCGTATTTGCATCCTTTATTTTACTAACATTATTATAGTCAGCGGTCAATTATAGGCCCATCGGGTGAAAAAAAAAACAAAAAAAAAAGCCTAATTGGGATTGACAGTGCCTGAAATAAGTCGCTGCAAAGTTTACATCAATCCGATTGCACTTTCACCGGCAAAGCGCGTAGAACTTGGTTTTAGTGTTGAGGAGTGGTTTGGGTATTGTATGAACCTGCTGACTGGAATCTCCCTCTCTCTTCTTTTTATCAGTGCCTGCATCACCTTGCGGCATCACAGCAAGGGACATAAATCATAAGAACGAATTTGGGACAGATTATAGAAAAAAAAAGAAGCAATTACGAAACTTTTATGATGCGAAACTTTTAACACTTAATAAAGTTAACAAAATGGTCGAAGGGGAGGCTCGGTCAGCTCCCTATAGTTTCGGCAAGGGGAGTATCCTTCGTATGAGCCGACAGCTCCATTTGTTGCAACGTCGGCCAGCGGTCTGGTGCTCGCCCTCAACCCTTGCTCAGTTTGTTTTATATAGTCAAGAATCCCAACTCTCTTCCCTCTGTTCAGTGTGGGACCCTAAAACTTATAAGACAAAGCGTGAAAAAAGGCATCCATGTCAGTAATAACGGAAATTGTGACTTCGAGAATTTTATATGCGAGACATATAGGCAGGGATTTTCACGTATTTATCATTGCCTAAATCTCTGTACGAGTTGCTATAAAACATTTTAGAGGAAAATGTCTCCGACGACTTTTCAAAAGATTAAAAAAAAGAGATACATTTATACCTAAACTTGCTTGCCTACATGGCCAGCTCTATATGAGGGTCGCAGCACTCGAAACCGAATTCTAGTACAGAGAGGGTTATACGTGTAAACTGTAACTACTGTTTTCATACAAGCTCGTACGTGTCTTCTTTTCCGAAGTACCTTGCAGGTCGGTGTTTATCAAAAGTGGCACGTGTGCCGTAACAAGGAACTCTTTTTCACCGCGCAATAATTTTTCCCGAAGCCGCTTCTGCATTCCTGTATGCGTTGGCACAGAGGTCCAGTTAAGCGCGCTTGTTTCGTGCCAAGATGATTCATTAGCTCTTTAGAAGGACACTGGAGGACTCTGCGACGACGAAAAAATCACAAACACTGCGCCGTCTACCGGCTGCGAGCCCACGTGTCCGCAGCATTTTGTATGCACAACGCGTCTGGAAACGCAGCCTTGCATCGAAGACAGCGGCGCTCTGTCCCACTCACTGATCGGTCGCAGTAACCTGTTGCACGAACAGTCCCGTCTAACTGACGCGCGAAATCTTGTTGACCTTCGAGACACTGCGGCTTGCAGGAGACTTTTGTAAACATCTCGACGTAATTCCTTCGAAGAAATTGCTGTCGATCACTTTTTTTTTCTTTTGTCCCCGCCCACCGAATTCTTGTAAGTACATGCCTTGCGTGCCTTAATCTCCTAGTGTGTATGTTTTGCTGTAGTGATTCCCCGCTTTGTTATTTAAGTACATCAGCAGACTGACCATTAAACGGGTTGCAAGTGCAGTTCTTCTATTATTTGATGGGTAACCTCCGGAGTAAAGCTGCTGGATTGCGCTTTCCAAAAAAATTCCTTCTTCTGAATTGAGGTTGAATTTATTTGTTACACTCCCTTGGACGTGTTCGCTCGTACGGAGAGAGGTGGTGAACGATTACAATGAGAGGGGAGTAGCGCCGAATGAGGCAGAACGCAAGTTGCTTTGTACGCGATACTTCACTGCCTGAAAAAAAAAAAAAAAAAACTACCTTTGAGGCCGGTACACTTGTAACTATAGGGCTTAGTGTTGAAGTCATCGCTGCTGTATTAGCCCATACATGTCTGCATTCCTACATACTGTAAGACCCTATACTATTACCTTTTTCTTAGGTTCGAAAGGCTCTGGGTATTTTCTGCCGAAGCGTTGCGTTGTGGGCACTCATAAAAAAACGTCAATCTTCTCTGGAAGAACTCAGGTAGTAGATTCGACCGCATCACGTACTTGGTCCGGAAGCAAATCGAATAAAATTTGTGCATTTTGATGAGAGAATCACCACGGTAGGAGTGCGAAGTTACATTATAGTCAAATCAGGCGCTTCAAGTTTAACCACATGCGAAAGTGGCAATATTGGCATAAATGTATAGCGGTCGGCTAAAAAGCCAGCGTGAAGCGTTCACTCCCAGTAACGCAAACATGTTTCATAAACATATTTGTTATCTTTAATTTCTGAAGCTTGGACATATGCGGGTTAATGGAGTGAAATCAGCGTAGGCTGCACAACCTAGGAAACGTACCAAGGATGAGTTGCCCTCACACCAGCAGTCACTAGGACGTGGTCATACTTCCGACACTTATATCCCCGCCCAGGGGGTGCCCGTTCTGTAAAAACGAAGATGTTGAGGCCAACATTCACCACTTGCTGCGGGACTGCCCAGTACTGCAACCAACACGAATCCGGCACCTGAGGATAGCTGGCCTTTCAGCAACCAATCCTGCCTCATATGTGGCTTGGACACAGGGACCTCATCATCGCTCACTCCTGGACGTCATAAAATCAGCCAACCTTTTTCCATTAATTTAATCATTTATTCATCCTTCATCTCACACCCTACTGATGCCCTGAGGCAATAAATATCAATTTAAAAGAAGAAAAAAAAACGTACCAAGGTTTCTCCCGTCCAATTATCGCGGTCACCCCCATGTATACGGGTTCCGAGTTCATCACATTTCCCTGATGACGTGCACCTGAATGGAGCTAAATGAATTTGATTGATTGATTGATTGATTGATTGATTGATTGATTGATTGATTGATTGATTGATTGATTGATTGATTGATTGATTGATAAAACTGAAAATTGAGGGTTATGGACAGAGGTTTAGGAAAGTGTTGATGAGGGAGCAGGGGTAGGCAGTCCTTGGTCCCGGAGTCTGCGTGTTTGAAATAACGCTTCGCTGTGTGGTTTCTGACACGTTTTACGTGCATGTCACCCTCCTCCTCGCTTCTACGCGTGGCCCAAGAAAGTACGTGCTGGGCGACGGCCTTTACAGTGTTACCTCTCCCTGGTGCGATGGTCGATGACAAACGATAATAGACCCTGCTTCTGCAGAAGATTTCAACATCTCTGCTTCCGCAATGGCCAGACGTCATTACCATGTGCTTGCAGCTATACTCTGCAAGACGCATTTTCTAGCAGACTTAAGTCTTACTGAATGCTTGCAATAAATTACATTTCCCTTGAATTTGGCATCATTCTCGTATGAACGTGTTTGCTAATCCAATCGATTTTCCAGTAATCGATTACTAGTAGCCTGTCACATTTTTCCTTCCAAACACAAGTAGTAGGCATTGCATAACTTGGAGAACATTGCTTAAATCGCTTGTAATTACTGGTACAGCTCGAAATTCTCTCGCACTTAAACTACAAAAGTCGAGCTGTATATTAGAGATGCAGTCACGTGAGCGCCCACATTGTAAGTCTGAGCAGCTCTAACCTCGTGTTCAGTTTCGCATTTCATCACGATGGCTCAATGGAATGTCATGTTTAGTGAGCTTGGAGCTTTGTACTCTCAGAGCGCGAACACGGGAGACTGGCACACAGGACTTTGAAGCTACGCGCAATTTCTCATAATTTTCAAGGAGTATCGACCAGAAATTTTTGTTACATTTTTCTTTGCTGTGAATGATACGTGAGACGTTCCTGCATATACATCACCACGGGGTTTCTCCTACAACGGTGAAATCATTTATAATTAGATCTTATTTCCTCATCTGTTTCGGTTTCAGCAGCCGAGCGATGCCTGTGACGTCAAAATTTAGTCTAAGTCACGTGAGAGAAAAAAAGCCATATAATCGCTGAGTCTTCACTTGCTGATTAATGCTTTTGATGCAGGTTCGATTAAGTGTTGTGGTGAATCAGAAAAAAAAAAAACGATTATAGGCATCTTTTTATATCACTCGCATTACCTAGACTTCACTTGGACGTCACAAGTATCGCTCGAGCTCTTAAACCAAAACCGAAACACGAGATAAAAAGAATTGGATTCTAAAGCATTTAGCGGTCGTAGGCAAATATCACGAGGATGATTCGTGCAATGTCTTACGCATCATTTAAAATAATAAAACACGAAGTCAAAGATTAGGTGTCTATACAACTTCACAGCAACTCACTTTCCACGGCGCATACATCGGAATACCCTTCAGCGTCCTTACTTAAGTGTTCATAAGAAAACGCAGAAAACGAAAAGCGAGATAACAGCTCAGCTGCAGGTGAAATTACCGGCGTATGCACTGTAACAGATTGCAGTGCAAGCTAGTCGCGACAGCTCATTTTCTTCCGTATGTATTTGTGCTGTGCTAATAACAGATGAATTAAGCACGTACAGCCTGGCACTTATCGGTTACTTCCTCGTAATTGTTCAGTTATCTTTCAGTGCCGTTGTAGGTCTCCATTTGTTCTCGAGCCGTATTGCGATACGTGGTCCAAAGCATGATGTCCGCGCATATTGTGAACAATAGGCCCTCGATTCTGTCTAGCTGCCATGCGATTTTCGCCGTGACGGACCCTTGAATCCTTAAGTTAAACATGCTGCCCCTAGGTCACGCACAGTCGGAAAAAGTACAGAAAATTTTCTGTTGTTACGACAGAATTTCTGTGCGGTTTTTGACGGGAAACCTGTTGTGACAGCAGAACGTTCTGTAGTAACATCAGAAATTTCTGTAGTTACAACAGATTAAGCGCTACAGAACTACAGACAACAGAAATATACTACAGAAAAAACTACAGAACTACAGGAAAGTACAACAGAACTGCAGAAATATTTGACGTTTACGACAGAACTACATAATATTTTGTCGTATTTTTGACATGGTTCTGTACTTTTTTTTTTTGCTGGGCACATTCGTACGGCTTTTGTATGTCTACGGCACGTTCGTATGTCTACGTCATATGGGCACTCGCATAACGTGACAGCTTACGGCTGTATGCTAATTAGTATGTGTGGGATAATAGGGGCACAAATTTAACGATTAGCGATGTACAGGGTCATCCACTTCTAGCTGCAACACGGTCACTGTTTTCAGAGCAACATTGGGTAGCACGCAGACGCATATAGATGCAAAACGATGCAAGCACAGAGGGAGCCGGACGTGCTGCTTCACATGGTCTGCCAATTAACTTTATTGGGCGGCCGGGTTGGACGCAATGACAATTTGAAAGCAAGGACCTTGTTATAGCTAGAAGTGGATGGGGCTGTACGTGTAGTAAACTGTACGTACGCGAGCTGCACTGCACTGCAGAGATCACTCTAGAGAGCACTGCAGAGATCGGAATGGAAGAAAGGCGAAAGCATGTGTGTTAGCTGCTTTTTAGTAGCTCCTAGAGTGCCTTGACTCAGCACTTTTTAGTCATCACTAGACACTAGTCATGGTCACGACTGTCATTTCCTTACGCAAGTCATGGACTTCTTATTCATGCACATTCCATTTCCGATTTACCTTATTCATGACAAGTGACTAGGATAGATGACTAAACTGTAGTGACTAACATGACATGACTAGGCATGACATGACATTTATGTACCACTTGTCATTACATGCACATTTATTTGACTACCATGTCTCTTCTTAATGCGACGTCATATTACACGTTGCATTTTGCTTCTATATTTTTCGTTCATATTTTGTTTCCATTTTTTCCTTCCACGTTTTGACGACGCGTTTCCTCAAACATAGCCGCTTTGGCCTTAATAAGAAACATGAACGCAGCCAGAAGGGGGCAGAGAATGAAATTTTACCAAGAACAACTATAAGATGAAGCTGCCTTTTTGATTCTCCCTTTGGGGCTGTCAGCTTAGCGCTACCGCAAGAGTGTCGCTCTCAAGCTTGGCGACCTCGCAGACGATGATGGCGTGATGGCAGAGGTAACATTCGTCTATTACCTGCAGACAGGGAAGGGCAGTTACTCGTCCAGACTGCTACAACGAGCCGGAAACAAGACCGACCGTGCATGGCTGGGCCATCAAACAAACGACTCAGACCGGCTGCTGCACGACTGGCTATCGCGTTGTAAAACTGGCACGCGCCACACAAGCGCCAGGACGGAGCGCACAAAGAAAAAGAAGAAAAAAAAAACCGTAGGCAGGTAAGCAGATATGATGTAAGCACGCGACAACCGTTGCTTCTTCACGTTATAGCGATTCAGCATGATGTCGTGGTGGCGCAAGACGGCGACGGGACGGCCCGGTCTTCTGGCGTCGCGCTCTATTCGCGCGGTAATGACGGAAATTATAGACCAAACGTCAAATATCAGAATGTCTGAAGCTTCCTGGGGCCGGATTCTCTACCTTTCTCAATTTTCATGAAAGATTGTGAGCGTAACGTAAAAATAGCTTGACCTTGAGACGTTAATAGCGACGAATTACAAAATCGTCCAATTAACAGCTACTTGTAGTATGAGTCCGCCCCGGTACCGTCTGTTCGCGGGCCTAGTGCTACTTTCGTGGCATGAGGTAGACAAGGGATCGTCTGCTATCTTTTTTTTATAAAACGGCACAATGAATTCGCAATAAATACAATAAGGAAAGCTTTATTTTGCTAAGCAACTACGTTTAAAACTCAGTAACATCAGTCAGAACAAGAAGCGTTATTTTCTCAGTTAAATTAGAAATTAAATTTGCTCATCAGTAACTTTTGTTGCCGCGAAAGCACACTGACGGCATCAAAGCGTTCGTTCTTTTTAGATCTTTTTTGGCTGGTCACAACAAAGTGACCTCCCGTTGCAAAGGGGTGCCACCATAGACATTATCATCATCATGCACATGGCGACCTGCCGTGAAGCTGTTGATTCCCGTCTAGTTGCTGCTTTTCACACGTCGTCTAAAGTCGAGGTCCCGTGCGGATAAAGATGGCAGCGTGAAAACTCTTAGTGAAGGCAATGAAAGCTACTAACATGCAGTGATCAGCTTGTAAAAGCATTTGGCACGAAAATTTACGAAGTCAGCTTGTTGAGGTGAGTCTCTATTCGATGGTGCTTGCTAGCGATCACAAGAGCGACGAGTGGGAGTTATGTGAGCTTCTGTTCTGTTTCTTTAAAAAACTCAAGATAACCACGAAGGCTACACTACTACATCTACCGACAGATGGAAGCTGGCAGTCGCAGTAAGACAAATGGCAGCTAGTACCGCTTACAAAAATGAGTGTCGAGTTCCTTTTGAGCTCTTATGTGGAGCCTAATGAGTCTAAAGGATCTCCATAAAGACTCCTTGTTATTGATCCAACTCATTAAGGAGGCTATTTATGTTTTAATGAGCTTAAGCGATAAAGTTCAGATTTATATGCACTAAAAATAAATTTTATAAAACTGACTCAGTTAGACTTGCTAATGAGTTAGTTGTATAAAACTTGTCTTGTAATTTTTCTATATGAACTTGCTTTGTCCACAACCAGCCCAAATTCTATAGAAGTTGCTCGGTAAGACTTGAATGAGTCATTGAACTTCTTTAGTGCTTCGACTATATTAACTTGCTCTGTTTCTAGTAAAAACGAAACCTATAGAAATGTCTCAATAAAACACTTTAGTGACTTTTCTGCATAGAAGCTGTTTTGAGCTTTTATTATAGAAACTCGCTCTGTTTGTTGTCAATACAAATTATATAGGATTGGCTTAGTAAAAGTTCCTACTGAGTCAACTGTATTGAACTTGTTTTGTGCTTTTATTATATGAACTCTCTCTGTTCTAAGTCAAAACAAAATAAATAAACACGTTTTAATAAAACTATTTAATGACTGCTTTATACCGAACTTGTTTCGAGCTTTCATTTTATAAACTCGCTCTATTTATATTCAACTTAAATTCTATAGGACTGGCTCGCTAAGATTTCCTAATCAGTCAAATGTATCGAAAGCGTTTTACGTTCTTATTATATGAGTTTCTCCGTTTTAAGTAAAAATAAAGTCTATAGAACGGTTTCAATAAAACCTTTTAATGAGGCAATTGTATATAAGTTGCATCGCATCCAGTGCTTCTTTTTTGTGATCACGTTATATGCTCATAAACTCCGCTTATTAACAGTCACGATCGAAACGATGCTAAATGAAAGCGCATGAATGCGGTCGTACAGTGGCGATGCCCGTTACCGTAAACGCTGCTGATCGTCTTATCTGTTTTCTGTACAAGTAGAGAGTTTTGGCATATCATTTTAACCCCCCCCCCCCCTTTCTTCCCCCATCCATGCCGCGGCCGCCAGCTGGCCATGTGCATGGGCAGATGGCACCGATGAGCCAAATGCAGGTGTCGGGCATCATGTTCACATGCGCATTGATTGGTAAGGGGTGATGGTACACGCGACGGCAAAAGTCTCAACTCAGATGCTTTCGTGACGTCTGCCTATAGTGTCGCGTAATCTGTTACGTGTTCTTTTTTGACACTGGCGAAGGCCTCTTGAGTGTCGCGGTAGAGCACAACATCGGACAGAATGCGTTCGGGTGCTTACGGCAATGACTATTGCCACGTACTGTACAACTGACTTCTTCTCATATTCCCGCAGTTAAGTGTATAAATTAGGGCAAATAATGAAGCTGACTTACAGGCGCTCATAATAAAATGTTTTTCAAAGCCGTTAAAAGCAGCCGCACCTGTCTTATTGACCATTTGCCGTTCATCTAAAAGACGTGACAGGCTTGTATGGGTTAAAGCCACAAACTGGAGGTATAGTGGCTTTAGCTCGAGTTGGCCATATCCCTTACAAAAATGCATGTTGGGTGTCTATAGAAATTCGGATCAGATCTGTCAACATACGCTGTTGAAACTCTATTGATAATCATCGACATCTTTGAAAGTGCCGTGTTGACCACATGTTGAGCTCTTTTGGAATAGTGGCCCATGTGTTTCTTAAGAGCGCTTTTCGAATTCGCACCACTGAAATTCTGTTGATTTCAGGCTGAACTGCTTCAGAAACTCTGCAAGTGACGCTTTTTGATTTTCTGCTACCTTTCCACTCCTGAACAACAGAAAATAGTACACGACCATTGGTTTCCCAGGAGCAGACACGAGGTGATTTTCATAAATGCAAAAGTAGTACAGTACATCTCCTAGCTGCGATAACTCACCACATTATATGTTCTGCTCGACCAATCAACAATCCTGTCAGATCAGTGCTTGGTAATGATAAGTATAGTGAGGCTTAAAAGAACAACAAAAAAGATCTTGTTATACATGCCCGATTATACATGCTCACTCTGACCTGGCTAGATCGTTGATTGGTCGAGCAGAACATAGAATGTTATGACTGATCGCAGTAAGGGTATGTGCTGTATTACTTTTGCATTAATTCAAACCAGCTCGTGTCTGCCCCTGGCTAACCGTTGATCATACATCATTTTCTGATGTTCCGCAGTGGAAAGGGTACACAGAATTAAAATGCGCGTTAATAAGAAACGAAATAAGGATTGCATCGTTGCTGAACCCATACCATGAGTTGGGTTGTTTATTCGCTTTATTTCAATTCATGCTCAAGGTATGACGCCAGGCAGTTCTTTGTGTAAGATGCTGATACATCCGGCAACTCCTTGCATGCGTAAACTGAAATAAACAATGGAAATCATAATTAAGGTGTGGTATACACTAACCAAAAAATAAAGCGAAGCGATCTGTACGCTGCCCCACGTCATAGGTAAAGAAATTGCATTTCTTGTCTAAAATGAGTTGGCACTCTTTTTCGCTGCTTAGTTAGCATCGCCGCTGCTTCCAGAACTCGCTAGCATGACCCTAGGGCGCAGGTACCGTATCGAAATAGTACGACACTGTGCCGAACAACCCGTCAAGAACGGTCACCATTTAAAAGAAAGAAAATGTCGCGTCCGCGGTAGTGACAAACCTCGTTATCTTTATCTCTCTCCCTTCCCCCCCCCCCTTCTTTTCTTTCCGACGAGGCTGGCTTGCCTGCCGGAAATATGTATGTACATACGCGCTTCATTATCTTGTAGCACACACTGTACAAGACTGGCATCAACACGAAAAGGAAAAGCAAAACACTCACCGAAACGCAGACGCTCAGTCCGCCCCGCTTTTCGCCTTGAATCCAAAACGCCTGCGACTGTTCAACTTAAACACGTTCTCTTCGCGCAGAAGTTCTATCCCAACAACGGACTCCTCCGAAGAGTTCAGTGCGTATGGGTCTCACTTCACTTCGCGCTCCGATGTGAACAAAACCAACTTCGTGATAATCGCAACCAAAGAACCTCCACACGATGCTTCGCTCACAGTGCAACATACGACCACGGTGGCGAAGAAGCGCCAACTGACCCACCGCCGCACTCACGCATACCCGCGTCGCCGTGCAAAGAAAACACATGCAGATGCGGGGCGCAGAAAAACGGTTTCACTTCGGGGTAAAGGGGAAGTCGCGGCCACGGCGCGAATCCGGCCATATGCCAAGGCCGCCTCGGTGAGGAGAAACGGCCGAGAAGGCAGAGCAGAGACACCGCGGGGAGCCCCCTGCGAGCAACAGGAAGCAACCCCGACCCTCCCGTCTTGCTGGCGCCCGTCCGCGGGGCACGGGGAGTGTGCGTACGAAGGGGACAAGAGCAAGGCGGCCGAATGCGTGTTTGAAAAAGAGTCACCGGAAGAAAACGCGCTTTATCCTTCTTTTCTTTTTTAATCCAGCGAATGTTTTTGTTATTCTTGTTCACAAGTATCCGTGTGATCAAACCGTGATTATTAGAACACCCCAATACTTAAAGTGACTTAGTTTTAGCGTGGTGGCCACTTCGAAAAAGGAAAGAAAAAAAAAACTTTCGAAAGACAAGCAGAGTGGTGGAGGATTCCAATGCAGACTGCACCTCATTTTGCGGCAATGAGCTATGGGCAAAAACATCTAGGCTTCTGCAGAATGTCAGACAATGAAGCACATACTGAACTTTGCAGCTGGTTTAATGAAGCTCTGCCCTGCCCTACATAGTAGGGTAAATCCAGGATCGTGTTCGTTAGTGCGATGACTCACTGAACTTATTTTTGATATAAAATATATACGTATATCCTAGCATTACAGTTACCTTGTGTGACATACAAAATATGATCTATTACGAGGTTTAAGTAGCATTCAGTGATGTGTTTGCATTAATAGTGAAGGGAGCCTTTGCCATCATAAAGTTTTCAGGGCCATATTTTCGCTACTTTGTTGCGAACTATCAGCTAGGTGTGCACCGTTAATGTTAAAAGCTGTCCATATGCACTTGTCCAATAAACATGAACGTGCACGCAATTGGGCGCTGCTCTTATATTACGTTGCAGAATCTGACCAATCGTTAATTTCAAGTGAGATCAAAGAAGCATAACGAAATCGCTACATGTTCTCAACATTGACGCCTCAAACCACTTAAAAACATGGGTCAGCACTACAGTATCCGCTATTTTCTTCGTGAATGTTGAAAACTGACAACAAAAAGCATATAGAAACAATAGTACAGAAAGTCTATTGGGTAGAACACAATGAAAATTTTGTTGGCCGTGTGAAGACTATACTCAACTGGGGCCGAAAGTCTATCGATATTCAATAAATTCAAAAGGCGGTCAATAGTCCGACAATGGAGTTTCAAAACCCATTTTTGTAAGACGGGTCGTTGAATTTCCACCGGCGTGCTATGTCGTGAGCGTCCACTAATCTTTACCGATATGCTTAAAAACGAGTGTGTATTCTGATGAGAAAAAAAGAATCACCTTTTAACTATTTATGACGCTCCTCACGCAGTTGTTATGCTTTCGGACCCTCTATCATCAAGCGTTCTGTAGTGCCGAAAAATTGAGGCTCCTAAAAATCAAGTTTCAGTCTCTTCAAACGACTGACCTATCAATCAGTCACTCAGTGAGTGTGTCAGAGGCTGTGAAACTCTATGGCAAAAATGAGGACGCAAAGGAAGGACTGGGAAACAAAACCACTGCGAAAAATAAATACTCCTTTGCACGCTGTCAGTGAAGCAGCGCTCACAGCATATCTCGCGGAGCAAAGCCGGCCATTTACCTCGCGGCCGTGCGGGCACTCTCCGCGCGATAACATCCGTCACCGAAGCTGCCGCCAGTGCGAAGAAAAAAGAGATTTCAACGATAAGTTTACAGGGCCGAAAGTACCTGCCTCACTTGGCACGTGACGCAAAGCGGGAAAAGAAAATGTGGCACGCGCAAGTACAGAACATAGATGTCCGTGCATGTCAAAAGGGGAAGGTCGAGGGAACAAAACGAGATGTCACGCAGCTACTGGTTGTCGCAGCAGTTGTAAACAAAACGAATGTAACGCAAAAACACCTATTTACAGTTTTGTGTTGAGGGACTCCGCGAGACATCCATACCTTGTAGCAGCTGCGTTTTTGTTATGGAGAGAAAGGAACAAAGGACAGGAACTGAACGACCAGCAGCAGGGTGCACTCAAGGACAGAGTACTAGTGTAGGCAGATGGATGGGTGGCTGGCTGTCATCGGGTTTCATGGTTGCAACGATTACTCTGCTGCGAAGCTCCATTATGTGCCACCAAAGGAAGCTCTTGGCACCTCCACCAGATTTAAACGGGGTTCGCATACAGGGAAGATGCTGAGGGAGAGCTGGGATTACAGCAATACTAGCTTTGACAGCCGCTATTCACATTAGTCTGGTGGTGTGCAGTGGCGATGCGGCTACTTCCACTGCCTATCTTCCTCTTTACAAATTGATTGACTGATTTATTTATCCATTTTGCACGCCAAACTAACTCTATGAACTATTATGTCGTGACAGGACAGCGCAGGAAGGACACGGAATAGGAAGAAAACAATGGCACGAACGCTTCAAAAGTTTTTAGCAACTCTGTCCGAACTCGGACTTGCTGCATCTTTTTGTACGCAATCATTTCCACGTGAGCCAGCTAAATATGAGTGCTCGTGATACAAGTTGTGGAATCACCATTTCGTGCGTGCTTTTTTTTTTTTTTTCGTTACCAAATAGGGCCATGGTGGCCGGGTTTGAGACCCAGAGCTCATACCAGCTAGTAATGAAATCGTATGGCATTGCAGTGCTCGTGGACCGATGCGCTTGGTATGGTGGGGGGAAAAAACACTCCGAAGTAATACGCGCAGACATGCAAAATAGCAGACGTGCGACTAGCGCCAATCTGCTACTCGTTTGCGTATTTAAGTCTCATTTACTGTCTGGTTTGATGATTTACTCATTCAGTATCTCTTTCAGTCATTCTTATTCATTTATTTCTTTCATCCATGAGTTAATTCGTCTATTCTTAATTTCCTTCCTTCCTTCCTTCCTTCCTTCCTTCCTTCCTTCCTTCCTTCCTTCCTTCCTTCCTTACTTACTTACTTACTTACTTACTTACTTACTTGCTTATTTACTTGCTTACTTACCTACCTTATTACTTACTAACTTACTTACTTACTTACTTACTTACTTACTTACTTACTTACTTACTTACTTACTTACTTACTTACTTACTTACTTACTTACTTACTTACTTACTTACTTACTTACTTACTTACTTACTTACTTACTTACTTACTTACTTACTTACTTACTTACTTACTTACTTACTTACTTACTTACTTACTTACTTACTTACTTACTTACTTACTTACTTACTTACTTACTTACTTACTTACTTACTTACTTACTTACTTACTTACTTACTTACTTACTTACTTACTTACTTACTTACTTACTTACTTACTTACTTACTTACTTACTTACTTACTTACTTACTTACTTACTTACTTACTTACTTACTTACTTACTTACTTACTTACTTACTTACTTACTTACTTACTTACTTACTTACTTACTTACTTACTTACTTACTTACTTACTTACTTACTTACTTACTTACTTACTTACTTACTTACTTACTTACTTACTTACTTACTTACTTACTTACTTACTTACTTACTTACTTACTTACTTACTTACTTACTTACTTACTTACTTACTTACTTACTTACTTACTTACTTACTTACTTACTTACTTACTTACTTACTTACTTACTTACTTACTTACTTACTTACTTACTTACTTACTTACTTACTTACTTACTTACTTACTTACTTACTTACTTACTTACTTACTTACTTTACTTACTTTACTTACTTACTTACTTACTTACTTACTTACTTACTTACTTACTTACTTACTTACTTACTTACTTACTTACTTACTTACTTACTTACTTACTTACTTACTTACTTACTTTACTTACTTACTTACTTACTTACTTACTTACTTACTTACTTACTTACTTACTTACTTACTTACTTACTTACTTACTTACTTACTTACTTACTTACTTACTTACTTACTTACTTACTTACTTACTTACTTACTTACTTACTTACTTACTTACTTACTTACTTACTTACTTACTTACTTACTTACTTACTTACTTACTTACTTACTTACTTACTTACTTACTTACTTACTTACTTACTTACTTACTTACTTACTTACTTACTTACTTACTTACTTACTTACTTACTTACTTACTTACTTACTTACTTACTTACTTACTTACTTACTTACTTACCTACCTTATTACTTACTTACTTCATTCATTCATTCATTCATTCATTCATTCATTCATATTTCTTTCCTCCATTCGTTCATTCATGTATGAGCATTATCGATCTTTGGGCCGATTTTGAACACAATAAGCATGCCCAATACACATTCGCATGCATTTAAAGTCTCGTAAAACTTGCTGCAGAGAAGCTCCTAATAGAGCCTGCCGTCGTCATCCCTCTCCTTTCACGCTCACTTTGGATCATGTACGTATCTAGTACGCAAATTCATGCTTATTGGGGGGGGGGGGGGCAAATGACGTCAGGACACATGAAAAGCGATTTAGGTGCATATAGTGGCTCTATAGTGACATACCTCTAAAACCCATCTCATTTCTTTACTCTCACTAGTTCCTGTTACTGAAATGTGCAGCGCCAACGCAGACAAATAAAAGACAGTAAAAAGAAAATCGCGTTCATCCTTGCTACTATTTTGTCTTTATATGTCCCAGAGCTTCTTTCGGTAATATGCATCAAGTAGCCCAGCAAGATTAAGTTATAAAGTTCTACTGACTAGTGCACTCGAGTCCGACCTTCGCCTGCACAAAGTTTGGTTTGAAGCCTCCGCTTAACGCAGAGCTATCAGTGCGCTGGCACTAATTAGCGTTATTAGTGAGCGGGCACTGGATTACAGGGCCATAAAAAACTGCTGACGCAGCATTTTTACGCGTATGCATAACGCTGGCAACGAGAGCGGTTTAGACGCCCCAGTTCCTTCATCCGCCCAACAATGGCACATACTCCCATGACGCGTTATCGCACCGGCACGCGCCACACTGTGTACTGAAGAGGTGCGCAAAGATTATAAAAACGATAGCGGCATTGCAGTTTGGAGCCCGTATACTAATGTGTGATTCTGTGCTTTGCACTTTATCGTGTACTGGACAACAATGCCTCGAGCAAGTATCTACAGAGTGCGACGTTTAAGTGCGAGTCAATGTTCGGCGCTGTTTATATATTGCACAGCATACAGTATTGTATACACGTGTCCCCTATCTATCGCACTCTGTACTCCGTTTCTGTGCAAACACCGGTCTCGTAATACCTGGAGTGATACAAACCCAAAAGATGAGTGACGATATACTGCGACGTTCTCTCGGAAGCTGAGAGGTCTTTCACCAAATCTAGTGGCATCTTGTTCCCGTCTTCATTTTGATACTTTCTCTTTTTCTTTTTTTCTGAAGCGTGTTTTTTTTTTCCAGTTTTTTCGCTTAAATCATTGGGTAAACATTCCGCTCCTTTTACATGGGAAAATAAAATGACATACTTTCCTAAAAGGCTAAAGCATTGAGTGTTGTACAATCGCTCTTGCGAGAAAGCCCTTGTTGCAGACTAAGCCACTGCGATATAGCAGTTGTCGTGGCTTTAGGATGCTGAAAACGAGGTCGCAGGATCGAATCCTGGCCGCGGTAGTAGCAATTCAGTGGGAGCAAAACTATAACATGTCTGTGCAATGAGATGCGTCAGTGTACGTTCGATGGCCGAAAATATGGCACCCTAATTATTATTATTATTATTATTATTATTATTATTATTATTATTATTATTATTATTATTATTATTATTATTATTATTATTATTATTATTATTATTATTATTATTATTATTATTATTATTATTATTACTGCATAGTGTTGTGATTCGCGACGTCGTTTACCCTCTTCTATCTAATGCATAAAGCATGCATACACTGTTGGGTGAGAACATGTTCCTTGTAGCCTGTGCTCTTCAGTCGAGAGGACTTGGGTCGCTGTGAAAAAGCAGCGTTAAGAAAAAGTAAGCTATAGTATTCGACTCCCCGCCAGCGTTGAACAAGTCAATGCGTTTTCGCGAAAAAATGTCAAGAAATTTGCGAAAAAAAAAATTGTCCAACGCCCTTGACCTCTCGATTTTGCCTTTCAGACAGCTCGCGCTAGGTACACAAAATAGACCAAACGATAATTGGTGCTAATTATTTATTTATTTCTCAAACTTTAGCAGTGCAATCAAATGTCTGACCATGTCGTTTGAATACGGTTACATTAGCTTACGTAAAGGTAATAATTTATTTTATATCTTCATAATTCGCGCGTCAGGGGATTAATCTAGATCTGACTAATGCGACGTCTCCCATTACTCACGTGCACGTTCAGGACATTGAACTCCTCGCACCCCTCTCTTTATTGGTTATGTGTAGTTTATTACCGCGCATTAAAGAAAAGAACAGTTTCGAGGAAAGAAAAGTAACTCCTAGCGGGAAATCTTAACTTTCTGTCGATTGCTGCAGCTACCAAACGCGGCGCGAACTTTCGGTTTACGACACCTCGAATCATGACCTCCTCGGCGGATCGGAGGAAAACGTTTCTTTCTGCTTGTTCCTTTGTTTTTTTCATTTTGCGGGACAGTTCGCTTGTCCAATATTCGGCGCCAGATGCTGTTATTTCGTAATTGGCAATGCGCTCAGCTTGTTTCCTATGCGCTCCTCTTCCATCAACCTCTGCTGGCATCCGGCTTCCCGCGCGTTACAGTAGAACTTAGCCGTAGTGATCCCATATGCCCAGACCACAATCCTAAACTATGCCCTTCGGATTCATTAACTTCCTTAGGACTTTTAAAGCGCATACTTTGTTTAATTCTTCCAAAGAGGGACCAGGCTGACGATACAAGCGTTGTACTGTGTCCCTCCCACTCCTATGTACAGAGTTGAGCGTGGGGCGACATCTGGCTTTACAGCGTGAGACAAACGCGATTCACCCACACTGCCCGATGAGACACAGACTTGAGATTGTATGGTAACTAATCCGCCCTTTTCTTTACGCGTATACATGAAGCCACTTCACGAGCACTTTTCCAATGGCCGTTTATGACGAATGTGGCGCGGACCTTGTGAGAGTGTTCCGGGGGCTCAGGGGCGTATTTCCTCTCTTCACCGACTGTGAACATCGTCGTCCACGCTGCAACACGCGATGAGCGAAAAATCTGCTCCGAGCCAGGAATATCACTCTCCAGCGCGGCCTAGAACTAACCGCTCGAGCATTCTTGGCGAGCTTGATATTACTCGCTGTGCGCGTACACGGGCTGTGTTCGCCAGGACCTCCCCGAAATTGGTCTCACGAGAAGTCGCAAAGGCAATTTGAGCCTCCCGATTATCTTCTACAATCCAGAAAAGCATTTGAAGGCTCTCATTAGTTATGCGTCGTTGCTTTTATTGCGAAAGCAATACTACTTGCACTTTCAAGCCTTCAGCGCAGCGAGGCGGTGCATACCATTGACCTTTAGCTTCACCCCTGGTTTGACGTCATGCCATCTGCCGCAAAAACCGGGGGCCCAACTCGCGCCATCAGTCATGCGAGGCGGTGCACACCAACGGTGGCCTAACTCCTGCTACTTCCGCGAGGAGCGCTACAGACGGAGTGACGTCATACAGTTGGATAAATCGGGCCCTGGCTCACGCCGTCAGCCATACGAGTCAGGTTCAGCCTGCTAGGACCCTGGCATTCACGTTCATGCGGCTCGGTTAAAGCGGGGCTTTATATGTGGGCTGAGGAAGAAGAAAAAGAGAAGAAGAACGTTCGGTCCCCCGCAGCTGATGCTTTCGCTCAATATTTGGTTCAGCAGCGTTGAACTCTTGTAATTTTTTTTCTCTTTCGTGCATCCATTCCACGCCAAAACTAACGTTTCGCATAGCTGATATCGTATGGACTGCAATAATAAAAAAGCGATGTACGATGTGCCAAGGTCGTGTAAGGTAGGAGAATATGGTGCATTGGTTATCCAGGTGGCATAGGAAGAAAAGAGAGCAATATGGACAAGCTGAATAAGCTGCTCTCGATATAAAGCAGGGGCTTCTGTGGGGAACTGAAGGAAATCAATGTCTGCATCAGACGCACAGACAGTTTCTTATCTACAGCCTCACACACACTATAACTTACAAGACTAACCTTTGGGCAGACATCTGTGCCGTTTAACAACCATACGTATTGTCTACAAACGCATTTACTACAAAAAAAAATTAGAGCACTGCCGAATCTACTTTGGAGTAATGCGAAAGCACGGATGCTGCTGTCGGTTGCTTCTGATTGCTTCTAGTAGCTTAATTCACTTCTTGTTTGCCCATTTAAATGGGCCTTATACGCCTTATACGCATCATCCGACATACCGTAAGGCTGCGCCCCGACTACTGCGAGGAGCCGAGCCACAACCCCATTTATCCTCCTAGCGTGACGTCACAAACAGCGAGCGCCCTCTCTCGGCTGCGACACAGCGCCGTGTATGGACTCGCCGCCACCATCCGATGGCGCGAGCTGGGGCCCCGTCTCTCGGTCTGGCGTGACGTCACACGGTCACGTGAAAGGTCATGTATGGTGGCGCCACGACACGCCAAAGGCTCGAAGTGCTAGCAGTATTGCTTTCGCGATAAAAAAGCACATCAATAAAAGAAATACAAACGTGGAAACACGAAACTCAATTGGCTTTCGTTTCGCAGGTTTCACTGCTGTATGGTGCATGCAGTTTGTACAGCTTCTTGCTGCCATAACATTTTCATTCTCGTGGCACAAATATTTGCCATGTATGGTTCACTTAGTGCCCTGGTCAGAGCAATATGATTTGAGTGACGACCTGTGCAAACAATGGAGATTCTGCCTACTCCCCTTTACCCCCATCCATGGCCATGAGCCTCCCTATTAAATAAAGGACGTTCAATCAATCAATCAATCAATCATTCTCGTTGCGGTGTATCGTGGTCTCGCGTTTTTTATTCGCGTTGAGCAAACTAGAAAGCAGAAAAGTTGAGACCTGTCATGCGTTGCAGTTCGCTTCTACGCGCGAAGCTCGACTGCTCTAGATCAGGCAGAGGCCTGCGGTGTGATAGAGGCACGTGATGCCACCTACCTTCGCGTAGTTGTCAGAAGCAGCCGGAAATATCGCGTGACAATAGAGGTCTGCGCCTGTGCAATGCACGCATGTGTGGGGGCAATGAAAAGAAAAATTTCCCTGCTCCCTCCGCAAATTTACTAGCGACATCGGAGTGAAACACCTGCTGACGTTGACTCCAAGGACGCCGCAAAAACGATGGGGGTACAGAAGGCACATGGAAACAACCGGAGTGGCACCTGTGCCTTTTTTCCCTGTCTCTCTTGCATCGTTCTAAGAATCAGGTTTAGCTGTGAACCGACTAACCCAAATTAAAGTTCTACATAAAGGAATAACGCAGAGTGAACGTGGATGATTAAGTGGTGGTGAATGAGCGGAGTTCGGCAGGAGGTCAACGTCTAGAGAACAGCTGCAGCGACCGCGTTTCGGGGGAGACGACATGCAGACTCTCGTGTACAGTGCGATGTGTCAGGCCGTCGGAACCTACCCGGAGCTCTCAGCTACTTCGAATGTCATAAGTCACGTGCTGCTTGGAGACGTTCAGCCCAACATACCCCGTCATACCACGTCATGCCGCATGATATAACACCGTTCCATACCTTAACCTGCTATGCCATTTGACACCGCCATCCATGCCATATACCGCTTCATACAACACCTTGCTGTAGCGCACCATAACCTGTCATTCCAGAGACAAAATCTTTCCTGCAATTCAGTCCTGGAAGGCTTCCAAGCTGCACGGCGTCTGAGAGGCATCCAAGAAGCGCCGATGAAGTCACTTCACAAGCTTTTGTTTTCGTGGAAAGGTTCTGTGGGCGGCTGGCCCCAATTCCTCGAGAGCTTTCTGAGCCCTGTGTTGGCTATGTCGCCTTAACAGACTGCCTACAGAGTTGGTCACGTGACAACACCTATTTCACGAAAAGTCTATCCCGAAAAAGCAGCCACATAGGCGCGTATTCGCTTGACGACCCTGTTCTTTCGCTGCCTCAACGCGCGTGTAAGGGCCCTGTACTAATGTGTAACGCAGGTCATCATCATCATCAACAGCCTGACTACATTCACTGCAGGGCAAAGACCTACATCCGTCCAATTTACTCCGTTCTGTGCCAGCAGCACCCATTGCATCCCCGCAAACTGGCTAATCCCATCCGCCCATTGACTCTCTGATGCCCACTGCTACGTATGCCTTCGCTTGGAAGTTACTCCCGAGACCATCGGTTATCTTGCATTTGCGCTACATTCCCTGCCCACGCCCATTCCTTGTGCTTAATTATGGCTCTAAAATGCCATTGCCTCGCGTTTGCTTTCTGACCCACTTTACCCGCTTCCTGTCTGTTTTGTGGGTTTCCGCAAAACATTTATTGTTTCTCTACTTTCTTCTGTTTTTAGCGTTACGACTAGAACGCCGACACCGACTTTTCTGCGGCATGGGACCCTTAAGGCGATCGTGTTAAAATTACAACAGAGCAGTGGCGTAGCCAGAAACATTTTTCGGCGGGTGTTAAACGCCGCTGGTCGTAAAAAAAAAAAAAAAAAATGGGTGAAAAGGCCGACAAGAGGCGAGGAAGGTGGGAAGGGTGCAGTGCTCAGATAATTTCAGCGAGTGTTCAGACACCGAAACGCCCCCCATGGCTACGCCCCTTCTAAATAAGCTGTTACGCAATCAACTGTGTTATTAAGATAATGATGCCTAAACTCCCATATGATGCAGTGTCCTCATATCCCATATCCCAGGAAGAGGTAAGCAATTCCCCGAACGATTTCAAAGGCAGGAAAACGGAGCCTGGCGTGGCATAAGCGCAGTTATAGGAAGAGGAGATAACGAATTATGATTAGATTAAAAACAGTTGGCACAGGACAGGACTGATTAGAGGTCAATGTGAAAGGCCACTTGCACTGAGCCTAACCTGTCCGGTGATAGCGCTAGGCTTGTGAGAGTGCATGGGCAAATAAACGATATTTGTTAGTTGTTTAAGACTGCTGCATAGCAGGACCAACTGCTGGTTTCAGAGCACTGTGATGTGGTTATAGCGACGAGGCAGAAACAGAACGACTCGTCCAATGTAGAATGACGTAAGCCCACATGCCCCCCCCCCCCCCCCCCCCCCTCCGCCCCACTTTTTTTTTCTGGCATAGTACGAGGCTTAACCTAGACGAAATAAGACTCAATGAGGTAACGCCCAACCGTGGTGGCGTAGTAGGTAGGCCACTCGACTGCCGTTCCCAAGGATGCGGTTTCGAATACCGGCCGCGGCGGCCGCTTTTCGATGGAGGCGAAAAGTAAGGCGCCCCTAGGCTGTGCGATGTCAGTGCACGTTAAAGCACAGCCAGGTGGTAGAAATCTCCTAAGCTCTCCGCTACGGCGTCCCTAAGTCTGAATGAGTCGCTTTGGGACGTCAAACACCAACACCAAACCAACTTCACAGAGGTATCGATTTCTTTGTAATATAAATTATTTCTGCATACACCCTATTTTAGTTGCTAATCAGAGCTCTATGGGTTTTACAGGATAGCTATACGGTACGTGATGTGATAAAGCAGCCTTGTTGCTAATCGTCATGATTCATGTGGCTTTCCTTCCGTGTTAATATTTATCGGCGTAAGACAAAAGGTTCGATAACAAAATGGCAGTCATATTTACACGTAGTCGTTCACACTTATGTGCCATAGTTTTTGTTTGAAGGTTCAGTTCTTGAGTAATTGCAAATAAGCCCCGCCGGGGTGGTGCAGTGGTAAGGCTCCTGACCACTGTGCCGGAGCTCCCGGGTTTAACCCGACCTCGGCGGCTGCGTTTCGATGGAGGCGAAACGAAGTGGCGTCCGTGTGCTGTGCGATGTCAGCGCACGTTAAAGATCCCCAGGTGGTCGAAATTACTGCGTAGCCCTCCACTACGACTCCTCTTTCTAGCTTTCCACTTTCATTCCCACCTTCCTCCCTTCCCTTACGGCGCGCCCCGCCGGGGTGGTGCAGTGGTAAGACGCCCGACTACTGTGCCGGAGTTCCCGGGATCGAATCCCGGCCTCGGCGGCTGCGTTTCGATGGAGGCGAAACGAAGTGGCGTCCGTGTGCTGTGCGATGTCAGCGCACGTTAAAGATCCCCAGGTGGTCGAAATTACTCCGTAGCCCTCCACTACGACCCCCCTTTCTCTCTATCCACTTTCACTCCCACCTTCATCCCTTCCCTTACGGCGCGGTTCAGGTGTCCACAGAGCAAGTGTGACAGATACTGCGCCTTTCCCTTCCTATGAACCAACCAACCAACCAACCCTTACGGCGCGGTTCAGGTGTCCACAGACACAAGTGTGACAGATACTGTGCCTTTCCCTTCCTGTGAACCAATTATTATTGTTATTATTACAAATAAAAACCCTTTAAAGTCTTCCTTGGAGTAAAAGTTGAAGTTCAGTGCGACACATTAATATGACAACTGTTCTCAAGAAGGGTGTATTTCAAATACTAATGCAAGTGTAAAACAAACAAAAGAGCTTAGTTCAGTAGGAGTCATATGCACATCGAACAATGATTTTACTGCCATCTATTACGGAAAGCTGCATTCGTGAGATACAGAAAGCGTTCCGAAAAGTGAAAGCTGGGAAATTGGTAAGCTTTGGTGTTTATCCCCGCATTAACCTGGTTGTCCCGCCGTCATTGTTTACGTTTCGGTCAGAGAAATGTGCGATTGCAACCAAAGCAGGTTCTGACCCCATCTCTCCTTTACGCAATGCTACTTAGAAGGATCGGGTCCCGTACCTGGCCCACCGGTCACTACAGAACAGCTCGGAACTGGCCTACCGACTACTGCAAAACAGCTCGTACGTATCCCGCCGCTTCAGAGTCTGGGCTCCGGCCCACTCGGGGATAGTTGGAAACGAGGAAGCAGATGCCGCCGCCCACGCGCTCTCTAACCGGACAGACTCGTCCCCCTCCTCCTCAGAAGAAGAATTCACACCAGCCAACACTTTTAGAGAAATTACGCATCTGTACCAAAACAGACGCAATCTTTTACCCCCTCTCGTGTAAAGGGTTAACGAGAGCGGAGGAACGCGTGTTTCTTCGCCTCCTACGAACACCATGATGTGCCCGGTGTCACTTAAACACTTTGACACTGCCTTCTCCAGGGAGTGCCCACACTGTGGGAAAATGTCCTCGGACCTCTTCCACATGACGTGGGCGGGCCCTTACACCAAACCCAAACCCCATCCGGTCTCTAACCGGGCAGACTCGTCCCCCTCTCCTCAGAAGAAGAATTCACACCAGCGTACACTTTCAGAGAAATTACGCACCTGTTCCAAAACAGACACAATCTTTACCCCCGCCCATGTAAAGGGTTGACGAGAGCGGAAGAACGCGTGTTTCTTCGCCTCCTATACAAACACCATGATGTGCCCGGCGTCACTTAAACACTTTGACACTGCCTTCTCCGGGGAGTGCCCTCACTGTGGGAAAATGTTCTCGGACCTCTTCCACATGACGTGGGCGGGCCCTTACACCAAACCCAAACCCCATTTGGGAGGACTGAGAGGCGACCCTACTCGCTGGCTCCGACCTGAAAGCCCGAAAGGCGTTGGTCGAACAAGCAATGGCGGCAGCGGAAGCCACTGGGGTCCCGTACTAGGGATTCCACCTAGTGTTTGTGTGGGGAAGGGCACTAAGCCTGACCCCAGAGCAACCTCCATGTATCTCTACCGCCACCACCACCACCTCTGCTGTCAGAAACCAGAGGCAAACGCGATGCACTTGCGTCACCGGACGCCCGATTAGCTCACCATTTTCGCCGACCGCGCATGAAAAGCAAGCATCAACTTACGAAACTTGTACACCACATTTCGCTGTAATATTTCGTCACGATGCAGGTGGAGTGTCAAGGGCCAAAAAAAAAAACAGAAAAACAAACTGAGCAATGGAAATTTCTTAAATGGAAATGGAAATGGAAATTTCATTTGCCGCCTCAATGCGTGTATTTGGCGCAGCTGGTCGCTCTCCTTGATTTATTGCGATTACGACATTCGGTTTATGGTTTGCGTGGTTTATTGCGTGCGATAATATGAACGACCCACTAACCGCTGTGCGGAGATAACCACCTGGTTAGCCAATTCATATGGCGGAAAAAGAACAGCTGTTATTTGGCAGCTGCTAGATAGAGGCGTGTCCACACTGGTACTGAAACAGGATGCTCAGCTACTAAGGGCCGTATTAATCACTTCTCATGTCAGGAATTATCTGCGTCAGTGGGGTTGGGAGTAAACGGCGAGTTCTCGAAAACCCATCGTAAATAAAGTCGTTCGAAGCGAGCTTCACAAGCACGTGTCGCGCGGTTCCCTCATCCATTGCTCATTGCATTTGTCACTCCGTGTTTGTAAGCCATTTTGTTATGCCCTAAGTCAAACGCTTCAAAATTACTTTTTTTTATTTATTTATATGCCAGCCTCTCGCGAATTAGCTGCAGAGATAGCTCCACGTGTTCTGCACACAGTGCTATACTCGGTAAGATATCCGATTTCAGCCCCGATGAACGTGTGCAGCATTTCCTACAGGTGCAAAGGAACACGTAAACGCACTAATAGCCCTACAAGAAAGCAGTAAATGCGCATGACTGGAACTTTCCGGGAACGAGAGAAGGGATTTCCCGCGTGAGGTCACACTTCGTAAAACTGCGGCTCTGTAATACCGTTTTTTTTTGTTTTTGTTATTTCTTAATTTGTTATTTTCTTTAATCATCTACACCTTGCTCGCATTAAATAGGCAACGACACTGCGAGGTTTCTGTCCACGTTTGCGGATGCTAACGGAACGGGGGCTCTCGACTGCCAATTCTGCTATATGTATATATCGAATAATTTACTGCGCTGTGTTCCAAATAATTACCCACAACGCGATAAACCTAAAAGAGCGGATTTAACACTCATCAGAAGCGGTTGCTAATGAAAGGAAGGCCAGGTTTATTCTCAGTCATATTGGCCTCGAGATCGAGCAGAGTCGCCACCTTGCGGCTCAGTGGCGAAACCTACTCAGTGTGGATGCGTTTTCGCGTCGCGTGCCAGCCCGCAGTGATTTACGCGCGCGTGCGGCGTGTACAGGAGTGTATTTGTTTGTTTCGCGGTTCCTGTGAGCTTTTGCTTACCTATATGCTTCTTGCAAAATAAATATGAACAGTCTATAACCCCACGCTTCATTAAAAAAAAAAAATACTTGCCCGTATCGAGCATGCCATGCTTGGATAAGGACATCATCCATCGCGGTCTTCGGCGCTTGAGATCCTTTGACATGCAATGTCTCAAACGAAGTGGTACTGTCGTTACCGCCGTGTCAAAGCAGAACAGGTCGCTGCTGTCAATAAAAGTTAATGCAAACGCTCAGAAATCGCATATTCCCGTTTCTTTGGAATACCGCAGCTACTGAAACATATGCCACCGCGGACTGCTTCATATAGCAGAATGCAGTTTGAACAGACCACTCTATGCCTACTATGCCTTCTGTATTCACGATAGAGTTGTGTGAGTACTTATTTTTATTTATTTATTTAGTATTATGGTTTTTTTTTTTTTTTTTTTTTCTTTTGAACCTCTGTCTCGGTGTCTCAATGGTAAGGGCACTCGACTGCTGGTTTTGAGAACGGGGGATTCAATCACAATCGTTTCGAAAGGCGCTCCTCTGCTGTGGGATTTGACTGCACAATAAACAATCCCACGTGGTAAATAAATTTGGTGTTAATAATGAAAAAAACGACACCAAAACCAGCCTCTTTAATTATCCGTCATAGCCGATGCGGCTTTTATGCGTTAAACCTGGGCCAATATGCATTTCTTTTCTTCTTCTTTTTTTTTGTTGAAGGCTTCTGTGCATCCGCAAAAGTTTTAGTGAGCACATTTTGCTTTAGAGAAATGCTCGAATGTTTCAGAAACATATTCCCTGCACCTAATGTTTACTCTAAACATTGCATAATACACCTAGATTAATGTACTTTAATGGTAGCCTATTCTAATCATTATAATCCCTTTTAGTCCAAGTGCTGTCTTCCGAGCAAACTCGTCGTTACTGACAAGGGGAGTAAAGCAGCTTCATGCGGGCTTAAATATCAGTGTTTAGTTCGGGAATAAATACATCTTTACAATCGCATGATAAGATGACCTCCATTTCTTTCGGAATAGTTTTATATCCGGCATCTGTTGTGGAAGCAACCCTAATATTTTACTTCGTATAAGATTTAGTCACTGCTAAATAATTAGTGACAAAGAAATTTTCAGCCTGTAAAATTGCTTCCCAGAACATGACAGTGCCCATGCGCAGTTTATAACCATGTCTTCGCAGCGAGTAATTCGTAGCTTCCACTTTAACGTTACTGAAAATTAATCGCTGATTATTGTAAATTCTGTCAAGTGTGTAAAAGTTCTCTCACACGGGGAAATTTATTGGCATTGCAAAACAAAATAATTACACTACTAATTTACCGTTATATATTAACATCACACACATCAGAAATCCCTTATACTTTCCTCGGTTTCAGGAAATCATTTACAGTTAGTGGCGCATGCAGTAATACATTACATTCTATGTCAGTGGCCGCAAAAAAGCATCTCGGCAAACTCAATCCACTCAGCGCTGTACACGTGAACAATCAGCTTTCCTTTGCGGCGAGGTTTCCTGTATATTGTCGGCGTGATTTCATTTTTGGGGAATACTTGTGCATGGTTGTCTGGGGCAAGAGTTGATGTGCACTCAGTATAAGGCAACTCGAAATGCAGTGCGCTGCCAGTGTTACATTTAACCTTCTTAATCCTCGAGTCAAGTACGATTTAATGAACCAGGCTTTCTCGATTCAATCTAAAGTATTGCAGGTTTCTGCGCGGGCTTGACAATAAATTCGCAGGTCTCACTCGCATGAGACGCGCGCAAACTCTTTAAAAGTCGATAAGAAAAACAAAGCTGTCATTAGGCAGGCCCAAGCATTAGCCGCGTGAGCGCGGTACAGCGCAAGGAACGTGCAAAGTAAATCTGGAAGTCTGGTGGTTGCGTGCTTTGTTTTCCTAAAATCCGCTCTTCTTCTGCTGCATTGGCGAAATCCTTAGATCTTTTTCTGCAATATTGCAGAAATACTGCAGAAGACACGTTTTCATCGCTAACAAACCCGCCGTAAACTCAGAAGCAGACCTACGCAGCGTGCGTTTCTGCAAGCGCCGCCGGCTGCCGACCCACACTACCGGAGTGACGGATGCGCCACCTCTAGGTCGATCTCGCGGCGAATAGATAGCTGCATTCGGGTGAATGCTGGTTTGGTTTGGTTTGTGGGGTTTAACGTCCCGAAGCAACTCAGTCTATGAGAGACGCCGTAGTGGAGGACTCCGGAAATTTCGACCACCTGGGGGTTCTTAACGAGCGCTGACATCGCACAGCACACGAGCGCCTTGCTTTTCGCCTCCATCGAAAAGCCGCCGCCGAGGCCGGGATTCGGTCCCGCGTCCTTGGGAACAGTAGTCGAGCGCCGTAACCACTGCACCACTCCGGTGTATGCTAATATGTAATTACTCCTTCATTTGTCATATGCGAAAATTCGACTCAGACCCAAAAAATTACACTGCCTTTGTTGCAGAATTTTTGTTTTTCTTGGCTTGCTTTGGTCCGGTTTGGTTTAGTTAGGTTCGGTTTGGTACGCTTTGGTTTGGTTCACAAGATTCAACGCCCCGATGCAACTTGGCTATTGGGTCACCTTATAGTAAAGGGGTCCGGATAATTTCGAACACCTGTTATTATTTACCATGCACTGGCATTGCAATTTCGACCACTGACCCGCGAAATGAAGAGGTGTCCTTGTGCTGTGCGATGTCAGCGCACATTAAAGATCCTTAGGTGGTCTAAATTACTCCGGAGCCCTCCACTACGGCACCCCTCTCTCGCTTTCCACTTTCACACCCACCTTCCTCTCTTCCCTTACAGGGCGATCAGGTGTCCGCAGAAACAAGGAAAAACACCCACCTTCCTCTCTTCCCTTACGGCGCGGTCAGGTGTCCGCAGAAACAAGCCCCGCCGGGGTGGTGCAGTGGTAGGACGCCCGACTAATATGCCGGAGTACCCGGGTTCGAACCCGACCACAGCGGCTGCGTTTCGATGGAGGCGAAACGAAGAGGCATCGTGTGCTGTGCGATGTCAGTGCACGTTAAAGATCCCCAGATTGTCGAAATTAATCCGTAGCCCTCCACTACGGCTCTTCTTTCTCTCTTTCCACTTTCACTCCCATCTTCCTCCCTTCCCTTACGGCGCGGTTGCGGTGTCCACAGAAAAACAAGTGAGACCGTTATCGCGCCTTTCCCTTCCTATAAATAAATCAGTTAAATCCGCAGAAACAAGTGCGAAACGAAGAGGCGTCCGGGTGCTGTGCGATGTCAGCGCACGTTAAAGATCCCCAGGTTGTCGAAATTAATCCGTATCCCTCCACTACGGCTCTTCTTTCTCTCTTTCCACTTTCACTCCCATCTTCCTCCCTTCCCTTACGGCGCGGTTGCGGTGTCCACAGAAAAACAAGTGAGACTGTTATCGCGCATTTCCCTTCCTATAAATAAATCAGTTAAATCCGCAGAAACAAGTGCGAAAGGAAGAGGCGTCCGTGTGCTGTGCGATGTCAGCGCACGTTAAAGATCCCCAGGTTGTCGAAATTAATCCGTAGCCCTCCACTACGGCTCTTCTTTCTCTCTTTCCACTTTCACTCCCATCTTCCTCCCTTCCCTTACGGCGCGGTTGCGGTGTCCACAGAAAAACAAGTGAGACCGTTATCGCGCCTTTCCCTTCCTATAAATAAATCAGTTAAATCCGCAGAAACAAGTGCGAAACGAAGAGGCGTCGTGTGCTGTGCGATGTCAGTGCCCGTTAAAGATCCCCAGGTTGTCGAAATTAATCCGAAGCCCTCCACTACGGCTCTTCTTTCTCTCTTTCCACTTTCATTCCCATCTTCCTCCCTTCCCTTACGGCGCGGTTGCGGTGTCCACAGAAAAACAAGTGAGCCCGTTATCGCGCCTTTCCCTTCCTATAAATAAATCAGTTAAATCCGCAGAAACAAGTGCGAAACGAAGAGGCGTCCGTGTGCTGTGCGATGTCAGCGCACGTTAAAGATCCCCAGGTGGTCGAAATTACCCCGGAGCTCTCCACTACAGCTCCTCTTTCTCTCTGTCTCCCTTCACTCCCATATTCCTCCCTTCCCTTACGGCGCAGTTGAGGTGTCCACAGAAAACATGAGACAGTTACCGTGCCTTTCCCTTCCTATATATCAATCAATCCGCAGAAACAAGCGTGACAGATAGTGTGCATTTCCTTTCCTTTGAACCAATTATTATTATTATTATTATTATTATTATTATTATTATTATTATTATTATTATTATTATTATTATTATTATTATTATTATTATTATTATTATTATTACATAAAATGGGTGAACAAGAGCGCAGAAACAATAATTGCTAGTGAGCAAGTAGAGCGGCGGACGATCACACTCCTGTGCGGGCAGTTTTAGCGCCATCGATGTATATAACTCAAGGGTTCCCTTGTTTTTTAGGCCCCACCGGGGTGGCGCAGTGGTTACGGCGCTCGACTACTGTTCCCAGGACGCGGGATCGATTTCCGGCCTCGGCGGCCGCTTTTCGATGGCGGCGAAAAGCAAGGCGCCCGTGTGCTGTGCGATGTCAGTGCACGTTAAAGAACCCCAGGTGGTCTAAATTTCAGGAGTCCTCTACTACGGCGTCTCTCATAGCCTGAGTCGCTTTGGGACGTGAAACCCCACAAACCAAACCAAACCAAACCTTGTTTTTCCTCTCTCGAACTATATGTCCTTTTAGGTTTTTTCTTCCGATTCTAGCTGTCTTGTGGAGTTTGATTTTAAGCTGGCAATGCACTCTAAATAAAAGCGGCGACGGTAGGACAAACAGCCAAACCACGAAGCGCTCTGCTTTGTCTTAGCGTATATGAAGTGTTGTCGGCTTCGGTGAGGCGATCTGTGTCTCGGCGCCAAGTGTGTCTCACCTTCTTAAGCATTCACGAGTGAAAAGCATGGTTCAATTGCATTTCTCTTACTACACCTAGATGGCGGGCTCAGCGCGATAATTTTTGGCAAAATCTTGGGCAGCTGCAGCTAATATCGCGTCGACCTAAAGGAACCCTGCGAAGAGTTTGAAACTGATCCGTATAAATAAATTACCGTCTTCTAACCACAGGGATGCCACTTCAAAGCAGCGGACCTTTTACACTTTGGTGAAGGTGACCACATTCGGACACGTCTTTTGTGACAAAAGTACTTTGCTGTTCAAGCTTTCCTTGTTACCTACGCAAAAATGTAAAACGTAGGTACCGTTTATACAACCATGTCTTTTAAAGAGCACACTGTGGTGACGCCAAGCAGTTTGGTTTCTTGATGAGGGAGGCCTTCAATGCTATAAATAATTGTCCGTTTCTTTGCTTACTTGAATAAAACCCAATACCCTGTGTTACATCCGGCCCTATGTAAAAATAAGTAAAACAATTGAGCTTTGAACTTACTCCCTGAGGTCGGACTACACCGCCATTCACTTCTCCCACTCTGTTCCTTCCTTCATTCGCACATATATCTCATTCCTTATGACGTGGTTTAGGCCTCCACGGAGAAAGGCGACAGTTACTGCTCCCGTCCGTCTCTTAAAATATAATTAAAATTTGCGTGGTTAGAAAAAGTGTTCCTGTAAAGTCAGTGCTCGCTAATGCTTGTGTTGTAATTAGACATCGACGTCATAAATTTTCCAAGAAAATAGCTACATTCCTTAGGTGTGCTGGAAGGAAATGGAAGAAAGAAAAAAAAATTTATAACTTGACGTCAGCTTTGACAGAATGATGATGAGTTACAATATACGTGAAGTGATTTTTGAATCAATTCACTTCGTCTTGTGGAATTATAGGTTAAGGAATTACTGAAACAACATGCCTGGATTGGGCTCAGCGGACCACTTCTAGTGTATGAATGCCTTCCTAAATGCTGGTGCTATATGGGTTCATCGACAGTATAATGTGATAACGTCCCTAACATTGCTGTGAAGTGCAGGAATCGTGGTGAAAAATATAGCCACAGATTACGAATTAGAGGCGACTATATATGAGCATTAAGGTCAGAAACCAAACTATGCTAACATTAATATTATTTGGGGAAGCGAAACGCTCATGTAATAGTGGGCCTATATTGGTGCTTTAAAGGCAAAAGAAAAAATATATTCTAAGGGCAAAGCGATGGTGGAAATAAGTAACTCATCCCTTGTAGATTTCGATGCCCCCTTTGGTTTTTCTCTCCTTTTTTTACTCCCGTGCTCTCGACGCCTAGTTACAGTGAACTGGAAGTATTGGGCTTCTAGTTCACTGTAGCCTAGTACAGGCGCACTGGACTGCAGTGCTGGCAGGCTGAGTGTTTCGGCAAACATGCGATAGCGTTTGTTAGAGGAACAAAATGTTGCACGAGGTCGCACACACGCAACACAAAAGAGTACTTTAGCTCGGCAAGCTTCATGCGTGCAACTGCCTGGAAAAGACTGAAATTCAATACAAAAAATGCAGGGAGTTTTGAATAAAATTTTATATCGTTTGAAAGAAGTGTTGCACAAGTTGCATCGGTGCTAACATTCAATGGGATTTTTCTCGAACTTCCAAGGTCGAAAGTAAAGTTATTGCTGGCCCTGGTCACATGTATAGCCATTTCAAAGGAGCACTTCAGTCACCTTACGTGCAACAAGGCGAAAGAATTTTGGCCGCCCTGCTGCGATCCTTGGAACTCCCCTGATTATTCGAGAGGGAAATAGAGAGAGAGAGAGGAAGAGAGACTTTCTCAGTGAGAGAGACACACAGAGAGAGACTTTACCAGGTGGTCGAAATTTCCGGAGTCCTCCACTACGGCGTCTCTCATAGCCTGAGTTGCTTTGGGACGTTAACCCCACAAACCATCAAACCACAACTCTCTACTCTTTCTCTCTCTCTCTAGATATAGAGAGAGATAGAGAGGAGATGATGGCAGAGGGAGAAGGAGAGAAGGGGGAGAGGTAGAGGGGAATTGAGGACAGGAAAGGGAGGAGACCGTTTCCCTCCCTCTTGGGAGGCAGAGAGAGAGGGGGGAGAAACCCTCTTCCTCTCTCTTTCTTCATATCACTATCATTATCTATCACTGACTATAACTATCGATCACTATATACCAGAACCCCGCCAATATCCCTCAGAACCTCGCGGACTCATCTCGCGCACAGTTTCTGAGGACGTCACTCGTGAGCTGTTCAAGGCTTTTGCTTTAATATGCATGGCTAATGGCTATATCTTTGTTATGCAGCGGTTGCTATGCCTCGGCACGACTCCACAAGAAAGGCAAGATTTTGCTCTAGGTAGTTGCTTGCGGATAGTTTCCCGACTATATATGCTTAGCTACGGCGTTGACTTGAAGTGTTGCTGTGCACGAGCATGGAAGGGGAAGGGGGGGGGGGGGGGGGGGGCTCTAGCACGGGCATGACTCCACAAGCAAGACATTCTTTTTCCGTAAAGAAAAGATCAATTCTCATATTTTTTTATGTATTACGTCATCAAATAGTCGCTTTCCGAAAGGCGGAAATTCGTCTGCTCAGGCATGATGATCCGACGAAATGAAGGCGCACTGATTGACCGTCAAGGAACCTTTGCGGGTTTCGAAACACCTACCATTTTCCATAATGGCCAGTGATTGCTACTTTATTTCATCGACTCCTGATTCTAATTTGTGGCTATAAATACTTGACTATTCTGTCGTGTGCACGTTGAAAGAAAACACAAATGTTACGTTCGCAGGAATTATTCCTTGTTCAACATTAGCTCTCCTGGAAATGGCTGGAACCGAAACTCAATGTAGTTTTCTAGCCCTGACCGGAAGCGAAATCCTTAGCCAAGACAAGGCCCAGCCGCGCGTGAAGCCGAGCGCGAACATGATTGGCTCTGTGGCCAAACCTGAAGTCCCTATAGGTCAGATTAGCCAAACCAGGCACTGGAAAATCAACTTCTCGCTGTATTATTTGTATCAAGCCGCAAACCTCACAGTCGTATTTCTTCAAAAAAGAAAAAAAACGCGCGCAATAATTTAATTTCATTCGCTGTTTATACGTTTTCGCTCTTTTCATTGATCCTTCTCCGCGTGGACGGCGAGACCGGGTGCGTGTACATCTGCTGTACCTGCATATATACATTGTCGTTTACGTGCAGCGGGCAATGCATGCTCTACTAATCCTAGGGAGCGATAAAGTGCCCTCGTTTCCACACTTCCGCCTATCTCGCGAGTACACCTATGGGCCGCCAGCTTCCTAACTTAGGTAGCCGAACTACACCGTCATGTTGCATCACATTGACGTCGAATGACGTCATGTCAGTTGGCTTCAATCCAAGTAGGTGACGTTACTCTGTCACAAGTACAGACTTGCATGTATGTTATTGCGGAAACTTTGGCACTTCCGAACAGCGTAGATCAGGTTCTCATCAGAAGTCCTTATCAGGAGGTGCACCGAGAATGGAGGAGGACACTGGCGTCCAGACTTATCGCTTACCCTTATCAGCGGCTGCCGACACGGCGTGTGAGGTTGCGGTTTACCTTGCTATCATGTAATGGCCCCTAGAAAAGCCCCTCCGCGATACTCTGGAAGAAGGGAGAGCTTGCTCATTCTTGTTCAGGAGATTGCGTCATTCCACAGGTTAGCGAAAATATGCCTGTGGTGTGTACGGCAGCATGCAGATAAAAAAAAAAAAAACTAGATAAACAACAAATCTTAGCATTACTTGTTTACACCATAGTCTCGGAACACAGAAGTTGCCTACCTGTGTATAAACATTACATCGAGCGTTGTATGTCGTAAACGTCTGGAGATGACGCACTGAATCCGGGCCTACGTTACATACTCTGTTTGTATTTACGCAACGTACGCGCCTCCCCGAACCCGGGCCGTCTACACAAACGGTCTCAAACGTCTCAACCTCTTTATCGCCGCACGCGCTTGCCCCCTTCATGACGTCAAGATGGCGCTTCGTGCTGATTTCGTCACAGCCTCAAGGCCAGCTGCCACGTTGCAGCGGCACTATCAGGCTTGTGTAGAGCGCTGGAGTGATGAGCTCCGAAACGAATAGAGCGAAATATTGGTGCTTCGTCCGGTCTCGGAACTACCGCCTCTGGTTTCGTTATTGTCTCTTTTCCGAGCGTTGAGCAAGAAGAGGTTATGATGAATGAGAGACATGAATGATGAACCCAGCGCCCTGCGAAAATAAAACAAGTGGGTGACAATACATGGTTATAACAACGAAACTCAAAGAAACAACAGGAAACAGCCCACAAAGATTGTCAAAATATGATTCATAATAAGCACCAAAGAATTTGAAGCAGCTGCTTCGTGCAGCTATGCAGCGACTCTTGAGCGCAAGCACTGTGTACGAAGTCAACTATCCACTTGAAGATTCCTCACCTTTTATCTGCACTGCTGCTGTACATAATGAATTCCCAGAATTCGTGAAACTCTGTGCTTGTGGCTATGGCTCGTGCATGCAGTTTCTCAAATGTTCAATGATGGAATCTTAAATGATGCATGATCGAGTTTGAAGTGAACTTTCTTAAACACAAACCCGCATAAACACAAGTACGAATGTGGGAAATATAAATAAAGAGATCCAGAGGTATTGCAGCAGTTGGATTCACTGTAAAACACCAATGCTAAAGGGGGGTTTTCAACAAAATGCCGCGTTAAAAACCAGAAACATATTATATGCAGGGACACTTAAGTATCTCCTTTATGGATATGATGAGACAGGGTTCTCCCGTATCCCATTGAGGATCCTCATTCACGTACATGTCCTTTGAAACACACTTAATCACTAACCTTGCCCCGCCGAGGAGGCTCAGTGGTTATAGCGCTCGACTGCTGTGTTCAAAAATGCGAGATCGAATACCGGCCGCGGTGGCCGCTTTTCGATGTAGGCGAAAAGCAAGGTGCCCGCGTGCTGTGCGATGTCAGTGCACGTTAAAGAACCCCAGATGGTCGAAAACGTTAAACCCCATAAACCACACAACCACTAAGGACACATAAACTTCGCCCTTCATATGAGGTATATTTGTCCCCCTAATTCATTCGCCTGCAATGAATTATTTATTCGCGTCCGGTTGCAGGATCCTTCCATAGTTCGCCCCATCTCCACCCTAATACTCAGCGAAACACCCGCAGCGATCGACGGGTTCGGTGACCGTCCTACGGCCGAAGTATTATCAATATGACCCACATCCTCTATATCGAGTTTACCGCAATCCCAATCTGACATCGAAGATCATGTTTAACTGTTAAACGTGTTCTAGACACCAGTGTAACACCCTGCAAACAATTCTTGAGCAATAATAAAAAAGCAGTTTGCGAGCCCATTTGATCATCATTGGCCTTGAAGATGGAACTTGGAGGAACCGGAATCGAGGCTGAAAGCTGGTCGTACGAAATAAAAATATACGTAATCATATATCCCTGACGCGCAGGATCAAGTGAGGTCGTTTGTGAGACCAGACGTAATCGTTCAGAAGATAGCAGGATTAAATGAAAAGAGGTATTTACAGTAATGCAACTAGTTTGGTTTGGTTTGGTTGATGGGGTTTATCGCCCCAAAGCGACTCAAGCTATGAGAGACGCCGTAGTGGAAGGCTTCGAAAATTTCGACTGCGCGCACTGACATCGCACAGCACATGGGCGCCGTGCTTTTCACCTCCATCGAAAAGCGGGTGCCGCGGCCATGATTCGATCCCGCATTCTTGGGTGCAGCGGCCGAGCGCCCTAACCATTGAGTTACAGCGGAGGGATAGTAATAAAGCTACTTCGAAGGCAAAGTACAACAGTGATCTTCATTCTCAAACAACGAGTGTTTTGAACTTGAATTTCAATGTTTAAAAAAATATTTCAAGAATTTCATTCTTCTTTTTTGAAGAGAAAATTTCACTACTCCAGGTAGTTCGAGCCGTCGAGTATATGCATGGTTTTCACCTTGAGGGAGATTTAGAGGTCAAACGTCTGTGTTAAGCCTGGTGGGCGCCATGTGGCTTTGGGGCATATTCACGTAGGCGAAAAGAAAAGGCGTCCGTGTGCTGTGCGATGTCACTGCACGTTAAATCCCGACGCGTTGGCGCAATGGTTGCGAAGCCCGAATGCTGTGCTGGGGCACCAGGGTTCGAACCCGATCGCCAGCGGCTGTGTTTTTGTGCAGGCGAAACGGAGAGGCGTCCGTGTGCTATGCGATGTCACTGCACGTTAAACCCCGCAGCGGCGGCACAGTGGTTACGACACCCGACTACTGTTCTGGAGTGCCCGGGTTCGAAACTGACCGCCGGCGGCTGCGTTTCAATGGAGGCGAAAGAGTGGCATACGTGTGCTGTGCTGTGACAGTGCACGTTACAGAACCCCTTGCCATATACTCAAGCACTTTGATCCCAACACCAATAATCATTGCCCGCACTGTGGGGAGATCTGCAATGTCTATCACATGGTGTGGGTATGCGCTCAGAACCCCAACCTCCCCTCTTCCCCTAATCCTTCCAGGGAGGCAGGGGAGACTGCCCTCCTCAACTGCTCCACACTGGAAGTCCAAATGGCTCTCTAGTAAAGCTGGCGCGAGACGGGGTCTCGTCGTCTGGTGTCCCGGACTAAGGGTACCGACTATGCACAAAACCATCTTCTCAAAATAAAAAGTTTTCACAACCACCACCAGGTGGTCGAAACTTCCGGAGTCCTCCACTACGGCTTCTCTTATAGCCCAAGTTGGTTTGGTACGTTTAACCTCACAAACAAAAATGCCTTTAAAGATGCCGAACTTTTCAAAATGGAAAACCGATGTTTGCTGGTTCTAGATATTGGTACATAAATATAAGAAATTACACAAAAATTCAAAAAATATAAAAATTAGAAAAATGAAAGAACGCCGGCCCTGTATGTGAAATGCTATCGCCTCGGAGCTTATATGTTCTCATATTTTCTTTATCGATCCGGGCTGCGACGACCATGTTGCGTTGGAGGCAAAATATAAAACCAAAACGTTCGTTCGCACTGTGACGTCAGTGCCCGTTAAAGAAGTGATGATCTAGTTCCATCCGTAGCCCTCCATAACGGTCTCTTATATCTGTTGTATTTCTCCGGGACTTCGAACCTGCGCAATTTATATTTAAATTTTAACCAAGACATTCCACACCGCGATAGTTCATTTTTCCTCACTTTCATGACCTCCCCCTAGAGCCCCGAGCTCCAGCAGTACAGTAGCCCATAACATGGTCTTACAGTTCCCATCGTGGTGCCTTATCGGAGGCAGCTCGGACCTTATCGGGGTCTTGCCTCCGGGAGCTGCAATAAGCGCTGAAGTGGCTGCGTCATGCGGCACGGGACAAGTTTATTCCGAACGCGGGTGCCAAGAATTGCAGCACTGGCGCATCAGTTTTATGCGCTGGGACACATGATTCGTCGCTCTCTCTCTTGGCTCGGCGGCCAGGGAAGGCACCGTCATGGGACGTGATCTGCGTGTCGCGGTGGCCAAAGTCTGCGCTGTTTATCGAAGACACTCGTGTCCAGCTCATGCTGCCCTCGTGCTCGCGTCGACCGCTTTGCGCGTCTCCGAGGCCGGATCAGGAGTGGACAGTGGCGGAGATTATGTGGAGAGAACGCTTTACTGGGGAGGTCCGGGGTCCATAGATCAGCTACAGTATGGATTTGAAGAGGAGGGGGGAGGGGGGGGGGGGGGGGGAGGGGGTGCTGAAATGAGCTGAAGGTCTTTGAACGTTCATTACATGTGTTAGCAGTCTTTAAATGAACTTTAACGAATTGGTTTCGGTTAACAACAGTAACAAAAAAAAATAATGCTCTCACTTCTCCCGATTACAAAGAAATAACTTTAGGCCAATTAATTTTTTTAACCTAAAACAAAATAATTTTACACAGCTTTATGTTCAGACTGTTGACAACAGACAGCAGTACAGTATGGGGAAATTTTAGCGTTGTCGAATGAGCAGTTTCTTAGGAAACATGTATTAAGTTTGAAAATTTTTCAAAGATGTCATCTTGAAAAAAACCCAGTTCTATATTTCTAAATTTACCCCAGCAGTCTAGTAGGCATCACGAAAATAATTGATTTTCGTTCTCTCTTAGAATATTTCCTAAAATCATTCTCACAGGTTCTTTTCCTCCTCTATTGTTTCTTAGTGTCTGAGAACACTCAAAGCTCTTCTTTCTTAACATATTCTTTAGGTAAGCGTTTGAGAGGAATTTCGAAAAATACATCAGGCGGGATGCGAAGTGTTTTCAGAACATCATTTATATCTTCATATCTGATATTCTAGCAAGAGACAATTTTCATGGTGCTGGTCCGAAATGTTTCAGGGCAGCGGCAGCAATTAAGTTGATTCATCGAAGTTGCGAGTGAAAACTCACGAATATGAATGCTTGTGATTTTTCACCCACAAGGCCGACGACGGATGTTCGGGAGGATTGGGTCTTTAAAGCTATCGCGTGCATAAAAACCGGCAAATTGCATCTACAAGTGCTTTGGATATGCACTTACTAGCCATAACTGCACAGAGGAAATGAAACTTCTTTATGAACCTCCTAGCAAATAAAATGACTTCTTCGTAAGGGACTGAATGAAGGAATCACACAGCATGCTTTTGTATTAGCAATCACCAATACACCCCCTCCCTCACCCCCTTTCTCTTGTCTGATAGTTTATGGTAAATGATTAGCAATGGTATCTTAACTGAGACGAAAGCTCTGTCACAGTGATGGACTCCTGCCTGCGCCAGCTAAGAATGTTTATTATTCTTAACTTCGGCTGCAGCAGGTACACGGCGTTGAAAAGAAAACTCATCGACATAGTTCACTTCTTTTAAAGAAACTACGTGCTCGATCTCTGGAAGAACGGGGGAGCCTACCCGGAAAAATATGATAAGGCCCATTGTGATGCGCGAAGTTCCGCGGCCACGGGCGCTATAACAGCGCACGTTTTCTGCGCACGAAATGATGTCTCCAATCACATGCAGATAAAGCCAAATCGATAAGAAAGATATTTCATTCAGCGTGACATATCGAGCTTGCTCGAAACGTCAGCGGTCTGCGTTCTAAGGCGCGAGACGCTGCAATGTACAGAGTGTTTGCCCGATCTCATATGGAAGCCAGCAGCAACGTCATCCTACGGTATTTTATGACTATAGCTTTCCGAATATTTCCCGGTCTTCTAATCCGTCTACTCTTAATCCGTTCCTGCGGTTCTGTTCCTCACGATGTCCTACCAACTGACCTACAACCAAATCAAATCAAATCAAATCAAATCAAATTTTATTTCGCTCCAAAAAGTGAAGAAAGGGGGCAAAGGAAAAAAATCTGCAACAACCACGCTCACACTCTGTTAAGTTACATTCTCCTCTGTCAGCCATTAGTCATTTTCTGTAGCCATAATAAGTTTGCTCTTTTTCTTTTTTCTCGGTTAGTCACAGAGCCTACAATATTACGGGACTATACCGCCAATATTCTGGATTTGGTACTAATGTCACACCTTGATTACGTTTCGCATGCGTCAGATCTGTCCGGGATAAACAACCATTCATCTCTCAACTTTGAAAATTCAGCCCATGTTCAGGAAACAAATGGGATAGCTAAAGCAATCAGACTCTACAGCAAAGCTAACTTCGAAGGTACTAACGACGAGCTTTATCTTTTCCACGACTTCTTCCCGGATGGTTTAGAAATTCGGTCTGTAGATTAACTGGCTCAACTTTACTACCAAAGTGTATTAAATGTCTATAAAATACTTCTTTCAACTAGAATGTTCATTCATAACTTACACCTAAAAAGGGTATCTAAAAAGAAATAAATGCTTGTTCTGTAATAATACCAGTGCAGATACCCGAAAAGGGGGCTTTAGACATGTACACTTGAAAACTATTAACGCTTTTTTTCTTACTCTTTGTCATTCTTTGTTACTTGCTCCTAGTTGGTATGCTCTGGTACTGCTATTTGCCTTTGAGACCTTAGTCTAGCTGTGTCCACAAATTTTTTCCTTAGGTACTTCCTTCGTCATGTTTGATAAAAACCACCAATAGGATGCCCTCTTTTATATTCTTGCCTACTCCACTAGGCAGTTCAGACAGGCGAGCTTTTTTTTTATACAAGAAAAACAGTAACGTAGTGTGTTGGCGTGGCACACTTTAGAGCACGACTTAACTGCCCTATGCGGGCCACTGGTGGATAGCGTCTGGCGAGGAGTTTGAGCCTGTCGCATTGTACAGAGGCGTGCAACGTAGTAGAGCAGTACATCAAAACGCTAGACTGTGCTTCGGCTCAATCCACCACTGCCATCTTTCCGACGCGCCTCTGCATTGGCTTCGTAACTTTATCTTGTGACTGTGGACCGGTCAGCTATTTCTGCGTGCACGTAATGGATACTGATTTTGTCGGTTAAGGCAAAATTTTTGAAATTAAGTTCGGTGTAATTTCAGCGCCCTTTTTTTTTTTTTCTGCTTAAACCGAAAAGTTCATTATCTAGTTAAATTCTGTTAAAGGAAAATTTTTATGTTGTTAAAAAGGAATATCAGATACTTAATGTCTCCCATGAGAGTTCGAATCGAATCGATCAAATTTTATTGCGATACAAAAATATGCGAAAAGGACAGGTAAAAGATGTAAGGACAGATTGAGGGGCCCTGATCACCCTGATCTCCTAGCACACGGGGAAATATAGAAGCGTGCGGCTAAGGGAGTGCAGTATACTAGGACGAACATATACGTCAGTTATGCAGCATCACTCGAAAGGTTCCCAAATATGATAGCTGTTTTTTTTTTGTTATATTCATTTTTTTTTATTATTATTATAACCATATCGGTATAATAAAACGCTGCCTCTCAGAAGCGGTCCTCCTGTGCAACCGAAATGACTTCACGAGAAGTGGTGGACAATCGGCGGTCTTAGCAATTAACTATACAATCAAAGGTGGTCTTTACTTCTTCTTTCGCCTACGTTCCCTCCAATCCTCAACCTATGTCTTGTGCCACATTCGGCTAAAAAACAAAACAAATGAAAAACTATCGACAACAAATGTTTTGTGTTTGTTATCCTGGATGCCATAATAGTGTAAGTGCTTGAATTATCGTAAATGCCTGCTTATAGAAATTTCACTTAAGTTCTGTCAAATACTCAAAGCCTGCCGGTTGCAAGCCGCGTCAGCAAACCTAATTTCGTCCGTAACAATTATAGTGTTCTAGTAACAATTAAAAATTGCCGCGTGCCTAGTGGCCACGCAATTGGCTGAATCAGATTGGATTGCTTGCTTCGCCTAGTGTACGCTACAAATCACAAATTTTTACACTGACGGGTTACCTAAACAAATATCTAATGTTCAGACATATATATCTCATATATTTGTTTTTGTAGCAAACATTATCATATCTATATTCCTTTTTCGTGACTTGCTCTTGCTCGGCTTGCTAACGAAAAGCAGCCGGAAGTCAAGTACACGTGGTGCCGCAGCCGCAGCGGTGCGCGATTCAATCATTCAATATTCAATCATGCCGCGAAGTGTTTAACGAGGCTGTGTCCGTCCTTTTAAACATACTATATTGTTCGAGCTAAGTGCACAATGGAGTCGACGACAGATGAAGAAAAAAAGAGACTAGCAGAAGAACTGTAAGCGTCTCAGAGCTTATGTGCTGATTGCAAGTATTGTTAACAACGTGTTTTTCTTGTGACCTTGTAGATGCCATACTAATTCGTTCGCGTACACTTTTATCACGGGAGCGCGGCATACAGGAAGAATTTACTTTTTTGTGTTTACTTTCCAAGAGTCGATCTTGCTGTGCCCTCGCGATGTTGTTGCAGCGTGGTTTTACGTAAGCCGCACTTGCAACTTCGCCGACGTGGTATGTCTTTCTTGGCTATCGATTTGTATATTTATTTTCTGATGTCAGTTATTAAGTGTATCTGAATGTACACGTAGCCAGTTGCACAGCGTGACTGACTGGTTTTGCAGCGTTCCTGTTTCACTGTGATTCTTTGTTCACGCATAAAACACGAATCAATTCACTCAATATCTGTGGTGCCATCTGTCTGAAATAGTAGTTCGCCGACATGCCCGTCAAGATTACACGATTAAACAACAGCTGCGGCGCCAAGTTTCCTTGCTTGCTTTAGTCACTCTGACAGCATAGCCTTAAGATTGCAGTATCGCGATAACCTTGAAAATGAGATACATAGTATCTGGCTAGATTTGAGTGATTTTGTTTGTGCTACAGTGGTCCCAAAAAGTCACCTTCGTGGTGAGAGATGCCGTAGGGGAAGGCTTCAAATTAATTTCGGCCACCCTGGCGTATTTAACTTGCACTAGCGTCGCGGACGGCCTTTTTTCCATACCGGCCCCATCGGAATGTGACAGGCGGGGTGTCGAACTTGAGACTTTGTGTTCAGCAGCAGAATGCCATAAGCGCTTTGCCACACTGGCTACCAGTTTAAGTTATGCAACTTGCTGCCAAGTTGCGTGCTTTTAGAAGTCAGGCCCTGCCCCCCATGAAGTTGTGAACTCCAACATTCCCATTACATGTGGTATTCAGCGTTTTTCTATAAGCTTTGTTCCCTCTGTTTACATCAGAAGTTTCCTCTCAAACATTCGCATGCTACTCTTCTCTGGTCTCCATTAGAATAACGTGTTTCTACGGACAGCTTGCACTAAAGCTGCAGTAGTTGCCATATGGTGCTCCAGAAGCGGTAAGGTATAAACTTGGTTCTGTTAAATCGGATATATGGCGGCAGTATAACGTGAAAGACGTGAGCAAAAGCAATACTAGTGCTGGTTTCTTGTCAGAAGCATGGCGACTGCACACTTGTATGATCTGATTGTAGCTACCTGCTTCAACTTGCACTGCAGAAGCCACCCATAATCACACATGCAAGTCACCTGCACAGCATTGTGAGGACGATTAGACAGGTGCAGCTCCTAGTTTGCCTTCAAGCCTACACACATGTTTCGCTATGCCGCAATTTCTTGGTGTGCGGAAGATGTATGAAGTATTTTGAAATCAAGAAGTGCGATATTTCTTTCCTTGAGGTTTCCTGGTTTCTGACACAGAAAGCTAATTGCACAAAAACTTAATGTTTTAATGCCTTAATATTTTTTCATTTCTTTTATTTTTCGTCATATGGCCACAAAAAGAAAATTTGTAAACGTGTGTCACTGTAGTATAGTGATGTATCTTTTATATGACAGACATGAATATATGTAAAAAAAAAAAGGCTTTATTCTTAGAGTGATAATTTAAAAACTGTTTCTACTTTGCATAGCATAGCAGCTGAGCCATTCTTTTGCAACTCCTATAGCAGGTAATAATAAGTGACCTGTTCTTTCAGTATGCCAAGTTAGGTTTGTCATTGAGAACTTCAACTCCCAAAATGTATTGTTGCTAGTGCTGTGTGTCATAATCCCTGATGATAATGTTCAAAAAAAATTAAAAGCATGCATACAATTATGCATGAGATTTAGAATGGCATATTTTGTGTGAGCAGCAAATGTGAACTGATGTCAGGTAAAGGTCCCAGAGGTGGGTATACGCCAGTTTTCTGAGGAGATAGCATTTTTTTTTTTTAGCTTCTGCCGTGATTACCTGAGCTTGCATCTCGCAGTACTGCCTGAACTGTACCTGACATTGGTGTTTATTACATGTCTCATGCTTACGTCGAAATTTGCAGGAGTGACTGCACAGCCAGGCTTCTCAAAATTTCTGAGCCAAACTGTCGGCAACGATCCACAAAACGCAGTGACTACCTTTCATGGCAGGACTACTTCATGTCTTCAGCCTACCTGGCTGCCATGCGTAGCAAGGACCCCAACACGCAGGTATGAACACGCCTCGTGGCTTATGTTTTCCTGGGCACAAATCTATACTGCATTTGGTGCCGAAGTTCCTCAAAGGAACTGACAGTTTTTTTTCCTTGGCTAAAAGTGACTTGCTGCCCCTTTCTGGGTGTGTTAGTGTTTGTTTGGCACCAAAAGATCTATTTGATGCTAAAAAATTATATTTAAAGATGGTATATTCCATTTTGCTAGCACTTAATTTAAATCGGGGTTATCAGTAAAGCAAAGGACTTCTGATCACCATTTCAAAGTAAATTGCAGTGTAACATAGCGTCGGAAATATGCTTACAAAAACATTTCATTGACCGTTAATCATAGCCTGCCTCCTCATCACAACCTGCCTGTGAAAACTGATACTATACTTGCCGACAGCTCTCTTTTTATGACTGTGCAGTAGAGGCTAGGCAGGAATGGAAAAAGAGGGCATTTGTTCCCGTGCCTTGAAGAGTGTGCTGTTTCTTGTTGGAGCTAAGGATGCAGGACAGGAAAGTTGGGGAGAGGGTGTGCAATGTTGCTGGTCCCAAGATAGTGTTGCACTGCATGGGAACAAAGCCCTGTCTTTTTCCCCTTCCTGCCTAGTTTCTAATGCAGAGCCATAGAAAGTTGTCCATGGGCATAGCAACATCTTTATGTTATTTGTTTTCTCTCTTTCATGCATTGCATTTACATTCACAGACACAACTTGAACATCATAATGTTCTTTTATAGGAGCCAAACTTTTGCCATTAAATTTCTTGTCCTGAACATTTATATTACCCTGTCAACTCTTTGCTTCCATCATCTTGATATTTGTGTGGAGATAACATGGGGAAGGGGGGAGGGGGGGGCACCTGCACCTTTTATGGTGGAAGAGAAAAGAAGTATTTCTTTTCTAGTACTGTCTTCAACTCATTGTGAATGTTGGTGAAGGGTGCAGTTTAAGATGCAGTATGCTTACAATAATTAGCCTGTAAATGATGCGGCATCTTTCATTGCTATAGATATAAAAATAATTGTCACACTGAAATTTCAAAGTTTTGCATGGGCAATGCCTTCACTGATGCAATGATCTTCAGAGTCCTATTTCTTGTGCATCATGGCCCAGGACTGGGCCACCCTTAAGTTGTCTATGGTGTGACACTTACTAACCAGTGAACCATTTGCAAAACCAGCTTCTTTGAACTGCCAAGAGAGGGCATTGGCGACTTTACATGTGTGCTTTTTCCTGTGTTCTCTGAGCTTACTAAGTTATCTCACGGCTTCACTGGAGTAGTACTCGGCATTTGTTGCTGCACAGTTTACATGCAGGATGTGACCCACCACTAACCCATGGCACACGAAGCATGTTAATGACCAAAATCTCATCGTCGGTTTCTTGCCCTACTATATATTGTCTTATGAGCACAAATGAAATGTGCTTAATAAATAACTGCAGGCATTTAAAATCATGCTTCTGAAAAGAGAAAGTTCATTGATTTGAGCTTTGAAGCGTTGGTTTTCTGTTAAGATGGCTCTGCCACTGACTCTTGTTACGATCAGGGCAAATCGCCTGCATGGTTGTTCAGTGAAGATGGAGAAAGAGCTGAAGTGAGGAGGAGGATGCTGCGGTGGCTCAGTGGTTATGGTGCTTGACTACTGAGCCAGGCGCACCTGGTTGGATACTGGTTGCTGGAGCTGCATTTCAATGAAACTGAAAAGCAAGGCACCTGTGCACTGTCAAATGTGAGCGTGCGCTAAAGAACTCCAGATGGTTGAAACTATCCAAAGTTTTCTGCTGCGGTACCCTTCATAGCCCAGGTTGTTTTTGGACATTAAACACCGTAAACAAAACCAACGCAGACTAAGGTCTGATTAGAAAATTCTGAAAGTGGAGCTGTTGTTCTTGTGAGCAAGATGATGGCATTGTCAACATGGGTTTATGGCCATGGGCGAAGTTGGAACAATTTGAAGGTGGATTGAAGGTGCAAAACGTTATGCTTCATTGGACAACCTCAGGTCATCATCTAATGCAGCAAGTTCACGAGTATCAGCAATCTAGACTTCTAATTTTCCTGCACCCATTGCATGCAAGAAGTAAAAGTGTATGTAGTAAAAATACTATTTTCTTTGCATTACCTGCCCTGTGCATGCCCATTCCTTCTTGATTTTGACTACAATGTCATTAACCCGCATTTGTTCCCTGACCATTCCGCACACTTCCTCTCCTCTCTCTTAACCTCCTGTCTCTTGCAGAGCATATACATGAGAGAAGTCAACAGTCACTGAAACCGTGGAAAGCATAACAAGCTATTTTCTAAAGTATTTGGTGTTGATGAATGAGCCATTAATAGGATAATCATTTTATGGCTCAAGGTTAATCGATTAGAAAGTAGAAGCAAAAACAACCACATGCTGCTGGCGGGATCCGAACCGACGGCCTCTGCACGTTGCATGGGATGACGTACCAACTTACCTATGGCGGCAGCTGTCCATTCACCTTCTTGTGTATTTATGTTGCGTGTAGCCTGACCATGAGAGTAGTATTCACCAATGCCACCCATGTCTGTGGTGGCGAACACACATAATACGTCCTGTATTACTGCGGTGTGACATGGAACATAATCGAACCGGGAAGGTTGGAGCTGTGAGAGAACCCTCTTATGCTACCTGTGGCATCAAGACTGCCAGAACCGAGGTCTTCGTTATACTATAGAGCAGAGAAGGGTATGGAAATAAGAGGCTTGTTTTGACATAGATCTGAAGGAAGCTATGAGTGACTCTGCCATATGGTCCTGTGTTCAGTTTAAAAGCGGACATTGACCGACTTGGAGTTAGTCATTCTGCACAATGATTGATTAATTTGTATATTTGTTCATCAAGCATTGTGACATATTTATTTTTCTCCTGGCAAGTAAAGTGGCTGTTAAGTTCATGCCGCCTCTGCGACATTGTGGAAGCATTGTAGTGAGAGGAGAAATTTTACATTCTGCGGGTTGAACCTCATGAAGTGGCAATAGGCGAGAGGGAATGCTGAAGTGGGCCGCTACGGCTTAGTTTTAACTACCTCATCTTTTTAACATGCTCTCACATTGCTCAGCATAGAAATTTTTTTTTTATTTTGCCACGATCAAAATATTTCTGACACGACTTTGACTGACACAAAGAGAGGAGAGATTTGAAAAGTATGCTAGAAAGACAAAGCAGTTGGAAGCCTTCAAGGTGCCTTTCAATATGTAGTTTGTTGGGGGCTGTAGCTCATGTAAAACTTTTTCAGTTGTGGGCTTACTGTGTTGCATGTTTTTAATGAGTAACTTGAATGCAATGCAGGTAGGCTGCGTGATCGTCAATGAAGAAAACAGGATTGTTGGTGCAGGCTATAATGGAATGCCCAATGGACTCAGTGATGACGAGATGCCTTGGGGAAAGTCAAGTGACTCTCCAGTGAATACTAAATATCTGTACGGTGAGTGCTGCTAATGCCTAATCTCCTCCAGTTTCTCTTATTTAGTTTTTAATTGCATATGACACGTCTTCACTCAAAGTACTTTCTTAAATATGGTGAGGTGAAAAGTTGTGCTGTCTTTTTTTTGTTATTTTTTTTGTAAAGGATGTTTCAGAAGTCTACTTCCACAGTGATGGACTGTTGGGCTATTAGCTGTGTAAATTGTAATAACAATATGAAATCAGATTTTTTTAAGAACCAAGCTAGTCAGATTAGCAGGGTAATATTGGGGCCTGCAACTGAAGTTTTTGGTCGGTAGATACTAGACATAAAGCATAAAACATAACCACCTACCACGCACGCAGTGAACATGTGAACCAGCTGAGGAGGATAAAAAATGAACCAGACAGCAAAAACAAAAAATTAGCTGTGGTTTAGCTCTGGCCGTAGTTGAATTGCGAAAGCAGCGGCGGAAGTTTCTTTTGCCTGCTACATTATTCACCTAGCACGCCCTATCAGTGTAAGGTGCCACATTATTGGGGACACTTAAGCTCATCCTTTAAGGGTATGATTTGAGAGCGTAAGCTACCTGCTCACATAAAAATTCCCACTTCAACCAAGCCGCATGGACGTGCCTGCATGTTGTAGGGGTAACGAGAATGCAAACGGTTCTGGCAGGCTGATTCTGATATCACTCTTCCATACAAAAGGAGCGACCCGAGGCGTAGCTGCGGCCACCCGAGGTCTCGCTTTGGCTGTCGTAGTGTTGCTTTTGCAACAAAAAAAGGACTCTTTCCATGGCTGCAAATGTGGCTAACGCAGGACTGCTCAAGTTGTCTTGTCTAGGAGTTTCGAAACTTGTGTGTGTGAATGCCCTCGTGTCTAAGCACAGTGCTCATGATGCCAGACCATTGCAGCTAGCTGTAGTTGTGGCAGTGGGAGGCTAGAAACAATCCAAGTATGCTCGTTCAAGCACCACTTGATTAATCATAGGAATAAACTTCACTACTTGTTTCTGCATTCGTGTCGTAGTTTCAAGCTCATTGCCGTCTATCACTTTTTACTGACCTCTGCACAAATGCCCTCAACTTAGCTGGAGGATAAGAGAAGGCCACGGTCATGGCAAGCTATAGCCACCTTGTTTAAACATGAAATTCTGTGAACTTTTACAGTGGTTCTCATATTTGCCAAGCCAGTTGGCTGATGCTGTCCGAAATGTCCAACCACAGTACTGTTCTTTTTCATCAATGTCATTGACCAGTGCGTTTCTTGGAAGAACCGCACGAAGTTCATCTTTGTTGGATACCAAGGAAATATGCATGGCGGTGCTTAACTGAGTCAAGCTATAGTTGGATAAAAGGCCCTGCTTGCAATCATGTCCACTGCACAGAACCCTCTGCAGTAAAGGAATAATCTGTTGTTAAAGCCCTTAATGTTACCTGAACAAAAATAATAAACTATTCAATAAATACTATTATATCATTAATTACTGCTGGTAAAGGTAATGGCACAGTTCTGTCGGAGAGGACCAAATTGGTGCAGATAGAAGAGCTGATGCAACCAGGAATGAAGTTTGCTATAATATAAAATGAAGCTACCTTGCACTGTCAGGCATCTATTGTTCATCAACACTGACAGTCTACATATTTGGAGATCACGCAATGCCTGTTTTGTGTTTTGCAATGAGAAGAATAATGAAAATACATACTCTGAAAACGTGTACAGGTAAAATGCATTTTTGTGCATTGTTCTTTCTTCTCAAAAGGTTTACATGATCCTGGAATAACTAATTTCTGTAATTCTTGCTTTGTCTTTATATAACCATTTTTAAGTGCAGGAACTGGTCATGATCCTGACTAGGATGTGTTTGGAGGCATACATATTGTCAGCAAAATGACCTAGAGACTGTTTTGACTTTTAAGCACACTTTCTTTGCTTTTCAGAGTTAGTTGGGTTGCATTAGGTCAGGGGCAGGAAAAGCTGGAGTGTTTACTGTTTTATACAGCAACGCAGCCTTATTCATCCCTTTAATCTGCCTCTTTGCACTAAATACAAAGCACAGTACACGCGCATCTTGTGTATTGCTTCCATCAAATTGGATCAAACCCATATTGTTAAGAGCACTAATTGAATACCCTAATTACTGAATCACTTTGCGAGGCTGTACTTTGGTGCTTTTTGTACAAATATCTGTTGATGTTGTGATGCAACACTCGAAGGAGTATAGACATTAAATTTCTTTTGCATCTTTTCTTCTTCTTGTTTAGAATATGTGAGTCATTACTGGGCGTGGCTCACCAGATAGTATTTGCCTACAGTTGCTAAATAATTTATCACTGAATTTTTTCTCTCCTCTGATTCAGTTTTGTTTTCAAAAGCAAATGATGGCTGTGATGTCAAGGTTGTATATAGGTCACTTGAACAATAAAGAAACCACATTATAATCGCTCCTTCATCGTTCCGATTAACTACAATGCTAAAGACAGCCAGCTCCAACAGCTAGTATCGCAAGGGAAAAAAACAGCGAACACATCATAGTGTTTCATCTCTCATGAGACCTGTATATAAGTTTCACAATAAATTATTCAGCAGTTATCGGTGAATACTATACATGATGACCCATGTATATGTCTTATGCATAATTACTAAGAATAAGCGTGCCACCAAAAATAGTTATCTATACTGTTTTAAACATGTCATGTCATGCTTCATCAGTAAAGGTGGCTCTCCTCTTCTAACATTGTGACCTACAAAGCATTAGGAGCTTGTTGGGACAGTTTCATTCAATATCAGGTTTCTGCTATGCTGATGATGAACAAAATGTCTGTGATACTGATCATCGCCTCGGGTAAATGAGGGTAACATGTAGTTGTCTTACTCGAGTGCTTCCTTTAATTACTCTTTCACACGTTTTTATCTTTGAAGTTGTTTCTCGTCAATCATCAGCTGCCCTACCATCTGCCTTACAGCATTCTTGTGACCTATTAGATGTTGCATAATAGGGAGGGAGGCAGAATGTTAGTGTTTGTTACACAGAAGTCTCTTTTGGTGCTTGAGATAGACAGAAAAGAGAGCCCTTTATACAGTTTAGTATACAATTCGGTACTATCTACTAAAATCTTTTCATTTCCTAAAATACTATAACATGTTGACACAGTCGGTTTTCTGCTACTATCTAGTGCACTTGTTTGTTCACTGCTGTTTGCCACATATGTGCTAAGACTTTTCCTGGTTGCTCTTTTGCTCCACGCAGTGTGCCACGCAGAAATGAATGCCATTTTCAACCGTAACTGCTTTGAGCTGCGTGGTTGCACACTTTACACGACACACTTCCCTTGCAACGAGTGTGCCAAGATGATCGTCCAGTCGGGCATTCAGCAAGTGGTCTTCCTCAGCGACAAACATCCTGATGAGCCCACCTATGTGGCATCAAGGCTTATACTCACCAAGGCCGGCGTGACTTTCAGGTTAGGAGGAGCGCTGCTTCTTTATTTAACACCGAGTTTATTTGTAACGAATTTTTCATAATAATGAATTTTAAAGGAAGAATTGCTCACACACTCACAAAAAGAAAGAACAAATGTTACAACTGCTTCACTGCGTCTCATAGACAGATGACTCATCTTGTGCAAATTTCATATCCCATGAAGTGCTGCAACATATCAGCATTCAGTGAGTGGAAGAGTGCTAAAGGCTGCATTTTCAAGGCGCAAGCTTCAGAGAATCTTTTTCGCTCGGCTTCATGCAGTACAGGAAATTATTACAGTTGAATCCCGCTATAACGAAATTCACGGTGCACGAAAAAAAATTCGTTCTCGCGGAACTTCGTTATCGCAAAAATTTGACGTGAAACGCAGAAAGAATTGCCCAAGCAGCAGCAAAGGCGTTTAATGCCAAAAATCTGTAAGCTTGGTTTGCTTACGCTTCACGGCGAGCAACGCCGTCACGCGATTTTCGCACTCGGTCAGCAAACCCATTGCAACATCGTCGTCTCGGACAGCAACGAAATTCCTGATGACATCAAAAGCGTCCATCACCTGTACGGCGGTTGCCGCAGCCGGCGCTTCCTGTACGTCGTCGTCTTCTTCATCGGAAGAGTCCTTATCATTCCGGGCAGCTTTTATGATCTGCTCATCACTCACATCTTCGTGAACAACAACACAAGCGTCAGCGCCGATGTATTCGTCGAGCTCGAGATTAGGCGGCACGGTTCCTATTTCTCCCAGCGTTTTCCAGGCGGCCGCGATCCCCGGAGCCGGTGACGCCTCTTCGTCGTCGTCTGTAACGCCTGGTGTTAGGCCAGCAGAGTGTACGGGTCGACCTTCGGCAAATCCGGCGTGCCTGAAACAGTTCACAATTACTGAGCGCCCCAGTGTGCTCCAGGCAGCAGACATAATCTGCAGTGCCACGTACAAGTCCACCTTCGTGTCTCGGCCGGTTTCAGTGTTAAAAAGCAGCCGCTGAATTAACCTCCCGCGGTAAGCGCGCTTCAGGCTAAGAATCACGCCCTGATCGAGAGGCTGTAAGACAGACGTGCAATTGGGAGGGAAAAACCTCAGCTCCGTGTTAGTGAGCTTGACTTCGTCGGAGTGATGCGCTGAACAATTGTCCAAAAGCAAGCAAACTTTACGGCCCTGCCGCTTCATGTCGCGGTCGAATGCCATCATCCACTCGGTGAAAATAGCGCGGGTCATCCATGACTTGTTGTTCGCCTTGTACTGCACAGGTAGGCTACGAGTTCCCTTAAAACAGCGCGGCTTGGCACTTTTGCCTATGACTAACGGCGGACGCTTGTCCGAGCCATCCATGTTTGTGCAAAGCAGCACTGTGATGCGTTTTTTGCTGTGTTTGCCGCCGTGACAGCGCTGCCCCTTGAAGTCGAGCGTCCTAGCCGGCAACATCTCGTAGAATAGCCCGGTCTCGTCGGCATTGTAAATGTCTGCAGGCGCGAAGTTGCTTAAAATTCCGGCCATGTTACTCGCCTTCCAAGCAGCTGCTCCGTCCACGTCTGCTGACATTGACTCGCCGCACAACACTTTTCCAACGATGTTATGGCGGGCCTTGAAACGGTTTAGCCAGCCAATGCTGGCTTTAAAATCATCAATTCCAAGTAGGCATGCATAGTTCAAGGCTTTCTGCTGGACGATGCTTCCGGACAGGGGGACGTTGCTGGCTCGTGCTTCCACAAACCACGCATGCACTGCTTTGTCCAACTCTTCATGGAGGGGCCGCGTCACCTTTTTGTGCTTCGAGGATGTGCCTGAAGCAAGTGCCATTCTCACGCTGTCCTTATTGCCTAGAATCGTTGACAGCGAACTTGCAGGAATTCCGAAGTCTTCAGCAATTGCCGCTTTCTTCCTTCCGCTTTCTGCTTGGGCGATTATTTGAGCTTTTTGCTCAAGGGAAAGAGTTTTGCGTTTTTTCACTTGCGTTGCCATCGTGTCCTGCGGATGAAAACTCGTCGTTGTCGAAGAGAAAGGCAGCGAGTGAACAACGCGACCACGACACAAAGCCAAAATGGCGGAACTGCAATCACGTGATTTCATGCTTAATGTGGCTTTGGATTTGACTTGGACTTCTCGCCAATAAAACTAGTTTCGGTTAAGATTTTGAACGCGAAAATTTCGTTGAAGCGGAAACGCTCTGCAAAAATGGTTCGTTGTGCAGAGAAATTTAGGCCATTAATTCTTATAGGATACTCGCGGGGAATAAAAAAAATATTCGTTGTCGCGGAAATTTCGTTGTGGCGGTATTCGTTGTGGCGGGATTCAACTGTAGGTGCATTGACGGCTAATGTGCATAGTGAGGTGCGTTGCAGCATTTTAAAATTACATTGCCTTTGTTAAAGTTCCATGCTTTCGTGTTCAATTCTATGATGTACTTAATTTTTTTTTTTATGAACAGACAATCTCCTAGGTTCGCTGTGAAGTTGGGAAAACTGCTCTGAAACCTTGTGTTTACATGTTTTCCTATGGCCCATAACTCCAGCTTTTAACCCCAACTGGCACAACTTTTTGTGAACGCCCCGCACACTTGTAAATTGCCATGGCAACCAAGCAATCCGACTTTGAAATCATTACTGATTATCAATTAGAGGGTGGGTACAACAAGAGCACATTGCACTGTTCTCCAGGTGAGGCGCTTCCTGTAGAAAATATATAAGGATCTCTGAATAGGTTTTTTTCATTCGCTGGCCTCGTTCGGCCATGTTTTAGTGGTCGCATTAGGAACGTGTGGTGCATTCACTTCTCTGTCTTGCACATAACCATGCTATATGCTAGTAACGATAAGATAACATATAAGATGAGCACAACTGCTAACGTTTACATTGTTGCATAATATGTGCTCAGTGCCGCGAGTTCACAGACCATTACAGTGGAGGGGTTATCAGTACAATATTGACCTCAAAATACGGCGCCCACTGAAAAAAATAGAAGAGTTAAACGCTGCTGAAGCGAATATTGAGCGAAAGCAATAGCTGCGGGTGACCGAGTATTCTTCTAATTCTTCTTTATTTATTTATTTATGGTGCTGAGTTTGCCACACGGCATAAAAGGTGGTGGAAGAGTCACAGAAATGTGTGGAGTGCAGCCATGTTGCAAGAAGTCACATAAACTGTGTGCATAAATGTTGTTTGTTATCCATAAGTGGAAATGAGAGTCATTAGTCGGTGAAAGTCCAGCTTTTTGTAGAATGGTCTTGCATATATGCGAAATTCCTGGGCATGTCCATATTAGATGCCCGACAGTGATGTCGCAAGCGGGTTCTTCGCAGTGTGGGCATTTGTCGGAACTGGAATAGTAGGACTTTGCCACTGGTGTCGAACGGCGGGTGTAAGGGTCACTCTAACTCTCAGCTATCTCAGAGATACCTCCTCCATCCTTGTTAGATTGGGGGGAAGGGGGGGTACGTACACGGGGGAATTAGAGCACGTGTACGCTGCCTGAGGGATGCTGATAATGTCAAATGGGTCAGAAGTGGATCCGGTGGCAAAGAATCATGAATAGGTTGCGACACATCTGCTGCATGAGGAAGCACGTCTGCTGCTGTGGTATTCAAATTTGTGTTGTCCTGAACCCAGTGAATAATTAGTCACTGGGTAACGGTGACAAGCAACCTGGGATAAATCGAATTCTTCTTCTTCCCCAGCCCACACATAAAGCCCCGCTTTAACCAAGCCGTATGAATGTGCCTTAGTGGTCTAGAAGGGTAACGAAATGCTAAGGTCCTGGCAGGCTGATTCTAACATAAGCGTTCCATGTGAAACGAGAGACCCAACTTAGCAGCTTCTGCCACCCCACATACTATAAAGCCCCTCTTTAACCAAGCCGTATGAACGTGCCTTCTTGGGCTCTAGGAATAACGTGAATGCCAGGGTCCTGGCAGGCTGATTCTAACCTAATCGTCCCATGTGAAACAAGAGACCCAAGTTGGCAGCTCCTGCCAGCTTGGGGTCGTCTACGGGGGTCGTCTACGGGGGTCGTCTACGGGGGTCGTCTAAAGGTCAAAGGTCAATGGTGGTCACCGCCGGGCCACGCTGACGGCTCAAACTGCGAGCAGTATTTCTTTTGCAAAAAAAGAAAAAGCTTCACTTGCTGCACTGCTTGCAGAGCCAAGGTGGCTGTCAAGGCTAAAACGGCATGATGTACCCAGTAGGCAGGTATGTTCATGCTTAGTAATGGACACAGTGGAAGATTCCAGGCCCGTTTGTAGTTCTGTTGCAGCCTTGACTGTTTAGCTGATTGAATTATTCGCTTGAGGTGTCAAACAGGTAACGAAGTCCAGAAAATGAGGGGCCACAAACACTCTCTTATCTTCTTCACCAGAACCTGCTCAATTGGTGCACTGAATATTTTGATAGCTTTCTTGCTATATATATATATATATATATAAAAAGAACTCTACTCATAAAACTTAAAACTATCATGGGAGCCTCACTACAACAGTCTGACTGTTGTTCTGATGGCACTTGGAAGTGGTCTGTACATCAATAAGATGGAAACTTGGGTTTGTTGGTTAGTGCAACCTTTGACGGGGACAGAAAACGAGAGGAGGACGCACACACACAATGCTAACTTCCAACGACTTTATTGCGAATAAACACATATGTATATACACGCAGCATTGCCATGATATCACCAAACGTACATGATATCATTGGGCCAGAAGGCAAGTAAATTCTTTTTTGGCCATTGTTTGTCTAAAAAATAAATTGCTTACTTTTGATTCCAACGATACCAGAAATTTCTGGTGATGTCACGGCAAAGCTGTGTGTACGTATAGATGTGTTTCTTCACAATAAAGTTGTTGGAATTTAGTGTTGTGCGTGCATCCTCTTTTCGTTCTCTGTCCCCGTCGTGGGTTACACGACAACGAGGCTTAAATGGCCTGTAAACTTGTGGCAAGGACTGCAGACTCTCACAATCTACTCTTAACTCCGAAGACACTGATGCCTTTAGTGTCAGCACTGCAAAAGCAAGCAGCGTACCACTTCCCCTGATGAACTTTCAGTGCCCACGAGAATTGTATCAGCAAGATTTCACTGTACTTGTCCGGGTAAACGTTCCAGTAAATTGTTGGCTGTGGGTACATATTCACCTGATATTGGCACCAGGTATCGGGCATATGCTGGCTCTTTAGTTAGGGTTTTGTTGCTGGCGGGATATTGTTTATAGGTGAGCCAATAGGCTTGCGTAAGTTCCTGGTATGTCATCAGTCTTCTCCTGCTGCCTGCTACTCTAGCTCTCGGGCGGTGTAATGGGTGGAAGCATTGATTGACTGGTAGAGAAGAATGGGCAGGTGTCCAGGTGATACTGACTGTATAAAACTTGAAATTTCTCCAACCAACACTTTTATTTTATAAAACCCGACGTTTCGGAGCCGGCTCGGCTCCTTCTTCAGGGGTGCATGACGCGGGGCTGCGTGCAGCTATAAGTAAAGGAATGGTCGAGGGGGAGAAGAAGGTGGGGGGGGGGGGGGGGAGAATGGGGAGGGGGTGAGATGTGTGTGAAAGAAATGAGAAAGAAGGAGGGGGGTTTAGACGAGTGAGGGTGCCGCAGGTGCAGGTGTGCTCGCTGGCGACTTTTTTCTTTTCTTCTGTGAAGTGGCCAGGAGAGAGCGAAGACCTTGCAAGTATACAGCAGGGAGGTTGCCTATTGTCCGGTTGATGTTATTTGCGGTCGACTGTATGTGCCATGACTCGAGGAGGCGTCTTTTGCGGTAATTGGTCTCAGTCTCCAGGATGGAAGTTTCTTTGAAATTTATTCTGTGGTCGGAATCTTCTGAATGTTCAGCTACGGGGTTGCGTTCTCTTGAAAAATTTCGTACATCGTTCTTGTGTTGCCGAATTCTTTCTTTTAGGTTTTTTGTTTCGCCAATGTAGCTAGCATCACAGTTGGCGCAGGGAATTTTGTAGACAATGCCTTGGGCTCTTTCTCTTGGTGGTCGATCTTTGGGGAAGGGTAGCAGGCTCCCCAAAGTGTTTGAAGGCTTGTGCGCCACTCGAATTCCCTCTTTTCTTAGAATACGGGCGATGGTTTCGCTGGCGCCTCGGACATAGGGGACAGTGACATACTTTTGAGATGTAGTTGTTTGCTGCTGGTTATTTTCTTCCCGGGGCCTGTCGTTGCGTTTTTGGCGGCGAATGATTTTCCGGATAAATTTTTTTGGGTAGCCGTTCATGGTTAGTTCCTTGAATATTAAGCGTTTTTCGTTTGCTTTGTCGGGCTCTGTGGTGCAATGTGTTTTCACTCTTTGTAATAAGGTCTTTACAACTGACGCTTTATGGCTTGTCGGGTGATTCGAAGTGAAATGCAGATATCGCCCTGTGTGGGTGGGTTTTCGGTATACGGAGAATCGCAGACGGTTGTTTTTTCGGGTCACCAGAACGTCCAGAACCCTAGAAATGGAGAAGCGAGGCGCCCTGCCGTTTTTGGACGTTCTGGTGACCCGAAAAAACAACCGTCTGCGATTCTCCGTATACCGAAAACAGTTAGCATGGTGTGTCCTTGCTGTATCGCCACCCAAAGTTCCTGCCTTTAGGTGTTTCTCTCTGATACCTCCTTGCAGCAGGGGCAGCTTTCAAATCTCCTATGAAATAACAAGGGTTTTCTTTTTGGATTGGAGTGTTGCGGAAGAAGGATTGAAAGTGAAAGCGATATTGCTTAAATTTATGATTGCTGTACATGTTGAGTACGAAGAGGCCACATTCGTGGCTTCTGCACGGGATAATCTCTTAGCAGAATGTAGTCAATTTAATATTTGTACAATTTCACATTGAACAGCAGTCTAATTCGAATGTACAAGAATGTCTGTGCTTCTATCTTGGCCCGCTCTGAAACAGGTTTTGTATTTTGAGAAACTAGGTGTCCCTCGATTTCGTACAGGCATATGGCTTTGGGTATGTCTTGTTGAAGGTTCCTCCATTTCTGTTCTACAATTCACTTTCTGAGTTCAGTAGAATTCTGCACTAAAACCGTTTTGTAAAAATGCTCCCTGCACCCTATTTTCAAGGCTTTCAACCTTCAAGCTGAAAAGGTTGCTTTGTGCCGGGTATTCCAGAGATGTCAATCACAAATGGCCTTCTCAAGAGGATGTTTTTGCACACGGACGGAAGGCAGAGAGTAGTGATGATGCCTCATGTTCACGAGTCTCTGCATCAGTTTAGGAAACCAAACTGACAGTTAAGATACTTTTTAACTTGAAATTAGAGCATAGCTCTTTACGTTGCAGAAAAGCTGCCGTCGTTTTGCATCCATTCTGTCCCTGTCCACAGTCCTGGTTTAGCAGTTTCACCTAGTGGAAAGGCTAAGAGAGGGTGCTAAGAAATTTGAAAATACATATAAGAGAAAAGACTATGATAGTGTCCTTGCTAGTCACTAGTTCAGAGAAACCTTCGTATCTAAATGGATTGCTAGACTTGTAGAGGATTACATGAGCATGACTTTTGCATTCTCTCGAATAAAAACCTGGCATTGTTGTGCACATATGAACGATTCCTTTACCTTAGACAGCTTATGCATTCTCAAAACTAGTCACATTGACGCTGTTGAAATTGTTGGAAGTTTATTGCTGGGCCCTTTCATAGCTTTTTTCTTCGTTATAACCTAGACCTCTTTTTGGATATTACTCAAGACTATTGTGCCATAGGTGGCATGGGAAGGTCATTAGTATTTTCCCCATTTATTTTCCTTGCTGGCCTGAGTGACTTCACTATGGAACCCCTCCATAGTAAAGTCACTCAGGCCATCTAGATGATTGGTGATGGCATGGCTGCAGGGATACTGCCCAGCAGTTAACTAGCCAGTTACTAAACAATATCGTGTTTGTTTATAAAAGTAACACTCAGAAGTATCTTCCATCTTTGTCTTGTCATCTCTTTACGTGATACTAGTAGTTTTTCTTTTTTTCAGTTACCACATTTTCAGTGTCATTTGCATCTTGTAGAATTTTACCACATTAGCATGAATTCAAGTTGGCGGCTGATATAATGAGTCTAATTTCATGCGAAAATCAAATTCTTGCATGGACTGTTGTGCCGGTGGGGTTATCACACAGTATCCCATGATCAACAGGATTGTTGTGCCAAGGAGTTGTTTGCGTAGCGCTTGTCACCCGTTTTGTGAACGAGGGCTGTCAGCTCCCTGGGCAGTAGCGATGAATCCGAGTCGGCGCTGGTGAGATGAAGAAAAGGCTTTATACACTATTTACAGGCATTTACACAATGACATCGGCTCTGGGGCCGAAAGCTATCATAGCCATACGCGACTGTTCTCGCGCAGCGACGGCCAGGGAGATTCCGCCGCGTCCACTCTCTCAGGGGGCGAACTGCTCCCAATGGGTGCTAGGGACGAATTCACACTCGGAGTCTCTGACGGAAGCACTTGAGTCTTCGTAAATCGAAAATCCGTTGACACTCAATTGGTCCAATCTGACGGCAGCACTTTCGCAGGGCCAATGGGAGAGCTTGCTGCGCCCTTGCTTCAAATATGCCGTGAGGCGAGAAGGGGTCCACCGCCAGGGCCACGGCGCCGAGCTGTCTGGATGCTCAGCTCATGTTCAAACACTTCGCTTCTCTCCCCTTGGCAAGGCTCGTCTCCAGTGCACCGGTGCTTTGCAGAGCAGTATCCAGATTTTGTGAAGGAAGCGTTTGCCGGAGATGTTTGGCGTCCGGCTGAATATCTGGGCGGCTTTGGCCGGGCACAACAGGACACAGCATCGTCTTCCTTGGTTTCAATATTTAAGATGCAGTCATTACTTTCTGACCAGCCCGCGCTATATATACGTTCGTAGCCATTTTAATCTTTTTTTCCCTCTATGCACTTCAGCCCCAATGCCTTTGCGAAATTGGCTTTTTCTCACAGCCAAGAGCATGGTGGCTGTGCCGCCTCATAGAGCTCTGTTTGCTTGTCTTCGGGTCCGATTTGCTTCCCCCTCCCCACTGCTTTCTCCGTTTTTGCCCCGAGACCCTATACTATGCGTGTGCTGCGATGTCATTATTGAGAGGAAAGTATGGTGAGATGTTGTTGCTTACTACTATAAGCCTTTCTCAGTAATGATGTCGTCAGTATAAGCGAATAGAAGAAAATAATGCAAAATCATCTGTAGAAAGCAAAATTGCAGTTTCACTTTCTGATATCCAAGTACTGTAATGCAGTTCTACTGCACATTTACTGCAAGTTAAAGTTTTTTTTTTATATGCATTTTGTTCACCTTTGGTAAGCGCTCACATTTAAATTCATTTGTTTTCAGGCGGCACATACCCGAGACAAAGAAGATTGTTATTGACTTTGAACAGCTAGCTGCCTTCAAGATCTGACTGCTCTGCTGTGTTATCAGAAGCACCATGAGATTTTATTCATAGTAAACACCTGTCAAAAATACTCTTGTGTTCACATATCTTTTTCCTTTTTCTTTTTCGAGGAGCACAACCATATTCGACTGAAGAAGAAATTGGCGGGTGATTATACGCTCTAATTTGACAAGCCTGCATTAGCAGTACTAGTTGCACACTTCGCTTTTACACTGATCTTTTCCCCTTATCTTCTCTAAATTTTGTTTTGCCATTGTTTTCCTGTTCCGGCACAGCATGGGCTTCTGGAGGATAAGGATGGGCGGTTGAGTGGACTCTTGGTGGAAGATGCATTTTCTTCATTGGGATTCCTGGAGGTACATATAACGAAGTGTGGAGGATTCACTCCCACGCACCTACACAGATCATTTATACTGCTAATGTGGCAAAACACTTTGCAATGTTTAGTTTATGCTGAGTAAATCGCTAAGGCAGGCGGGATCGTGGCATCACGTTTCTTAGTGCACTGGGGTGCAGTCCCGTAATACCCACGTTTAACATGCCACGAGATGAAGACCTCAACACCGTGTCACGCTCTTTAATGGCCTCTTCAATTAGGCAAGCTTAGAGCAGTATCGAGCAGCTTAGGACTATCTCTGGACCAGAAGCGTCTCTCCTTCGTCATGTCTTGTGGTCGGGGCAGGGGGACGGGGCGGAGGAACGGAAAGGTCTTGCAGGCTGAGTCTGGCAGGCTAGGGAACAGTCATGCGATGCTCTAACCTTCAGCCGATAGCGCAAGGAGTCTCAAGGCGCCGAAGCTCCGGACCAGGATGAGGGGGTGATGATGAAGTACCCCGTACCTCCAACCAAATGTTACGAAGCGGCAAGCCGATGAAAACAGTAGAATAGAGGACAGAGAGAAGATGCTCGATGACAGTGAAATGACGTTTTAATGAACTGTTGCCGGGCCTAGCCCGAGCGCTCCTGCCTGCGCCACTGCCCGCTTCTTTCTTGATATCGTCCGTAACAGTATATAGTCCCGCTTTATGTTCATGTATCTTGCTCATGCAAAAAATAAATGAATTAAAAAAGAAAACTAAGCAGGACGAACGTGTACGCATGGCCTATAAGAGTACCGTTGCCTGATTCGTCATTCAATAACCAGAGAAGGTTTATTCCTCTTCCAGTCTCTCACCTCAAATGAACCGGAGTTGACAGCTCCTCTGAACGAAGTAGATAGTCGACTGGCACACCTCTGGGAGGCGCACAACAGTGTCCAAACCAGGTGAAAATGACAAAAATACAACCGAAAACTGCGGAAACGCCTCGCGGAACTTAAGGCCAACTCAACCCTCACGCCTTAACTCTTAACCGCGAGAAATGGGGCTAAAATCTGCAACGGGATGCGGATCCGGTCACTTTAGCAGCAAAAAAACCCTTGCTGCTCCTCCTCCACCTGCTCGACCCCCCTCAATCCAGATTAGTACTCGTCTCATTCATAACACACCACTCACACCCACAGACTTAATCGATCAACTCAAAACTACACATGCTGCACCGGGTGCGAACAACCCCCTCCAAGCATACACATAACCCTGACCTCGACGCAGACACCACAGGGCAGGAAGTTCGCTCCGCCATACAATCCCTGCGCACCTCCTCAGCACCGGGTGTCGACAAAATCACTAACACAATGAAACGTTATCTCAACGTGTTCATCATACGGAACACAATATTTCAATGACTGCTGCAGACAGGTACTCTCCCCCAATCGGGGCGACACACTAAAATTATTTTCATCACAATTATAAAAAAAAGCAGCTCCTCGCTCTGAAGGTTCACTCTGCTCGACGAGACCGCACTGGAATCCTGGTGTGTGAGTCCTCGAATCAGTGTGTGCGCTGTCTCGTTTAACAACACGATAGTTCGTTCGGCTAAGTACTGCTTGTATCCGAGATAAATGAATTGTAATTTGAAAATTTTAACTTGTAAACACCATGTGCTATGAAAAAAAAATACGGTTCAATGCTGCTGAACCGAATATAGAGCGAAAGCATTAGATGAGGGTGACCGAGCGTCCTTGTTCTTGCTCTTCCCCAGCCCACATATAAAGCCCCGCTTTAACCAAGCCGTATGAACATGCCATTAGTGGCCTGTAGGGATAACGTGAATGCCAGGGTCCTTGCATGGTGATTCTGACATAACCGTGCCTTGTGAAACGAGAGACCCAAGTTGGCAGCTCCTGCCAGGGGACCACGGACACGTGCACGGATAAGGACACGGCACACGCCGACGAGCGATTAGACATGGCGTAGTATTGCTTTCGCAATAAAATTGTCAGGATCACTTTCTTCTTGAGAAGTTTGCGAAGACAAAGAGTAGATGGACAAAAGCTTAAATAGAATTCTATGCCAAGCCCCATTTCCTCATGGAATGTAGCTGCCGCTAGCTTCTGCCAATATGGAAGCTGCGACACTAGAAACTGACACCACAGCAGGAGGTGGCTAAACATTCTTCACGCATGCTTAATGGTCATGCTAATGACAATAGCTTTTTGCTATGTGGCAATCTTGTGTATTTTTTTGTGAGTCAGTTATGATCGAGTAGGCTTTGTCGGCAAGTAGCGTGTGAGATTTTTAACAAGTAATTTACTAGGTTGTTTAAGCTGCTCTTGATTCAACCGTTGTTCACGAAATAAATTCACGGCTTCAGTCTGCTATAATAAAAATAATGTAAATATATATTATAAATATAATATTGTAATATATTATAATACATGGTATTAGTATATATTATATATTATATTTATATAAATATGCCCAAATGAACATTATATTTCACAACTAGGCAAATAATTAGTGGTTATCTCAAGAGCATTCTGGATCTTCAAAATATACCTTCAAGCTTTTCATTTCACATTCATCTATGAAGCAAGCACGATGATAGTTCATGTTTGAAGACAGCCAGTACTGGACGACAGAACAGTCAATGCTTTAACCTCCTTAGTAAAGCAGAACTGCTTTGCGTCTGTCTGCACATGCAACACGGAACTAATTCGCAGCTACGTGACGAAAGAAGTCGCGAAGCACAAACAAAATGTTGGCATCCAGCAACCAAGTTAAACACCTTGTTACACCGAAAAACCAAAAATTACATGGTCTCTTGGATGTTTATCTTAAAAGGAGAATGGCGAAAGCCTACCCTCCGTCTCCCATCATTTCCTCTCACCGTTTGTCTCGTATCGGCGTTCGGTGCAGCGCTGTGTATATAATTATAATTGATTTACAGGACAAGGGCGCAGCATATGCCGAGGAAGGGGTGGCTGGTCCTGGCCCTGATGGGGCTGGGACAGGTCACCGCCGCTTGCGACGGGGGCTAGCCTGCCACCGAATTCTTATTTGTAAGCAGTCATTGCACCCACCACCACTTTTGTGGTGGACGACGCTGTTAAGGCTGTTGAGGTCGGGCCTGCTGCTGGTTCTGTAGCTGATTGATTTATAGGAAGGAAAAGGCGCGGTAACTGCCTCACTTGTTTTCTGTGGACACCTCAACCGCGCCGTAAGGGAAGGGAGGAAGGTGGGAGTGAAAGCGGAAAGATAGAGGAGCCATAGTGGAGGGCTGCAGAGTAATTTCGACCACCTGGGGATCTTTAACGTGCGCTGACATCGCACAGCACACGGAGGCCTCTTCGTTTGTGTGCTGTGCGATGTCAGCGCACGCTGGCTCTGTAGCTGATTTATTTATAGCAAGGGAAAGGCGAGGTAACTGTCTCACTTGTTTTCTGTGGACACCGCAACCGCGCCCTAAGGGAAGGGAGGAAGGTGGGAATAAAAGTGGAAAGAGAAAGAGGAGCCGTAGTGGAGGGCTACGGAGTAATTTCGACCACCTGGGGATCTTTAACGTGCGCTAATATCGCACAGCACACGGACGCCACTTCGTTTCGCCTCCATCCTACCTCCGCTGAGAGAAAGTAGAGAAGAAAGAAAAAGATGACAGAAAAAGACGCCCGCCGCAACAGTCGTCATCCACCACAGAAGCGGTGGCGGGTGCAATGACGGCCTACAACAGAAATTCGGTGGCCGGCTAGCCCCCGCCGCAAGCGGCGCCGACCCACCGTCCAGGCCCCGCAGGGCCAGTAACAGCCACCCTTGTTGTTGTTGTGGCTGTGGGAATTAAGAAGGAAAAGAAAATGCATGGGCCTGCTACTGGCTCTGCATTAAAGAAGAAAGGAAAAAAGGAAGGAGAGAAAGACGCGCGCCGCAACAACGGCCGTCGTCCACTACCGAAGCAGTGGCGGGTGCAATGATGGCCTACAACAGAAATTCGGTGGCTGGCTAGCCTCCGCCGCAAGTGCCGTTGACTTACCGTCCCAGCCCCGTAGGGCCAGGAACTCGCACCCTCCCTCGCCACCCTTCACCCCCTCAGTCGCGCCAAGCCGGTAATAATGTACCAGCAAAGTAGCAGGCTTGGTAGCAGAACAGACTGGTTTCGGCAAACGCTGGTGGAAAGAAACTCCAGCTAAAGGAATCAGACAAACCTCATGCAACAACACACGTCTATTTTAATGAAAATCGTTTTTTTGCAAGGTGCACGAAACATTTTCCGTCCATGACCTCCAGACAGCCAACGAAGCAACAAACACAAGCACATCCTTCGCCAGCAAATCCTGCAAGAAAAGCAAAATGCAGGAATTGGTTGCGACCACTGTTCACGCTGGTATGTCGAGTGTGCTTCAAGCTGTGACAAGGATAACTGACAATTAAATATACAGACAAAAAGCAGTGCAACTCAAATTCAGCTCTTTCGAGCATCACATTTTAATTATGAGGCAAATGTGAAATATCGCATTATATGCTGCATTAAAGCATTGATGGGCATGGACTAATATTTTGGTTGCAAAATGTTGCTTTCCAACACTATTTTACTCATTTTAAGCAAATTTTCAGCCTTGGAACATCGCACACACGGCATAATAGTAATTGGTTCACAGAAAAGGAAAGGCGCAGTGTCTGTCGTGGACACTTGAACCGCGCCTAAGGGAAGACAGGAAGGTGGGAGTGAAAGCGGAAAGAGACACAGGAGTGCCGTAGTTGAGGGCTCAGGAGCAATTTTGACCACCTGGGGATCTTTAACGTGCACTGACATCGCACAGCACACGGACGCCACTTCGTTTCGCCTCCATCGAAACGCAGCCGCCGGCGGTCGGGATCGAACCCGGGTACTCTGGCACAGCACACACGGTATTTCTTCCAATATTTTCTCTCAATAAGTGCTGCTTTAGAATTTGCGCGCTTTTAAAATCAAGCTTACTTTCAGTTTTGATCGCTTGAAGCGTGCATAGTTCATGTGCCTAACATATATTTCATATACTACCGTTGAAAGTCGAGCTAGTTGGGGAGACATGATGCACCACGATTTTTAGATCATTGGGAGGACCGTCAAAGAAGTGGTGTGTGTCCTTAGAAGTTGAGAAGGAAGAGGATGTAGGTGTTAGATTTAATCAGTTTTCAGTGCAGCATTGTCCTGGTTTATGTGTATGTGTGTATTGTGCGCCTCTCCTGCATTTCATCGAATACTCTGCTACGTGGTACATCATATATAACACAGTTTAACATTTGAGAAATATTTTAGCAGTGGATTGTATTATGCAATCTTAAGCGATACGAATAAATAAGTAAATAAAAAAGGGCATTCCCAAGGTCATTTACTCGCGCGTGAGCCGCCTGAGTGGAGGCGTGGTCTCTGACATCGCTCCTGGTGACCCCTGCGGACAGGCACTGCAGCTGCACTCTCTCGGAGGCTCTCCGCCGTGATACCACGTGACAAGGCGAGGGTTTAACAACTGCTTCGCCAGCGCTTGGTTGCTCAGTGTCACCGTACATGAGGTGCGTGCCAGTCCGAATGGGTTGAGTTGGGTTGTGGGGTTTAACGTCCCAAACCGACTTAGGCTATGAGAGACCACGTAGTGGAGGACTCCGGAAATTTCGACCACCTGGGGTTCTTTTAACGTGCACTGATTGACCTGGGGTTCCACACAGGGCTTAGCAGGGAGGGGGGCGTTCGGTGTCTGCACATACCCAAAAATTTTCTGAATACTGCATCCCATTTTTTTTCCACCAGTGGCGTATAATGCCACTTGAAAATATTTCTGGCTAAGGCACTGGAAGAAAGAGTCAGTTAAAAATTTAATTGTTGCAATATGGATTCTCCCGCTCCTTACGGCGTCACAACGGAGTCGATTAGATTGCGTGACAATGCATGGGAGACACTCCCGTACTTCGCTGAAAGTTATGTTTTCAGTTACCATTATAGCGTCACTGTTTCCTTTCCCTTCAAGCCAAGCAAGACCGCCTTAAATGTCATTCAATGCTATGCGCAACTCTTTCAGAGCAGGAAGGCAAGATACTGGACATGGAATGGACATGGAAACCAACGCGCGGCAGAATATTAGACCAAAATTTTAGTATAGGCTCGCTGGTTCGTTGCAAAGAGCTGATGAAAATAACGAAACTGAACAATACAAGGAAGGCACATGAAAGACATGACAGCGCCTGTCTTGTCCTGCCTATCCCGTACATGGTACGTTCACGTGCATCGCTACTTGAGACATGACGGCGGGGCGCGAGAGGTGTGTTGCGTACCATTAATATATGCGGCCACGTGTTGTAACATTCTCAAGAGTTTCACTGAATTACGTTATTGGTACGTCTCCAGACTCACCGAGGGAATAGGCGACCAATAGAGATGCTCCACCCTCAGACGAAGTACATGGAATTCTGGAAAGCCTCCATCACCTTCACTGCTGCCACGTACTCGCTGGTGGACGCTGACTCTCCCCCGCCTGCGGATGACTCGCTGGCTGCTCCAGACACATCCAGCTTGCTGGTGATGTGATGTTTGGCCCGGAAGGCAGCAAGATGCGCGTAGTACACAGGGGCCGGAATGCTGACGCTGCGCGCGCACCGGGCATACGTGTGGCAGAGGTAGAAGCTTAACTTCTGAAGCTCATCAGCCGTGAAGTTGGAGTCGTCCCACACGATGTAGTAGTGCGCCGGTCGGCTGGTGCCCTGCATGTGCACCAAAGACTATTCTTATTGACATGCACAGTTTATGCTTGCCGGTCGGCTAGTGCCCTGCATGTGCACCAAAGACTATTCTTATTGACGTGCACACTTTATGCTTGCCGGTCGGCTGGTACCCTGCATGTGCACCAATGACTATTCTTATTGACGTGCACACTTTATGCTTGCCGGTCGGCTGATACCCTGCATGTGCACCAAAGACTATTCTTATTGACGTGCACAGTTTATGCTTGCCGGTCGGCTGGTACCCTGCATGTGCACCAAAGACTTTTTATTGCCGTGCACAGTTTACACTTGACAGTCGGCTGGTACCCTGCATGTGCACCAAAGACTTGTTATTGACGTGCACAGTTTATGCTTGCCGTGTCGTTTTAACGGTTCAACGCCTCGAAACGGTGCGAATACGCTTTATGCGCACAGATTACGTGGGATGAAAACTGGCGCTGTTGGTCCGCCGCGAAGACGAGAGTCGTCGCACACCGTGTATTATACCTGCCTCTAAAGCGGAAGACACGAGGCAGGGTACATTTCGGAATAATATTAACTATACAGAGGCATATAAGTGACAGTAAATGAAGAAAATGATGACGGGTGATACGGGGTTTGAACTTCCCAAAGCGACTCAAGCTATAAGGGTATAAGGGACACAGTATTAGGGGGCCCCGGAGGTTTTATCACATCTAAGGTGCAGCGTGCACGGGCGCATAGCTTTTCGCCTGCTTTGAAAAACCGCCATGGTCGAAATTTGATCCCACGTTCTTGCATTTCTCAGTAGAGCGCTGTAACTACTGATAACGGCGGCAATTACGTTTATAAAAGAAATTGAAAATGTGAAATCAATGGCCGATCAGTGCATGTGACGCAGAGAGAAACGCATTGGTATGCGGGCTCCGATTTTGTGGGCGTCTGACATTGTTCCGCTCAGCCTTCTTTTTTCTTTTTTTTTTTCTTGGAGAGGGGGGGGGGGGGCAGTGAAGGCTTCGAAGTGCCCACGTGTATTTGCGTTTGCAAGCTGTCGCACAAAGCGTACTACGCGCCCGAACTTGGAATAGTACGTGAAAATATGTCCGCATACTCTGGGACCGGACGGTACAGCACGAACGAAAGTTAATGAATTGACCGGAAAAAAATCGAGGTCATAAGGTTTTCTGTACAATTGACACATCAATCTGAAATCTCCAGGTTGAGCTTTTGCGGAAATTTAGTGCGTTGCAGCGACCGTCAGTCCTGAGGACTGTTCACTCTGCATCTGCTTATCCCCCTAAATCCTTTTCTCTTGAAACAGACAGACATGACGCATGGGTGGGCTGAGCCAAAATGTGCACAGGAAGCCTTAGTGTCGCCACTCGCATCACCTGCGGTGCGTATGGGGTAGGGGTGCAGTGTGTAATACCCCTGTCACACGAGCAGATTTAATGTAATTCGAATCGAATGTCATTCGATGCATCGAATGTCATTCGGTTTCTTTCGGTGCTACACGGTAAAATATAATGTCATTCGCAAATGGTGGCAATTACGATCAGCTATAAAAAAAATACTGCACTTAAGGAGCACCAGTGCGCATAAAAGGCGTTTGAAATCACTGTGTAACATTTTAAAGCCGATCAAAACATTTCTGTACGATGATTCAAGCGAAAAACATTAATTTTGGCTGGTCTGTACCACTTTAGCCATAAAATTCCAAGCCAAGTATCGAGTCACCCACAAAATCTATAAATGTAAACAAATAATATGGCTATAGTGCCTAGGATATAGGCACTATAATATGGCTGAACACAGCGGAGCGCGGATACACAGTGCGGAGACGCACGGAGACACGTAGAGCACGCAGTTGACGACCAAACTGTGAGGCGCTCAGTCACAACTTTAAATAGTTCCGAGATAAACATACGGGAAGATGCGGCCATCAAGGAACACAGAGCCCAAAACGATCGTGGGTCGCTGCCATGACTGGACCAATGCTGTGAGCGAGAGTAATGCCGTTCCGCGAGAGCCTGCAGCGCGAATAATATTACACCTAAATTAACAGGTTTTAAAACAAAACTCTAGAAACATTAATTTTATATTTCACTGTGCGCAGAATATGTTGTTGCGTTACTTGCTTCTGCTGTGTATCTGGCGTCAAGAGTACACATTCGGTTCGCGATCGAATGCGAATGAGTTTCCCAAACTCATTCGATGAAGAATGTCATTCGAACCTAATGACATTAAATTTTCTCGTGTAGCAGGGGAATAATGACATTAGATTCTATGTCATTCGATACGAATGAGATTAAATTTGCTCGAGTGACAGGGGTATAACAGGGTGTGTGTAACTAACGTGCCAAAGCAGTGCATGAGCTGTATGTCACCGAAGTAACGTCTAATGTCGACCACGTGGACCAATGTTAATTAATATACGAATTTTACGGTGACAAATGAGTGAGCGGGAGACGACAGCGGGTCGGCGCTGTAAATAACTAGATAGGATCTGGCCAACACTACATGATATCCATCCTCAAAGCAGCCAGCACAACACGAAGCGCCTTCTTTTCACCCTACCATATTCGTTTTACACGGATCTCAACCCCAATGAATAAACGTTCCAGAGGTGCACTTAAATCTGCTTACGTGCATACTGAATGTGAAAGCATTTCTCTTCCCATTATGCTGGTGCATGTTTGTTCTACTAGGAATTTGTGTTTTAACGCGCTTTGCGCCTCATGTGCTGCTCCCTGGAGAGAGCCGCACGAGACTGGTGAGCTTTTTTATGCCAGCTTGCCTTGGAAACGCTTTCGTTGCCGGCCACAATCCATACTGTTTTCGGAGATTATGCTAACAGCAACGCCGGAGGTCGTTTGCTATAGTTTCGATTAAATTCGCAATATCAGGAGGTCGCTTACCTGGATGCCGAAGTGACTGCAGAGAAAGAAATCGAAGTCGAGTGGATGCGTTACATCCGAGTCGACGATAGTACCAGGAGGCACGTTTCGGAACTTGCCAACACCGTCGCGGTCATTGGCGGGCATGAACCGCGTATGGTGGCGCTTCTGCACCACGATGAAGGTCAGCGCCGGCTGGTAGTTCTCGTTTGGAGACAGCTCTTTGCACGCCAGCCGGATGGCGCTTACCTAGGAGGGTTCAGAGCGGAATATACATATATACTGAATGCAAACGAAGACTGCACACCTAAAAACTGTGGCGCCATTTATCGGATGGGATATGATCTTTCGTGCCTCCAAAATAAATTATCAGGATCACTACAAATTATTCGTCATTGTGACACGCTGGTAAGCACAAAAACCTAGCCACAAGCCTCAGTCTTTGAGCACGTACAGATTTTGAAATGTTGAATAACATTAAGAAAAGGGCTCTACAAATGAAGGACCATACAAAATTTATCGCTGTGATCTGTTCAGTATCATGGCAAATATGAACTGCTGGTTAGCTTCGCACAAAAGGGAAATGCAGAAAGAAGTACCCCTGCAGACGTAAGTAAACGGAGTATGCTATTTACTTCCAAAAATTTTCACGCTTTGCATAATTCAAAACTGGCAGTCATGGTATGTGCGAACCGGTAGTAGGCACCAGTGCCCTTTTACCTGGACAAATATTATATTCTTATCTGCAGTGCAGAAGGTGTGATTTTAGTTTAAACGGAAAAGCATGTTCCGTTTAGTTATGTCCACAGCTGCATGGCAAAGAGGCTAATTGAAAGGGTGTACCGGTTGCATCCTCTGCACTGGAGTAGATGGTATGATTGAATATTTGAGAGGAAAAAAGCTCAGGAGCTGGGTCAAGTCCGCACACACGCAAAACACGTTCATGAAGTGAAGCAGTGGTCTGTACGCCTTTAAAATTGAGGAACAGCAATTGCTTTAATTCATCAAGGATTGGAGATCTTGGCCTCCATCAAATGATGATTGAAGCGACCCAGCCCAGTGATTAGCCCGCTGTTATTAAAACAAACATTGCCCAATGCTTCTAGTAAGCTTAAAATGGAACAAAACTGTCACAAGACGAACAGTATCTAGTGGGCACTAATTTATTCCGATTATATGACCCGACATAACAAGAATGAATTCGCTTACCTCACGGTTGCGGACTTCCAAGAACTGCCCCTCACTCACGCCGTCCCTGTATAAGACGATCCGCTCCGGCTTGTGGCGCGTACTATGATAGAATGCCTTAAGCAAGTCTTTTATCATTTCCTTAAGGTCCTTGATTATCTCCACGCGGGCTTTGGCCTCTGAGTCCTCAATCTGCACCCGGATGCTGGCGTGGAACTTTGACGGTACAGAGTCTATGCTTCCGACGCAGGCGGCGATGGATGGCCTGATCTTGTCGCCCGGTGACGGGTGTGACACGTCTGCTCCGATTATGATTACTGGCTTCTGGAATAGCCTCGGCTTTTCCTGCGGAAGGAGGCTGCTGTTGATGCCACCCATCTTGGCGTTGATCTTCTGGCACAAGTTTTGGATCAGCGCAGCGTTGCACTTTTTAACCACATTGTTGTCCAAGATGCACTGGGTGCGCAGGGCGAGCTCTGTCTCCGCCACCTGCTTGATTTCTGCATAGTTTGTGGCCTTCGTGATCACAGCTACAACCATCTCCAAGCCCTTGTGCAGGGTATTTTGTTCATTGAGGACGGTTCGCATCTTCTTGCGGTTTGTGTCCACAAAGGTGATCGCTAACGGCTGCGCAATACGCATGCCCAATTCTTGACCGACGCTGATCAGCAACCTGATAAAATGTTCGATGTTGTCCTGCGCGAACCGGCTCAAGTTAAGCACCGTCCAGCGAGCCAAAGTTGCCGGCTTATAGAAGCGCTGACCTCGGAGTTCCCACGTGCCTTCGCGCGGCTTGCTCACAGAATTGTTCTCAAAAAGGAGGGATGGAGGATCTAGCACTCTACCCTTGAGCTGCGTTGGTTCAGTGTTGATCTTGATGCCGAACTCTCGCAGATATTCGTCCGAGCTTTTAACCAGATCACGAACAGACTGTCGAATCTCCATGAAGCGCTTGGAAGGTGGCTTCGCCGTGCGCTTGATCATTTCAGCAGTTTGGCTCTCGTCCAGCTTTTTGCGACAGTGCTGGCCTTCGGACAGCTCGCACATTTCTAAAGGAATGTAAACCGGATGCATCGGGCTGCCACTCTGCACGCAAGGCAAGTAAGGGTGAGACAAGCGAGTGTAACGGCTCTGGAAGTATTCCGCAACTGAGATCTCGCTGCCTTCAGACTCAAAACGAATGTCCTTAGCTGATTCCCTCGTGATCCGGACAACTTTGTACTTTCGCGGGTAGGAAAGGTGCTTCACCGTGACGCGGAGTCCTTTTAGTTCCCGGTTCATCCGGACATAGTGGTTGTCTCGCAACAAACGCAAGTCTGGAAGCGTCATCTCTCGTCGGCCGTCGCTGAGAAACCTGCAGATGAAGTCGACTAGTGGAAGCGGCTCGTAGAATGCCGTTGCCGACATGTCGACGTTTAGCATGGGCTTCCACTGGGCGGGTCGTACGCTCGTGTAGTAGCCGAACCATACCTCCCGTCCTCCTCCGAGGGCATTGTGCTCGTCGGGTCCCGGGGGTCTGAAGAATGATCGTCCAACTGGCGCCAGCTTGATCGATGGACCATGCCTCAAGACGATATCAATGGCCTGGAGGACTTCCTGAGGCACAGTGTTGACGCGGTTTCTGAAGACCGCGTGTAGAGCATCCAGGTTCACCGTGGCCGCATATTGAATCTTGATGATGAACTTCTGGATTCGGTCTTCTTCATTTAGGTCTACCGTGAAAGTGCGCTCTTGAAAGTTGAACTGGCGGCGCGTGTACAGGTTCTTGCGACCGTCGAAAGCCGGGATGCAGCTGGCCAGGTCTTGCCGGTACTTCTTGACCAAGAGCTCTATGACTATTCTGTTAATCTTCGTGCTAAGACATCGGTACTTCTTTTGCTCGGGTACCTTGGTCTCCTTGGCTGTCTCCGAGAAGATATCGACGTCGTAATGATAGACGCTACCGTTCGGTATCTCAATGCTAAAGTGGTTGGCAACAAGTTGGATAGTTCTGCCTAACTTGCCGTGGGCGGGCCGTGGCGGGAAGTGAGAGGGCAAAGTTTGCTCGATCTCCTGCGCCGTGAGAAAAAGGCACAAACAAGACATCGTCTTTCACAAGTGGTCATCTCCATAGAAGTGCGGTCGAATCCCCCAGATTTACTCTGCAGTGTATAACTTATCCTAGTCTCAACAGAAGGAGCTTCCTGCACCCCGTGTATATAGTCCCGAGCCCGTCAAACTTTGCATCTTGGGCACCTTTATAAAGTATACTATTGGAAGGTTTGCACATTGAATTCTAGAATCGCGCGACGCGGATGCCCTTTTAACCAATGTCGCTATGGCGTAGCATGTGCTAGTTACTGAAATACTTTTACAATTAAACCCGGGGCTTTTTCAATGCAATGAGCTGACTATACTTTCCCAATACGCAACGTACGGGGGTGGTCAAAAGTTCCCAAGCCACAGGGTATGCTTCTGAGCAGAATAGTCAGGCAGGTACGACAGCCCCAAATCTCAAAATACATGTGGAGGGTAGAAGAAGCATTATTCTAACCTCTGAGATAATTTTTAGCTTTAACGGGATCTCACGTGTCAGAATATGCCGACCAGAAGCAAAACCTGCGGCCTGGGAGCTTTTGACCCCCCCCTGTACGTTCTCTTAACTTGAAAGGAAGAAAGGCGTTTTCAAGATACCGAGAAGTATTTCAAAAGAGGATGAATGTTAGAAAAAATTATTTAAAGAAACCAAAAGAAAACTGCCTTTTATTTTGCATGCAGATTTCATATACGTAACTTCGTTTTCAGTAAAGAAAGTGTTCGTGCTTTTAATTGCGCTATGAAACTTTTTTTCTGAAAGATTCGATTGTTGCACATTGACAATACAGCAGACAGACGGATGCACCAATATGCATAGTACCGAAGCACTTGAGGCAAAGGCGGCACTGAGACGCTGCACCTTCTTTGGTCACCGTTAATTGAAGAAACGACGTATCTGTGCACGGTCATTACATCAAGAACTTTGCTTTAAGCTTGCGCTGACAGGGCACAAGAGTGACAAAGTGACAATGAGACAGGCACTACGATTTCCCCGTCTGATGTCAGACCCTGTTTTTTCACCTTGCAATACAGACTAGCCTGAAACGCGGCAGTGATGATGATGCTTATTGGTAATGTTTATTGGCGCAAGGGTATATGCGGGCAAATAGCAACAGAGACCGATATTGTATGGTTACTATATGTAAAATGACGAAAAGTCATGAACTTTTGTTAATGTAAAAAAAAAGGAAAAATGTCTACTGTATATGGCTGGAAATAACATTGGAAATCTAAATTCGATATACGTAAATTGAATTCCCGGTAAAGTAAGGGGCAACAAACGCTAAACGTTTCCTCCCCACTGTCGGAGAGGAATTCCGCACAGGAGCCGCAACTACGTTATTCAAAATGACTTGTTTGTTTGTTTGTTTGTTTGTTTGTTTGTTATGTGGGGTTTAATGTCCCAAAGCAACTCAGGCTTTGAGAGACGGGACTAAAGCGCCCCTATAGGCGTCAAGCACTACCATGCTACTTGACGGCAACTGCCCGTTTATTTAAGTAAATGCTTCACGATATTTAAAGGGGTGAAACCAATGTTTCATATAGCATAAGGTGATACGTATAGTATATGGCTCGAAATATATCTACTGTCGCCAAGGGCATGCTCACCCTCATCATGACATCATCAGTGGTAGTGCCAGCGTCTCCGGCTTCGGGTATCGGCTGTGCCGCCTCGCGCGGAGTGCAGGGCGGCAAAGTCGAAGGCGGCAGGCTGCCGCCCGCAGCCTCCGCAGTGGACGCCGGCCGGGGGCTTCTGGCAATGACGGGGGCATCACCGCTGCCGGCGGGCGCCGCCGCGTGTGTCGAAGGGCCGGCAGCCGCGTGTGTCGAAGGACCGGCCGCCGCGTGTGTCGAAGGGCCGGAAGGCTGGCTGGCCCCGCCGCGCTGCTGCAGAGCTTGAGCGAACGAAGCCCGCGCTGCTCGAGCGGCCCACACCGAAGGCGGGGCCACGGGCTGATCACCGCCAGCCGAAGGCACAGCTGCACACGGAAAATTCGTTTTATATCGGCTAAGCAACTACAGAGGTCCCGATGCTAGTTGGAAAAGAAAGGCTGTATAGAGCATACGAAGCTGTCAAACACGCCCCTTTCTCTACTGACTAACCCACTGAAGTCTTGTACATATGGCAGCAAATTACTAGCCAACATCTTTTGGCACATAGCTGATGCAGTGATCAATTACAACCCCATAAGAAAAGTAAGCAATTACGGAGATTGCTGAAATACTATTAATATTTCATTATTTCCATTCACGTCTCAACTAGCATAGAAGGTAAATATACACGGACCAGAGGGAGACGGTGCCCCTTCTGAGTGTCCACTGCAATGCATACGCTGTGACTTTCCATCAGCAGTTTCGCTAAGCTCCCGTTGATATTTTTGCTACGCTTCCTTGTCAAAGCGTCATTAGCAGCGCTGAATATTCTCTCGGTGTATGCGCTGAAAGGCAGTCTTAGCATAATCGCCGCCCTTTTGTTTCGCGCGTTGTTAAGAGAAAAAGCCCTAAGCTCAGATTATTGATACAACGCCGTGAAATACCGACCTCAGAACACCTGCACGGGGCCAACAATATGACAAAGTTCAGGTTTTTACAAACTGCTAGTCTGTTAGGAACAAATGTCATAATCTTGATCAATTTTTGGGGAACCTGGTTTGATAATGCTCTCCAAGATGTGGCATAACAAGCACTGCGCATCTTAGTGTCCTTCGAATCATTAGCGTTTCACTCGGTCAAGAACTGCTTCACGTGAAGGTGGTGTTAGCATGCTTGTTCAAGATATTCTGAGAGGCTTGCATCAATGATTTAGCCAGTGTTGCAAAAAAATATGGGGTTCAACTGGTGCTTAATGCACAAACTATTTTTTCTATATTCTACCGTCCACCTGATGGAAATTCAGAACGATTTTATTGCGAAAGCAATACTACTCTAGGTTTCGAGCCTTCAGCGTAGCACGGCTGGTAGCCCACTTGACGCTGTGACGTCACACCCCACGTGACACTAGGGTGTGGGCTGGCAGGAGCTGCCAACTTGGGTCTCTCGTTTCACATGGGACGGTTATGTCAGAATCAGCCTGCTAGGACCCTAGCATAGGAGTAGTATACTCCTATATGCCACTAAGACACGTCCATACGGCTTGGTTAAAGTGGGGCTTTATATGTGGGCTGAGGAAGAAGACAAAGAGAAGAACGCTCGGTCACCCGCAGCTAATGCTTTCGCTCAATACTTGGTTCAGCAGCGTTGAACCCTTGTAATTTTTTTCTTGCTTTAAAATTTTCTGTTACATGCAAATAATCTACAGAGCACTATTCTCTGGGAAGGCAACTTCGATATGCTAGCTTTAACCAACATTTCCTCAGTTGCAATAAAAGTCATCGTCTTTTGTTATAGTTTTTCATCATTTTTATTTAAGTGGGGAAAGGAAGGAGTCATGCTTTTGAGGGGTCTCTACGGAATTGTGGCCACCTGCACCTAACCAGGTCAATATTCATATATTCCTTGTATATTGTACATTGGTTTATAGGAAAAGGAAGGCGCGGCACCCGTCTTTGACCTTCAAGGTCGTTCAAAGCGAAAACCTCCGTGATGCTGACGGCTCGTAAATTAGGTTTTGGGGATACGAAGGAACCTTATGCCTTTGAGTGGAGTACGCCACGGAATTGTGGACACCTAACCAGTTCAAAGTAATGTTTTATTTTTAGAGCGCAGCTCTTTGGCGCCCGTTCCTAGGTTTCCGGCGTCGGCGTTGTGCCTCGTAACCAGCTCCACTCTCACTTCAACCTTCCTCCTTCCCTTACGGCACGATTCAGGTGTCCACAGAAACAAGTGTGACAGATACTACGCCTTTCCATTCCTGTGAACCCGTTATAAAAGGCACTCTTCAGAGCTCAAGTGGAAGACACACTGCAAAGATAATTCATGAATAATAATGCGAGCGCCCACACCGAACTGCAGGGTAACATGTGCGGTAACTCCCCGCCGGGGTGGCGCAGTGGTTACGGGGCCCGACTACTGCTCCCAAAATGCGGGATCGAATCCTGGCCTTGGCGGCCGCTTTTCGATGGAGGCGAAAAGCAAGGCGCCCGTGTGCTGTGCGATGTCAGTGCACGGTAAAGAATCCCAGGAGGTAGAAATTTCCGGAGTCCTCCACTACAGCTTCTCTCACAGCCTGAGCATGCTTGGGGACGTTAAATCCCGCAAACCAAACCAAACATATGCAGTAACCGAGCACATTAACAGAAAAAAGCATATTTTGACGTAGTTTGCGTATATACAGCTAGTTTGATAGTCCGGATCTCTAGCCGATCGAGGAAGGCCTGGCCCAGATCTAGCCCGCCCTCATTTTCCTTTAAAACATACTGCTAGAAACTCGGTGAGACGCAATTGCTTTGGCTACAGCGTTTTCAAGTCAGTTTAGAATATTTGCGAAGGTTCTTTCTTCTCGTCTGCAGCTTGTGACATTAGTCTATTCGCCGGGCAAAGCTCCTATGGCCCACGTGCTGCCTCCCGCGACCTCCTGATTACTTAATTGCTCGCTTCATTCCTCCGACCACAAAGCTTCCTTCATGACAATCAAGAACTGTTAGTGGAGGGTTCCTTGAAGGAATATGTGTGAAAAATAGAATAGTCTGTAATTGTACATGCATGTCTTGCTCGAAATATTTGCCTTAATCTATCGACAAAGGTGAAACAACTGATGAGCTGCACTCAAATTTTGCATTAGGAAGTAACATAATCGTCGGCAAATTTTTTCTTGTATATTGTACATTGGTTATAAGAAAGGAAAGGTGCAGTATATGTCTTTGACCTTCAAAGTTGTTCACATTGCACCAACGTTACTAGAAGTTTATTATAGTAACTTTGCATAGCATAACCCAAGAGCTGCCTCTCCGTTTATTAATTGGTTCATAGGAAAGGAAAGACGCAGTATTTGTCACACGTTCTGTGGACACCTAAACCGCGCCTTAAGGGAGGGGGAAGGTGTGAGTGAAAGTGGAAAAGCAGCGCAACTACCATGGAAATTGGTGCCATGGCGAAATCGCTGCATCGCGGCCAATGAAGCTTTCGGCTCGTAAGTGTGACAGATACTGAGCTTTTCCTTTTCCTACAACCAATTATTAGGTCAAACATCCACTTCCGGTTGGCGTATCGTCACATTCATTGAACGCAATCAACTGATCATCCTATCGACATAATTTCTTTTCTGCGGCATCCTCATATCATCCTTTATCGATGACATTTCGTTTGATTTTAGTTGAACGACACAACTGCTGCGGACACATTTTGCAGGCACGACCTTGCCGACACCGGCTAGAAAGGCTTTCGACTTAATAATTTCGACCACCTAGGGATTATTTACGACCCCGCCGCGGTTTCTCAGTGATTAGGACGGCCGCGGCCACTGGCAGGTGTACCTGAATACGAACCAGACTGCCGGCAGCTGCGTTTTGATGGGGGCGAAATGGAGAGGCGTCCCTGTGCAGTGCGATTTCAGTGCACATTTAAGAACCCCTGGTGGTCGAAATTACTCCGTAGCCCTCCACTACGGCTCCACTTCCTTTCCGCCTTTCACTCCCACATTTCTCCCTTTCCTTACGGCATGGTTCAGGTATCCGCGAAGAAGTGTAACACATACTGTGTCCCCCCCCCCCCCCTTCCCTATAAAACAATTTACATTTATTTACATCTTTAACGTACAGTCTTAGTCAAAAGTTTAGAGCCCAGGAGGTTTGCTTTTGAGCCACACCGCGCGGTTCATTATGCATTCTCAGAGTTACAACTTTGCTGAAGGTAAGAAGAATTTTTGTCCTAACCCCTCCAATGTGAACAACTTCCACGAATGCTAAAGAGGCGCCCACTAGACGGATTAGAAACAGACCCCTTGAATCTAAACTTTTGACAAAGGGTGTACATTGACATAGTACAGCACCGAAGCGGCCGCCGCGGTCTGGTTAGAATCCAGGTACTCCTTTTCAGTTGCCCATTCTTTAGACCACTGAGCCACTGCGGCAATGCATGGAAAAGAGGTTTTGTTTATGGGATTTAACGTCCCAAAGCGACTCAAGCTACGTGAGAGACACTCTCGTAAAGGGCTTCTGAAAATTCGGCCACCTGGAGTTATAACTTTGCACTGCTGGGCAAGGCGCAAAGTTTCCGTGGGCTGTGCGATCGCATCCAACTGCACCCCGCCGGGGTGCGCAGTGGTTATGGCGCTCGACTACTGTGCCCAAGGACGCGGGATCGAATCCCGGCCTCGGCGGCCGCTTCTCGGTGGAGGCGAAAAGCAAGCGCCCGTGTGCTGTGCGATGTCAGCGCACGTTAAAGAACCCCAGGTGGTCAAAATTTTTGGAGTCATCCACTACGGCGTCTCTCATAGCCTGAGTCGCTTTGGGACGTGAAACCCCACAAACCAACCAAGACATCCAACTGCACACGGTCGCCTTGGCTTTCGCCTGCAGCGAAAAGCGACCGCTGCGGCCGGGAGAGGTACTTTGTGGTTACTAGATTTATGGTTAAGGTGAGCACTCTTGAAAGAAATACATGTGAATGTGATGCTGCTTTTGAGCGCGTGGCTAAGTAGATCGAGGTGCTCCCGTAATGAAACAATGCACAGTTATGCATTGCTAGGTTAATTATCTTGCGCTAGAGTTTGGCAACTTTTCACATATGATATACGTACTTTTGTTAATCAGTTTTCAGGACATGAGAAAAGAAAATATGGCATATAAGCGCCACTGGCGATATCTTGATTTCAGTATAGCTGATGTCAAAACATGACAGTCCGACTTTCAGATAGTGGGGTCTTCGAACAGCGGCTAACAGTAGAACTATTGTCTGCGATTCCGGATGATGCGTCCTGGATAAGTTTTCCCCTATATTCTAGTGCTACCCCTACGACACCGTGGCTCAGAAACTTAACGGACAACTTGCGGAATCTTAAACCAGTCTCTTCAAGGCTTGTTATCCAACAGAAAGGTCTCGCTCGCAGACTCCACTCTCGCTTTATACGAAGAAACGAGCCGAGGGAAGTTATCCTTTTTAAGCAAACTCAGGAACGTCTCCACTCCAAGATGTCTCAGGAAGACGGGTCGGAAGAGTATGCTTTGAATACCGCCTCTTTATATGTGAAATAAATAATGAATTGTGAGGGGATTCTCCAACGCCTTGATCCTCGAGTGGGACTGGGTTCGGCCCAGTGTAGTCTGGTAACGAGAATTTTCGATTGGAAGCCAAGCCTTGCAGAGAAGCTGACTTAAGAGTTCCGCAAGTTGTTCATTGCATCAGTGTTCTGCAGCTACTTCGCAGCAAAGCAACCATGGTTCATACACTGCGCTGATCATCGAGAGTGCATGACCCGCAACGATAGCCCGAGGGCGAGCAACCCGACGTCTTTGCCATTTTACTTAGACGTGTGCGCTCAGCCCAAACGAAGCCTGTTACAACAGTAACCCAACAAACTAACAAAACCAACCTATACAAAGCCGTCCAGTACCCAAAAAACTAACCCAACAAACTAACAAACTAACAACTAACAAAACCGACCTATACAAAGCCAGTCCAGTACCCAAAAAGGGGGTCTAAATATTGCTTAAATTACATCAATCGATTTACAGGAAAGGAAGGGCGCAGTACCTGTCACAAAATTATTACTGTGGACACATGAACCGCGAGGAAGGAAGATGGGAGTGAAAGCGGAAGAAGAAAGGAGTGACGTAGTTGAGGGCTCCGGAGCAATTTCTACCACGATGGGATCTTCGTGCACTGGCATCGCACAGCGTGCGTTTCGCCTCCATTTAAACGCAGCTGCCGGCGGTTTCGGCGGGGCAAAACACCGCTTGAACTCAGTTAATCAAGCGAAACATCCGTTAAGCATGGTTTTTTATGGCTACTTTGTACACAGTCTGAGCCAGGGAGATGCACCGGTTGCACCTGAGAGCTCAGGTAGTAGACGCCACAGCGTCCTTAACGTCGCCTTTTCATCCTGAGGATTGTTTTCTTTTGTTTTGATGAAATATCGCTTTATTCGAAAGGAAATGCACAGTCACACTTGTTCCGTCGGCGCCTGATTCAAATTGATTTTTGGTGAAAGGAAGATTCAATATCTGTCTCACTCTTCGGTGGACACCTACACTTAATTAGATAAGATAAAGTTCACACCACTTTTTCATTCCGCCATCTTTTCACTGCACCACGCATCATCCAAGGTCAACCTGTCCGGCCACTCGGCCTTCAAAAAAAAAGGTGATGTGACCTCTACCTTACCAAGCGTAGTGTGCACAATTCCTTGGCGTCCACCCAAAAGTGTACTGTGCCTTCCTTTCCCCAAAAACCTAACTTAAAGAAAAGTGATTTTGCCCCGCCGCGGTGGCGCAGAGGTTAATAAGATACCCGACTACTGCGCCCGAGTGCCTAGGTTAGAACCCGACTACCAGCGGCTGCGTTTCGATGGGGGCGAAACGGTGAGGCGTACATGTGCTGTGCGATTTCAGTGTGCACGTTAAAGATCCACAGGTGGTTGGAGTTGCTTCGCAGCCATCCACTACTGCTCCTCTTTCTTTCACTCCCACCTTCCTCCTTTATCTTATGGTGCGGTCGGGCGTCCACAGAAAAAAAAAAGTGTGATATATTAAAACTATGAAATGCAAATCAAAACAGAGAGGCTTCCGTGCGCTGTGCGATGTCAGTGCACGTTAAAGATCCCCAGGTAGTCGAAATTACTCCGCAGCCCTCTAATATGGTTCCTCTTTTCACTTTCACTCGCATCTTCCCTTCCGTTATGGTGCGGCTCAGGTGTCCACAGAGCAAGTGTGACAGACACTGTTCCTTTGTTTTCCTGTAAACGAATTATTATGATTACTATAACTATTACTATGATATGATTACTATGGCGTCTACTCAAAAGAAGAAGCTAGATCATCAACCTCGGAAGGAAACTGCAGCCATGAAATTAGGAGACGCCTGCTTCTGGGAAAGAGAGCAATGGTTAGCCTTGACCGCCTAGTAAAGAGCAGATACATTAGTCTGCCAACCAAGATCCGTATAACTCGTGCTATGGTCTTTCCAGTTGTGATGTATGGATGCGAGAGTTGGACTGTGAAAAAGGCTGACCGCCGAAGAATTGACGCGTTTGAATTGTGGTGCTGGCGAAGACTCTTGAGAGTTCCTTGGACTGCCAGAAGATCAAATCAGTCGATATTGTCGACCATAAACCCTGACTGCTCATTGGAGGGTCAAATTCTAAAGTTAAAGCTCAGCTACTTTGGTCATCTGATGAGAAGAGAGGAGTCGCTGGAGAAAGATTTGATGTTGGGAAAGGTTGAGGGTCGCCGGAGAAGGGGTAGGCAGCGAACGCGATGGTTAGATGGCATCCTCGAGGCACTGCAGATGAAGTTATGTGATGTTAGGAAGATAGTGAGAGACCGGAAATCGTGGCGTGACATGGTCCATAGGGTCACGAAGAGTCGGACACGACTTAACGCCTGAACTGAACTGAGATCATCAACCCTAATTCAAACCGTCAGACCATACATAACAATGCTTACAGCGCTTTTGCTCGTATTAGGTTCAAACCATGCTTAAGTCCCAGCAAAGATTTGTTTTGGCTCATTTTTAGTGGAGGATAGGTATGTTGTTGAACGTCAAACGACCCCGAATCAACGTCATTCGGACTCGGCGAGATGTTGTGGCGTCTTGAGTAATAGTACTGAAGATTTAAGGCAGACCAACGATAACGTGTGCGCATTGCAACAGCCTTACCGGGTGCTTTTTAGGTCCAGAATTTTAAGGTTAACTAGCTTCAGATTTATTTTAGCCGTGGGGCTATATATACATATATATCTAAAGCTATGACGAACGCCAAGTATGAGGCCGTATTCTTCATTTGGTTCGTTGATTAACTCAATGCGTTAACTTTTTAATTTCCATTTTAGGGGGCATGTCGCGTGCGCAGAATTGGAGCTCGTCCTGCAAATATAAGGCAGCATGCGCACGTAACGAGCGACGCGCGCGCCACGAGCGGCGGGGCGCGCGTTCAGAGCGAGAAGGTGCCGCGAACTCGCCGCAGCGGCTTTATGATGACTACTCGAGAAAAAAAATTTGGCAGCCCAAAGGCAGGCTGGATTTGGCAGCTATCAGCAGCGGCGCACAGGCTCCCGTTGCCGTGGTGGCGAAAATAGTCCGTTACGGCGCTCACTCGGGACGCCAAACTAGCCACAGGTGGCGCTGAACGCAGCGCCGTCGATGGAGGCTCCTAGCGGGCGCACGGTGCCTATAGCCGAGAAAAAAATTTCCTAATTAAATTTGTTACAAGGCTCACAATTGTCGTCCTGATAGCCGCCTAATCAGCGGTACACGTCGCGAGCAGCCGCTGCCGGAGCAATCCACGCGGGACGCGCACGCTGACAATGCGTTTGCGATGTGAAACCGCATATCAGGCTAACATCTGTGGGCTTTGTTGGCGCCCTGATTTTTTTAGATTTTTCTTATGATTTTACTTCTTGGATGTACTACTGGAGCACGAGCTTCAATTCTGCCAATGCAACATACTCTACTCCCTAATATAAAATTAAAACAAGGTAGCATATTTGATTCATTACCATTTTGTTACCGTTTAATTTTTTATCCCCAGGGCTAAATATAAATCCAGTTTACCTCCAGAAATTTTGGACCTACTAATGAAATGAATTGGCACTGAGCAATCTACACCGGACGCGCCCGCTCGTTACGAGCCTTGTTACCGGCGCTGTAATTTTTCTGTATTATTTTATCGTGGCCATTTTTAAGTTCCGCAATTCCTTGACCCCATAAAATAAAAAAAAAATGGGTTAGCGTGCCCAGTTAGTCAGCGAACTATTTGAGCATTTTCCTCTTGCCTGGTGCCCTTAATAGTCCCCGATGTAGTCCCAGGGCTAAACAAACACAAAGCCAGTTATATTTTTGAAAATTTCAGGCCTCCTAGGGAAACGGTATAAATGGCGTCGGTGGAGCTCAGGCATCAGTAGTTGCTCAGCCACAGCGCAATCAAGGTTTGAATATGGCAACGCTGTATTATGCACGAGGACACTGGGAACGCGTGAATTACGTACATAGCGCGTCGCCGTTCACAATTGCTGGTAAGGACGCAGAGTAGACCTCGTGGTGCCCTTCCGATCGTAGAGCATCGGCGCCCGCAATCGCACGCGACAGGACGGCTAGGACGACCTTCTGAAGTCGTGACTCCAGCGGCTGAGTCAAACGCGATCTGAAGGCCGTATACTGTCATTTCGGTTGATCTTTTGGTATGATCGCACTACAACACCGACGGGCCAGCAAAATTTATGCATTTGTTTGAGCCTCCTCGCAAAAATATATCGCTCAAGAGCGCTATGATCTGAGTAGGTTAGGCCTAACGCCGATTGCTGCTCAGAATCATCTCGATCGTAAGACCGCGGAAACATGGAAAAAAATTCGCTACTGACGTGGCTGCTGCTGCGGCTGCTGTTGTGGCGGTGCCTGCTTTTGTGGCTGCTGTTGTGACGGTGCCTGTTTCAGCGGCTGCTGCTGTGGCGGTGCCTGCTTTCGCGGCTGCTGCTGTGGCGCTGCCTGCTTCTGTGGCTGCTGCTTTGGCGGTATCTGCTTCTGTGGCGGCTGCTGCTGCTGCGGCGGCGGTTGTGGCGGCGGCTGCTGCTGCTGCTGCTGCGGAGGTGGTGGCGGCGGCTGCTGCTGCTGCTGCTCTTGCTGCTGCTCTTGCTGCTGCTGCTGCTCTTCCTGTTGCTGCTGCTCTTGCTGTTGCTGCTGGTTTCTAGAGTTTGCCCTCCTCGCCTCCTTCTTCCTGGCTCTTTTGCTTTTCTTATCCATCTCGAGGCGCAAGACAAATCAGCACTCACGATAGCTTCTGCAGACGATGTGATACAGAGGCTGCGTTCTCAGTGCATTCCGTTTTTATTAGATTTTCCTCGCTCCGCAATTGGTTGGTGCAACAAGCTCTATTGCTATTGGCGGATGTCGTTCACGACGTGCGCTTCCCGAACTTTGGCGTACGGCGTGTTCCAATGCCATTGGCTGAGGCGAGCGACGACGTGCACGTGCCAGTGCTGTGCTAAAAAGAAACGTAACGTGTGGTAGTAAATAAAAACGTAATAAAAAATGAATGAGACCAAACGGAACCGCCGTATTATAACAAATGTGGCCGACAAGATATATGAAAAAGTGCGTGTAGTGGGGGAACTGTGCCACCATGTACCATATGTTTCCTGTGGCCGCGAAAAGAGCCCGTTATTACCAAAGATGCATAGCCCCAGTCTACAGCAGTGGGACGCCATTCTGACGACCCCGACACAAACGCACAGCTCATGCTTCTGAGCTCGTATCTTGAGCTCCAGAGTTTTATCCCCCGACTTGCTGAACACGCCACCGAGGAACAAGAGATTCTGGCCTGCATTTAAGTGTTCACCGGATCGCCCTTCATTTTTTAAGGGGTTGGGGAGGATCCGTGCCATACTACTGCTACAGCTGGTGACAAAGGCTAAGGTGACGGCGAAAGCCGAAAAGACACAGGTCTAATGAAAACCGGTCATCATAGCTCTAAATCTCTCTCTCTCTCTCACGCCCCATGTCCTACGCCTTTCCAAAATAAATTCATTTGCAACTACTGCTAGAATGTCAGCTTAACCATCGCCATAATGGGAACGCAATGCACCAGACACGTCTCATACTGAAGCGCATTGCGCGTGTGTACTGCAGTTTAACGTGTACTATGCGATGTCTGCACGTTAAAGCAGTGGAAACCTCTGCACTCCTCCACGCTTAGTTCTTCAGCCGATGTCGCTTTGTCCCGTTAAACTCTGCATGAAAAAGCCATCTGCACCGAGGACGTGAAATTAAAGTGCTTTGCAGGACTTTTTGGCGAGTTAATTGAAACAACAGGGTGCAAAAACAAAGTCGGATCAAAGGGGAAACCACACACGCATGCCGGTTTGAGTCCGCTCCTGTTTCATGCATTTTTCTGTGTAGTGTTCTTTGTTCCCGCGGTAATAGCAGTTAATATGAAAGTAGAAGGCGTAAATCTGACTTGTCACAGGAGCTGTTTTGGTTTGGTTTGTGGGCTTTAACGTCCCAAAGCAACTCAGGCTATGAGAGACGCCATAGTGGAGGACTCCGGAAATTTCGACCAGCTGGGGTTCTTTAACGTGCACTGACATCGCACAGCACACGGGCGCCTTGCTTTTCGCCTCCATCGAAAAGCTGCCGCCGAGGCCGGGCATAGAGGGACTCCTACAGAAGACAGAAGCGTGAACCACGGTCGCGGTTGAAGTGACTCAACGGCACCGTCGAACGCAGATATCATTCGTCTCTCATTTCGTTCATGTCCATGCAGCGGTACCCAAGTGGGGCCTGTCAAGGCCTTTGAAGTTGCTAAATAAGAGCGCCGTTAGTAACCAGCAAGTAAAATTAAAGAGCACTGGAGAATCTGCATTGGAGTAATGCGAAAGCACGGATGCTGCTGTTGGTTGATTCTGGTTGATTCTAGTTGCTTAATTCACTTCTTGTTTACCCATTTCAGTCTTTGGTACTTTCAAATTGCGCGCAAATCCCTTCCTATGCCCTTTTTGGCCCTACTTCCAGTTGCGTGACGTCACATTCTTGACGTCACATTATTTCATTTCTTGTTTACGCATTTTAGTCTTCGGTAGTTTCAAATTGCGCGCCAATGCCTTACTATGCCCTTTTTGGCTCGACTTCAGGTTGCGGACCTCACATCTTTGACGTCACCCTAACTGACTGATTTAATTTGATACATTCAAATGTTACTCCAAGCCATTCGCTAATGAAACCATTTTTGCCTTCACTTTTTCATTTTTTGCCTCTAATTAGTTACCTAATTAACTTATTGGCCTAATTAAGTTTTCGCACACTTTACATCACTCGCTATAAATGGACACCACTCATTAACCTCTACTACTTCTCAATTACTCATAATTGCTGTGGACACGATTTTGTGTGTTTTTCCTCTAATTAATTACCTAATTATCTTATCGGTCTAATTATTATTTCGAACAGATTATTACTTCACCCTCTATCGATTGACATTACTCATAAACCTCTGCCACTTCTCAATTACTCACAACTGCTGCGGACACGAGTTTGCGTACACGGTCTGCGGACAGAAATCTGTGAACATAGCGAAGTAACGCTTTCGCGTTAATAACTGTCGTTATTTGTCGACACTGCATTGAGATGAGCACAGCTTTCAGCCTTTCACACTTCTTGACCGCGCCAGGAAGGTGGGAATAAAAGAGAGGAGGAGGTTCCCTGGTGGAGGGATGCTGAATAACTTCGACCATCTGGGAATCTGAAAATTGCAGTGACGTCGCACAGCACACCGACGCATTTACTTTTCGCCTCCATCGAAACACGGCCCCTATCGTGTTCGAACTCGCGTATTCCGATACTGTAGCCGTACGTCTGAACCACTGATCCACTGCGGTTAGGGATTCCTCACTGCATCTGATTTTTGTACAATAGAAGTAGAGTGATTTGGGCGAGTTAGTAGCGATTCAATGGAGCTAGGGTGGCGGGATTAATACAAGTAGTAGTAGTATAAAACTTTATTCCCCAAATGGGAAGCGGTTCAAAGGTTGGGGCCTTGAGCTGCAGGTGGTGTTCCTAGGTACAGGATCCCATTGGTTCTTGCTGCCTCTTCGGCCCCCTCGACCAGCGCTAGCTGATCTTGAGGATCGGAGCTGGACAGAAGCCCCTCCCACTGCTCGAGCCACGGGTTTGTTATTTTGGGCTCTATCGGATACGCCCGACAGCCCCATGTGGAGTGGTAGAGGATGGCTACCTGTTCGCACCACACGCATTCTGGAGTGTATTGCGTAGGCCAAATCTTACTGTATATGTGCGACTTGGGTATGAAAACTGTTGAGGCTCGGAGTAGAGCCCATTGTGCAAGAAATTTGTTGTAGAGGATCGCTACCAACTCGCCCAAATCTCTATACTTTCTTGTACAATTTCTTATACAAATGTCTTGTACAATGTATACAATGGCTCTCCTCCGCGTCTCAACAGTTCCTGTATTAATCCGGCCACCTAGCTCCATCACGCTCGTCCTGTGTTCGTCCTTTCTTTAGCCCCCGTACCCCCCCCCCCCCCCCCCCCCCCCGCTTTCCCCACTTCTCCCATTCGTATTCTCTCGCCCTGTTCGTTGCAAAAATGATTTTGGTACCTCGCGTTCGTATGCTTAGTCTCGACATTGGTAACTACTAAACTGTTTGTTTTATGCCCATGCTGAGTTAAAGAGTGAACTGCACTGTACGAAATGATTTCGCGGGTAAGCGCTACCAGGGAAATTGAACCAGCGAGCTGGCGCAAAGTAGACCACGTCAGGCCACCTGACCCTATGGTTTGGTTTGGTTTGTGGGGTTTAGCGTCCCAAAGCGACTCGGGCTATGAGAGACGCCGTAGTGGAGCACTCCGGAAATTTCGACCACCTGGGGTTCTTTAACGTGCACTGACATCGCACAGCACACGGGCGCCTACGGACATGACCTCTTCTTTTAGCTGTCGCGGCGGCTCGAGCGGCGAGAGCGACGTTCCAACTCGTTGGAAATTTCTCGCTCTTGTCGCTGCCGCTCGTCGCTCAGTTTACTCAATCGCATGCATGTGAACCAGCCTGAAGTGGAATTATTGCGAATTGGTTTAAAGAAAAGAAAAGACGCAGCATCTGTCACATGGCTTCGTGGACACCTGAACCCCGCCGTAAGGGAAGGAAGGAAGGTGAACGAGAAAGCGGAGTGGAGTGCTGCGGAATAATTTCGACAAGATGTCTACTCCCCTTTATCCCCATCCATGGCCATGAGCCTTCCCATTCAATAAAGGACATTCAATCAATCAATATAGGGATCTTTAACGTGGACTGGGATCGCAAAGCACGCGGACGCCTTAGAGTTTCACTTCAATCGAAATTCGGCTGCCGTGATCGTGTTCGAACCCGGGTACTCTGACGCAGTAGCCGAACGTCTGAACCACTCAGCTACCGCGGCGGGCCAAATAAATGTGGCCGCTGTAAAGTGTACATTGTAAATCTCTTTACAAGAGGAAATCCATAGTCATATTTCTCAACGCGGGCTTCTGAACCACTCCGCGGGAAGGTGGAAATGAAATAAAGGTGGTTTGTTTTAGGGGTTTATTGTCCCAAAGCTACTCAAGCGGTTCCAGTGGAGGGCTGCTGAATGCTTTTACGGGGGTGCATGTTTCAAGGTAGATGTTTTTTGAGACGTTCTCTCTGAAGCGCCGAGTGATAGAGGTGAGGATAGTGTCATTTGCTGAGATGCGCGAATGTCTCCAGCACACACCAAACAGTGGATGGGGGGGGGGGGGGGGTAAGGTTCAAGTATTGGGCTTTCACGAAAACCCCCACTCTATTGTGGAGGCCCAACTGCAGAAGGCGTTCTGTGGAAGTTGATTGGCAGGTGTAGGGCTGTCTTGAAGGCCGCGCGTAACATGGTGTCCAAACCTTATGTCTCTTGCTTGTTGAGTCGCAGATAGAGAATTGCGTATGAGAAACGGCTCAGGACAAAGCGTGAATGTAACGAAATCGGTCGTACTCCATACCTCTGCGGGGCCGGAACTCTGCGTATAAGGAAGGATATCGCGCCTGTCACCTGCTTGAGTTTTTTTATGCTTATGGGGCTCTTGTCGTTGTCCTGGATGTTCCAGAACTCTGAGGGTTCCTCCACTGGAACGGTACTGTCAAGTTCAATGACAATGCAGTGGACTTTTCTGAGGAGCAAGACAATACGATGATTTGGGCGTGTTGAGTGTATGTGGCAGCGTTTCGCAAGGTACCCTCTATGAATGAAATTATAATTAGTGGTTTATTAGGTGATGTGCATGCTTAGTTGACGGGCACGGCGTCTGCGATAGTCCTGGCTGCCTCCAAGGCTCGCATCGCCGAGATATCGAGATTATGCTGCAGTGGACGCTCCAGAGTGCAGGCGAGAACGCTGAAGTTGTGCGTACAGTCCCGCGGATCGAAGTCGCAAAGGTCAATAGTTTCGCTTGGCACATTAACCTTCGTGAGGACTATGGCATGGAGGTCGCGTTCGGAGTATACGGCCTAGCTTTCAGCGGAGCGAGATCGAGCGACGCCGTGGCTCAAGGTGAAAAGGGGCCGCGGGGGCACCAAAAACTGTGTTCATCGGGCCTTAAAATGGTCAGCGTGGGCCGCTCACCTCCACGGGACACTCGGGGGTAAAATATGGGCAGGTGGTTCGGGCAGTTGGCGGACGTCGCCCTCTTTTCACGGAACCGACGAGAAGCGCTTCCATTTTCCACGTAATGGGGAACAAGAAGTTCGCCTGCCATCTCTAACGGGCACTAAAATAGCACAACGCAAGCACGCGCTTGCGTTTTTTGATCATCGAAACGTGGCTGCCGCGGTTGTTTCGATCCCTCGTGCTCCGGTTAAGTAGCCGACCGTCTTAAGCACCCAGCTACTGCGGCGGGTGGCCGCTCTTCCCTCAGTATGCTCCTTGTTTGCTTGTTTTATGCGTGGAGTGTTTTCTGTGTAGACTGTCGCGAACGTACTTAATAGCTCAGCACCAGCACATTTGCGAGTGTGGGGTGTGCGTGCGCTCGAAGTCTCTCGAACTGTTGTGCCATCTATCGAACCACGTATGAACGATACATGGCAAAATCGCAGCGAAATGTTGCATACATACCTTGCTGCTTCGTCGAAAGGGGGCCGTGGCCGCAGTCGCGCCCGCAGCTGCACGTTGCCAAAAACCCTCATCGCTAACCAGTCGAGCACGAAACGCTGAAGAACGAGTTGGAAGGCAAACGTTTTAGCGTGGCACGGTATTCGCAGGCGCTTCGATGTCGTACTTCTGGCGATCTCTTCGTTCTCCATCCTCGTGCTTCGGTGCCCAGTCGCGTGGCTTGCAATGTCCGCGTGCCCGGCGCAGGTTTCGTCGTCCTCGAGGTCTCATACGCTTGCACACAAAAGCTAATATAGAACCGTTTCCTGGCAGCCGTAGTTCAATCCGGTCAACTGCATAGGCATTGACCCGACAGAATGAACGCAGTTGAACATTTAGCTGTCTTTTCGTGAATTAACTGCTTGCAAAAATAATCCACCTCCCTACAGCAGATAGGTTCAGTTCAGTTCAGTCGTTCAGTCGTGTCCGACTCTTCGTGACCCTATGGACCATGTCACGCCACGCTTTCCGGTCTCTCACTATCTTCCTAACATCACATAACTTCATCTGCAGTGCCTCGAGGATGCCATCTAACCATCGCGTTCGCTGCCTACCCCTTCTCCGGCGACCCTCAACCTTTCCCAACATCAAATCTTTCTCCAGCGACTCCTCTCTTCTCATCAGATGACCAAAGTAGCTGAGCTTTAACTTTAGAATTTGACCCTCCAATGAGCAGTCAGGGTTTATGGTCGACAATACCGACTGATTTGATCTTCTGGCAGTCCAAGGAACTCTCAAGAGTCTTCGCCAGCACCACTATTCAAACGCGTCAATTCTTCGGCGGTCAGCCTTTTTCACAGTCCAACTCTCGCATCCATACATCACAACTGGAAAGACCGTAGCACGAGTTATACGGATCTTGGTTGGCAGACTAATGTCTCTGCAGATAGGTTAAAGGGAAAGAATTGGATTGTAAAACATTTATTGTCAGCAATGAGTGATTTGTGGGCGCTACACTTAGATGGCCTCAAGACCGTTGCTCTCGGCGACCTTTTGAGCCCACTCAGTAGCCCGAACTTGCGTTAACGGGTCTGAGCTGGCCAGTATAGCCTCCCACCGCTCAAAAGAAGGGACTGGTAGTAGGTCCGCTGGTGGCGGCGCTTTTTTGCAGCTCCATAATATGTGATCATATCCTGCTATTCCGCCGCAGTGTTTACAATTTGGATTGTATTGTGCTGGATACATGTGCGTTAATTTAGAAGGGCTGAAGAAGGCACGCGTCTGGAACCGACGCCAGATTACTTCTTGCCTTTTGTCTAATTTCTTGTCTGGTGGAGGATATATCCGCCTTTGTAGTTTAAAGTGATTAGAGTCATGAAATGAGATTAGTGCATCTCTCGAGAAATTGGGGGAATCAACCTGGCTCACTGCTCGGCTGACATAACCTCGAGCTATACTGTGAGCCAACTCGTTTCCTTTGTTCCCCGAGTGTGCCGGCACCCATATTAATTCCACCTCTTTTTGGTTCCAGTCTTTATATCTTAAAATTCGCTCTGTCTCTTTGGAGATCATGCCCATCGCAAAATTGTTTATAGCAGATTTGGAGTCGCTAATTATGGTAACCGCTTTGGTGCTGACCATCGCCATGGCGATAGCCGCCTCCTCCGCTTTCCCTGAGTAGTTTGTTTTTATTGAACCTTACATTAATGTTTTACCCGAGTCGTTCACGCCCACGATAGCAAAATAGTTGCCTCCTTTGTATTCCGCCGCGTCTACATAAATAGTGTATTTAGAGCCTTCTAACTTTTCCTCAAGGGCCTTTGCTCTTGCTTTTCTCCTGCCTTCATGAAAAGCAGGGTGCATGTTTTTTTGGTAGCGGTTTAATAGTAAGTGCGTTCCTGACTTCAGTCGGCAGTTTTACTTGTGCATTTCTTTCCGGGATTCTATCTTGTAGTCCTAATTTACCCAGGATTTTCCATCCCGTGGATGATGTATTGGCGAGCCTCTTTAGCTGTGTTATTATATGTACCTCACATAGTTCCATGGTGTTATTGTAGACCCCCAGTTTAAGAAGTCTTTCCGTAAGGGTGCAGTGAGGTAGCCCCAGTGCTGCTTTATATGCCTGCCTTATGATCCTTTCAATTTTGTTCTTTTCTGCCACCCCTAGCTTGAGGTAGGGGATGGTGTACACTATTCTGCTTATCACAAAAGCCTGAACAATTCGGCACAAATCTTTCTCTTTGACCCCGCGTCTTTTGTTGGCTATTCGCCTTATCAACCTGGTTGTCATGTTAATTGTTGACTTAAGTCGATTTATTATTTCTGTGTTCTTTCCATTTTCTTGTATTATCAGTCCTAAGACCCTGATTTTGTCCACTCTTGTTATCGGTGTGCCATTTAATTCCATCAAAATGTCTTCAGCGTTGATATTGCGTTTTCTTTTTTTGTTCCTCGGATTACCAGAAGTTCCGATTTGCTTGGTGAGCATTTCAGCCCTGCCCATTCCGCATATTATTCAACAATGTCGATTGTTTGTTGAAGATTTTCTTTTTATTTCCCCATCGTTGCCTGTGCATGTCCATAACGTGACATCATCAGCATATAGCGTATGTTTCACCCCTTTCACAGTTTTCAGTAATGGTGGGAGGTTCTTTAACGCTAGGTTGAAGAAGAAAGGGGAAAGAACTGAGCCCTGAGGGGTGCCCTTGTCTCCTAGCTTAATTGTTTCAGACCTGATGTCTCCAAGGCTTATTTCTGCAGTTCTTTCGGTTAGAAAATCCCTAACGTAATTGTAAATCCTCTTGCCAGGGGCAATTTCCTCCAGATTATTTAATATGGCTTCGTGTTTGACATTATCAAAGGCTTTCTGTAAATCAAGGCCAAGTACAGTTTTCGTGCCCCCTTTATTGGGCGCGTCAAATATGTCTGCTTCGAGTTGAATCCTTACATCCTGCGTGGACAGCTTGCTCCTGAAACCTAGCATTGTTTCGGAAAATAACTCCATTTCCTCTGCATACTCCTGAAGTCGCTTTAGTACTACATGCTCCATCAGCTTCCCTAGGCACGATGTTAGCGATCATTAGTCATAGTGTGTGTGTGTACACACACACACACACACACACACACACACACACACACACACACACACACACACACACACACACACACACACACACACACACACACACACACACACACACACACACACACACACACACACACACACACACGCACGCACACACGCACACACACACACACACACACGCACACGCACGCACGCACACACACACACACACACACACACACACACACACACACACACACACACACACACACACACACACACACACACACACACACACACACACACACACACACACACACACACACACACACACACACACACACGTTATTCGAAGCTCGCGGAGCTCGAAATTTCACCTCCCGGTGTTCGGTGCCCGTATTCGTGGGTGCATGCCATGAGACAGGGAAGAGCAAGAAGAAGGCAAACCACAGCTGTGCTAAGATCGCAAAAAGCTAGTTGAGAGGATTCCGACCACTGTATTGCGGGGCGCGGGGAAGGAGCGGGCCGGGTTGGCATGAGGCATATGACTCCCTATTTTATGGAGAGGAGGAGTCGAATTCAGGAGGATATGCTGACGGAATTGCCGAGTCGGCTGAAGGTTACCATCCTGTGTTAGGGAAGGATGGTAACCCTGCCATCCTTCTCTAACACAGACAGTTATTTTGGATGCCCATCCGGCACAGATTAACCGGGAAATCATTGAGGCCAGGCATATCATTCGATTGGGTGCAAAATGCGTTAGTGAACCGTCAATCGTTTTAACAGATAATGAGGTTGAGTTTCTTGAGCGTGGTGTGTGTGTGTGGGGTCATCATGATTTTCTTGTTTATTGTGCGGTTCGGTGCTGCTTGGCTGGGTTATATATCTGTGTTTTTTTCAATAAACTTCAGTTGTGAGTTCAGCGCCTGTCCTGTTTCTTCTTCACCTCCGTCCACGTCTGTTGCGCTGTTTTTCTATCACTTCACGTGGGTCAGTCAGATCGCAGATCCAACTACATGACTATGGAGCCCATGACTTTTTTAAGCCAGTCAAATTCATGAGAATGACTAGTGCCCAGTCATGACTAAAAAGTACTGACATGACATTCAAAAGTGACGAGTCATGAAACTCTAGGAGCTACTAAAGAACAGCCAACGCACATGCGTTCGCATTTCTCCAATGCAGATCTCTGAAGTGCTCTCAAAGTTTTATTCAGGATAGAAGCTTTCTTTTTTCTGTTTTTTTTTTAGAAGGTTTCAAACTACTTTATGTCGGCGAGGAACTGTGTATGATCGTTATTGCGGACTTGTGTCCGATTACAGAAGCTGAACTTGAGCCCTGCTGCAAACCAGACGGCGATGCTTGAATGGAGACGGAGAAGGGGCAGTGTGCACCCTGCCCCTCACAAGCTTGTGGAAGGATTCAAATGCAATCCCGCACGCTGCGCTGTTCAAACGTTATTCTGGTAACGAAGTAGAATAACATATTGAAAGCAGTAAAAAGGGGGAAAGCAGCTAAGGGCAATCAGGCAACTTCAGATTTGTTGAAAAATGACGGAGGGATTGTGCTAGAAACACTGACCACCCTGCGTACGCAATACCTCGTGACCTCGAGAGCACCGGGATCATGGATGATCGCTAACATTTTCTGAATTCATATGGAAGGGAACGTCAAAGAGTTGAAAAATTGGGGACCGATAATTTTACTATACGTTACGCGCAAGGCATTTTTAATGTACTCGGGCTACCAAATTTCAGTCAGAGGTGCTATTCCTGCTAATCAGGAACGTTCGCGTGATTTGGTTATAAAGCGAGGCTTAATAAGGGAGTAATTACGCAATGTCATCCACCATTTGCAATGGGGAGGATTATTGCAAATGGTGTCAAAATGGGGTACTCGGAATGTTCTGCGTATATAATCGTAAACTAAATACTTTGTGAAGGTATTACAGGGAAATCTGTGAGGCGGCTGTCCATTGTCTCCTTTGCTTTTCGCGTTGTATCTTGAACCCTTTTGCTTAAGTTTGCTACACAATTAAAGGATCTGCGGTTTTGCGATTGAGGAAACGAAGGTGAAGGTGCTTGCGTACGCAGAAGATGTCACTAAAGCCTTTAATGCCTCATCGTTGTAAGCAGGAGCTGTCGGCAGAGGCGTGTCACACTTTCAAGGGAGATAATGAAAAATAAATGAATGAACCTTGTCTCCACAGACAATCGAACCTCACCTCCATACCTTGGATCCCCAACCGAGCGCTTTACCAACTGCGCCAGGCCCCGGATCGTGAAACGTTCATCATAATAGTTCCCTTGTCTACCGTGAGGATAGCGGGATTTCGAGAGTGACAGATACTGTGCCTTTAATTTCCTGTAAACGAATTATAGAACGCCGGTGAACTTTGATACGTTCAATGGAATACTGGTTGTGTTCGGCAAGGAGCCCGCCATGTACCGTCAAGGCTGGTCATGATGGTGGTGGTGGTGAAAAACTTTATGCAGTGTTGGGAACCTTAAGTGATTACATCCTAATTACGGGTCGGCTCTTGGCTGCGTGTTATGGCCGAAAGCTGGTGCTTCCCAGTGACTCCCAAAGCCCAGTCCGTCAGCCGCTTTTGAGCGGCCGGGTCAGAGCTGGACACCGCAGCCTCCCATCGCTCGAAGTCGGAGAGTTGCCAAGTTGCTGGAAGGTGGAATTCCGAGCATTTGATCATGATGTGTTCAAAATCAGCATTAGGTGCCCCACACAAGGTGCACTTCGGCGAGAACAGTCCTGGTTGGATCAAAGCTAAGAAAGCAGGGGATGGGAATGTAAGGGACTGAAGCTGGTGCCACGTCACCTGTTGTAGCTAGATTCATGAGGAGGAGGGTAGATGGTTCGTTGATCACGGTATAGTGGTGAAAGATTTCGCGATAGGATGCCAAGAGCTAGCGAGCATCTCCCTAGGTGGTGGCAGTCCCTGCTCGGCTGACGCATTCTCGAGCAAAAGAGTGAGCGCTTCGTTGCCTGGGTGACCCGTATGAGCGGGCACCCATATTAATTGAATAGGGTGTTCGAGTGGGGGGAGGGAGGCGGGGAATCGGAAGGCTGGGCCAGAGAGCCGACCGTGGTCGAAGTTCCGTACGGCGGATTTATAGTGGCTTAAGATGGTGGTGGCTCGGGTAGTAGCTATGGCGAGGGCAACCGCCGCCTCCTCCGACTCTAGGGAAGTGGAGGCAGAAGTTGTACCGGCCGCGACCAGTTGCAAAGACTTGGAGACAGCGCTGAGGGTGAACGCAGGGCGGGAGGGGTATGAGGCAGCGTCTACGTAAACGGTCGCTGGCTGGAAGCCGTAGTGTTTGTGAAGAGCTTTTTCGTGTGCCTTGCGGCGAGCGATATGGTGCTTGGGTGCATATTCTTTTTTTTTTCGAAAAGTTTGCCACAAGGCATAAGTTGAGAAAGGGGGAATGGGATGCAGGAGATAGAAAGTTAAAAGAAGGAGTGAAGTCCAGTTGCGCTTATGTATTCGCAGAGGTTGGCAGTGTAGCGATTGTCCATTGTCCATTTCTCATAATCACAATCGCGATTCCACCGCAGGCCCACCTTCATGATTATCCGTTGTCTAATGTGAGTCGTTGATGGTGTTGTGACCGTGCATGGTCCGCGCTTGCGCGCACTATTGTGCGCCTGTGGGCATGGTATTGATATGTGTTGTCTGTGCAAGGGCTCTAAGTGAGCGTGTTCACATGAATCTTTTTGTGTGAACATACTTTGCTTTGTCGTGACCCTACAACTGCCATGTTGGCCCTGTCAAGGGAACGTCAAGAAACATACGAAGAAACGTCGCCCTGTGAGAAATAGCCGGAAGTGTTTTTGTTCAACTGTTCACCCTTCCCGTCGAAAGGCGCTATTGTCAAGTGAGGAATGCCTATTGTCCAAAGGAGACGATCGGAGTGACACGTCCGCTGACGTACAGGAGAAGAAAGGAGCATGAGGATTACGGCCATTAGAGGATTTCCCGTGAATGCAGGAAAGAGTTACAATTGCCGGAAAGGGACAATGCTGGGAGCAGTATTCGTAGCGCGCACGTACACTTGGGTTTCTGAGAAGGAAATCCACTTGCCGGAACCAACATAGCGGATCTTTGCAGAAGAATCGAAATTTACCTCCTCGCCGTTCCCAAGCTCAACCCGACAACAAGTGACCACGCCCGACGAAACAGTACTGGACCAGTCAGTGCATCAGACCATCAGTGCAGTGATGTGTTCGATTGGTTGCCGATATCTGAGGGGTGTGCCCTGGAACTGATTGGTCAGCATCTTCAGAGAGGGGCTGGACATAGGGGATTTAAGGACGTTGCAGAGCACGAAATGGCGCTCTGAGCCCTGGGTAAACGGCTCATCCAGACGCTTCTCGCTATGAACTCTTAACGCTTGCCATTTTGCTGGTATACCCTTTTTTCATGTAAATAAGTTTTCTCAAAGTGCCATTAAACCTGCTTCTATATATTCCTGCATCTATATATTTTACCAACTTCGAAGATTCAATCCTTCATCAACCCGGAGTCTCTGCACGCTACCAAGTGAAGGCCGGGTCGACTTAGTCCCAGCGTCAAGAAAATGGACACGTCTTTCATGTAAATAAGTTTTTTCATGTAAATAAGTTTTCTCAAAGGGCAAATAAACCTGCTTCTTTATGTTTTACCAACAAGATTCAATCCTTCATCAACCCGGAGTCTCTGCACGCTGCCTAGTGAAGGCCGGGTCGACTTAGTCCTGCAGCGTCAAGACAATGGACACGTCCACAACAAGTTACGCACATCGCAGACGTCAGGTGCAGTGTCACAGTGAGGGTACCTGTCAGTCACTGGCAGATCTTTATCATGCTAACGATGTCGAACAGATGGGGTCAGAGCCGCCCCTGCCCGGATCCGGCGCACTGTTACCTCCTCCTGCCGAGTAAGACTACGGGGGAGAGGGTGCGAACACGGAGGAATGAAAGCGCGTGTTCGTTGGCGCAGAACTTGCGAATCGGAAACGTGGGACAGGAACGGATCTGGGGGAAGAGGGGAAGGTGGTGGATCACCTGATGTGTTTATGTGCGTCATAGCATCCGCGTGAATATTATGTGAATCGCGAGCATGGCCGCGAATCCAGTGTATGCGCACAGGACATGGGTACTTTGAACAGAGCAAATGTTTGGACTGTGTTATTCGGAATGTGCGTCGAACGGCCTTAAGCTGTTTAAAGGCAGTGAGAGAGTCTGTGTAAAGATGAAAGCAGGGTATGCAGCTTAAGAACGCGGTGTATCGCAGGGCGAAGCGTCGTATGTTTAGAGCAGTGACCGGGAAGTGAGAGATGTATGCGAGCAAGGATGTTGCGGCCGGTGAGGGTAGATGATAGTCGCTCCAACTGGGCTGAGCGGTGGGCTTCCGTGAGCTCAGCCAGGGAGTCATGGATGCACATGTGAAGAAGGCGTTCATTGGAGGGGTAGCGGGGCTTCCCCAGCTTCCTCCCGGCTCTATTACGGCGCGGTACAGGTGTCCGAAAGTCGTGTGGCAGATGCTGCGCCTTTCTTTTCCTGTGAACCAATTATTATTATTAGAATGCTAAAACATAAGCTATTCCGCAACGGTTTTGTCATTTGTATTTTGGCTTAGTGGTATGTTCATATTTACTTTATATTCTTTTACATTCATTTTATTTATATGTTAATTTATTTTAATTTTATTTTCTATTTATTTTCATCTTTATTTACCACTATAAATAATTATCATTAAATATTATTTTTTTTATTATTCTTAATAATCGCCATCATCACTACTTTATTTTTTACCAGCATACATGTTATCGCGTTAGTAACTAGTTTACAGGAAAGAAAAGGCATAATCACAATATACAATGGTTTGTTTGGTTTCTGAGGCTTAACGTCCCAAAACGACTCGGGCTATGAGATGCCTTACCCTGTCCAGGTGGTGCAGTGGTTAAGATGCCCGACTACTGTGGCGGAGTAGCCGGGTTCGACTCCGACTCTCGGCGGCTGCGTTTCGCTCGAGGCGTAGCGAAGAGGCATCCGTGGTCTGTGCGATATCAGTGAATATTAAGGTTCCCAGGTGATCGGACGGAAAAATTTATTGTCCGACGGATACAGGGGGGTAGCGTACAGGTCACTCCCCGTCTACGGCCGTCACCCTTTGAGCTTCGGCGGCGTCTTCGGCCGGTAGGATAAGTTGGAGTTGAGTCTCTGGGTCGGAGACGAACAGTAGTGTCTCCCAGTGTTCAGAGTCATTAATGAATCGACTCGATTGTGAAGCTTGAGCGCAGTGGGTTGGTAAGAACTTTATTTATAGTCCTGCAGAGCTTTCGCTGACGGGGCCTTAGGCCGCCCACGTGGGACGTCGAGGTGTTGCCTCGCCGTCGCCTCACGGGCCTGCTGAACGGCCCAGAGTTGATCACCGAGGCTGGGACTGCGCTCCAGAAATTATACCTTAACACTCCACTATGGCTCCTCTTTCTCTCTTTCCACTCTCAGCCCTCACCTTCCTCCCGTCCCTTATGGTGCCATTCAAGTGTCCACAAGAGACTGTGACAAATACGCACCCTTCCTTTCCTGTAAACCAATTATTGGTTTGGTATGGTTTGAGGGGTTTAGCGTCCCAAAGCGACTCAGGCTATGAAAGCCGCCGTAGTGGGGCACTCCGGAAATTTAGACCACCTGGGGTTCTTTAACGTGCACTGACATCGCACAGCAGTAAACCAATTATTATTATTTATTGTGACACTCTAGTCCCTTTCTAGACACTTTCTCCCTGCCGCTCACCTCTTTAATTTCCTCTACCCCTTCCTCGTTATCCCTTTATTTCCGCCCCCGCAGTTCAGGTGCTTCAGATATTAGATACCGGAGCTGGCGAACATCTTTTCCTTCCTTTTGTAATATAATAAAATAACCACTACAACAAAAACACTAAGCTCAGGCACGCACACGTCGTCACCAACCCCAGCTAATTACAATGGCAGCCCAGGCTGTGTGGTCCTTCTCTGTTGGACAAGTTTTCAACAACAACAACAACATTACAATGGCACGTGTCCCATGAACTACTAAGGTGCGGCCAACGTTTTTGGGTGCGGCACTCGTGCGTCAACGTCGACCTTAGCCAATGGCAATCGAACGCGTCGCATCAACCAATCATGGCGCGAAGAGAAGATACAAAAATCGGAATCAGTGAAAAACGCAATCATTCTGTCCACGACAGCCGGTCGTGATTTTGTCACATCGGCTACATCAGATTTCATGTGTGAAATTTTGGCCTCTGTCGCAGGATGGAGAAGAACAATAAAAGAAAAACAGATGAGAAGAATGAAGCGAAGAAGGCCGACTTGGGCGACCAGCAGCTGCAACAATTGGAGACAGGTGTGTAGAAATTTCCTTCCGGTTGTCGGTGCCTTGCGGTTGAGATGGCTATGAGCTGCATAATTACGGCTGGCGGTGTTAGTCCTAACTTACTCTGATCTTGGTGCTCATATGCGGTATATTTTTTGTGAGAAGTGCATAATCTTGCTGGCTGTTATATGCATTTATCCCGCACTGTCAATTTTCTTTGACAGCAGGTGACCGTCACACTAGTATCTCAGCCGAAAGTCGAGTCGCTTGCAGGCGCTGATGTTTTGTGGTCAGGTGGACTGTTAGGCCATATTTTAACCTACACCAGCTGCACCAGTGCACAAAAACTCCAATGCCGTCAATGGATTTTTGATGCACAAGTGTAGCTGGTGTAGGTTAAAAAATTTGCCGCTGATTAAGTTACTTCCTAATAAGAAATTTGAGCGCAGCTCATCAACTGTTTAAGCTTTTCAATAGGTTGAGGCAAATAATTTGAGCTTATGTGTGTACAATTACACATAACTTGTTTATTTTTCATACATATTCCATACTAACTACTAGTTCCGCAAGTTACAAGCACTGGATCTGTTCTTTCCTTTAAACCACTTAACCGGCTCCGAGTTCGATGGAGGCGAAACGGAGGCGTCCGTGGGCTGTGCGATGTCAGTGCAACTTAGATCCCCAGGTGGCCGAAACTCCCGCCACCACGGCACCCCTTTTGTTCTGTGGGCGGGAACGGGAACGCCCACACAACATGGTGTCAGAAGTGACAGCAGGACCGTATTCCGCGTTTGCGTCGTTATCGGTGTCGCTATCTCACGTGACCTCGAGTCATCTGATTGGTTGAAACGCCGAAACCATGTGTTGCTACCTTTTCCGGTTCCGTAGTGGCAACACACGGTTCCGGCGTTTCAACCAATCAGATGACTCGAAGTCACGTGAGATGGCGACGCTTTGACAACGACCCAAACTCGGACATCGGAGGCGATGACTCGGATTACGGGTGCAGCATGAAAAACTCGTTTTGAAGCAGCTCTCAACGACCGTTAACGGCAAAAAGTGCTCCCGAACGAAAGCGCCCAGCAGGCCCAATGGCTAGGCCTCACTCTGCAACCGCCAGACGCGTTCGACCTTTGCAACCCGGCAAATTGATCTTCATGGAAGTATCGCTTCGAGGACTATACGCTGCTAGACACTTTTTGACTCGACGTTGCCGCATTAGCCTCCTACGACGCAGTTGTTAAACGCTTCTCCATGCACTAATTCGCGCATCCCTGTAAGGAACTCTACGAGTCGTCTCGCTTTCACAGGTGCGTTCAACAACCTGATGAAAGTGTCGACTTATTTTACGCCGAACTGTTCAAGTTAGTTAAACGTTGCAACTTCCCGTCACCAGCGGTGGAAGAACGCTTGGTTTGCGGTGTTATATTCGTAATGCAGTACCAACTAGCCCGGCATCTTTCATTTGTCGTTGGGTTGCTCGACACGCGTCTCTCCGAAAAGCTTTGCTGCCCCCAAAAGCTAACTTTCAAAGAAGCTTGGACGCAAGCTCGTCTGTCCGAGGACGTGAATAAAGAACGCTCACTCGCACAGGCTGCCTCGCAAGGCATGGTCAACATTGATACTGCGACAAAGTTTTCGCGAGAGCCGGTCGACACCAGAACGCGCTCAACGGGCGCGAAGTCGGAACGCTATCATGACATTCTGGTCCGTTTCTTCTGCGGCCGCCTATATCATGCACTCTCAGAGTGCCCGGCAAAGAGCTCTATCTGCAACTGCTGCGGTATGAAAGGTCATTTTACAGAAGTTTGCCGCTCCAAGAAGTCGAGGCAGGCCCAAGTCAATGCTATCCAGTTACACGCTCTCGAATCGCCAGCTAAAGTCATGTTTGTGAATGCCACAGTCAACTACACAGCTCAGTTCAAAGCACACTCAGGAGCTGAGATTTCCGCAGTCCCAAGCAATGGCTTCCCCGGAGTCACGGCCGAGCTCGCCAAGGTAGATGCTATTACGACAGGGCTCGGTGGCCAACCTCTGCGCGTACGGGGTTCGTATTGGGCACATCTATATCGGCAAGGGAAGACCAGCTCCCAGCGTCTTTACGTCATTGAGCCACTTCCATACCTTTACTGGGTCTACCAGCCATCCAAGCTCTTGAAGTTTGTGGGGACCGCGCCAGCCACATTTAAAGTTCCCGCGGCTACCGATGCGCCGCCGCTTTACCCCTTCCCTCTCCCCGCTCGTTCCCGGGATAACCGGTACCGCGCGAGGGTGATAAAGGAAGGCGCACGCCGTCGCCTCGGTCTCCTCGCTCCTGGACTACCCTGCCTGCCCTCCCAGACGACGACGAGCCCGCTGACCTCCCGCACCGCCATGGATGGACCATTTCTGGAGTGAGATAAAGATTTTTCTTACACGGCCCGCTGTGTGTGTGTGTGTCTTGCGTATCCCTTGGGCAGAAGAATCGCCCACAAGTTGTTAAATTTTGGGACTTGTCAACACTCCTGAGCCAGCGCTTCATGCTGAACTATTCCGCGGCCTCGGCTCGATCAGAGATGAGTATACCATTCGCTTGAAACAAGATGTGCTGTTCTCACTTAGTGCACCACGACGGAATCCAATCCCACTTCTGACACCATGTTGTGTGGGCGTTCCCGTGCTGTCGTGCCGCGAGGCGACCTCCAGCCACGAAGGCCGGGAGAGTGGGCCAAGTAACCACGCCACTCCAGAACGAAACTCAAAAATGCTTTATTCAAATCACCCCCGGCTGGACTTCAGATTAGAGGGCGCCACAGGTAAGTTAATAAATAGCGACCCCAACACCTTTCACTCTTGCCGCTTTCCCATCTTCTTCTCTTCTTTTACGGCGCAGTTGAAGGGACAGAACACCTGAATTTAGGTCTGCAGTGGAAGGATTGATGTTTAACATGTTCGATTCCATAACGGTTTTGGTAGAAACGCTGTAGAAAAATTTTACCGAGAATTTTTCGATCAGCGCATGCGCCCGTTTTTATGTGTCTGATGCTGGAAATCATGAGCAGCGACCGCGATGACGACTGGTGGTCGACAAAAAAAACGGGGCGAAAACAAATATGAATTTCACTCGTCAGACAGTATTCGGACATTTTATTGCGATAGCGATACTGCGCCATGTTTCGAGCCGTCGCGTGGTCCAGGCGGAGGCCACGCTTGAGCTTGAGCAGCCAAGGAGGAGGAAGAGCTGAAGAAGACTGGTAACCCGCTCTCGCGTCATACTCTTAAAGGATGAGCTTAGTTTCCAATAATGTAGCACCTTACACTGATATGGCGTGATAGGGGAATAATGTAGCAGGCAAAAGAAGCTTCCACCGTTGCTATCGCAGTTCAACTACGCTTAACCAGAGTTAAACCGCAACTATTTTGCGTAAAGTAACGTCCTTTTGTTTCACATTCAATGCTGTTACAGCACAATAACGCACGCCTTGTCGACAGAAGATTTAATGGGCACTATATCGCTTCATTCAAAGAAATGCAAATACTGTGGTGCCGTCTAGTGGCAAAACCTGAAAGTACAGTGTTCCCTGAAAGCATACCTCTCGCGGTGCGAAAGGAGGGGTGGTTTTTATTTAAGGACGCACTGGAGAGAACTCGAAAGATAATAAATTATGACAAGCACTCCCAGGAGAAAAAAAGAACAGTGTGCAGTTGCGAAAATCAGCTCTATTTGCTGACAAGTAGTCGCGAGGAGTACTACTCTGAAAGTAACAGGGTTTCTCCGCTAGATAGCGCCTCAGTTGTTTTTATGCGATTTTCAATGGCAAATTAAAAATGTTTAACCGCTTTTCTTTGATATTACAGTGCTCGATCTGTAAATTATAAGGCAAGATTTTTTCATCACCATAATCTCGTGACATATTTTGGCCAGTGTTCTATCTCTTTAAGGTGTCCAGACAATGCGCCTTTCCTTCTCTGTGAACCAATTATTGTTATTGGCTTTAATTAACTACCTAATTAAACAACATTAACCATTTTGTCAACTGCAGACCTTTCTTGAGGTGTATTCTATGGTACCATTCTTTTTCCGAAATACCAACTACTTCCTATTTTACACGCTGACATTGTCATGTATGCCTTTCCTTGACGCTCTATCTTATGGTACCATCCTTTTGGCTACGGCGCTGGTTACGAGGGACAAGGGCGACGCTGAGGATTAGGTTACTAGATATTAACGCGGTAGCGTTAAGGAGCTCGTGTCGCAGAAAGGCCGGTGTCGTCGGCGTCCAGTGAGCGATAAATCCCGGCATGCACTTCATAAATAAACATGCACTTCATAAATAAAAAGGAAGTTCCAAGATGGGCTGAGTGGGAATCGAACCAGGGTCTCCGGAGTGTGAGACGGAGACGCTACCAACTCAGCCACGAGTTTTTTTTTCCGTAACAAAAAACCTTTATTTACACACATATGTACAGGGCTGCAACTCAACCAATAGCCGAGTGCATTGATTGCTTCTCGTGTTAATGTCGGCCATAGGAAACGAGAGGGGAGATTGAGCACAATGAGAATTATGTCGAGAGGTCTGGTAAGAAAGGGTCAGGAAAAGTAACATATAAGCCTAAAATTCGCCATTGAAAGTCAAAAAGGAAAACCAGAAAAGAGGTAAAAAAAAAACATCACTTGGGCAACGCTGCCTGAAGCATCAGCTGCACCCAAACCGTTCGTACTGGCGTGTCTTGAAGACAATCACAGCGCGGCAGTCTCGCCGTAGTTCCTCCTGCAGGCTTTCGTCGGTGCCAGAGGACTCTAGTGCGCTCACTGTCCACTCTGTTTTGTCCAATAGGTGCCCGATGCTTGAAAGCGGTACAAAAGCGCTTCTAGTGAATGCGGTGTTTCCTTAGAAACATGCCGTAGAACGTTATACTGCAGTGTATATCGGTAATTATGAGCATGTTACTTACAGAAGTCGCAGTTACACGAGTAGCGAAGTACGTTTCCGCTACATTTCTTCTGCGCTCTGCGCACATGCAGAGCCATCTTGCGGCAAACACAGAAGAACCCCTCCTCGCAATGTGCGGTGCTGCCCCGACACGTGGCGCGCCACTCGCCCCTGACGTTTCGCCGTGCACCCTCACAGGTTGTAGAATCAAGCGTCTTTCCTTTCTTTAGATCACTATCTTCGCTCACCCGCTTCTCCCCTTCGGGCCGCGCGGGTACCGGTGCGAGGATGCCCCAATACCCTTGCGTTTAGTAAGTTTTCTCGACGAGGTGCAATAACGCTATCGCGTTCCACTCTTGCAGGCGAAGCTTAAGCGTCCTCCAAATTTTTTAGTAACTATAGCTACTTTTTACTAGTTTCTCTTACGCAGCGCCGACAAAGCCCTTTCCTTGATGCTCTATATTATGGTACCATTACTTTTTGGCTGCGGAGCTGGTTACGAGGGGCAACGGCGACGCCGTAAAACTCGGGAACGGGCGCAAAAGAGCTGCGCTCTAAAATTCCGAGAGCACTGTAGAATTTGCACTGCAGAAATGCGAAAGCTTATGCGTTGCTTGTGCACATGGTGCATGGCTATTGCTCTCATTATTAACTAAATTCACCGTCATTATTATTGCTAACGCCATACTTGTCATTATCACTAACTGTAGCGTCAGTGCATCTCTACTAATCCTCATGGTAGACAAGGAGAATTATGATGTGCGTTTCACGATCCCGAGCATGGTGCAGTTAAAGCGCTCGGCTTCATTCCCTAGAGCGCGTACAAAGTCGTGTCGCGCGTTTCATTTCTCGCAACTATTGCCGACATTCCAGTATAACTAACATTAAGGTGTCGTTGTCCCTTTCATCCTTAGAATCTCGCAGAACAATAGCACTTATCTGTCTTTTCCATAAAATTGTTTATAGCCATCATTCCTTCGCACTACCTCTCACAAAACCGGCCCGCACATCTCACCGATTGCATAATCACCTCAGTTTTAAACGCCTTTCGGGAAGAACCACTGCATTCAACTCATCAGCCCTGCCCCGTGCAATCATTTATTGGAATAGTCTTCCTGACAACATTGTTCACACTTCAGATTGTTATTTTCAACGAAAAAATAAGCAACATTTTGTTCTGAAGTGTGCTGTTACTGAAGTGTGTTCTATAGTGTGCTTTTCAAATTTTGTTCTCTTTTCTTGTGCTTGCCATTGTATAACGTTAACGTTTTGAAAATAACGATGTTAAACTAACCATCTTCTACTTGCTTCTGTTTCGCACCCCCCGTTATGTAACCCCCCTCACATAATACTCCAATCGGAGCCCGTGAGGTATTTGAATAAATAAATTAATAAAAAGAGCTGCGTTCTACAAATGGCGCTATTATGCGGTCAGCCCCGTAACTTTGTCGCGCGGCGCGCGCTTAGTGACCTGCGCGTTTCCTGTCCTCGTGCTGCGAGAATTCCTCCCCTGATGGGGCTGGAACAGGTAGGTCACCGCCGCTTGCGGCGGGCGCTAGCCTGCCACAGAATTTTTATCTGTTGTAGGCCGTCATTGCACCCGCCACCGTTTCGGTGGTGGACGATGACCGTTGTTGCGGCGCGCGTCTTTCTCTCCCTTTTCCTTCTCTTTCTTCTCTATTTTCTCTTCTGTCAGCACGAGGCAGCGGAGGTGGCTCAGCTACAGAGCCAGGCCCGTGTATTTTCTTTTCCTTCTTCCTACAGCCACAACAACAACCTTGTGCTGCGTACAGCGTCGTCAAATTGAAACTTCGATCGCGCTGCATATGAGCAGACTGAGCAACCTTACTTCTGCCGACGCCAGTGTACGTAGCGTTCAAATTACGTGAGCGGTTGCTATATGTAATTGGTTAAAGGAAGGGAAAGTTGCAGTATCGGTCACCGCCTTCACGTGTTCACCGTATACAGTGACAACCCTGTACAAGACCGCCCAGAAGTTAGAGAGCCCCGAAGAGGGACGCTGTGTAGTAACGCTGCGTGTCCTACTGCTGCGTATGCTCCAGACGAGCATTCTTTCGCAGCTGACGATTGCTGCGATCACGTGCGCAGTATCCGCTTAGCCAACGCATAATGATAATTCATTGCAGCAGTGCCTGCGGTCAGCGGTGACCACTAGCTGCAGCTCGTGGTGTCGCCTGCGACGTGGGTCCCTAGTCCGGGACAGGGTTCGTTCGCTCAAGCTTTGCAGCGCCGCGTCGCGGCCAGCCCCCGGTCCCGGCCGTTGCCGTGCACCCAGACGCCAAGCGCGACGCCCGCTGGTTCCCGACCGGCATCGACGGCGGCCGCCACGAGAGGCAGCTTGCCGCCTTCGCTTTCACGGCCCTGCATTCTGCACGTGTCGGCACAGCAGAGACCGGAAGCCGGAGACACCAGCGCTGCCGATGACGATGCCAAGATCAAAGTGCGCACGCTTTGCCTAAGTGTAGCTCATTACGACACATGAAACCTTGTCCTCATCTCTACAAACCTTGTCAGGTTTTTGTTTTAGATAAAGGTGGTTGGCGGTAGGTCTCGTATTAGGTATTAGTGGTTGGGCTGTTCGGCGCTTTAGCCACTCACCAAGGCAGGATGAAGAAAGACGTTGAAAAATCTATCTGGGTGCCCTGGCAACAGTGAGAAGGAACATTGAGGTTTACTTTGTGTTGGGAGTGTCTGTATTCATGTTTTGCTTAGGCGCAATGACAGGGTAACGCGGATACATAGGCACAACGGGTTCTGCATTTTTCTTACCCCCTGACCTTTGTGCGCTGTCAAAACAAGCAAAAGTTAAGCTTGAAGGCGGATTTATGGTGCGATGAGTGATTATCGTCAGTAGATGAGTAGCATAGTTCATTCCTCACTCACTCTTGTATTAAGCATGAGTCAAAGCAGTTGGCTCGACCCTTGAGGACTTCGGTAATGTACACGTTGGCGCATATGTCTTTTTTCGTTGCCAGTGTACACATATGTATAGCTTTTTGTTTGTTTTTGCTTGTTTTATTTTCTTTTACGCATGATGCGCTTACTTTGTGAGTAGCGGTACCAATGAGCGTGATCCCTGTCTCGCCAGATTGTGCGTGTTTTTGACAAGGAGTTGTGTATTATTGTGACGTATGCATTTGGACGTTATAGCTTCACAGATTCCTGCAGTTAGTACTGTATATATATATATGACTGTTAGGAGGCAACTCCGGTACTGTTTTATCTCCGCATGAATAGTACCGAAGCTTTCACGGAAGCTTTCACGGAATACCTAAGATTTTCGGAGCTTCTGATTCCTTGTAGGCAAACTTCAAAGCCATAAACTATTCTGTTTCAGCGCAAATTGATTATAGCTGTTAAACTTGTGGCCTCATTCGGAGCAATTTCTGCGGGTAACCTTGATTGCCTGATGTTTCCAGCTGCATATACTTCGATGTTTTCTTAGCGTTTGCTCAATGGAAGAAAAACAACTTTTCTTGCTTACCTTAGGAAAGCGGCGGTCCATGACGTCACTTCATTTCGCCAGTTTAGCCAATCAACGCGCACAGGAGAGGTTCTCTGATGTAAGTGTGCAGGCATTGTGGTATTTCGATCTCATGTTTTAAAACAACCCCAGGTCTGGCTTAAGTTTCCTCTTTTAATTTGTTGCTATTTGAAAGGAGATGATGGCTGTAACTATATTTATTTATCAATGCTACAACGCTATAGAATATTAAGGGAATATGTTATTTTGGCCTGGCGCATTAAATAAATTTTGCTGCAAGGAAATTCTTAAAATTCATGCCCTTTTTTATCTTTCCCCTGACATCAAGCAATGGAAAACATATGAAAACACCGTTCTGCCTCGAAAGATGTTGATTAATAGAGTGTTAAAGTTTTCATTCCAGGAACGGAAATACAAATTTTTGCTTGTTTAAGAAGAAGAAACTTCAGGCTCCTAATAACTCAACGGCTCTGATAGGCTGGGTGAGAATATACCCTAACTGCGCACACAGGGACACTGCAGGGACACAAATTATATTCATATAGCAAGTTTCATGCAACGGAAATTTTGATAATTTTCGGCAGAGTTACATAATGCATTACATTAATTAACACCAATTACATATTTGAAACGTAGCCACAAAAATCAATTTTATCACCAATTCCATTATCAAGAATATCTTTTCGAAAACCGTTTTCTCATTTAAAAACCTGAAAGTGCTTTTTTATCTTTTGTGGTCGAGGGAAGAAAAGCCGAGGTATGCGATGCGAATATTAGCTCATTATATTCAGTAAACCCCCTGAAGTTGCCGTCTAAGTATTTCAGTAGGCTTGCAATATAAGGCTTAACAGCTACAGCGCTATCACAGTTCTGATTACCCGAGCACGTAGAAAAGAGTCCCACTCAAAAGCCACGTCAACCGCGTCCTGCGATTCCCTTAAGGCCCGTTCACACTTTCGACTAGCAGCGGTCGCGCGACTGTTTTGGTCGAGAGGCGACAGTCGCAAATGGTCGCATCGGTCGAAAAGCGACTGCCGCGGGCCGTTCGGGCACTGCTCGATTTCCATTCGCGCGACTGCTGGTCGCAGACCGTTAAACCAATCAGCGGCTCAGCGGACGTGAACGTAAGTTAGCTTTACACTATGTGGTGAACAGTCAAGGCAGACACGATGTGGAAGGCAACCCGCAAGTCGCATTCGCAAGTGTGAACATCGGTTACTCTCTGGTCGCATGCGAGTACCGGTCGCGCGTCCTTCGCGAGTCGCAAGTGTGAATAGACTTTTAGTCTGTACACGTCCAGACCGTACTTGATACTGTTGCTCAAAGTGCCGCCGCATAATGTGCTCAGGACGTGGGGCACGGGCCGCTGGAGGTATTTCTATTACGAATCAGGTAAAGCTGTGCACTGCAGCATAAATTTAAGTTGATTCGAACGCACTGGTGTTAAGCTGACCGTTCGAGAAAAACCCGAGCTTTGGTCTTTATGCCTTGCTCTCACGGCGCAGGAGAACGAGGGAACCCTACCGTTCCATCTCCCACGGCGGCCAGCCCACGGCAAGTTCGACCGATGTAGCCAACCATTTTACCAATCAGGTACCGAACGACAACGTCTATTACGGCGTTGATATCTTCTCGGAGACGGCCAAGAAGACCGAGATTTCCGAGAAGTACCGATGTCTTAGCACGAAGATTAACGGGATCGACGTCGAGCTCTTGGTCAAGATGTACCGGCAAAACCTGGCCAACTGCATCCCGGCTATCGACGGTCGCAAGAACCTGTACACGCGTCGCCAGTTCAAATTTCAAGAACGTACTTTCACGGTGGACCTGAATGAAGAAGACCGAATCCAGAAGCTCATCATCAAGATTCAATATGCGGCCACGGTGAACCTGGATGCTCTACACGCGGTCTTCAGGAACCGCGTCAACACTGTGCCTCAGGAAGTCCTCCAGGCCATTGATATCGTCTTGAGGCATGGTCCATCGATCAAGCTGGCGTCAGTTGGACGATCATTCTTCAGACCCCCGGAACCCGACGAGCACAATGCCCTCGGAGGAGGACGGGAGGTATGTTTCGGCTACTACACGAGCGTAAGACCCGCCCAGTGGAAGCCCATGCTAAACGTCGACATGTCGGCAACGGCATTTTACGAGCCGCTTCCACTAGTCGACTTCATCTGCAGCTTTCTCAGCGACGGCCGACGAGAGATGACGCTTGCAGACTTTTGCGAGGCGGTCTCTTTATTTTTTATTTATTTTCCATATCCTCAAGCGCCGATGCATTATAGAGGGGAGCGGGGAAACATACAACAAACAAAAATATAAAAATATGCAAATATACATAGTTAAACGACGAGAAAAATACAACTATTCAAATAGAGAAAAAACATTACACGTAAAAATCACAAAGATAACACATAAAATTGAAAAATAAAATGCACAAAAGAAAATAAAATGAGACACAAGAACACCTAACACGTGGCATTACATAAAATGAGCCTCAACGGAGACCGGTGATATTCAGCGTAATCTGTTAGGCAAGCCACGGCTGCTGGAAGGTTGTTCCAATCTGTTGATGTGCGCGGAATAAAACTATATAATAACCTGTTAGTATGACAACAATGGATCCAATCCTGTGCTGATGACACGAAAAGAGTGATAGTTGGGTGCAGTGATAAGACCTGTGTGCAGCGATTGGTGGTAATAAACTTTATGAAAAATCGTAAGCGAAAAAACTTTATGAAAAATCATAAGCGAAAAACATTTCTAGGCTGTCCTAGAAAAGGTAAGAAAAGGTTACAATCCATTGCTGTTATACTCGCGGTCTAGATGTAATTAGAATAAAACGAGCTGAGTTATTCTAACAAGCTCTAACGTAGCGCAAAGGGTGGTCTGGTGAAGGTCCCAAATGAGCCAGTAATCTAATGCCGCTGCGAAAGGAGGGGCGCCATACTTCAATTTTTGAAGAGCAAGTGTTTTATAAAGTAATTTAAAAAGGTCGGGGCATTGCTAAAGTTTCAGCGTAATTAACCTAACTTCATGTTAGCGCTGCTAATGATTAGTTCGATGTACGGCTTCCTGGTTAGTGCTGACGATATAAGCACACCTGAATACCGGTAGGATGTTGTGGATTGAATCGAAATACTGTCCAGGGTATAGGAAGGAGTGTTATTTTGTCTGGAAACTTTCATAAAAACGCATTTTCGAGGGTTTAACTGCATTTGTCATTTATTGCACAAAAGAGTGATGTTATAGAGGTCAGTTTGTAGGCACGTGTTTGTCCTCTTCTGTATTTCGCGATATTAAAACAGTAATTAGCGTATAAGTTTATGCTAGAAGAAACAATTACGTCCTGCTCAACAAGAAGCTCAAAGACATCCGCCTCAATGTGACGCACCTTTCCTACCTGCGTAATTATAAGGTGGTCCAAAACACGAGGCACCCGCCTCAATGTGACGTAATTATAAAATGGTCCAAAACACGAGGCACCCGCCTCAATGTGACGTAATTATAAAGTGGTCCGAAACACGAGGCACCCACCTCAATGTGACGTAATTATAAAGCGGTCCGAAACACGAGGCACCCGCCTCGATGTGACGTAATTATAAAGTGGTCCGAATCACGAGGCAGCCGGCGAAAGACATTCGTTTTAAGTCTGAAGGCGGTGAGGTTGCAGTCGTGAAATACTTCCAGCGCCGCTACACTCGATTGTCCAACCCCAACTTGCCTTACGTCTATAGTGGCAGCCCGACACGTGCGACCTACGTTCCTATGGACGTGTGCGAGCTGGCCGAAGACCAGCACTGTCGAAAGAAGCTAGACGAGGAACAGACCGCCGAGATGATCAAGCGCACAGCGAGATCGCCTTCCTTGCGCTTCATGGAGATTTGAAATTCTGTGCGCAAACAGGTGAGCAGCGCTGGCGAATACCTGCGTGAGTTTGGCATCAAAATAGACGGCGAACTCAGCTCAATTGAAGGTTTCTGGAATCCCCGTCCCTCGTTCTTGAAAAAAAAAAAATATTGCTGTGAACGAGCCGTTCGAAGGCTCATGAGAACTCCGAGGACTGCGCTTCTTCAAGCCGGCTACTAGGGCAGTACAACGCGACGGGCCGGTAATGAATATAGTTCGGCAAATTGTGGATCTACAATGGCCCAGCATTGTCGATAATTTCCCAACGCAGGTTTTGTCATTACACGACACATCCAATGATGGACCAAACTTCACGTGTTCCCCAATGCTGGTAGTACCGTTTGAAATAAAATAATTTTTCCCTTATACTGCTTATTCCACTGACGAATTTCATTTGATTATTGTACAAAATGTTCGATTTTTCTACCCCTGGCTGCCATGATTATTCTGTTCTAGCTGTGTATAATGCTTTTTTATTGTTCCCACTCCTGCTAGGGCCCACCAGAGGGCCCGCAGTATATTGTAAATAAATAAAAATAAAATATTTACTGGCAACATTGGACCAGTTTGTCCTGTGTTCCTGGTTGTTAAACAAGCCTCTGAAAAACTGGCAACATTAGACCAGCTTGTCCTGTACAGTCCCGATATTGTTTTAGCCGTATTTAGAAACTGTCAATATTGGGCCTATTTGTACTGGGTCCTGGCAACGTTAGACCAGCTTGTCCTGTACAGTCCCGATATTGTTCTGGCCGATTTTTGGAAACCGGAAATATTGGCCCAGTGTGTCCTGTGCCCTCCCGATGTTGGACTAGCCGTATTTAAAAACGGTCAATATTGGGCCTATTTGTACTGGGTCCTCCCGATATCGGAAGAACAGTTTTAGAGATTGGCGACATTGGACCGACTTGTCTCGTATTCTCCCGATATCGGCGGTGCCGTTTATAAAAACTGGCTACATTGCAAAAGTTTGTCTCGCGTGCTACTGATACCTGTCATGCCGATTTAAAAAGCCATCGGTGGTGGAACAAGTTGTTCTCTATCTCCCAATATTGTAAGTACCGCGTTAAAAACCTGGCTATAATTGGTTGAGAAATAAACATTATGCAACGATTATTCAAATAAAAACAGGGTTCCACATCTTTATGTTTAGCCCGTATTAGAAGCCATTTCACGGCATGGTTGATAATGGCATTTGAGACGAATGGCATTCAAATGCGTTCGCAGCATCGCGGCAGCTGCCGAGCTTTGGTTCTGTCGTCCGCTTATTGTACAGTTGGTATTCATATATGCTTAATATCATAAGGCGAAAGCCTTTAATGCCTCATACTGTCATCCGCAAATGTGTCCGCGTTTCATGCCAATCACCATTGAATATCAATAGCAATTGGATAATATCGGAACATGATTTAAGACATTTTCAAGATAATTTTACGATAATTTACGACTAATATTGAAATAGTTAAGCAGATGCCCATAAGAACCCATGCATTTGGAGGTCATTGTAACTATCACTAACCATCACTTACTGTAGTTAAGGGGTATTTAACACTAACCAGACATTAACTAGTACTCAGAAAGTTCAAGTCATGGTTAACTATCACTAACCAATAGTATTAGTTAGACGTTTCGAGACGTCCATAGCCGACACATAGTGACGCCATCGGCCGTGAAGTCATGACCGAATGTTTGGTTTGGTTTGGCTTGTGGGGTTTAACGTCCCAAAGCGACTCAGGCTATCAGAGACTCGTAGTGGAGGACTCCGGAAATTTCGACCACCTGGGGTTCTTTAACGTGCACCGACATCGCACAGCACACGGACGCCACTCCATTTCGCCTCCATCGAAACGCAGCCACCGAGGCCGCTCCGCTTCCTTGGGCACAGTAGTCGAGCGCCTTAACAGCGGCGCCATCTCGGTCATGACGTCACATCCGGTCATGTATAATAACCGAAAGTTATACATGACCGGATGTGACGTCATGAAAGTTATATAGAAATAGACGCAGTACAGCAGGCATCAGCGCATTTATTTCTGCAATTTTCCTGAGCTCATGCCAGTCCGTTACTTTGGATTTCCTTAGTGCACTGTGATTACGGTGTGGACGACGACAGGATCAGCGGGAGAAAAGGAAAACAAATTGCAAAGAGCCCTGGATGGCATTGAAGAAATTGCAAGAAAAACGGCTTGCAATGCGCCCCTGAAAAAACCGAGTTCATTAGAATCCACAAGAAAAACTGCAAGGCAGAACCGATTCAAATCCGACTTCAAAACCAAGAAATCAGAGAAGTAAAAACCTTGAGGATACTAGGTATGTGGCTACAGAGCCACGGGGAAAGAACGCACACAATCAAAACTCGGGCAACCAGTCAGGTCTGCGGCATGATTCGAAGAATAGCAAACAGGAACTGAGGGTTAAAGGAGAAGGACGCGATCAGAATAGTAACGGCGATGATAATCCCCCGCTGGACCTATAGCCTCCCGTACCACAACGTCACCACAACAAAATCACAGAAAATTGATGCGCAGTTTCGGAAAGCTAATAAACTAGCTCTCGGATTACCAAGTCATGCATCCAATGAGGCTGTTATGGCCATGGGCATCTCGGCCACCTACGAAGAACACAAAGAAGCAATCCTGGTCTGCCAAGAACGCAGACTAGAACAAAGTCGGACTGGTAGACACCTACTGAACATCATGGGACGACCCATCTACGAGAAAACTAACCCCCTAAAAGAAACTCTCACTCCCGAAAGCAGAGCTGAATATTAGGTCCTTCCAATTCCCAAAAACATGGACCCCCTACACAACAGCGAAAGACGAAAAGCGAGAAGTCGCCACATACAAAACAACATCGTCAGAAACAATAGCGACATACTCTAGGTAGACGCCAGTCCATATCTGGGGTAGAAAGCGGCGGTAGCCACCACAGTTGACAACACCGGAAGAAAGGTGACCAGCTCATCGATCAAGACCAATAACTACATAGAAGATGCGGAGGAAGTTACAATCGCCCTTGCAGTTACACGCCAGCAGCCAAGGTAGAAAACACATAATACTGAGCGATTCCCAAAAGGCCTCTCGTGCCTTCCTCCTGTGGCGCGTATGCAAACAGGCACACCGAATAATGGAGCAGGAAAAAAAGACGGGCAACATGAAGCACACAATCATGTGGATACCGGCACACGAGGGAATCGACGGCAACGATGCTGCCGACAGGATAGCCCGAGGGCATACTTTCAGGGCACCTGCGTCAGCTGCCCCAGAGCCTTCAACCCTTCTCACATACGCGGAACTAATACAGTACTTCAAATTAGAAAGAAAACGATACGCAGAACCGCACAAAGATCTCAGCAGACTGGAGGCAGTAACCTGGAGGAACATACAGGCTAGGACATTCCCAAACCTAGCAAAGTACCACAAAATCTGGCCCGAAAAATTTAAAAACAACACATGCACTGCATGCGGTGAAGTCTCGGACATCCTTCACATGATATGGAACTGCAAAGAACAATTAGAGAAATATAAAGCTCGAGCGCTCAGCCAAGCGGAGTGGGAGGCAGAGCTGGTCCACACGGGTCTCTCTGAGCAGCGGAGCCTGCTCACCAGGGCCCGGGAGACAGCCCAGGCCAATGGTATCCTGGACTGAGGAAGCCACCCACGCTATTCCGTTAAACAATTAAAGTTTTCTCTCTCTCTCTTTCTCTCTTAGCGCATTTAAAATTAGATTTATAATGCATATTCGGATTGTGTGCTTACGTAACCTGGCATCGTCCTACTGCACACGTCACTCGTGCGTCACAATTTGAACAAAATGGCGAATTGCCGAAAATAGGGCCCCATGATAGCGAGACCACGCTACAATTACCTTGGCTTCGCGAGATAGTGTATTGGGCTCGTTCAGCCGACAAGCCGTTGTCGTGCCCCATAATCAAGATGTCGCGTAAAAAGCGTGTGCAAAACGGGCTGAAAAAATACGCACTTGATCGCGTATCAACATTGTGACGCAACCGTGCTGTGCGCACCGTTCTGGGTGACGTCATAACATTTCGCTTCCTATTTAGCATGCATCTGCTAGTCAACTTGAGGGATTTGAACCGACGACACGTGCACTTGGAATTTTACGCCGTAATTGGAAGTGCAGGTGTCCGCCGAGAAGTTAAACATGTACTGCGTTTGCATTTTCCCCCAAAACCAACTTAAATAATATTTAAGAAATTTTCGAATTAAAACACTACGCTCATAATGAGAGTGAGCCCAAAAGCGTTTCCGGTATCGCTGCGCGGTGTTTAAACATACGCCAGTAAAAAATGCAGGTACAACGACGCCTGCTGCGCAGTGCTTGAAAAAGCGCTGATGCAGTAGAGGCGTATTTGGAAAAGCACCCTACGCAGAATGTTATGTTAGCACCCTAACAGTTATGTTTTCCCATATTTTTCAAACAAGCAATGATCTGCAGCTAAATCGCAGCGTTGAAAGAACAAAAAGTAGTTTGTAAAAAAAAAAAAAAAAAGACGAATATTGTGTAATCATATATGCGCAGCGGATTATAGCAGCGAACTCGAAGCCAGAAATCCTAATGCTGAAGGTTAAAATTGTTTTGTGGATAGTGTCCTCGGTACAAGGGAAAGTTAACGCCCCTTCTACACACTGCACGTAGGACCGTGACTGGCCACGTCTTCCAAGTGCACGAGAAGCGGAGATGGCACGCCACGCCGCGCATGACGTCATGGCATCCCGTGGAAAAGGTATTATCACGCTCCTGCATGCCTGTCCAAACAGATGGAACGGGCGAGGTCTGAACCTCTTTTTGATTATAGTATAGCAGTACAAGTCAAAAAGAAGCAAGTCATAAAGCTGTACATAATGCTAAGCTCCGTCGATTGGTTCCTGCGCGTGCGCGGCACCTGCCACGTTTTGTGTGGGGGCGCTGGTTCTGTTCGTGTCACGAGAAATTGCGAGATAGGTGGTGTAAGCAAAGTGCATGAGGTCGGTGGGTTGCACACAGTCCTTCGCCATAAGAAGTGCTAGCCCGGTGTCAGCCGGTTCATTGTCGCTGTTCCTGTGGTCGACAAGAGTTAGCCACCCATGTCTGAGCGTGGAAGATCCCGAGGAAGAGGCAGGGGCCGAAGTCCACGTGAGCGAACCTTGTATTGATACCCTTGTTTAAACGATATAATCTGTCAGCATTATAGGGGTGTAGCAGTTGGACGTGAAATGGCGCGTAGCGTAATAAGGCGAATGCAACTATGTTGTGTAGCACAGTAGTGTTATGAAGTTGCGAAGACTGGCGTGACACGCCGAGTTAGTGGCCACTCGAGAAAAGGCATTCTTTGGTTTCACGCTTCACGTCACCTGCCCTGGATTGTTCGCACTAATTGTAGAGGGGCGTTCGCGGTAGCGAGTATGTGGCTGAAAGGTTTGGGGCACCAATACCGCAAGTTTGCAGCGGCATGATTATATTTAATGCGTTGCTCGTAATTTTCCCGCTGCATCCGCAAGCGATGGAGAACACGACCGATAACTAGTGGCAGATGCGTCAGAATTTCGATTGCCTTGTTCAGTTCCAACGCGCGATGAAGAGGACTTGGTGGTGTGTAACTAATTCCTGTGGATTATGCAGCACGCAATATAGAAAATGGCAAAGCAGCCCATGACTTGCAGGCAAACTGACCGCGCCTTGCCTTTAATATTTGCCGCTGTGATTAGTGATCCGCGCCAGCACAGGTTCTAGAAGCTACGGCCATATTCCGATTCTTATATAAATGCACCGCTCAATCCCACTACGCTGGGTTGACGCAGACTGTACAGACCAGTCGTGAGTAGTTTTTGCGTGTTTCAAGGCAATGCATACGCCGATATTCATAAATTCTCGTTCAAAACATGAAGCGACTGTATGCAATTTATGGTTTGCGGGAGAGTTAATGTTTAAGATACGATAACAGCTTATCCTCACAGTAGACAAGGGGAATTATGATGAACGTTTCACGATCCGGGGCGTGGCGCAGTTGGTAAGGCGCTCGGTTGGGGACCCAAGGGGCCTGTCTTTCTTTTCCCAATTCTGTGCTCTCCATAGCGGCTAGAATTCACACCTCTTTTCCCTCTACTACACACATCTGGCGAAGCTAGCGCCGGCGGGGCACCGGCTACTGCGCATGGCGAATCTAGCCATAAGTTGATCAGGTAATTAGAGGCGAAACACAAACTCGTGTCCGCAGCAGTTGTGATTCATTGAGAAGTCGTAAAGGTTACTGAATGGTGTCAATTGATAGAGAGGGACGTAATGTTGTGTCCGAAATAATAATTAAGTCAATAAACTAATTAGGTAATTAATTAGAGGCAAAACACAAAATCGTGTCCGCAGCAGTTGACTCATTGAAAAGTCGTAGAGGTTAATGAGTGGTATCAATCAATAGAGGATGACGTAGTGTTTGAAAAAATAATTAGATCAATAAGTTAATTGGGTAATTAATTAGAGGCCACATAAAAAGGAAGCGCACTATCTAGTACAGTTTTCAGCCCCGGCTGTGCATGAGGCAAGTGAACTTTTGAGTTCGAACACAGGTGCATTAACGCCTATTCATGTGTGATTGAAACCTAAGCCCTAAGTGAACTTTACCGCATGAGAGATTTAGTTTGTTTGACAGTTGTAAATGAGTTTATAAGAAAGGAAAGGTGCCGTATCCGTCAAGGTCCCTTGAAAGTGGAAACCAGCGTCAAGCTGAAACATGAAGCGACTGTATGCAATTTATCGTTTGCGGGAGAGTGAATGTTTAAGATACGATAAGAGCTTGCCACGGACTCGGGACTGCCTTGTGTCCGAGAAGCTTAACGCAGTGTCCGAACACCCTCACTTCAACATTCATGACACACTGCAGCGCTCGTCATGTGTAGGTTTTCGCTGTTTTATCATTACGTTTCAGCCTTCCGCTATACTGGGGCTGTCTGCTCACAATTCGCTTCTTCCTTTTTAGACATTTTCGGCACCGGAGATCACTTAAAATAAATGAAGGACTTAGTCTCGACGAGACGCACATAATCTGGTCCCCCAATATCTTGGAAGAAATGCATAGCGTTACCACTTATCAGGCTGCCTACGCCGCCCATTGAAGAAAGGCCCTTCGCATATCCCTCAAATTAACCCAGTTTTGTTCCAGTTGCGGCAATCTAACCCCCCCCCCCCCCCCCCCTAAAGCAAAGAAAAAAATCCTAATCTCTTGCACCCCTCTGCCATCGCCTGATAGGCTTGCAGGGCTTTGTTTCGACTCCAGTCTTCCACTCGTGAAGGCCGCCAATTATCTTTCCTTCGCGTTGCAAGCCCTGCCCGTTTCTTCCGTCCGTTAGAGAAACAAACAGCATCGGTTCGTTCCCAAACATTAACAGTATGAAGCGACTCGTTGTTCACCGTTTCTTCACTACTTTTGACATGATGCATTGGCGTCACCACAGCTAAAGCCCCTCTACGCATTGTTTGGTAAAAAAACGTCCAAGGAGGGGCTTTAAATACCATGTATAGCAGAGGCCACGCTAACGATCCAGAATAGGCATCCCCAGATTACTAGAAGCATTTCGAGGATGTCCACAAATGGTCTCAATATCAAACATACTGTTTGGACATTCATTAGGCGCCTGCCTGTCCTTTCACAAGAGATCATCTATTTATATGATCAGAATCTGACTTTATGCTCATCGTCAAGGCGCTATAACAGGTTGCTGTCTGCATTACAAATTGCGAATATTCAGTCACATCGTGAAAAGGATACAATCATGGTTCGTAGTAAAAATGAGGTAAAATGGTCTTTGCGAATTAAAAGTTTGCGATTCAACTACGCATATTTTTTTCCACGCCTAAGTATTTTCTTCGCATCTAAGATATTCTAGGAAGTTGTCAGTGAAAAATTGGGGGAGAAATGGCTTTCGATGTTGGCAGCACGCCAACAAGAAACACGGAACGCATATCCCGTGCTATCCCGCACCGGCTGGTCCTTCTCGTATGGAACGACAGTTTTTTTTCTCTCCGTAGATGGTTGTGTCCGGAGGCTATCCTCGTTCCGCAGCTAGGGATAGCCAATCAGAGGAAGCGGCGTTAGCAAACCTCTCGCGCTACAGGATGGCGATGAAGCATGACGTTGTCGGTGGTGTAATTGCTGTGAAACGCAGGTTAAATTGGTTCACAGGAAGGGAAAGGCGCAGTAACTGTCACACTTGCTCTGTGGACACCCGAACCGCGCCGTAAGGGAAGGAAGGTGGGAATGAAAGTGGAAAGAGAGAAAGAGGAGCCGTAGTGGAGGGCTACGGAGTAATTTCGACCACCTGGGGATCTTTAACGTGCGCTGACATCGCACAGCATACGGACGCCACTTCGTTTCGCCTCCATCGAAACGCAGCCGCCGTGGTCGGGTTCGAACCCGGGAACTCCGGCACAGTAGTCGGGCGTCTTACCACTGCACCACGTGACCATTCCGAAGAGCGGTGCGAAGGTTGCCGATGCTGCGGAACAAGTTCCCTGCCGGCGTGAGTGGGGCTTTAGATGCCGTTGTTGTGTCCCCCCCCCCCCCCCTCTTTTTTTGTTTCCTCGATTATCATTCCCAGTCGGGGAAAAAAGAATAATGCAGAATCGTGGCAAAAAATACCTCATAAATTTTGTCATTTTTTTTTCAATTTATTTATTTATTTATTTTTTTTTTTTTCAGAGCAGTTACAAAGCAACTCTGAATGGCCCCTGGGTTAAAAGTTGCACTCAGCAACTTGACGACGGCCCAGGGGCCAAAGTGCAAGACAGGAGTCGGCGCAGTTTTCAGTTTACATAAACAATAATAAAAGCAATCCACTCTCAAAACCGCAAAAATATGTACAAGCCTAGTTAGTGCCAAACGCAGATGCATATGAAATAGAAACTGTTGTAATGCAGAAGCACATCACGAACCAAAACTAACAACCACATCATCTTACCTAGACAAGGCACATAAACAAACATTTTCACCGTTTTTATTTCTACGCGATAGCGTTCATAGGAAATCCTGCGCCGGAGTTGGCGTTGTGAACGAAAAATCACGAGGATGGCAGTGACAGACTAGCTGGCAGCTGACCTGACCGGGCGCTAACTGGGCGTATATGGTTGCCAGGAGCTGCCAACTAAGGCCTCTCCTTTCATATGGGAGGGTGATATATCAGTCAGCCTGCCATGTCTCTTGCATTCAATTGGCCCTCGGCCACGCCGGCACGTTCATACGGCTTGGTAAATGTGAGGGTTTATAAGTAGGCTGGTAGCCTACACGATCGGGGCATCCTCTTCAAGGTGGAGCTCAAGTGTTCCCCATAATTTTTTTCGAAGGGGTTGCTTTCACCGTGTGCGGAGCAGCCTGAATCTAGCAATGCGATGGATGGATGGATGGAATATAGGAGCGCCCCCTTTGAAACGGGGTGGTAGCAGTAGCTGTCATGATTTTTCTACCTATATCTTGATTATTGATTTAGATTAGTTAACTAAACCATCATTCTATTAAATTTTTGTTTCTACATTACTAACATTGTGTCACTTCTCTGCTTTTAAGCCACCGATCTTCCAGTCGTTTTTTGCTAGTTTCCACCGCCGGTTTATTCACCCGGCCACTGGTATCTCTAAACCCCAGAGCTTCAGGAACACTGCCTGCGTCTGCATCAACTTCCGGATGGATATTATTACATTCGAGTATATGATCAATTGTTTCACTGGAGTTACCACATACAGCACATGCGTCATCTCCATTGCTAAATTTCTTTTTGTAGCTGCGTGTTCTAAGGCAGCCTCACCTAGCTTCAAAAAGTAGGGCACTGCCTCTTGAGTTATCAAAGAAATCTTCCTTCCGTCTGATCTGCATTTTCCACTTTCTGTATAATTCCACACTGTTTCTTTTCCATCGAATTTATCCAATTTTTACTTTCTGTGTTTTTCACCTTTTGCTTAATGCTCTTGCTTAACGTGTTGCTTAACGTTCACCGATTTACAGCGCCTCCTGTGCCCGGCAGAGACAACCGTAGGCCCCAGCAGGAACAGCTGCCAGGCAGTCCATCGCGGTTGCCTTCGCAACCTCTGCAACCACGCTTCTCGGACAACCCACGATCCCGCAACTTCAGACGTAACACACAGACTCCCACCAGGACGCCCAGAGAGGCTGCTGACGGCAGCCTGCAGACATCGACCTTCCCGCAGCCGTCCCACGCACCGCCCGTGGCGGCACTGAAGGCGCTTGATCTCGGCAACAAGTCCTCGCAGCTCGAGAACAAGGTGAGCACTGTGGTCAGGCGTTGGAAGTCCTGTGTTTGCACTTGGTGTATTGCAACGCTGGGCAAGTAGCGAGACCTACAGAGAATGTCTGCGCGTCACAGAAGTATCACAGTCCAGAAAGGCTAAAAGGAATCTGCACTGACCAGGTCAAGCTTAAAGTTGCGGAAACCTATAGAGATTTCCTTGATGGCGACAAGGCGGACGCCTGAAATTAAAAATAGGATCTTGACGTAACGGCCTTGTATACGCCAGCTGTGCTTCATGTACACCCGCGATTCTTTAACGTGCACCGACCACTTGACTTGGCGGGAGTTAACCTGCTACGCTGGCACTTTGTTCCTCGGTGTCTCCATGGACGATGTGAGTGCCCGTCCGATGATGATAAGCTCTTTATTTACTCAAAATACGGGAACCAGCCGAGTGCATCGACGCTTTAGTGGAAGCGTTAGCGTAATATGGTTTAACCGGAATAAACTCTCAACATTTTGGCTTTTTCCTGACCTGACTCATTTCTGTAAATCTCGCCTGCGCTGTAGCTATCAAGGGCGTACTGCGCACACTCGAGTGAGGTCTGCTTTCGTACTTTTGGAAGGCGTCACTATTGACGTCACCAGTGGTGTTCAGTATGCTGTAAATAGGTTCCTTGCCTTAATACCTTCTATAAAAGAATATAAAAGGTCTAACGGGGCATGAAGTGAAATGAGTACAGTTTTTCGACCCTGCAGACCAACAGATGGTCGCCATAACCTCAGTGCAACGTTATAAGTCTCTGGGTCAGTCATTCATCCAAGCGTAGAGCTAGCTTAAGGGGAAACAAAAACATTCTGTTGAAGAAAAAAAAACATTAAACCAATCTGGCAACCGCTGTCACCACTCCTATGTCAGTGCAAATTAAATATCTCCAGGTGGCCGAGATTATTCCAGACCCCTCTACTATGGCAGCTCTTTCTACTTTCCCTCCCTCCTTCCTCCCTTCCCTTGTGGCGCGGTTCAGGTGTCCGCCCAGAAGTGACACATACTATGTCTTTCCTTTGCATCAATCTTAAACGGCATTCGTATGGAGGTTCCCTAACCCCTCTATCCACTCATCCTCCCTGTGGCAGCTGGCGCACGCGGCATACGTGGGGCCCGATGTGCTATGCGATCTATTGCTCAAGGTGAAATTTCAGAATAACGCGACCATGAAGAGCTCTACCAATGCGGCTAACACTCTACAAATCCGGCGTTGATGTTGAGAGCGAGAAATCACTGGTATGGCTCTGGTACCTGGCGTTCCGTGCCTGGCATGGCCCGGCGCTGATTGTTCGTATGGTAGTCTGACGTCATGCGACCACATTATGGCCAGTTTGGCAGGACATGCCAACTTGGGCTTTCCTGTTTACTGATGAGAGGATGAAATCAGGAGCCAGCCTTCCAGAAGCCTTGCATTCCGTGTCACTCTACCGCTAGGCCACTCAGGCCTTGGCTAAACGGGGTTTTGTACATATTGTGCAGCCTTTCATCTAAGCTGGTAGCTCATGACCGTATTCTAAACAGTATTTACGAGATAACATAGATTAGTGGTTAGGGGTTACAACATCCATTTGAACGAGGTTCCTCACAGAGACTCTAAACTGTAGCGGTTAATGCTGCCGCGTTATAACCTTAACGTCGATTAAATAGGGTACAATTAAGCTCTCCTTTATGTTTCAGATTACTGAATACCAGAAATTTGTGTGCAAATGTTTGTCATGTGCGCTTCCTAGCATTTAATTTCATCATTTGCCCTCATTGTTCTTTATATTGTTACGCGGATGAGTTCATTTACAGGGTGATTGGGGTATGTATTAAAATAGGCAGGTCTGCGTCAGGATAGTCAGCCAGAGTCCCCGCGTTTCTCTACCTTATGCGCCGCTCCGCGAAGCGTATTCGACGTAATATAATTGCCAAAATTGTGGTACCTTCCTCTATATCAAATTAACCAACTTTTTTACCGTGGTGGTGAAGTAGTCGAGGCGCTCGACTCTTGTGCCCGAGGATGTGGGGATTAATCTAGAGCTAGGTGAAGAAAAGGCGACTGGGTGGAGAGTAAATATGCATGATCAGGGTGTCGATGGGCTCTACCAGATCTCCACGTCACTGACTGCACTAATCCGCGTTAGAGTAGGCAGAATTACGAGGTTTTTGCTTTCCGAAGGTCTGATCATTAGTTCGGTTATGGGTGGCATGCATGCTCAAAATTTTCATGAATGTTCTGCTCCGACCGCTTAATGCATTTTGTATTTCCTTGTAATGGCGCAGGCGCTCGTTGCGACACAACCCCATCCCTTCCCGCCACGGCTCAAACGGGGAGAATCGGGCCAGTCCATCAAACTTGTTGCCAACTACTTCGGTATGACGATAACAAGCGGATCCGTCTACCACTATGACGTTGAAATTCTCCCGGTGCCTAAAGGAGAGTCCGCTACAAAGCCGGAAATTCACCGTTGCCTTAGCGCGGAGGTCAACAGGAAAGTCTTCAATCTGCTGCAGAAGCAGATCCAGCTCGAATGCAAGCCAGTTTTTGACGGCCGTAAGAACCTGTACACGCGCCGCGCTCTCAACTTACCCACAAACCCCATCGAAGTGGACCTGAAGGAAACAGAAGAGCGAATCCGGAAGTTCAACGTTAAGATCCAATACGTGGCCACGGTGAACCTTAATCTTCCACGCGCGGACTTCGAAAACAGCACCAACATTGTGCCTCAGGAAGCCATCCAGGCGATCGATATCGTCTTGAGGCATGCTCCATCGATCAGTCTGACTCCAGTTGGACGGTCATTCTTCAGATCCGACGAGAATTCCCTCGGAGGAGGACGGGAGTTAAGGCTCGGCTACTACACGAGCGTACGACCCACCCAGAGGGCGCTCATGTTAAACGTGGACATGTCAGCAACAGCGTTCTACGAGTCTCTTTCGATGATCGACTTCATCCGCGCGTTCCTCGGCGGAAACCGGAGTACTCTTGTGGACTTCCGGCTATTGCGAAACGATGACTATATCCGGCTGAACCGGGAGCTAAAAGGACTCCGCGTCGAGGTGAAGCACCTTCCCTATTCGCGCAGATACAAAGTGGTAGAAATAACGAAGGAGTCTGCGAAGGACATTCGTTTTAAGTATCGCTGCAAAAACCCCTCCGCCGCGGAATACTTCCAGTATGACGGCAAAGACGTCTCCGTCGCGGAATACTTCAAGCTCCACTACACTAGCTTGTCCAACCCCAACTGGCCTTGCGTCCAGAGTGGCAGCTCTGAGCGTAAGACCTACATTCCTCTGGAGATGTGCAAATTGGCCAAAGGCCAGCACTGTCGCAAGAAGCTAGACGAGAAGCAGACTGCTAAAATGATCAAGCTCGCAACGAAGCCGCCTTTAAAGCGCTTCGAGTATATTCAAGAGTCTGTCGACGGTTTGGTCACCATTTCCACAGAGTATCTGAAAGAGTTCGGCATCGAGATCAACACCAAACCAACGCAGCTCGTGGGCAGAGTCCTTGACCCTCCGTCTCTCGTTTTTAAGAACGGAGATTTGAAGCCCAATAGGGGCTCGTGGAAACTCGATCAATTCTACAAACCAGCGAATTTGTCGAGCTGGGCTGTACTCAACTTGAGTGAGTGTACACCGGAAAACCTGGAATATTTCATCAGCATGCTGACTAAGGCTGGCCGACTACTAGGCATGACCATTCAGGAGCCAACTTATCAAGACGATCCGAAGAAAGGGCTCAAATTCATCCTCTCTGAGTGCAAACGACACTACCAGATGGTTTTGATTGTGATCCCGAAGCTCTCAAACTACGCTGAAATCAAACTGTTAGCTGAGACTGAGCACGCCTTGCGCACCCAGTGCATATTGAAAGAAAATGTAGAAAGTCGCAGGTTTAGTCTCATCCAAAACCTGTGCCAAAAGATCAACGCCAAGATGGGCGGCACCAACAATGGCCTACTTGCGAAGGAGAAGCCGGCGCTTTTCCAGAAGCCTGTGCTGATCATCGGAGCCGACGTGTCGCACCCGTCGCCGGGGGACACAATCAGGCCATCCATCGCCGCATGCGTCGGAAGCACAGACTCCATCCCCTCACAGTTCTGCGCTACCATTCGGGTACAGGCTGATCAATCAGAATCAAAGGCGCGTGAGGAGATAATCATAGACCTGAAGGGAATGGTTCAGGAGCTACTCCGTGCGTTCTTCCTGGCTCAAAAGAAAAAGCCCGAGGCAATCGTCTTCTACAGGGATGGCGTAAGCGAGGGACAGTTCCGGGAAGTCTGCAAACGAGAGGTAAGGAAGTAGTGTTCCCTCAATACTAAAATTTGACAAAGGTTATTTTAGCAGAGTACGTATTTTGCTGCTAGAAGCATAATCGAACTGGTATACCTGTCGTTAAAAGGATGCCGGAGTAAATTTATATTAATCATTCTTGTTCGTGAACCTGCTGTGCACGTTTAATGTGGAATAGACTTCAGCAGTGATAGTTTCTGCTTCGTAACGTCCTCTTGTAAAGTCTTCTGAATATTCGCTGCATGTGCGGAACCTTAAAATTAAAATCGTATTATGTAGATATATGTGCTCGTTTGTGGTATACCCTTATGTCGAGCGAGGCTTGACCTGGTCTCCGATGCCTGTAAAGTGGCGTACACTGAAATTTCATGCTTGCTTTAGTGTTTACTGGGAAATACTGCGCTACTTGATAGACAGAGACAGGTGAAAGGCGACATACGAATGATGGCTGTGCAGATGCAGATTTGTGGTCGAAGTGATAACGTGCGTGATCGCACACATGAATGATGCGTTTGTGATTTGACGAGAATGCTATATGTGTATATGTACGTGTTTTGTCGATAAAAACAAAGTTGTAAAAATTACGCTGCATTCGTATGTCGTCTTTCACCTGTCTCTATCAAGTAGCGCAGTATTCCACAGTATGATCAACCAACTGGCCCCCGTGTTTGCATTGTTGTTTAGTGTTTCGCCGCGCCTCACCATAAATAGGTCATGGCGATAGTTTTCGAAATTTCTATACGCGACCTAATTTAAGCTGAAATGGTAGTCTCACCTCGTAATGCGGCTGGTTACATAAAACAAAAGTGCGAAATTTCCTTTGTCTTCAGTTTTCGTTTTTTTTTTTTTTCGTTCTCGGCATTACAGGTGAGCGCCATTCGTATGGCCTATAAGGAGCTGTATCCAGACGAGACCCAGCCACCGCTGACGTTCATCGTCGTCCAAAAGCGACACCACACCCGGTTCAAGATCGACAATGACTCCGACAACAGCGTTGGAGGTTCCCGTGGAGGCTCCCGTGGAGGTTCCCGTGGAGGTTCCCGCGATGCTTCTTCGGGCGCATCCGATAACGTTCCTCCAGGCACTATCGTCGACTCTGATATCACCCATCCGCTGGACTTTAACTTCTTTCTCTGCAGTCACTCTGGCATCAAGGTAAATATTCTGCACTCTTCTTAAAGAGATACGCGGCCAACGGGACATAGAGGACAAATGTGTGTTACGATTATGTGGAGCGTAACGTCCCAGAGCGATTCGGACTGTGAGCTACTACTATACTATTAAACTTCTTCTAACCCGGCTCCCTCGACTCGGTAGTCGAGCACTCTGACCACTGAACCAGCCCTATGTATAAATTACTGTTCTCCAATGACTTTTCCACAATAAACGCCGCCTTAAATGGACAAGGTAACCTCAAAATATTGTTATCGCCCGTATCAAAAGCTCATTGCAGTGGAACCAGAAGGATTCGCTTTTCTGTCGAACACAGAGGGTCGCGCCATCGACTCATTCACCGCCGAACGACGACATTGAGCTCCATTTGATATTGACATCTAGTTTCATAGACTAGTGAAGTAAACATTCGGAATTTTTAGGTCCAATTTTTATTTCGAAATAAGTGTCCTTTGTTGGGGAACATCGGCAGTCAGATGAACCCTTGACTATTTAAAGCAAAGAGAATGGGGTTGTCCTTCGGATCGCTCTAATTTGTGGCTAGCCGGCTCGTACATTTGAAGACGCTCCCCGATAATATAATTACTATTCCTCTCCCTTGGCTGCAGGGCACCAGCCGGCCGGCCCACTACGTCGTCTTGTGCGACGACTCCGACTTGACGGCGGACGACCTGCAGAAGATGAGCTTCTACCTTTGCCACACGTACGCACGATGCGCGCGCAGCGTCAGCATCCCTGCGCCGGTGTACTACGCCCACCTCGCTGCCTTTCGCGCCAAGCTGCACATCGACAGCAGCCTACGCAATTTCGACGCGGAGAACCAGTCGTCTGGGCCCGGCGCGGCGAGCCGGTCGTCTGGGCCCGGCGCGGCGAGCCGGTCGTCTGGGCCCGGCGCGGCGAGCCGGTCGTCTGGGCCCGGCGCGGCGAGCCGGTCGTCTGGGCCCGGCGCGGCGAGCGGGTCGTCTGGGCTGGGGGTCGACATCAGCGTGTTCCAGAAGGCCGTCGAAGTGAAGGACTCCCTGCGGACCTCCATGTATTTCATCTGAGTGAGAACATCCGGTGCGCTCCATTTTACCAGCAAGACTGACGACGTACCACAGATGTGGGGAAAATGTGACAACACGTTAATGACAAGATATACGTGACAAAGAGCACCTCTTGCGTCTTGTCTTCCTTGCTGTTCTACAGTCGGGTCCAAATGTAAAAGGATCGTTAGTTGGGCAAGTCTCTTTACATCCATGCTGCAAAAACGGGATCAATGCGCGACACACACAGCGCTGAATGTCTGGCTCCTTGTTCCCGTTTTGTGCTTTTCTTCAATAATAAAGAACCTGCACTTTGCAGTCCGAGGGTGTAAAGATAATATAAAGGATATAGAGGGAGGTGTAGGGGATGTACCAATAACCAACGTCAACTTGGAAGAACCTGGTTTGGCGCTGCGGCAGGATATACCTACGAGTAGAGTGAACCTGATAAAATTTCGTTAAACATTTGCCCAACTGCGACAGAACAAAGTGCAGAAAAAATAAAGATCTACACATTAGAGAACCGCATGCAAAGACTGGGAAAGAATTTCACAGGATGATCATATCTTGGAGGAGTGAGTAATTACCCTTGGAGGAGTCGAACTGAACTTGGAGGAGTCGAATTAATCGAACTGAAAGCATATGAACGACGACCCGTTAGGAAACAGCCAGAGATTAGCACTATCGCCTTATATCCTTAAAGACTGAGCGTAAGTGTCCCTTATTTTTATTCTTGTTTGCTGAGGGACACGCCAGTTACTCTTGGTGCTGTAAGTATTTTATGTGCAGCTTTTAAGAACAGTAACAATGCTTGCAGGTCATTTTCAGGCCGCTTCCCAGAAGTTTCCTCGACTAGAATACGAGCGTCATGCATTCAATGAGGTGCTTATTACTTTACACGAGTTCAAGCCTGCTTTTTGCGCTGCACTAGGCCAAAAGTCAACTGGGCCGGATAGTGTGCGGACAGGGATAGAACGGTCCAAAACGGTTGAACGTTGTCGTTCGGCATCTTTATTCAAATGCAATTTGACTCAAATACATTTAGAGATGTATTATTATTTATTCTGTGCATCTCGTGACACTGCATTAATTCTGCGCCCCCTAAGTGGAATCGGAGGGCGTGGTACGCGAAACCATATGCATATCCCACATACTATGCTGCAGACAGTGTCTGACGAAACCAGTTAGGTGGCTATTATTCGGATTGATATTTCAGAAACTTAAGTTAGGAGCGTGATAATCTTCTTTCCTTTCCACTCTTCTAAAGTGCAAACATTGGTGATGCCCTGTTTAAAGGGATAGGATTATATTTTAACACATCCACTACGTTTTTTTGAAATCATGAACACGTAAGACACACAGGCGGTGAACGGCAACTATATTTTGGTAATCCGCCAACCACATCATATATAACCACAGAAAGAACGCTCACGAGGTGCGCAAATTCTAAGCACGTGGCGATAAAACCGGCGCTACAAAAGGAAGGCGTCGACTTAACAAGCCGCAACAAGTTTGTATATTGATAAATCGATAAGACTAGTACACGATTAACAGAAAAAGCCACTTGAGATGGGAGCAACATGACGGAAGTCCTGGTAATAGTAGCCGTGGCGAAATTGCGTGAAAAAAAAAATCGACAATTTCCAGTTCTTATAACAAGCTTCATTGGCTTAAAAGGTGGATACGCAGAAAAAAAAAAAGAACTACGCGTTTTTTATTTATAAGAATTCATTTAAAACCGCAAATGAATACATGACATAGTAAAAAAAAAAAATGAATTATACATGAAAAAACGGAGAGTGATGCAAATGTTCCAACAAAGTCTAAAGCGAAGTATTAACAGAGCAAAACTAAAACCAAGAATGAATTAAACAATGCGGCTGACATGGGTAGGTAGAATTATAGAAAATTATTTAAAAAAAAACAGGAATTAAGGAGTCGTGAATGTGAAAGGTTAAAATCTAAGAGTTATAAACCAGACTACAATTAAGAAATAAGAAAAATACATATAAAATGATGATGGCATGTAAGGAGTGCCAGTAAAATCAAAGATAAAATCAAGCACAACCAGTGAGAAACGGAATTTCTTTGCTCGAAAGGAAAACTGAGGATATGCTGACACACTCCTCCTTGTACTTCGCGATCAAGGCGGCTTCCACTGTTTCTCGTCTAAGCATGTTATGACATCTTTTTTTTTCTTTTCTTATAGTCCGGCTACGCGCTGCAAAAAGCGATGAAAAACCAACTAGCCCGACAGCTTGTCTTATCCACTACAATAGTGATTGTTTATTAAAGGATTGCAAAACGTAGGCATTACACATAATCTATTCGACACGGCTCCCTATTGGCTATTGCAATGGGAAATACTAATATTTCGATGATGATGACGATGAACATTGCCTTTTTCTCTTCTGATAGAAAGTGCTCTCGAGATTTTGCAACGCAGCTGAGCAGTTTGCTGAAATTTCATGCATGGCGCTTAACATGGATAAGTCGAATGTGGTTCTGGGTAGGTCACTATAGGAAGCTTTTAGGGGTACCCTTGCATGGGCTTCACTGGGATTTTCGGATATCGGTTTGGTTTGGTTTGGTTTGGTTTGGTTTGGTTTGGTTTGGTTTGGTTTGGTTTGGTTTGGGTTTGGTTTGTGGGGTTTAACGTCCCAAAGCAACTCAGGCTATGAGAGACGCCGTAGTGGAGGACTCCGGAAATTTCGACCACCTGGGGTTCTTTAACGTGCACTGGCATCGTACAGCACACGGGCGCCTTGCTTTTCGCCTCCATCGAAAAGCGACCGCCGAGGCCAGGATTCGATCCCGCGTATGGGAACAGTAGTTGATCGCCGTAACTACTGCGCCACCTCGGCGGGGTTTAATCATAACGAGATAGTTTGAATTGTAATGACCAGTCACCAAATATTCGAGAAATTCGAATTTTAATCATGAGGATCCTGTATTTAACTCTTTCGAAAGCTATAGCGTAGTCAAGAAAAATGCAGACTTCGTGAGAATATATTGACTGCAGCCTTCAGTGAATAAGCGAAATGTAAGAGCTGCGTTTCGCATAGAAAGATGGGCGAAAACAATGCTTAAAAGGGTTAATATAAGAATTATTATATCCTTATGAACCAAACCAAACCAATTACCATAAGATGTTTCATGACGCGAGGATGATTCTGGTAAAGATTGCAGTTTTTTCAATTCCAAGTTGGTTTTGCTGTACATGACGTTAGCAGCAGAATTATCTTGGACTGCCGATATGAGTTCATTCTTTAGTTCTTGAGCGCAGCAGGAAAACTTTAAGGTATACTAACATGATAGAGCTTCAGTAAGACAGGTCGACAACAATTTCAGTGACTTCAGCCACCAGGACGGTCGCTCATATGCCATACTCCATGCCTTCTTTATAAAAACACGGGACAATATGTTTAGTTAGCAGTGCTGTAATCTTTTCAGAGTCACTCCACGTTTCGTACCAAGAAGACCGTGAAAAATTCAAGATCTGTGTTCCATGTCGTTGTGACGAAAGTACTGAACAACAAGTTTCCGAGCGAGGTGGCTAACCCTCAACTTTCGACAAGCGTTCATGCATGGTAGAAATTTTTTTATTCGCGTATTCTTCTTTGCGGTTCTTTGAGCTGATTAAGGGGTGTTAACAAGTCAGCCTGTCACTTATTTAGAACATTACACTGATGTTTAAGATCGTGCGAGTACCTTGGCCTCTCCTGCCGTCACACTATGCCGCCAGCAGTCACAGCCCCTGTCAGTGGGCCAGAATTGCTGTCAGTATTTACCCAACATAAAAACAAAGGCTGATTTACCATGTTCGTGCATACACTGAGTGTATCACACACATAACATGGACACGGAGTATGTTTTGCATGCCGTTGTCCCACTCGCTGCTTCGGTAGCTCGACAACATCTGGCGCCATAGTTGCTATAGCAACTGTAACGCGAGATAGTCATGATGGATATGGAGCAAGGCACGACGGGATATTCCGTCCTATTTAGATATCGTTGTGGTATATTAAGCTTCCATCTATTTTGCACCTAATTACCACCCTTAAATCTTTGGGGTGTCCGCTTGGTTTGAGCTTGGTCGAGATTGAAGGTCAAGCATGTACATCGAGACGAAATTCTTCGTTGTGCCATTAGTAGCAGGATTTCACTTTAGAATAGCGAAATAATGAACGACACTTTAGCTTCACCTTTACGGGTATCACGCGACCGCGTATAATGACAACCATTTGTCAGCTCCCCTCGCGGGTCTTCGTTCGCATCCATTCATATTTAAGACGAAAGCCTTTAATGGTTCATACTCACTCCGTCCGGCATCCTGTCCCACTACAGCTGTCAATCAAATGACGTCATCAATCGAAAAAAAAACATATTTCTCCTTATCTGCCGTGATGAAGATAGCCAAAAATAATTTATTTATTTATTTATTTATTTATTTATTTATTTATTTATTTATTTATTTATTTATTTCATACATACTGCTAACCTCCTTGCGGAGGTTGTAGCAGGTTTGGGGTATAAAATGAAAGCACAAAATAACAAATGTTGACAGTCCACACTTGCTAACTTTTTGCACAATCCCTTTCCTTACGGCTCGGTTCTAGTGTGTGTGTGTAAGGTAGAGCGCCTTTCGTTTCCTAAAACCAATTACCTATTTCACCATGTATGCCCCGCCGGGGACGTGCAGTGGTAAGACGTCCGACCACAGTGCCGGAGTACCCGAGTTCGAACCCGACCTCGGCGGCTGCGTTTCGATGGAGGCGAAACGAAGAGGCGTCCGTGTGCTGTGCGATGTCAGAGCACGTTAAAGATCCCCAGGTGGTCGAAATTGCTCCGTAGCCCTCCACTACGACTCCTCCTTCTCTATTTCCACTTTCACTCCAACCTTCCTCCCTTCACCTACGGCGCGGTCCAGGTGTCCACAGAAACAAGTGTGACAGATACTGTGCCTTTCCCTTTCAGTGGACCAATTAATATTTTCTTTCACCATGTACACGAGCGGTCACATAGCATGCAGCCTTGCAGACGACGCTATGCAAATATATTCATCGCGCATGCGCGACCAACACGCGCGAGTGGGGACGCATCGAGAAAACGGCGTCCGCTTTGCGGCTTATTTTAATTTATTCGAAACGCTTCAGGCCCCTAGCGTGCTACGATGGAGGAAGTGAATGGAAAAATATAATAATAATAAAGGTTCGCTCAAAGAGAGACTCCGAAACGCTGCTGGTCGAAAGACGACAGAGCGCAGAGTCCCATTTTTGTTCGTCGTGCGCAATGCCGCGAGGCTGGCAACGGTAAAATTTAGCGGCCTCACTGTGTCCGACGCTTTTGATCGCGACAAAGGGCACTCGAGAGAGAGCGGAAGTTGAGAGGGGCGGCGGACTGCGCGGATGCTACTGCGATCTCGACTTCCGTTTTCTCTTCCTGCGTGGCCTCGGAAACTGAAAAGCAAAGAACAACAAAAGATAGAAAGGCAGGCAACCCCTGCGCGCGTCCGCCCGAAAACTTTTGTTCCGTCCGCTGACTGCGCAGCGGCGGGGTGTGCAAGTCTAGTTGGCATCGAATGCTGTTTGCCGAAATGAGCCAGCGTTGGCGTGTGCGCGTCAAAATAGCGTAGTCAACGGCTTCACTTTGTTTTCCCTGGATCACGTGAACGAGGCGCCGCTTGCGAAGGATACCGACATGCGATAGACCGAACAAAAGTAGTGAGTATGATTAGGCGTGCTTCTCGCACCTGCGTGCAACCTTTGATCAAAGTATAGGGAGGCCGATAGTACGGCTTCGAAGCTGGCCTTCAAGTGGGCATCTTGGGAAGTCGTATCTGTCGGAGAAATGAGGACCTCTCACTTGCAAGAGATTTTAAGTACTGGTGAGCCACCAGCATGGCTAAGGAACAAACCCAGTAGGTTCTGAATATTGGACAAATACGTGTATGCATATTGCGTCCTTATTACATGGGAGGTGAACGAGTTCAAGAATATGTCTCACTGTAACGAGGCCGTGGGCGGTGAGCGTTACGCCGAAAGTTAGCTATGTCAGTTTGAACCTCCCCCTTTATATCAATCTGGAAAAGGTAAAAAAGAAATGCGAACTCCTTTATTTTTTTAATACACGAGTTTAAACAGCGCCTTGTAGATTTTTACACATCTACGTTAGGAAGAAAGGTAGGTTTTGAAGCACCGACTAAAACAAGGAGAGCGTCAGACTGCTCGCCAACGCTTCGATAAAGAAGGTTTTGCCAACCCTCGTGAAGAATGAAATTCGGAGACATGTATCACTTCTTTCTTTTTTGTTGTCTTCTTTTCATTTTCTTGTTAGTGCACTTTGTGGGGTGGTGGGTATACTCTCCTAGAGAGTTTGAAGTGTTGTGTAAGGGCGCTATATGTTATTAATCTCTCCATTTCCTCGAGCGTGTTGATGAGCAGAATTGCCTCGCTTCCCTGAGCAGGAAAGTGTCCATACGAGTTCTACCTCTCTGTCCAGTCTGATATATCCGCCAAGATGTTTTTGGCGGTAGGGGATAGAAGCTCTAGGCTGGCGACGAACCAGGTGAGGGGCGAATTCTGAGCTGGCAGGCCGACGACCCGAAGTCACGGCAGAACTATGAGGAAGCTTGCATGCTTATGCGGTCAGACTCCTTTTACGCCATACCAAGTGAAAATTGCAAGCGCCTTGTTACGTAAGCCAGTCAATACAGCTGGTGAGTGCGGGTACTGACGCAATAAACTTACATATTTTCAATGTGTGCCATGCTCTGCGCCTGCAGTTGCAGGAAAACGATCGCTGCAGTGACGAAGTGACGGAAAGGAAAGGAGAGGGGGGGGGGGGGGGGGGTGTCGAAGGGCATCGTCTTGTTGGACACATGGTTTTGCTCACAGTACAGGAAAAGTTGGCAATTAACCTACCCTAGGCTCACCTCGGAGGCATAAAAAATGTCTCTCCATGCGTCTTGGGTAACGTGCTCGCAAACGAGAGAAACGTGCTCAGACCTTAGCGCTCACGAGCCGACACGAGCTGTGTGCATGAGGACTGTAGCGCTGGTTCGGAGGTAGATCGAGGTGAGCCCATGATCTCAGCCCCCGCACATGCCATGGACAATGCACGTCGTCCTATATATCGCTGTCCCCAGGACATTCAGTGAACGGAAGCTGTACTTCTGGAACGATATTCCACAAACACGGCATTCGGTTAAAGCTTACAGGCGAGAGGAGGCGTCGTAAATTCGTCCCCGCTATCGAAAAACTTGCGCTTCTCAACAGAGAAGGAGCGGCTCCCACGCCTGCCACCGAGTTTTTATCTGTTGTAGGCCGTCATTGCACCCACCACCGCTTCGGTGGTGGACGACGGCTGTTGTTGCGGAGCGCGTCTTTCTCTCCCTCTTCCTTTTCTTTCTTCTCTATTTTCTCTTCTGTCTGCCCCGCCGGGGTGGTGCAGTGGTAAGACGCCCGACTACTGTGCCGGAGTACCCGGGTTCGAACCCGACCTCGGCGGCTGCGTTTCGATGGAGGCGAAACGAAGAGGCGTCGTGTGCTGTGCGATGTCAGCGCACGTTAAAGATCCCCAGGTGGTCGAAATTACTTCGGAGCCCTTCACTACGGCTCCTCTTTCTCTCTTTCCGCTTTCACTCCCACCTTCCTCCCTTCCCTTACGGCGCGGTTGCGGTGTCCACAGAAAACAAATGAGACAGTTACCGCGCCTTTCCTTTCGTATAAATGAATCAGGCAGCGGAGGTGACTCAGCTACAGAGCCCTTCTTGTTTGTATAATTAGAAAAAGACAAACACGCCGTGTGTGTCTTTTTCTTTTGCTCCGTCCCGTGTCTTCGCGCTGGTTTATACAAACAATATGCATAACTAACTCGCCCAAACTGCCGTTCTACTTCAGTTCTTTTCCTTCTTCCTACAGCCACAATAACAACAGACGCCCTTCGCGTTGCGTAGCTTCAGCTATCGTAATTCCAACCTTCGGAAGGGTAGACTCCCAAAATAAACTATAAACAAGACGACACTATGCAGTCAGCTACAGATCGAAAGCTCCCTGGCTAACTGCAAGGTCATTCGCAGCGTGCGTGTGTGCTTGAAGGAAAAAGCTGGAGTGGAAGCAGACGAGAAGAAACGTAATGAACTCGAGGCAGGTGGAGTGTTGAAGGTGCAGCTATTGCACTCGGCCGGTGATCAACCAATGACAACAATTTAAGAACTTGAATATCTAGGTATGACTTGTTTTCGAGTCGGATCTCATCCGCCGTCTGCACTGTTTCCGCCTGCAACTGCTGCGCGCAGACGGCAGTCCGCGTCAGCTTTGTACACAGTGGTCTATTAGTGTGCGCCAATCAGTGAAGTCTGGAATCGGACTGTAGCTGACGGTTTTTGTGGGAGATGTGCCAGTTCCCAATGGTTTGTAGGTCTATGTGGCTATACTTGCTGGCTATAATAGAACCTAAAGCTGTGGTGAGCTTTCGCTTTATTTAAAGCCCAGCGCGCAGCGCGAGTGTTTCATATAATGGCGACACGTTCTGCGCATGCATTCACTGTGGTAACTTCCCCTCTGAAATGCAACCTTGTAACTATGTCGAGGAAGATGCTATGAGCTTCTCAATAGCTCCCGGTATTACCGCGTCTCTAAAGCGACTCGTCAGGGCAAAACAGGCTAAATAGACGCTTCCTTTGCGTGGCTGCATTTTTGGCTGCTATAGTGCCAGTCCACTTGTATGAACTTGCCATACAGTGACCGCAAACTGCGTGAGTGTCAGATTCATTAAGAGTGGGCTCAATTCTACTCCATTTATTGTTTTTTTTTAACGTTTCGACTGAGGACGAAAGGAGGAAGGAGAGTAGGTGTTATGTGCAATAAATATACTAAGAATAAAACACACGGAAGAGACAACACCTGTTGCCAAGAGCTCTCACCGCGGCAGTATTGAAATATCAGAAAGGAAGGGGGCAAAAAGCAAAATTTAATACATGGGTACGAAGAGGTGGTTGAGAGGATGGAAAATGAGTTTTCCGTTTCCTACACACAGTTTGCATTAATCGTGCAAGGATTGTTGTCATTGACACTGTACTTCCAATTGCTAGAACATATTATTTTTAAAATCAGCCGTTAAAAGCTGGTGTGAGGCGCTTCCTGTATGCCTTTCGTGTTGTTTCAATAATTCCAGCAATAAGTTTTTCATAGACACTGGTACAACTGCATAAAACTGTTCAGCGCCTCTAAAGATGTTCATGGCTGAGACATTCACCTTTAAACCCTTTCCGCCCCCTCGATTGTTAACGTCACGCCTACACCACATATGACTCCGCGATCACTGGTCTGAAGGGAATTGCGCTGTAGCCTAACCTCAGAGATGTGCACCACGAAAAAACACTTTTGGAATCTGTTGACACTGATGCCGCCTGCATTTTGTTCCTTTTGATGGTTTCTATGCAGTATAAATGCTGCATTTTCCGTGCAATGACGTTTTTTTTTTAATCAGGAAGCTGTCGACTATTGATACGAGCCAACTTTTTTTTTTTTTTTTTCATTTAGCAATAAACTTTTTTTTTATTTTATTTCAAACCCAACAAAACCAACACAAGGAACATTGCAACAAGCATCTGGATCCCTAGCTCGCGGGCTAGTTGGGATCCATGCACAAAATGTTAAAATAAATTATTTAGTAGACAGCACTGAAATTTGGCAAAATTTCAAAAGGAGTAAAAGAGTCACAACCTATTGTAATAGTACGACTTTCGATTCGTCCACAGAGTTCCTATAAACCAGAGGAGAAACTTGAATGAAACACGTGCCGACGCCTCTTTTGGCGGAATTGGGACTACCCGTGGATTGATCGATCGATCGATTTATTTATTTATTTATTGATTGATTGATTGATTGATTGATTGATTGATTGATTGATTGATTGATTGATTGAAAATTTTACTGCCACCGATATAGGAGGTAGAAACTGCATTCATATATGCATTGTGATATCGGCCTGTCCCACGTAATCAGCGGTTAAGTGTTCCCCTCATTTTTGTTTCCGCGGAGAACTGTTAATGCGACATGTGAAAATGTTGAGCTCACTATTTTCGGAGGTTGAACGAGGCATGGACACGATGGCGCATGTTGGGTCGTTTGAACAGAGGGAGGTCAGATACCTCAATCAAACGGTGAGGGAAGAGACGAATAAAGGAATGCAAAAAGACAGGTAGTGAGAATGAGTTGACGTAGTGGAGGTCTGCGTTTTAGTTGCAGCATGTTCTTTGACACGCTTTGACACCGCTCAGTACACGGGCGTTATTAGATTTCGCCTTCATCTAAATTTGATTGGATCCGATGCGGCTACCTTGTACTGAACGACCGCGCGCCGAAGCCATTGCACTTCCGTGTGCAAGAAATTCGTCCGAGTGCGCCCGCCGGCGTCGGGCCACCGAACGCGCCCACCGCTTCCCGCCGGAAGGCTAAACTGCGGTGCACAGTCGCGGCGAACACTGAAGCGAACGCACCGAATGACGTGTCCGTCAGCTCTCTTTGTGCGTGTAATGTCGCCAAAAGTGATGCACGCCTGGTAGCGGATGGAGGGACAAATTCAATGTGATCCTCCTCGTACAAAGGTTGGCCATCCGAAACTGCTCTTTCTGGTTCAGCGAACGCGTGAAACGATGCCACCGCTGCCGAACACTGTACGCGTATTGACGTTCGTATATGACTGCGCACTGCCAGTGTTGTTAGTGTTTTGTGTACATGGACAACAGGATCATTAACAATAATGCTCGCGTAGGTATCGATAATTATTACGCTGTCTAAATCCAATACAGTTTTCTTCAAGCAGACAGTGTTTGGTGACGCAACGTAACATGCACAGTCACAATAATAGCTGACAATAAATTAATATGAGGAATACATTAGGCAATTACAGGAACAATACACTGCTAAACTTTCCTACAAACAAACAAAAATTAAGAGGTTTACTAATTATTGGCTTCATTGATTTAGCAGACTCGCAACGTTTTTGAACAGCTGAGTTGTGTCCATAGTGATGCATTCCCGCGGCAACCTATTCCACTCTTTGATGCCCGCGCAACGGGAAAAATAGATATGCAAACAGTGTGATACATTTCTCGTGGCTAGTGCTGCGCGAGTGATGATAAGGTGGTTATAGAAATGTGGTTTTATTTATGTGATACAGGAAACACGACGACTGTTAGACAGTGATGAAATGCCTGCTAGAATGTGCGTGTCCCTAATGCTATCATGCCTCGAGTATTTTGAGTTCGAGTAGATGAAACGAAGAGCCGTGAGTTGTGTTTTCTTTTTATAATTTATCAGTGAGATATGCCATATTCCAGGATCGGTCACACAAGGGGTTTATACGGGGTAAGCTTGAAGTTAGTGGGACCGATGAAAGTTTTTTTACACGGAAACCCTAATTGTCTGCGAGCTTTTGCGCTCGTGTTATTGATGTGAATGTTTCATTTTAAATTACTCGTAAATGTTCCACCCGAATTTTTGGCTGTGTTCGCCTTCGTGATGTTAATTACTTTGGAGTCCAAATTTATTATATACGCCGACAATACCAATGTATATTTTTAACTGCATGGTTAGCAGATGAACTCATTGATAGTGCAAATTCAACACTTGCTGGGTTAGATGAATGGTCGCGAATGAACATGCTTAAAATTAACATAACAACAAACAAGAGCAGGATGATAACCAAAACAATATCGATGCAGATCATGCCTAATGAAATCGTGCCTGCATTCAAAAACGTCAGGTGTAATCTTTAATGCAAATCTTTCATGAAATGTGAATGTAGATTTCGTTACAAATAAACTTGCGCAGGTAGTGGGACTGTCATCACTCTTTTCTGCCATTGAATACTACAACACTAATATATAGCTATATCGCGACTTTACTGCAGCTTAGGTTAGGGTCCAACAACTGAAGAAAACATGTAAAAATCTGGGCCCGTATTCCGAGTTTGCATTGTTATCGGTGCGTTCATGGGTGCGTCGCTATCTCACGTGACCTCGAGTCATCCGATAGGTCGAAACGCCGGAACCGGGTGTTGCCACCACGGAATCGGAAAAGGTGACAACATCATGTTCCCGTGTTTCCACCAATCAGATGACTCGTGGTCGGGAAGATAGCAAGCAACACTTTCAATAACGACGCCAACTTGGAATTACTGAAAATGTCTCACGTTATTTTCGTACTTTATACCGTGCTAATCGTCATTGCTTCAGCCACCGACATGTGCCGATGTGTTGTTGCGACGAAGACGAAGCACGCCGAGCGCTCCGCTGCAAGATCCTCTTGATCAGGGCAATCCATTTGAGCTAATTTAATAAACGCGGTATTACAGTTGGTGGGTGTGCTGGATACGATCCCCATCCACACTGGAACTTCGAAGCCTTACACTGCCCTCTGCGTCCGCCATGCAAGACGAGACCAGCTCGACACTGCCGGCCATTCGACCCACGGTCATTTGTTCTGGCGTCTTACGGCAGCGCGACCTTTGCCTCTTCAGTGGCACGGCCAACTAAGATGTCGACGACTGGCTGTCATCATATGAAAGAGTAGATAGATAGATGGATTTATTGAACGGAAAAGGCAGAGAGGTTGGCCCGAATAATTCAAATCTGGCCTGCTACTCTGCACTGGGGAAAGGGAAGGAGAGAAGAAAGAAGGTCATGATGGGTGACGATGTGGGAGAAGGCATATGAAATATATATACAGACACAGCAGCTTGCTTTACAAAAGTGAATCAAGTCCGCTGGCGCTCAAATAACGGCAAAGAGCGCGCACTGCCTGGACGCCGTTCCCCTTGCCCTGCCAAGCGCCCAGCAGCAGTTCCTCCGACAGAGGCCTCTTGTCTAAACGCTTCAAGGAAGCATGGTCCACAGTCTCTGGGATGCCACAAGTTGAACATTCCGGTGAGCAAGCAGCTACTGTTGAGATGCCAGGACAGATTTATTCCAGGCGAACACTGACACAAGCACGAGTCACGTGCAAGCCGCAGCGAGCGTCGCGCGAGCACGCAGCAGCGCAGCCAAGCTAACCACCCAAGCCTATCCACTGCGTGTGGCTACTGCCTACAACAGCTACAACTCTTACAAGCTCTTACAAGATGACTCTTACAAGCTCAGTAACATCACATTCTATCTGAAGGACGTGACGAACCTCTGATTTCGCAACCATGAGGCTGACCTGCCATCTTGGTCTGAATTCAAGAAGAATTTTGCGGAAGTGTTCGGCCGCCCGGCATAGTGCTAGCTTCGTGCCGAACAAGGTTTATGTGATCGTCCTCTGCGCGCCAACGAGACCTTTACAAGTTACAATGAGGACACCGTTGACATCTGTAAGCGCGTTAACCCGGTCATGCCGGAAGCAGATAAGATACATAACATCCTCAAGGGCGTTGCTGAAGACACCTTTCGGATGCTGCTAGAAAAAACAGCGCAGTCGTCAAGCTTTGCCAGAGCTACGACGAGCTCCGCAAGCACGCGGCGCTCCGCTGTGTGCGACGAGGCCCTATTCGCATTGGCTCTGTGTGGTTCTACAACTTCTGAATACAGTCTGCTAATTCAACAGATAAAGCCTTCATTCGTGAAGAGGTCGCACGCCAGCTGTCACTCATTCCCCATTTTTAAGACTCTGGCCGCCTTGTTCCTGAAGTTGTTCTGCATGTCTTTGGCCCCTACCATACTCCGTGTCGTGCAAGACCACGTCACTGGTGTCTTGCCGTCCAACCTTGTGCTGCCGCCTGTGGCGTGATTCCATTCTCTCAACGGTATGTAGGGATACAAAGGGCTTTTGCATCGAGGCTCCCTAGTATAGGTCCAGTGACTCTAGTAGGGTCCTCTGAGCAGCGTCACCTGGCGACAAATAGCAGAAACATTGTCGAAGCGAATAAGAACGCATTTAAATCCCGCCATTTCCGTCGCTTCTGTGGCGCAATGAATTAATACTGCGTATCTTAGCACTCAAAAAAACTTGTTCGAATTCCCTCACTGCAATTTTTTTTCACTTCTCAACATTAAAATACAATTCAAATGAACATCTTTCCTGGGGTATGTTCCCTTTTAGGTTGCATTATGTGATGTTTTAGATTCTTTATATCCGCAAAACCAGCTGTGAATACAGCCAGGCGGTGACGGTATGGCAACGTTGACACTATGAAACAACCTTCACCGTAATCATTTCCTGCCTTGAATGAATGTATGTTACTTTAAGGGCTGCGTTCAGAGGCACCTCTCAGCAATACTCGTCGTTTAACTTGCTGAGAGACAACCAGCTGTGAGGAGAAAGAAGTTGTGGCACCCTACCGTTGAGAGAACGAATTACATTCCTTTTATATTCCCTAGCAATCATTTCTTTTTTTTTTTTTGAGATGTAATAATCCATCTCAAAATCTAATATCTCTGCACCCAAATTCTTGGCCGATCCCCCTGTGTGGATAGTATGTGCCGTCAAATTAGAGGATTGGAGGAGAACAACAACAACAATTACGCATGCCTGTGACGGCACCTCTCAAGTACGCCCAAGTAACGGCTAGGCCGCTACTCTCACCCACAGCTGGTCCCTACGTGCCCGTCCCTGCCTTCCATTCGCTCTCACAGGCTGAGCCTTCGTTCCCAGCCCCTCCCTCAAAGTTCCGCCCATACCCTGCGAGCACTTGGCGTACTGCCGACAGCCGTCCGATTTGCTACGCCTGTGGTCGGCCGGACCATGTTGCACACCTTTGCCGCCAGCGACTTCAAGCTTCTCAGCCTGACATGCGATCCTACCGGTACGATATCGAGCCACCGGCTCGCAGACAACTATACGCCGGTGCTCACTTTGTATCACAAGATCTCCAAACCTATGCCACTAGCCGATCACATTATCCGATACTGCGACGTCCTATATACCGGCACCGTTGAGGGAAACCAACAGTCGCAGTTCCCGGGGCAAGAACTGCGCTTGTTTCGAATTCCTCAAGTCCTCCGTCTCGTCCCGCTAATGTCGTCAAAATATTTGTAGAACGCACCACTGTTCTTGCTCTTGGAGATAGGGGCGCAGCCGTCTCCGTCGTCTGTGAAGCGCTCTGCCGTCGACTTCGCAAGGTGACCTCTCCGCTTTCCGATTTTTCGCTCAGCACCGCCTCCTCACAGCACATTCATCCCTCAGCGTCTAGCTGGGCCCGTGTAATCATCAAGACGTTTTGCACCCCATCGAGTTTATTTTCTGCCCAACTGCTGTTTATGGTGCTTTATGGTGCTTTATGATGCTTTATGATGACTTACGGTGCGAAAAGCACCAGAAGTGCTTTCGCACCATAAGTCGCCAGGATGCCTTTTTTTCTACCAGGGGGGAAACTGTACCGTGCTAATCTTCAACGCTTCAGCCACCGACATGCACCAGTGTGCTGGTCCGACGAAGACGAAGGAGTACGTCGAGCGCTCCGCTGCAAGATCCTTCTGATCAGAGCAATCCATCTGAGCTACCTTAATAAACGCAGTATTACAATATCGTGATCTCTTTCAAAATACAATATACTGCCAGTTACTAAAGCTTACGATTATCGAGTCTGTAGAAAGCATTCATAAATAACTCTAGATTTCTGCAGTCAATAGCTGAACTGAAAGTGAACATAAGAACGTACACTACACGCAAAAATGAACGATGGAAGGTACACACATACAGAACAATATATAGTCTCCAAACATTGCAGAACATACTGCCACGAACATTAAATGGTCTAGATATAAACATATTAAACTCAAATCACGTATAAATAGCTTAGAAAGCCTTTTTTTTTTTATTATTTAGAGGTGTGTGTTATTTTCCTATGCTAGAGATCTGCACTAGCGTCGCGTTAGTTTCTTTTTGGAACCATTTTCCTAACTTTGTGAAGAACGTCACGTTGTCTACTGCAAATTTATATCAATTTTACTGTGTATTTGTTATGACTGTATATCTTTTGCACTGCCAGTATGAAGCTGTCCATTGCTATTGTATTGGGGCCTGCGGCCTTGTCAAGTTGTCATTGTCATTACGAAAACTTCTGCTGTGCTCCCTCATCTTAACTAAGCAATGGGCGTACATAAACATTATTATTATTATTATTATTATTATTATTATTATTATTATTATTATTATTATTATTATTATTATTATTATTATTATTATTATTATTATTATTATTATTATTATTATTATTATTATTATTATTCGTTTCAAGTTTCTCCGTTTCTTCATTCCCATTCCCCTCTTGACAGAATGCAGATGTTATTTAACACTTTTTGTCTTCACCTTGACATCTTCCAAATCTCACTCTCTTCATTTATATTGGACGTTCGTAGCTTTGCATTCTAAACTGTATTTATCGCACATAACTTCCACTTTCTAGCCTAAGCATTGTATTTAATTTACTTCACGTTTTGCTTTTTCTCCTGTTCAGTGCTGTTTAAAGTATATTGTACAGCTTTTTATCCGTTTGTTATTTATATTTTAACTTTAAACGTTATTTTTGAATCTTACTGGCCTGCGGTCAGTTCTATTTCTTTATTGTATTTCCCCGTATTTCTAGCCTGTGTTTTAAGTACCACGCACTTGTTGCGCCTGGAATGGTTGTTTATTTTATGTATATTTATATTACTATAATCAATGTCAGTTATTTGTTTTTCTCTGTCTATTGATTTTTTTTTTTTTCGTGATGTGCTCTACAATTTTCTGACTGTGTATATAAGACAGGCTACTCATTGATTTCTTTCTTTCCGTGACACTTTTGGTCTCAGTTTCATTTCATGTGTTATTTGTTTCCTCTTTTGTGCTCTATCTGTGTGTGTAAAACTTGTGTGTGCATTGTCATTTTTTTTTTTTTGTGCTGCAGCACGAAGACCACATGGTTGTTCCTGCACACATTAAATAAAGATTGATTGATTGATTATAAAAAAATCCCTTGATATTGTACGTGATAGAAAGAGGTTCCCTTTCTCGGGTTTTACTCATACATGCTGTTTTCATAGCAGTTAAATCCGTTTTCCATTCGCCACACCAGTGAGCGATATTAACTGGTGATGAATTGGTTTGGTTTGGTTTGTGGGGTTTAACGTCCCAAAGCGACTCAGGCTATGAGAGATGCCGTAGTGGAGGACTCCAGAAATTTCGACCACCTGGGGTTCTTTAACGTGCACTGACATCGTACAGCACACGGGTGCCTTGCTTTTCGCCTCCATCGAAAAGCTGCCGCCGAGGCCGGGATTCGATCCGGCGTCCTTGGGAACAGTAGTCGAGCGCCGTAACCACTGCGCCACACCGGCGGGGTGGTGATCAATGGAAAGTTATCATTATGATCAATTAGGTGATGAATTAAGTCCTAATTGATCATAATGCTAACGTACAGTAGTGTATGTGACAAGGTCATCTGCGAACATCTTATGCTTACTCCAGGAGATACGCAAGTACAAATGCCATTGACATATGCTAGAAAAAATGCAGGACCCAAAACATACCCCTGTGGCATACTTCTAAATGACCAGAATGGAATTTTCCTTTGTAGCCACATTGGCTACATTAGTCAAGTACGTCATTATTCAGGATGCTACAGTGGGACTAATACCATGAGATTTTGTATTGCTAATTAGTTTTTAATGTGGCACTCGATCGAAAGCCTTTGAAAAAATCAGCGAAAATATTGCAGCCTAAGGTTGATTCCGGTGGCGAAATGGCTAATTATTTCGAGAATTTGAGTGCAACGATCGAGAAATTTTTGCGAAATCCATGTTGATACGAGTTCAGTGAGAGATTATCTTCCAGACAGCTATTTAATTGGTTATACGTTTTAAAAATGTGCAACAACACTCGTGAACGATATTGGCCATGTAGTTTGATACAAGTATAGTTCATCTGCAGCTTTAGGGGCGGGAATAGCCCTTGTACTCAGCCACTCTGCAGTCCGGGTAGCAGTCTGAAGCAAATCGGTATAGATGCATCTATAGAAGTGGGGACATTTGGACTGTACAGCCTCTGAGGAATGCATTGAAAATATTGCCGGGATCTACAGACTCTTTTATGTCAATGTTAAGCAGCAATTTCAGGATCCTACGTTCTGTGATCCTGAAGTCAGACATTGCCTAGGCCGAGGCGACGCGCACGAAACAGTTCGGCGCGAAAAAAACAAAAACGAAACAGATTAAAACTGTGAATTGAAGAAATTTGCTATATCGCGGTCATCCTCAGTAATGCACTCGCTTATCTTTATCTTAGTGATAGTGATATCGGGTTTTGAAAAGTAATGCCAAACCTGCAGCTCATGCGCTATAAAATGTGTTAACGTAGTGGAAAGAAACATGTTTCTTGCAGATCTAGTTTCCGTTTTAAGTTTCTGAGATGGCTGACTAATGCTAGCTATGCTTTTTTTTCGGTGACGCATTCTTTGTAATTTCCTTTTAAAATGAATAATGATAACGTTACCTACTGTTATTTGAGCTTTATTTTCTTTCACTGCGCAGAGAGCAAGCTGTCCTTGCAGTGTATGACTGGTTGATCGGAAGGTTAACCACTGATCATGGACACGTAAAGAAGAGCCAACAAAGGAATCATCGTAAGCTGCCTCCAGGCAACCTGTAATACTCAGATCCTCTGCTTGACTACAATTTTTCACAGCTAAAAAAGAAGTAATTTTTGTTCCTTTAGTACCTGGGCATTTCACGTTTGTATAAAATGCTGACATTTAGTGGCCTGGAATGCCTTCTAAATTTACTACAGCCGCCTTGGCGCGGATTTGTTTTCGACAGCCGCTCCTCGGAGGTGGTATCCGAACCTGTGGGAACAGGTCACTATATCCTTCCTTTGGTCGGAAAATGTCCCCGGACTCACGTATTGGTCGCGAGACGAGTGCACGGCATGAGCACAATTCTTGTAGGGTCGACACTCACTAAGAAGTGTCTTCTGGCGGGCTAGTTGGTGTGAATCATTCATTATTAAAACTTCGCAAATAAAACAGTTACTGTGTGTTTCGCTCGGTCCTTGTTTTATTCGCGCAGTTTTAATAATGAACGACACTCATTGCTCCGTTTGTCTGCTTCTCTTTCTGCTAGGGAAGGCGTAGACTGCCATAAATTCCCGAAACACAGGCTGAAGATAACTCGTGGCAAGGAAGATTGTTTACTGTGACTTTGTGGAAAACACAATCTGCCAAACGCCCCGTTAAAATTGCCGCTCAGGCGCAACAATACCCAGAAATATTGGACATTTTGTGGGAAAGTTGTTAGACGTAATTTTCTGACGTATGTTTCTATATTTTCAGATTAGTTGTTTTTCTTTTATTGCAGTCTCACTCATTTCTTGTGAGCGGAAGACAAATATGAGAAGCAGAATTCTGCTACGCGTTAGAACCTCAGACTATTCCCATTTTTTAGCTGCACACAATATCGTACAGCTGTCTCTGATTAGGGAAGACCGCCCCTATCCCTACCCCGGTCCCTACCCGACTCTCAGTTAAGAACATCAGAGCACCTTATTTTTATCCCCGATGTCCGCAAAGCACAAAGCGCTAGCGAGCGGCCCTCGAACGTGACGCCATGGGTGCTGGTAGACCTTGCATACCATCTAGAGTGCACTTCGGAGTGGGAGCCGGTAAGATGGTTAAATTAACCCACCAACTTACACGATGATTCCGGTCCATTAATGGGACCAAGTGGGTAAGCCATCCATACTAAGCTTGGCACAACTGCCGTTCTTGTTAGAACTAGTAACAGGCTCTGGTTTTCAGTCCAGTGATACGACTGTGCTAAACCTAAATGGAACAAAGAACTGGGTCTTCAGGCGGCTGTGCGTGACGCAAATTGCCCCCCACCCCATATTCGTTCTTTGGCCATCGCAGTTGTAAGATGGCGGCCAGCGAGGCGGAGGACGGCGTCCAGATGCGGGGTTCGCAGAGCTTCCGTGCACGAGTGCAGTTCCGGAAGTCCTGCTCGGGGCCACCCAAGATGGAAGGATACCTGCGTAAGAGGACGGCCAAGCTGGTGAGAGCATATTTATATAGATGCATTAAGTGCCACCACCAACAATGCTAGGCACTCTAACGCAGGCGTCTCTCCGACGCAGGTGGCGAAGGACTCGGTCACGAGGTACAGCAGGGGGAGCGGTATTTCGCGTGTTATGTTCGGTTCTGTCAAGTGCATGGATCGAGATTGCATCTCGGCGCAGTTCGGTGCTTGATATTGGCCCGAGAAGCAGATATTGTGTTTGCACAGTGGTGTATCAGAAGAAAGACACGTGGCCTATAGCTGCACATTTTACAGGTCATATTTGACAGGTCAAATATGTGTGTATATGGATAGCTGGGAGCGGGACCAGGCCATGGTGGTTCAGTCTCAAAGTGAAGATTTAACTTGTGGCTCTCTGATACATAAAAATGGTCGAATGAAAAAAAGAGCTCCCCCCCAGCATTCAAAACTCGGCGCCTCTATTGCTTGCTCTACTGGTGCGGCTGTGTGATAACGCATTATCCCTATCTGCTGAATACAGTATACCGTTCAGCTGTCCATATCCATGCCAGCACGTACTACCATTTACAGAATCGGTAGGTGGCATAAGTCTGCGCAGTTGGGCGAGAGGGAGCCCCGAACTCCAGTTAACGGTTGCGGGCACTTGCCGCCAGGGCAGAGAAATGAGAAGTGACAGCAGGATCGCGTCTGAAAGCCGCGAAAACAACGTGTTAGTGACAAACTAATTCAAGTGCGCTTGCGTATTTACTTAGACAACACTTTTACCGCAACTGAGAACGTTACTCTACAGGGCAACGCTGGCAACCAAAGTCCAAAGCAGCGAAGCAGACCAGCATGCTCGGACTGCCAGCCGGTGCGTGCCAAAAGAAAGGCTGTCATATGCCACCTTCGGTTTTCCTCATACTGTGCTATATCACAAGCAGTGCAGGTGAACACTTCAGACCTAACCTTCTCGGATCAAAGTGGCATACACATTCTCCAACAAAGGAGGAAATATCGCGCCCTACTTCAGCAGAAGTATACAGTTCAAAATCGCAAGCCTAATCGCAGTATAGGCAAGGTTAATTCTTTTTTCAAAAAGCTTTTAATGGACTCGGATCGAGTGCCGGCCCCATCAACTTACACAGTGTCTTACGCACGATTTGAAAATTTCGAAAGTATGATTCGTCGTACTTAGGAATTCGGCACTCTGCTTGACACAAGCACACAAAAAACTGTGCCGGTTTCAACGCTTGCGTAGCCGGAGGTTCAGCGCTAGCTATTTACGGTGGAGAAGGCTCAGTTTGCAGCGCGCCACTCGGGGCTCTCCTAAAAGCATAAGCGCGAGTAACGCTAGCGATGCATGCAGATAGCGCAATCCTCTTCTCGTCTCTCTTTCGTATTACGCCAATGACCCCTCAGACCCGGGAAACGTGCCTCAACCGATAGAGGTCGCTGCAGAACGCCCTACGAGCGATGAACGATGTGTGAAGGAGTGCCTATCCTCACCTCCCCATCGCATCTTACCAAATATGAAGATGAGTTTTGAGCACGTGTGTTGCATAACATAACCGGAAGTGGTGGCAGCCTAACTGACATCCGGTTCCGGTGTTTCCACTAATGAGATGACTTGAGGTCAGGGAGAAAACGTCACTTCTGGAAACGACGCAAAAGCGGAATAAGGGCCCCATTCCAAAAAAATAATTGATATGACAAGACAGTCCAGTTAACTATTCTGCAGAAAGTATATGACGTGAGAAATGCGGATAATTATCGGAGTGTCGGGGCATAACGCGTACGTGCTTGTTTTGTGTCCTCTCCTTCTGCAGAACCTCAAGTGGTTTTGGCGCAAGTACTGGTTCGTACTGGACGGCCGGTCGCTGCTGTACTTCAAGTCGCAGTCCAACTACAACGTGAGTCATGGAAAAACGTCACAACAGCGCTGCTCGCTGCAAAGTGCCTGTGGCGACAATTAGAACTATACGGCTCCCACAGTATCTGGTGCGATTTCGCGCTTGTAAGTTTTTACGTTCGGGTAGATTCAGGGCTGTCTGCAAAATCAGCATTTCAAATGGGCGCATTGTTGGCAGTACGCTGGTGGATAGCAAGGGTACAAAACAAACTTCTTAACATTAGGCCCTTGTGTAGGTTGTAGGTGGTCGGGTGCTGGTAACTGGGAGGTCTCGCTCGACCCGTTAATGACGTTCTTGATAGGGCAGGTCTGTCGAATCGGGTTTGGGACGCTAGCCAGTGAGGGAGATGATGAGGAGTCCGAGTGCACAGTGTTGTACGTAGCGTCCGAGCTTCTTGTATTGTGAGGGCAATGCATGATACCACACTACGCGAACGGTTGCGGGAGGGTCTCCAAGTCAGATACAGATACAGAAGCCGATAGAGAAGGAGGAGGAGGTAAACTTTATTTAAAGAAGAGGTCGTAGGCGCGGGGTGGGTTGAAGTTTCCGTCCCCGCGGTGGGCTCCTCTTCTAGGCCGGACGCCAGGTGGCTGACCGACGATGTCGTTCAGCGACCTCTTCAGCCCGCTCCGTGACTCGGAGTTGAACCTCCGGGTCGGAGCTGAGCAGCGCGGCCTCCCACTGAGATTGGGTAGAGAGCTGATAGAGGACACTTTGCTGCGCGTTGGCGTCAAACGACAAGGAGAGCACAGTGCGCGTGAACGAAGATTTAAATCAAGGACGGATTTATTTATTTATAGGAAGGGAAAGGCGCGGTAACTGTCTCACTTGTTTGCTGTGGACACCGCAACAGCGCCGTAGGGGAAGGGAGGAAGGTGGAGTGAAAGTGGAAAGAGAGAAAGATGAGTTGTAGTGGAGGGCTACGGAGTAATTTCGACCACCTGGGGATCTTTAACGTGCGCTGACATCAAGGACGGATTAATGGCCTCTTTTGGAATGGTTCGTTTCATTTGAACAGTACTATATATGACCAATGTATTTCTTTCACCTTTTTCGCGTAAAAGAATGGCGTTCAGCATAGGTCTCCCACGCTCTCTTAAATGACCCGGTCTCAAATGTTACGGCGCATATCTCAAGCGCCTATATCGAAGAACACTAACTATGCAGAACCTCGGCACCTGCAAGGGCCTGGTAGACTTCGGCCTGGTGCAAGCTGTGCGGCCATCGCACGGCTCCAAGAACACCTATGCCATTGAGGTCATCACCCGCTCAGACGTCATACACCTCGTAAGTTCAGCTACACGCACTACGCGTATTCGGCGCCTGCTGAGAAGTGTGCTGAAAAGCCTGAACAGCTTGCATGAAGCCCTTAAGCACAAACCGAATAAGTTTCAACCGAAACGCGCGCGCACTCAGGAATAATATTAGCGCTTTCAAAAAGAAAGACAAACCCTTTTAAAGTGCTGCAGAGACCTAATTTTTGGTTTCGTGTTTTATACTTTATAATGATGCCTAAGGCATTACTGAGCACGGATCATCACGTGATATTTTGCTAAGACTCCTGAATAATTTATAATCTAATTTCGTTTCTCACCTGTTTCGGTTTCTGCTTCAACAGCCGAGTGATGGCAATGGCGTCAAAGTCGTCTTGGTCACGTGAGGGATGAAAAAATAGCGATATAATCCTTCCTGTGTCGTTTGATTTCGCTACAGTGATAAAGCCAGCCTACCTCAAGAACTTATAAGTGTAGAATCGGCGTTCATATCGCTGCTTTCCGTGCCGCGCGTCAAGACTTGATTGTGACGTCACAGCCATCTCGGCTGCTGAAACCGAAACTGGCGAGAAAAGGAAATTAAATTATAAATTATTTAGCGGTCGTAGGCGAAAACTGCGTGCGGATCGACATAGGACTGTCTTACGCATCACTAACAAGAAGAAAAATGTCACTTGGTGTCTTTATTTCTTTAATGATACCAATGATACAGTGAAATATTAAAGCTCTTGCTGCGGTACTGTTTGCGCACATTTTCTGCTAAGCGTACACAATGTCAGAAAGCCATTAGCAGCATATTCAGTTAAAGCTGTCTGCTTGTCTCCAACAAGCCAGTCAGTCCACGGCATTTATCAGTCGGTAAAAGACTGCAGATGAAAACAAAGTAATCGTTTTAGAATCCAGCACATCACCTCAAAGGAACGGTAAAGGGTTCGCCGAGTCGCGGCGTACTGTTCTCCCCTTGCACTTCCCTGCACAGCATACGTACTGCGCAGCGACTACGTACTGACGCAGGCGGCGGACGACTGGCAGACGCGGCAGGTGTGGGTGGCGGCGCTGCAGGCGGCCATCCAGATCAGCGAAGTATCGTGGCCATTCAAGGTGCAGGACAACGCACCCACGCTCGTGCAGATGCAGCGAGGAGAGTGAGTGCACGCTTCTGATATAACATCGAGATGAGCACGTTCACCGTTCGCAAACCCACTAACCCGCTGGGCCAGCCTGCGTACCAGCACTTAAGGAGCGCCGCCACGCCCCGTGCGCATCGTATTTGTGAATTTCTATCAAAAACAGACATTATTTCTTGAATGCAAATAACGGCACAACCCATCCCAGGACTTGGTTTGCAGCGCCTCAGTACCGCGGAGTGAATTTTGCCGATATCACAACGACCACATTCACGGACGCATTATTGTCATTCTATCCGTTTAAAGTAGAACAGAGCAGTTGTATGTTCTCTTTTATTGACGGTTCCTACGTATAAACTACGGATTTTTTTTCCACAGCAGATCAAGAGTATAACGCTGGCAGCTCATATCAGCCACCCTTTAGATATGACTAATATGCGCCCTCGCGCAAGTGTATTCAAAACACTATACTAGCTGAATAAGATAAAACACACATAGTTTTCAGCCGGGATTGCATGGGCGAAATTACTGCAGCAGTGCCCACTAAATCGCAAATATCAAGCGATCGCACATAGTAGAGCGTTTTGCCTTGTTTAATCGGCTCTATAAGTAACACCATCACCGTAACTGCATGGCCCTGACGCAACTGCGTTCATCAGTGATTCTTCGCTGTACTTTCGCAGTATGTGCAACTCCCCGTCGACCAACAAAAGCGAAGGACAACGTTCGAGGAGCGCCGAACGCAGTCACAAGACGTCCAGCCTCATCATCTACGAGAATGTCAGCTTCGAAAACGTAGCCCTAAACGGAGAGAGCTCCGGTCGGCGGCCTTCGAGCGAGGGCGCCGTATACCAGCAGATATCGGAGGCCAACCAGACGGCCCACGACAGCGAAGCAGTGCCACCAACAGAAAAAGTAAACGCTTTCAGCAAGGGTAGTCCCTGTGCGCACACGAAAAAGGACAAAGCGTACGGAATGCTGCGAAGGGCCCGCTCGTTCAGCTTCGGCTTAATGGTTCACAAGGGTCGTCTTCCAGGCTTCCACCGGAACCGCGTTAAGTCTTCGAAGAGCGGCAGCAAAAATGCGACAAGTCGGAAGCACGACTCCAGTCCTTCTCAAACACCGGACTCAAACCTGGCCTCTCGAGAGACGAAAACAGCGTCGCATCAGAAGGAAGATTCAATCGGTTCCGTTCCAGCAACGGAGCTGGCACCGAAACAAAGCGGCTGCAGTTCGAAGAATTCGTCACACCAGAAACAAGGTTCCACAGGATCCGCGAAGTTAAGGGTCGATGCGACACCGAAGGTGCGAAGCAGGCTGGACTCGTCGTCATCGAACCGTGTCGACGAACATCGCATCACCGCGATCCTCGACCTGAACCCTACTTACCAGACCGCTGGGGAGCTGAGGACAGACTTACCAGGGGAGCCGGCGCGAAAGAGGCAGGATTCGGAGAGTCGGGAAACCTTCGTTCCCGATTTCTCATCGAGGCCCCAACCCAGTCCGATGCCTAGAGGCGACGTTGCCATGATGTCTAACCAGGAATACGCAGAGGTCTACGAAGGCCACATGCCACCACAACTGATGCCGAAAACCGGTGGTGAACATCGCGCAGACAACCACAGCACGAGTCTGAGAAACGACCAGATCGACGCGATGATTGCGAACCGGGAATACGCAGAGGTCTACGAAGACCATTTCCTACCGTCCTCGCTGCAACGGCCCGAGGCGCACGCTGACCACAATGGAAGCAACAGTCCGAGACAGATGCAAGCACCCGGCTCGGAATACGCTGAAATAATCGAAGGCAACAGTACTTTACCGCTAGTCAGAACGTTCTCGAGTCCCCCTGGTTGCAGCGGCAGCGGTCCTCCGGACAGAAGACTTTCGGATCCCGAGTCGTCGTACACCAGGAAAATGAGCAAGGACTCGGCGGACGACTCGTCCCTACACATCTACCAGGAGGTTCGGGGTTCTTCCGGCCCCCCGTCTCCGCAGCCATCACCCCGCACAATTTTCATGCCACCCAGCACGAGGTTTGCTGACATGGACGATGAAGAGGAGAGCTACTATTCCAGCATTTCGGAGGAAGACCTCAGGCGGTACCAATGGTCCAGCGACTTGGGTAAGCGAGGAGTGATGACGCATGTCGCGACGCCTTACACTGAGCATGGAAAGCGCCTTGTCGGTAAAATCCAGCGACGGAACCGGTGAACGAAACGCAGAAATAGCCGTCCGTGTGTTAGCTTTCCGGCATCGCGCGTCCGGAGTACCGTGCACTAGTTTTGCGCTTTAAAGGTCTGTTCGATTTGGCTGCCCCAGTTCCGTAAATATACGCGAGTGCGTAGCGCCATTTCGGATGCAGGCTGGCATTAGATGCTTCGAAAACTCATTATCACGCAGTTGTAGGATACCACATTATGTAAAAGACCGAAGGATCTCAAGCAACCCTAGGGTTGCTTAAAGGGACAGAACACCGGTCAAATTATGTCATGCGATTATGGTGGAAATGAAAAGACCTTGCCTCGTATAGTACAGATCGAGTATTGCAGTATCAAAGAAAAGAGGCTTTACATTTTAATTTGCCATTGAAAATCGCAAAAAAACAATTTAAGCGCTATCTTGCGGAGAAACCCTATTAATTTCATTATAGTACCCTATACGTGACTACATCTCAGCAAGATATCACTGATTTTCGTAAGTGCACATTATTTTTTTTCCTTCTAGGAGTGCCTCTCATATTTTATTATATTTTGAGTCAGTGCATCCTGAAATTAAAACCACCCTTTCATCGTATCGCGAAAGGCATACTTTCATCTTTGGTCATTAGATGGGGCCACAGTGTTTTGCATTCCGTGGATGAAGCGATCATATTGCTCTCTAAATCTTTCGTCGACGAGACGTACGTTATTTCGCCGTGACAGCCTTGAGTGTGAAAACCGAAAAGGACGCTACTCTGCGCTAAAATCCCTAATTACTGTCTGGCCAGTGAAATTTATTTGTTTTCAGTACGTCTTTTTTGGTGACCACCATGGTTTCTTGCATTGGGCTACGTTAGAACGGGCGCATGCACTGATCGAAAAATTCTTGGTAAAACGTTTTACAGCGTTTCCATCAAAAGCGCTATGGAATCGACCATTTTAGACAGCTTTTGTATTGCGTTGAAAAAACTTTCATGTCTATATTCCAGTGTTCTGTGCCTTTAAAGGGCCACTGTACAGGGTATGACTTTTTAAGCAAAGAAGCCCAGTGCTTCGATAAGCTACCGGAGATAGTCTGTGCAAAATGCTACAGCGATATGCGCTCCGCAAAGCAGCAAAAATACAAATCAAAGCTCTCTCATCCTCCCCTTCGGGAAACCAGCTTCCCCGTTCTCTACGAGCCGCTAGGCTGACGTCGGAGTAGCGAAAAACATCCATTGGTTTGTTTCACTGACTGACGGACGAAGGATGGGCGTACACGACCGCTCGCTGCACGCTTTTCCCTCGCCACGGCGGAACTGAATGCAATGAATGCGGCGAGGCGCGCTCCCTCGCTCGTTTCGCTTTCGCGCACGCAGAGTGCCACGCCCCACTTCCCACCAAACGCGTAGGAGGAAGGGGAATTCGGCTCGCGGAGGCTAGCCTCCGCGAGCAGGAGAGTGAAAAATATTTGCAAGGGAACGGAAGGAGAGAAACCTTACAGAATCCGTAGATTGCGGTGGCTGTAATTGCGTTATTAGTTAGTGGGGCGAAGTCCCACAGTCACCGGGGAAAAAAAGTCGACCGGAGGGTGACAGTGGCCCTTTAAGCAAATCGCACAGACGTAAGTGCCCACGTGGACCAGGGGCAGCGTGTCTGACTCGAGATCCAAGAGTCCTGGAAGGCCTGCATTCTTATCCCTCAAACTCCCATATCAAAGGCGCAACTCGAGTTAGTACCTGCCAATTTTGCGATGTCTAAACGGTCTCATGACGTCACACAATCCGATGACCAATCAGAGCACGGATTTTTCACCTGATCTGCTAACTTTCACCTACCAGAGCCATGCCCATGATTTTGTTTTTGTTTACAACGCCGACGCTGGATTTTCTGAAGAACACATTAAAAATAAATAATCGCATAACGAATATAGTGCAAAGCTGCGGAGACCGTTTTTAATCGACGATATCTCTGGTGGCACTTAAGACACTATAATAACACATCGGAAATTACAACGCGATATGTGTGTGTGTGTGGGGGGGGGGGGGGGCGGATCCTCTGCCCGAGGGGCACACGAACTGACTCCAGGCGGGTCGTGTATAAACATAGGGGTTTATTCATGTCCGAAGATCAGGAGTGTCGTGGTCGGGAGCCGGCAGCAGGAGCACCCGCACAGAAGACGATCCGGCGAGGAAGACAGAGAGGCGACGGCATGCGCCTCCACCGCGATGGGACAGGTTATCCCGGAACGAGCGGGGAGAAAGAAGGGTTAAAGGGGCCGCACATCGGTAGCTGCTCGAAAGGCGTGCGTGTGTGTGTGTACGCTTGTGTGTAAAGACGCACAAATTAAGGGACTAGTGATTAGTCATGGAAGGTAGAAATCGAGAAGAAATGGCCATGGGCAGGACATATAGTGCGAAGAGAGGATAACCGATGGTCGCTAAGGTTAACAAACTGGATTTCAAGGGAAGCAAAGCGTAGCAGGGGGCGGCAGAAAGTTAGGTGGGAGTATGAGGTTAAGAAGTTCGCAGGGGTCAAGTGGATGCAGCTAGCACATGATCGGGTTAATTGGAGGTATATAGGAGAGGCTTTCGTTCTGCAGTGGGTATCATCAGGCTGATGATGATTACAATAGGAAAATGCATGCGAAGATCAGCAATTAGCCCCAGAACGGCTTATTGGGCTTATTACGTTCCCCCATTATTTTGCAGCATGTTGGTGGACGGTTTGGTATCCATTGGTATTGGTATATTATATACCTTTGAGACCTCTGGTCAGAGCACGTTCTTTCCGATCAAATGGCAACAAGTATACAAGTTTTCGTCAATGTTCCATTTACCCCCCCCCCCCCCCCCCTTCTACTTTCAGCGCGAGTGGGCGAGACCTCAGAGACGGGCACCGAGTCGTCCACATACAACACGGCCGACGCGAGCGGCAGCAGCGAAGCCCTGGCCGAGACGGGATACATGGAGGACAACCCGCACATTACCGTCGCGGCCACGGACAGCGAAAGCAGAGCCGCCTCCAACGGCCGCCTGGGTGTGGCCCCGCCAAGCGAGGCCATGCGCGAGCTGCGCGAACTGCTAGACTGCTTGGGCACCGAAGACGGGGGCAACATGCTTACGGGACAGCGCAGCATCACCAGGGCTAGGCAGCTGCTGGTGCGTGAAATGTCCGCCTCTGTAAACGAGGCTTAGTGAAGAGGTCGCAGCGACCAGCGGCAAATAAAGACGTTTGGCACAGCGCGCAATATTCCAGCTTACCGTGTACCACGTGCTGCCAGTGCGCATGCGCTGACCGGTTCCGATGAGGCAATCGTGCGCTATGTAAAATGTAAAAGCTATAGTCTGATAATACCCACGTTTGCAGTAACCAAGACACACAATCCGCTGCGAATTATTCTGCTGTTACCTAAATAAAAATCTCAGATGATATAAGGTCAGGAATTTACTCTCTCTCTCGGTGTCTCTGGTTTGTTCTGTATAGACCTTTTCACGACCCTCGGAGAAACCGGTTTGACTGGGCTGTGAAGCAGGTCTGGGGGGAGAATCCTCAGCTTTTTCCTGCGTTATGAGCACAACCCACTCTCCAATATGGCAGCGCCCTTTGGCCAATTTTGAAAAGGAACCGTTTCTGTTTACGGTTCAGCGCAGTAGTACAGATGCTACGTCCATAGCTAGCAACTGTCGTTGCTAACCCCGTGCGCGAGTTGTGCGCAAATGCGCGCGGAATCTGTGCTTCGGATCTGTGCGCTGATGCGTCACTTACTATAATAACGAATGTATGAGGAAAATTAGCTGTCTATCATCCTGATATCATCTGAGAAATAAAAATCCTGTCTCTACCGAGAACGAGCCTCCGTCCCTCGGATCACGAAACGCAGATCATAATTCTCCTTGTCTACCATGAAGATGATAGTAGCGATGACAATGACACTGCAATTAGTAATAATTACAATGATAACAGTAGCGATGGCAATGGTATATTTAGTTGATAATGATAATGAGAGTAAACGTGATGCTCACGCTTTCACATCCCTGCAGTGTAGATTCTATAGTGCTCTCAAAATTTTTGTTGATGAAATTTTAATTACTACTGCATAGAGATGTCATTGGAATGCACGAAAGGCCTCGTAGGTGAAAAGATACAACCTCTTCTGATTATCCGCCTATGTCCCATGACACATAAAAGCAGACAGTAAACTTTTGCCTCCATAAGCACGATCTAATGCCACTACTCATGTGTTATAGATGTTTGTTCCCGGCTGCTATTTCTTATTCCCTGGTCTCGTACTTGGAACCGCGTGTGAACGCTATAGCGTTCACATGCGGTTCCAAGTATGCAGCCATATGCTTCAGCACACCTTTCACTCTTCTCATTGAGAAAGTTCAGGAAAAGTGCTGGATTGAAAATGGAACTGCATGACGACAATAAATTAAGTACAGCTAAAGAATTTGAATTTCACAGCGAAACAATTCTAATTATTTAATGGCCCCGAAAAATTATCAAGAATCACAAATTAGGTGAAAGACGGGCGATGGTCATCTGCTTTCTAGACAAGAGCGTGACTAACTACAACGATCAATTCTTTATTGCGTGCACGCTGTCTGAAGCATCAAAGCAGAACTACTCGAAAATGGCAAGGGCTTCTCCGGCACAGTTCACGTTGCGATTTGGTAGCGGCGGTGACACCCCATAAGCTGACATACGTCGCGCGTGAGGGAGCTTCACCGCAAGACAGGCTGAGCGGCACTTGACGAGAGCACATTTTTGGAGCAGTGAAACCACACGAATGGAAATGCGGAAAGCGCGCAGTGCCGCTGATGAATGATGAGGGTCTGAGACGGCGCGCAGCTGTGAACGGCTGGCTAACTGATGGTAGCCACTAGAGAGTTTTAGCTTACCGTGATCCGCGATCCGCCACCGTGACTCTCTACCGCGCGCGGGCGGGGCGTTCAAGCTGATTGGTCCCGACGCGGTAGGTCTGTGTGCCGACATCCAGTATGTGGCGCCATCTGTCGGCGTCAAGGGGGATCTGGGCATGCGCAGTAGAACGCGTGGTGGCGGATCGCGATAGCCGATCGCGGATCCACGTTAAGCTAAAACTCTCTATTATCGCCGCAGGCTGACGTACGCGAACAGCGCGAAGCTCGAGAAAGCGAAACGGACCCTTTCGTTGTGCCTGCACGCACATCAGAGGTGCGCAGTCAACTCTTCCGCATGCAGTTCAAGTTTAAGGAGTGCTATTTTGACGATCGCTTACCATGCCAGTCGTACGTGGATGCGGCCTAACTAGTACGAAACCCGTACTGTCAGTCCGGCTCCTTGCATAGACTTCGGATGGGACTGCGCCGACAGTAAGACTCATCCGTAGTTCTGAATTAACGGTGGTCGAGGTCACGTGGCACAGGCAGCCACCGCCATGGGTATCATCCTCACCCTCCGGCTATACTCCGGCCGCCACTCCTGTGATTGCGCAGGTTTTCTTCCTTCGTTTCGGAGGCATGGCAACCTCACAACTATGCCGCCCAATAATGCGAGGGCGTTTCCTTGGCCCTGTGCCGGGCGCCAGGCCAGCCAAACTCTGCGCACGGTTCGAATTATCTATGACGGAAGTGACTCGCGTTCGAATTACCTACCTTTTTGATACATATACTTATATAGCGCTTAGCTAGAACAAGTAGTGCAGTTTGAATTATCTGCAAATTCAAATTAACGAGGTTCTAATTAACAACCTTTCACTTTAATGATGATTACGTGAAAAAGGGTGAAGTACATAAAGGTTGTCCCGTCCATTCAATTCTTATTATGCGCACACATTACACTTACGAGCAATGCCAATGAAATGAGAAAGAACCAACTGCCAGAACTTGTCATGCACAGCTCTGCAGACCCTTAAACCCACTGATTAATTGTGCCTTGCATTTAGTGTACACAGTGTCAAGAATAAGCACCACTTTACTACAGTAGCACAGTATTAGTTTTTGGGTTTGATATTTTTTCAAATTCAGGGGGTAAAAATCAGGCGTTATTTTTCGGATAATAAGGGATGGATGGAGAAACTTTATTTTCGTCAGAGAGCATGTATGGATGGTTCCGTGTTAGATGGCCATCAACCCATGGCTGACGGCGACCTGGGTGGCCCACTCCACGGCCCTGGTCTGGACGACCGGGTCTGAGCTGGCCAACACGGCCTCCCACTGCTCGAGGGAAGGATCACGCATAATATCCGCCGGTGGCGGTGCTATGCTACAGCTCCATAATATGTGGTCATAGGTTGCCAATTCCTGACACCATTTGCACTCCGGCTGAATGTCCGGGTAGATTTTGCTCAACACGTATGGGTTTAAGAAACATCTAGTCTGCAATCGTCGCCAGACGCATTCCTGCGCCTTCACCAATTGCTTGTCCGGGGGTGGGTAAATCCTCCGCTCAAGTTTGAAATGATTAGTAATGTCATGAAAGGATACCAGCCCATCTCTCGTGGACCTTCCCGGAACGTCCGGCTCACCTACTCGGCTGACGAAACCTCGAGCATTCATGTGAGCCGTCTCGTTCCCAGGATTCCCAGAGTGTGCTGGTACCCAGACAATTTCCGCCTCCGTAGTCCCTCGCCCCGTGGCCCGATTCAGCAATCGCGCCGCTGTGACAGATATTCTGCCCCTCGCCAAATTTCGGATGGCTGTTTTGGAATCGCTGAAGATCAAGTCAGCATTACTACTAGTAATAGCTAGTGCTATCGCCGCTTCCTCTGCAGTTTCTGGGGAGCGGGTTTTGACTGATCCGGAGGCGATCAAGCGTCCCCGCCCGTCCACCACCGCAATTGCAAATGCGTCCTTGTCCCTATACTCGGCGACATCTACATAGACTGCCCCGTTGTACTTCCCGTACTTAACATGTAAAGCTTTGGCTCTTGCCTTCCTGCGGTCCTCGTGATGTATTGGATGCATGTTCTTGGGCAAAGGTTTTATGTACAAGCCCTTGTGCATTTCCCGCCTAATCTGAATTTTAGTGTCACCAGCTGGAGCATCAACTCCAATGCCGATCCTTTCCAATATGTCCCTTCCTGCTTTTGTTTTTGAAAGCCTACCGAGCTGCATCACCAAGTGCGCCTCCCGTAGTTCTTCTAGGGTGTTGTGCACCCCTAATCCCAGCAGCCTTTCGGTAGACGCATTGTGAGGCAACCCAAGGGCCGCTTTATATGCCTGCCTAATCATAGCCTCCACCTTGCCTTTTTCCGTCGCGTCCAACTTCAAATAAGGCGTCGCATACACAATTCTACTGAGCACAAACGCCTGCACCAGCTTACACAAGTCCTTTTCCTTAACACCTCTCTTACGATTAGCGATTCTCCTGATTAACCTCACGGTAGCATTGACCGTATTTTTAAGCCTTTTCAAGGACTCGCTATTTTTCCTGTTAGTCTGCAGATACATACCCAGGATCCTGATCGTTTGAACCTCAGCGACCGGTACGCCCCCCACTTTGACCTCTAAAGGCGGTGGCGGCACATAGTGTCTCGCATGTATCCCTCTTGGCTTGTCCCTCAGCACAAAAAGCTCGGACTTGGGCTGAGAGCACGAGAGTCCTGCTTCCCCTGCTAGCTCCTCAACAATATCCACCGCGTGCTGTAGAGTTTCTTGCAAATGTGCGTCACTGCCTCTTGTTACCCAAAGAGTAATGTCATCCGCATAAAATGTATGTTTAAGTCCCGATATCCCTTGCAGCCTGGGTGGTATCTTGATCAATGCGAGATTAAATAGGAACGGCGATAATACCGACCCTTGCGGTGTCCCTCTGCCCCCCAATGGGAAGGGATCCGATTTCATTTCTCCGACTATAATCTCCGCAGTCCTACCCTCCAGAAACGATCTGATGTACCGGAAGGTTCTACCCCCCGGTCTTATGTCCGATAGGTTCCTCAATATTGCCTCATGGGTAACATTGTCAAAGGCCTTAGTTAGGTCGAGCCCCAAGATAGCCTTGGTGCCCGTGCCGTACCCAGGATCAACAACGTCTTTTTTTAGTTGTATCATGACGTCCTGCGTTGATAAATTAGCCCTGAAACCAATCATTGTTTCAGGTATCAACTCCTTGTCCTCTACATAACCCTGAAGCCTGTTCAGGACCACATGCTCCATCAATTTGGCTAAACACGACGTTAGCGAGATGGGACGCAGATTCTCAATGCAGAGCTTCTTCCCTGCTTTAGGAATAAATGTAATCCTAGCATGCTTCCACTCTGGCGGAATCTCCCCGGCCACCCAAAATTTATTCATCAAATTCGTGAGTGCCCCTACTGACTTGAAATCCAGGTTCCTCAGCATCTTATTAGTAACCCCGTCCGGACCCGCTGCTGACGTGGTACGAAGCTGACCCATTGCAAACTCCACCTCCGCCACCGTAAAGTCTGCATCTAATTCAAGGTTTTCCTCTCCCGAGTAATCCGGCAAGCAACCGCCCGCCTCTGTGTTTATGTAACGTCTTCGGAGTTCATGTATAAACTCCCCAGTCGTGCCTTGATACCGATGCACTAACCTAGCCATTTGCCCCTTCTGCGCAGATTTGGTTGCCGTCGGGTCTAAAAGGTGCCTCAACAACTGCCATGTTTTTTTGCATCCGAATTGCCCATTCATCCGGTCACAAATCTGCCCCCACTGTTTGCACTGCAACTCCAATGTGTACGTTTCGATTTCTCGTTCTAACTTGGCCATCTTTCTACGGAGCACACCATTATGCCTTTGTTTCTTCCACCTCCGAAGGAGACTCGCATGTGCTTCCCACATGTGTAACAATCTGGAATCAGCCGTAGAGCCCTCCTCCTCCGCTGGAACCTCTTTTGTGGTACTCTTCACGGCCTGCTTGAGTGCCTCAACCCAGGCTCCTAAGTCCTCGATTTCCCCGGTCACTGTATCATTCCTGACTTCCCGAAATCGGTCCCAGTCCGTCACTCGAGTTCCTTTCACCTTGTCTTTGTGCTTAGCAGCACTAAATATCGTGGAAAGGATATAGTGATCACTTCCCAGTGGCTGTCCCGTGTTTACCCACTTTGCATCCCTGATACCATTCACAAATGTGAGGTCTGGAGAGGTGTCTATGCTCACGCTGTTGCCTATCCTTGTATGATCTAGCGGGTTGTTCAAGATCGTCCATCGCAGGTCCTGGGCAACCTGCCAAAGTTTATTTCCCTTCGGGCTGGCTCGGATGTAGCCCCACTCCGGATGAGGCGCATTGAAATCCCCCACCACGATGAGTTGAGACCTAGCCGCTAGCCGTTGCGTCTTTATCAGGAGGTCTGGCAAGCCCACCCCCTTATCTTTTGGAGAAGAGTATACATTAAGAGCAAAGAGACTCTTATCGCCTTTTCTTTTGGGTAAAATCTCTAGCAGGACGTAGTCCTCCCTGCTGCTATCTATGGTATGCTGAATCACTGTGGTGTTACGATGGACTAGCATGGCCGTAAAGACGCTCGATACGCCCCCTCGATCAATTTCTGGTGGTGTAAATGTCTTAAATCCCGGTAATTTAACCGAGCCGCTAGCCTCCTGCAAAGCTATAATGTCCGGCTTACTATCTAGATTTTGTATGTGCAACTGCAGGTTCCCCCGCTTGCGACGGAAGCCCCTGCAGTTCCACTGCCAAACCTCAATTTGCTGGCGAGGGGCCATGGTGAGGCACTAGGTTCACTAACATCGGCTCCTGGCCGACTACGGGAGGCAATCTAGCCTCTAGCATAGCATTTAGGTGTTTAAACATACCCATTACTTGGGTCTGGAAACCCCTTAAGTCATTGGTGAAGGCGTCAAGACGCTCCTCAATCTTGCCTAGTCTGGCTTCGATCTTGTCGACCCGACCTTCCAACCTATCCTGTCTTTCTTCCAGTTTTCCTACTCTCTCTGCAAGGGTAAACATGTCCCTCCTAAGACTAGTGACTTTAACTACTGGCTGCGGCGTGTCCGCCGCCGAAGTTTCTGCTATTCTCTTCGCATGAGCTCCCTCATCTGCCGGCGGCGGCCTTTTGACCGTCCCCCGATTCTCCACTTCCATAGCTGTACAGTTATCGTCCACGCTAGAAGCGTTCGCCTGCGCCGCTTTCTGTGGGGCGTCCACGCTAGAAGCGTTCGCCTGCGCCGCTTTTTGTGGGGCCTGGGCCAGCGGCGTCTGTACCCTTTCTACTCTGCCGGTTTTAAGCGCGCGTTCCATCTCTGCCATCCTAGCTTCCATCTTTTTGATAGTTTCGGCTTGCTGCAACACCTGCCTTTGTAGCTCCTTCTCTCGAGCAGTCTCATTTTGGGAGCCCGCGTTTGGCCAGCTCACCTTTTTCCTTGTGGCACTGGGACTTCTTCCATGACCGGAACCTTGCCCTCCTCCTTTGCCAGGCTCGGGTCCGGGCAGTGACGGGAAGGAAGCTGACCGGTCCCTTCTCTTGCTATCGCCTCTCGCACCGCTAGATGACCGCTTCCTGGGCCTCGAACGCCGCTCTTCCTTGCCAGTTTGGCTCTTGTCCTTGTTGCTGTGCTGCGAACGCCGCTCTTCCTTGCCAGTTTGGCTCTTGTCCTCGTTGCTGTGCTGCAGACCCGTCGGCTGCTGACGGGCTAGACGAAACTTGCAGTTGCGGCTTCCCGTGCTGTGCGCCCCATGGCACACGATGCAGTCCGGCGTGCAGGTCAGCGACTCTCCGTCCGGTGGTGCAGGATGTTCCTTCCCGCAACGGCGACACAAATTAGTCTTCGGACGATAGCAAACGTCCGCCCGATGTCCCACTCGTCTGCAGTTATAGCAGGTCTCGACTAACTCTCTATACGGGATCACAGCGTACAGACAGTTCCAATAAATAACTTGCCGGGGAACGCGCTTCCCGCCGAAAGTGATCTGAATCGCCTTTGACTTGCCCAAAGGTCTGGCATCCAAAATGTCCATGTCTTCGTTCTTCTTCAAGAATCCTGCGCGAACTTCTGCCAATGGGCATCCGTTGTACGCATTGTAAATTACTCCGCGCACAGAGTTCTCCGGCGCCGCCACGTACGCCGAAACCTCAAGGTCACGACCGCCCAGCTTGAGCGTCTTTACATTCGCATATGCCCCACTACGATTCATACACGGCGTGCTCACCGTCATCGTGTTGTTTGTCTCATTGACCCGCACCAGGTCTTCTTCCACCGCAGTCGCGTTCGTCAGCTCTGCTGCCGCTCTCAAGGCACATCCGAGCTCCCTCGGCGTCACTATACTCAAGTCCCAATTCTTGGGCCGGCACACAACCTTGAAATCCTTGGCTGGCATCTTCAGAAACGGTCCCCGTTTCTTCCACACCGGCGCTTTCCCCCGCTTGACTTGGGCTGCTCCGTGCGTCTGGCGCCCGTCGCTGCCCGCCTGTTTCTCGGTAGGCCTACTCTCGGAGTGATCCCCGTACACAGACTTCTTGAATCGATCTTGCGCCTTTAAAACCCAGGTCCATTCTCCCGCCTCGAACTCTTCGGGCGATATAGATTCTCCCTCAACGGAGTACTCCATTGTATTCAGCCTCGCAAAGGCCCACAACCACAAGTCACAGCCCCGGAGCCCGGTGCCGCAGGCGTCGGCTCGGCCTAATGATTAGGCCTGATTTGCCGCGCCGTGGTCGAGTACAAATCGTGAAAAAACCCCTAAAAGGGGGGAACACTTGCCAAAATATGGTGTCCACAGGTACAGGGCAACTGCCTGCAGACGAGTCCACAAAAAGCAAGTCCAAGGCACAGCGCGTTCCGCCGAAAATCGGTCTCAAGGCGGGAGCTCATGCGGAACACGTCCGCACAGCGTCCGCTCTACAACCCTTCAAAGAAAAGTCCGGATAATAAGGGAGAAATCAGGTTATTTTTGTGGAAACACTCCAAAATTAGGGTCTTATCAGGTTAAATTAACAAACGACTAATTTATTCGATTTGCCCTAATCAGTGCGTAACAATGAAGGTTATGTTTTAGGCTGCTTTCAAGAAAATAGTTCATAACTCGGCATTTCTGTTTTTCGCATATACTCCACAGAGCCTGTGGCTGCAGCTACATCCTTCCACGCCTTTCCCAGTCAGGAGGGTCTTGCAGACTACCCTGGCCACTGTAGTCGCTCGAAGCATTAACTCTGCCGCCGTAGACCAAACAAAACAGCTTCTTTTTTCCTTTTTGACTATATTAGCACAGGAGAATGTTAATTGTAGGCATGACGGTGATGTCTGGGGATTCGTCGACTAATACACTCACTTGAACGGCTTGCATACCATCATGGATTTTAGCCATGTCCTCGTCAAAAGCTTCTTTTGCGTATTTAATCTGAAGTCGTCCTGTCAGCATAGCTTTAGCGGCGTTGCAGTATTTGCGTACGAAATCTCCCAGAGGTCCGGCCGCTTGGTGCATGCTAATTCCACTCTATGCCAGGGCACAAACAACATCCACTTCACGGCATGAATCATGGTATCCACTTATTTTCTTTTGCACGCTGCCTACAGATAACTTCGACGAGTGTCAGATGAGATGTTCCCGCCTTTTCAGCTTCCTGGATCGTCATCTTCAACTTCTTATGATGGGATGGCACGAGATGCTCGCAAATTCGATCGTAGGGCTTCTTCGCTGGATTGGTGACTATCTCAGTGTTGCAGTACTTGCAAACTAGTGCATGGCTGCCTTCAGAGTTTTTCGCTGGAATCTCTAAATCTTCGTGCTCTTTGCATCAGTCATCCAATGTCTTTCGTTTTCTTCCCATTCCCGAACACTTGTTATCAGTGCTGCGAATGCACGTGTAAATATCACTCCTACGTGTGCGTGAGCTGCTCGTGGCTTTGTTTGAGACTCCAATGTTAGATGGTGCCACGGGTCCTATAGTCAACGATTGTCATCTGTCGGCCGCCTAGGCCGGTTCTCGCCTGCGTGCCAACTGGGGGCACAGCAGTTCCGTGGCCACAGTCGTTCCAGAAATAGGGAAAAATCGGGTTTTACCTGAAAACGAACAACCCTAAACATAAAGAGCAGTTGCTAACTACGGGCAAAGATATGTGGCCTTGTGTATCACTCCGCTGAAAAATAAACAATCAGATTTTGATATTTGGCTGTACCAAACAAGCCAGAGGCCTCGAAATTCCTAATCTTGTTATTTGATGTGATGGTTTAACTTTTTAGTTAGGTAACAAGAATAGCTTTGAAAAGCTTTAACAGCGGACTACATTCTGTCGCGAAGGGATTATTTGTGGCGGTTACTGCACATAAGCTGTATCTCACTTCACTTTTGGAGGGTGCGTAATGGCGAATTTGTTGTAATCGGTTAAGGTGTACTGCCGGATAGTACATACTTTTGCCGCGTCGCCACCAACAACATATTAACGAGGTTTTACTGTATAAGTCAGCAATGCGGCGGCAGTTACCAGCCAATTACACAGCTCATAGCAAAACAAAAATCTGTTCAGGAGCACAGAGTTCCTAACATTCTGCTTCAAGAAGCCACAGTATACTGCTCGTGCTCGCTTCAGTTTATATGACATGGACTCTCTCAACAAACAGTCATCTTTAGTTCTTAGGAAGAAATCACTTTCTTCTCTTCTTGAATCCGGCAGTCTTCTTGCCTTTCTTGTTCTGCTTTCCAATGCGGTCATGGACTCCAAACGCCTGTTCTGTGTCGTCTGCATCATCATCTTCTGCTCTCCTCTTTTTGCCTCCCTTCTTTTTGTCTTCTTGCTCCTTGAGCTCCTACACGAAAGTACACAGTCGCTCATTTTGGTCATTTACACAGAAAAAGACGTTACCAATCATGACCCAGTAATCTGAGAACACCTCGTTGCAGAGTGAATTGATTCATTTTAACAAAGATTGCCAGGTAGACTAATGCGGGATACAAGAATGCATGCACAGAATGACAGTGTATACTTTCAGCTGGCTACCACATTTATTTGCACAGTGCATGCACTCGCCCTATCCACCCCTCCAAAGAAAAAATATTTATCCAAGAGCTGCGTTATAAGGCAGAACAAAGTAATGCTGGAATCAAATAAGACTTCTGCACTAATTATGTAAATATATTTGTTACGAGAGTATGTTATATCACATTTTCCAACGAGTAGCATGTGGTAAAATATTCATAGGCCCCCGGGCCGACGGAGTTGTTTCCAGCACAAGTCAGCATGCTGACTCGCAGAGCATGTCCGACTCACCATTTTGGCAAAGCGCTGAGCCTCGGTGACTCGCTCCACGAGTGCCATCACTTCTTCCTCCACGGTTTCGTACAGGGGCAGCTTCTTGCCAATGAGGTGCTCAATTCGCTGGTACAGCTCCACGTCATACCTTCAGGAGAAAAAGAACAAACACCACACAACGTTCATCGCAACATCCTTAAGCAACTCACCACCCTGTTTTTGCACATCTCGTGCATTTGACATTGAACAATATTACTGCAATCAAATCCCATGAATTTGACTAATCAGTGCCACCGAAATTTCGGTTCTTTTCGGGTATAAATGGATGCATCTTGAGTGAGAATAATACCTTTCCTGTTTACTTGACCAATATTTAGCAGTCCCGCCAGGTCTGAAATGCTGACTACACACATGTAGTAAAACAACATTAATGTGCACTTGGTTACACCAAGTAGTTGCGGTAAAACTGTAGTTGTGAGAATTCCCCGGCTTAATGACTGACCTAATAAGACGTGGTGGGTTACCGCTTAACGCGTATCTGCCGGAGTAGTTTTGGTGGTGCCATGCTGCGGTGTGAAATGTTTTCTGCCTTTCCGAAAAGCATTATCAGCATGTAGACTGCCGGCGATACGACGCTGCGGCCATTTCGGCCATGTTCAGACAAGTGCGGTGATGCCCATGTCAATTGGAAACCCAGGAAGCGTTGGCTATGTTGATGCGAAAGCTTCGCTGAATAATATTGTCGCCAGCCCTATCGTGGTAACTATCACCATCATACTTCTTGCGCCAACCTCTCACTGCATGTGCAGTTGTGTTGTGGATGTGCTGCCGGTAGGCAGCGCGCGTTTCGTGGCGGTGTCTTTTGATCGGACCTGGTGCTATGTGAAGCGCAAAACGGCTGTTGCACCAGTGTATGTGCTAACGGCCGGCACTATGCCGAAGCCTACACGACCAAGGTATTGCACACCGACAGTCAAGGAGAAGTTGGTCGCTATTCATTCAACTGAAAATAGAACTACGAAGAGTGCACTAGCGCATGCGTGGGACTTGCAATGTGGCCAACTGGCAGACATGAGGCTGTGGCTTTTCGATCTGCTTTCTTCAGTAAGCATACTTACCTTTTGCATAAAGAAGCCTGACAAAAGTGCATTTTCATTCTCAGTACATACCTAAAATAACACGGAGAGTGTAGCTGCAAAAACGAAAGTAAACGCTTGGCAAGAGGTTAGAGCCCTTTTTCAACTGCAGCAGTGCTCAGCACAGTTGACATAAAGTGATAATCTCCACAGCAGTCTGCGCGCAAGGTCTCAAAGCATTTCTTGGAAGAAGGCAGCAAAGTAGGTAACAACACAAAGCATAAGAAGCACACACAAACACAAGGACAACGCTGCTTCTTATGCTTTGTGTTGTTACCTGCTCTGCTGCCTTCTTCCAAGAGATGTGTGACCAACTAGCTCTACTATCGACTCTATTATTATTCCTCAAAGCATTTGCAGCAAGATGCAACGAGTCGACTGGTTAAGATTGAAGACAGGAACCAAGAACTCACTGGGTCACGAATGTGATGGCCTTTCCAGATCGTCCCGCGCGGGCAGTTCGTCCAACTCGGTGGATGTAATCCTTGGAGTGCGTTGGGATGTCGAAGTTGACCACGCAGTCCACGTGAGGGATGTCCAAACCTCTGCAATGTTTCAGTGATATTAGTATGTTCCTCTTCTCCATCCAATTCCGAAAGACTGCGTTCAAAAGTGAACCTAGTGAATGCAGTGTATGCATATGCCCATTTTTCAGCATTTTCAAAATTTAAAATAAGGAAGAAAAGAAGGAGGAGTGAGCAAACAGCGATGCGATTAAGCTCAATTTAAAGTAATTGCCCCCAATGGTCCCCCCCAAAAAAACTGGTTGTGAAAGATACCAATTATTCAATTATGTCTGCTTTTCAAAACTGACGCATTTACACCTGTATACCTGTATAATGGGAAGGGGGGGGGGGGGGGGGGATTATTATTTACATCGAAGAGTCAAAGAATCCTCTTAAAACTTTGATGCAAAAGTACAGTACCACTGAACACACTTACCGAATTCCTACAATAGAAATTATACAACACATCGAACAGCGTGCCAACGCCTTCGCAAGTGGTGCTTTTTCTAACCACACTTCCGCAACAACTTTTGTGCATGCAGCAGTGTTGGGTATGCTTTTGGGCAGACTCACTAGACACCGCTTTAGCCACGAGGAGACACTGTGAAAATGCTTGACACGTGGAACATGGCATGAGACTGGCTGTAGACTTCAGTTTGGCAGTGTAACTTTCCACAGTACACTGCCGCCGCATGGAAAAACCAGCTTTCAGAACAACACTGGTCATGCATTCAAGCTAACCTGGCCGAGCAAAAGCTACTGGTGGCTCTCACTACTAGGCTAGGCTTGTTCGCTTTGCTGCCGAAAGCATTGCGAAAACCTGCTGTAAATTAATCTTAAAAATAATTACTAGTATGCTTATAACACACTTGTAACACGATTAAGCTTCTTATGGCAGGGAGTGGTTATTTACAAAGCATCGACCACAACTTCTTTAACCTTTTCACTGTTGGGTGTTTCTGGCCATGGCACACTCCCAGTGTTGGCTTGGTTTCAGGGAGAAAGCATATCAGAGAACGAGCATAGCGATTTACTTTTTATTATGATTGCTATACAAATGACATAGTCAACGGAATATGCACATTTCCGTCTTATGCCAGTTTTTTTAATCATCAGCATCATCAGCCCGACTATAAATGACTTAAACAAAAAAAAAAGAAAAAAAAAAAACACTGCTCAATACTTCTTGAAAGTCCGAATCCGAACTCTGCTCATAGTCCGATCAACAAAGTGCGGGGCAAAAATATGAACGTATAGAAAGATTCGACAGATGGCACGGCCAGTTCAAGTGCGCCAGCTTTGTGCACAAGCACGAAGTTTTGAACGCACGATAGAGAACGTACCAATACGTTGGTGACATAGCGGGGGGGGGAATTGCGAAAACGTACTAGTACGTACGTGACAGCAAAAGGGTTAATGCGAACCTGGCTAGGCTTATTGACACCAAGAAAGTGTGATTGAGTGAAGTGTGTGTGTTTGCCCTTCAAGAAGTAAGCTGCTTTGGGATATTAAACTTCTTTCATTCTTTCTCTACATACACACACTATGATTATATAACACAACTGCAGCTTTGAGAAGCCATGCAACTACAGCCAAGATGCAAAGAGCTTGGGAAAAAAAAGGAGACGGCACACAAAGGTACTGAATCAACAGTTACATCGATGTTGCTTGAGAGGCAACACTTCCGAACCCAAAAAGGAAAGTCCATGGAACCTGGTTTGAGAACCCCCCTACACAAACGCAAGCAGCCTCCCATACAGCAGCTGCTGCCATCATTGCGTGCAATGATGGGAACAAGGTTATTTTTTTTCTTTTTCCCTCGCCACGGTTGAATAATGGGGGATTTTGAAATTGTTCTTACGCCATCTCGATGCACAAAGCTTCATATATTTTTAATAATCGAGAATTTCACATGAAGCCCGACTTCATGCTTCACAGTGCACTGCTTGAATTCAAATAAGCGTGAAAATGAGCCTTGATGAACACTGAGAATAAAAGATGCAAAGCAACTCTCTCGTGCTTGAAATGCAGCATGCAGATGAAATCAAGGTTCGAGAAAAACGCTCCCCATGCTTTAATTTCCCGGTGCAGACAGTTTAATTCATCTCACTAAGATAAAAAACAATATTCACTGCAGATGCAATCAACAATTTATTGCGCTTCTTCGTACAAATCCCCTCATCTAACACAAGCTGGTGTGATCTCCTGATGATGAAGACAAATGCACTTTGCATTTGATTGTTCTTTACAAAAATCTCCCCAGAATTCATGTAGCATATTTCATTGGCACTGCCATGAAACGTCTATCGTTTTCTTTCTGTTCAGTTTTTCATGTATAATCCTTATCAGCTACATAAAGACAGATTGACAAGATGATGTCCCAGAAATAAAAAGCCACGAACCTGCTGGCAACGTCAGTGGCGATAAGTATGGACCTATTCTTGGACTTGAACTTGGTCAGGGAGCCGAGGCGTTTGGCCTAGTTCAGGAGTAAACATGACAGATACTTTAGGTGACAAAATTTAACTGACAAACTTGCAAAACACATACAGTAAAGCTCATCATTGCCCCCCCCCCCCTTGAAGTTAAGAAATCTGAATACTAATTTAAACTTCCAGTGTGGCTCCAGCTAATGCCCACGTAAAGCTATGGTGCCGAATGCTTTCCACTTCAGATGGTGTAGGTCTCAGATCGGTTAACTCAAATGGGCTAACAGGAGAGGCCTGACCAGGGGAGGTATGACTGCAGCATGATAAGTGATAGTCATAGCAGCACTGCTCAAACCTGAACCTGAAAGGCAGGGATGGGGAAAAATAGACTGCCTCGTACCTTATACATAATAGGCTGATCACAGACCAAGTTTCCCAATTACACATGTATATATACATATAGTACATATGCAGCATCTTGTGCATCTAGACTCTAGATCAGAAAATTACACCACATGTTCCAGCAGCTTCCCTTGCACTTCGAACATATTACACATAGCTCCGAGAGATCTGTCATGTAATTTATTCATCTACAAGTGCAAAAACTTAGCATCTATTGTTGTCATTTGGGCGCCAAGATACTGGGCAACGCGACAATGTTTACGCAAAGGGTACACGTCCACGACGCTGACTGACCTGCCCCATCTGTCCATGCAGTGGGATGGCAGTGAAGCCCAGGTTGCGCAGCAGGAGTGCCGTGCGCTGCGTGTTGCTGCAGGTGCTGCAGAACACCATGAATGAATTGCCGGCCAGCTCGTTCAACAGGTGTACCAAGTACACATCCTGCAAGCACGGCATGCCACCACCAGACAATTAATCACTACTGTATAGTAGTATAGTACCACTTATTTTTTTCTAGGCAGACCATAACTTCCCTTCTGACGCCTCTGACCCCGAAGGTGCAATACGCAAATGCAACCACTGAAGTAGCGCTCACTGTATAGTACGTGCGGATGCTTACCTTGAACTTTGCTGGAATGAAGAGGTAGTACTGCATGAGCTTCTCAACGGTCTGATACTTGGAAGAGACCTCTACCTTCACCGGATCGCGAAGGGAGGCCCGCTGCAGCTTCTGGACCTGAAGGAAATGCACACAAAGCACAGTACGGGGCTTGAATGCACCAATATGATGTGCATCTCCCGTTGAGCACCTCACACATTCACAAACGCATTAACGAACGGAGTGGCATGGTTTTCAAAACTGGTCTGCTCTCACTTAGCACCAGGGCTATTTAATATTGCCAGTTGCGAAACTTCCCATACAGCTTACGTATAAAAAACAGCGGTTCCGATTGGTCAAAATTCGGGCATTTTCGAATAGTGGCGGTGCCAGTGCTCTTTAAAATAAACTGTTCAATTTGCAAACTTTCAGATTGTGGACAAATGCACACCCACCTGGCAACAAAATCAGTTGAAGAGATGCAGTTAGCGAAAATTCTTGACAGCCGTAGAGGTAATTAAGATGTAAAAGGAAAAGCACTTTTCATAAGGCAGTAGCAGTGACGACAATTGCAGACAGCTTTTATTGGCCATTTCTAGAGTGCGCCACAATCTACAAGCATGCAAAAAGTGCATACTAGAACTAGTCACTTTTCGGAGCGGAGTTTTCCAAGTGGTATGATCAGAAATCTCTGCTCAATATTGGGTCAGATCTGCTGCAATCACACCCATAATGTGTGGGAATAGTAGAAGCTGTGCACCGATATTTCAGTGTGTACGCTCAGTACAATGTCTACAAAATGCTTAGCACAGCCTACTACGGTCTTGATCTTAGACATTAAAAAAAAAAAAAAAAAGAAAAAAGAAAAGAACCCTTTTAAGTCAGTCCTCAAACATTTATTTAGCATCTCTTATAGCCTGAGTCGCTTTTGGAAGTTAAACCCCATACACCTAAAGCAAACATTTATTTCATTTATTTACTAGTACCCTTAAGGCCATTGGTTGCAAGTGCACTTAGGGAAATTTTTATGAAATAAGGTGGTGCATTAAACTTAACCTTTCTATTTATTTCAGCTGCATTTTTAAACTGTGCAAGCAACTGTGCACGAGTGCATATTCTATTTCTTTGTAAGTGCCCTTACAGCAAGCCCAGAATACCAGACTTGGGCGACTGGATTTGGGCACTACAGGTACGTTACATGCGGGAGGAAGCACTTCCACATCCTGATGTGCCCATGTGCACAGAGAGCAGTCTATTTGACCTTCACATTCTGTCACTATGAATGTATCAATTACAGAAGTAAAAAAGAAATAAAGACTAAGACAAGGTCCTACTTTCTTGGTCATGGTGGCTGAGTAGAGGTAGGTGCGCCTCTCTCGTGGGATGACCCTGAGGATCTTGTCCACCTCCTCTTCAAAGTCCATGTTGAGAATGCGGTCGGCCTCGTCCATCACCAGGTATTTAAGAGACTTGAGGCTGAAGCCCTTGGTGTTCTCCAGGTGGTCTACCAAACGACCCGGCGTGGCTGCAATCAAGACGGCGCACTGAATCCCTTCCCGAGCATATCATGAACAGCCTCAACCTCCCCAAGCTCACACAACGTGCAATGCAAAATGAGACCCACAACAAACGTTAAGTGAATACATAAAGTGAGGAAGTCACATCACAAATTACAGATTGATAAATACAAATGGTAAAGGTTAATGCTACAGTAGTTTTACATTGCCATAGTTAACAGTGCCCATTTTTAGAAAAAACTAACCTAACTTGAAAAAATAAAACCAGCCATTAACGCTAGTTAACGATACCACTAAACAAAGCATGCAGCTTCAAAGACATGCACCCAAAAGTGTCTACATTCTTCATACTTTGTGAGCAATGACACACATATACATGCAGCTCTTGTGTCATCCTGTACTAATAATTACTTCTTCATTGGTGTCTTTTCTGCACTAATTCACAAAGTACAAACACGTGCAAACACCTATTTTAACATCTGCATGATGTACTTGATGAAATAATACAAAGAACTCAAACCAACAGAAATGTAATTGATGCATTATCATTAGGCATTGAAGGATACCTTCAAAGATGTAGAAATAAGACAACCAATGAAATGCGTTTGAACAAACAACCCACCAATTATGACATGTGGCTTCTTGGCAAGCAACAGCGCCTGGGTCATCATGTCTATGCCACCGACGATCACAGCTGCACAGCATTTGAACAAAAATGTAGGTTAGTCACACTCTAGGAAAATAATAAGAAACTACAAAAGTTGTCCTGCTTATCCTGGCATAAGGAATGACGCAACCTGTTTCAGTTAGGTGGAATGGCAATCAGCCAGAAAGCATGGCAGTATACTTGCAGCCAGCTGTTTTAACACAATGTTGCAATTAAGAGCCAGGCAACCTACTACAAAATGCTACAGTGAGCAAGAAACAGACCTTACAAAAAAAAAAAGCCAAATTGGCAGGATGGATTAATCTTTAACACAGTATAATGTTGATGTGGAGTTCATTTCATCATATCTGGTGCTCACACCTACACTGAGTGACAATGTGAAGCCAATATAAATGATTGTGTATTCAACACAGCACACATTGTTCCATAATAAATACTATGCTTTGCTGAACAACATGCCTAGAGAATAAGCTATACTTTAATGCAGCCACACTACATACACTGATGTTGCAAAACGTTTATGAAAAACACCAGCAAACAACAATACATTTTCATAGCTAATGTGAAGATCATTATTGCAATTTACATTAAGGAAGAAACCCAGGCATCAAAACCTAGGCATTGGAGATTCACAGACCCACAGCAGCTCTAACGCAAAGTGGGCTGGGGAGATCGTAGTCCTTTGGCAACCATCGCTCTTCTTCACTCATTTTGAACCGCCCCGCCGGGGTGGTGCAGTGGTTACGGCGCTCGACTACTGTGCCCAAGGACGCGGGTTTGAATCCCGGCCTCGGCGGCCGCTTTCCGATGGAGGCGAAAAGAAAGGTGCCCGTGTGCTGTGCGATGTCAGTGCACGTTAAAGAACCCCAGGTGGTCGAAATTTCCGGAGTCCTCCACCACGGCGTCTCTCATAGCCTAAGTTGCTTTGGGACGTTAAACCCCACAAGCCAACCATTATTTTGAACCAACAACAAACTTTTCGCGTGCACTATGACCACCGCGAATAAGCATCCCTGAACACTCGCCAAAAAAGAATTTCAGCTGCTGCTGCTGCTGCTCAATGTGAAATCCGTAAATTAGGAGTTGACGCAAACGTGCCGGTGCTCCTTACCGCTTTTGACGCCGATGCTGGCCCCCAAGGCCTCAAACTGTTCTGAGATCTGAAACGCCAACTCCCTCGTAGGCGTCAGGACGAGGGCAAAAAGGCGCTGCGGGTTCTCCAGCAGTGCCTGAAGGATGGGCAGAGCGAAGGACGCAGTTTTGCCCGAACCGGTCTCCGCCAGGCCGATGACGTCGCGCCCTGTGATTTGACGGATGTGGTTTACAAACACAAAAGTATATCCCCTGTTATTCTGAATCTAGCGCGATGTCATCAATGGCAATTCATTGTGACAAAATACTACCACGTTAACGCCGCGAGTTCATGACATCGCCTTCTTTGGTTCGCAGCTTAGGGGTGCGTAATGAACTGACGAACACACTATGAACGATCACACTTTTCTACCTCCCCTGGCAGCATCCCGTCAGGGACACAGATAATAAAGAGACTTGCCTTGCAGAGCAACGGGTATGGCTTCCTTCTGGATTTTCGTTGGACTCTTCCATTTCAGCTGCTCGCAAGCTTCGCACAGGACGTCAACCACGCCCTGTCAGAATTACAAGAAGGGAAACAGACAACTTGACAAAATAATACCAGGCAGAAATATCATGGCAGAAAGCATTTACGCGGCATGTCAGCACGGAATCAACCAAAGCATGACATCAACACGTCCACATGCCCAAACATGACAACAGACCCGCCACCAGGGTGGAAGCACTTGAAAACCAGCAAAACCACTTCTAAGGACACGTCAGCTTGTCTTACCAGCGACTTGAACGTAACGTTTTCTTCCGATTTATCCTCAGTTTCTATTATTGCGCCAACAGAACCTTCTGCTGCTTCTGCTTCCATGTCTCCTTCCGTGGGCGCCGCCATGTTGCTTTCAAAAAGAGAGAGAGAAAAAAAAAAGTTGCTTGTCGCGCCCTCTGAAAAAAAAAACCTTATTTGGTTCAAAAGTTTAAGACTATGTATTTTTAGTTCTGACAAAAACCAATGCATTAATTAGGAATATGTGGTTAAAATAAATAGTTGTAATATAGCAATTATATTTGTGCATTGCAGCAAAAGCCTGGATGAGCATGATGATGAGCATCATACCGCTTTCTCAACATGGCGAAGCATCATCCAGATTTGATCTTCTGCCGAAAACAGGCTGGGGTCGGTAAGTACGGTGTTTTTGCACATTCAAAGCTCTCCATGGGTCAGCTAATCAATAACAAACTGCTTTAATCAATTATATCCGAGAACAGTGAACTAAACCTCTTCCGTTTTCACTTTGTCTTTGCAGCCATCGGACGCCTCTGCGAGAAATGTGAGTGTCGACGTTTTCTCAACGTTTCATGAACAAATCAGTGCTTTAACAGTTAGGTGCACGCTTATTACGTGCTTTAGATGATACTGCTTTAATACTTCGTCTACAGTTACGCACTTAATAAGGTTGCAATTAGCGCGAATGCTTACACGTGAAACCAAGATGCTGTACGCGGCGGGCTTTTTGCCTGTCTGTTTTCACGCCGTGCAGTCGCTTACTTTGGCGAGTGGCTGCTAAATTACTGTGCTTGCCTTGTACTGTGTCGCCAAAATTACTTTAGGCGGAAACATTGTCAAGCGAAAGGTTGCTGAAGCGCAGGGTCGCTGTCCGTCCTGCAGTGGTAAGTTGATCTTGGCCGTTCAGGACTTGTTCGATTTATTTAATTCCAGCACTGTGACTTCTGCGTTGCGCGGTTAGACACCTTTTATTTTTTTTTCTGTCTCTCTCTCTCTGTCTCTGTCGGTAGATTTGACCAGCCTGAACGCACTGCTCCACGGTCTCTAAGCCGGAGCACCTGAGTTCGAACCCCTCCACAGCTTTAGCAAAAGGCGCTTAGTGCTGTAGTACGATCTCAGTGCTCGGTTGCTCACCCATGCAATGATGATGGCTGCAAAAGAAGAAAAAAAAAATTGCGCTATCTGCGTGAATACTGATTCAGACAGTTGTGACCACCCGTTGTTTTCGTCTCTCTTTCAGGTGACGGCAAGTGCGTGATCTGCGACTCGTACGTGCGGCCGTGCACCCTGGTGCGAATATGCGATGAGTGCAACTACGGTTCTTACCAGGGCCGCTGTGTCATCTGCGGAGGACCCGGTGTCTCGGATGCCTATTACTGCAAAGAGTGCACCATCCAGGAGAAGGATGTAAGTGTTTGACAGGCTCAAATTTGCAATGGGTCTTATAGCTTACCTGTTGTGATTGGGGGAACTTTTTGGCTACAGCAGTGCATGATATTAGGAAGATGCAGGTAGTGCCTTGAAACACTGTGGTATATCATTTGGGAAGTGTAGTTTTCTTTCTGGAATATAGCTCCAAGGCCAACTCTAAATTGAAAGACTTGATAGCTGTTGCTGAGGAAGTGCTTAGAGAAGTGGCAAATTCTAATTGTCATTTAGAAGGAAAGGCTCATGTGCAACCCTTGAAGGAAGGTCTTTCATGTGGGTTTCTCTTGGGCCTTTATGTGAGACAAACAGGCAGCCTTTGGAAAAGTTACTTCTTTCACATCACAGAATGCAGCATAAGTCACGTGACTTGTGTGGTGTCACACAAGTGCATGACGGCACGCGGTTTGAAGGCGAAACAGTGACTTCAAGCTCTGGACTGAGGTTTAAATCTGAGATTGAATTGAAGGCAGTGACGGTTACTGAACAAATAAATTTGGCATATTGATGTCACTTAGAGGGCCACTGTCCAGGGAAGGCCCTTTTAAGCAAAGGAGCCCAGTGTTTCGATCAGGTACCGGAGATAATCTGTGCAAAATGCTACAGTGACACGCGCGCCGCAACGCATCGAAAATACAATTCAAAGCTCTCTCATGCTCTCCTCCGGGAAGCCAGCTTCCCCGTTTCCTGCGCTGGCCCGACGAGCCACAGTAATGACGTACGTACCGCGAACGACGTCTATTGGTCCGTCTCGCTGACTGACGGGAGAAGGATGGGTGTCTACCGCTCGCTGCGCGCTTTTCCCTCGCCACGGCCAGTCTGAATCCAGCGGCGCGCGCTCCCTCGGCCGTTCTTTTTTTTTTTCTTTTTTTTTTATTTTATTTTATTTTTTTTTTTTTTTTTTTTGCACTCGCGGAGTGCCACCCCCACCTCCTGCCAAACGTGGAAGAGGAAGGGGAATTTGTCTTGCAGAAGCTAGACGACCTCGGGCAGGAGAATGAAAGACCTTTGCGAGGGAACGGAAGGAGAGAAGCATGACAGAATCGGGTGATTGCGGTGGCTGTAACTGCGTTATTAGTTTCTCTTTTCAAAAGCATTTTGCGGCCTTGCGCTCTAGGGGTGAAGTCTCACAGTCAACGGGGAAGAAAATATTTTCGACCGGAGGGTGGACAGTGGGCCTTTAAGGCTTTTGCAAGGGAACTTAGAGGCATTGGGAAGCAAGCTACTTAAAAGTTAAAGCACTGAAAAACAGCGGTGCAACAGGGCACACAAAGTGTCTAAAAGTCTGTGATCTCTAGCTGCTTTGAGTTCACTTTAGCATGAAGAAACTGCCGCACTTCTATTTCCAACAGAGGTTTTGGCGGATACAGTTCCCGAACGCCATGTGAAGCATGACAGTCTACATGCAATAAGCAAACACACACACACCAAATACAATACCAGCTGAAAGAGCTTAAATACATGTTGAAAACCTCACTCAGCATTTCACCCGTGAGACTATGGTGCTTTTCTGCGTTAATACACGTAAGAAGCCTGAATTTCGTCCACTGATTCTTTTTTGTTGAGTCAGTTAGGCGCACAGTTCTGCATTAGTTCTTTTGAAGCACCAGTAGCAGACTTGAGTGGCTGCTATAGCTGCTTTTATTTTACCACACACACCTTTTACACTACAAATGCCATAATAGTTTTAAGGTGTCCAAAACGTGCATGCACGAGTGATATCGTTGGTAAATGGAGCGCAGCTTTGGCATATGTGTGTGCACGGGAGAGTTTCAGTACTGCATTTCTGGTTACAAAGTCACGTTTTGTTTAGTTCTGACGCGACTGGTGCAGCAGTGAGAAGTGTCACATTATAACAGTCCAATGGATTCTTTTCTCTTTGAACATTGCAGAGGGACGGTTGTCCAAAGATTGTGAACCTGGGAAGCTCAAAGACGGACTTGTTCTACGAGCGGAAAAAGTACGGCTTCAAAAAGAGATGACAGAGTGGCTGAGGGAGCCTTGTGGTCCCCCAGGCAAGGCACCTCCCTCTTCATTTCACCCCTTGCCACTCTGTCATAGCTGCTGTTCTGCTGGGCATTCAGAACCATCACTTGTTCCTTTTTCAAATGTTTCAGTAAAATCAACCTAAATGACCTTGTAAAACACTACTCTGTTTTGTTTTTTAATGTTCCATAGTACCTATATGCTTCAACGGATGCGAAAACCAGCAAGAATCCCATTTCCTTGTGAGCACTGTTCAAACCGTAAGCATCAAAAGACCGACGAGGTCCTTCTTACTTGGCAGGCAAGGCAGCCAGTTTACATTTCTCAATGGTGAATGTGGTAGCAGTTCAAAGCTAGGAGAGCTATTTGTGTCATCTGTATACAATGCTGAGTGTATAGTCTCGAAATTGGCCTGCAGCACCTTGGTGTGTGGCCCACTGGTCTTTAGATTGGACATGCAGATATTGCTGTGGTGTTACTGAAGACTGGCCCAGATACCTCAAATCTTGGTTCTTGTTATCTGAATTAGAGCTGTGCACAGTCTCGGGCCGGGCCCAAGCCAAGGCATAGAGATTATTGACGTGACGTCATCGCAGCTTTACTGGCAACCGTGGCAAGCAGAACGCAACCTCAGAGAGGGAGAAAGAAAGAGAGAGCCAACAGTGAATCATGACACGTGTGATTTCGCAATTCCTAATTCCGTTTTTTTTTTTCCTTCTGGCCTTAGACAACAATGTGGCCTGCTTAAGAGCTAAAGCCATAGTTGTGGATATTTTACCGTTATATAAGCATCCTTTGCCTCATTTACTTTTAGTCATGCACCGTCAACTTTGGGTAATGGATGTGGTGTTTAAAAGTGAGCTTGTTAAATTTACACACGGATGACGATTTCTGAGGCGAGGGGCATTTGGTGTGAAATAACTGTTAAGAATTTAGGGACGCTTATGATGATGCTGATTAATGTAGTGGGATTAAAAAACTATAAAAGCATTTAGACGACCGGTTGATGCAAAGCGTGGCGTTTATTATTTTCAATTCTCACTCACTATTCCTGCGAGTTTCTGTTGCATAGGTAAATATAAAATGTCAACATTACTTGCTTTCCTAACCAAGAATCTTTTGAAAGCACACTTAGAGCTGCTGATGGTGCTCTTTATATCTCTGTTCACATGCGCAGTGTCTGAAGCATTCGCATGCTGGGCATACACTGCCCCTCCTCCGCATGCAACTACTGCAAGGAAAGTGCCACAAGGAACGCCTCTAACAATGCAAACTAGTCTTGACTATTCGGGTGTCGAGGATTTGCATACTGTTCTCAGACTGCACCACGAACTAGGAAACGGCAGCAGTCCCTTTTTTTTTTTTTTCGTTGAAAATAATATACTATGTTCCTCTTGGGCGAGTTCTGTTCTGAAAGCATGGCCTTCAGAAAAGGACTCCTACATGTATGCCGATCTGCTCTAAATCTTGTCTAGCAATAGTAGTCCCCTTTTCTGTTAAAAACTATATGGTATCTCGGAAAGCAAGGACACTTGTGGAATTTTGCGTGGGGCTATTAAAGTGGGTAGAGACCAGGCTGAGGTGTCACATGTAGATCAATCAGGTGTGCAAAAATCTTGCCTACTGAAGCCTGTTAATGCGTGCACCTCAGACATACACACCATGGCAGGTGTGACGACAGTGGGATGCCCTCCATCATTGTCAAAAAACGGGTGTCAAGTTTTGGTTTCCTAGCTTTACAAACTCTGCTTGCATGCCACTCAGACACCAACTGGAACAGTCCTTTGAACATAGTCTCTGGCTTCATCATAATTGGGCATGTTCAGCTGTTTTTTTTTTTTTTTTTTGTTTTTTTTTTCCCCTGTGGGCAAGGGGAGATTCCGTAACTGGACCTTTGGGTAATTTAGCAATTTCTTTCAGCCCCATGAAATCCTAAATAATACCGTTTAAATACCATATGATATCATGTGAAACATTTTACTACTGATCTTGCATTCCACCATCACAAGTTGCATACTGTAATGTCTGAGCACATCAAATTTTATTCTTGATGCTGGGCCAGACTAGTTACTTTATATAGCACAACACACACTATTTTTAAAGAATAAGGACATTTGCCAATTTATGATTACAAATTTTTTTCCCCGTAGTGAACAAACATTCATTTTCTGCTCAAAAATTCCAATGCTTGCATGGCCCTACTTCACATGTTTCACAAGAACATTACGGTTAAAGGAAAATTTATCCTGGTCTGAGATTTTCTTCAGCTGTGAGGCTTCATTGAATGCTCCATTGTTTTACATTGTAGTCATGGCTGTAATTGGCTAGATGCGAATGAGTTATTTTTCTGTTATCGGAAACATGCAGCTTCTGAGAACTTTTGGACCAGCGTTTGGTTTTGCTACTCCGGCACTCTATACTCTCAATTTTATATTTTAAGTGCTCTACTTGTGTTTCATCTAATGATGCCAGCATCACACAGTTTCGTACCACACAGTAGTACAGAGTTTAGGATGAAGCTACGACACTGAAAGAACAAGAACCGTAACTAGTGACATTTGGCATTCGGTTGCTTTTTGACAACCTTATTAACCACATTATTAACCGTTTCCATGCAAAAAAATCGATGCCAGTTTCCTTTTCTTTTCCTTGGAACTCTGCATTTTATTTTCAAAAGGGTAAATGGGGGAAGGGAGATCGCCAGAGAAGGACACGGGTGAAAAAATCAAGAGCAACACACTCAAGGCATCAGGACAAATACGCTATGCTCTCTCTGCTCGGGCCGGAATTGAACCTCTGGGGCTCCGAGTTCTCTAAAAATAGTTAATTGTCTATGACACATCGATTATCTAACCGCTGCAGAGTAGATAACAAAAAGGAACCACATTCTTTTCTCCTCTTCTACACACCTCGGGTCTCTACGACCACGAAACAACGCTGAACTCGCTTTAACATTTTTTTTTTTATATACTCGTCATCCAAAGCTGAGCGCCGTGTGAAATGAGAACACATAGTTCAATGAATGATGCAAACATGCCAAGAAGGGCGTGCAGCAAAATGTCGCTCGTGAGTGAAAACAGATGGTGCCACAATACCCAAATGTCACTTTTTTTTTTCCTGAAATGACCAAAGGTGGTTAACTTTTACATATTTATTTTTTTTGGCACTATCTGGTTAGAAAACACTGCTCGCTATGACTAACTCTGGTGTCAGGAAATTGATGCTGGTTTTAAAGTGAAACATGTTTAAAATCCTTTATGTGCCCAGCTTCAAAAACTGGCTAGACGACCTGTTAAGAGAAAAAAAAAATTCCCCGATGGTATAGAAGGAGATATGTTGGGATCCGTTTTCTACTTTCAACGCTAAATGAATGACATGATGAGAAATATGTTATCTCATTCGAAAGTTTCGCTAGACGTGTGCAGCAAAATGTCACCTAGCACATCAATTTCTAATGTTGCCATGCACTTTATCATAACGAGACATCAACTTTGATATTTAAACTAACTCAACTAACAGTGTTGGATATGTTCACTTGAAACACCTCTTCTACCAAAAAAAAAGAAGGCCCAGCGAGGTTGATAAACTCGGCGTACATACTTTGCATGAGAACACCAGTGATAGTAATGTTCAGTAAATCGCTTTTTTTTTTAAGCACCATTCACACAATGATAAAAATTCTGTTTAATTACACTCTAAAACCAGCATCACTGTTTTCCAGGAATTTTTTTTTTTTTTTAGACATCCAAAGACGAACGCTAGATTGTCAGCTGCTGCAGACAAACAGGACTGATATATGCATATTGCCATCTTATCTTACCTTTAAGAAAGGGAACAAAGATCTCGCCAACACAATTGGTTTGTGACATTTCCACACACACACAAAAAAAAAAAAAAGCTTTGATCCAAGAAATGAATGTAACCATCGTGCAGATTAACTTCGCCAACAATTTTTTCCTCCGACATGTGCGTGCTTAAGTATCACCATCTGTGCTAGCCCTACAAAAATGGCATTTTGGGTAAAAGGGAGTACAGAGCCTAAAAAGCTGAAATTGAAGAGAAAAACTGCCTACCCACTTTGATGGATGGCTATGTCAGACACGGTGACAAGGAGAAGCCACTTCAGCAATATGTCGAGCAAGCCGTTAGCCACTCGAGCCAAACTCAGTGGCACGGAACGCGGATCAAATTTTTGCAGCCCCTATCCAGAATGGACAGCTAAAATCGGTAAAACTGCTTCTACACACACCAAATGAGAAGAAATGTATGGCTGTTCACACAAGTGTATAGCAATGCTTGTGCAAACTAATCCCTCAGCCAAAAAATATTTTCAAGTCTCCGTCTAGCCCAGCGCAGTCATAAAGGAACTATCACCTACAGAACACGCGCTACTCCCGCCGTGAATGTAAAACTTCAGAAATGAAATGACCCGAATCACGCTCCAAATCGCGTGAGGTGCGTGGCTGGTTAGCGAGCAAACGTGACAAGCAGCACACAACCAGTTCACGACACAAATATAAGAGATGTAAACCCAAGCGCATCAAGTCCACCGTACCTACAACAAAGAGTAATGTATCTGTGATGACATTCTACACTTTGACCTGGGCCTGTCTTAAAACCATGAGAACAGCCGCGGTCAAGCGAGAAAAATTTAACAAACAAAAGCTACGCATATTCCATGCAGTTGATTCGCGTGATGAAGTGCGGATAAAAAAAAAAGCATCCAAATATAAACAACAACAAAGCAAAAACTTGACACACAAGCATAACATCGCACTCATTCTGAAAATAATGAAACATAGTAAACTGCTTGCCTGTATGTATAATCTATACTATCGGACAAAACGTCACAGGAAAAAAACAAACGCGAGAAAATGCAAGCAAACACGAAGCATTCACAAAACTAAGCATCACCACCATTGATCATGTACACGTGTATTCCATTGCTGCGACTCTATCGACACTTTCCACTGACCAGCTGTGGAAAATAAGAAGGCAACATAAAAGCTGAAAACCACCTCAAAATATAAGCACTCTACTAGCCAAATAAAGAGAATGAGAGCAGCAGACGCAAGACACTCGGGGCACGTGAAGTAGAATCGTTGCAGAGTGCGGAATACAGCAATCACTGAGCGGGTTTTAAAAGTAACTGGCTTAACCTCCAAGGTCTGGTAAGCTGTGACAATATTTCCACAGCAAGATAACCCTAGACCTTTTTTTTTTTTCTCTCACTGCTACAGTGTGCCTGCTGATAGCAGTCATGAGCTGTCAATCACACAAACAAAATCAGGCCCTTTGCAATGCACGACTTATGCTCAAGGCGAAACATGCTCAACTGAGCGCACCTCAACATCAAATTTAAGGTACAGATGCCAGTATAAGTTGTGAAGAGGTATTCTGTTCAAACGCGGAGCAGACTTCAAGCTTGGCAATAATTCGTAATCTAACCAACTAAACATAAAAACATCATACATGCACAAGCTTATCTGACTGTGAACTTTTGAAGATGTGCTGGTGTCACTTTTTTTCTCTCCAAAGTCAGTGTGCTTTCAATTCATCTGACGACAACACGCTGTCTGCAAGTGAATACTGTGTGTCGACTTTCTTGTATTCATGTTCCTGACAGCAGACGACAGTCCCATAACGACATGTTGAATCAAAAAACAAATCAGCTAGTGTGTTTGACAAATAATTACTGTAACATGGCTGCTTTAAGACGCACTGCAGCGATTGCACTTCGCACGTCTGCAACTCCCCTAGGCCACAGCCATTTCGGCCCGAGGGACGAGGCGAAGAGAACAGAGAAGGAACTTGTACTTTCTCGCGAGCGGCCGTGCTGGGCCCTTTGAAACTTTGATTCGGGGGACTGTGGTGGCTAGGCTGCGCCTCACTGAATTATGTACACAAGTCCAAACAGTGCCTGCTACGAAGTGCCAGGACACTGTCACGTCACTATAACACTGCTAAGAGACAAGGCCGCACTACATGGCCGCGGCACAGTATAGCTCTTTAAATTTTTAGCAACACCATGGCAATCTGTACGGTCGGTTTAGAGTCGTCTGCTTGGCTGTCTTCGTGAGATGACTCAATCCCCTCTGATGGTCTGCTCGCTAGCACAGCTGTCGAGCAGACGACAGTAGCGGAGGTTGTGTTACATTAGCACAGCTGCCAAGCAGACGACGGTTAACAATCACATACCTGATGTTGCCATGATATTACTAAGGAATTTGAGAGCTGTACCCAAGTCTTTGCAGGAAAAGACCCGAAAAAAGACCTTGGTGGGTTCAATATTGCGTGCAGATGATTCACTGCGTGCGAGTCAAAGTCGTCTCACTGCGAGTGTGTCGTCATGCCTCCTAGCTTTCCTGCATTTCTGGGCAGTGGCATGAGATGCGTGCTGCAGTAAATATCACCACAGGTTACTGGGCAAATTCTTACAATGATGCTTCAGCCAGGTGTCTTTTCAGATTTTTTTTCGGCGCATGATGAATGCAGCATAACACCTTCAACAAAGTGCATTTACACAAAACATAAGCATTGCCCTCGGCGTAATTTCACTCGAAACCTTTCAAAGTCATAAAAGGATGACTCGAAGCAATGCAACTATTTGCACCAGTTCTTTGTTTGTTTTTTCCCTCTTGTGCAACTTCATCTGAAGGCCAAACTGTGCATTCAAACATATTCCAAGAGATACTAACATACTGCCACCCATTTCTGCGCTATTTTGCACAGTACTTAACACTTGGTAACAAAAATTATCCTACAAAAAACAAAAATAAAATGCTGAGCTTCCTAATGCAGCAAACTTGGAAGGCATTCAGAACCAAGCACCGGCCGCTAAACAACAAACCTTGTTCGCACAAGCAGCGTGCGAATCACTCAAAACAACACGGATCAGCAGGGAAACGGCAAGCTCCGAACAAGTACTCCTCCAAGGAAGGAAGAACCTCCTCGGCATGAATCCCGCACAACCGAGCCAACACGAAGGTTCTCGTGGCAGGTGTTGTCGCACAATGCCGGGGTTGCATCAGGCACGGATTTCGAGTCTGTCGGACAACAGTCAATCCTTCTGAAAAACGATGCAATACGGCGGCGGCAGGCTTCTCGTCCGCACCGGTGGGGGAAGTCTACTCCTACAGAATGGCTTTCCGAGGGCAGACTGGTGGTGACTCGTGTTGCAGGATCACATCTGTTCGCAGAGGTCTACTCCTACAGAATGGCTTTCCGAGGGTAGACTGGTGGTGACACGTGTTGCAGGATCACATCTGTTCGCAGATTTCACGCACACGTTCGTGCTGCACGCGTTGAGTCCAGAGGAGAAGGAAGGGGGGGGGGAAAGAGAAGTTGAGGAGAAGGGGAAGGATGACAATCTACACGGAGGTCGGAAGAGAATGCGCAGTTCGCGTTCACAACTGGTTTGCTTGACCGTTACAGTAGTCCCCTTGTTGTTGCCGTGGCGACGCTTCTTTTTTTTTTTTTAGTGCCAATAGGCCAGCGTGCTTGGCAGTGGTGATGGGAGGACGACGTCGCCACGTCCCGTTAGATGCAGGCTGCTCACAAAACCCAGGAGAAAAAAGGCGACCAAGTCCCAGCCTGGACGAGGTGTGTGCACAATTGAACCCCAGTACGGGTGAGACATGCATTGGGTAAGAAGCTGATAAAAGTCTAAAACAAGAGAAAAAGGAGAAGACACGGCCAGCAGCACAACGAAGCCGCTTGAAATAAAAACTCGCAAGGAAAGCAGGTATGGCATGCAACGTTCAGGGTAAAATCGGCATGGTGGACATATAGTTGCTGTAAGCATTTAGTCCACATGACAGACAATGTAACGACTGTCATACTTTGCTCCTGTGCGACGTCTCGATCGCTGGAGACTAGACAAAAATCCACTAGCCGAAAGCAACTGCCTTCTGAGTCACTCTGAATGGCAGCATGCCAGCCGAAGAAGAGAGGTTGCAGGAGGTTTATGAAAAGCAAGGCTGCAGTGATTGAAGGAAAAGCAAATCAGGGGGGAGGAGTGGAGAAAGTTTGCTCAGGGGTTGAGTTCGCTCTCCAGCATTGCATCCAACTGGTCGGTCAAGCTGGCCAGCATGTGCTCAATGTCGTGAATCACGTCTCCCGAAGAGGAGGACGACGGTGCCGGCGCCATGAGGCGACCGCCCGCCGCCAGGGACAGCCTGCACAGGGAAGAAGAAACGCCTCATTAGACAAACTTGCACGCAATAACCAGCTCGCCGTTGCGTTATATTTATTTGATTCTCCTGCTTTTCAGGGTAAATCTTTTGATGGTTCATGAGCTGAAAGATAGACAAGACAGTACACAGATAAGCAATGGCACATGTTGTTCATCTGTTTATTATATCTTATCTATCGTCTTGCTTCGCACTCTTGCATAAACCACAACGAGACAGAATATATATGGGAAGAACTAGAACTGAAGCAACACTGCTGATTCCAACAAACAAATATACTGTAGTACGTTTGAAGTTACAGCTGTGCACATTGGCTGTTTTGAATTATGTGCGAATCTGCGCACAAAAAAAAAAGCAGTACGGTGTCCACCGCTTACGACGCTAGTCATTTTATTATTATTTATAATAATACTGGTCAATCGAACCGTCGCAAGCTTACTTTCAGAAATCTGGAACTCTGAGTGAAACATCACGATTCCAAAGAGAGACAATACAGAAATGAACTCCAACAGGATTGCTTTCCATAGCAGACACCTCAAGCCAGTGAAACGAAGAAATGCATAGGTTAACTAAAGGGCTTGTAATCATTAGAATGTGAAGGAAACATGCATCAATGACTGATATATAGAGCAGAAACTAGAGGAGAGAAGCAAGAATGATTAAAATGTCTTGAAGTTTTAGTAACCATTCTCGGCGTAAAGCATTCCGGGCATAGTTCTAGTAACCATGCCCAATATGAAGTGTCACCACAGGTGAATGCAATTAAAAAATTAAACTAGAACTAAAAGTACCATGTCCGTGCTTTTCTCTCTCAACTCGTTCCTGGAAAGAAGTACATCTCGAATTTATGGTACTTATTTCCTAATTCGCAATTCCTTGAAACACTATGCACATAGGGCACGTGTATTATTTCTCTTTAGACACGATGGACAGAAAATATTGGTTTTAAAGTATGAAGCAAAAAACGAGCGCACAGGAGAGGTGTTATTCTCTTAACTTTTAAGAATTGTACCTGTTCTGGCAAACTGTGTTCTGTCCTGTGTCTTTACAAGCACTACACAAAAGCAAAAGTCAGGGGGCACTTTAGCTCAGTGAAGTGCTTCAAGGTCCTGGTGCACTGTTAGACATTGACTGCAAGACTGTTTGTGATTGACTAATGCTTTATTTGGCTGTATACTTTGACTGCGCATTACAACTACACACTTTGACTGGCACCACTTGTGCTAATGCCTAATTAGCTAATTAGTGTAATTGACTATCACTTCGCTCAATTGTAAGTACACCCTCGCTTGACAACGGCCACTTTTGAAAAACTAACAATTAGTTAGCCTAATTTGGCTGATTAGCTAACCTCAGTCCCACTTAGCAGGAACATCACTATACCATCCCTTTAATTGGTTGCATGGTTACTAGCCAAAGTACCATTGGCCCCATTTAAAATTCACGCACTGTGACGCCACGACCATTTCGAACAATTGAAAAGCGTGACATTTCTGTCGACAACTCGTGCTTACGACGATGAGGCATTAAAGGCTTCCGCCTTAATACGTAACTATGCACTCCGTCAGTAACCTCCGCATAGCCCTATTTTTCCTTTATAAAAACGTTATGCACTGAGTGCACCACACATACCCACACACACAGACACACACACAAAAAAAACAGGCAAAATTTTTCGTTGTCAGTCACAACATGGCGAGTTTATGTTCTTCTCTCAAGGTTACCTCGAGCTTATGAGCACTGTTGAAGCAGTCAAGCCCCATCAACCAAGTTGAGTAAAGCCATACACTTGCACAGTCAGCGCGGTGAAATCAGTTGACCGTATTTTCGAAACTTTGGCCAGTTGCATGTTTTCACAGAAATGATGTCCACTCACTTGTCTACAGGACGAGGGGGAACGGTGGGTTTCTGTGCTGTGACTTTGTCTCGCGACGATGTGGGTGAACTCCGGGGCACATCTGCAACACAGTGCTGTCGTTAGGTAGGACTGCTTGCTAAGCCAAGAGCCACAATCCGATACAATCTTTCTCAGCAGTACCACACTCAACACGTGCCGCCAAGCATAGTCATATAATTGTACACGTGCATCCAAAATTTCTCCCAAAACATTTTTCTATTTCTGTCTTTTGTAACAAAATGAACAGCCCTCGAAAAATATCGAACAATTTAGAAGCGCTCTATGCACCTTACTCTGCATAGAGTCCATCCTGGTATTCGCATTAAGAATATATCAAGCTTCAAGCCTTGGTGTCAGAGATGTACAAACTTTCAATACTGGATCAGATTATCTTAAATTTGATTTTATAAAGTGAATGATGTTTCCATGCTTTTTATTTTACAAAGAATACAAATACCCCAGGAAGAGCAAGTGTAGGTGCGACGCATAGGTTCCAGCTCACCTCTGACGGGCACTTCCTCTGGAGGACTCCGAACTTCTGCCGCCGTGGGTGGGCTGCAGCGGCGTGGCAGCTTCTCTGCTCCATCGTCAGCACTGGAAGCCGGGGACAGTCCTCCTGCCCCATTGGTTGACGAAGAGGGTGCCGCGTGCAGCGGTAAGGGTGGGGGCACGCTCTCCCCGGGTCTCTGCTTGATGGTGCCCACATTCTCACAGGCGAATGGGAGGGACTCCGACGAGACACTGGACCCGTTGGAGTCCTTCCGGCGGATCAGGGTGCCACTGGGCGAGAGCTCGCCATCCGACGAGGAGGCTGAGTTGGGGGTCGACATGGCCGGAGGGGGTGGCAGTGGCGCCTGCGGAGCCTCATCCGCGCACGCTGACGTCGCCGGAGGTGGCGGTGGAGGAAGCGGCGGTTCGTCACGCGTTGTCGCCATGGTGAACCTATGGGGGGCGCATACAGGAAGCAGACTGAGTGGTTGTAAAGGAGCCCCATTTCAGCAAACGGACCAAGTGACTGAGTGACCACTTCTTAGCTAGGCTGGCCAGTTAGTCAAATGGTTAATATGGTTATTATGTCCATTAACGAATGCACCAAAAAACGAATAGATTGGTTTATTGATTGATATTGAGTTTGACAGCGTTTTTCACCAAATCCCCGAGTTCAAACTAGCATCTTTTAACACACAACACTTGCTCCTGCATGCCCATAAAAAAAAAAAAAAAAAAAAAAAAAGAGAGAGAGAGAGAGAGAGAGAGAGAGAGAGAGAGAGAGAGAGAGAGAGAGAGAGAGAGAGAGAGAGAGAGAGAGAGAGAGATGAGAAAGATTTCAAGGCATCTAATTGGACTGATGCATAGGAAATGCAAGAGCATTTTTTTTTTCACTTCACAATCTGTTTGGATTCCGTTCCGATTCTGCCCTTACCGCAGTACCATTCGAAATCACTTTCATTCATTACTTCAGAGTAGTACATAATTCCTAGACATTATTATTTTCGCTTAGTCAGATATCTTCCCTACAGGTCCACCATAATGCTGCCACAACTGCCAGACAATTTTTTGTCGTCGTGGCATACTAATATATCGCATTAATAATAATTTTGGTGTGTGTCCTCCAAATTCCTATCCCGCTTTAAACTGAAAAATGCCCTCTGCATGACGGAAGAAGCAGAGTCAAGCAGATGCACCAACCTGGACGTGAGGCTCTGGACGCAGGTGGCAAATGCCGTCTCTGCCATGTTGGCCTCCTGCTGCCTCCGAATGGAATTGGTGCGCTTGGGTGGGGTGGGGGCGGGGCTCCGCTTGGCCCCGCCTCCTGTGTCTGACCAATCAGTGGACAGCTTGGGGTCGAGGTCCTTGGGGTCGTAATCGAGGTCGGGGCTGTCCAGCAGCGCCCTTGCTGCCACCTGCCGCAACAAATATCATTTGCATTTGTTAACACGCTGTTCCATGAGCATGTGTCATGACTCGAATTCATAGCTAACATTTCGATGCAAAGCACTTTCATACATTGCAAATAAGCCCATGAAAAATAATAATTCCTTATATTTTTTCAAAAATATTTTAATAATAATAATTGGTTCACAGGAGAGGTAAGGCGCAGTATCTGTCATACTTGTTCTGTGGACAGCCGACCCACGCCATAAGGGAAGGGAGGAAAGCGGGAATGAAAATGGTTAACTCTCAGCTTTGGTTAACGGAAGTTGCTTTACAAATATTTTGCAAAGCAACTTCTGTTAACCAAAGCTGAGAGTTACGTTGGATGCATCATGTAATCTCAGCCAAGTGCTGATGTCTATTAGTGGAACATCACACATCATTCCCACCTACAGAGTGAAAGTATAAATATGTTTCCCTAGGGTCATTTTGCATTGTGTTGCTTTCTATAACATGCTGTGCAATTTTCAGTGTTCATTCAATGTGGCACACACGATACAAGAAAGGGCCATCAAAAATTTGTTCCAAACTATTATGCTACACAGCTGCAAGCTTGGTAATACCAGCCTTACCTCCTTGTAAATACATAGTACAGGGCCCCTACAGCGTACAGTAGATCCCTACAGGTACGTTTTTCATGGGACCATAGGAAAAAGAAATCTGCAACAGCACGAGAATTTCGGGAGCCAAATGCAGCGTGTGAAAAAATGGCGCATTGTTGGGTATTCTCGCAAGCAGCGATATGCTCTGTGGTTTTGGTGATCACTTTGCATGTGCAGAGCATGGCCCTCCATCTGACATCCATTGCCGTCTGTTGAAGGGTGGCAGGGGCGAAGACAGAGCACGAACAGCTGGCAGAGTTGTGGCACCCGTGAGCTCTTGCGCTGTTTACAAGGCGGCCACTATTAAGCATACATAAAGAGTTGTGGCACCCATGAGCTTCTGCGCTGTTTACATGGCAGCCACTATTAAGCTTACACAAAACTGATCTGTCGGAATCTCAGAACTATGTCTTACACAAAGCTTGTCCATTGAAATCTCAAAAACCACGTCTTCTTTGTCTTTTAAACTGCGGGCAATGAGCAAATAGAAAATGAAAGACATGAAAGTCCTAAGGCCAACCCGCACACCATGTTCCGTACAGCACTACCCACAGGCCATCTGCCGCGACATGGTTTCATTTTCGCTGCTTCGGTCGTTGACCTGCGCTCTAGCCGCAGCAGCAGCTGCAACAAAATTCATGCCACATGGGCCTCTTCGAATTCATTGCAAGAAGGATTGCTGCAGGTACGGCACTGGCGGAGAGTTGCGAGCACTTAATGACTTGCCTTGGCCACCGGCCGCGGTTTCACGAGGCCCCGTGGCCGGTGCAGGGTGGCTGTTCCATCTGGCTCGTAGCCGTAGTCGTAGCCATGAGACACCTGTCGGACCACTTCAGAGTCCGTGTCGTAGCCATGCTGCCGCCAGCTGCTGACCATGTGGTACCAGTCCGAGTGCTGCGGCGCATGGTGCGGCTGGTACGGCGGGTTGTGGTGGTAGGCCTGGTACTGAGGCTGGTACGGTGCCGACGAGTGACTCTGGTACGCGGGACCACCATCCTCCAAGCTCTCGAGGGAGCGACCACGATTGGGCGAACGAACCTGCACAAATTATTCTGTGAACCATCTGGCCTTACATCAGCCTAGAGGTGTTTGGGTTTTCGCTTTTCAAGGGTATGTTTATTCACAATAACAGAAAGGAATGTGCAAATTCTGAAGTGCAGAGGCAAACTTTGAAGCACCAATGCAGTTTTTCCTGGCCCCCATCCCTGTACTAACCATAAGAGCACAACAAGAACAGTACCCTACAGAGTAGGGAAAAGAAGAACAGGCAGATGATGAACAGCATCGACCAACTGCTAATAAATATGATTCAGGAGTGTGCGAGAAAAATGCAGGATACAAGAACAGACAGGTGTAATAGCACTTCACCAGTTCATTACCTCTCTGGCACTTTGCTGTCATGCTTACGGGTGCCGATTTTTTCTCACTAGTACAGTGACCAGCCACTTTCCAACCACAGTGATGACCAGCAAAGCGAGTTGCACCAAAAGCCTGTTCTCTGCTCCAGGCGGAACGAGACTGGGATGTAAAACTGAGCAGTACACAAGAGCAAAGGAGACAACCGCAGCGTCATTGATGCTGCTGTCTCCTGCTCTGCCCCGTTTTGCATCTCAGCCATGTACCGACTGGCCTACACACTGCCAGTGTACAGAGGGATCCTCCCACCTGCATCGACACAAAGTCGTGCTGGTACAGGTCTGCTCCTACGCCCGGCTGGTGGAAGGGCCCACTGAAGTGCTGCTGTTGCAGTATGAGACTGTCCCCGCTGCCTGCGCGGTAGAAGTTGCCCGTCCGCGGAGGCGACTGCTGCCTGAACGTCCTCAGTTGAGGCGTGCTCGGGTCGCCGTCCGACCTCAACGGCGGCACCGCGTTGGCATGCGGGGGCGGTGCGACCTCGCAGGGCGGGTGGTTCACGCCTGCCTGGTACGGGTGGCCCAGCGGTACCGGAACGTGGGAGCCGGGCCGCGCTGCCAGCAGCTGGCCCATGTCGACGCTCGAGTGCCGTGCGTCCGTCCCGTAGTGCATCGCCTGCCGCGATCCGCTGTTGAGGTCGCGCACCTTCTTGATGGCGAGCATCAGCTTCTTCTGGTGCCCTGCAGATGCACAAGACGGACAATAGGGAGTCAAGTGTTAAGGCGACGCATACAAAAATGCGCGGCTGTCGCGTAGTGCACAGTAGCTACCAGTTAAGGCACTTTTTTCATCTAATCCCGCAGTGCTTCATCAAGGCGATGTGAGGTGCTTCTGTTTCCGGTAAAGATTTTCACATAAACAATGACAGAGCAAGGAGCCAACAGAATCCAAGACAAGGATAACAGGTCTCTACACATAACTAAAGCAGAAACCTTTGCCAAAGTCATGAACCAACCAGCCCACAGGAAAGTGTGGCTTTTGTTTCGGAGCAGTATTGTGAGAAAAAAAAGTTATCTAATTCAAGTCACTTGACTTTGCAGATACGTGTACATGCATACACACACATGCAAACTGTTGTGCTATGCAACCTTAGAACAAGCTCTGTATCAAATAACAAAAGCAAACAATTGCCTGAATAAAACAAAGTGTTGATTAAGAAGATTAAGAAACTTTAAATTAAATACCTTTTCGTCTACTTGCTCTGCTCTATGACGGTACACCGCAAAAGTAAAAAGAATATATATATATATATTTTGCTTTTACTGGCTGGTTCGCGCCATTATGCAAGATGAGCAGCGGAACGAGCTGGTCCGGATATTCACACATGACTGGAGCAGAGAAAACTGACCTCCAAAGGAAAACCTATGGCGTCTGTCCTTAAAAATGTACTCCGTCTTCTGAACCCCATTTTTACGCTGCGGAGATCCTGAAAATTCACAACACTGAACAGAAAGCAAGCAAGTTCGTCTTGACCCTCAACAATGGTGAAGGTCCTTTGCTTAGAGCATTAAAAAGAAAACCCTACGAGGAAGGGATAAAGGCACAAGCTTCGCCTCGCATCTCAGCATTTGCTGCTACACTCTTCCACTCCACTTTCACGCTGTGCATTTGCCATTTCCACGCACAATAACCATTTCTAACTGTCACTGCTGCGGAACTTGGCCCAGCATTTTATGTGGTAACATTGCATCGGGCTCCATTTTGCCGCCTTTTCTTTCTTTTCCTTTAGGCATAACATTTATATGTTACACTTTTGCACTTTTTGTTACGACACATTTTTCTTTACATCAGACTGTGCTTGGATGGAGCACTCTATTACTGCTGTATTATAACTTTTTTTCATTAGGCACCTTTGGCACATTTCAACTTGATATCATATGGATGAGTTTCTACTGCAGTACTTCCTCTCTTAGATTACTTTGCTCCAAAGGTATTTCTTTAGAAACTTGGCCTCCCACTACTCAATGCCCTGCATGAAGTCTGTGAGGTACTATATAGTATAAATAAAAGCATGACACGTTGGATGCACCTGCTCAGTTCTGCACTCGCCTACGGTAACAAGGCTACTCAGATAACATACACCCATATCTCTTGCACAAAAGCAGCTAATATGTGTGACACTCCATTAAAGAGGACAAACGACAGGTAAGAAGCAAACGGAATGAACTAGAAAGGTGCGACCAGTTACACACCTAGTTTCTGGATGCCAATGTCCTCGAGGTCCTCCCAGGTGAGATCGGCTACCCTGTCAACGGTGGCATAGCCCTGCTGGCACAGCGAACCGTAGTACTGCTCAAGCCTCAGGAGTTTCAGCCAGGTCAGAAGATTGTCCTGCGCACGCCATTCAAGCAACGATGCAGTGGACATGCGACAACACACACAATCCATGTACCACGGGCACGGACGGCTCTGGATGACATCAGAAAATATAGTACCATGTATGATAGCCATCTGAAGCTTCACCCAATCTTCACTTCACATCACTCAATTGAAGGTGAAACAGAATCCTTCTTAAACGTACAACACTGCCAGCGCGTGTATGCCAGTACAGAAAAATTAGGACATCTGAGGAGTGACATGAACGGTATACCCTGTACTGATGTTTTCTTTGGGCTCTTCAAATATCCCTTCATTTCAGGATCAGCCAGGAGTCTAGAGAAGCTGAGTACTTAACTTTTAGGCTTCTGAAGCTTAGCTGACTCTGCAGGCCCAAAGTTTTCTTTTTGCATTGCCTCAATGAATCAGTCATCACTCTCATTTCTAAACACCTGCCTAATTGCTGGTCTATGCATCTCATAATATCTTGTTGTAAAATTACTCAATTATGCACTTTTATGTGCACTTAATATAATGGCCTGCTTTGATCTCCCCCTTCTTTATTTTATTTGCCACACTGCTCCCCTTCTGCTTTCTTTCCTATGCAGAGCAGCAAGTCAGCGAATTTTAATTGCCGGATAAATTGTCTGTTTTTCATTAGAAGGTCTCTTTCCCTCTCTTTTTTTCTAAACATCACCACAACATCAGCCATCACTGTCAAACCAGTACAATCCAAAGCAGGACAATAGGCTCTCTAACCTTACGAATCGGCTTGATCTCCTGTGCCGACCGAGGTCACCTTATAACCAGCCCACCATCCCCTTAATCTCATCTATTCACGGGACTCCCGTGTGGGGTGGGTAGGCCCTACGCTACCTGGCGTTACCTGTCCATTGCTGCGCTTCTCCTTACTGAGAATCTATTCTATATTACCTCCAGAGTCTGTTAGTTGCTTTTCCTCCTCATTATTTTGCACCAATTTTCTCTTTGTGACTTTAACTAGCACATATTTTAGTAGCTGGAACATCACTGAAGGTATCTCTCTATACTGAGAGAACATGTCAGTGGGATCGTAGCAAAGAGTGCATTACCAGTTACACACGGCACACCAGGAAAAAAGTGCTGTAATGAGCGGTGTAGTCAAACAGCAAAGTTGCAATGGAACATGTGGAAGGAAGGAGGCACATACCGGTTTGTAGTCTGGAATCCCATCCGAAATATTGAGATTGCTGATCTCTGACTTGAGCTTCCGCCGGTGTGCTGGCTTTGTAATGCCAATGGCTGTCAGGTCCTGCATTTGAAAACAGAGCGGGGGGGAAAAAAAAATAAAGGTGAGAGCACCCACACTCAGTACCCTAATTTGGGGACCAGTTCTCACAAAGAGTACTCCTGGAAAGTTTCCCTCGTACAAGAATGTTGGTAAGGCATTTAGCATAAATTGGCAGCAATTGCTGGGAAGAAAAACTATTATATATAACAGCCCTTAATGGCTTAAGAAAATGAAAATACGCAAGTACAAACAAAAATGTTCTACACATCGAATGGGGTCAGTGTCAATGGACAGAGCATGAAGAAATGCAGCAACATGTTAGCAGCACACCAGTGATGACAGTGGACATTTAAGTAAATACAATACAGGAGCACGAACTACAGGTACAGCGTCGAGTTTGTTGCCTCTGCATTTTTTTCCCACTTCAGCTTTCCTTCTTTAAATTGATTATTTACAGAAAGTGAAGGACCTTAGTCTAGTTCAATAGCATAACCATAGCGGGAACACATTGCATGAAAAGAGGTACGCGCATGAGATGACATCAAACCACCGGTCAGTAATTGCCACAATCCCTAAAAATTTGTGGGTATCCTTCATGGCAATACTTGATACCCGCACAGAAACAGGCTAACTTTGAAAGCAGCCCTTTCCATAAAATTCAAGCCCCGGATGAACGACCCGCAGCCAGCTGAAAGGAGACCAAAATTTCCGTACCTCAGGGGTCATCCTTGATATGGTGGGCATGTCGTAGCCTGCCTGCAGGAAGAGGTGCGTGTATTCCTCGAAGTGAAGGTTCTTCAGCCACGTCGTGAGCACCTCAGTGTCCTGCAATGCAAACAATGACGCCAATTGAAGCTGTGCTGCTGTGGTGACAAATCCCACACAGTTTCGTAAGTAACAGCAAAAACACTAATGGCCTGTGACGATATACGAGCACCAATGGTGATGGAATAGCCACTGGCCGAACAGTATCACTCCCTTGTGCTTAGATATGTACAGCCTCGTCCACTTTTAGCTACAACACGGCCATTGTTTTCAAAGCGTCATTGCTTCCAGCCCGGCCAAGCAATAAAGCCGAACGGCAGGCCATGCTAAGCACCACCTCCGTCTCCCTTCCTGCTAGTATCGCTTCGCTTCGAAAAGCGCCTGCGTTGGATGCAATGTTGATTTGAAAGTAGTGACCGTGCTATAGCTAGAAGTGAATGACCCTGTAATTGTATTCTGCTAAAATAAACTAAAAATCAGTGCAAGCAGAACAACCCAATCACAGAAAAAAAAATGCTCGAGTTAATAATGATGTCTTATTTGTCACTATAGCCATGAAATTAGGAGACGCCTGCTTCTGGGAAAGAGAGCAATGGTTAGCCTTGACTGCCTAGTAAAGAGCAGAGACATTAGTCTGCCAACCAAGATCCGTATAACCCGTGCTATGGTCTTTCCAGTTGTGATGTATGGATGCGAGAGTTGGACTGTGAAAAAGGCTGACCGCCGAAGAATTGACGCGTTTGAATTGTGGTGCTGGCGAAGACTCTTAAGAGTTCCTTGGTCTGCCAGAAGATCAAATCAGTCAATATTGTCGACCATAAACCCTGACTGCTCATTGGAGGGTCAAATTCTAAAGTTAAAGCTCAGCTACTTTGGTCATCTGATGAGAAGAGAGGAGTCGCTGGAGAAAGATTTGATGTTGGGAAAGGTTGAGGGTCGCCGGAGAAGGGGTAGGCAGCGAACGCGATGGTTAGATGGCATTCTCGAGGCATTGCAGATGAAGCTATGTGATGTTAAGAAGATAGTGAGAGACCGGAAAGCGTGGCGTGACATGGTCCATAGGGTCACGAAGAGTCGGACACGACTGAACGCCTGAACTGAACTGATTTGTCACTATACGTAACTGATGGGGGGGCAGCAGGGAAAAAGTTGTCCATAGGCAGTTTGATTTGCCGACAGCGCCCCCTGGTTTGTCAACTTTTGAAACTCGGGACAGCACCACATCAAAAACTATACACGCACAATTGGCAGAGTAAGTAATATGCAACAAACAGTGCTTTGATCATGGTTCGGCAAAAATGCATGACAAGACTGTGCAAGAGCATAAATTCCCAAGGAAGAGCAGGATTAAAAATTACGCACTTACACAATCGATGGAGATTCCAGTAAGACCAATAAAATAATTCAATGCCATCTTACTCACAGGCATCCAGAAGAGATAATAATACATAATATAAATGCTGTAGGCTGGATTAATATGACTGGTAGTAACAACCTAACTCTCTGCATATAGTTGGGTTACATGCTTTAAAAATCTCTTGAAATTTTGCTAGAGTTTGTAAACTATTACAGTTTTGCTTTATTTCTGATTTGAACTTTACGCTAAGTCTGAATTTATTAAGCTATAACTATTCTGGCATTGTGAAAATGTTGCATTGCTATTTTATTTCAAAGAGCTCAGAGGTCAATTCCCCCTGAAGCACATATTTTTTTTTATACTTCAAAGTTTTTCAACCATTTTTATTTTTAAAAATCAATATGCATAAACTTGACTGCAGCCATAGCCTGTTTGGCTAGTGAAGAGTCCACAAACAAGATAATCACAGAAGAAATGGCAAATATTTCAACAGTACACACAAAATGACGTGAAAACACCACAGTTATGATCATCCCCAGATATGCGTAAAAGGTACACAAATAATGCAAGTGCATAAATAAAAGCAAATTACAAATGCAGAGATCCCCCCCCCTTAACTGCTCCACTGCCCCTCCAATTTTCCAAAGGCAGTCTGTAGGGATTATTGTGGCTCTAAGTCGTCAAACTCGGCAAGCAATCATCAACGGTAACAAGGCTCACTGTCATGTATGCTGGCATATCAACCTCAGCCTGCCGAAAGGAGACTTGCAGTCATATTCTCTACAAGTAACTGCTCGGGCATGATAACCTGCTCTGTGCACTGTATTTCCTGCCCATTGCACTTCCTTCACAATGGACACTGGAAACACGCATTTGTTTTCCTCACCCACCCAGCTATCATCCCGTTTCTTAACACAGCGGAGCTGCCCCTACGTTCTCCATCAGTGACCGTGCATATCCCTGTTAGTCGCATTTCGAGCCCATTCGTTAGCGATTTTTCGTGGTAGGAGAAACCTTTATGTTCCGTTCTCCAGGCCAGATGCAGGGAAGAGAGCTCTTGGGCCATTCAGGCTTGGTTGAATAGAGGGAAGGGAGGTGGAGTGTCACTGTAACGTCGACTGCATGAAGAGCTTGAGCGCACCTCTGCACCCTCCTATCTCAATATGTTGGGGAGACAAGTCTTCAAAGCGCGTCTCGTTCCTTCTGCCTCGACATCGAGCACGTATTCCCCCGCGGCGTTTTCATCTCTTGCTCATTGACGAAGACGCACGACACTCGTGCACGCGCCGGGGCTTCTATTTCGGGACGAGGCAGTCGGCGGGAAAATAAGTCGGGCTGTGCGGGACGCATCCCAGCGGCGCAAATCCCCCGAAGACGCGTCGCGCAGCGCGTACATATATTTGATCTGGAGGGAAAAAAAGAAACAAAAAAGCCGACGAGGCCAAAGGCGCCGGGAAGTCGGCAGGCCGTGACTCATCGAGGTTCCCTCGGCCGCCTAGAAAAGGGAAAAGCGGCGGCGACACTTTCGGAGCGCGCTCTTTCCCGAAGCGGCAGCGGCGAGCGAGCAGAGACGCGAGAGCCCCCTTTTTTCCCGCCTTTTTCCCTCACTCGAAAGGAAGGCGGCTCGGCAAAGACCGCGCCGCAGGCGACTCAAAATGCAGCAGCGGTGAAGCCAGTGCAGGACGGGAAAGAAAGGGGAGTGGAACATCCAAGCGTTTAAGTACAATCCTGGAACAAGAAACTATCCGAGGAGGAAGCGTGGGATCGGTGGAAGAAGGCGAAATGTAACTCTTGCCGGAAAAAGGTGCGCTGCGAAGACGCACGCACACACAAAAAACAAGCGCGCGAGGAAACAACGCAATTGCTGCTGCCGGGACGAAATGGGGAAAGAAAGGCGGCGGGCCAAAGGGGATTGGGGCTCCCGAGCACGTCGCTTCGCCGCCTCGAGTGCTGGGCTGCACCGTCGGCTGCGTGCTCTCCCGATCGTGTTCGAGCACTTTTTCCTCCCCCGCGGAGACACGGCGGCAACCTCGGGGGAGGAAAGGGAGCTGCTTGGGGAGCTGGGGAAGCGCCAATATGTGTTCGCCAGGTGTTTCGGCGCGCTACTCACAGCCGGAGCGCAGCACCACCGTCGGCATGGAGCGGCGGTGCAGCGACGAAGCTGCAGCTTTAACAGTCGCCGCTGGGTACGGGAAGCATTCTCACATTGCGGGATGCTGACTTTCATTATTACCACATGGTGCCTCAACGTAAGGCTGGTGATCGCGTGACCTAATGTAAACTGAAAACTACAGTACAGTACAGTACAATTACATTGCAAAAAAAAAAAATAGCGGGAGTGCTGCTCCAGATTAAGAAGTGCGAAATAAGTGTTTGGCATGGATATACATTTCTTAGCATTGAAAGAGTGATACAGAGTATACCAAAATGTTAAATAATAATTACAACAAAAACAGCTGGAATTATTGGAGCATACTGCATATCGTGAAAGTAGGAGAGAAGCGCGCCAGGGACGCATCGATCAGAGACGTATCCATCCATCATCCAAAGTGTCAAGCAATAAGGTATGAGATGATGTATAAACATTCGTCCCCGTGAACATCTGAATTCGCTGTCGGATACCCGATATTCTCACCTGAAAGTGCTTGTGGGAAAGGGGAAAAAAAGAAAAACAAAAGTTGCCGACCCTTGGTTTCAAAATTGTTTCGCCACCGGTCCAAAACGACCAGAGAAATAACTGAGGCCTATTACATCAGCAAGAAGCCGTCACAGTGTGTCAGCCAGTAGTGCTGGTTGATAGAGAGCTTTCTTTTCTGGGTAAGTTTTGATGATAGCTTTGACTTGGTGTAGACGGGCCGTTTGGGGGGCATGTGTGTTCAGTTTATGCTTGATAGGGCTTTCCACGTAGTTCTCTCTTGAGTTTGCCAGCCCAAGGGTTCCATTCTTTGTAACGTCATGTGATTTTTGTGTATAAGAATCCGCTTTCTTCTTAATAAAAAGTTAGCTGAGAGTCGGTGCTAGTCTGTTGTGCTTCTCTTCTTTGTGCTTCGTGTCTTCACGCTATTTACCAATCAAGCCTGCTTTGGGATTCACTGCAGAGAAAACTGGACTGGCAAATCTGGGCAGGGCACAGTACGGATATACGGGCTCGGCCCGCCGCAGACGCACGAGCAGTGAACGTGCAGTCTTTGCCAAAAGTTTAGAGTCCAGGAGGTTTACTTCTAAGCCACAGCGTGCGGCTCGTAACGAATCCCCAGAGTTCCAACTTATAGTGGCAACAAGACTTTTCCTTTTAACCTCTCCAATGGGAAGGACTTCCTCGAATGCTAAAGAGGCGTCGTTACAAGGCTTAAAAGCCAGCCCTTTGGGCTCTAAAATTTCGACAAAGACTGTGTATACGTACGCTCTAAGCAGGCCGCCCCGACGCAAAGCCATTTGCCGCTTCATAATTCTAGCCCATTTAGACGAACGTCGCCGCGCAAAAATGCCGCGAATAAAACGGAGCGAGTCCGTATTATAGCGCGCTGAAGGAGGCTCCGCGGGACGATCTCCGCTACGCACTACCGCATGCATGCACGCACACCACAACCGGAGCGCGCGTGCTTATCCGACGCTCGGCGCACGTACGGCACGGCCGGGAAAACTCCGCCGCCGCAAGCGTCGTCCTCCCCACGGCGGCGTTTGTTTCGCCCGAGAAGGAAGCAAGACTTATTGATATTTATGCCCAGCGACCGAAGTCGCCGTCGTCGACGACGGCGACGACGAGATGCGGCTAGCTGCGGCCACGAAAAGACGACGCGCAAGAGGAGAGCCGGCCGGACGACAAACGATGCGAAGCTGCTGCGTCTTCCGCCGTGGTGCAGCGCGGAAGACCGAGACACTACTTCACGGGAAGGGACATGAAGCCGCAGTCCTACGTATCTTTAACCGCAAATATGAGTCCACCCGACCAACATCCACGGTTCCACATGTGTAAAAAAAAAAAAAGTTTCAGTTATAAGTGGACGTTCCACTTATTGGTTCCACATATGTGTCAAAAAGTTTGTTATAAGTGGAACTTCCACTTATGTAAGTTTGGTTTGGTTTGAGGGGTTTAACGTCCCAAAGCGACTCAGGCTATGAGAGACGCCGTAGTGGAGGATTCCGGAAATTTCGATCACCTGGGGTTCTTTAACGTGCACTGACATCGCACAGCACACGGGCACCTTGCTTTTCGCCTCCATCGAAAAGCGGCCGCCGAGGCCGGGATTCGATTCCGCACCCTTGGAAACAGTAGTCGAGCGCCGTAACCACTGCGCCTCCCCGGCGGGGCTCTTATGTAAGTGGACGTTCCATTTATTGGTTCCAGATGTGTCAAAAAGATTGTTATAAGTGGAACTTCCACTTATCCACTTCCAACAGGAACTTTTTTACGCGTATGTGGAACCAGATTAAAGAGTGCGTTTTATCTCTGTTTTTGTTAATCGCGAACTGACGCTCACGAACCCGTAAATTCGAAGGTGATTCGCACCCGTGTCCCACTGTATAAGAGATGCGAAGGACGAAATCTGCGTTGAAAGCGAATGTTACGCAGCTGCTCCCCATACCCCTTCCCCACACGCACACACACGAACCAAAATGCGTGTGGAAGGCCTCAGACGATCGCTCTTCGCGAAGACCTCTCCGTAGGCGGACGCTGACCCCAACTCCCCACACAAGCACCGCGCGATGCACCGAACAGCGCCACCGCGGACGCACACATCGAGCACGGGACAAACGAGGTCGGAAACGACACTTGGCAACTCGTGCTGCGGCAGCGGGCGCCGGTGGAACAGCGAACGCTGAACAGGGGGGAAGGAAAGGGGGCATTTCTCCGCACGACACTCGGGGCGGATCGTGTGCCGTGGTGCGGTGCCTGACAAGGACCCCCCTTTCGATCCCGGCCGCATTGTGAGCAATGCGCGGAGTGTAGGTTTCGGAGCCTACTTGATTTTTTCGCCGATCACATTTATATCCAGACATGGCAGTAATTGAATTACAGCAATGAAATTACTGTAATTTAATTACTTTTCTCGGTAATTTCTACTGTAATGAATTACTTTTTCAGTTTGGTAATTTAGTAATGTAGTGAATTACTTTTTGGTAGTAATTTCGCAGCAAAGTAATTATTTCGTCTCGAAATTACTTTGACTAAAGTGCGCCATCACTCCTTCAATAGACAACAAAGTAGAGTGCGCGAAAGCAGGAACGACGTGCTGCAATCCGAAGCCAGCGTTACGGATTGGCAAAAGGAGACAGAATTGAGCTGAACTAGAATACTCTGGAGAACAAGTTGTTTTGTTTAATAGCTTTACTTAGCTTTTGCATTTATGGAAACTAGAAAGTAATTTCAAAGTCGTTGAATTACTCAGTAGAAGTAATTGTAATGTAATTTTATTACTTTGGGGGGGGGGCAGTAATGAGTAATGCAATTTAATTACTTTTCTGCGATCTTCAGCAAAGTAATTAGTAATGTAATTTAATTCCTTTTCAAAAGTAATTTGCCATGTATGGTGCCTGACAAGGGCCTCCCTTTCGATCCCGGCCGCATTGTGAGCAATGCGCAGAGTGTAGGTTTCGGAGCCTACCCGAATTTTTCGCCGATCACATTTATATCCAGACATGGCAGTAATTGAATTACTGTAATTTAATTAATTTTCTCGGTAATTTCTAATATAATGAATTACTTTTTCAGTTTGGTAATTTAGTAATGTAGTGAATTACTTTTTGGTAGTAACTTCGCAGCAAAGTAATTATTTCGTCTCGAAATTACTTTGACTAAAGTGCGCCATCACTCCTCCAATAGACAACAAAGTAGAGTGCGCGAAAGCAGGAACGACGTGCTGCAATCCGAAGCCAGCGTAACGGATTGGCAAAAGGAGACAGAATTGAGCAGAACTAGAATACTCTGGAGAACAAGTTGTTTTGTTTAATAGCTTTACTTAGTTTTTGCATTTATGGAAACTAGAAGGTAATTTCAAAGTAATTGAATTATTCAGTAGAAGTAAATTTTATTACTTTTGGGGGAGCAGTAATGAGTAATGCAATTTAATTACTTTTCTGCGATCTTCAGCAAAGTAATTAGTAATGTAATTTAATTCCTTTTCAAAAATAATTTTGCCATATATGGTGCCTGACAAGGGCCTCCCTTTCGATCCCGGTCGCATTCTGAGTAGTGGGCGGAGTGTAGGTTTCGGAGCCTAGCCGATTTTTTTTCGTCGATCACATTTCTATCGTTTATTTTGTTACACTCGCAGAAAGGAGTGCTTTCCTGGGTACACAAGCACAGGCAGCGGCTGTGACATGTCCCTAATTGTGAAGCAGCATAGCGCGACCAGAACGGGAAGGGACAAAGGGAGCGGAGCACAAACATGGAGCCTTGTTTGCGCGCGTCCTCTCCTCAGAGTCCCGCGCAGTCTTCGAACAACACCGGCTCGGGGAAAAAAAAAAAAAAACATTAAGAATAAAGCGATGCCAACCAGATTGTACCTACATGTCAGGTCCGGAGCTCGCGACTGGGAATAGTATTGTTTGCGTATTTTGCGGCGACATATTAACTCAGTCAACTTGTCTGGCTGCGGTGAAAAGGACCGTCAGCGAACGCGAGGCGACGGCTTCCGCGAGTGTCTGCTCTCACGAGCTCGCAAAGCAAACCACGCAGTTATGGAAGCCGTGCGTCTGCAAGGAGTACTCTTTTAAATAGACAAAGTTCTGCGTCATACCACGCTTACGGTGTCTTCCCACATCTCAATACACATGCCCTCTATAGGGCGGCGCGCGAGCCTGCCGCGTCGGAGCCACGCGTGCTGTGGCGGTGCGCGAAAAACAGGAGCTGTACCCGTTTTTCTCATAACCTCTAGTAACAGACCTTTCGCGATGGTTTACCGCGTGATCGCATCGGGGCACCAGGCTCAATCAAACTAGGACCCGTTTGCGTCATTTTAGCCTTCGAGTCGCCTGATTGGTGGAAACGGCCGAACCGGACGTCAGCTTGGTTGCCACGACTTCCAGTTCCGGCGTTTCCACCAAAAAGATGGGACCGAAAACTGAGAAGACGACACTGAGAAGACGACGAGCGCTACCGTCTGCCGCTATTGCGCGAGCGCAGTACGCATGCGCAGATCACCCCGAGGGCGACAGATGGCGCCACATTCCTGTCAAATTGCGCGTGTTGTGCTGACGGCGCGCGGGAGCGGTAGACAGCCGCGGTAAGCGGGACCGGTAAACTAAAAACGCCCAAGACACCATTAGGAAATCAAAGAAGCCCCTACGCTGCGCGTCACTTCGGATGACCTCGTTCACTGTGTTCACTATTTAAATTTTGGAACACTACCACCAAACACATTCCCCTCCTTTAAGCTTGCCGCCTCCGGAATGTAGGCAGTATAAGCACCGCGGTCTCGAGCTTAGGGGCCATATCCACGCGGAGGCATCCTACGCTTCGCGCTCACCTCGTTACCACTACAACGCGATGCAAGCCGCGCTGTAATGTTGCGCGTTGTAGCGCGCACTGATTTATTCACGTCCTCTGAAAAGAGCGGCTATCGCGCGGACATCGTGCACGCACAATAGACGCAGCAAGACAGGGCCTCGTGTACGAGGAGTAAGCTCGGCTAACTCGTGGGCGTATGCTGAGCACAGGTGCCGGTGACGCGAAGAACGGTCAAAACCAGAGACACACAGGTTACAGGGACACCGGGCACAGGTAAAGTTTACGGCGTTTTAGGTCTGGGGGAAAATGTTAGCTGTGGTTTAGCTCTGGTTAAACATGGATGGAAGCGGAAGCTTCTTTTGCCTGGCTACGCCTGTGGCTGAGCTTGTGATTAAACTAAGCAGAGGTTTAATTTGTGGTTTCGTCGTTATGCGAATGAATACGCTGCGATGGTTCCGTGTAGTAGACATATAAAGCCACGCTTTAACTAAGCCGTATGAACGTTCCTCGTGTCCTATACCCTGGTAACGTGAATTCAAATGTTATGGCAGGTTGGTTCTAATGTCACCCTCCCACATGAAAAGAGAGGCCCGAGTTGGCGCTCTTTGAGGCACGCACCGACACTGACGCTGAAGGCTCGAGCTGGCTGGCTTAGTGAAGCTTTCGCTTCAAAAGTTCACGATCATGTCTCCGTGGGCCATGTTTGTGGAATGAAGGCTAATCCCTTGTATCCTATACGGCACGGTGTGTGTGTGTGTGTGTGTGTGTGTGTGTGTGTGTGTGTGTGTGTGTGTGTGTGTGTGTGTGTGTGTGTGTGTGTGTGTGTGTGTGTGTGTGTGTGTGTGTGTGTGTGTGTGTGTGTGTGTGTGTGTGTGTGTGTGCGCGCGCGTGTGTGTGTGTGTGTGTGTGTGTGTGTGTGTGTGTGTGTGTGTGTGTGTGTGTGTGTGTGTGTGTGTGTGTGTGTGTGTGTGTGTGTGTGTGTGTAGCCGATGTAGCTCAGTTGGAAGAGCACCGGACGCGATATTCGGAGGTCGTGGGTTCGGTTCCCACCATCGGCACGTTGTTTTTTCTTCTACTTTGCGTTTAATTATCTTTCCCCTGAACAGATTACGTTACTAATTTATGTGAGTATCGAAGTAAAAATTTAAAAAAAAAGACTAAGTACAATCCCCAATGCTTTCATTGGCCTCGCCGACTGTTGGCTTCCTTCCTTCGTGTATTATAACGAGCACCCCCATTTCCCCTTCATTTATCTGTATAAGAAAAAGTAGAACGACAGCGCTTCTTAAGCTGGCCAAAAGGGAATTCCTCGACAACGTGGCGAGGACGGTTATCTCCCCAGAGTTGCAAATAGTTTTCACACACGAAATGCTGCAGCCGCTGGTACGCGGGGCTTAACGTCCCCTGGCGAAGCATGGGCTACGAAGGACGCCGCATCGTTAGATTACCCGATGCTTTTAATGTGCCTCGCATAATAACAGCACGCGCACTAGTTTCCCCATCCGTGGAACTACGCCGCACTGCGGCTGAGATTCGATCTCGCGACCTTGGGATCATCAGCCCAACGCCAAAGCCGTCCAGCCACAGCGGTGACCGGGTCTAAGCCGATGGTTGAGCACGCCTGCAGTACGTTCGGAGAATGGCAGCTTTTCCATATCAACTTTTTTATCTTTCTTTTACGTGACTTGTGCACGGCTCGCGCGAAGGCGAACGACCTGGCAGTGAAAAACGGCTCTCTCTCTCTCTCTTCTCCTCCTCCATATCGTGCCTCAGAGAAAGGCGAAAAGTTTGGAGCATCCCGCAGTTCAGCCGGACGGAAAACAAGGGCCGCAGACACGCTCCTGCCCAAAGCAATCGAAAGCCCGCCAAAATGAGCGATGACTCCCAGCTTCCGCTGTTTCCGCTGCTGGACTTTGGGAAACTGCATTCTGCTGTTCCTTCCTTCGTGGCTGCTGTATGCGAGTCCGTGCGCTGCCAAGCTCGCACCCAAACACGCTTCTTGGCGTGGATGCGCTCGGAACGGCTTTGTTCGCTAATTATTCGCCCGTTAGAGAGGAGCACTGCTGGCCGCCTTCACCGTATGGACGCGCACAGAAAAAGGGGAAAAGCAACCCTGCCTCTCGCGGAAGTCCGAAATGCATCAGCGATTCGAGCAGACAGCTAGCTCCCCCACTTTACCCTCAGCTCCAGGGTTGTGCGGACTTTTGTTTCTTTGCGGGACATCATTCCTTAGCAGTTCGTACATAAAAAGCGCAAAGGTGTAAGGACGCGTTGCAGAGCATCACATCGCAACCACAGCTATATCGCCTTGGGCTCACCAGCACAATTGGGGGATAATAGGGAGGGGGGTATCTCAGGCGTTTAGAGACAGTACCTGTCCACTGCACTGTTAGTAGAGCTGTTAATTTGCCTAAAACACGATGTATCTAAATTGCTTAACGCGCGTCAGTCCTCGAATAAATAAATTACTGGTCTGAAAGCCGACCTGATTAATTTAAACTTCTTGCGGCTATACCTTGGAAACAACCGGGAGAAAGGTCTCAGACAAATTCGCGGCCTTTATAGCTGTGTCTGTCTTCGGTCCTCTCGAGGCTGTCGAAAAGAGCCGTGCCATCAGCGCGGGGTCTTCGTGCATCACGCCGAGAAAGGCCGCAGCACATTTGTAAGTTTTGGAGCGAAAGCTGTACTACGTCAGGCACGATCCAGAGTTCCGCCTGGCCTCTCACGTTTGACCTTCAAACCCGGCCAAGGTCACATCAAGTGCATATACTAATAGATTATGTGCCACATGACCGTGCAGAGAATGACACATGGCCATGTTAACGTATTTGACCTCTAGTTGTGGCATTCCGACCTTTAGTCATGGCACTTTAACCTTCCCAGATAAGCTCAGGTTCGAATCCCTCGCCCTCTTCACAGTTGTGACGTCAGCCGTTGTCGAGCCACTGATGCGGCGAGTGGGAAGACGGCACGCACAACATATACTCTTCCGTCAGGGCTCTTCCCCCTTCATACTTAAGGGACCTTCATGTGACGTAAGATTTGTGCTCTATCAAAATTGTGACGCAAACAGTTCTTCGCGTAGCGTAGTGGGTGATGTCATATAACGCCCGATCCAAAAGCCCCCACTGCCTTAAGTCACATGTCATAGTTATAATTAGGGCATACAATTGAAGGCACATAAGTCTGTTCGAATCCCTGTCGCTAACCAGATAGCAGATACATAAATTTCGCTGCTTAATTGGCATGTATCTGCTATCTGGTTAGCGACAGAGATTCGAACAGACTTATGTGCCTTCAATTGTATGCCCTAATTAAAACTATGACATGCGACAGTGGGGGCTTTCGGATCGGGCGTTGCTGCGCGAGCCAGCTTACGCCTTCCTGCACTTAGGCGATCCTAAGTGTTTTAACTTTTTTCTTCTTATGCCAGGAGCCGCCCACCAGCTTTCTCTGACCGGGAAGCAAAAAAAGGAAAAATTCCGGCAGCTGAGCAGCGCCCGAGGATGGCGCTTGCGCATCATCCCACTCACAGACGGGCTTACCCAACGCTGCAGTCGTGCTCCAAGCGCTTCAGACTCCAGCACAGCTTTCAGGAGATGTGGCCAAAGCGCGCGCGTGGGAGCGGCGAGGAAAGGTCGCCGGTTCCCCCCAAACCCGCGTTTCGGTTAGGGTAAACCACGGGGCTCTTCTCCACTAACGAGCGGCTGCGGAGGGGGAAGAACGGTTGGCTAATATTCATGATGCGAAGCCGGCCACCAAAGCGAAGCGGCTCGCCTCTCGGGAGAAGGCCGCCCTTCTTTTCTTCCTCGCAGAGTTTCGCCACCATCGGGAGACGCATCTGCCTGGCGGCCAGATTAAGAGGCGGGCGCTCGGCGGCGCCTCCGAGACGTGCGGCGCGCAACATTAATTCGCAACGAGGCGAGAAACCCGCGGCGCAGCCGCCGTATTCCGCATCACGCCTCCGAACGGACGCCGCTCCTCTGGGAATAGTTGTCCGCGAAAAGCTCGAGAGAAAACGAGCCCTCGAGATGCGCCGTGAGGCACAAGACGCGGTTGAAAGCGCGAACAACTTTTTACTTAACAATCGCGACTCGCGGTTCAGATAACGGAGGAGAGCAGAGTGGCATTCGACAAACTGGGACTAGTTAGGTTAAATCAAGAGGAGCGAATGGTTGTGCAGCAAAGTGTGAAGCGGGGCACAGGTAAAAGGACATTTCTGCCTTTAAGGCAAAAATGTGCATTAATGGCAAGGAGGCGCATAGCTGTGGGCCACACAAAGATGTGAAGATCAGATTGCAGGAAATCTGCCAGGGATAAGGTGGTCGCGACTGGCGGTGGGTGGACTGAGTCAGGTGGAGATCAATGCCAGAGGCCGTCCTGAGATGACTGTAAGCGGCAGAGATCTGTGTGAGGTGGAACACGTTAGGCAGAGAATACCGCAAAAATCAACGCGTTTTTCACACGCAACAAATAAACTGACTGCTGAGCGAGTTCCAATGAAAAATAAAACGATGCTAACGGCTGGGCGAGCACAGAATCTGCAGCATTTTCGTTCCTTCAAGGTTTCGTCTATTTCCATGTACGTATACAGGTGGCGGATTCTTATGCCTCAGGTGGACTTAGCCGGGACACCACAATTCCCTATTAACTCGGACTGTCTGGCGTTTCAACAACGCGCAACACGACGCATGACCTTGGCATCTCAGTCCAAGGTCATGGCTAAATACCGTGGCTAAATATCGAGCCCGCGAATATCGTTCACAGCAGCATCAGCGAAGGCCCTCCACAGTATCGGCGGAAGCAAATCGCCTCGTCTTCCGAAGCGAGTGCTTGCTAGCTCGTGGGAAAACTAACGGCATTTTGGACGAGTCGAGCGCCTAATCGGATACGACTGCCCCTGCGCTGGTGGTAAGCAAATTTCTCGCCGATGTCCCCGTTGTTGTGCTCTCGCTCAGCGTCGCGGAGGCGCCTTCTTAGTTCACTCCTGGGGAAACATGTACCGTCTTTGCCAAAAGTAACCAGACAGCAGGATCTGCTTTTCAGCCATGTGGTAGTGGATTCATACTACTTCTGAAGCTCTACATCTATGAAATATAAAGGTGAGTGCCTGTCCTCACTTCTTAACAAGTTGTGATAAAGTGGGAATCCTCATTGGCTTTATAATACAAATGAGAAGCAAAACATGATGCCTGGTTACTTTTGGCACAGACGGTACATCGACGAGGCCATCTGAACCACTCGGCGGGTCTGCCGCCGGCCTTCGCTCGCTCCACAATACAGCATTGTCGGGTGCGATCTGGCAGAGAAGATATAGCTCCAGCCGCCTTCTTTCCGCACTATGGCAGGGCGAACGGAGCATTTAATTCTCTCTTACGCGCTTTTATTAGAGAGATTCAGCTTACCGTGATCCGCGATCCGCCACCGTGACTCCCTACCGCGCGTGAGCGGGCGCTCATTGGTCCCGACGCGGTAGGTCTGTGTGCCGACATCCAGTATGTGGCGCCATCTATCGGCGTCAAGGGGTGTCTGGGCATGCGCAGTGGAACGCGCGGTGGCGGATCACGGTAAGCTAAAACTCTCTATTAACGCTATAGCACTAAAGGCACGGCGTAGCGAGCGAGAAACCATGCGCATGCCTCTGACAGGTGGTAGCTGACCAGCGACATCGCCGTACACTGACTGTCAGTCGGGGTAACTTGTGTGGAGTCACGAGACCACATGGCTTGGCCCGAGTTCAGAGGAGCTACCGAATCGGGCTACTCCTTTCAGATGGGAGGGAATTATGGGAATCAACCCTCCGGGACCATGTCCTCGGGCAAACACGTTGACCCTAGGCCAGGCATGGCTTGTTCGTAGCGCCATGGTTATAGACGAATGTTATATTCACAGTGGGTGGCGCTGCAGCTTGTAGGACTACATGCATTATTTTAATGCATTACATGCATTAAAATTAGTACGAGATATAACGAAGGCGTTAATCAAAGCATTACTACGTTTCAGCCAGTGCTTAATTGCATGTACTGTATACATGAACGATTGAGGATTCCCATGGGGGCTCACAGACGGTTTCGCGTCCTACACTTAAATGTTAGCCTCCCCTTTCGAACGCCTTCCACCCACTTCAACACCGCTGGCGGATTAGAAACTGCTGGCAACAACGACGGGATCACGAAACGAACGCGCGGGAGCCGCTTTCTGCAGCGGCCTCGCATGCGTCAATGTTGTCAATGATGAATGCTGACGACGTAGGAGGCAACGACACGCTCGGTTAGGTGATTAACTGCGCGTGACGTTTACCGCGTTGACCTCTATACATTCAGTCCAGCCGACATATTGCGGTGCCAAGCTTATATGTTCGCTCACTTCCACCCTCCCTTCCCGACGCTTTCAAGAGATGGCGGACCGTTCCCGACTCTTTCTGCGCCACGGAAATGCCCCACCTACACCAAACACATTCCGGGAAACTAGAACTTCTACAAGACGCTCTGATCGAATGTTATAGCGATTTTAAATATAAATACGCTGAAGTTAAGGGGTGCCTATCTTGTCAGGCTTGAGTGATGTTAAGGGCACACGATAACATATTTACCGTATCTATTCCAATTGATATGTATAATTCCCTTCCTGACGAGCGCCACTCTCGAGTCAGCCAGCTGCATCGGTGAAGAAATCCTTCGTCAATTTCCGGAGAAGTGATTCAACGACGCATTGGGATGCATGTATACGGTACAGGCCAAAAAGGCTGTCGCATATGTCGGCAAGATGAGTACAGCAGCTCACTCACACACACAATCACTCCCATGTGGCCATCGTGCTCTGGGCAGAGCACAACACCGGACATTGCGCGCGGCATTTACAAGTCCTGTCGTACATCTCTTTTCCTTTTTCTTCCGGGAGGTATATATAAATCGCTGAAACACGCAATCCGCGAGCGCGGTCACTTTTATTTCGTTTAATACGTTCCCAGCTTGTCCTCGCATGGTATGACTCGATTATCGTCACGTGATCATGCTTCCCGCGCTTCCACGACAACAGGGTGTTGCCGCTTACAGCACTCTTCCACCCAGCGAACAGCGAGGAGCAAAAAATAAAAAAGAAAAGCGTACTTCATTTCCCGGGGGAGAAGGAACACCCATCTTTTCCCCTTTATTTTGTAGCGAGAGAGAGAATAGGGGCGAAAAGGAAAACAACCACTACGCGGCTCACTTCCTCCCAGAGCTTCGCACGTGCCTTACCGAACATTCCCCCCCAATCTTCTACTCCGAGCTTACACTCGGGCGCACTCGTGTAAACAAGGGGAGCGCACACACATATTGCTCCGGCGCCACGTGCGCGGCAAACAAAAGCGCGCGAACGCGAGCAGCGCCCGCGGCCGTCGTGCCCTTCCGCGACGGAGTAAAAGACGGTGCGCCGCGAGCGCAGTGCAAACAAGTGCGCGCCGCGCGTGCGTGTTCTGCGTGTACACGGGATATAACGGGTTTCTGGCGAGCGCGCTCGAACCGAAAAAAGGTGCAACGCTGCGGGTGTTGCGGGATCGCGGCGACGTCTAATCGCGCTCTGGGCTCGCTACTCTGTCCTCGTCTGAGCTCGCTTTATACATTGTCCCGGACCAATGCCCTACTCACCGTCCCTGCGACATTTCAGGGATGATGACGCGTACACAGCAGCGGACGATACTGTGACGTCACGCAGCAAGGACGAAATTCCTACGGCTTGCCGTTCTGTCTCGCCAGTACTGGTTGGCTAATTGCGGTCAGCATGCGATGAAGATTTCCAAACATCATTCATCGTCAGTGGTCGCTCATCCGCCAGGTAGCGCAGAAATGAGTTTGAGCAGCGGGCATGTAATGACGGGCGTATATGAACCCACACCACACGAATGTTATTCAGTCTTGCTAAAAAAAGAAAGAAAAATTACAGCAAATTTACCATCGTTTAACAGACGACTCGGCAAAGATCGGTTATCGGCCGAGACTACAATAACCGAGAATGCTATTCACCCATTCCTATGATACAGTGCGAATGAAGCCACTGTATTCGGACCATTCAGCGTGGCGCGCAGCAACAACGTCATATAGGCGTCGGCGTGACCGCGTCAGGCTGATTGGTCGGCATGTAGTGACGTCCCTCGTGACGTCAAGAATGCTGACCAATCAGCATGGAGCAGTGATATGTACATCGACGCTGACGTTGCAGAACCGCGAACGGCGTGCCCTTGACAGCTGTCGCTGTAAATGAGCAGTGCTCGTGTCTAAACCAAGAGGAACCTCGCGAATTCGAAGCTCCATTCCGTTGCAGCGCTACAGCTCCATACCACCAAAGGCTGCACCGAATTCAGCGAGCCGCTCATCGGCGGAAGGGTGTCGGGAAGGGAAGAGAGAGGGGATTTCAGCCCGACTTTGAAGCGGATCAGCCGAAGGGGAAAATGGGCAGCAGTTTCGCGCTATCTAGGCAGTAGTAGTGGGGAAGATGGCTGGGGGAAGGGAAGGGAGGGAAGTGCTGGAGGGGGAAATTGGGAAGCTCGCTCCGATGGCGTGACGGAGAATGGGCTCGGGCGATACACTGTGAAGTAGCAACAGCGCCGAAGCGTTGCTTTTCTCTCTCTTTTTTTTGCGTTTGCGCGGACGGAAAGAGCCCGGAAGAGAATGCGGATGAGGAAAGGACTCATCCCCTGAAAGAAAAACTGTATGTAGCATGAGGGGCGGAAAGTACCACATACAGCGTTGTAACGAAACATTACCACCGCGGTAAACAGGGTTCAGTTCTGTGTTGCTTGCAGTTCCGAAGAGACTGCCAGTTGCATACGCTCAGCATGTGTTTTGCGAATCGGTGCGCCAAGAAGAGCCCCGATTGTTCGAAAAATCCGGAGCCGTTCACCAAGGCCACTGCACCCACCTTCCTTATTTCGCTCCCTCATTGGTTTGATTTTCACGGAAAGACACACTATTGGTCTCATTTCTTGGTGGACAACTAGAATGCACTATAATGATTAATTGCACTAGAATGTGCAATAGAATGATTAATTCCAGTTCACTATAACCTGATCCGCTCCGTGAGGGAACAGGAGAAACGCGGGAACGAAAGAAAATGAAAGAAGAGAAATAGATGCCGTAGTGAGGAGCTCCGGAGTAATTTCGACCAGCTGGGGATCTTTAAAGTGCGCTGGCATCGCACAGCACACGGACACGTACCTTTGCGTTTCGACTCTACTGAAACGCGGCCGTCGCGATCGGGTTCGAACCAGGGTGCTCCGTGGCTTTAGGGTATCATGACGTCACACATGGTGGACCAGGCGGGGGTTGTACGTTCAGTTCACGTGGCAGCTAAGAAATTATTTGCTATGCTGTAGCTATGATCACGTGAGTTGGCCGCCATCTTGAATCTGAGAGCGACGGGGAAGCCGACAAGAAACCGGAAAATGTAAGAGTAAGAGCCAACGGTCTTAAAATTGCGGAATGAAGAGATGGCGTTACAGGGGCTACAGCATCCCCATAATCCAACCCGTCAAACCATGCAGAAGCCTGCTTAACACAGCTTTAGCGACTCGGGAGTAAAGCGCATTGGAAACGAGAGTAATTCATTCAAGAGAGATTACTGACCTTTTGCTAGGAACGTCCTTAAACTTACTTTCCTAAACGAGTGCCGTCTGACACGGCACGCAACTACCTCGAGATAAATACGACCTTGGGTGAAGGGAGTAAGAGTTGAAAGTTCAACCGTGGCCGTGTGACAGGAGCATTAGGCAGTTACCGCACCTTTCCTATTCTCACAGCCAGTTATCATCGTTATCTCAATTGCACCGCTCTCTTTTGGCGCACTACAGACAACTGGGACACCACGAGAACGTTACTTCCCAGCGCGAAAGCACTGCTCCACACGGTCAAACCCAGCTAAGAATGATGTGGCCTATAGATGACCGTTGGCCAACCTAGCATAGCCACAACTATGACCGAGCCATATCCATACCCAAGCCTTGTATAATATATCGTGCACCTGCTCACCCAGAGTCACCATGTCCACCAGGCTGACGGTATAGGCATTGACATCTGAGTACCAATAGCAACTACCAGACGTCACCTAGATGGGCGTTTGATTGATGTCAGCAGTCTCGCGGTTTAACGATGACATGCCTTCGGTTTAACTACGTTAAACCCCCTACAACTTCGCGTTATCATGTGGGCGGCCGCGCACACTGGTGCGCCAATCCGCTAACTTGGCTTCCTTGTCCCCCATCCGTCCACAACACATACCCCGCCTCCAGCATCCGGCTATGGGTGCACGGTCGACGCATTGGATTCCTCCCATTAAGCGATTCCGATCGTTACACTCCGGAGACACGTAAGTCAGACCCCCCTCACGCACGCACGAGATTGAGACCAAGGACGAAGTCTGGACATACACCGCAACCATGGGCCGTCCGTTCTGGGGTTCCGGTCGTGCCATGCTGTCTTAATATAATCACACTTATTGAGCCGCTGTCGTTCCCTGCAGTCCTTCGTCCAGCTTTGGTACTCCCGATCATTTGCACTCTTGCGTAGAGTGCAAAGCTAGAGCTGATGGAATCCCCTGTCCACCTCCCTTCTCTTTGGCGTTCTTTCGTAGCCACTCTAGCCTCCAGCAGATAAGCACAGCGGCCTTACTATACGGTAATTACCTGCTTGTTGGCCACCCATGTTTGCCAAAAGTAACCAGGTTGCGGAGTCTGCCTGTCAGTTGTGTAATGGAGCCTTTAAAGCACCCTCAAAGGCTGAGATGGTCCTAAAGGCTAAGTACGAAGGCTGTTCTTAATAATGAAGTGATATAATGTTTTACAGGTGCAGTGAAGGCGCTTTTACAAGGCCGAGAAAGAAACCGTCCAGCCTGGTTACATTCTGGCAAAGACAGTACGTGTTTCTCCGAATACTTGAAAAGAGGCAGTTTTGGTTTACCATGATCCGCGATCCGCTACCGTGATCCACAACCGCGCGTTTCACTACGCATGCCCAGAACCCTTTGACACCGATAGATGGCGGCACGTACTGCATAGACCTGCCGCGTCGGGACCAATAAGCCTGTGCGCCCCGCCGAGGCACGGTAGAGGGTCACGGTGGCGGATCACGGTAAACTAAATCTATCTAGTGTCAGCCGACTATACATTGACAGCGATGATAACCATTCGCGCAGTATTCGCGGGAATCCGAGTTTACGTGTCCCATCAAATTAATCTTACCCCTCCCCCAACCTCTCCCTCAGAGCGCTTTCCGCCTCTTCAGTAGCAAGTCAGCGGTATACAAGGCGGCAACAAAAGAATGCGACCAGAGAGGGGCGCCAAATCACTTTTTCAAAATCGGCAGAGGAACGGAAAGAGCGGAAAGATGTGGGGAAGGCGACCTCCACTCGTGCGCCGTCCAGCTCCTTTACGACCTCCCGCCGGCGCCCGAAGAACGAGTGGTCAAGCCGGCTTCGGGCTCCACTGACAAAGAACGTCTCAGAGATAAGGCGAAACTGCTGCAAAAGAGAAGCCGACGTGATTTCAAACATACGTCTACACGAGAGAGAGAGAGAAAAAAAAGAAAAGAGCTCCAGGGAGAAAGAATGAGTGAAGAGCAAAATAGGGAGACGAGAGGCCGTAAACGCGCACGTTCTATGCCACCGAAGAAAACTCAGTGGCGGCGTTTTCGTGCAAGTAGTACATACGCAAAGTTAATAGCGTGCAGCAGAGTGAAAGCACGACTGAGTTGAAAAAGAGGGAGAGAAGCATGTAGGCGCTTTTCTTGAGAACGCTATATGAACTCTCTATAAAATAATCCAGCCCTCCCGGACGCTCTTTCTGGGGTCACTCGACGGGGAAGCGCGCAACCATCTCGAGCGTGTGTGGGAGGTTGAAAATTGTCTATATGAACGGAAGTATCAACCTTCGTCTTATAGCCCTGTATGCATGGACTCGGCAGAGAGAGTTAGGTTGACAGTAAAAGAAAAAAAAAAACGAAGACGGTTGAGAAAAGTAGGCGGCGGAGTGGATCAAGTTAACTCGCTTGTAGGGGGTAGGCTAACTCGCCTAACCAAACGCTGTAGTAGAGTCAGGGAGTCGCGCTATGGGGAACTCTGGAATCAAAAAGCTTCCGGTGCGGCTAGGCGCGTCGGCGAAATTGAATTCTTTCTACCACTCATCAACGATAAACAATAACAAGCGAAGTTCTCGATAGTTAAAGGAATTGCGATCAAACGCGAGCAGGAAGCTTGCACAATAAGTGTAAATCTCAACGCTAAGGCAACCTGCGATACTCGCTAGAAGAGAGTTCATGTAGACACCAACCGCGGGATCGGGGAGAGAGAGAAAAACACTTTATTTAAGAGCGCAAATTAAGCACTCAACATATCCTTCGCCTGGTTTACCAAGGCAAGCTGGTCTTCCATCTGTGCCGATGACAGCCAGGCACTCCAGAAGGGAGGTGAAGGGAAGGGGAGCTTCGCCTCGAGGGGTGGCTGCTCCTGGTCCTTCCGGGCTAGCCTGCCATCGCTTCGGTGGTGGACGACGGCTGTTGCGACGCGCGTCTTTCTCTCTCTCTCTTCTCTATTTTCTCTTCTGTCCGCACGAAGCAGTGGAGGTGGCTCAGCTACAGAGCCAGTAGCAGACCCGTGCATTTTCGTTTCCTTCCTCCCACAGTCGCAACAACAAACAAGGGTGACCTCTCATTAAGCATGCATATACGCGACACGGAGCGCCTGAAGTGTGGGCCATTTTTAAGCCTACGACGAAATCAGCCAACACCTGTGCAATCATGCAGTCATTGCGCGCGTGAATGCCGGAACTTTCCGCATCTACCACAATTAATGCAGATAACTCGGCCACACTCGCACCTACCTCGGCAAGTGCACGGTAGTTGGAGCTATCGCGGTTTGGGCACATTTTACGCTTTGATCTCGTAACACTCTTCGTAGACGCAGTGAGCTCTAAAAGGAAACAAATGGATCAAGCATGACGTAACAGCTGCTCGCCCCAGGGATATCCGTGCAACACTGAAGGGAGCGCGCGGCAGAGTGCTAGCTGGCCATTTCTGCGCAGCTTGCCCGCAATCTTGCTTAAACCTGAGAATTATTTAATGCTCGTTTAATTCTGTTTCATTCCATCTCCGTTAATTTCTGGTTAATTTTCTTTTCGATTTGGGGTCCAGACTCACGCGTATGCACCCGCTATATTTACGGCATAGTTGTATGCCCCTAGGGCTTATGTTTTACTGTACTGCCTCGCACCCTGCAGAAGATATATATTTATGAACATTAGTGGACACCTCAAGGCAGCTGAAACCGCGAACACTCAGCACCCTCCTCAGTGGGGACCAGTCAGGAATTCAAATCACACGAATAAATAAACGAACAAATAACTAAAATAAAATATATATAAGCAAGAGAACACGGGTACAGCCGCCGCGTGCAACCGTAGCTTTCCGCAGCGGTGCACGGACGAGCACATCGTCACGGGCGGAACATTGAGTAGCGCAATCGCCAGTAAGTGCATGGCGCCACTGGCGAAGCAGTGCCTCGGAAGATGCACAATTCTCCCGCGTAGCCCAGGGGCTATAAGGGGGGCGTTATTTCGCTCTAAGGATAGAAAAGCAGTGGAAACAACCGACGAGTGGCGGACAAACAAACGCACACAGCCGACGGCAACAACGGCGGCGCGCGGGACGATTTACTCCGCCGAAGTGGTACGCTCTTCTTTAGCCTCCCGGCGGCGGTGGGCTTCGCCCAATGATCGTGGCTCCTGCTTCTCCTCCCCTCACTGCCGCCGTCTTATCCGAGCAGCAACGCGCGGTCGTAAACGAGCGCGCGCCCAAGGCGGCTACGCGTTAAAACTCCCATGCAAAGAGTGGGCGCACAAACACCACTCGGTTGCGAAAGCCGCGTTGCCACATACCGCACAGTAAAAAGAGCAAAGGGAAGGGGGGCTAGATCTGCCACAGAAATGTGTGTTTGACCTCCATCGCTGGTGCAAAACAGAGAGAAAGAGAAAGGAGGGCCATGCGCTATAATCGGTTATTACACCTTTTTTTGCGTTTTCTTTCCTTTTAACCTTATTAAGCTGCAGTGGTAAGACGCCCGACTATACTGCGCCGGAGTACCCGGGTTCGATCCCGACCGTTGGCGGCTGCGTTTCGATGGAGGCGAAACGAAGAGACGTCCGTGTGCTGTGCGATGTCAGTGCACGTTAAAGATCCCCAGGTAGTCGAAATTACTCCGGAGCCCTCCACTACGGCACCCCTTTCTCTCTCCGCTTTCACTCTCACCTTCCTCCCTTCCCTTTGCGCGCGGTTCAGGTGTTCATAGAACAAGTGCGACAGATACTGCGTCTTTCCTTTCCTTTGAACCAATTATTATTATTATTATTATTATTATTATTATTATTATTATTATTATTATTATTATTATTGTTGTTGTTGTTGTTGTTGTTGTTGTTGTTTTATTATTATTATTATTATTATTATTATTATTATTATTATTATTATTATTATTATTATTATTATTATTATTATTATTATTATTATTATTACGTGACTACAGGGGCCCATGCAGCACCCCAACATTGTGTCTGTTGCGCATGAGTGCTCAGGGATAGACATAGCGCGCGACGAGCTTATGCGAGAGCACGTAGTATAGTGCCGGAAATGACTGCTATAACATGAGAAAAAAAGTATAGAGACCATGATGCTATAACAGCTAGGCACGAGGTAACGTTCTTTTTTTTTTTTTCCCCGGAAACGAGACGGGTCGGGGTTACTGTGCATAGCAATAACTGCATCAAGGGCAGTTGCACGGATTCACATGGTCGTCGAAACACAAAGCTCGGTGACTTAAGAGAGTGGGAAATGACGTCTCTGCGCTGGAATATGGCGGTAGTATGCGGGGCAATGAAGGCGTCCTATGCCCTATTACCCGTCCGCCCCATCAGAGTGCCTCGATGCAATGAAGACGCTGGGATGCCGGGAGAGGAGCGGTGGAGAGCCAGAGTCCAAGCGCCAAGTGCTCGAACAAACAATCATCCCTATCTCCTTAGAGAAAAAAGATTTGTGACACCGCAATTATCTGGTAACTAGAGGGCGAAAAGTTAGACATCGCGTTTGGTGCATATAACAGTGAGCGAATAAAACATTATTTTATTATTAACGGCTCGAAAAGGTGTATTTTCCTGCAAGTCCTGTAGGTCGTACATGCGTACTTCTTGTGTGCTTTATTACCTTTCTCTTATCGAGCTCCGTTTCGAAAAGTTATTTTATTTGGAACGTTACAGCAATTTTAGTACATATAATATTAATTAAATGCTATACTTGTGCGCATTCCTCAACAAGAAGTCCTCTTGAACGTTTTTACTTTGTGACCTCCATCTGTGCAGACCAAGTAATCCAACCTCATGCCTGAACACTTTGGAGATAAATCTGGAAAAGAATGCGTGTACCGAAAATGCGGCTCAAAATTTGCGCTCGTCCAGAATCTCGTGATTCACACGCCCCAACTTAGCGCCATATGCAGAAACCCAGGGTCGATTCTTCACTTCCGCGAGGGACAGGGTTCCGTAAAGCCTAATTTTATAACATTTAAGTTCCTCTTCAACCTCCGTCAGGTGTCTGTTAAAACCTTTCGTCCGTACTGAAACGGGAGACAAAAAAAACAAAATAAAAACCACCCCCTCTTCGCTTCATAACAATACAGTTACTCCAACCTATTTTATCAGTCCTCGAGACTATATGGAGCGAATTACACATAGCATAGTGCTCGCAGAACCGAGCGGCGGCGGCGACTGGCACGTCAATGCGCGCCGAAGCGTGGATTTATGCATGAATTAGCGAGGCCCAATCGCAGTAATCCGCCCACGCGGCGTGCAATCTCGTGCACACCGGCCCAAGTTATCTTCAGAATCCCCGGTTTCATATTGCCTGCGCTATACTTGTAAAGCTCGTAGGAAATGGCTTCAGCTCGTCTTATTTGCATAGTGAACACGCACGCCACCTACTCAAAATGCCGTCCCAGCAGTCGTATAGTTACCGAGGTATTACGATGAAGATCACCACTCGCTCGGATGGTCAACGCCGGTACCGTCACTGCGCCGGGTTACTGTCCCGTATATGATAACCATAACTAAGTACTGTAAAAAAAGAAAAAGATCACACAGGAAAAAGAAAGGAGGGGGGGAGGCGATTGCAACTGCACGCGGTGGAGCTAGCCTATTGAATAAAGTGTTGTTTAACTCGACTGCTACGCAAGGCTGCATTGCCCGGGCGTATATCACGTTCCAACACCTCCCAGGACCATATATCGTCGTTAGCACGCGAGATGACGCGCTGGCCGTTTCAACGCGCCTCGCATTCCTCGCCGAATTTCAGCTCGACGGTTATATCGAATTCAGTAGAGTCGGACTGGTTAGGGCGCCCAATCTGCCTTAACTATAACGGCCGGCTTCGAGGTGGCGCATAAAAGATCCTATTAAACGGCGCGGCACCGCGTACTCTAGTAAAGGGATTTAAAAAAAGGAAAGATATAGAAAGAAACGCGGGCACAAAATTTTATCGCTAACCAAGTGAAGTAGGAAGAAAAGGGCCTAAAAAAGCGTTGGAAAAAAAAAAAAACTACGGCGACGGCTTTTTGACCGAACGAGCTGTATAAGCTACCGCTTAAAAAAAAAAAAAAAAACAGAGTGAAGCAGCAGCCGCTCTTGCCTAAACGTGAAAGTGGTATCAACTGCATGCATGCTTCAGTGCCAGCCACGCGCAGTCCTCGTGTGTACAGTACGATGTGCTTCTTCTTCTGACAGTCTTATGCGCTGAACGAACCACTCATACGTAGATGGTGTTCTAACGTTAATTTCCTTATCGCCATTTGTCCCTTAATAGAGAGATTTAGCATACCGTGATCCGCGATCCGCCACCGTGACACTCTACCGCTCGTGGGCGGGGCGTTCAAGCTGATTGGTTCCGATGCGCCAGGTTAATGTGCCGACATCAAGTATGTGGCGCCATCTATCGGCATCAAAGTGATCTGGGCATGCGCAATGGAACGCGCGGCGGCGGTCCACGGTAGCGGATCGCGGATCACGGTGTGCTAAATCCCTCTAATAACGCCTTACAGCAGCACCTGTGAGTCGCGCTATCAACTTTCAAATAAATATATAAGTAAGCTGGGGGAAGGGGGGGGGTGTACTTAAGCTCCGCTTTTAAAGGTATATACGACGAGACAACGTCAATGGTTACGGCTTCCTTTGCGTATTCTCGCTTCTCGTATACGTGCATGTCGCAACTCTCTTAATTCCTAATCCCTGAATGTGTGCCTCTATAGCATCACATATACTCATTAACATGCAGTCGCAAGCTCCCACATTAAGGGAAAGACCATTCTATATATAGATATCAAAACCAAGCAGTATACGCGCCTGCGTTCGACTCGGAACGGCAGCATCCCGCGGCAGATTGCCATATCATACAGGAGAACCCGGCATACCATACAGGAGAAGTCCGGTATCATACAGGAGAAGTCCGCGATATCATACAAGAGAAGTTCGCATTGACAGCTAGTGCAAACTCGGCCATGTCTCGTGGCCTCTGGAGGGCGCACAACCCGACGAGCAGTCAGTGCCAATAAAAAGTTATTTAATTCAGCTGATGCGGAGGAAACGCGAAAGCACTCGGGTGAATAAACTGGCGGTGGAAACTAGCAAAAAAGACCGGAAGATTGGTGGCTTAAAGCAGAGAAGTGACATAATGTTAGTATTGTAGAAACAAAAATTTAATAAATAGAATGATGGTTTGGTTAACCAATCTAAACCCCTTATGTAATGAGGGTCTTTAAGGTATTAAAGTGAAGTAAAGTGAAATCAATAATTGAGATATAGGGAGAAAAATGAGCATGATAGCTGCTACCACCCCGTTTCAAAGGGGACGCTCCTATATTCCATCCATCCATCCATACAACTTGAGGCACGTACTGCTGTACCCCAGCGGCCCCTACCGCTACTTGTGGGGACACTTAAGCCACCTAAGCATCCTAACAACCTGCCACCACAGTATGACCAGGATGCTATAACGGTGGGGTTTTTCATGAACTCCGCCCCTCCAAGACTTCGAATAGACGCCGACGCCGAACAGTTTTCTCGTTCAAGCTCGGACTGTCTCGCTTCCCATAGCTGTCGAGACCGACAGTTGTTGATGGCACTCATAATATCGCATCGATCAATGATAGTAAAAAAGGACAAAAAATCCACGCAATCAAAACGAACAGACCGAAAACGTCGATTATCTTCCGTTTTCTTTATATGAACCAATGAATTCGTGAGTTACGGCCAGCGCACTTCCTTCAAACTCATGCATAGCTTACTAAGAACTCGGCACTCCATACCGTTTTGTTGTCACGACTGACCCCAGGGCAGAAACGAAGTATATGCCTGGGCGTAATTGCAGGGAGCGAAAGCTCTTAAGAACGCGAAGCGGCCAATTCCGTCTCCCACGCATCCGACCAGTACGAGGATCCAAATGGGAACTCGCGTACACGTGTGGGCTTAGCGAAAGACCCTTCGAGCTCCCACACGATTTTCCAAGATAGGCCTGCACTGGCGGTGATCTAGAAGAGGCTCAACTGTATCGACCGTCGGCCCCGTCAACGCACAGTCCTCGTCATTGGATGCGTGACACGTGGCATTATCGCCACGCACAACGACCTGCCCAGAGAAAGGACGGCCAAGTTTTACAGGTCGATTCTAATAGAAAGGGTAAATCAGACTCTCAACGTATACCAGTCCAACACTCAGCAAGTGCGAGAGCTTGATCATTACTTTGCACAAGAGAGAAAGAAAGAGAGTAGGAGAGAGAGAGAGAGAGAAAGAGAGAGAGAGACCACATGATTTATTTTACTTTTCAGCTTCCACGCAGGAGTAAAAAAATATGCCGATATCTTCGGTTAAAATTTAAACATCGTGCGGAGCGAAAGCGGTGTTCCACAAGTTTTGCGCTTGCATTGCCTATAGCTTTGCGCAGTTGGCTTAACTGGGACAGGCATTGTTCACCCATTAAATATACCTTCTTTATTAATTGCTTGCGCGAGAGCACCGTATTACTGCGGGACTAGTCGTTCCCTCGACAGAAGTGTTGCTATATGCATCTGGTATGCAGTTGCTACGCATATAGGAACGCTGTAGCTATGCAACGTTGCTATGCTGCTATTGACGAATCACAGCTAGTCCCACAAGCAAGAAATCCAGCTGTCACTCGAATAACTCGGTTCAATCATATGGTTAAACCGCTGGTAACTTCTTTCTTGGTGTGAAGTACAGTATTTCCGTTATCAGTACAGCTGTTAGGCAACTGCAGCTATGCCAATTTCATCAACTTACTAATTTAGTCCCGTCCTGTCTCACGCCTATTTTCTTAACAGCCCCCCCCCCCCCCCCCACGAGTGGCGACCCCGCCGAAAGGATCCCGTTGTTCATGACACCCCGCCCCCTTGTATCGTCGTACGTACCATAAAGGCGACCGCTTCCCTGGCCAAAACGAAAGTAATTTCCCGCTCCTGCATATATAGGCTGCGCCGCAAAACGACAGAGACGAAACAAGCAAATTAAAGAAGATACTGCGCCCCAAGACGCACGCGGGAGCCTTAACGACGTTATATGAGCGGCGCGGAAGAGGCGCAGAATTCTTCAGCCCCCAGCCAGAAACGACAGCACGACTCCCGCGGAGAAACGAGCAGCAACTACGCCGCACTGTTCAGCGATACGATCCAAATGGACTGTGCGCTCTTGCGATCCCCGGCGGCTACATACACCATACCGATCTGGCCGCAAGCGAAATGAGCTGAGTGTAGACAAACAAACGGCTCCTATGGGGGGCGGCCTCACTCGTCACACAAACACCCACCATGCAGGTACAGCATACACTGGCGCAAACAAACAAGGAAACGGACGCCAACGCGGACACAGAGAGAGGGCGCGATAAGGGAAAAGTAGGCATTCTGAGAGTGATCATCATCCTCTTGCCAGCGCCAAGTTTGGCGGCCGTCTCGTGAACAATGCAAAACCCGAGGCGCTATCAGTCTCTCTCTCGCACCTTCGCGTAGCCTTTCCCGTTTATCTTGGGACAAGACGCCGTTTTCCTACTTCAGGGAGGAAGGGGAGGGCGTTGCTTGATGCCTCCGCGAACAACGTACACGCAACACCATCCCGCGGCCTCTCGCGCCATCGCCTGCCCCTTTTCCAGCCCAGCTACTACTACTACGTACACTGCTACACACAATCGTTGTCCGGACGGGGGCCCCTCATTTTGCTTATTGCGTCGATTCGCGAGCTCCCCCCCTTTTGTTCGCCCAAATGCGGCCGCTTCCGTGCGCTGTTTGCGGCCTGGTGCGAGACGAGCCCGCGCCACGCACGCCTCCCAGCCGTAGATGGAGCCGCGCTACACACCACCACTCTCGCCGCGGGCATCACTAATGGACGAGAGGAGCAGACGGTACAGAAAACGGTGGCGGACGCAGAAGAAGAAGAAGCCGAGCGGAAACAAACAACACGGCCGTGCTGGGCCAAGTCAAGCGACGAATGGCCGAAAGGAAAGACGCCAACAAAAGTCTAAAAAAAAAAGTAAGGGAAAGGGGAGGGGGGTTGAGATGACGTCAATGGGGCGATAGAAAGGTTAACGAGTAAACACAGAAGTAGAAAAAAAACGTGCGAGTAGTGCGCGCTGGAGAAATGGCAAGGCGCATTGCGTACGCGAGCATAGCAGACGAGAAAGTAGCAGCAGCAGACGGGAAAGTCTCCATCACGCGCGCACTGTAGCAGACGAACTCCCGATGGGGAAGAGGAGGAGGCCATCTCCATGGCAACCATCCAGCCGTAGCAAAGGAGCCGAGGGCCAGGGAACATGGCCCGCCGTTACAGGCCCGCGGCTGCCGCCGCGCTGTCAACGCTCAGAAGAAAGTTTTTATAACTTCTGCTCATACATTGCACCCGGCACGCCGCACAGGAAGCACCCCACATTGTTTTCCTCGGACAGCCGCCGCCGGAGCGGACAATGCTCTGACTCAGGGAGCAATCGACCTCTGTCCTCTCGGCTGCTGGCAGAACACAGGCGACATTCCGGCCGATGCTCTCTCGGCGCATTCTCCCCGTCCTAGCTGAGCCGCGCTCTTTCAGCTCAATATGAGCGGGCGACCGGGACGAGATATATACAGCAAAACCATCTATGCCGGCCGCCCGTAATCCAATTATAAACGCATTATGCGAGAAAGCGATCATACCCATCGCGCGGCTTGAGCTGAATGAGCGAGCCCTCGTTCCGGTCGGTGTTAGGAGAGGATAGAGGGGAGAATAAAGAAGTACTGCTACCTGCGTTCCCTCTCTCTTTTTTTTCTCTCTGCCTTTGTTCGCAAGTGGGCAAAACTTTGGTATCGGTTTCTTTTTCTTGTAAACGAACACACGTGCGTAGCGGTAAACGTACAATAAAATAAAGAGCACACGATCAAAGTGAAGGTGGCAGCGTCAGTTTAGAAAACATGGTACGGTACGGTACGGTACGGTACGGTACGGTACGGTATGGTATGGTGTGGTGTGGTGTGGTGTGGTGTGGTGTGGTGTGGTGTGGTACGGTACGGTACGGTACGGTACGGTATGGTATGGTATGGTACGGTATGGTATGGTATGGTGCGGTGTGGTACAGTATGGTACGGTACGGTACGTGGGGTTTAACGTCCCGAAGTAGCTCGGACGGTGAGCGATGTCGTCTTGACCCGGAATTATTTAGATCACCTGGGGTTCTTTAACATGCACTGGCATTAGTGCATATAGCACAAGGAAGCCTTTAGCGTTTGTGACCGGTTTCAAATCGTGCTAGTTGCGAGTGTAAAAGATAGCTAAGGACGATGATGAGCCAGTCCTCAATCGCGCCTCTTATTTTATTTTTCTAGTTACAAATCCTCCCCTGTAGTCTACAAAGGCATGAGAGAGCCACCCTTTCAAGATATGCTTCACAAGGAAACAGGCTCTTCTCTTAGAAGGATGTATTCACTGCACACACGACCAACTTTAATATTGCCGCGAATCATTCGAATCTTTGTTCTTTTTAGGCAGCCGCTGGCACGCGGCCTCATCACTGTGAATCTAGCACGCGTATCTATTCTGTGTTGTTTGTTTATTCATGCCTGTTGTCCCGAGACGATGATCTATCATTTTCTTTGCCGCGCAAGATGCGCCAAGATGTTTCTCGAAGATTCCGACCACTCGCGTGTGTTTCTACAATGTTCCAAGTTGTGCCAGTCACCGTTTGCTGCTTTAGTTCGGTGTTTCTTCGCAGCCTTTAACTGGAGCGTTTACAGGTGCGACGGGCATTCCCTGTTCGACAACCAGTGAGCTCGTTTGCTGTTACCGCCGCCGCCGAATCGCTTATTCTTTTGCGGGCACGCCAGCCCAATAAAGAGTTTCTTCAGTGCACTCCCAGACTTTTCATTTGTGTCATCCGCATTGTCATCATCATCATCAGCCTGACTATACCCACCGTAGGGCGAAGGCCTCTCCCATATTTCTCCACTTAACCCGGTTCTGTGCTAGCTACATCCACTTGACCCCTGCGAACTTCTTAACCTCATCCACCCACCTAACTTTCTGCCGCCCCCTGCTACGCTTTCCTTCCCTTGGAATCCAGTTTGTTACCCTAAGCGACCATCGGTTATCCTCTCTTCGCACTACGTGTCCTGCCCATGCCCATTTCTTCTTCATAATTTCCACTGGAATGTCGGTAACTTGAGTTATTTCTCTGACCCACTCTGCACGCTTCCTGTCTCTTAATGTTACCCCCACCATTTTTCGTTCCATAGCCCTCTGGGTTGTCCTCAACTTAAGTAGAACCCTCTTGGTTAGCCTCCACGTTTCAGCCCCATAGGCATTGTCACCACCCCGTAACAAAATGGTCTTCACCGCACAACAGAGGTGTTGCTTGAAAGCTTGGCTTTTCTGCAGTACACCGGTGTAGTTAGGAGAATGGGGACGGCCTGCTCACAGCTAGCCAAAGCCTAAACCCCCGGGCTCAGTAGCCGTGCGCCTAACCGCTGAGCAGGGTGAGTTTGGAAATATATGCTGGGATTAGAGCAGTTCCGCCATTGCAGTGGCACACGGTCACCCATGTGTAAATTCCTCGCTCCTCTGCTAAGACGACCGCGCCGACCGGACCCTTCACACCTTTTAGTCAATTCGACCTAGCCGACTGCCATCAACACACATTTTAGTAATTCAACCTGGCCTACCGTCATCAGCAAAAGAGTAAAATTGCTACGTATTTTGAAATTTCAAAACAAGCTTGCAAAAAAAAAAAATGGCTTAACTATAATGCCGGCAACGAGTATACCAACTCAAACTCTTTTCGTAAGAACTATTAAAGAAAGCCAATTTGCGGTCAGTGATTCGCAAGTACGTGCATGCAGACTTTTAAGGAGCGAAGCAACGAGGAGTTGAAGAGTCGAGTAAAGCCATCGGGCGCCTGTTCTGGAATGCGGCTGTAAATCGTCCTCTGACAGCGACGAGCCTCCGAAGACACGTTAAAGCAGGTGGAACACTCGTCGCGCAACGCTCTGCCCCTGGGTAAGCGTCAGAAAATAGCGCTTTTGAGACCGAGATGAAGAAAAAAAGGAAAGATGCACAGGAAGACGCAGTGCTCGTGCAGTCTTCACCCCTTTCGTTTTTCCTACGCTGCTGACAAACTTCTGCAAAGGAAGCCGGAAAGAGTTGCGAAGCAGACGAATTCCGGGTGCAGACAAATACAGACGAACTCGCACGACTATGCCTTCGGGCCCAGAGGGCGACGCGACAGGAATCGCTAGCGTCGCAGACCGCCGAGCGACGAAACGTCAGCGGTAAAAAATGAGCGTCGCACGCCACACACGCCCCCTGTGAGCGCTTTTCCACACCGGCCCGGCGGAATGAGAAACAAAAAAGAAAAAAAAAAGCGAAGGAAGCGGTCCGAAGCAGAAGTCGCGGACAAGCGTCTCGCACGCCATTTCTGACGCGCCTGTCATCCGAATGGATGTCGTCTGCGACACGGGAGACGGCGTCTTCTGCGCTTGTCGCGCGCGCGCGCATGAAAGACAACGCGTCGTCAGCGACAAAACGGTCCGGGGACAACGCACCGCCGTGTTCGGCGGAGGAACAGGAATGCGCGGACGAGAATAAAGCACCCGCGAACGCGACGTGTTGCTAGAGGATGAAGAACGCGGTCGCCTGACAGCGGAAGACAATTCCGATCCCTTGTCGTCTGCTCGCCGGGAACCACGCCGTCTGCAAGTGCCCGCAGAAACAACCACCGCACCATTCAGGCAGCGTTAAACAGAGACGCTCAGTCCGCTCAGACACTTGAAAGTTCGGCGAGGTGTCAGCTTGTTCGATTCATTTTCTCTATAATCATTAACATTTTTCGCTAAAAATGTTCACAGGGAAACAAACGCCCACAAAGACATTAAACTGACAGCTTTGAACCCGCGGAGTGCGATTCCAGCAGTAGACCCGAAAAGCGTGCGACTGCGTCGGTGGGATCGGGAAGGAGTCAGCCGAAAAGAAGGCAAAAAAAAAAAAAAAAAGGTAGAAGGGTACGCAGGTAAATGGTAAAAAGGGGGAAGATACAAGTGATATTCTCGTAGAAGACACAATAACGCTGGTTGGCGCCGTGAGGCCAATCATAATTCGTTTCGCTTTAAGGTTACATATGCGTTCCCTTTCCAGGTGGAAATTACGAGAAAGCGGATGACAAAATGAGACGTATACATACCCTAGTGAAAAACCCCGTATGAGTTACAATAACCTCATATAGATTTCTCATACTAAACTCATACAAATCTCATTATTTCTCATATATTTCTGATATGATGAATGAGTTCAGTATGAGATTATATGAGATTTGTATGAGTTTAGTATGAGTTTCGTATGAGAATTTGTATGAGGTTATTGTGACTAAGGGATTTTTTCATTAGGGTACAGGCAGCTAGACGGAGTCAACTGTCGGTCAGCGTCACATATCCACCGACAGATGACGGCATAAAAGGCGGCAGAGCATGTATAAAAAAAAATTAAAAATAAAAAGAAGCAGTGAATGAATCTGGCTGCCTATCGACGTTAACTGCGCTAAGACGACGCAAGGCGCGTGCAGGCCTCGACGAGGAGGAAATGGACGCCCAAAAACTCGGAAGCTATACTTTGTTATACGTGCAGAACAGCGCCTAAAACTTCCCAGACAACAGAAAGATTTAGAAGTAGCCGAAGACGTATACTGTCGTTGACGTATACCGGTTTACTGGACCGCGCCTGCACAAGCGCAGTGGCCGCTATTGCCCCCCCCCCTCGTATATGCGCGCGCGCAGGGGGCGCCCGACAAACCGATATAAAAAACGATATACGTCAACGCTAGTACACGTCTACGCTAGTATACGTCTGCGCTAGTACACGTCTACCACAAGCTAAATCTCTCTAAATACTGCGAGACGTTGGCAGCGACGTGCAAGTTGCGCGTGCTAGCCAATGGTGCCTATAATGTCTAATGCACTACAACGTCCGTATGGCGACGTCGTTGTGAGAGAAGTGATCGAATTTCCTGCAGCTCTATACCAAATCTCCTCCACGTGCAAGAGGGCACCGTGCGGGCGAACACGTATACTGCGCAGAGCACACGGCACTCGAGGGCCCTTGGCACGACGAATATCGAACGCCGAGTCGTCGGCACAAACGCAGACAAAAAAGAAAAAATCGTTTTAGCCTTTGGGTCGATGGGCCAAAACCCCATCGAAGACGCTGCGACGCCGGTGACCAATTTGTCTCCCGAGGTGCTGCCACTGCCAGCCGCCGCAAGCTGACGAAGTATAGTGCAATAAATACCTCAAGACACTGCAACACAAAAGCTGCAACAAGACAACGACACACGTGCACAGAACAGCGATCTTCGTTTCCAGGTTTCGTACTTGCCGGAATTCTGGGGGAAAAGAGGTAATATATCTTTTTTTCATCTTGAATTCGGTTTCAAGTTTGGTCATTCGTGGAAAGGTGCATAATTCGAGCTTTTTCGCTTCACTTTTTCGAGCAGTCGGACAGGTGAAAGAAAAAAAAAAAGAAACACAGCAGAGACGTGGAGACTGCTTGAGAAGATGAAGAAAAGTTTGAAAATAAACGCTCCAAAGAGTGGTTTTCTGTAATGGAACGCAACGGTTCGCATAACAGTGCCACTACTCACTTCTAATAACGAACCTCCAACAGTGACGTCAGTAAGTCTTCCGGTCATTACCTGGTCTCGTATTTCGCCTTTCACTCGTAAAATATCGTGACAAGTACTTTCGAACCTGTTAATTCTCAAATCAAGCCCCCCGATTTTACTAGCCATAATGAGCGCAGCCAGTTTGGCCGTCCCCAAAGGTTTTAAAGTTATCGAATGCGCCTCCACAGGAAAACTGTCTCCCCTGCAGTGATCCGACCAATACTGATGCATAGTTTCCCCCTTCCTCCTTCAACGCGTAAAAGGTAAAATTTTACGAGCGACAGTTGGTCAAAGTGCAAACCCCAACTAACCGCCGAGTATAGAGCAAGGCTCGAATTGATATAAAAGATTTAATGCAATCGCCACTTACTCGTCCCCCCTGGTAAGTACAAAAGTTATCTTGCTTCTTCTTTTCCTTCCCTAAGCATCAGCGCAGGGCTTCCAATATGGCCGAGTCCATCGACTGTTCGGAACATGTTCGGAACGAAACGAGACGGCCCCCCACGTGTACGCCACGCAAGACGCGGACTTTCATTCATTTTCGATTTCTCTTATCATGCATCGCCCGAGCACACTCGAAAAAAAAAAAAGGGGGGGGGGGGGGGGAGGGGGGGACCGGTGGAGCAAATGGGGCCTAAAAAACGAAGTGGAGAAGGGGGAGGCCTCAAATATCGATCTCTACATATAAATACACGCCAGATAGATATCGAACGCCCGCGCACGGCGGCGCATATATGGAGGAGCGAGTGGCGCGTATAGACGTCAATCAAAAGCAGGGACACCGGCCCGCCCTGCCGTGGACAGCCGAGTGCTGCGAGCGTGCGGTCGATGTGCGAGCGTGCGGTCGACCGAACCAGCGATTGTTCGATCTCTGAGATAACAGGCTTCGCTTTGTAGCGTCTGCTGGTGTCAGATCCGGTCAGCATGGTTATTGCCTCCCGAATAAAGATGGAGCACAGAAAACAAGCTTCCGGCCGGTGAGAAAGATAGCGCGACACCCTGAGCAGTGCGACTTCATGTCTAAAGTGTGCTTTGCTCCGGGGGTAAATTTCACCTCCGTATTAGGAAGATTTATCAGCGTGCATGGTGATTGGTGGATAACTGATTTTTAAATACGAATATCTCGGAATGCACACAGCACGTGAAGCCGCGGCGGTGGACATAGTGTTCAGAGCACCGGGGCACGAAGCTGCTCTGCTCTCTCCGGCAATGGTTCGCTTTCTTGCTCCACGGGGATGAAGCGTTCTCTTTTTGCTGGATACCGCGTTGACACAACAATGCGACACCATAGCTCGCTTTCTTTCGGTCGCTATGGGGAGAAATTGGCGCTTGACGTCCGAGTTGGCTAGCCAGCGGTATATTATATGGTAAGTTTCCTACCCGTGGTTCTAGCTCAGTTGTGGGGCGCCCGTAGACCTTCAATGCCACTATTGCTCGGTGGTATAACTAGATAATTATCGGCGTGCACGCTTCGGCACGTCGATAATTATGTGCCCTGCACTGAGTGATCCAGCAGCGTAGTCTACACCCGGCAGCGTAGTAAAACGTGACGCGTAGACAGGACAAAATGTCCTCCAGCCACAGAGGACGGAACATCGGGGTCAGGCCAATTCGGCCGCAAAATGTAAAAAGAGCTCGAAGGAAGTGGGCCGGTCACATGAAGTGTGGCACGGTGCCGCATAACCTGAGCCCGCTGGCAGACAGCTTAGCCCCTGCAGCTTTTGCGGGCATATAGTATACGATTCCGACAATACTGGTTCGAAGCATCGCGCACCGCAGCAGCGTATTAGGAAGGTAGCAATCCGTAACATATATACATCCGCAAGAGCCAGACTACACTACCAAGTGCAAATAACATCGCCATATTCCGCGCACGCCTGGAAGTCAACTCCTGGAAGGCGACGCACGCGCGCCCTCACAGTTCATGGCACAACCCTACTGAAGAACAGTACAGCGACGGGGAGGGAGAAACGAAGATGACATCGCGGTCGATGCCAGGCATCGATCAAAATGCCGCGATCGGGTCTCCCTTATATTTCTCTTCGTATAATCGACATTTTATGCGTCTGGCAAAAGCGCACTCTTCCCTCCCCTTCCTCCTGAACAACCTAGCAGAGACGGACACAGCATCGCCGCCATAAAAAGAAAAAAAAAGGGGGAAAAAAGGGAAAGCCGTTGCTTTAAGCCGGAAGCGATCGACACAGAGCGCACACACACGCACGAGTGCGGAAGGCTGGGGCAAGCCAGCATCGGGCCCGGTTATAAGTGTTGCGAGGCCGAGGAGAGACCATCGACCGATGCCGCCGCCGTCTTCTCCCCCCGGGGGACCGGTTTGTAGTAACTGGGCGGCCGGGCGATGGACCCTCGGCTCTTTTCGGGGAGAAACATCGGCAATGCCATCGATATGGGGGGAGCACCACCCCATCGCCAGTCGGCGATGTGCCGCGCGAGCACTGGCCCATTCATGCCAGGGCTCGAGCATGTCCGAAAGAGCCTTTTAACGACAGCTGCACATCTCGGATAGAGAGAAGAAGGCCCTTCATACCAGGAGGTGAGGAGGGTGGTCCCAACTAAAGCCACGAGCAATATGGATGGGAGCACTTTAGTTCGCCCGCGAGAACAAATCGTGTTGCCAGATTGGTGCCGAACCTGAAAATTCCCGAAGGGAACGCTATGTAGAACACGGATAACGCGTGATTATCCCCGATTATCGAGAGGCAATCAATGACTGAGAGTTAATAACGGTATTTCCTTTCATACAGCCCTTACAAATTTTACGTCACGTTCAGTCGAGCCGCCCCTCACAAGCACACTCCTGCTAGCAGAAGCGTATAGCTCTTTCTTGGTGTCAAGGCATTGGACTACTGTACCACCCAACTCGCACTTCAAATTTAGAATTTCATTCAGAATTCGTGTCATGCTTTGAACAATACCACAGCCCATTTTATCATTGAGACAAAAGACAACGTGCACAATACTCATGCATTCTCCTTCGGCAACCTTGAGCGCTACGAAGTTAGATGTAAATCTGACAAGCTTCCCTCCGCGCTGGGATGGGAAGCACTTTACCGCCACACCACGGCCTTCACCGCAAACTTGCAGAGGAGACCATTAGACTGAGACTGCTCTGACAGGCAAAGCCTCTAAACGGGGTTACTGCTTCGTAAGTACTCCCTGATTGCGAAGTCGATAAAGTTACAAAAAGAGAAAATAAGATTTAAAGTCCATCCGAGGCCTCGTAAAAACGTATTTGAGAAAAGCCACGACGCTACGACGAAAGAAATAGCGGCCGGTGAATCTCTCATGGTTGGTGAGAGAGATGGAGTCGGCGCGCGGCTTAAGAAACGGAAACTAAATGAACACGGAACTAACAGCAACCGTCAAAGCTGTCAGTTGCAGACTCTTCGGCTACATTACGGGCATACCGTCTCGCTGTGGACTCAATTTTGAGCTAGTATGCGGCTTCTTTTCCACCCGTTCATCCCGTTCTTGTTTCCTTGCTTCGCTTCAGGCCGCTGGTGGCCGGGCGAGCCCGAGGGCTGCGCTCTGCAACGGATCTCTTTCATGCACTCCGCAGCCCGGCTGGACTAACCGACCACGGGAAAGTATACACACGACCACACACAAAGGAAGTAAAGAAATTCAATTACCGACTCCTCCGCATTTTTTTTTTTTTTACACCCGTTGTCTATCAAAAAGGCTCGCTTCCTTGACTGCATGCTGCAGGGGCGCTCTTACCTGAGAGGGAAGGTACAATTTGGGCATTAGCGCTCATAAGGGAAGTGTCCCGGATACGTTACAACGTATATGTATATTACACCGTTAGCTCCCTTTGAAGCACAGTCATTCGGCTACAGTTTGCCTAGGCAGCTCGAATAAAAGCCACAGTTAGAAGCGGTCTATAGAGTCAGATATCAAATGAAAAACGAAGCGATCTTCAAAAGGAGGCCCTTCGGCCAATATGGCGCTGACCGACGCACCTGTCATTTAGCAGACTTCACTCTATAGGGGTTTAGCAGCTACGTCATACAAACAAGTCGATGTCAGCGCCTGAATGTAGATAGCCAGTGGCTAATCCACCGTACTCATATCCTCCTGTTCGGGGGCTACCTATTACCTCAGCATCTTTTCTTTCTAGGCCTGAATTGATGACGTATTCTGTTGACTCAACCGGAAAGAAAAACCGGAACGCAACGCAGGCCCGACAGATCCCCGGTGACTACATCTATAGTAAGTAAGCGAAAATCAAGAGACCGTACCATCATATGGTGCTTTCAGTTTGCAACGCTAAGCAGACGTCTCGATTTTGGTCTCGACCCCTTGCACTGAACCATGGTCGACTGTATGAACCTTGACGGAGCATAAAAAGTATCACGGCCCACTACCGAGCTGAAGAACTGGAATCTAGAAGACAAAGATTATGGTGGGTCGAGTTTTAACCTGGATTAAGCCCTTTCACGACGATATAGACTGTAAGAAAAAACAAAACCCTGATGAATTTCATTTTTCTTTTCTGCGCTTCCACTTTTGCAGCGCTCTATTAAAGCTAGAACAGAACAAAAAATAACGACTATACAGAGCTGTTGTACACAGCGCGAACAATTCGCACTCGCGCTACGCACCTGCTATGCACCTGCAGCCCCCCCCTCGCGGTCTGCCGGCGCAGCAGTGTACTTGCCTTCCTCACAACGAGGCTGCGGCCTCTTTCAGCCTCGATGTACGTCGAATCGCGAAACCGCAAACACGTCGGTACCTCTCACCACGCTCGAACGCCAGCTATCGAGTATAGCGTCAACCGGAGAAGCTTGAACAGCGCGGGATGGCAAAAAGAGTGTACAAAACACCCTCGCATGGAGCTCTAGACGTCCCCTTTCTATAAACAGCAGCACCACGCAGAGCGGCGTCTCAAAACCGCACTCGGGGAGAAGAGCTCCTTGAAATCCCCGCTTCACTTTGAACGAAATCGAAAGGAGGTGAGAATGGGCGCGTCAATCACAAAAAAACGGGAGCAGACCTGTCAACACACGCCGCCGCCACCCAGCGCATCAAGGCGATCGCCCTCGAGAAAGAGCCAGGGATGGAGGAAGAGAGCGAAGTGGGGAGAGTATAGGGAAGAAGAAGAAGAAAAGAATCTGCCAAACACGCACCGCCCGCCGAAGCAGCGCGCAGACCGCTAGGGTACGGGCATACGGAGATTGGCAGACAATGCCCGTGGGGGTATATAACACTCGGGCCGCGGCCGGCAGCGGTCGACGAATCGCTCCCGAGCCCCGTCACAAACAGCCGCGGGTTGGGGCAGACGCGGCCGGGAGCATTAGCATTACTACATTAGCACCCACGCACGCACGGTTCGTGTGCGTAGGGGAATATATATAGAGCTATATATACAGCGCCGACACCGATTCCGCCCCTCGCTTGCCTGGCGGCGAGGACAGCGGGACAAGTCGCGGACAAAAGAAGGACGACGCCATTAACGAAATGGATAATAAAAAAGGAGAAAAGGATGATAGCGCCATATCTCATAACCCTCCACCCGGCGGGCCTCCCCAATACCTCCTCCAACCCTAGAAAAAAATCGGGAGAACACGAAAGAAACGGGGGAAAAAGTCAAAGCACGAGGAAGGATAAAAAAAGAACATCGGGAGACGGAACGGACGCTCCGCCATCAGACGCGGTGGTCGTCAACGCGGAACCACGCCACGGCGCTTGCACTTGCCGCTGCCTGTCCCTACCGTTTGGGCACTGCGAGAGTTCCGTGCACCGCACCGCAAGGCGGAGATACCGACCAGTTGAAAGGAGCGAGGATGGAAGAGAAATGTTTTACACGGAGGGAGGGAATTCACACACACACACACACACACACACACACACACACACACACACACACACACACACACACACACACACACACACACACACACACACACACACACACACACACACACACACACACACACACACACACACACACACACACACACACACACACTAGATATTTAGCAGCACCGCAGCATTAACGATTATTAAAGACAAACAGAAGCAGTGAAGAAGAACATTGTACGTTCTCGAACTAAGACGGAAGACTCCGCGACTGTCATGCTCAGAGAGCCTGCTAGGCGCACGCACGGATAGTGTTGACGCTCAATTGTGTCTCGTCACGCAGGATTAAGGCGCGCGCCCGGTATACACGCAGTTCGCCGACGCTTCGCGCCGCAGTGCACGGAACTAGATGGGCGGCGCTCGGCGAGCAGACGACAGGCGGAAAAGCAGACGACAAAAGCTCGCCGCAGCAAGCGATCATCCCGATCGGGAGCGATGACAGCGACCTCCTTTCCCCACCGTGTGTGCAGTGAGTTCTGGCTCTCCTGCCATGCCCCCGTTCTTTTTCTCCCGATTTTTCCTTAGCTCGTGCGACGTATTTTCACCGTGTTCGTATCCCGTTTTATTTCCCTTCGACTTTGGCTGAGCACCGGCACAGCCGCCTCCGCTCGGCTTCCAATTCGTTCTCACGTCTCGTCCTCTGATCCTTTCCGCCTACCTCATCCCGAATTTCCTTTTCACAAAATCACCTCTCCAGCCACACTTGCCTGGCAACTCGCTTCCGTTCGATTTCTGCTCTTTTCGGCAGAAAATTTCTCGTTGCTTCCCCCATCCCCTCTCAAACACTCCCTTTTCGTTTCCACTTCTTTTGGCCCAGCAGAGATACACCGCGTCCATGAAAACCACGCTGTGCTTTGCTTATTGACTCAGTCATCCCTTTCCCATTTTCCTCCGTTTGGAGATTCTCCTTTAGTTCCCGCTAGTTTATCCCTGAGTCCCCATTTCTATTTTCCCCAATCTTCCACTTCCGTAGAAATACCTTTCTCCCGTCTCCCTCTTCGTCGCCTAGCTGTGCCTCATGGGAAAGGTTTCCCGCGCTGCAGCCGCTGTCTCCTTTGTATTCCGACCTGGCCCTTCTCTCCTTGGACGCCTCGTCCCGAATTTCCTGCTCATCACAATCGCCTCTCCAGACGCCTCTAGTGTTTGCGTTAGGCTCTTGCCGCCTGACGTGACGAAGAAACCCCGGCTCGGTTCCAATCTCTTCCCCGTTTCTTCCAATTTGAGCGCCTACAAGGAAAACACGCTCACTATTGGCGCGCAAGCTTTTTTTTTTTATTTCAATCCAAGCGTATAGACTAAGGAATTTTGCGAAGAGAATCTCTCAGTTATTACACTGCCACCCATTAGAGTAGGCCGATTCATTTTAAGAAATGAACTTTGTGCGATGTTTTGGCGATATTTTGTCAATAGCAATACTGATGCAGACTTCTGAACGCCACTAAATTTTGATGAAATATAGTAGTCGAAGTGAATTCAACTGCATTCCATGAGAAAAATGCAAACGAGTGTTCGAATCAGCGAGTTAAGCACCACTGTGCTGGCTGAACATGCTTTCTGTATATTGGCTGAGAACACGAAGTTCCGCGACAATAAGGGCCGAACTGCGATACACTTACGCTGTCTTTTCCCCGCAATTTGTGCGGACGCTTCCAATTACTTAAAAAGCCTGCGCTTCGGATGCCCTTCTCGTCTTCAGCTCCAAACAATGTTAACTGCTGTGCCAGTTGGCAATGTGCGTTCGCATTCATTGTTGTTTCTTTTTTAGCGTAAATGGACGAATCCGGAGCTTTTTTGTGTGCTGTCTCTCTGGTGTCCTCCTTCCGCGCCAAGGATATATAGTTGCGCACTGTAATACATGTTTAATCAACAGCAACCTTTGCGGTATTTATTTATTTTATTTTATTTATTTATTCAGTGATTGTGTGGGCAATACATGTGTGGACAATACAGTATTCGCAGCAAATTCTGTGGCTTTATGCACAGTATCGTTGACTGCTCCATTTGAGCACGATATTTTGAAGAAAACCTGGCACATTTGAACACAGCCACCCCAACGACGCAGTCTATATACTTGCAGCAGAAAGGGAAAGGGATACGACCCTCGGCGGTCATTTCAGTTGGGGACTGCTCCAAGGGACGCAGACATTTTGTTTAAATATGAAATACCCTGCTTGCAGTCGGACCAGTGCACGAAATCACACAGCGTATTTCTGCAATGCTATTGAGCTGATTACCGCGCGTACTGCACATTTCGAGACACGTCACCCCCCCCCCCCCCCCCCCCCCCCCCGTCTCTTTCACTACCTCATGTCGAAAACGTGCGTACCCGTATATTGCGGCATATTTATTTCAGCGGAAGCGCTAACCTCGTTGGATGCAAACTAGGACATATATTTATCGTGTAGGCGATTTAGCTAGTATGCGTGTACTGCTTGCATATTTAAAAAAGAAAAGTGAAAGCGAACGGAGCCTATTCGAACAGGCCGGGTTTAACAGGTCGGGTTTATAATCCGGGTATTCTGGTTCAGCATAGCTGAGCTTGCTGAGCACTGGTCCACCGCAGCGGATGCTTCGGCGCGCGATAATCAGGTTTAATTATAGGTTAAGCACCAGCCATTTGTTTCGCTTGCGGATGTACGTGACAAAGATAAGAGCCCGGATCTTCTGCAGTGACCATGGTAAGAGGTAGAGGGAAGGGGATACGGAAGGAAGGAAGCGCGGCACCTTCCCCCTCCCCCTAAAATTGCGGACAGTATGCATTGCTTCGTATGCATTAGCATATAGCCCACACAGCTTAGACAACACTTTCAAGTCCCGCATATTGTTATCAAACAGTTTTAAAGTTGCGACCCATTCACAATGTACCGTCTTTGCCAAAAGTAACCAGGCTGCAGTGTCTGATTCTCAGCCATCTGGTAGAGAATTCATACCACTTCTGAAGATATAAATATCTGCAAAGTAAAGGTGGGCCCCTGTCTCCACTTATTAAGACGTTGGGATGTTCTGGGAAACATAATTGACTTTATAATACAAAGGAAAAGCAAACCATGCAGCCTGGTTACTTTTGGCAAAGACGGTACGCATATAACTAATTTTGCCAGCGCTGTCATGCCAGTGAAAGACAAGCTCGCTGTGATGGAGACTGAAGAGAGCGAACGATTATTGCGAGAGTAGTTTGACGCTTGGTTTTTCTCAGCTCCGCAATTAATGCAGTCCTGTCGGGACAAGCTGGGGTTTTGCTACATACTGCCGGCAATTCTTTTAAGACCCTCCCCCAGTGGCGTCACATCTTTGTAGACCCCGCCCCCTCCTGACACAGAGATACGCCCCTCAACAAGCGTTTGCAGTGCATTGAAAGACACAAGTCCCGTAGCATCCTCCTTATTGTGCGATCCATTTCGGCGGTACTGAGGAAGCACCCAACACTGATTTTGGTCCCAATTAGATGTAAGTGAAACCTAACTTTGATCGGCATATAGCTTAGACTACAAGAAAATGGCCCTTTTTGGCGTTACCTCCAGTAGCCCCTAACTTTATATATATATATATATATATATATATATATATATATATATATATATATATATATATATATATATATATATATATATATATATATATTCTCCGTACGACGACCGTTACACTTTCCTCGTGCAAGGCCGCAAAGCAGCCTGTCGGGAATCTTGGGTAAGGAAAGCGTTGCCGTCTGGTGAAATTCGGCACCAGATTTCGGACATCCTGGTTAAATTTTAGAGCTTTTGGCGCCAAGGTATACGCGAACGACTACACAGGACAAAATCTGTAAATTTGTGGGGAAAACCACTTCATGCCGAAATCACCGCCTATATATCAGCGAGCTAAAACAACACAAGTTCGCCACTTCCACTGGGTGAACACTGATCGAGACAATGTGCAAAGGGCTCGTTTCACCGAACGCTAAAATTCAAGAATATTTGCAACAAGCAAGGTCATATAGGCTTTTGGGAGGAATGACAGACTTTGAATCTTATATCTGCCAATGCACTAATGCGTAGCACGCATCACGAACACAATCTCAATGAAGCTACCTCGCAGGGGTTGAAGCAACGCTGCCAACACATTATCAGTGACTTGCTAAAGACAATGAAAAAGCGTCTACCTGCAAATAAAGCAATTTCCCAAAGCATCAGTGGACTCCAGCCTTCATTTGTCTCAAACTGCAACACTTTAGCAAGGCTGTTGCTTGAGCTAGTTGATGGAGTTTGCTCATTTAGGTGAATCCTGAAGCGCAAAGGGGACAGGGACGTGAGCGCTTTTTCTTGTCTCTCTCACGTCCCTCGCTTCAAGCTTCGTCAAAACATGCAACACCATGTTTTGCAACTCTCACTTCGTCACTTCATTGAAAAAAAAAAAAAAAACGCTGACCTTATCGCAGTGCTGTAGAGAAGACTTGTTTTGAATCTAGTGAGGATGGTAAACTTCCAGAGGATTCTGCAACATTTTGAGTTTTCCCAATGTGGAAACGCCACGAATGAAAAACCCTAAAAAGAATTGGCTTTGTATGCACTGGCCTGTCTTTCATGCCCAGTGTCAAACGCAGTGGAGGAGCTATAGCTGAATATACAGAAACAAGACAGTACAGTAACTTGGGATCCCATATCGTAAGAAATCGCACAGCTTTGCCCTTCAGAGAGATGTGCTCAGTAAAATTCATTATCGCCGGCGATGTACTACGTAGGTTCGTTCCTGTAAGACAATCGTGATAGAGACAAAGTGATGATTACAGGATGAATAATAATGTTTTATTTTTTTTTTTAGAAAATGAGCTTTCTATGCCAGCTTTCTCATTTTATGCATTTAAAGACATTTATAGATTCTGGTGAAATTTGGGGAAATTTCGACGAGGTTCTGGTGCCGCGGCTGCTTTACTAGAGTTTTAGCTTACCGTGATCCGTGATCCGCTTACCGTGATCCGCCACCGCGCGTTCCACTGCGCATGCCTAGATTTCCTTCACGCCGATAGGTGGCGCCACATACTCGATGTTGGCACATAGACCTGCCGCGTGGGGACCAATCAGCTTGGCCCCGCCCACGCGCGGTAGAAGGTCACGGTGGCGGATCGCGGATCACGGTAAGCTAAATCTCTCTAATATCTGGAAACACAGGGCACCGTAGGGACGCACAGCTACAGCATCTGATCAGTGATCGCCGATTTCGCAGGGACGCGCGAGTATCCTTCCCTTCATACACCGAGAAGCTTTAGCATAGCGCACTTGTCACGTGACCCGCATACTGTCCCGTTTGCCGCGACCGCCGAGCGCCAACGCGCACGCGGCGGGCGAGATGCTGTATGGGCCTCACCTTGGCGTACGCAAAGGTGGCTGCCGGCCACGGCAAACAGTGACGGTACACTATAGTCAACTTATAAAACAAAGTTTCGACACACAGAAGATTTGCAACGTCAGGAAGCCAACTTTCCAAGCTAATTCTAAAGCTTAGAAAGCCCACTTTTCCGAAATGTTCGACAGAATTTGCTGGATGCTCACAGTCATAAACACACCGCGTTTAAACAGTCCATTTGAACGCTTTGTAATTTCACACTGGTTTCATTCCTTTATATTGGATACCCGAAAGATTCCGAGAGAGGGCGTCACTAGCGGGGTAGAAAGAAACACTGCAACAAACCACAAGCGCAAATCGGAGCTTGCAAAGGGAATCGAAAAAAAAAATTTAAAAAAAAAACAAATATTCACCACCCGTAGAAATGTACAGCAGTCGCATGCGCCTACAACAAGCATCGAATGAAAATTGACTGGTGAGAAGAGCAATACGTTTCCCACACATGTAAATGCATGCGCAGCATTTCTAATAAATATCGCCGTATAAATGTCAGGGAAGACAGCCTTGCGGTCGCTCACATTCTAATCGACGAGCATGTCGGTGAGAATTTGCCGAGCCCTCCAGCATCCGCATAGCTCCTTGCACGTAAGCTATGCCGTGCCAAGGAGCAGCACAACCTTCCTTCTATATATGCATTTCATGCACAGCACTTATGGGCGCCTCGTTGAATCCCTATCATTCTCTTCTTTCACTTTTCTCTTTCTCCTTCCCTAACCTTTCTTTTTTTTCTTCTTTTTTTTTTCTGTTTCTCAGCGCGTTCGCTTAGTTTGCACGGCTGCTGCTTGAAAGCCCCGGAATGCAGCCTACCTCGGCGGTGCTTCCTCTAACAAGAAGAGTACCACCGAATTCCTTTTGCTATTCCTTTAATTGTTTCCGCCCTGTCAACTGCCGGGAGGCCCCCTGCGCCTCATTCTCGAACGTTCTTCTTGTTCTTACTCCGGGCTATATTTACACACTCGTCTTCACGTTCCCCTTTCTCATTCTTTCCAAACGGAGTGGCGGCGCCGCTGCTTGCCTCTTTACCGCGTTCGTCTGCAAGGCTTCTCTATCTTTGATCTAACCCCCCTCCGCCCCCAATACACCTCCATTTTTGTTACTACGATGCGGCCATTACTTTATTTGTGAAGGACAAAGAGTGTAAAAAATATATATATATAAATAAAAGCAAAACCGGAAGCAGAGGCACAAACCGCCGATTTCGATCCGATCATGTAGCGGTGGCCGACGCGCGCGGAGGAAGCGCCGTCACGTGACCGCGTCTCCGCCAATGAGGACGAGGTTTCCGCGACGCGCCCGGCCAATAGTGGGCGAAGCAGACGAACTGGGACGCAGACGAAAAACGAGAGACAAAACAGCCCCCGGTAGCAGAAGAGAATGGACGAGTAAGAAAACAAGGCGGCCATGAACTCCCGCCGAGCGCCGATGAACCAGAGCGACCGTCGGCGTACGCCCGAAGGAATGCCAGGGTTCTCGAGGAAGGGTCGAGCAACTTCCCGGGCGAAAGTATGAGCCGTATAATGCACCGCGGGCTCTGTTCGTCGTAAACTCGGCCGTACACTTCCACCTTCTCGGTCAGTAATGCTCGTATAGCTTGCGAACATGAGTTATCGGGCTGCTGCTCATTAGTTCGCAAAATGCCAGAGTACGAAAAAAAAAATGAAGAAAGAAAGAACTGGAGCAATAATCCTCGCACTAAGGCGCACACCTCTTCTGAGGCCTTTATGCCGCTACTGCACATGTACCGTCTGTAGAATTAAACCCGCACATCGCATGTGCAATATTGCTGGTTCGGTTGGTTTGTGGGGTTTAACGTCCCAAAGCGAGGACTCGGGAAATTTCGACCACCTGGGGTTCTTTAACGTGCACTGACATCGCGCAGCACACGGGCGCCTTGCTTTTCGCCTCCAGTGAAAAGCTGCCGCCGAGGCCGGGATGCGATCCCGCGTCCTTGGGAACAGTAGTCGAGCGCCGTAACCACTGCGCCACCCCGGCGGGGTCTGTGCAATATTGCAGTATGACGACTACAGTAAAAGACGGAGAAAGGAGTAAGTATTGGTAAAGCAAACTGGTTACTTCGACCGGCGACCAGGGTTTTTGCACGGATGCCAGCCGCAGAGCCGAATTTCCATTCACGGCCTCATTATTCCGATAACTGGCACAAATCAAATCGACATCTGTCCATTATTGGATTTTTTCCGGTTCCGTCAGTTACGTGGCAATGGAATTGCGTGGTGACTGAAAAGTGGTCCCAAGCCAGAACGAGCCACAGCCAAAGACATGCCGAAATTCCCACGCATCAAAAAACGAGATCGTCAGATGGCCAACTACGATCGAGGAGCAGTCCACGTCTCGAACCGAAGCACTGCGTAGTCATTTACGACGCTCTAATTCCCCTGGTTTCGTAAGCCTCGGCCTTGCAACACCAGCCCGGAATAAAGTTGCGGCTGCTGCTATTCGCCTATAGGATCAGGAAACCGCAGCTTTTTATCCCTCCGCTAGAGACACTCAACGTCCCCGCTAAATGCTTACACTCAGTAACGAGGCTTAGATAACAACTTCCTTTCCGTAGTCCTAAAAATGGTGCGATATTTGTGATGAAGAACGCTGGGTTGGGCATGGATGGAGGAGTCTTGTATGGTTAGAAGGTTTTATGAGACAAAATTGTTTTTCCCGGCGGCCGGGAAACCCGCTCAGTATAGTTACGACCATTTTAGACACCGTCATGCGCTACTTTTGTTTTTTTTCTCTCTCTTTTTTTTCTTTACATTCCCGGGTTCCCTTTACTTTCTTTCTCCTTTTGGCACCACGGCCTTGAAGGTGAAGGAAATCAGTCGAAGACCTGATGCAGGCCACCTTCCAGACTCCTGGACGCGAAGGACCACATTATGCATTCTTGAATTATCACAATTGGCGATATTTTGACGCCTTCGTGATGGGGATGCAAATCGGACAGCTCCCGTAAGATAATGTGGATTCGGGTACGATTACGTCACTGTTACGCCATCTCGCATCAGCGAATAACAGCCGCTTAAGATGAAGTCACGACGGAACTTAGCAAAAAAAAAAAAAGTTAACTGCTCCGACACTCAATAAAGCAATTAATTTAATCACTAATGACCAGAGCGGAAATAACTCACTGCCGAATCTGCTGCTACGCCGGTGAACAGAGTAAAAATGATGTTTCCCGCCTTTAAAGAACTCCGATTAGGGCGTTAAGTAACGCCACCTTAAGGAAAAGAACATTAATACTTATTTGCTTTAATCGTGGGGCCGTATATTAACGAGCATGTTATATGCAGCGTTGGCGTCCATCATAGAAGCTGCGACTTGGGTCAAGAATCGAAGCCACGACATGTTGCTCGCCGCCATTCACCACTCTACGTTAGCCGTAAAGCGAACATTTCATTTCTTTTCTTTTTCGGCAAACATGTAGATACTACCAGTCACCCAGCGTTCGTTTTATTTAACACCTTGTACGGCGCCACGGCAGCGTCGGTGGTTTTCAGAATTGTCGTTATCTACCTGACCTCGAGTCATGTGAGTCGTGGAAACAGCGGAACAGGATGCCACTACTACTTCCAGTTCCGGCGTTCCAACCAATCAGATGATACTCGAGGTCAGAGAGATTGCGGCACTTCTGAAAATGACGCAAACTCGGAGTATGGAGAGTGGCAACATATCACACCATTTGACCCGAAATTCACACCTCAATTACAGAAAGCAGAGACTTTTGTACCCTTGAACCGAAATTTGGTGCACCAAAACTAAACGGCAACTTCTGCAAAGAAGTTCCCGACATGCTTGTTCAACATTAGCGGCGTTTACATGGACCGCACAGCAGCGGGTTGAGTTGAGTTATCGGGTCGAAATCCAGTTACCAGATTCATGTAAAGCCCGGTGGGTCGGCTCGAGAAGACGACGGGTCCAGCCCAGTCAACTCCCGCGCAGCTAGGGGTTGGGTTGATCGGACTCGACTCCCCCCCCCCCCCCCCCCCCCCCCCGCAGGAAGCATGTAAACGCTGAGTCAACTCAACGCTCGTCAGGTCGGGTTCATGCAAACCCGGTAGGGTCGAGTCCACTCAACTCCCCAACTCAACCCTCCATTGTCGGGTCCATGTAAACAGGGCTATTGGCGCCAAGGCCACCTAAGCAAACTGCCAAACGCATGCAAGTGCAGTTAAAAGTAAACGGAACACTGTGTTGGTGACCTGACAGCCCTGGAGCTCGATATATGGAAACAAGACGGCTTGCTCATAGGAGGCCCTGTAAATGACAGGCATGCCATCTAGACTGCACAAGGCCTCGCCAGAGGTAAGTCAGATCTCTGAACAGTGTTCCATTCACTTCTGCAGGCAGTCGGACAGCGACGCTGACCGGTTTCCGAAAGGACAAAACGGCGGAATCACCTTGTTCGGGTGAAAGGGGGCGAACCAGTCTCTCCGCATCAGCCGTCTGGCCATGGCGACCGCGTCACACCGTGCACCGAACGGCGCCCGTCATCACCAGCGAGGGAGCGAATCAGCGGCGAAGGCAGCTAACGAAAAACCAGGCGTCGAAGCACCAGTCTTGGGTTCCACACAAAGGGGGAGCGCGGCGAGGTACTTTCGCCGCAAGCGAGTTGCCAGCACAGTTCAACCCATCGAAGTCATCGGTGCGGACACGAGGAACTCCTGAGCACTCTTCTTCGCGGATCGTGCACGTGCGACTTCACCGATGTCCACTTGCCGACGCCTCGCGAAGCGCGCAGAGCGAAGTCCTTCTCGGAGGGAACGTGGCGAGTCCTAGAGGGGACACGTGTCGGCAGAGGCGGGTCGGTCTTTTCAAGCGCATTGATGAGGTCACCGGGTGCGCCGCACCGAGGTCCAAGAAACGTCGACCGCGTGAGCAGGACGTCGCAGAGGCCGGTAAGAGCATCTAGAGCACTTCTAGCGACTCGGGTACACAACCGCAGCCAAGATGAACTGGCGACCTCCGACGCTACCGAAGAAGGCCGCGCCCTCTTGTCAAGGCAGTGCGCACAACTCCAGTCGACAAAGCGCTCGTCCTATGAAGGTGGAATTAGTGCAGAACTGACAGATCAACACGCCCACGCTATGAGACGGGGAGCTTCAAGAATGTTGCAATATCAAACCTCGCCTCCGTAGCAGCCAGCAGTGTTCAACAAAAGCTATTGCCACAAACCGTTCAAGACCAGAAGACACCTCGAACACGTGACGAGCTACCTCTGCATGATGAACGGCCTTCCGCAACAGGCCTAACACAAGGTGCGCGTAGTAAAGTGGCAGTCCTGAGCTGTCTTCAACACTGCGCTGTTACGTTTACGACCCGACAGTCGGGGGAAAGAAACAACAAACGAGGAAGAGCTCTGCCAAGTTCTCCGCGAACGCTTTTACGACGCAGTAGGGCGCGGACAACCTTTCTCTGGGCGAGCTTCCTTGGTCCCTGGGTGAGAATGAAACCGCGCGACGGTGGCAGGCGCGCGGAGCCTTCGAATGGTAACGGTTAGGATCTGTAACCTCTCGGTTTAAACCCGCTGTCTGTGGTCCCAATCACAGCACCCTTCCTGGATTTCTCCCACCGATATGAAGTGCGAAACCTCTCGTTCTGTTCGCTCTGGCAACTTCAGCAACCTGGTAGACAAAACGAAACCTTGACAAGTTGGCTGAAGCGCGCCTTTAAGCTGCGCACCGGTTCATGGTGTACTAGCGAGTGAGTCTACCCTCCAACGAGTTATACTATTCCTGGCGAGGTCAGCGACAATATCATGCTTTATGCGAGCAAGGTGTCCACATCCACCACTCAGAATATGTTAATCTAAACCCGGGGTTCAAGAGGGCAGTGTCCCTCAAAAATCCGCGATCAGCAGTTCCAGAAGCTACAAGAAGCGATGCTTACCAGGAACACCCGAGCAAACAATTTAACGTGTCCCCCAAACGTCCCATTCGGCAGATAAATGCAACTACGCCTTAACAACTACCGTGCAATAGACAATAAACAGAGGAACCAGCTCCTGCAGTGGAACAGGCAAAAAACACTGCGACTGCTAAGAGGGCGGCAACGTCACCTGCAGCGGCGAACGTTACGAAAACAGCAACTGCAAAGTCACAACGTCTAAAACAGGGCGACACAACTGGCACAGCAAGTGCAGACCGCGCAAATACACCCGGAATTCCTCGTCAGCTGTTATCATAAGCTCCGTTTAAACTCTGCGTTTTCTGTGAAGACTGTGTCGATCAGACCACTAACGGAACAACGAGACCACGTCAACACCAACCAGACGTGCGGGCAAATGCGGGCAACCGACGGATACTACTGAACGATAAGCTATTGCTCTAGAACAGGCAAGTCTACCATGGCTCGGCAGTCAGCGGAAATGGCTGTATGCACTAACAAACGGATACACAGAGGATCGCCCAGCAAGGCGGCTCGTTATGCGAAAAGTGAACAAGGAAATGTTAACGAATGGCATGCACTGTGCGTGTCTGTACGTATGTACACATATAGCCAACAAACTCTCGGCGTTAAATATAGGCGCCTACCCGTAACGAGTGTAAACTATTAAGGAGGTATGTATAGCGTAGCTCCCGCAAGATGGCCGTCGATTAATATCGCCACCGCAAAGTCGGTGGGTACCTGGGCAAGAGCGTACTTCTCAACGGCCTATAGGTCACAAGCTAGCTAGCAAGGAATCGATGCGAGCGTATTTGCCCCCGTACCGAAGAAAGACAAGAATTTACCTGAGTCAGTTAGCGCGAGTCCTACTTTGACGAGTACTCTACCTGTCTACTAAAAAAAGGCAGGGCACAACGTTGACCGGCGACAAAGTAGAAACGAAGTCGAGCAGATGAAAGTGTAACTCTCGGCTGCGGAGATCAACGGAAACATCCGAGCTGAGCCCCGGGAATACCTGGAGGTAGAGAAATTAGATTAACGGAAGTAAACCTCGCGTCCGCTGTACTGCGCGCCACCAACCTTTCTAAATCCGCGATGCGAGAGGGGGGGATGCCGTTACGGAAAACTAACGGGCCTTTCCAAGTTTCCAACAGGTGCAGACGACGATGACCAACGTCCACGACCCACTGACCTAGCGCGTTCACGTCAACGCCAGCGAGATGAGGTGAGAATCCGGCTCCAACAACGAACAAAGAACGGGCTGTCCACCAGGTGACTCAACAGTTGTTACGGCTCGCTAGATGGACGGTGTGTGTGTCGAGCCTCGCTCATTACGGCAGCGGCCAAAAAACCACCTCGGCGGTTCCTGCCTTTAGTCCCGCGTCAGCACTTCTCCAAAAAATCGCCTCGCTCCTCCCTTTCGCCGCTTCTCCCCGCCGGCCTAGAAATGGGGAGCGCTACCTCGCAATTAATTCCGCAGGTTTCCAAGAGAGCGCGAGTGAAACAGGAGAAGGAAGGAGGCGGCACAGCACGCGCGGACGATTTTACGACGAGCCGCACGCCGTTCGTCAGCCTTCTTCCGACAGGAGCTGGAGAGTCATCAGCTACGAATACGAAGCTGGCAACACCGCACAAAACACGTGTATACGTCCTCTTTCTCCGTTGCAATCGCCAACCCGCAGTCGAAGCACGCACAGCTTCCAAAACTCGAAGCCGAAAGAAACGCCGCAGTAGAACCAGAACGATAGGTAAGAACCTGTACAGCGTGCGAAAGACTCGAGGAGCAGGCGACCAATCGACGCTCGCACGGACAGATGACACACGCACGGCTCACACCAGGTAGGAGAAGCAGACGATACTGTCACCGTGCAGACGACGTGCTGGTGCAGTCCGAAGCAGACGACGAGCAACGCAGCAACGGCAACGCAAACGTCACAGTCGCCGATGCAGGTGGCATTTCGGCGGCGCGCGGCGCGGCCGCACCGCGGTGGGCGAAAAAAAACTAAAACGCAGCACCACTCGGCAGCAGCAGCCGCCACCCGCGGGGCTCAGACCCGGGCTGCCCCGGAGCGAAAGCCCACAATGGAGACGCTCGGGCCGAGGCGGCGGCCCCTGGCCCTCGTCGCCGTGACGTCAGCGCCGCGGCTCACGCATGCGCCCCGAGTCACGTGGCATTCTCCTGGCTCACCGGGCTCTGTCGAGGCGCGTGCGCACTCCCGCTCTTCCCGCCCCCTCTCCTCTCCCCCGTTTTTTTTTTTTTATGCTTTTTGGTGGGCGAAAGAAAATGTGCCAACGTTGGTCCACGGGGTGCCGGTCGCTCCCGGAGGTCCTTCATCCCCTTCTTTTCGCCCTGTCTTTCCGGGCAGGCAAGCTCTAAATATTTTTCTGGTTTTATTTTCCCTCTGTAGTTTGCAGACGCGGCCAACCGAATTCGCATTGCCTGCTCACTCGAAAACTTTCTTTCTTTCTTTTTTTTTTTTTTTTTTTTTTTTGTCGACGGGGCCCACAATTAAGGAGCAATTAGAGGCACAGCAGAGTCGTACCTCGTGCAGAACGAGTAACGATCGAAATTGTCTCGGTAGATTTTTTTCCCTTCTTTTTTTTTTTTTTTTTTTTTGCCGGACAGTGGATCGTGCCTGGCATGTATGAGATGAGGTGGAGGAGGCACAAATACGCCTCTTGAAGCGTAATATACAGGGAACAGGCGGGACAGCGTACGAGACCGCCTTTTCGAAGGTTCCTCGCTGAGACACTTGCGCAGGCCCGTTTCGGTGAGCAAGTCGTCGCCGCCTGAGCGCAGGGGCAGAAATGACAACTGTCGCTCGCAGTAATGAATGCGACGCTATTCCAAAATAATATGTTAGGCTCACGAGGGGTGATTTTTTTTTTTTTTCATCTCCATGCCTGTCATGCAGGGGAGCTAATAATGACCGCGCCCCGCTTAAGGAAAAGGAACCAAACGCCTGGGTGCTCCAGGAAGATATAACGAAATGACCTCAATGACCGCACACTGTGCTCGGGTTACAGAGAGAATAAAATCGGCCTCGGACGCGGCGGTATAGCTCAATGACCATGAACTTGCGGGGCTAACTTTGGAGTAGGCAGAAAGAACAGGACGAACCCTCGAGGAGGTGATCGCTCTCTTCGAAGCTTTGCTGCGTCCAAACAGACCGCACATTAAATCAAATTGGTACGGGCAATGAGGGACTGGGGAGGTGCTGCTTCGCAAGGGCTGTCATTTCGTTTCGATGCGAAGCCGGGTCGCAGGCACTGTCGCTGGAACGAAAGCGGTCGCCTCGCGCTATAGCATATCCACCTATGATGTGTAACGACGGTCTTCTATATAGGGCGGATCTTCGATGCTTTCTGAAGCAGGACCAAGTAGCACCGGAAGAGATCGCTGTACAGATAGAACACGCGGAAGGCAATCACAAAACTCGTGAAGCAAAGAAGTTGCGGATGCCATGAAAAAAAGAAAAAAGGGCACACACTAATCTCCATATCTCAATGTATGACTTGTGGGGATTAACAATCCCCTGCCTCCATTATAACGGGGATCGCTCACTGAACGTACGCACTTACTGCAACGGGATGTGGGCACGAAGCCGCGCAGGTGAGCAACTACCTCTCACCTCCCTTGTGCGTGTTCCTTTTAGGTGGTTTTATTTCACCCCCGTACGCGGCGTTCGCTCGCTACACGGCAGTTGTATTTATGTGCTGTTGATTTGCCGTGTACAACTGCTCGGGGAAATTAAAGCTTGTCCCAGTGCGCAACTCGTGTTTGTCCCCTCTGGCCCGAGCCCACCGCAGTGGCGACTTCTGGCGCCGCGGGTTGTGGGTCTCGGCTCTGCCTGCTAGGGCTGGTACGTCGGGGCTAGAAGGCGACTGTAGCGTCGCCTTTCGGGAGAAAAAGAAGCCGAAAATCACGCATTGCCCTCTGATCTGTCAGGTCCTCAAATTTCAAGCGATTTTCTGCTACATCGGTTCTATCGTTAAAGAAGATATTTTTTTTTTTTTTGCTTTTTACGTGCTGCTCATAAACTTGTCCCGGAGATCCCTCTGATCAAGCTTCGAATGCGAACTTCACCAGCGACAGCATCGCTCCAGTGCTCGCAGAGGCGTCAATAAAAGCCTGTAGGACCAATCCTCCCAAGCAGCAGCAAAAAAACATGAGCTCGAGCTTGGTTAGTGTTTGGTTGCAACGATCGCTATCCCTATAGCAAAGTCCTAAATAAGCAGCGAAACTGTTAATGTCCTGCCGCAAGTTTGAAGCGACACCAAACATGCGTGCATGGACGAAGATACATCACTGACCACAGCTTACGACCAAATATACAAAGGAGCCTTAAACAAAAAAATTGACTGCTCATATAGATCCAAGTTGCAGGCCCTGAACAAAAGATTGATTGGCCATGTAGGCCCATATTACCAATGAAACACGCTTGTATCTAAACCGCGATCAAAAGCCTTGCACAATCCTGGGCCCCTCAAAACTATACAGCTCCAGGCGTTCTTGGTTAATACGCCAGTAAGGATACATTTTATTATCACATATACTACAATAGTGACGCAAGGGCAATGGTTTGAAAGGCCTGCTGAAAAATAACACGGACCAGAGTCTTAATACAACTTACAGCTTCCTCGAGTGTCCATCCACGGAAGTGCGCGTCATTCTCATAGAGTTGTTTCGCCGTTCCCCAAATTCCACACGGCGCAAAATTTTCCCCAAGTATCTCGGCAGTTTCGAGCGCCTCCTACATCGTGCCAAGGGCTTCTCTTACTTCTTCAGCCATTTCATTTCCTTAAGTGCTGCCGAGCTTTTCGAAATACGCTAGATGTTCCGGGAGCATTCTTTTTTTTTTTTTTTTTTTTTTACGCCGAGGGTTATCCGAGTAACATTCGCCGGCGGACAGCGCAGCACATTCAGAAAAGCTCGACGCGAGCAAGACGTATTGGACGCATTAAAAGCCTCGCTCGACCAAAAGTGCATCGTTCCCCGAGCTATCACATCATGACACGGCGCGTCTCGGATCCGAAAGACAGCACAACAATGAGAGAGGGGGGGGGGGGGGGGGGTCAGGAAAAAGAAGATGTGTCAGGGGCGCCCTATACACACTGTGGCGGCGCTTTCAGGGGAAGAGGCGCAAAGCGACGACCCGACGCCGTTCCAATGAAAAGAGAGCGGCATTAATTACTCGCTATCCAAACGAGCCGACGCACCATCAATTCTTCGAGAGCGCGGACGGCAGAAACAATGCACTTCATTTGAGAGCGCACCGCGCACTAGGATAGACTACTGGTTTTACGCCGGCCCATTTGTCAGGCTCAACCACGACGAGGCGACGTGTGCCAAACGCCGACGGCGGTGCGTCGAAGCAAAAAAAAAAAAAAAAATAGTTCGTTTGCTTTATATCAGCGTCGTGGCGACGCATCTGTGCACACATTCTTCTTCGATTGCTAAGTTTTATCAACCTCGAGCACGCATACTGCAGCGATAATAACTGGCATATATAATCCTCGTCGTCAGCGAATCCACAAAGGGAGGCGAAGTGCATATACTGCTGCTCACGAACACGGGGGCGGTAGCTCCGTTTGATTACTGCATGTCAGCCCCACGTCGACGCTTTCGGTTCAGGCTATTCAGCGACGGAAGGAAAGACAGAGTAGCGTGGGCATCCAAATTCCCATCTTGACGTCTCTACCAACAGTCATCGACAATATTTTTTTTTTAACCCTACAACGTAAAGGGGGTCACTCCTCCGCTTTCAGTCCCGACGAGCTGTCGAGATTTCCACATCGAAAGCTGCATACAGGCTTCGCGCGAGTGACGAATTGCATGTTACTAAGCCGAACAGTCAGAACGATGACGCTACAACGGGGGCACGTCGCAGGGATCGGACAGCACACGCCGTCGCAATGTCGCAGGCAAAAGCATGTACAGGTGGTCGCTCCTTTCAGCGCGAAAGCACTCAACGCGGTCAAACCAACAATTTTGTGTTAAGCCACTGCCGAGCTCAGAAAGAAAAACAAAATTGCGATCTTTCTTTTTTTTTTTTTTTTTTAGTTGAGAAGGGATGCGGAGGGCTGCAGCCGGCACAAGAAACATGTAATGAAAGCAAAATAAAAGCACAAACGAACGCTCCACATGAAGACTGATGCCTGCCGATAACAGCCTGGTGCAAATAATTAAGCCTTAGTAAGAGCCAACTAAATCATCACCATCATCATCAGCCTGACTATACCCACTGCAGAGCGAAGGCCTCTCCCATATTTCTCCAATTAACCCGGTTCTGTGCTAGCTGCATCCACTTGACCCCTGCGAACTTCTTAACCTCATCCGCCCACCTAACTTTCTGCCGCCCCCTGCTACGCTTTCCTTCGCTTGGAATCCAGTTTGTTACCCTAAGCGACCATCGGTTATCCTTTCTTCGCGCTACATGTCCTGCCCATGCCCATTTCTTCTTGATTTCCACTAGAATGTCATCAACTCGAGTTATTTCTCTGACCCACTCTGCACGCTTCCTACCTCTAAATGTTACACCTGCCATTTTTCGTTCCATAGCCCTCTGCGTTGTCCTCAACTTAAGTAGAACCCTCTTGGTTAGCCTCCACGTTTCAGCCCCATAGGTGAGTACAGGTAAGATGCCAAATAAATACCCGGTACAAAAATAACGGAGTCATAACCAAGTATCTTCGCTCTGGCGTGCCATCTCTGCTTCGCTTCCCCAGCTCGGGAAAGCAGCAAAGGAAGGCGACAAACAGGAGCATATGGAGCCTCCTCGTACACAACACGGGCGCATATACAGGCCTATACGTGGCGTAAATGCTTGTGCATACTACAAGTGCGAGATATGCGTGGGGCGCGCATGTCATCATTGTCCCCTCCGCTGTGTCTCCGGCGGGATCGCGACGGGCTTGTCGCGTGTCCGCCGCGCATGCATATATGAATGACGGGCGCGCGTGGTGTAGCGTGGTGTAGTGCGGGAGGATGCCCGAGCAGGGAGCAAGACACGACGCCCTCCGTAAACGGTGCATAAACGAGGGAGGAAGAGGACAAGAATGTACGAGGGACGCTGTTCTTCACCCCAAGGACAGGTGTGCGAATTGAAAAGATGTGTCCTACGCAAGGCGCGCGCCTGAGCAACTCTCCGCCAGGGCTGAGACGGGGAGTCCGAAGCGACGAAACACGTATACACGGGCCCACCGCTAACGTTCTCCCAAGCCGTGTTTACATGAATGCGACAGCTAGCGCATCGCATCGCAACCGGTTCCTAGCGCATCGAATTCATGTAAACAGGGGTAATGCGCTAGGAAAGCGCATCTCATTAATGCGCCAGAAGGGGCTGGATTGAGAGGGGTAAGTCGACTTACCCCTCTCAATCTCAATAGGCGACACCACCACGCTAGAGAAGATGCGCTACATGTAAACGCTGTCGCATCGCATTACCGTGAGGCGCTACTAAATGCGTTGCGATACGATGCGCTACTGTCGCCTTCATGTAAACACGGCTGAGACGGATTGAGAACGAAGCTCGAGACAAAGATGGACTAGTGCCGAGGTCCTGCCTGCCCCACCTCTCCACATCCCTCATGTGCCCTTGCCTTTTTATTTTATTTTTCTACAGGGTCGTTCCCTAGAGAAAGAAAGGGGCCGGATATTTCCCTACATTCGGGGATATTCGACGCGCACCAATATTTTTGTGCTTTGACTGCTACGAACCAATTTGCATTTGGAAAACTGTCCCGTTGGCTGTGCGCTGCCAACGGTTGTTAAAAATGGGAAGAACTGCGGCGTTGCTTCTCGGATTTTAAACTGAAACTCGTCGATTTATATCGTTACGGAGCTTGGATTTTAAACTGAAACTCATCGATTTATATTGTTACGGAGCGGCAAGCCGATGAAAACAGGATAACAGAGAGAAAATATTCGATGACCGTGAAAATGACGTTTCTTTAATGAACCGCGGAGGGCCTAGCGCGAGCGTTCCATCTCGCGCCACTGCCCGCTTTTTCCTCGTCCGTAACATAACCCAGGGCCACCAAGCGATCGTCCCGATCGTGGACGAGGAAGCTTGCTGGTGTTCTCCACATTCTGCTGGTAATTTTCATCAGATTTCTCACCGTTTTACGTTTTGTAGCCGTGCGAAGGAATTTTTAAATTTCCCATTTCTTGGACGCCCCATCAATCGGTGAGATTGGTCCGGCCAACCTTGGGTGCTTTACGTCAGAGCAAAATCTGCGTCTGCTGCAGGAGCAAAAACAATGTTTGCTTTTGGTCATCTCAATCACTACAGTCACGTGTGGGTTTGCTAAACAAAGCGCAGCGCACGATACGTCCTGGGGCCGTATCTGTGAAGTCCTAGGTTGGTCGAAACATACTTTCGCCATTTTGGTTCACTTCTACAATACTTTTGCGCGAGTGCGTGCGCGCTGTGTGTATGTGTGTGCGCGCAGAAAGGAGTCTAAAGAATGGGGTGTGATTTAAGACTATATTATAAACGCATATGTCCAAAAAAAAAAAAAAAAGAAACCCCTCCGGAGTTGCCAGTTTAGATCCATGGATGGTCGAAATTGTCCCGGAACCCTCCTCCATTGCCACGCCCTCTTTATTTGTTCCTTCATTCACTCCCTCTTTCATCCCTTCCCTGGGGGTGCAGTGTGAGTCTCTCATTTCCTCTAAAGCAATTTTACTATGCTCGCTCAATTCGGGAAAATATCGTAAAGAGAAAGGAGACACAGAGTTTATGAGGTGGTGTGATATGTCGCGATAGCACACAAGCCGCACCAGCGGCATGCAGATGCACGCATAAAAAAAAAAAAAGACGTTGTAAACACTCCCCCACACACAAAGCAAAAATGATCGCCCCCACGAATTCCTTCATTTCCTTTTTTTTTTGTTATTTGTTCTAGCTCCCAACGATATGCACGCCTCGTTCGGCGTTTCAAATTCGGAGCAGCTTCGCTCCAATACCCCCTGGAAGAAAAGACATATATCGGGCGAGGCGTGTACATCTCATCCCTTCCCTCCCTAAACTGGTGCTTTCTTTCCTTCCTTTTTTCTCCCCGCGCTTACTCTCCCAGCGTTGAATGGAGGAGGAGACTGGAGGAGGCTGCTAGCGAACCCAGTCTGCTTTTCAGTTCCATCTCCCCACTTCCTTTTCTTTTTTTAGTTTATTCGGTTTGTTTCCAGCCAGGGCGCGACGTCTCGTGTAATTACTCAAGAAAATTGGTTACACCCATTTAACCCGGCAGAAACGACGGGACACGCCGACGGAAACGAAAAGGGGAAAAGAAAAATGGAAAAACATGGGCAGCTCGCAGGAATAAAGAAAAAAAGAGGTCAGCAAAGGCGGATCACGAATCTATGTGTCAGTGTGTGCATACTAGAGTACGCCAATCGATGTCGCCGAGGAAATTAAGGCAGCGAAGGACAAAAGCGGAAAGGGGTACCAGTCAAAGGAGCTTGGAGGGCGGGGATTAAAAATTAGGGTGAGAGCTCACGGGCCAGATGGGAGGGGAGAAAAGGGGGTATGGAAGAGTCAAGGCCCGCGATGGAGATGCTGTTGACGCAACGAGTCAAAAGGGGAAAAGGGGACGGAAAAAATAGACAAAGAGAAATTGCGATAAGTGGAAGCGGACCTCGTTATCAGCTGCCCACCGGAGAAAAAGACAAGAAAAATAGATTAAAACGAGGCAGAACCGCCCAAATCTCCGATCGATCTCGAACAGTAGGGAAAATTCTGGACGCGAAAGCGTCACACAGAAAAGTGTCTAGCACGCAACATCGCAAAAAGGCCATCGCTAGCGGGAACGCAGGACGGAAGACAGGGGACGTCCAAAACCTATCCGCTCTGGCAAGCGAATACACCAATACAGTCAGGAAACAGATGCTTCAGTGCAGTTGGAAAACGTTGGGAGCTGCTACGGCGCCAGCCTGGGCGCCAAATCTACGAAACGTCATAATCCCCGCAATCATCTGCAAGATTACGTTTACCAACATCACGAGAGGGCCTCTTCCACAATAGAATAACAACTCAGCAAACAAGCAAACACGGACCGTCCCCCAAAACAGTGCCGCATTGCTCGCTGGCGCCAAGTGACGATGTCCTGGTGCCAAGACTAGCGCACACTATGCCGGTAAAACTAACTAGAACTATGACCAAAATACCATGAACAAGCGCGTCACCCTGTGTGGCCAAAGTGGGTACATATCTCAAGAGCGAGAAGACTGGTCAAAGCACTGTGGCAGAGCGGCTCCGTGAAGCCTACGCAAATAAACCGCGTGGAATCGACGTGAAGGAAAAATGATCTTGCCTCTTTCTAATTTGCAACCTCTACCGTTACCAACTCCCGGTATTCCTCTTTTCCCTTAACCAATGCTCCGCGGCTCTCGGGCGTCGCACCTAGTGGAGCCGGCCTCCGCACCTCTGAACTGTAACTCTAAACTCCCTTGCGAACGCGCACAGACAGGGGTTAAAATTCGCTCGCTCGGCGTTTTTCCGCGACAACCGTAAATGAGGTCAGCGAGTTCCGTACCACTCCGCGTCACTGCAAGCGCTCTTCCCACCCTTCGGCTTCAATTTCCTCCTACTCTTGTTTGACTCTCATAACTTCTCCCTCTTCAACGCCTCTTCACGTAGACGACAGGCGCGCGTATAGCAGCGTCACCGTTGCCGGGCGCGTTCCGAAACCCATTAACGAGGCGGTGCTCACGCGCGTACTGCTCCCCATTTTCCCGTTTACCGAAGAGCAGACCTCCCAGTCACTCTGACCTGTTTCCCCTTTATTCCCCACCCTTCCCCATCTTCTGGGTGGTGGCGCAGCAGCACAAAGAATCGCTCTCCCGACACGGCAGCACCCACCACGAGGCCGACAACCGGGCCAGCAGCAGAGGCACCAATCAATACCTCGGCGAAAAAAAAAAGAGGGAAGGTGGGGAAAGCACCTCTGGGAAGGACGAAAGGAACGCGGGGACACGCTCCACCGGCCCCGGCGTAATATAGAGCGCGCCGCCAAGGTGAGCGCCGCGCCACGCAGGTCAACGCCACCCCCCTCCTCCTGGCGCCCAAAACCACGGCGGCACACGGGGTTATATAGAGCCCTCCGCCGACGATCGGCTGTCGAAAATTCCCTACAAGCGCGGGAAGAAAGGCGCCGTGAAGAAGAAAGAAAGGTCTCTCGGGCACCGGCGCTTGTTGTTCTAAAAAATGGGGTGCAGCGACCACGGGTTGCTGGCCCTCGATGAAAGAGCCGCGCGCTCCCTCGAGCGAGAAAACATTGCGGGAGGGGATTTCCCATGGGGAGAGAGAAAGTGGAGGAGGGGACTCGGGCCCGCCTTCCAAGTCTGGTTTATTGGGGAACGAAAGGAAGTAAAAATGGGGAAGAAAACGCAGTAAAGATCTCTTCTAGCGCAGGTATGGCGTGCAGTTCGTCTGGGATTTCATTACGGGAGCACCAAACGTCGGCACAGGCTGAGGCAATCAATGCGTTTAATAAAAGGCCGCAACTCGGCACTTGAAACGCAAATAAGCGAATACGAAACCGTAAGGGGGAGGCAGAAACAGTTGCGCAAGCACTCCCGTGCACACCGGCTCGGAGCACCGATTATTCGAGGGAATAACTGGTGCGTGAATGGCAACAGCGTCGCGCGGGGGCGAGCGCTGCTCATTCGCCGGTTATTCGTACCATGAGGACTTCCCTTTAAGGAATCTGAGGAAGGGAGGATTCGTATTTGCCTGCGCAAACAGAGGACGTGGGAGCAGAAGACGTGGTCCGCTGCCAAGCTTAATGAAAATCGCGCTTAAACTAACTGCCAGGGAAGGCTCCATCAAATCGGCACAGGAGAAGAAAAAAGAAAGAACAGGCAAGAAAGGAGGCACCGATGAGCGCGGGGAAGTTTGGCACGCTAACCATTACTTCCAGCGTTGTGCGAGAATACACTTCCCGCTTTTGCGCGACAATTCCAGCAGACGTGCGTGTGCGCGCGTGTCACAGTTCCTTCGCTTCGCGAGAGCATGTTTCCGCATCGGCACGCTGATGGCGTCTGCATTCGCAGTTGATAGTCCGCGAGGCGTACTCATGAAACAGCCCGTTTTTTGTTTTTGTTTTTTCTTCCTTCAGAAGGGTGCTGCAAGCTGCTATGAAGAGGAACACACTATCTACCCACGACTCTTCCATAGTCAAGAGGAGAGTTTTTTCTTTAATTTTCCATATAACAATCCCCTGTAGGGATGACAGGCCCGAGCCACTTTGAACTTCGGTGAGTAGGAGCAACAGTATAATTAGTTATTTCTTTTTTTTTTGTGAAAACTTACAATCTCTTTCACACTTCAGGAACATGTGCGCACGTGCCTCCGTGCACGTACGAGTGTGCACGTGCCTGGACATGTGCGCAGGTTCTGGCAGCAGGATGACCTGTTTTGAGAAAAGGCATAGACAGGGTGGAAGAGTACGCACCGCAACGCCGTTGACAAGCAGTCCAGCCACGTTGAGCGGTGAGAGGACCACCACCTCGGGCGTCAGGCTGCTCATGTGGCTGCCCACGCTGCTCGTCAGCGTCAGACTGCTGGACGAACCGTGGCTGCCCGTGGACAGCCGGTGCGCCACCTGCGCCAACCACACCAGGAGGCGGTTTCCGATTGCTGCTCTCTACAGTCACTTGCGTAAACGCGTGACGCTGCACCGTTTCAGCGTAATTAAGCTTCAAAAGTCGGTCTATTTCGGTCACTTTAAATCACACGGTAGCCAAAATCGTTTTATCATTAGAGAGTTTTAGCTTACCGTGATCCGCGATCCGCTACTGGGATCCGCCACCGTGCTTTCCACTGCGCATGCCCAGACCCCCCTTGACACCGACAGATGGCGCATACTGGATACACCGACATACTGGATGTCGGCACACAGACCTGCCGCGTCGGGTCCAATCAGCTTGACCGCCCCGCCCACTCGTGGTAGAGACCCACGGTGGCGGATCGCGGATCACGGTAAGCTAAATCCCTCTATTAGAGAGATCTAGCTTACCGTGATCCGCGATCCGCTACGGTGATCCGCCACCGCGCGTTCCACTGCGCATGCCCAGATCCCCTTGATGCCGATAGATGGCGCCACATACTTTATGTCGGCACATAGACCTGCCGCATCGGGACCAATCAGCTTGTGCGCCCCGCCCACTCGCGGTAGAGGGTCGCGGTGGCGGATCGCGATCACGGTAAGCTAAATCTCTCTATTTACTGTGCCAGTTTCTTACGTTTCTTTAGAAATCAAAGAGGCAGCATAACGATGAAGTGCTGGACAACCAGAACCTTTACCAGGCGTTCACATTGTTTGGGCGTCACACACAAGTCCAAAGCTAAATCTGTTTTTCGCGGGGACCATGCTTCCACAGCCATCTTTTTTGCCCTTTCTGCGGCCCCGTGGTTATTACAGAGTGTATACTAAGCAACACATGCCTACCTTGGAGTCCGCGGAGGAGCTGGAAGAGGAGCCCCTGCCCGAGTCCAGGCTGGAGCTGCTGTGTCGGGACTCGACGCTTCCGCCGCTGGGACTGTCGCGACCGGGGTTGCCGCTCCCTACACTCGTCACACCGCTGTCGCAGTCAAGCGAGCCCCCGCCGATGAAACACACCCGGCCGCCACCGCCTGCGTAGGTATACACACACATTCGACACTCAGTCACGCGGCTCCCATTCACTCCTCCGCAATCGCACAAATACTGCGCAGTAAGCAAAAGGTGCTATACCGTCCACCACTGTAGCCCTGCTTAGATGGACCCGACAGCGGAGGGTCGAGTACCGTTCTCCTCTCCCACTGTGCCCCGACTCAACCCGACAGCGTTTACATGCTTCCTGCACCGGGGTAGAGTCCAGACAACCCACCGCCTGCGTGGGAGTTGACTGGATTCGACCCGTCGTCTTCTCAACCCGACACGACGGGGTTTACATGAACCCGATAACCGGTTTTCGACCCGATAACTCAACTGAATCCGCTCCTGTCGGGTCCATGTACACGCCGCTTGCGAGTCCCCAACACCCAAACGGCACGTTGCACGCGGCCCGGTCACATCGCCCTTTTGCACCGGAAGTGTCGTGATCGCAGTTTCCGTTTCGTACACACCGCATCTCTTCACCCCTGAACGAGTTTCGATAGTGGCCGCGGTTGTTTCCAGTGCCTCACGTGTAATTCAGCGGCTAGACACACGTTGTGTGCAAGTCCGAGAGGTATAGCACTAACATCCGACCTTGGTATTAGCTCCACATGTTTGACCCCAGCAAGGGTGTATGGTGGGCCAGTTGGTACGGCATGCTGAAGGATTGTTTTAGCAGCCAGATAATCCATATTTGAGCCGTCCCTCGATTTCGGCTACGTCTGGGGCGGCAGAACCGAGATCGCCGCAGGTGGGGTGTTGTGTTTTGTGGCACATAAGGGCGAGCACGCGCCAACCCCCAACCTTTCACGAGTTTGTTCAGTCGGTAAAAATGATAAGGCTTTAAAGGTATGGCAGCTTGTTCACCATCCCTGGTTCTTTGGGGAAACATAAAGCATGCGAAATTTGAAGGAGTGAATAGCCGCAACTATGTTTTCGATGCATGCATGAAGAAACGGCCCCTCCACAGGCCAAAAACGCCGCCCGTTGTATATCCCAAGAACATCCAATGCAATGAAATAAAGGCACACAAGGGCAGTTGACTTTACAAGTCACTTCAAATCGCCGACGGCCGCTTCCAAAACTGGGCTCCCACTGCCGGCGCCCCCTTTAAACATTTATCAGCTCGCAGGCTTACCGGAAGGTGGCAGTCCGGGAGGCAGAGGCGTGGTGGGCATGCCGACTGGGGTGCCCGGGTGACTCTGAGGTCTCGACAGGGGTGCCATCTAGACGAAGGGGAGGTAAAAGAAAAACACGCCGCTCTGAGAAGCCATCTTGATACAGCCTGCGGACACTCGAAGCATTACAATCGGTAAGCAAAGCCCGCATCGAAGGGTGTCACCCCGCCAGCCATTTTGTCAATACGACGTTAACCGTTAAAACCCATAAAGTCGCACATGTGGCAGCAAAAGAGCATCGGAAGGTTACAACCATAAATTTGTCCCATTATACGATGCGACGGACGAGGACGTCACCTGGACATTCACCGTGTCTGGTCAACGCCTCACACAGTATATAGCAATATACGTCCCCCACACAGGCCTTCCGTGTCGGGGTGACGTGTCGTCCTATGGCTCATTCGAAATAAGCACAAACCATAAATGAGGAGTTTAACATCGTGAAGCCACACACGCTGGCTATGGGGTAACTCCATTAGTGGTGCATGGTCTCGAATCCGACCAGGCCTTAAAAACATGCCTGAAATGGTCGAGTAATCATTCACGCTACGGACGCAGTGAACTGTCAATTGTCCGACCCAATACGGCATCAGCAACAAAATGAGAGGGCCGCGTGTCCGGCTGCAAGAACCAAAAAAAAAAGCGGTGTCCCAGGACCCATTAACCTTGTTTACGTTGCGAACCGCGCGCACGCGTGCTTAAAGAGACGCGTGTGAACGGAACAGGTGTTCGGCGAAGCTTCCTCCTCCCCCTGTAGCACGTGCCTTTGCTGTTTGCAGAGGAAGCAACAGTATCTGCCCGCTCCATCAGCGCGAGGAGAGGAGATATCGCATCGCCAAGACCCCAAGTGCGGGTAGAACCTTCACTCCCCCTACTGCTTGCCTTCGACATTCGGCAAACAGCAACGACAGCGCGGTTCGTCCTCTGCAAAAGTACTGGCAAAGGAGATATGAAAAACGGCACCCGAGAGGGAAGGGAAGAAGGGGAGGGGATGGGCGAAGACTCCGCATAGCGGAGGCGGAGAGCCTAATCCGAGAGTCGCGACCGCCAAATGACATCGGCAGAAGGGCGTATCTGGGTCACAGGCGGGAAGAAAAAGAGGCATCCCAAGCAATAGAACTGACTAAAAGAGAAAATAAAACGAAGAGGAGAGCAGCAGCAGCAGGCAGCGACGTAAGTTTATGACGGCGAAAGCGCAAGAAGCGGAAGAAAAGGCGCGGGGCAGAGGGCGGGCGCATATATAAGAAACTGAATGCCACAAAAACAGTCGCCCACGTCCTCGACGCGGAGAACGAAGGCGAAGAAGACTCCGCGCGCTTCTGCACCACCGCACGAACGGAAAAGCGAAGGCAGGATCTGTGCCGTGTAAGTTAGAAACTCTAGAAAAAGGCCTCGCTGCGCGTCATACGCTTTTGTTGAAACCCGCCCGCCTCACTCGCGGAGCACGTGGAATAGTAACTCAGATCAGAAAGCGGAACACTGTGAATAGGGGTAAAAAAGAAAATCGACTGCCATGGCAACACCGTAGATAGGTGACGGCGCACGATACTTGATCTATGACCTGCTGAGAACTTCCGTAAATAACGCGCGCACTTTTACGCAAATCATGAGTTCTTCCAATTGCAACTGGTTTCGCTCGCAACGTCTTTTTCTTCCACAAGGGAGACAGATCTCCGTCATAACAGTGCAGGCGTTCAGCATAGAAAAAAAAAAAAAAAAAAACGCTACACTCTCTATACAACCCAAAGAGTAAATAGTTTAGCAAAGAATAAATGACAGTGAGCGTAGCAGGAGACATAAAAGGCACGTTTAACGCCGCGAGCAAAGACGACTATCAATAACTGTCCATTCTAACCATTCTAAATGAAAAGATGACGATGATGATGATCAAAACGTTTATTCCACAAGTTTGACACTTTGGTCTAAATGGGGAGTGGGGGAGGGGTGACGCGGGTTCAAGCCCCTACTAAAACTACGCCTTTGACATTTTGTTTCCGAAATCAATAAATATTTACTACTACTACTACTACTACTAGTAGTAGTAGTAGTAATACTCAAGGGTCTACAGGAGGCGAAGCGCTCCACAGTTGCGTGCGAAATCTAATTGAGAGCGCCGTTTCAGTTTCTCTCGGATCCAATCATCAAAACTATTCATAGCGCTCTTGCGAGATATATAGTTTAATTCAGTCTCCGACGCTGGCTGCCAGCCATGTGAACAAGGACAAGCCCGTCCAGTCAAAAGATCCAGGATATTTTCCTGTTGTCGATTTTGCATCGCTGAGGAGCAGTTAAAAGCCCATCCCGCCCAAAAGCCCATCCCGCACGGAAAATCGCGCCCGCACGTGTGTCGAGATCGCCGGTCATTCCGCACATACCATAGTCAAGCCAAACCGAGTCCTCGCACAAGTCCGGGAGAGGCAAAAACTGAGCACTAATAGTTTTTACGGCAGTGGCATCGGCCCACATCGAGCTCCCAGTTCTCCCAGTTCTCCCACGAAACCACAAACTTAGCTCGCCGGTATGTGTGCGACGCGTTAATGGTGACGTCATCAGAAGACCGATCATGATGGAAAATAGCGCGAAGGTACACGAAGGACGGAAGGAAGTAAGACACGGACAAGCCCTAACTCGCAACTGCAGGGTTTATTGCTGAAGCTCGCAATAAATACAGGTCAGTTGAAAAAAAAATAACAAAAAAAAAAAGGAAAAGGAAGAAAACAAAAAAGAGAGAGATAAGCAGCCTCCTAAATGCGAAGCTAGGTCATAACATAGGCAGTAACACACAGTACACGTGCCCCTCATTGTTGATGTGGGAAGAAAGAAAAGGGAAGATACACCTAAGTATAGATAAGTAAATTCAAAATCAAATTCGCAATCTACCAAGTTAACCGACGGTTCGCTGACACAGAAATTTTGACATTTTTTATTATGGTAAGCCTCCATAATTTCACGAACCAGCTTGTCACGATGTCTAAAGAGAACGGTGGCCATAGAAAAAAAGCGGTGTGCACTTTTGTTTCCCCTTATGGTTCTCTTTAATGCTACAAGCGCGGCAATGCTCCGGAAGATTCCCAGACTGTTCTTTTAAGGAGTTGTGGTGTTCCCCTAGCCTAACGTTGAGACACCGCCCCGTTTGTCCTATGTAAACGCTTCCGTCCTTCGTGTACCTTCGCGCTATTTTCCATCACGAATGTTAACCAACTCGCCCAACTTTCGGCATTACTTAATCAGAAGACCGACTCCGGCTGCCTTCAGCAGGCGCCTCTTGACCCCTTCGCAGGTCAAGTACAATCGCAACAAGCGACCATATGGTCCCGAAGTTTCCGAATGATCGCAAAGCACCAGGCGGGCGTACATCGTATCCAGGTCACAACGCCCCGTGTGGGCTCACAACCGACCAGCGAGAAAAAGGCTTTTCGTTACCGAGCTACGAGGAGGGCAAAGATAGCAGCGACAGGTGGCGCATAAGGAACCGGCCGGCGTCAAAAGCAGCCGCCCACGACCATAAGCGCAGTGCAGATCGGCGAGCGCGCAGCAACACAGCGCCTGGCCGGCGGAAGGGGCCCGGCGAGCGCAAGCGTGGGAGTCCCGAATCGGGCGATCTTCAACAGCGGCTGGGAAACGGGATCGAGGCGGCCAGCAGGCGGTCACGGGGCCGCACGCGTGCAGTGAATCAGATGACTGCCCGTCACGAGCGCGTGCGTGCATCAAGCTCCTTCGCTCTTCATTCTCGTTAAGATTCAAAGCGACAGTAGCTGCACGCCGGGGAGAAAGCTTCTTTGCACGATCCGCGCAAACAGTGCCACCTGCGAAGAAGGAAGCGAGAACGGCCAGTGCGAACTTCCGGCACAAACGAATAATAGCCAATATGTCAAAAAGCTGCGTTATCTTGGCGAAGAAAGCGAAGCCTCGAATCGTGTGTGTCGCGTGCACGGGTCGCCCACGATGCCTCACACACGCACACACCTGTACCGCCGCGTGCCGCGTCAGCGCGCGCCGCCAGCCCACACCCAGAGAGAGACGACGAAACGCGACACACGGGAAAAGACCGGGCCGCGCGCGCGCGTCAGCGGCGCTCGATCGAGCGCGGCACCTGCATGCCGCGCGTAGGACGACACACGCACCCCTCCCCACCGCCAAGGTCAGCGTCGTCATTGAGGAGACGACGCCGCCAAGGGAAGCCCACTCAACCCCCGAATCTGTTTTACGTAATCCCGGAGAGAAAGGAGCACGTCGCACGCCAGGCGCGCGCGCGCTGCTACAGTGGTGTTGTGCATGCAGCGGTGTGGGTACACCTCCGCGAGCACTGTGTCCGTGAGGTGCGCCGCCATCTCCCGAGGAGGGTACCGAGGGGCGCCCACCGCACTGCGATTCCCTATCATAACACGACCGCGGGGTCGACCCGTCTGGGAGAAGCCGAGCCCTCCGTGACGCTCGATCAGCACTCGCCGGGATATCAACAATAACCACGCGGCGCAGCCAGCCGAGCTGTGGAGCCACGAGCCACGAGCCATTTATGCGACTATGCCCTCCGTTTGGGCGCGTACAGCTCGCATGCGAGAAGTAAGGGGTTTGATCTCCAGTGGCATCGGGGTAGCCATATGTTTCCAATGGGTTCAACGGGTGCTCGGTTTATGCGGGATTAAATGCTAGAATAAATTCTCTATGAGCCCGCTCTGAATAGGGTTTGGTTTGGTTTGTGGGTTTTAACGTCCCAAAGCGATTAAGGCTATGAGAGACGCCGTAGTGGACGACTCCGGAAATTTCGATCACATGGGGTTCTTTAACGTGCACTGACATCGCAAAGCACACGGGCGCCTTGCTTTTCGCCTCCATCGAAAAGTGGCCGCCGAGGCCGGGATTCGATCCCGCGCCCTTGGGAACAGCAGTCGAGCGCCGTAACCACTGCGCCCCCACGGCGGGGCCCGCTGTACCAAATGTCAATGCGTTCTCTGGCACCAGGGCACCAGCGACCTTTGCGCCACTGAAACCAAATTATGGTGATGATGATGATACTACTACTAGTACTACTACTGTTACTACTAATGATAATGATGATATCCTACCTTACAAAGTGGTAGCTTGCACCTTGGACACATTCATGCACAGTGGTGTCCCCACTTTGTCAGTGCTTTTTTTTTTTTTTCCCCTTCGCTGTTTATCACGGTCAGCGACTGATCACTGCCACCATGTATAAGGTGCCGCTTAGTCAGACTATCTGCCTGCCAAGAGCATTTCTCTATCCACCCCTTGCCTCGCACCACGAGAAAATAATGAAAGCATTCAAACGATAGATATCTAGAAAACCTCCCTCGAAGGACGCGAGGCGCAAGTCAGCTCTGTCACCCATTTTCACCGCGAGCGTTATTTCATGTTCAGCTTTGTTAGAGGCGCTCTTACCAACTCAGCCATAGCAGACAACTTTTCGGTGGCCTACCATGCAAAATGTGCAGTTTGTTACATTAATAATATAGAAGCATGGAGTAACGGACTGCGATCGACATACACGTAGATGCATGCCTTGCGCGGTGAAACAAGCCCAGATGAAAAACGTTCGCGAATTTACTACACGGCTGGGTGCCAAATCTCATTCAAAACCTCAACGGTGCACAAAAGTAGGAGCAGCCTCCTGCAGACTCGTGTATGCAGATGCACAACCACAGACCAGAGCCTCAGTTGTCACGGTAATCGCCGCAACAAGGTGATACCTCTCGCAAACACGAGCTGAGGTTGCACTGTCGTACTCTCCTGTCCTCAATGTTTTCTTGGTGCAGGAGCTCCGCACACAGCGGACTTTCCTGGGGTGCCGACGTCGAGGCACCCTACGGGGGCCAAACACTCGCCCGTGTTTGACCTGAAATCTACACCACGTGCTGCACGCCTGTGCTAAGCATTTGCACGCCCCCTGGGCCTTTCGGCGGCTGGCACTCCTCTTTCTGGAGCTGCATGCGCCAATGAGGCCACGCAGATGAATTCGCGACGCTGCCCGCGGTTTCAAGCAACATCTGGAAAACTCAGCGGCAGCGTCTTTCCACCTGTGTGCGTTCCCAATCGGTCCCAGCTTCTCGGCAAGCACGTCGGGACTTTCGCGGCGTCACAACACAGGACTTAAACAAGGATCTCTCTCTCTCTCTCTCTCTCTCTCTCTCTCTCTCTCTCTCTCTCTCTCTCTCTCTCTCTCTCTCTCTCTCTCTCTCTCTCTCGTTGCCCCTCAGAACCATGTTGTTGTTTTTTTCGCCTCACCTTCTATTCCCCTCCCCACCAAGGCCGGCTTCATGGGTGGATCGCGGTTGACAGAGAAAGGGGTGGGTCCTATTTCCGGAACTCTTCAATTCCTGTCACGTCTTAACAACGCACGTTTATCATAAATCAAGGGAATACGTCGTAATATATTAAAACCACTAAGGATCCAGTGATGGTTGTCACAGTGCTGAAGCAGGGGGTAGCGTTAAGGCTACCACACTGCAGCATAATGTTAAACGAACATGACCGCCCTTCTCCTGAACCGAAATTTTTAACTGACACGGCTATCGCGGACGACGCACCACAAGAAAGGAAAAAAAAAAGAACGAATTCCAACTTCCTCTTCTACACATCTGGAAGAAAAATTCCGAAATGTCTCGCACTTTCGTCCCGCGCTTTGTACGCGCGTATATAGCTCCTTTTGGGGCATGACCAGGACGTGACAGGTAGGTCATCGCGAATGACGTCACTAGCCACATGAGCGACAAACAGCCACACCACACGCGGTCCGCACTCACCGCCGTCGAGAACAGCTCCTACCGCGTGCGCATACTCACGCTGTTACGACCGTGCATCCGCATTTGCGCGCTCTATTGTTCGCCTGTGGGCATGAAAAGTTTTGTGAATATGTGGTGATGGTCCAATGGCTCTAAGTGAGCCTGTTTCCAGGAATCCTGTTTTGTAAGCCTGTTTTGCTTTGTGGACAACCTGCAAATGCCAAATTGACCCTGTCAAGAGAACGTCTGGAAAAACACAAAGAAACGTCCCCCTGCGGGAAATAGCAGGAAGTGCTTCCTTTTGTTCACCCTTCCAGTCGAGAAGGGCTATCCTCCAGTGATGAATGCCTCCTATCCAAAGGAGACGACAGAGTGACATGTCCGCTGACGTGCAGGACAAGAAAGGAGCATGACTCATACGGCCATTAAGTGATTTCCCGGGAATGAGGAAAGATTTGCAATTGTCGAAAAGGGACAATGTTGGGAGCCCTATGCGGCGCCACGTGCACTCGGGTTTCTGAGAAGTAAAACCCCTTGTCAGAACCAGCCTGTGGTTTCTTTGCTGAAGAATAGAAATGTACCTCCTCTCCTCGCCGTTCCCAAGCTTTTCCCGCCAACAAGTGATCACGCCCAACGAATGAATGCCGGACCAGTCAGTGCTTCAGACCATCAGTGCAGTGATGTGTTCGATTGGATGCCGATACCTGAGGGGCGTGCCCTGGATTTGGTTGGTCAACATCTTCAGAGAGGGGCTGGACATAGGGGGGTTTTAAGGACGCTGCAGAGCACGAAATGTCGCTCTGGGCCCTGGGTAAACGGCTCATCCAGTCGCTTCTCGCTATGAACTCTTAACGCTTGCCATTTTGCTGATGTACCCTTCTTTTTCGTGTAAATATTGTAAATAAGTTTTCTCAAAGTGCCATTAAACCTGCTTGTACATATTTCACCAACTTCGAAGATTCAATCCTACTTCAACCCCGAGTCTCTGCACGCTACCAAGTGAAGGCCGGGTCGACATAGCCCCAGCGTCACGACAACTGGTGGCAGCGGTGGGATCTGAATCTACAAGCCACAACAACTGGTGGCAGCGGTGGGATCTGAATCTACAAGCCACAACACCTTGTGATCGGAGGTGGCATCTCAAGCAACAAGCAGGAGCAACAATCGGCCAACAAGAGGGCAGCTCGGAACATCGATCGCATGTGTGGGTGAGTGCTTGGCTTTTCTTCTGATGTGGACCAGGTTCTAGAACAGGGTTAGATTTTAGAACTGGTAAAGAGAGTGTGGAAACGCCTTTAGGTTTGGTAGTTTGCACTGTTGTTTTGGAAGTAGCCGACACTCGGAGCGATCATGGACCTACAAAAGCTGCAGAAACCGGAACTGTTGCAATTGTGTGAGGAATTGGGAATTGATACAAGTGGTTTGGCACGAAAACCTTTGATTATAAAGGCAATCACAGATTTGGGAGCCGATGATGAGGAGCTCAGTGAAGCATGGAACCTCATCGGTCAAAAAAAGGAACAGCTCAGACAGCAGAAGGAGCGGGAAAAAGAGCAGAAAGAGCGGGAAAAAGAGGAAAAGAGGCGTGAGCGTGAACTTGAGAGGGAAAAAGAGGAAAGGGAGCGCGAACGTGAGTGGGAAAAAGAGGAAAAGAAGCGTGAAAGAGAAGCAAAAAAGCTGGACCAAGAAATTGAGCTCCGGAAATTAGAACTAGAGTTGAGCAAGAGGTCGGGCAATTGTCCCCAGCTAGCGGTACCTCTTCTCAACAAGGAGGCAGATTTCAAGATGTCAAAGTACATGCAGCCATATGTGATATCAGGGGATATCGGTCTGTATCTGGCTAACTTTGAGCGAACCTGCGAAAAACTGTCCTTCCAGCGAGACACTTGGTCTCAGAGATTATTGACGGTTCTGCCCTGCGAGGCAGCGGAGGTTGTCGCGCGGCTAAGCAAGGAGGACGCGGACAACTACGAGAAGGTCAAAGCTTGCCTTCTGAGAAAGTATAGGCTTAGCGCCGAGGCGTTCAGACAACGTTTTCGGAAAGCTACTAAGTCCAGGGACGAGAGTTACCCTGAATTCCTGTACAATTTAAGAGTTAATTTGGGCGAGTGGCTAAAGAGCACAGATTCCTACAGTGATAGGGACGCTGTAGTCGAGCAAATTCTTTTGGAGCAGTTTTATAACTGCCTCCCAGAAAAAGAAAGAAATTGGTTACAGGACCGAGGCGAAATTAAGTCGGCAACTGAAGCTGCCGAACTTATTGAGGAGTATGCTTCGCGCCGACAATTCAGCAACCCAGCAGTGGATAGGCCCCGCAATCCCAAGTTCAGTATGAAAAACCGTCAGGAAAGGCACTTTGCTAGAGTTGGAAACGAAGAAATGAAGGTTTCTTCAGGCAAATTCCCTAGAAAGGACGGCAGTGAGAAAAGTGGGGAAGTGACCAACGTGCAGAACACAAAGAATAAGCTTGAGGCTAGGAAGCCGCTCACATGCTTTAGGTGTAATGAGCAGGGTCACATTGCCGTCAACTGCCGGAAAGAAAAGATTGCTTTCTCGTATGTCAGGGACTGCGATGAAAATATGCAGCTTTTAGAACCCTACCTGCATGACCTAGTAGTCAACGGGAAGCCTTGCAAGGTACTGCGCGATTCGGCCGCAACGATGGATGTTGTCCATCCGGCGTATGTATCGCCTTCCGACTATACAGGACAGTGTGCATGGATCCGACAGGTAGTTGAGGAACAGAGTGTGTGCTTGCCGATCGCGAACGTGGTCATCGAGGGCCCTTTCGGCGAATTAACAATCGAGGCTGCCGTTTCAGGAAAGCTTCCTAAGTGCTATCCGTATTTGTTCTCCAACAAATCGGACATGCTGCTGCGAAAGAGGGGCATCCTTTTCGGAGACAGAGTTGTGCAAGCCTTAACACGTTCAAAGGCGCGAGAACTAGCTACACTGCTCATTCCAGAAAAATCCACAGCGGAGGAAACGGCAGTTAAAACAATGGTAAATGCGGAAGATAGCAGGTCAGAAAACTTTGAGAGCGAGGCATCTCAGATAAGTCAACTTGAAAGTGAGCTTGATGAGACGCGGAATGAGGACGTTCTTGAGAGTAACCTCTTGCCGCCAGTGTCTAGTAATCTCACGAGACTACTAAGTGGAACCCGAGAGGACTTGGCTATGGAGCAAGCCGTGGTAAATCTAACGTTAAACCTTCCCGAGGAGATGGGGGACAACTTGATTTGCCTCAGCGGAAAAGGAAGCAACGCTCAGGAGCTTCTCAAAAAGACGGAGCAGAGAGGAGAACTAAAGAAATCCCAGCTGTCCGATCTGGGCGAAATAATAACAGAGTTTGAGGCCTGCTTCGTGGACAGGCCAGGCAGAACTGATTTGACTGAGCACGATATTGAGCTGACTTCAGACGTGCCAGTGCGATCAAGGTGCTACCGATTTTCTCCAAGGCAAAGAGAAATTCTGGATAGGGAAGTAACTCGCATGCTGGAATTGGGAGTAATAAAACCCTCGGAAAGCGATTATGCTTCGCCTATGATCTTAGTAGAAGCTCCAGGTAAAGACCCTAGGCCTGTGGTAGACTACCGAAAGCTAAATTCTCTCACCAGGGATCAAGTGTATCCTATTCCGAATATTGAGGAGAGAGTAGAACAGGTCAGTAGAGCGGCATATGTGACTACGCTGGACCTTACTCGAGGATACTGGCAAGTACCGCTCACTGAACGCGCCAGCAGATACGCGGCTTTCGTCACTCCGACGGGCAGCTACCAGCCAACAATGATGAGTTTCGGGCTCAAAAATGCTCCATTTTGTTTTTCCCGACTCATGGATAGGGTTTTAAAGGGGTGTGAAACATTCGCGGTGCCTTATTTAGACGACATTGCGGTTTTTTCCGACTCATGGGCGGACCATATGGTACATCTAAGAGCTGTACTGAGCCTTTTGCGTCAAGCTGGACTAACCGTAAAGGCCGAGAAATGTTGCCTGGCAAGGGCGACCGTGGACTACTTGGGTCACAATGTAGGTCAAGGTTTCAGGAAACCCAGCGAGATTAAGATTTCTGCGGTAGCAGACTATCCGCGGCCGAGCACGAAGACGGAAATTCGAGCATTCCTAGGTCTGACTGGGTACTACAATCACTACATCCCTAACTATTCAGCTTTGGCTAGCCCTCTGACCGACGCTCTCCGCAAGACAGAACCGACAAATGTAGTCTGGGACGAACAAAAGGAAGCCTCCTTCGTAAACCTGAAGGCTGTGCTGATTAGCCGTCCGGTATTGCGAGCTCCAGACTATGCCCGAGAATTCACGGTCCAGTGTGATGCCAGTGATCGAGGGTTAGGTGCTGTTCTCTGCCAGAGAGATGACGACGGTAATGAGCACCCCGTGCTCTACCTGAGCAGAAAACTGAGTTCTAGAGAGAGGGCTTATTGCGCGTCAGAGAAAGAGTGCGCTTGCATTGTATGGGCCATTCAAAAATTGCAGTGCTATCTTGGAGGGGCCAAATTCACCGTAGAGACGGACCATTGTCCCCTGGCTTGGCTGCAAACTGCGACATCGAAGAACAGTCGCCTTCTTAGGTGGAGCTTGATTTTACAGCAGTACAATTTTGAAAAAAGATACAAAAAGGGGAAGTTAAATGGGAATGCGGACGCGCTTAGCCGCTGTTTCTAAGCAGTCCGAGGTGTTCCTCACCATGTATCCAAATTGATAATCAGGTTTTTATTTTTTTTTTCTCGTGCGCTTGTATATGTGTGACTATGTAAAGCAGCACGTTTGGTTTTCGAGGTATACGTGGGTCCTGAACGTCTTGAGAGTGGGCTTTTCTCGAACAACAATGGCAGTTTTCTTTTAACCTGGTCTCTTCAGACGGGAGCCGAGTGCTTGTTTAGACATGTGGTTGAGTTTCAGACAGCTCGAGCAATTTGGCCTACAACAATCAAGACAACGCGACAAGCAACAGCGAGCTTCAAGCGTTCACGTGCAGGCCATTAAGTCGTCTCTTCATGCAGTAGCTGCGACTGCTGCCCTCCGAGACTCTTCTGGCGGGGGAGGAGGCTGTTACGACCGTGCATCCGCATTTGCGCGCTCTATTGTTCGCCTGTGGGCATGAAAAGTTTTGTGAATATGTGGTGATGGTCCAATGGCTCTAAGTGAGCCTGTTTCCAGGAATCCTGTTTTGTAAGCCTGTTTTGCTTTGTGGACAACCTGCAAATGCCAAATTGACCCTGTCAAGAGAACGTCTGGAAAAACACAAAGAAACGTCCCCCTGCGGGAAATAGCAGGAAGTGCTTCCTTTTGTTCACCCTTCCAGTCGAGAAGGGCTATCCTCCAGTGATGAATGCCTCCTATCCAAAGGAGACGACAGAGTGACATGTCCGCTGACGTGCAGGACAAGAAAGGAGCATGACTCATACGGCCATTAAGTGATTTCCCGGGAATGAGGAAAGATTTGCAATTGTCGAAAAGGGACAATGTTGGGAGCCCTATGCGGCGCCACGTGCACTCGGGTTTCTGAGAAGTAAAACCCCTTGTCAGAACCAGCCTGTGGTTTCTTTGCTGAAGAATAGAAATGTACCTCCTCTCCTCGCCGTTCCCAAGCTTTTCCCGCCAACAAGTGATCACGCCCAACGAATGAATGCCGGACCAGTCAGTGCTTCAGACCATCAGTGCAGTGATGTGTTCGATTGGATGCCGATACCTGAGGGGCGTGCCCTGGATTTGGTTGGTCAACATCTTCAGAGAGGGGCTGGACATAGGGGGGTTTTAAGGACGCTGCAGAGCACGAAATGTCGCTCTGGGCCCTGGGTAAACGGCTCATCCAGTCGCTTCTCGCTATGAACTCTTAACGCTTGCCATTTTGCTGATGTACCCTTCTTTTTCGTGTAAATATTGTAAATAAGTTTTCTCAAAGTGCCATTAAACCTGCTTGTACATATTTCACCAACTTCGAAGATTCAATCCTACTTCAACCCCGAGTCTCTGCACGCTACCAAGTGAAGGCCGGGTCGACATAGCCCCAGCGTCACGACAACGCCAAGCTTGGAGCCGTTCTCAGCGCTGAAACTTCGCCGCAGCATCTTGAGTCCGCGCCGGAACACTCCGGCTGTTGAGCGGCGCCGGGACAGGTGGAGGCTCTTGCGAGACACGTTGTCGTCGGCATCGTCACGGCTGCGCTGCTGCTGCCGCACGCTGGGATAGCAGAGCACGCCCTGGCTGGTGGCACCGCACAGGTCCACGAAGCTGTGGCTACGTCGTTCCAGGGGCAGGAAGTACGCCGAGAAGGGCCCGTCGGGCTCCGCCGCCCGCGCCCACTCGAGGTCTTCGAGCCGGCTTGTCAACATCGCCCACCAGGGAAACGAATCGCAAGAGAGTCAATTTTGCGTTGGTTCACTTTGCGCGTTGGTAGGTGTCCGCGGTCGTCCAAGCAGTCGTCTGTCGATCGTCCAATATCCAGCAGCTGTCTACGGCATTTCTTCCGACGTTCCGTGCCTTGCTCCAGTTTAGGCCGCTTTCTTCCAGCGCTGTGCACAGGAAACTATCGCATCTATTCTCCTCTCTGACGCTGCCGCCAGCGTATAGTGGTCACATTCTTGCACACAGTTCACGGAGCTTTCACGGACGAGTTACGGCCGTTCCGGCAGTGTCAAAAGGCCAGGGCTGTCCGGGAAGGTGATAACCGAAGGAGCAAGCGATCACCGGAGATATCCTTTCGCAGAGCGAACCACACACCGCGTCGCGGAACAAATCCACGACTCAAAAATGACCTCCAACTTATCACAATAAACACCGAGACACTAGCATGGCGAAAATAAAAGAAAAAAGGAAGTCGATGCGGTGACGAGGCACGAATGCACAGGCAGCACCACGCCCGACGACGCAGCAAGGCTTCTAGTGGTCACTAAATCGCTGCAGTTCTTCGACAGGACGGAAGAGTACGCTTTCGCAGGATGAAATTCCAGTGCACGCCGACGCCCGAAGCAGACTTTCAGGTCGAAACCGACGGTGACGAAGAGCAATCGGACCAGGCCGTTTCGCAAGAGGAGAGAGGATATCTCTGTAGCCAGCTGAAGGTCTCCTACCAAGGGAGAGGTGCGCGCTACCAGAAGGGGCGCGGAAGGTCCTTGCGAAATATGCTCGACTCGCACGAGGCGTTGGCCAGCATACCACGAAGTCGAGTCTCGCTCTACGATGTACACTACCCGTGCACGCGCGAGCTACGACGAAGCCTCGGCGTGGAATGCAACACTACCGCTTCGGATGGGGCGACGCTCCGTAAACACGTTGCACAGAAACGGGGCTGGCGTCACGCGACAGATGTAGCCGCTACAGTTGTTGGCCAACTCGCGGACTTTTGATCTCCGCGGATGCAAGCAGCGGCAGAGTGATCGGCGGTACGCGACGTGAAACCGCCGGCGTGACAAGGCCGCTCGACAGTCGGGACGCGACAAAAGCCACACAAGTGCGGTCAAAGCGACAATGTTCACAAGTTAGTTTGTAAACGCCCAATATAGAGTGTACTCTCTAGAGTGACTCGGAACGCAGCCAGGCTAAAGGAGCATTCGAGACGTAATCAACAAATCGCAAAGGCTGCACGGAATCCAGCCAGATACATCTCAGGCTCTGGGCCGAAAAGGCGTCGGTCGACAGGGCTGCACCGCTGTGTTTGCCAAGAAATTTCAGCTCGGAAATCTCTGCCTGCTGACTAGTTCAGTTCCAACGTTTCAGTTCATGCCTTCTTGGCTATCCTTTGGAGATGGTAACTGTCCGCATTCCTCATGCTCTTCGACATGCCGGATTATTTAGAGATAACTTACGGCACTGCTTTACCACATTCGCAGAACCACACAGCGAACCGCACGGTGGGCACGAAAGTCCGCACGAGTCACAAGGAAATCGTCAAACACAAGCTGTAGGAGCTATACTGCCGGTGAAGACCTCCTCCCCAAAGGCGAATTACGCAAGCATTTACAGCTGAAGCCGTGTAACTTGCCACATTTCCTGACCACTCAATCACTACACAGAAAAGCCAAATGACAGAAACGCTATAAAACGCGTCACTACGTGTACCGCTATGCAGTAATCATATCTCCAACACATCCAGGTGCTCGGCAGGTCCTGCTTCCAGTAAAATCTTCCAGTACACACAAACACACACCACAGCACAGGGGGGGGGGGGGGGGGGGGGGGGGGGCAAGCGCACTCCCCCAAGGTGAGAGAATGTGCAATGTATGTGCGCTTCAACTCTATCCGAAGGCGTTTACGGACACGTCCGATGTTCCAATGGACAGGTAGCTAGACAAGCAACTCTGCAGATCCAACGTCAGCAACAACACGGAGCTCTCCCTGGGTCAGCAGGTCACTTGTCGGAATTAAACCGCAGGTTCTGCCCTGAGGGTTCCTATCCTGACGCCTCGTTCAAAATGTTCTGGTGATCGATCACCGATCGGAAGCCTCTAGAAGGCACGTTTTCACTTCAACGATACGAAGTCCGCTGCCGGGTTCGCTTTCGCCCCACTTGTCGGTTCCACCGAATCCAACTTCGACAACTGTCGGCGATCAGCAAGTTCGATGGGGCTTCTCGTCGCAGCACAGTCGCAAGAACCACACGGGCCGGCTGTCAAGTTCTGGACAGAGCGGAAGAGAGTTCGGTATCGGAGCGCCTGTCAAGTCGAAACGTCGCCTTCCGGTCTCGTTCCTACACTCGCTGACTTCGAGCCTATCCAGGAATCGTTGAGGTCTCGGTACTCAGCCGGGTTTATTGAGTCGTGTCGGCGCCTCGAAGTGTCCAAGTGGCTCCGTCGATGCGTAGTCCGCTCGCTCACATCGCGAATGCAGCCAGGCGCGCCCTTCCGAAAAAGTAAGCCCTACTACACCGGCTCGTACACGGAGAAGGGGGAGAGGGGGGGTCCCCCCAAAAAGAAAGCAAAAAAATGCGGAAGGCCCTCACAGGGAGCCGGTTGTAGCGTGGCGGAGTATCCGCCCAGAAGCTGTCGAGGGCGACAGGCAGGCACGACCGCGGCGACCACGGTGGGGGACCAGAAGCAGGTGCGGCACGCACGGCGAAGATCGACACCGCTGAAGCTCGGCTCACGTAGGACACGCGGCGAAGGATATCCAGCCCAATGTGCACGACGCACATACGTGCCCGAGCTTGAGAGCACGCTCTCGAAAGCGTCGAGGACTCGACGACGCCGCCGTCGAATCGCGGCGCGCGAGGGGGCGGCATCGGTCGCCCTGCTGGTGAGTGGGGCGTACCGCGTTCCTCCGGGCACAGTCCGCAGGGGAAACGCGTGTAAATACACGACGGGGTATTGCATGCCGGCACCTGCCGCGGGGAGGTGCGGAACAGCGCGCGCATTAACAATGCCGTTCATTCTAATGGTGGCGGTGAAAACTTTATTTCCGTAAACGTACTCGGAAACGGCACTAACGCGTGAGCTATTCGCATCATACCAGAAAGGAAAATTCTCCGACTATTTTCAGTACGCTACGACTGCAGAGCGCAGCTGTTGAGAGTTCCCATACAGATACCAACTAGATGAACAAATTTTATTATTATTATTATTATTATTATTATTATTATTATTATTATTATTATTATTATTATTATTATTAACATCAAGGGTAGAGAACTAACTGTCCCCAAGCCGCATGCGCTGCTGGGTACGTGGAGTCCGCATATCTCGAGCCGAAACTTCATTCATTTCAATCTAAAAACAAAAGAAGTCAAAATCCCGCCAAATCGAGTCACTTGCCGTAGCGCGCAGGGCGCTGACAGCGAGTAGTAGCACGGAAAGCACGGCACAGGCTCGCGCAGAAACACGCAGGCACGCACAGTCGCCGTGTGCCCACGTGAATTTCGAGAGCGGGCGCGCACCGGAGAAGCGTAGGGGTCAAGAGAGGGGGGAGCCCTCCTACTCGCCTCAGCCGACGAAGTGGGTTCCCTTCTAAAAACGCTGGCGTGGGCGACCGCTGAGAGAAGGAGTAAAGGGGGGCGAGAGGAGATTCCAAAACGCCGGGGACGAAGAGCGGTACAGACCACCACCGTTTCACCAGATTGCGGCTCTTGTTTTGTTTTTTGTTTTCTCAGCGCGAACCTTTTCCTGGTTTCACGCGAAAAACAAGATCAGCCACGCGCAGCTGTTTCTTCACAATAAAAAGAGAGAGAGAGAGAGAAAAAAAAAAGGGGGGGGGGGGGACCCAGATGCAAATAATGGATTCCAATCTGCGTTCTTATCGACAGCTTCTATTTTATTGTTAATTATTAGAACCGGCATTTTCGTTTATTTGTTTTTCTTGTGTTTGCCACTTGCAGTGTGTATTGTTCCATGCTCTTTGCTACTTGTCTATTTTTGTAAATTTGATGTATGACTGGCCGTCATCTTGCTGTTTGCTGACTTGTAAAGGGTCGGGACTTCGTCAAGCTCTCCGAGCTTTTAGTCCCGTACTCCTCCTTTTCAAAGGAAATAAAGACGTGATCTATTTATTGATCTCACACTTTCAGGCCCCGTTTAAACTCCGTTAATGTGTCTAATGAGTAGTCACTGTCCCGATGTCGGAGCTCTCTAAACCGTACCACGACCAGAAGAACCTGACTGGGAAGTAAAGCTTCGAAAACCGGCACAGACAAATACTCGCGCCCTTTCCGGTCATGAAGATGAATTGAGTCGGTCAGGTGTAGTCAAATTGTCGTCCGACGTAAAGATTCGACACGAATGCCGCAGGGCATGGAACTTCTCGGCATCACCCTCTTAACACTGGCCACTATATAGCAACTTACAAACGAAAAGTTTCGTAGCTTGCGCTATTGTACAGCGCGCTATTGAATCGCACTATCGATCAGAGCTGTCTAATAAAATCCGGGCTAAATGAGGGGAACACACAACGAAGGGCTCTTGGCGGGATCTCGCTGCTATCATACTCCTTTCTCACAGAATTTCCCTCGTGATCGGGGACATTATACAGTAGACAAAGTATTAAAGGCAGCGGCAGCTAGGACGTCACTTCCGCATCTAGCGGTTGTTGTGTCATGCTCACTCGCTGTGTGAACACATTCTCTCATAAAGAGCCCGAGACAGAACTCCCCACTTTCGAAGGAGGAAAAAAACGAAGTCGTAAGGAAGCGTAGCTACTGATCGTAACTGGAGAGCGTCAGGGAATATAGGAGGCGGCACTGCGCGCTTTCGAAGCCAGCTTTCCCCCGAAAAGTGCACGCGCGCCATTCAGGCACCGCTGGATCGGGCGTGTTTTCCGTACGCTATCTTCTCCTCTGTTCCAACGTTTAGCTAGTTCGGCGAAAAATTGTCCCGTCAGTGTCACCGCACAATCGTCCAACGCGATGCGGCGTGTACGTGTACGCTTCTACGGCTCGTGCACTTGGGTAAGGAGCACAGACCGGAAACGCGGACCAAACTAATAAGTACAGAACTCATTAGCTCAGTTAAGAGAAGCGAACACGCGTCGCAAACGCATCTGCGTTTGAGTACGTGGATGTCATCATGTCAGCCGACCTGACTAGCTCGTCCCATTACACAGAATGCCCGTAGTCAACGAAGCAATAACACCGGCTAAGCCCACTCCGCGCACCCGAAGAGAAAAGAAGAAAAACGTCCGGTGCCAAGGCCTCTTACTTTCGACTGGGTGCGTGCTCTTTCAGAGCGAAGCAATCTCGCCTCCATGCTCGCCCTTTGATCACCAACGTTTCGCCAGGCACAGCAATCAACGGCGACTCGCTCGCTCACAGTTCAAGGACAGCTCTCGAAAGGAAACGATCTGTCCTGAAACGGACCAGCGGCAGCGTACGTTTGCGCGAGCCAACGTTACTAGGCGCGCGCGGCCTCTTGTCTCCGCGCGGAGCTCATAATCCAAACGACCCGCCGGGCTCGGCAGCCATTCAATCGCGAATTTCATCCGTCGAGCATTCACAACGGGAGAGCAGCCTTCGGAGCGGCTCAACAAGTGCTCCCCGCCTGTTGTGCAAGCAACGCGACGGCACCATTCCGCCGCCGCGTTCATTTCAAGGTCGCCGCGGACGTTCCTGGACACGAGAGATATACGCGAAAGCGCAGTCAAGCGGCAATAAACGATCCTCATAAACCTATTTTCCTTTCAAACCGTGCACTCGGGCTTCAGTTCCGTACAGCAAAACGGCCGACGACGCTGCGAGTGTGTAAAGCTACGACGACCATGCCCGGTGCGGTATGGAGCGTGACTGTGCACCAATGCTGTGCCGTCTATCTCCTCCGGCACGATGTGGTGCAGAATGATGCGTGACTGTGCACCAATGCTGTGCACATGGGCTAGGACAAACGTCGCGCACTGAGGGCTCCAGTACAATTTCGGGAAACCTAAGGGGAGGTTCTTTAAGGCGCGCAAGACACTGCGCAGCACACGGGCGCGTTTGCAAATCGCCTCCACTCACAGTGCGCATGTTCACAGCTCGCTATACACGTTGCACTTTATGCATGTTTTTTATCATCCTTACCACTACCTCTCCCCTCGCCCAGCTGAAACAACGCAAGCTGCGTACGTTTGGCGCCATTTCTTAATGTAGGTGCGCGCAAACAAAATGCGAAGGTACGGCGCAAGAAAATCGCAAACATATCTACACTTCATTTCCACCTCCCGAACGATAAGAACGAAGAAAATAAAAACAAAACAAACAGCGAAAAACCCCTTCACAAGCACGTGCTCTTGTATCCCTTTCAGTTCCGACAATCGTGTCCTACGCTGTCCCCTTATAACACCTCGTTTGCGAGGCACTGCACGGAATTGAGCCAATCTAAGTGGTATACGACAAGAAAGCAATCGCGCAGTTAGGCTGCTGCGAACGAGTTCCTTTTATATATAAGCACCGCGGTGAAATGAACGCGAAGTGCGGTTCCGGCTGATAAACCGCCATTAATTCCAGCCCCGGCGCCGCACACAACCTGCAACGACTATCTACGCATGGGCACAAATATGGCAACCGCAACTGGACGCCGCCACTGCTCCGGAGGGCGGCCGGCGCATCAATCACGGCCACTTACGATGCGGCCGGCCAATGCGCGATCACGAATTGGAAGGCCTCCAGGCGGTGGTATATGTCCGAATTACGAAACAACGTTACGAAACGCATCGCTCGACACCCTCGCATCCATAAAGAGGGCGATACAATGATCAGCAGAAAAAAAAAAAAAAAAAAAAAAAAAAAAAAAAAAAAAAAAAAATCAAATACTGCCTATGCGCGCGTGTGAATCATATGAATTCAACGTGCCGTAGCGGAGTGCAGTCTCATGTTGCCCGCTTTTCAATGCTGCCCGTCGTAAACAGCGGTGGTGCTGAATGCCATTTTCTTCGCGAAGCTAACGACTTCCGGCCATATGGCGCGGTGCGAAGAGAGCCATGTATATATACAATTACAGCATATAGTCGCGACAGTAAACAACTTCAAAAATAACATCTCAAGAGTGCTCACTGCACGCTGGAACCGTGCTTATATGAGGTGTCTGGAGAAATTTAATATAGTCACGTTGCTGTGTACGTAACTAAACAGTTTATTTCTCAAAAAGGAAAACAACGCAGGTTCCCTCGAAGCGTATACACAAACGCAACCTAGATATAAGCTAGAGTTGGCGGCCTCGACAAATTCGCTTAAAAGGATTATGCGATGTCAACGGAAATTTGGGTCACTTATTCCATCGGGATCAGCAAAAGCCCCGCTGCGCTTTCTGGTATACGTGCTATTACTGATCTACAGAACGTAATTATTAAGTATATCTAAAACACCGCGGACGAGAACTCTATGCAGTGCGCCAGTACAAGGCAGTTAAAGCATGCAAGATGTGGAGTAAAAAATAATACTTCCGACATCATCACGGCGCAATGATATATTCTTCCCCGCCCATTTCGGTTACCGGCTGCAATTCAAACACGAAACTTAAAAGGGCATCAAGTGGTCAGGCATTGTTTTTCCCGTTAATAACGGAATATCACAGAGTGAGGTATCTACAAAGCCACTTCATCAGCAGCGAATGAAGAATATGTTCGAGGTGATCAATGCTATTTTCATCGCGCCAATACCGGTCACCTCAATGTACGATCATAAAGGAACCAGTCTAGATACGGACGGCGGCACCTGGTTAACGACAGACCAGTTGACGAGCACATTCGTCTTCACGCGTGGAATACGATTTCCACGTGAAGCTCGCAGGCAAGAATTTGCGTAATAAATTCGTCAGACAAGGCAGCATGGTTTCGCGATTTTTTTTTTTTTTTTTGACAAAACGTGATCAGGAGGGACAGAGAAGAATTATTCGAATCCGACACATGAGCCGATTGAATTGCGCAGAACAGAGCGGTATACTGCAACGCTTGCTATTTTATTGCTACAATTGTTTTTTTTTTTTTTCGAAAAGAAAGGCGGTGGTGGTATGGTGCGTGGAAACTATACTATTCAAGCGCACCTTCATCTTTCTCGTTTTCAGTGTCCTCGTAAAGGTTTGGTTTGTGATGTTGAACGTCCCAAAGCGGCTCAGGTTATGAGATACGCCCTAGTGGAGGGCTCCGAAAATTTCGACCACCTGGGGTTCTTTAACGTGCGCTGACATCGCACAGCACACGGGCGCCTCGCTTTTCGCCTCCACCGAAAAGCGGCCGCCGAGGCCGGAATTCGATCGCACGTCCATGGGTTCAGCAGCGAGTGCCATAACAGCTCAACTCGTAAATGTCCCCGTAAACGATTCCACTCCGAGAGGAAAACAGATGGGCGGTAGTCTTGTGAATTGATGCATACGGCTTTAGCAACACCGAAAGGCTACAGTACCGAGTCGAGGCCACGGAGCTATAGAAGCGTGGTCGGAGCGCGAACCGCGCGCTGAAGAATAAATAAATAAATAAAAAACATAACTAGTTTTGCCTTGATTTGCCTGCGAGGGTTAAATAAATGATGTGCACGCTGCGCGCTTTTGATAATGACTTCTCCAGAGAGGGCTGTAGAACACGCTTTCTTCAAGATGTGCCGAAGATATCACCTCTGTTCGAGCTACAACTCGTCTACTGCTTACAGCCATAGCATTTTAAAGGGGATCCTTCGAGACATGGTCTTATTGATGTTATGAGAAAAAAAACTTCGCTCGACTCACCATGCACTGCAGCGGTGCTTTACGAAAAACAGAAAGCAATCAGGAATGACGTATGTCACTATACTATACCAGGGCTATTTTTTTTTTTTTTTTTTTTACAATACGCCTTCCGGGGCTGCACTTTACCTGCAGCTCCTTTTACAAAACCTGCCCGGGTTCAAAAAACACAAGGGCGCTATCGCACCTAAAGGCTAACGAAAAGGGTTCTACTTAAACTGAGGGCAGAGCAGTGAGCTATATGGAACGAAAAATGGTGGGTGTAAAGTTAAGAGATAGGAAGCAAGCAGAGTAGATCAAGGAAATAACTAGAGTTAGCACTGACATTCTAGTGGAAATGAAGAAAAATGGGCATGGGTAGGGCATGTAGCGAGAAGAGAGGATAACCAATGGTCGCTTAGGGTAACAAACTGTGGATTCCAAGGGAAGGAAAGCGTAGCAAGGGGCGGCAGAAAGTTAGGTGGGCGGATGAGGTTAAGAAGTCCGCAGGGGTCAAGTGGATGCAGCTAGCACAGAATCGGGTTAATTGGAGGAATATGGGAAAGGCCTTCGCCCTGCAATGGGTACAGTCAGGCTGATGATGTTGATGATGAATAAATGGAGTCGACGGACTGCCGTTGCATCTGCAAGCGTGATATTGCAAGAGGCTAATAGGTATAGGGAGTTATATAGCCACAGATGAGATCCGCAGCGTCATCACAATCGGTCGACGCCGCCGACCGGAGGACCTCTACTGACAGGCATCTGCAGTTTTGCTGTGAGCTCCATCCCAATGTTATGGCCCCGTAATGTCGCAGTGGTTTCGTTCTTCCAAGCAGATCCTGCGCACTTTCACACTGCCGATCTGGGCATGGAGCGGCTAGCCGGAAACGAAATATGCAACGACACGATTGCTACTCTGAATCGTTTTCAAAAACAAACAAACAAAGGAGCCGAACGTATGAAAGGCGCGTTGAATGCACGCCACAGAACCCATACGTGCCTACCAGGTTTGAGTCTTTACTTGCTCGTTTTACATTTTATTTTTATTTCCCTACCAGTAAAAAAAAAAAAAAAAAAAAAAAGCCATTCTTAAGCTTGGTGAGCCCATTTTTCTCACCCCGAAAATCCTAATCCTGAACGTCGAACGCACGTTACAATTGCCAACTGCTGTTGGCACCGAATTCCGGCCCCGGAAGCTGGCGGTGCCGAAATGCAAGTTGGCGTCCGCCTCTTTCCATTGTCCTCCGCGTTTTCGTGCTCTTGAAGCCGAACTTTTATCTTTCCGCTCCTTAACGTCGCTTTCGCTTTCGGCGAGGCCGACGAAAGCGAGGGCCGCTGCTCAAAACCCACTTGGACAGGAATAGCACAAAAAGCAAAAAAGTAGAGGAACGAGAGAGGGCGGATGATAAACGCGGACAGGGCAAAGACAAATGCGAAAACTCACCTGAGCTTCCGAAAACACCTCCGCCGGGGAAAAACTCTTCTGGTCGGCGCCGTCTGCAAAATAAGGACGAGAGAAAAAAAAATGATTAAAAAAGAGAGGCGGCAACCAGCGAGAAAGCGGCAGGAGCAGCCTCCTCTCTCGTCGCAGACGACACACAGAGACCTAGCTAGCGTCGCAACAGCAGACGACACAAGCGCACCGAAAAAGAAAAGAGGAAAAAGGAAGGGGGAATGTCTGGTTAAAACAACGCAGCGCGGTGGAAGCTTCTGCTACAGTGCTCTAGTACTTCTGCTGCCGTTAGCGCGCCACCCAAACGGCAATCACATTCGCAAAGTCGTTGGCAGATAACAAAACGCGATAGCCAATCACAGATATGCCATGCAGACGGTCAAATGTCAAATCGTCAAATCACGGGCCCCTTGAATCAAGCTTCCACCGAAGTGACGTCACCGAACGTCTTTTTTTGGATTCGGCAAAACTGTAGCATGTAGTGATGTGGTTTCGCGCAGCACACTCCGTACAGAATGGAGAAGACGGACGAAAGACGACTCGCTTTCGACCCCAGCATTACACATACAAAGGACAAAATTCAACGCCACACAGACAATGAAATCAGAAGAAAAAAAAAGGGGAGGGGAGACGAATGGGAAAGAACGCAGACGCTAATACCTCACGTTGCAAAGCTTTTTCTTTCTCTCTCTGCCCTTCTCCCGCCCAATCCTTGCTTCGTTCCAGTCGTTCTTCCTTTCCCCTCACGCGTAAACCGTAACTCAATCTTTCGCCGGGGTTATTTAGCGCCGGCGTCTCCCCCGGCGGAATGACGACACCGCGACGAAAGGTTCGCGACGAACGCATCAAGAGGGAGCTTCGGCACAGAGGCCGGGCCACTGCATCGTGTCTCCGGTAGCCGGCTTCTGTCGCAGCATGGAGGAAGTGTCGCGGCAACGCACTTCGGCTCCCCGCTGTTTATTGGTGTTTTCTGCGACACCTTATCCTGCAGCGTGCTTGCATCTCTCCAGGCTAGAGCGAGTATAACCTCCCTGCTCAGTACGCGCAGGCAAGACAAATAAAACAAGAGGGCATAAGGACGGGTTCAAGCATTCCTTCCTCCATGGGTTCGAGAGGGAATCGGAACCAGGAGGCCAAACTGCATTTACCGCGCGCACATTACAGAAGTCGGGTGCGTCTTGCGCGGCAGCAGCACCTACAGTATATTGTGTTATATTTTAGGCGTAGCGACGCGCTGGTCAGAAAAAGAAAAAAATGAGTCGCTTTTCGCTACGCACAAGAAACACAATAGAGAGTAGAGAGATTTAGCTTACCGTGATCCGCGATCCGCCACCGTGACCCTCTACCGCGCGTGGGCGGAGCGCACAAGTTGATTGGTCCTGACGCGGCATGTCATGTGCCGACATCAAGTATGTGGCGCCATCTATCGGCATCGAGGGGATCTGGGCATGCGCAATGAAATCACGGTAACGGATCGCGGATCACGGTAAGCTAAATCTCTCCAGTTTTAGCTTACCGTGATCCGCGATCCGCTACCGTGATCCGCCACCGCGCGTTCCACTGCGCATGCCCAGATCCCTTGACGCCGATAGATGGCGCCACATACTGAATGTCGGCACATATACCTGCCGCGTCGAGACCAATCAGCTTGTGCGCCCCGCCCACGCACGGTAGCGGGTCACGGTGGCGGATCGCGGATCACGGTATGCTAAATCTCTCCAATGTGAGCCCCAGTTTGCATCACCTCGGGCTTACTCTCTTCGGAGAGCCCAAGCATTACGCGATGACCGCTTAATAGGGCTGAGTCAGGTAGGGAAACCACCACCCCATGGGCCTGCTCGTGTGCACTTCCAGAACAATTTTATCTCAACCATTTATAAACCGACGAGTACTGGTGATAGGTTAAACAGAATATTTCACTTTCATTCATATATTTTCATTCACAGAAGGGAGGGAAGTGGGTGGAGAGAGAAAAGTCAAAGCGTAAACTTCCGCAAAACAAAAATAAAAACCACACATATTATACCGCGTATCGGAGAGACCTGACGCCAACTTGCTAGGCAGAAACCTACACCGGCGTTGTCCGCTGGTCAGGACGCGGTCACTTGATGTCAACGCTACCTCGCACTTTTTCGAGCGCATATGGAGTGACATTAATGTGATGTCATATTCCGAAAACGACGTTTCTTCGTTGTGCCCAGAAATACCGTTCCACTGAAGAGCGGATACATGGGACTTCTCTTGGCGATTCATATTGGAAATTCCTCAGTTGTGGACAAGAGAGAAAGTTCGATTGTAAGTGCAAGTTCGCGTTTGATTTCTGAACTATTATGGGCATGCTCCGTTCCAGCCTGGGTCAGAGAAGGCACACTGCGTCATTGGCTACTGTGGTCTTAGCGAATATTCAGAAGAGCTAGGTATTTCGACATGCGACGGTTATATACGTTAGCCACATATTAAATTAGATTACATTAGATTAGGAAGCCAGGCAGTGGCCGCGTATGCACGCAAAAACAACTTCGCGAATTGCCGGGAAATATCCCCATGACGCCTACGTGAACATCACGGACACAATCGCCAATTTTTGCTTGTGATAGGGAAGGTTTACGGTTTGTTGTGTGTTTTATTTGTTTTGTTTTTTTTTCTCACAGTCCGGACGCGCAGCGCCAAGGCGTGGTGAAGCTGGCGCGAGCAGCATTGTAACAACGAAAATGCAACCATACGACACCAATGGAGCGTTTGCATTCCCAAATGCCGTTAAAGAACGCTCTTAAAATATGTGAGCGATAGCATACATTTTAAATGTTTTTCTCCGAAAACTGTTCCTACTGAGAGAGAAAAAGCTGCTTTCGACGGTGTGTTACATTTGGTAAATATGAGAGAAGGCCATCTTTAATTTTGGACTTTTTTTTTATACTTCCGTGTAATGTCTCCTGGTCTGCAGCAATTTATACAGCTTGTCGAATGTTAGGATATTTGCGATTGCAAAACACCGTTTGCGTTTAGTGTGTTTGTCCGCCAAAATTTAGTCTTACAGTTGTTAGCACTGAGCCCAATGATGTTTAAAGCGCCCACGCCGACTCAAGAAACCTCGCAAAGACGGCAACGCCATCCTCTCTCTACAGGCAACAGCGAGTTTCTCCCCGCAGGTCGTTAAACGACGAGAAATTCTAAGCTTAGGCTAGCTTGTTCTGCCTCTATATAAATCAGTTGTCCCGGTTCAACAGAACATTCATAAAGGATAGGGGGTTCATTGCATGTCAATAAATAATTTAGACTGCAAATACGGAGGACACGGAACAATCATCAACTTTCAACTGATTCTATTTCCGATCCAGGTCACCAAGTATGCAGAAAAAGAAAAAGAACTAGACGCGCACAGTACGAAAATGCGCGTTCAATTTAAGGCATTCTCACGCAAATCTCTCCAGGCACGCCAACTATGAAAGCCCTTGTGTTCTACTTGCAGTAAACGAGCACACCTTGCTGTTATGCGCCTGTGACAGATCGGACGCCTTCACAACACACACTCGTATGCACTCAATACGGCAAACAGCCCGCGCATGATAGAGATTTAGCTTACCGCGACCCACTACCGTGATCCGCCACCGCGCGTTCCACTGCGCGTGCCCAGATCTCCTTCACGCCGATAGATGGCGCCACAAATCAGCTTGTGCGCTCCGCCCACGCGCGGCAGAGGGGCACGGTGGCGGTCTAGTGGGGGATCGCGGATCACGGTAAGCTAAATCTCTCTATTGTTGCGGAACTGTCATGCCGTCCTATGCTTTGCAATGGCTCCCCTCTACAAAAATAAAATACATAATTATAAACACTTCACGAAGTGCTGGCACGACATCGTATTCCGTAACACCAGAGTGAAGGACCACGGTAACACATGCTTGCACCGCAGCCTTGTGTCTGGATGCTACACAAAGACAATACTTCCTGAACACTTCCTGGGGGCACCACTTCACCATGCAAGCTAGTCATCTTCTCTTTCTCCCCTTTAAACAATGCCGAGGAAATCGCGACAAGACATTCTATATTGCAAGGCTGCCGCCAGGCTCCGCGTGGCGCTGACGAACACTCAGAATAACCGCGGAATGCTCGCCGCACACATCAATTTGTTTTGTAGGGAATGGCGCCGAATCCGACTAGTGCTTGCACACCGGTCATTTTTGCAAGCGCCTACAATCAACAAGGACTCCGGGAGAGACAAGGACGAGCGCGACGTGAAACTGATTTCGTCAAGCGAAGTATTTTGATATCACTGTCGGAAATGATCACAACACATGTCTGGTTATCCTTCCGAGCTTTCATTTAGCTAGCACGCTCTCCTCGAGTCCTTGTGTTATTTCCCTCTAGAAAAACTGCGCTGCTTACAGTGATACATGTTCGGCCGTGACAGTAGAGAAAAACACCACCTCGTCTCCATAAGAACGTGTGTATATATATGCGAAAGGTGCTACTCCCCTCCGTAGCTTCTTCAGCCTGTACACAATGTTGCATTTTAAACGAGGAGAAAGCTTATTGCTTTCAAAATAGAGGTTAGAAGGTTCATCCGATAGAATAAATCGGAACTGATGGATTACAAATGTTCCCGCTCGAACGGATGGTTCAGTTGCGACGAAACTGCGCACAAAGATTAACGTAACGTGTGTCTCGCAGTAAGTTTAGAAACGGTACTAATTTAGTATGGCTGTGCACGATTCAAACCCGCAATCCATCTTGTCGAAATCAAGGAATAGAGCAAGCTGACTGATGGCGATAGTGGCGCCATCTGTTGTCGGCAAACAAAAGCACCAACCGAGAAATGCCCCACGCTGCAAGGTGCGCGAGCCGTTTGAATAAGCTTAATGACTTCGCGGGCTGCCCAGCGTTTGGGCAACCCAGAGAAAGGGCCCTTAATGAAAAACAGAATTTAGGCAGCGTTTAGAACTCGCTGAAATGTTATTCTGCGTTTGAAAGGAAACTGGGGAAGGAAAGACGGAAAGGGAGCACTGTGGAAAATAAAAAATCAAGACAAAATGCGGCCATTGAATGCGTACCCCATGTTTGTGGCATCCAATTTCTCGATCTCAGCGCAGATGACAATTGATATGCACCATGCTCTGTAGAATCAGGTAAGTATACCCTTGCCAAATTTAAGTAATTCGGGATAAAGATTCACAAAATTGTATACGCGCCTACATCACGTATTCTGTGACTTCTCAACGCGCTCTGTGCTCGGGAACCATAAATCATTGCGATGCCGCCGAGTGTACCATTACCCTTTGCGATGTCTCCCACAAAGGTGTCTTTCCTTTTTACTGATTAACTAAATTGTTCATCTATTCGACAGGTAGCCGCTAATTTGTGAAGTAATGGGGATGGGAGATCTTTTTGACCCCACTTTGGGGCAGTTAGCGCAGTCAAAACCGGCGCCATCGGCGTTGATCCAACTGCAAGGATGGTGGCGCCATCTGTTGAAGTGAACGTAAACGTCTGAAAGTTGGCGCCATTTTCAAGCGGAGGTATGAACTCCAAGGACAAGGGAGCGGAGGGGCCTCTCTACATTGACGTCACTACAGTTGTCTTAAACTTGAACCTTGAAGGTCAAAACGCCCCGATCCAATGACATGCCACGCCTGCGCAGAAGAACCCACAACAAAGGCCCCAAGTCGAAATACGACCACTGCGTTTCTTCAGTGACCAATTTTGAAGGATGCGTCTGAATGACACAGATGCAGGAAATGCTACATCGGCAGAAAGGGTTTATACTGCGGCGGCGAGGGCGGAGTGATTTAACTACCAAGCACCCTAATGCTGCCGATGCTAGATCAGTCTTCACTCCTTGAGGAGCAAGCTTCTCTGAAAGACGGAAAAAAAAAAAGCAAAAAGCTCAATTTCTGAGATTAAAACGCGCAACACCGCCGGCTCCCAGCGAGGTACGCTACGTTTCAAATTATGAAGAGAAACGAAGTCGATCAACTCTTACTACACAATTACAACATTACAGCCTGAATGCGTATAGGGTCGACTTTGATAGGCTTACCCTGAGTGATGTTATTGATTACGAAACAAGAGAATGGCCCTTTCTTTTTCGGCGCTAATACGCAATGCTTAGTGCCTCATGAATTACCGAATTAAGCTCAGAAAAAGAACTATTTCCCGGATGATTAATGATGCCACCATTTACAGTGTTCTCACCGGTCATTAAAACCAAATACTTCAAAACTTTTCTCATCGTTCTCTACGCTTAGCAAAAGCGAAACTGAGACAAAAGGCGTCGAACGCGAGCGCGAGCGCTCGGACATGTGGCAATATCGGCTGTACTGCATATCTCCTTTCTCTGGGGCTTTATCAAGGCAGCAGTCGACATCTCGCCTCAAAGGGCATTGCAAGCGATATGAAATGACCGTTTCACTCCCGTCCGCTGGCCAAAAGGCCTATCTACCGATAATTTCGGACATTCGCGGATGCTGTCGCCTTTCCGAACAAACTACTCGCGACGAATGCCCATTTCCAGACGGCGCGAACAGACTGCGCATTTTGAACCTTCAAGGCTTCCTCAGCTCGGCCGCTCTCAAGTAACCTGGCAGAGACCACATCTAGGCGAGTGGAGGAAACGAACCAGCATGAACACAATATGTTCTCCAGCAGACAAAGAAAATGGTACTTGAAGGGCCACTGAGGACAGCTCTGTGCAGTTATTATTCATGATAATAAACGCCGATCTTTTCGCTCTCTCTGGACATGCTGGCTGACGTTCGTGCGAAAGATAAAGACGAATTTTATCGCCGAGTGAGTTAGATTTAAATATCTTCCCCGAGTAGATTCGAGCTAGTGACGTCCTTACTGTAGTAAAGAATTTCAATTGGAGCACTTAAATTCCCTTATGTGCAGCAAGGAGAAAGCATTTTGGCCTCCCTGCTGAGATCCTTGGAACGCCCCTTGATTTCTCGAGAGAAAGAGAGATTTTGTTTACTCTCTCTTTCTCTCACTCCCCCGAAAGAGTCTCTCTCCCTCTCTTTACTCTCTCTAGAGATAGAAATAGAAGGCAGAACGAGAGGGGAGAGAGGAGCAGTCTCTCTCTCTGTGAGAAAACTACCCTCTCTTTCGAGACTCTTCCTTATCAATGACTCCCACTGGCTTATATATAACTATATCAGTCACTATATAACAGAATCCTACTGATTCCCGGCGGAATATCGCGGACACAAGGCGCGCACATTTACTACCGAAGCCACTCATGAGCTTTTAAAGGCTTCCGATATATTCCAAGTTTCGCCATTCCGGCTCAAATAGAAAAAAGAAAGCTGCAGCAGTCATCCATGAGTAATTAAGCGTATCAGCTTAGCAAAACTATCATTCAAAACTAGGGAAGATGTTTGCAGGATAAGGCGGATTGCGGGTTCTTGTGACATTTTTGTAGAGTTCTGATCACATTAAGAACGAATTTTATTTCTTCTGCTGTAATTACATGCCACATTTTTTATACTTTTTATTCCCTTAGAGATTAATTACCATAGAAATTATTTAGGAATTCAAGAAGCGCCTTGTCTTCCTCCCAACAACACTATAGTCCAGAAACCACCTTGAAAGCAGCCTTGGCGGAAGAGTTGGAATCATAGTTTTCCTAACGGCGTGTTCTTGCCAAAAGTGCAAACTGAGAAAAATGAGTTAAAAGATTCCAGAACATGCTCTTCAGATTTAGTGCCTAAATTAATAGTCAAAGCGGCCTGGTGCATACGTTGGGCCGTCCTCTTCAACACGACACTGCTCTGTGGCGATTTCTCTAAATTGCCTTTTTGTTTTTCGCCTTTACATCTGTCCGATGCCTTTGTCTGCGCTAGTGCAACGCTTTCCTTGGTTGCTTGCTGGGCGTACCTCTTCACTAGGCTCCACATTCTATCTCAGCTTGTCGAGCAATTTGGTTAGCCAGGCTGGCCAGGATCCCCAGTGCTGCGAAACAGCATTCGAAGGTTACGTGCTACGTTCTAGTCAGTCCAAGAATCTATTTTGGTTTACTAACGAATCCGCTGTTGCCCCGGCTTAAAATTTGCATTTCCTCTCTGTTTTTCTTTTTAGTTGCCTGCTGTACACACGATAGAAGGTATTTTTTGGCTACAGAGCCCAAGAAGCAACCATTGTAGAACATTCTAACTTTGAGATACACTTCGCATTCTGTTTCTAACGGCCGCTATGCGGCTGCATATTGAAATCAGCGTTCACGGGCGCTTTCGGTGGTGAGTGCACCCCAGCTCGCAAAAAAAAAATAATAATTTTAATTTTTCTACTTCGCACATGACATCCAAACTTGGCAAAAAGTTTCTTTACAACATGCTCTCTCTCTCTCTCTGTGTGTGTGTGCGTGTGTGTGTGTGTGTGTGTGTGTGTGTGTGTGTGTGTGTGTGTGTGCGTGCGTGCGTGCGTGCGTGTGTGTGTGTGTGTGTGTGTGTGTGTGTGTGTGTGTGTGTGTGTGTGTGTGTGTGTGTGTGTGTGTGTGTGTGTGTGTGTGTGTGTGCGCGTGCGTGCGTGCGTGCGCGCGCAAGAATTTCGATGCCTTTGGCTTCTTAAGTATTGTCAAATATTATGAACTGATTCCAATTACTGCTCAGCGAAGTAATGCGCACGCCGTGTGCTACTGCCCATAGTTAGCAACCTAAAATCCGCCTTTTTCACAAGACCGCTCTGCGCATGCGCGCCTTTCCCCAGGTTGAAAGCAAACCGCCAACCCCAGCTGCGCATGCGCAGTTCTTGGCCTCCGCGATCGGCGCAGCCGCAGCTGATCTCGGAGGCCATGTGTAGTTAATATTCGTGACAGGCGTATGCGATAGATGGCGGCAGTTGTCAAGAACACACACCGTCATTATGGTGGCTCATTTCGCTGGCGGCTGCATCTCTCAAGGGCGTTTTCAACCGGTAGCAGACGAATTTTCTCAACCATTCCCAGAGGGCGCCACATTTTCTGAAAAAGGCTGATTCCTACTACAGTTCCCCAAAGGTCTGCTTTCGGTACGAGTGGTCATCGCGGTTAAACAGCGGCAGTCGATCAGTGCAGGCTATATGCAATTTTCCCCCAGGATAGGAACTCGAGAGACAAAAAATTATCTGCGCCTTCCTTTGATGATGCGATTGAAGTACTCGGCGTTCCAGCTGCAAAGCCTGAGGCAACGTTGGTGTTGCAGTAAGGACGGAAGCAGACGACGCGGCGAAACGGAGCGCTGTCAAGACCCGTGCTGCCATCTAGCGAAGCAGTAACGAAACGACGCTCGTGCTGGGCGAAGCAAAGAAAACTACATTTACCACGGGCATAAGAGCCGTGCAGGTCCGCCAGCCCTTTTATCGATCGTTCAGGAGTGGGGGCACGTATAAACTGCCACTTATCCTCGCACGCGGGCTTTTGGAAAGGGAAAAAAAAAAAAAAAGGCGGGGGGGGGGGGGGGGGGGGGGGGGGGTTAGAAAGCGGGCAGCTGGATTCCGCAGCGACCGCCTGCGGCGAAGCGGCGTCGACCGGAAACGCGCGGAATCCAGAGAACGGTAACGAAAGCGCGGACAGCCGCCGAGTCCGTTTTTCCTTCCTATTTTCTGTCGATCCTTTAACATGTCAATGAAACTGCTTAGCAAAGTTCTATGAAACTAAGAGATGCCATAACATGGCCGTACAGGCAGTTATTTAAACTGCCTGTGCAGTTATTTAAACTGCCATTAATGTCGACGGAAAATTTCCGCGATAAAAAGCAGCAAAAAAGTGGAGCAAAAAAAAAATAGAGCACTCGATTTTATGGAGTTTAACGTACCAAAGCGATTCACGTGTTTGAAGGGCACGGGCTAAATGGAAGGCTTATGAAATTTGTAAAACCTGTGCTTCTTTAGTTAAGTGCACCTATATATATATATATATATATATATATATATATAGAGAGAGAGAGAGAGAGAGAGAGAGAGAGAGTTCTCCGCCTTTCGTTTCGCCTCCATCGAAACGTGGCCACCGCGGCCGGAGTCGAACATGCGTCCTTGGAATCAGCAGTCGGGCGCGCGCCCTAGCCACTGAGCCACCGCGACAATTTTTTTTCTTTATTGCTAAATGTACATAATTACCAAATATACAGGGCATATATGTTCACCAGTTCGACAGGGCGTTCACCGGTCGTGATGTTTTGAAAGATGCAGACTGTGGTGCTGAAACCAAGTTGGTGTTTAAGAAGCTAGTACAACTGAGCCAGCGCTCAAGCACTTGATAAGGTGTCCTGTGTGTGGCCCCAAAAGAAGAATGCCTGGCATTTCGCTTAACTTTTTTTTTGTTGGCGAAATACTTGGAGAAACTCGCTGAAAACGAGCAGTACTTAGACGCTATAAGGCTGCAGTGTTCAGCCAAAGGGCAAAAAGCATTGTGCGATGCATGCTAACAACGGGGAGGAATTCCTCCAACCGCAAGGAGTTCGAGCAGTGCGACGTATTTTCAATAAGAGCAGCGCTTAAACTTAGTTCGTCACCTCACTACGCCCACGAGTTCCTTGACCGCGTAATTAAGGAAAAAGAGCGGTATAACGCGAACTCCTGCTGTGACTGTTTTTCAGGAGGACGCCGAGCCAGTGACATTAAGCGAAATGACAAACAGCCGAGGCGACGACGTCAATCCCATGATCTATGAGACGAAAACAGTGGGATCGCGGCGGAGGGAAAGAAGAATACTATTTCTGCGGCTAATTTCTTGCGATCGAGAAGGGTTCAGCCCAACGGGAACTGAAGCTCCCTTGGACATCCTGTAGACGTCCCAAACGTCCGCACGACATCCAAGGGAGTTAACGTGCCCACAAGGAGTTTATTACTCTTGCGAACGCGCAATTCAGTCAGGAGTTTCGACATTCCTTCGCCGCAATGTGCCTATCTTTTTTTTATTTGTTCAAGCGAATTCCAAACGGTGGCAGGGTCCACCACACCGAATAACGAAGTAGACATCGCACGGATATGGGCCGAGCTACCGCGACGCGGAGGTACGTGCTGGTTGACCACTACACACCTGAGATAGTTAACACAAACCAAACGAGAAAGAGCAGACCACGGCTGACGTAGGCCGCAATGCATGCGCGAGGACACTATCCTATATCTCCTTTTTTTTTAATGCGCTTCACTGGACACCATTTTTGTTCCTGACTTATAAAACTGCCCCCCCCCCCTCCCCTCTCCAACCACACCATCTAAAAATATATATACGTTCGTCTACGTAAAATATACGTAAAAATATGTTCGTCTGCATCGCGTTCAAGCCAAGCATTTCCACACTGCACGAACTATAGCGGGAATTCGCACAATGCGAAAATGCGAACGTGTGTGCCGGACGAGGGGGAGACTGAAAAATAACTCCAACGCATTTTCTTCCTCAAAATGCCGCCACTGTAGCGTCCGCTACGTCAGCGGGCCAAAGCACTGAAACGACTCGAGTTCCCCGCTGAAAAAGAGAACCGCAGGTTGCAAGCAGACGGCAAATAAAAAAAATAGGCGAGGGAGGCATGAAAAACACATCCCGCAGTGAAATTCTACACTGGCGCCGTGGGTGGAAAAATAAATAGGGCCAGCTGTTACTACAGCCCGTCCGTCGCGCTCGAATGCGACCGCGCGCCCCGACTCGGAGGCGTGTAATGTTCAGCCGCAAAGCGACAAAGCACGTATTTCTTTGTATTTTTTCTTTCTCGCTTATTCGTTCTGCTGTAGAGAGAGAGGGGGGAGTAAGCGCCGAAAATGCTTTCGGATCAGCGCCCGCCGCACAATGCGTGTCGGCATGGAGAGAGGACAAAAAACCGCGAGACCAAGGGAAAAGCAGACGACGGCCGACCACTCCAGGCGACCGGACCAACCGGACGTCGTCTGCTCGGGGGAGAACTGTCGCGGACGCCATTTTGGCGGTATACCTCGAAACGAAAAAAAAAAAAAGAAAAAAAAAGACACATAATAGCCATGCACACAGCGCAAACATCGGGGCGTCGAGGTCAGCGTGCTTTCGTTTCCGGTCCAAGCGGGGGCCCGGTGCGGTTACGTGTGCGCGTTATTACTGGGCCCCACTCGAGGTAACGGCATCGAGGTGTATTACCCATTGGCCAACTGGGCGAGGTGTTTCAAATGTCGAAACGGAAGTGAGAGCTGGCGAAGGAACGACCCGGGAAGCGAACAAGCGAGCAAGCAAAAGAAAAGAGAATTAAAAACGCCGTAAAAATCGAACTCGCGAAGGGAAGGGGAAGAGAGGGAGAGGTCACCTGAAACAGTGCGCAATCACGCCACCTTGCGGACATCATAAAAGAGAACCGGCGAAAAAGAGAGGGTCGGGCAACATACACAGACACTCGGGGCGCTGGGCAACACGAAATGGGTGTGGAGCACTTCTGGAGCACGGCGAGCCGTCGCCGCGGCTATTGGGGCACCTCGCGGCGGTGGTGCCGCCGACGGTGCTGGGGTCGCGCCGTTTGCACTCGGGTGAGCTGGACAAAACATATCAACCAGCTTCCATCCAAGCTTATAAAGGACTCTGTACTCTTTTTGCAGACCAAGCAGCTGATGAGCTCCTAAGCTTGGCCACACGCTCTAAACAAGTAGGGCTTGAAGTCCGTAGTGTAAAATAGAGCGATTCGACCGCAGGAAAGCGGTAAAATTTGTATTTTGCTGCTTATAATGCTTCCCCTATACGCTTATCTTATTCTCTTAAACGCTCTATAATACTTCCCTTCGAAAGCCAGGTTCCTGCTGGCCGTCAATCCTCGACGGTGACGTCAATACAAAGACGGCACCCGCTAGTCCGTTCCTCTGACTTACGCGTTATGATGAGTGGGCGGAAACCACTAATTGTGACAACCGCTGGTTGCGCGCTTCTCTCTGGTCCGTTTTGTCGTCGCGTACGCGGAATGTGCTCCAAAGACCACTCTGCGCGCATGCGCCGTTCCTACATCCTTCCTACAGATACAACGCCTTCCCTCAAACGCGGAGGAGGAAGAATTAGGCTTGCAGAGGCTAGACGGCCAGACAGGGGAGTGAAAAAACCTCCGAGAAGGAACGGACGGAAAGGGGCACTGCAAAATCGGTTGATAGCAGTGGCTGTAACTGCGCTATTAATTTTGTTTCCGAAGAATGTTTGCGACCTCGCGTTCCGAAAGCGAAGCCTCACGGTCACCGGGGAAGGAAATATTTTTACCGGAGGATGAACCGTAGCTCGTTAAGGAATGTGCCTGAAGGCTGGTTACTCCACTCTTGCTCCCTTCGAGTGTAATTTGTGTTCACAGTGATAGCCAGCGCACACCTTCAGCGATATTCCTGCCTGCGAATAAGTTCAGAGGCTGCGATTTAAAAAAAAACAAAAAAAAGAAAACGTCCACAAACAACAAAACTCGCGGGCTGTCACAATGGCCGTGAATTTGAAGAGACATCAGAGAGGAACGATGATTGCTTGATGACGCTGTTCAGCGACGATCAGAGACGTGAGAATTTGTCCGAAATGTGATGTGAAACAGTTCAAGCGATGAAAATATGAGGCAACCAGAAACCAGCTTAAACATACGTCGCGGAGGTGAAAGCCACGAGGCTCGGCTGTACTACGGCTAGCAATTTTGCTTACTCCGCTTTCTCAAATCGCACGCCGAAACACTAGACACGGTGCGCTCCCAAGCCACGATTGAACAAACTTTTACGCACAGTTGCTCGCGCAGCACCAGTTATTCGTCCGTATGGACACGGAGTGGCTGTCCAGTATGACGCATTCGGGTTTGCTTGCGGAACTTCCGTGTCCGACTTGAGCTGCGATCATTCCGAGAATTTTAAACGGGCGTTCCCTTTAAACCTCAACAGTACAGTCTAGAAAAGTAAGTGAACAAGTGGGTGGGTGGGAGTGAATTAATGAATGGGTAGGCGGGCGGGTGGGTGGGTGCTGTGGCTCTCATGCGTCAGTCTAGAAAAGCTTCCAAACTCACCATGCCGGAAGCGAAACCAATCCCGCCATCCAGATTGCCTGTAGCCTCGCATGTATTCTTCGTTCAGGCGTTCTCCGCTGATGAGGGAAAGCCACCCTCCGGGTGACGGACAGGGATTCACATCCAAGCGAATAAGAGGGGAGAGAAAAAAAAAAGAAAAAGCCCTCCGACAGACACCCAGCGGGCACGGGTATGAACTGAACACCATCACCGAACAATCCCGTCTCGATCAGCAACGGCAATGAACGAACGGCGAAGCTTTTCCTTCCTTATTCCTCGTAATTAACGACGGCGCTGAACGCGTGCAATCTTTGCGCTGCACAGCATTGACCGCGATCCCGACGCAAGCTTATCGCTTCGGACGTGCATCGCAAACAGACCAAGGGCCGCCGAGAGAAAGAGACGATGGACCGGGAGCCGTAGCGCGCGCAATGACGCAACGAAAGGCCCGCCGTCTCTTTCGTTCTGTTTGGCAGCGCAGCGAGGACTATGGGCCTTGAGGACACACGCACAAGCTGGCGGTCGAGCGAAATGTGACCACGTTGAAGATCAAAATGCCAGTGCTGAACTTTTATTATTTTATTTTTGCCACCATGCAAACAGTCGAGAGATTTAACTTGACGGAGACGCATTGACGTAGACGTATACCGGTTTACCGTACCCCTCCCCTGAAGGCACAGTGGCCGCGATTGCATTCACCCCTGTCAAAGCGCGTGCGTAGGAGGGGTCCGCCGAACATGTACACGTCTACGTCAGTACGTCTACGTCAGTACGTATACCGGGAGAGATTTAGCTTGCCGGAGACGCACTCACGTAGACGTATACAGGTTAACAAAGAGAGAGAGAGAGAGAGAGTGTTAAGTGACACCCTGACACAATGCACGTGCTATGAGACTGGCCACACAGCCTCCAATCCGCCAACAGTAGATAAACTCTCTCCCACTCAGCTATCGACCTCAGCCCGCCTCTCACTATTATAGCTGGAGGGCCCTCGTGTGCCATATCAACAGGGTCCCTTCAGATGCTTAATCCTTTATCATTTTTGTGGCTCTGGACTAAGGGCCCACTTATGTTATCTTTGTTTTTGTCTTAATTCAATAAAGCTTATTCACTCATTCCGGCCACCAAACCGATCAACGCCTCCACCATAATCAGGCTCTCAAAACTGATGGCTGGCCGATAACTACCACCATCGACAGCCTCGAAACCAGATTTTATCTCCATTGGCATCCCCCTAACTGAATTAACTAATACAGCACTCTTAGACTGAAATACAGTGTACAAGTGCGGAACCACTTCAATAGTCAATAATCCGCTAAGCGGCCAACCTGTTTCCTTGGGCATTTTTTTTTTTGTCTGCCTTTATTTGTATCGGTCCCTCATCCTTCATCTCTCCATTGGCTTAAGCCCGTTACACCCGGTAGTGCGGGCTGGAGCATTTTATTGTCTTTTTTTTTTTTCCGTCTGCTTCAACTCATCATTTGTGTTCGGGATTGAACACCCTGAAAGCGTGCACATATATGTGCCGCACAGTGAAGGGTCCCGAGTTGAGTTAGACCGCCTGTAGTTCTCTAACTTGCTCTGAGACCGCGCACAGCACGCGGACGTGTTTGCATTTCAACCCCCCATCCAGATAGGCCCGCCTGCTGGGCGTAGAAACAAGTAGACGGGCAGGAAGAACGCAGAACTACACGCATTACGGAAATGTGCAGGACCAGTTGCATGGTACATGATTTCAACCAAAAAGTAATCCTCGTGCTACAAACTGGAGAGCGAGTAGAAGGCACACAGCATGCTCTCTCTCTCTCTCTCTCTCTCTCTCTGCGCGCGTTTTTGTGCGTGCGTGCGAGAATATGTCTTCTACTTTGCTCAGTTTGCGGGGTGCCGCTTTCGTTGAAAGCAGCAAAAACAAGGTACAGATGCGGACATACGAACACCACATCTTCCCTATTGGCAATCACTATTATTCGTCCATGGGGCTAGGCGTCTACTATAACAGTGGTCCTCAGCCACAAATGTGTCGGGGACTCCTTGTGGACTAGTGGATGTGGGGTGACCCTTTGAACACGGAGGAGGAGGAGGAGGAGGAGGAGGAGGAGGAGGAGGAGGAGGAGGAGGAGGAGGAGGAGGAGACAGAGAGAGAGAGAGAAAACTTTTAATGAGCATATAATCAGTAAATATTCGCAGGAGCTGGGTGGTCGGTGCCCCTATTCCAGGGCTCCGCTGGCAGCAGCTGACTTGCGGACTAGCTGGATAATCCAGGCTTGCTGGTCCAGGTTGTCGCTGGTCAGGGCCGCCTCCCACTGCTCGTGTGTCGGGCATGGCACTATTAACGTTGGGTCAGGTTTGTCCTGGCATTCCCAAGAGATGTGAAAGAGTGTGGGGCTTGCACCGCACCAAGGACAGTAACTCGTGTATTTTGCTGGGCTTATCTTATTTAAAATTTGAAGATTAGGGAATGTGTTTGTTTGTATTTTTCTCCAGTCTATAGCGTCCGAGGAAGGAAGGTGTTTGTGTGGTGGTGAGAAAGTTCTTTCTAACCGTAGGTGTTCCAGCCTGTCGCCGTAGGGTCCTAGGAGAGGGGTGAGGTAGGGATGGGGATCCGCCCGGTTTGTGAGAGCTCGGGCTAGATCATTCGCTACCTCATTTCCTTCTAGGCCTTCGTGTCCAGGTGTCCATGTAATTGTGTGCGTCTGGGAGATGGAACGTAATATTGCACACGCTCTTTTGTGAGGTTTTCCGGCCAGGTAGTCCCTGCAGGCTGGTTGGGAGTCCGTCACTACGTGTGATGACTTATTTTGGTTGTCTTGTGTTTTTATGGTGATGGCTATTGCCAGTGATTCCGCTTCCGCAGGATCCTTGGCATAGATCGAAGCCTGAATAATTGGCCTCTTCTTGTGGTCAACTGCAGCTATTGTGAACTTGCCAGGTTCGCCGTAAGCCCCTATGTCCACGTAGACAACTTCCGCGTCTTTAGACAATTGTTTTTCCAATGATTTGACTCTGGCTTTCCTTCGACCCTTTTGTAACTCATGGTGCATGTGCTTGGGTATAGGGTTCACATAGATGTTGTTTCTTGTGGATGTCGGAATTTGTGATTTGATCTCAGAAGTTCTTAGTGCTTGCCATAGCCCTAGTTTTGACAGGATTTCCCTACCCGCCTGCGTTGTTGTTAGGCGTTGTTTCTGACTCTCTAGAACCGCCTCCTTGAGCTCCTCAAAGTTGTTGTGCACTCCGAGTGCCCAAAGGCGTTCCGTTGATGTTGTTGGCGGGAGGTTTAGGGCCGTTTTATAGGCTCCTCTTATGATAGTGTCAATGGCCCTTTTATCAGTGAATGTAATTTCGTGATATGGGAGCCCGTAGGTAATCCTGCTAACGACTAGGGCCTGTACAAGGCGTAGGGTGTCTCCTCCGTGATATGGGAGCCCGTAGGTAATCCTGCTAACGACTAGGGCCTGTACAAGGCGTAGGGTGTCTCCTCCTTATTAAGGAGGAGACAAAAAGCCGTGCCGCTCGCTCGGACATCCGAGGAGCTTTGCGCTAGAGGGTTAGTGCGTGTGACAACATCCCGATGCCACTCCAGAGCAAGGCGAATCAAAGTGACGCCATGGTGCGGCGAGATGTCATCACGGCAAACGCACAGCTATACGAAACGCACTGCGTTCAGTTACAAAATACACCGTCTACTTTGTTTTTTGAACTCACAGTCGTTTGAAAGCTTTAGAGGCTTTACTCGAGTACGCTTTAGGCGTTGAGGAAAAAAAGCATACTTATAGGATTGAGCTTTAAGTCTGCCTAAGAGCGAAAATGGCGAAAGCCACTTTACAGGTCTATTTTCAACAACTGCATCGTCATTGTCATCCCTATCGCCATCATCATCACTATCGCTACTATCATCATTATCAACTAAAAGTACAGTCACTGCCATCGATATAGTACCATTATTGTCACTCACCCCATCGCCTTATCATCGCTATTATCTTCCTCATGCTAGGCAATAACGTCAGAAACAAGGCCCACGCGCGTTGCCCGTGCTACGCTATAGAAACCACACCGTCAGATAAAAGAGCGCCGCGGGGGCGTTTCAACCGCCGGCACCCCCAAATTAACACCGTTGAAAACACGCCCTCCTGTCCGAGGTGCACTCGGTGAATAAGACTCGCTCACGACAATCACGGAAGGGAGTGAAGCATATGTCCGAGACGGACCGACAGAAGTCAGCTGCTGCGCCGCGACGCGAAAGGGGAGTTCGATATACTACTGCTCTCTCTAGCGCGCGTCTCCTCCAGACCGGAGTAGCATCGCCCAATGCATTCGCCTCACGTATGCAGTAACAATTGGCGGTTGCGCCGTGTCGGTCGCTCACGGCGACAGCGCCCAGTCGAGTGAGTGAAAACCTCCCGCAACAACGCGGCCACGGTGGGCATCTGTGCGCGCGAATTCTGAATTAAATAGTTTTAAGGCGCAAAAAACAGAGCCATGCTTCACTGATGTGCGCATTCTGGGCAAAAGCAATGATACGAATGCTAGGGAGTTGATAGAAGCGTTTTTTATCAAAAAGAAAGGCAACTTGTGCGTAAGCGACACATCAATATTATTGTATAACTGTGAAAAGAAATTCCTGGAGCGCGCCTTATCAGGTCGTTCCTGGGCTTTAGGTGGCCTACCTACGCATGGGACGACAAACTATATACACAAGTACGTTTCTTGCACGCAATAAAATCAGTTGGAAGTTGGCGCTTCGTCCTGTCACCTACCTATGTGTCTTGTCTGTTTTTTGCGCCTAAAAACTATTAATTATGAACCGAAACCAACTAGCCTAGCAGCAAGTGCTTTTAGGCGCGAATTCAGCATCTCGGTGGAAGCGCAAAGCACTAGCGCGCTTCTACCGCAAAAGAGAGCAGCCATAGCGGCCACTTACCACTAAACAGGCGGCTACATCGGAGCTGAATTGTTAGGACTGTGGACTTAGTAAGGTGTAGCGCATTTATATAACAAATTAAGATAAGGGTACAAGAACAATTCTTCACAATGAACATTCAGTTTGAGAGGTCCCCGCATCTTTGCCTAGTCGAAAATAACCGCCTGCCAATCATCGGCAGTGGAATGGGGACTGGATGGTAGCCGAGTTTTTTCAGGACCAACCAAGCGTCGGTCATGCGTCGGTCATGCGTCGGCTGCCAAGCATGTTGGCTGAAATTCGGCCAGAAGTGTTCGTATAGCCAACGACTGACCGACTGTTTGAAAAGACCCATCGACGCTGTTTTAAAATTAGGTACAGGTGCTCCTGGCGCGTTTGCTTCCGAGTAATACAGCATTTTACAGCAGGTTTTGGCAGCACAACTTCAGCGTCGGTACTCGCTGGTTACCCGACAGTAAATGATTCATTTCAAGCTATGTGGACGAGCACCGTCACTTCATTTACTAAATGAAATACACTGGTACCACAGCGTAGGGCTTAGTCCGGGGTGCAGTATCTCACCTAATAAACGGTGGAGGGTCCACCTACTGACTATAATGTGAAACGAACGCGGGTCTTGGAAATGAGGTGACGTCAGGTGTCTCGCATTTCTACCAAAAGTTGTGGCTCCGCACCTCAGGTTAAGTTAGTTTAAATATTGCAGACGCACACGAAAAAGGTCAGTGCTGCTCATTAGCGGCACAGAGAGAAACGATGGGACACAGGCACAACGCAAGCGCTACACGCCCGGCATAGACTGCGAAAAGACGCGAGAAAACACGATCAGACCGAGCAAGGGGTTATACGGGGCTCCCCCAACAGCCCCGGAACCGTGACCAAAAAAACAAGGGCCGAGACGAGGGGGAAGCCACGGAGGAGAAAAATGGCGTCCGGAGGTGGGAGGGCTGGCCAGTCGGTTGCACACACCTTGCAGACGACGAAGACGATCGAGTACGACCAAGAGAAGAGGGAGGGGAAGAGACGCGAGGCAAAGAGGAGTAGGTGAGCGAAAACAAGTGACAGGCCCGAGGGAGCGAAGGCGACGCGGGCGAGGGGGACTCAGGAAGATGGAGGGAGACCGAGGAAGAACCAAGGCGGGATAAAAAACGAGCAAGGTCGCCAAACCGGAAACCCCAAAGTCGCTGGGCCGCACCACGATGAAGAGAGAAAAAGAAACTTCACCGCACCACACTGCCGCCGCGCCCTGGAGCCTCCCGGCGCGCTCTGCTAGCAAGCATAGTAGTGTGCGCGCGGCTCCAGCGTAGAGCGCTCTTCTTTCGCCTCCGTGGCCACACTCCGTTCAGAAGAGAGGCAGGCAATTTTTCTTCGCTACGCCTCGCCTTCGACGCAAGGCCGCACATCCTCAGTGGGAACTCTCTCTCTTTCTCTGAGCGGAAAAAAAATAAGGAACATAAAGAGACGCAACAAGAGCTAGTGGGGTGACGCGCGTAATTGCAGAGCCTGCTTTGCGGCCGGCGAGCGATCATCGCCTCTGTCCGCTTCCCCGAAATGAGTGTCACTAGATAACACCCTTCGATACGGGGGCGCAAGGAGGGGAGGGAGGCTTCTCTTCCTCAGTCCCCTGCAGCAGCGACCCCCTTAAGGCAGGAGGTCGCAGGGTTCAGCTTATGCGAGGGGCACGCCTCGGTATTTCGTCACTGCTATCATTAATAAATAGATGCATTTCTTGGGCCCCGCACGCCAGAAATCGCCCGCTTTAGCGTCCACATGGTTTATCCGTGTTATCAAGCGGAGCTTGGAAGATGACGAAAAAGGAATACTATATAACTTCGAAAGAAGGGCATGTCTACTGAGGAAAATATGAAGAACACGAGGAGGAGGACGAGGAGGAGGACGAGGAGGACGAGGAGGAGGAGGAGAAGGAGGATTCAGGTTCTTTTGTGGCAAATCGGAGAGGATGCCACTGCTGCAGCAGTCGCAGCCAGCCATCCGAGTGCGCATGTGCATTTTTTAGAGCGGCAGCTCTAGCGCGTTCATCTGCAAATTTTGCGTTATTCCCGGAGCTAGTGCCTCAGGCGTTCCACAGATGGCGCCACTTACTGGAGCTCCGCATGTTGCTTTATCTCGCGCTGTGCAGCAAGCATCGTCGCATTCATCGTTTTGCCCAGACACGGGAGCACTAGGCTACGGCCAACGTCATCGTCGCATTGATCGTCCTCTGGGAAGAGCCATAGAGCTCATGTGGGTCCCGGCTCACTCGCAGGTAGCAGGCAACACCATCGCCGACTATCATGCCCGAGAAATGTCGATCTGGGGCGAGCACGAGCCGGAAGAGCCACCGCATCCGGTTACCAGCTTTCGAGAGATTACCCGGATGTACCAAGAGGAAAGGTGCAGACTGCTAGAACCGCACCCCAAACTCACCAGGTAACAACAGACGATCCTGCGTCAAGCGCAGCCGGGATCGCTTGCGCATCCCGTACTGATGAACCGGAAGTACCCTTCGGAACACGATATACTCTGTCCTTTTTGCCAATAGGAAAAGGGCACCATGCCGCACGTTTTGGCACAATGCACACAACTCAAGCCTTCCCTCCTCCCCTTCCCGCAAATACCCCCAATCCCCAAACCCTTTAGCGATGGGAGACCTTGTTATCCAGCCCCGTCCTATTGATTCAGCTCGCACTGACAAACAGGGGCCAGGAGCTGCTGGGAACTTATGGGTCCCGCAACTAGGGAACCACCCCGTTATTTCGGGCCCAATAAATATTGATTCATCATCATCTTATTTCTTTTCTAAGAACGTTGGCTATAACCGCGTCGAACATCTCAAGCCACGCAGCCTCGAAATATCATGAGCACGCTTATGGCAGGTAGATGTTGGAAGGTGATATGACTGAGCACCTATTGCTGCGAGACGCAATTTGCTACAACAAAATAAACGATTCTGAAACGAGCATTATTACCTCGGCCACTTAGCCCTCCTCTCCTCATTCTCTTTCCGCTTTCACTCCTACTTTCTTCCCTTCCCTTGCAGCACGGTTCAGGTGTCCACAGAAACACGTGTGACAGACACGGTGCCTTTCCTTCCCTGTGAACCAATTTATTATTATTATTATTATTCCCGCTCAAGTGACCAGTGACGATGACAATTGCTTTTTTTTTTTTTTTGCGGCACAGGGGTGCTTTAGTCTACACAAGGTGGGGGTCAATGACCCACTCTATGTCTCCTACCCACTGGATAACCGGTAGTGCCAAGAGAATTTCGCCGCTCGGGCTGTGCCACTCTTTCATCGGCCGGCAGCGCGCAAGTCAGCGCCTATAAACTCCTCTATCAAGATCAGGGGGGTGCGAGGCCACTAAGTCTATACCTCCAGCAGCGAGAAGAGCCTAATGATGTCAAGGAATGAAAGATGAAGACGTCGTCGCCTGACACGCTGGAACAATGGCAGCGCCGATAGGTGGACGTGTGCCGGTGAAAAATGACTCCCCCGAGATTCGGAGATGGACGGGGGAGAGCACGCCGCCGCGTTGCCTCTCTGTAGCCAATAATGGCAACCGCCAAACACCCCGCATACAGGTGCACCTGTGGGATGTACTACAACCGATGCCGCGATCCATTAGTCGATTTAAAAAAATAAAGAAAAATATACAGGGCTCCGAGTTATTTCTGGGCCATCTTTATTTGTTCCCTCTTCAATCAGCGCAGTCTTTTGAACCGCCGCACCTCTCCTCGAAGCGTTAAACGTACACGGATTCTTATCAAATGCCCTAATCGCAGATCTGCCTTGACAAATGCCCCAATTAAACAACAACCGCACAATTAGGCAAGGAACAGGGCACAAACAAGAACAGCCATGGCACTCAAGTGAACTAAGTTTTACGTCGAAAAGCGATTCTTTACCCCGCCGCGGTGGTACAATGGTTAAGATGCCCGACTACTGTACCGTAGTACCCGGGTTCGATCACCACTGCCGGCGGCTGCGTCTCCATGGAGGCGAAACAGACAGGCGTCCGTGTGCTGTGCGGTGTCATTGTTGTTGTGGCTGTAGGAGGAAGGAAAAGAAAATGCACTGGCCTGCTACTGGCTCTGTAGCTGAGCCACCTCCGCTGCCCCGCGAGGGCAGAAGAGAGAAAGTAGAAAAGAGGCCTGCTACTGGCTCTGTAGCTCAGCCACCTCCGCTGCCCCGCGAGGGCAGAAGAGAGAAAGTAGAAAAGAAAGAAAAAGAAGAGAGAGAGAGAGAAAGACGCGCGCCGCAACAGCCGTCGTCCATCACCTAAGTGGTGGCGGGTGCAATGACGGCCTAGAACAGATAAAAATCGTAGGCTGGCTAGCTCCCGCCGCAATCGGCGTTGACCTACCGTCCCAGCTCCGTAAGGCCAGGAACAGCCACCCTTCACCTCCTCCCGGTGTATTGCACGTTAACGAACACCAGGTGGTCGAAATTACCCCGCAGCCCTCCACTATGGCGTCTATCATAGCCTGAGTCGCTTTGGAACGTTAAAAACTACAAACCAAACAAACCACACTAAAGCGACTCAGGCTAAGGGGGACGCTCTTGAGGAATACTCCGGATCAATTTCGACCACCCGGGGTTCTACTGCGTGTACTGACATCGCACAGCACGTGGTCGCCTTCCATTTCGCCTTTTATCAAAACGCAGCCGCCATCGCCGGGATTCGAGCCTGAGCTCCTCGTGTTAACCCAGCGCCCCAACAACCGAGCCATCGCGGCAGGATTGAGCTATACTTTCGAAATTCCGCGTCAGTAAATACGCATCAGTCCTCCACGCTATTATTGCGAAAAAGATAAAAACACGGCGGCGCATATAACGCGCCTTTCGACGAGATCCAATTGAGTGCATGCGCAAAAATATTTTTTCGGGAGTGTTATGCGCGATGTCAGTGCCCGTTAAAGATCCGCAGGTGGTCGAAATTAAACCGGACGTACCCTCCACCATGCGGCTCATCTTTCTCTATTTCCACTCTCACTCCCACCTTCCTCCCTTCCCTTACGGCGCGGTTCAGGTATCCACAGAAAAGAAGCGACAGACTCTGCCTTTCCTTTCCTGTAAACCAAAATTAAGATCCATTTACACCACTGCCGTAACCGTCCTGTGAGATTTTTTCCGCTCACACATATGGAGCAATGGAGTCACGTGTATGAAAAGACCAAAACAAGAGCACATCCGCTTCTTTACTCGTCTTATCTACTTTCTCCTCCTCCTCTTTAATTAGGCTCTTGTCGAAAATTATATTTCACCAGCTTTTTCAACACTCTCACTGTGGCTTGCACATGCTTTTAGGTTTTCGTGAACGCGACAATTTGGCCACCTCCAACGTCATCGTTTGCGAAGCGATGAAACGGGGAAAGAGATGAAAAAGGACGTACAGACAAGCCGCATATCAACCCACACGCCCGTCTTGTTCCCCACGGGCACACACACACACACACACACTGCCGGCGACCCCCCCCCCTCCCCCCCCCCTTCCTCCCCGCTTTCCGGCGCGGAACTCCCGTTCCTAATTTATCTATCTCTTCGTCGATTCACTTTTCTCCAAACTCCAGCCACCCTTTCTGCAGCTTCCAGATTTCTTTTCTCTATCCCTTTCTTTTTATCTTCGTCCGTTTTGAACAAATTGAATCTCTTCACTACCGCGTTCGCCCGCATATATGCACCCCTCCTTTTTGGGGGGATTCCCGCCTTGCAGCTACCAAGATGTGCCCGGCCTACAATGTATAAGGCGGGTTTTCTGCGCAACATATTGACGCTATTAATTAAAAAAAGCAAAATGTCGCTAATAGGGATAGGGATAGAGAAAAGTGGTTTTGAAATGTGCCGACATTTTTCTGTTACTCTGTCGCTGTATATGCCCATGCACTTGAGAAAGGACTGCTCCGTCTGATTGGCAGCCGATTGATTACATGATTTTTTTTTTTTTAGGTCTGCAGAGGGCAGCTGCAGCAAAGATCCAACAGCAGTGGCTTCAACTCGCCATCGTACCATCCAGACTTCGGGCATCCCTACCAAGTCGCACTAATTATTACGGGGCACGGGGCGTTGTACAAACACGATACGCATTATACATCGTTTTCGTTGTATGCGCGGGGCACTGAGTGCGTGAAAAACGTCGACTTCGTGCATGGCTCAACCTCTAAAAATACAAGACTGGGTGGGGACATTTCTTCAGCGAGTTGATATAGAAATTACTGCCCCCCCCCCCCGCTTAACACCGCCAGATGATTTGTCCACTTTCAAGGTTCAAGGAAACCAATAGCCCCCATCATTTTCAGCTCGTTTTCTCCCCTTTAGAACTGAGTTATTCGTTACAACTGACGTCAAACTCGTAATACTTACATGTAATCATTAGCCTGCGTTATCCCATGGCACTTACATTCAATTTATTTTAAAATTTCGCACCTTCAGCGTCTTAATTTAACTCAGAATAACGAAATAAGGCTGAACGAAGCAAGCTAGGAAACGAGCAGAAGATCATGCGGGCAACAAAATTTGATTTACATTTGTGCCAGATTAATTGCGTCCGGGATAGTAGCGACGGTGTGGTGAAGGTAGCCGGAGGTGGAAATCGCTCGATCTTATAGGATCAAGACATAACCGCGATGCTACAAGTTTCGGCAAGACGGAATACCCACTTTCAATTTGAGCGCGATAGCAGTGATTTCACACATTTACGCAGATATAACTATAACCAATACAGGGCCAGTCCAACCGAACGTCGGCGGCCTTATATGCTCTTCAATACAGTACTTCTGACCCTCTCTCTCTCTCTCTTTTGCCGGTATCCTCCTCGTCTCCGAAGCGAGCGGGCGGTCGGAGTTGATACCTCTTCGCCAATTCGGTTTGGCGGCTCTTCCGACCCAAACCTATTGTTCCCTTCAGTGCCACGGACGCGGTTCGCGCCGCGACTCACAAAGTTTGCACGCTCCCGATCTCATCGCGGATTTGGAAAAAAAAAAAAAAAAAAAAAAAACTAAACAATGACGAGCGTCTGAGAGGGGAGATCACTTTGTTAAAAAGGCACTCCTGCGGGGGCTCCGTAGCTTTCGTTCGGCACTTTCATTTGTCACGCGCTCCTCCTCCGTTTGTTTCCTCCGGCGCCTTCCGATGCAATCGCGAGGATCGATCCAATTCAATTACGGCCCCAACCGGAGGTCAATCGGCCCATCGCGGACGCGCGAGCTGACGTGTACGAGAAAGAAGGATACGAGCTACGCTCGGAAACGGAGACGCACAAGAATTAATGGCGCCCGAACATTCGTTAGGGTGACCTACAAAATAAATTACAAACGGCATGAAGCTACCGATACGTCGCTGCAATAGGCGGTGAGTCTGGCGAAGGAATTTCTCAACTATGCCGACACTTTCCAATTAGCGCCGCAGCGACACCGTGTGGCGTGAATGAGAGCGGAGAGCCGTCGAAGTTTTCTGCCTGGGGCGCAGTCCGGATTAAATTATTTCGCTCTGCAGATGGCACTAGTCTGCATGATGCCGCAACCTGTGCTAACGAGATGCAGCCCACTTACTAGGAAAAAGAAAGTAATAATAAAGAAAAACCTTCTCTGCACCGTCAACAGCGCTGAACTGAATAACAGCACGTTAAGGGCGAGTGGGCTCCTTTGCTCATTTGACCGAGTAGCCGTGTTTACATGAATGCGACAGCTAGCGCATCGCATCGCAACCGGTTCCAAACGCATCGCATTCATGTAAACAGGGGTAATGCGCTAGGAAAGTGCATCGCATTAATGCGCCAAGCAGGGCTGGGTTTAGAGGAGTAAGTCGACTTACCCCTCTCCACCACCCCTTACCACCACCACGCTAGAGATGATGCGCTAAATGTAAACGCTGTCGCATCGCATTACCGTGAGGCGCTACTAAATGCGATGCGATACGATGCGCTACTGTCGCCTTCATGTAAGCGCGTTGCGGGACACCCGTGAGCAGCGGCATGAAACGTTTACCAAGGTAGTATTGGGGAAGCGCGAGAACAGAAGCTGGCGCGCAAAACCATCTGTCACACTGCCTGCGCCGGACGGGCACGCGCTATCCAAGATTTGACGAATCAACTTTCTCCTATAACGCCTGCGCAGGTTCAGCGCGAAGGCGATGATAAGCTCATTTTGAGTCGGCCCAGAGCGGTGATTGGCTAGTTGTAAAGAACTATCTTACCGAACAGCCCAGTGTGAACATAGGCGGTCGCAAGCTAAGGGAGTTCCAGCAGCTATGCTAAATACGACAAATACGATACTTATGGCGGATCCGACTGTAGACTGAACACGGCTTAACAGGCTGGCCTTTCAGGGGCTGGCACAACACTTGTAATGGAGGTCCCGTTGCGCGGGCCACTCCCATAGGCCATAAGAGGGTATCTGGGCGCTTGGCAGGACAAGGGGAAGGGTGTCCAAGCAGAGCGTGATCTTTGCCGTTTTTTATGCGCCAGCGGACTTGATTCGCGCTTGTAAAGCAAGCCACTGTGCCTGTAGATAAGTATTTCATATGCCTTCTCCCACATCGTCCCCCATCACGATTTTCTTTCTTCTCTCCTTCCCCAGTGCAGAGTAGCAGGCCAGATTTGAATTATTCCGGTCAACCTCTCTGCCTTTTCCTTTCAATAAATCCATCTATCTATCTATCTGCCCCGACCAACATTTTTAATAGAGAGTTTTAGCTTACCGCGATCCGCCACCGTGATCCGCCACCGCGCGTTCCACTGCGCATGCCCAGATCCCTTGACACCGATAGATGGCGCCACATACTGGATGTCGGTAGGGTGGATGTCGGCGCGTAGACCTGCCGCGTTGGGACCAATCAGTTTGTGCGCCCTGCCCACACGCAGTAGAGGGTCACGGTGGTGGATCGCGGAACACGGTAAGCTAAATCTCTCTAATGGCCAAAAAAGTTTTCGCCCCCACCAGCCGTCGCACTGTTGCATGTCACACTTAGCGCCGTTATGTGGCGCACAGTTAGGCCAACGCTGGACGCTGACTTGAGCCACGTGAGACGATCTTACCGTAGGCGGTGGGCGAGGGCGGCTGTTCGTCGACGTACGCGATGGGCGGAGGCGAGTGCAGTGGCTGGTGGACGGGGGTGGTGCAGGTGGAGGAAGACGAAGACGAAGAGTGGCGCCGACCCCCGACGGAGGACGAAGAGGAGCCGCCGTTGGTGTCCGGCACCACGGGCGGTGCCACCTTCTTGATGGTGCTCGACCGCAGGGTGCCATTGCGCTGCAGGCCGCCCACTGCGGAGACAAGAAACGAAGACGCACACATCAGGACATCATTCCGCGCAACTCCCTAGTCCATTCATCTGCGAAATGTTAGAATATGGGCCAAAAAGCAAGCTTTGGCCAGCTCTGCTGGTTCCACGGTCGACAAAAGCACAGCGCCAAACACCGGTTTCATGTTACAGAGGCATAGCCGAAGGCAGCTTTAAGAAAACGAATGCAGAGTCGCGTTTTGCGGTGCAAAGGAGAACGCAGGAAAAATAAAAACAAGATATTGTGAAATCAGTGTAGATACTAGTGTTAAACGTCAGGTCAGTATACTAATACATAAATAAGCGTGTCTTCGTAACATGTGGCACCACTTTAAACTCTCGAATATTCGGACACCACCGAAGTTCGGCTTATAATCCGCGTAGTCAGGGTTCACGTGGATCCCGTGTATATACGTCACAACTTCAGAGGGGTGTGTGTGTGTGAAGAATAGCTCTTCATTAGTTTCAGCAGATTTGAACACTCGAGATTATAGCAATACGGACTGGCCCGAAATCGAAACTCTCTGGGTTCAACACCAGGGGCACAGGAGCAAGCACTACCCACGCTGGGAAACCTACGACTACCCGGCGTCTCCAGGAACGGAACCCAGCAGCTCCCGCATTCGATGCGCGCATGCTCTATTACAAGCTGCAACGATAAGTCTCACCATAACCGACCGCTGAGGAACAACCGTGTAACTAACTGACAGCAGTGACCGCACAAAGTTGAGCCCAGCCGAATCGAGACTACAGCCAAGTAACGAACAAACACCTCCCCCCCCCCCCCCCCTGAGTCAACGGCGAATATAATGAACGAGCGGAGATATTACGCAGAACGGCGAATCGATAGCAAGCTCGAAACGACCGAAGATGGCGATACCAGGGAGAGACAAGCGATGGCCAGGAAAAGGGATATAGGTGGCCGACCATGGCACAAATCGAGCGAGTGGATACAAGCGCAACGAGAAACAAGCGATGCCACCAACACGCTGAGTAGCGAATGAGATAAATCGCGAATGCACGACTCCCAGCGGGAACTCCACAGAGTGTCGATAAGGACGTTTTCGATAGAAGGAGACGCAAAAGGAAGCGGCCGAGCAGGAGACGAATGGACGAGGGCCACACACGCGCGCGCTGAAACGATAGCACAAGCATAAAACAGCGGCGGAGATAGCTGGAAAAAAGAACCCCGGGTAAGACAATCGGGGCAGTCACCACGGGCAGCAGCTATAGCTGGGCACAGTGACACAGATGACAGCCAGATTGGGAGCGCGATAACCATCGCCCGGAGGAGCGTCCCACGGCGGCGTCTCCGCAGAAGCGAAGGTCAGCGCGCTTGAAAGAGCACCGCTGCGACCGATATTACAGGCACCCCCGCCAAAGGGGTCGCGCGGGTGGTGAAAAAGGTCGAACCGCGCCACTCGAACACAGTTAGGTATACATCATGCCACTAGGAGCGAAGACACACACCTCGTGTACACCTTGCGTCAACGACAGCCGCATCGAGCGGACAATGATCGAGAAAGGGTTTCCCCGATGCCAGCGCCTCCACCTTTAGGTTTGGACCCAAGCCAGTCTATTGCGCGAGATCTGCGCAGCACGCAAGTGAAGCGTCAGAATTTCTGCCCGAAATATTGTTCCTCCGCTGCGCAGCTATGCTGGACAACACTGTAGCGTAATCAGCCTAAACGAGGCCTTGCGGAAAAACTGTGTCAAGGTAAGGGCATGTATACAAAATGGAAACATCACTCACTAACGGCGAATTCCGGTCGGCGATTCGGACCGCTCTCTGAACTCGCGAAGAAGCAAGATGGTCCAATGAGTAAAGGGACCCCACCGTCGCGGTTAAATGAAAATTCGAGATATTGAAATGATGATTGAAACATCACCCCGCTTTGAGTTGCAAAAAACCCAGCTCCTGCCAACCGAATTTAATTCGCCATGGGCTGTGTATATACATATACGGCTTGATATGTAGCCAGAGATGGACAACGACGCTGTGTACCGGGGCGATATATGATCCTACCTACGTGTCCAAGTCTTGCATGCCATGTTTGTAAACTTGCCGTCAAGTAAATGGTATTTTTATCGAAGGCGAAGGCGCAGCGCTCGGCACACAACGCTTCTTTGGGCTGCGCGCTTCACATTCCAGTGGTATAGTTGGGAGCTATAACGCACCGCTTAGGTTCTTAATTTCCCTCTATACTTTCGTACTCTCAGCGCAGATAAAGTTTCCGACTAATATAATGCTCCGAAGCAAGCCGTTGTGGATTGGATACTTTCGACCAAGACTGTACACGATCCTTCGCAGTCTCCCAGCACGCACACACTTAATAGCGTTTTTTGTATTTCGTTAAGGCGAAAGCCTTACTGGTCACCTTTGCGAAAACGTGTCCGCAAAACGTAGGAGCAAAATTTAGGTCATGAATGCGTATGCAATGACAAGTGATATATAAATGACATGTAATGCCTAGTCATGCCATATGTGAGTCATTATTTTAGTAATTAGTCATGAGGGACCAATGCTGTACACGATCCTTCACAGTCTCAAGCCCGCAAATACTCAACGGCGACTTTTTTAAGGCGAAAGCCTTACTTGGTCATGTTTGCGAAAACGTGTCCACAAAACGTAGGAGCAAATTTTAAGTCATGAATGCGTATACAATGACAAGTGATATATAAATGACATGTAATGCCTAGTCATGCCATATGTGAGTCATTATTTTAGTAATTAGTCATGAGGGACCAATGCTGTACACGATCCTTCACAGTATCCCAAGCCCGCAAATACTCAACGGCGACTTTTTTAAGGCGAAAGCCTTACTTGGTCATGTTTGCGAAAACGTGTCCACAAAACGTAGGAGCAAAATTTAAGTCATGAATGCGTATGCAATGACAAGTGATATATAAATGACATGTAATGCCTAGTCATGCCATATGTGAGTCATTATTTTAGTAATTAGTCATGAGGGACCAATGCTGTACACGATCCTTCACAGTCTCTCAAGCCCGCAAATACTCAACGGCGACTTTTTTAAGGCGAAAGCCTTACTTGGTCATGTTTGCGAAAACGTGTCCACAAAACGTAGGGGCAAAATTTAAGTCATGAATGCGTATGCAATGACAAGTGATATATAAATGACATGTAATGCCTAGTCATGCCATATGTGAGTCATTATTTTAGTAATTAGTCATGAGGGACCAATGCTGTACACGATCCTTCACAGTCTCTCAAGCCCGCAAATACTCAACGGCGACTTTTTTAAGGCGAAAGCCTTACTTGGTCATGTTTGCGAAAACGTGTCCACAAAACGTAGGAGCAAAATTTAAGTCATGAATGCGTATGCAATGACAAGTGATATATAAATGACATGTAATGCCTAGTCATGCCATATGTGAGTCATTATTTTAGTAATTAGTCATGAGGGAGCAATGCTGTACACGGTCCTTCACAGTTTCTCAAGCCCGCAAATAGTCAACGGCGACTTTTTTAAGGCGAAAGCCTTACTTGGTTATGTTTGCGAAAACTTGTCCGCAAAACGTGGAAGCAGAACATGGAAGCGAATATCAACGTGTGATGTGACGTCAAATCAAGATGAGGCTGATAGTCATGCGTATGCAATAACAAGTGGTATATAAGTGTCATGTCATATGAGACATTATGGTCTAGTCATGAGTCATAATCCCTTGTCATTTGTCACTCAGATTGGAGATACAATGTGCATTACTATAGAGTCCGTGACTAGTGTCTACAGTCATGACACGAAAGGCTGGGTCATGACACTCAAAAGTGCTGAGATATGACATTCTAGGAGCAACTAAAGAGCTGCAACGCAAATACTTTCGCATATTTACTATGCAAACATATGCAGTGCTCTCAATGTTTTTTTTTTTTTTGGGGGGGGGGGGGGGGGTTCGTACAAGCGCCACAGGCTGACGCCGGGATATGGAAATCGTGCAACCTCTACAGCGCGATCCAAGCTCCTCGGCCCCCCAGCACGCAGCGCCAGAGGGAGTCAGCGTTCAGCCTCGAAGGCTTATGTGCCAGAGGACTATCGAGTAGGGGCCGATGTCCGTATGTGGGCTATCGGGGACGACCACTGCCTCTCGACGAGGACACGGCAGGTATCGGTCGCCGCTTCATGCCTCGCCGCACGAGCGACCCCCTCTCTCCCTCTATCTTGATGCATGACCACATTTATATGCGCTGCCACCGCATCGCATTCATATAAGGTCCTGCGAAGACAGATGGGGTGGCGATGGTCACGTGCGACGTTACGTAATGGGCCCAGTTTGAAAAACCGGTGCAAAAAGAAGTGGCAGCCTGAAGAAGTGCACGTGACCCCCGTAGGCGTGATCGGCGTGATCTCGGCGAGGTGGAGCCGCCGCTCGAGGTTATCGCTAACACGGAGAGAGAGCATTGTTTATACGCGCTGCCAGGCGAAGTTTTCGCCCTGCTGCTGTTCGCTAGAGCTACCTTCGCCATGTTGTTGCCCCTATATATTTTTGTTGTCGCTTACCTTCCTCCGTGCAGTTTGAAAGTGAGCACCGGAGGAAAACGGTGCCTCGTTCGGCGGACCACCCTTCCGCCCATGGCACATTGATTCCATAATTCCGTAGCCTCAAGCGAAGTCAAGTGACCACAGCGAACATCTTAGCGCCAAAAAACCCTATCGACCGTATAGTATATATGTATATATGGCGGCCGCGTGGAAATTCGTTTAGTTGGCGGAGAGATGGCTATCACTGACCTCCTCTAAGTGGCACGGGCAGAGGCACATTATTTTCCATTGTTGCAAAAGCAATACTACGCCAGGTTTCTGCCCGTCGCGTAGTTCGTGGCCGCAGTCACGAATGACCTTGAACAGACGTGAAGAAGAACGCTCGGTCACCCGCAGCTATTGCTCTCGCTCCATATTCGGTTCAGCAGCGTTGAACCCTTCATTTTATTTTTCGGTGCCCTCACCATACTACAGGTCACTGACCTATAGCTCCTTCAGACATGTCCACGTTTTGGCACAATTAAAAAGCGTATTTGCCACAATTTACTCTTTTCAGAACATGCCAGCTATGCGGAAATGGCGAACTAGTTGCCGCAAAATATCTCCGCAACCGCCACATCACCCCAGCGCGTGCCGATGAAAAATCGGGCACCTCCGAAACTCAAAGACGCCGAAGAACCATACAGGTTCTCGCGGGAGGGAGGGACGGATACCGAAAACCGGCCGCGGCGGGGCCTCGACGTGATGGCCAGATATTGAGCGCCAGATTCGCAGCTGGCCAGATAACGGCTGACACAATGCCCAGGCCGGCCGGACAAACAGGAAACGTAGTCGTCGTCTCCGGGCTGCCGCATCTCCCTGCCGGTGTGAGCTCCGCGCCGCGAGCACAGGCGTCCTACATCCGCCAATCACGGCCCGACGGGAAAAAGAAAAGCAAACGGTACCTCGAAGCCATCAAAAGGGCGGACGTGCACGGAAATTAGGGGCAGCCGAGCGCAGTAGCAGCAGCAGCAGCAGCAGTCCCAATCACGCCGACGGATTATGAGACGGGGGTGAATGAGGAGCAGTATGCATCTGTTGCTGTTCCACGATCAGAGACTATACACGTCTCGTCCACGAAGATGGCGCACCGAAAAGTTGTCACGCCCCGACATATCCGATGCCGAAGCGGAAAGGAAAACTAGGACCCGCGGCACAATCTGGAGACAATGGAAAGCACAGACGCGAAGACAAAGCCGCGCAGCAGACGATGGAAAGGGGCGCGACCAAACTAGCAGCCACCACAAGGCGTATACAAGCCCTTGGAAGTGGACAAGGCCTACTGCGCTTTGCACATCAAGGCTGTGCTTATACAGGAGGCGACCGGCGTATGCACGCGTATTTATACAAATGCGTTCCGCGCGTGTGCACACGCGGATGCAGACGACTCCGGGCGAAGTTCCTCCGGCATGTGGACACCAGCGACACACACGGCAAAGAATCTGAGGCTCAGTCTCCCTTTGCGTCCGCCTCGACGATAAGCTCGAGAGAGAGAGAGAGACCCAAGCTGCGCTGTGAGCAATTAAAGCTCCCCAAAAGAACGCACTGCTGTGACAATTTACAGCTGGTCTATAAACGTAGCCACACAAAAATCAACATGCGAGTAAGTCGGAAACAAGTGGCACAACTTAAATCGACAAACTACCACAGTATATTTAATTACTGGGCACTTAAATTACAGAAATGCGTGCACTAAAGCAGTATTTACAGCAAAGTGCGCCAAAGAACAAAGGAACCGCTGGAGAATCGCCATTTCCCGAGCCACAAAGTTTACGCCCACGACGTTCACTCAGAAAGGCCCGAAGCTTTCAAGCGCCAGCAGGTTTTTTTTTTTTTTTTCTTTCGAAACACAATGGCACAAAGGCGATTTCAGCTAGCTCTGCGCTGCACCGTTTTAGTCGTAGACTGAGCCGTAACGTCGCACGATTTGCCACAAGCAACAAAAGACACGCTCGCGCTTTTCGGGACGCGTCAGACTAAGCGCGAACGTCAGACTAAGCGGAACACGCCCCGGCGGTCGTGAGCATCGAGAGTGCCGTGCCGATCTTGCTGCCTTTTTAGCTTATTTTCTGCGAGCCCCGGGAGACGACGCCTGTCCGCCGAGTCGGAAGCCAACAAGGAGGAAGTCGTCCACGACGCACGTCAGAACGTGAGCCTGTCCGGAGAAAGTGACGGCCGCTGTGCTATAGTATACGCGCACAGGCGGAACTAACCAGTTCGACCACTCTTCGTTTCTCTTTCTCTAACCTTTACGGCTGGATTATAGTTAAGAGCACGGCCAAGTAAGCAGAAACTGCAGACCACTTTGTGGATATTCTCACAGCTATATCGGGACAGACACGAAAAGCAGGCTTCTCACCAGTCGAGTGCCTGTCGTTCGAGCCGGCCTGGAAAGCGGTAAGAAAGTCTGGTGGTGGTGGTGGTGAAAAACTTTATGTTGGGAGCCTTAAGTGATTACATCCTAATGACGGGTCGGCTCTTGGCTACGTGTTATGGCCGGAAGCTGGTGCTTCTCGGCGACTCCCAAAGCCCAGTCCGTCAGCCGCTTTTGAACGGCCGGGTCAGAGCTGGACACCGCAGCCTCCCATCGCTCGAGGTCGGAGAGTTACCAAGTGGCTGGAGGGTGGAATTCTGAGCATTTGATCATATGTTCAACGTTTTTTTTTTTTTTTTCGTTTTTTATTTTTTTAGCCCGCTCTGTGGCGCTCAGGTTTGGGCTGCTCTAAAGCCCCTGGCTGCTCCCCACAATCCACCTGATGACCCAAATGCAGTGCCAACTATTGAGTGATGGGAGGCTGCCCTACCCAGCTCTTGACTAGAGGCCCAACGGGCCCTCGTGACACGCGCGCGGATAGCTGCGGCAGCCGCTGGAGTCCCAGACTAGGGACGCCACCTGCATATCCCCTCCCTTATCTCTGCTCAATAAAGGTTTTCAGTCAGTTTACGCAGCCCAACGCCGCTGACGACCGCCTTCGCCTTTATCGCAAAGGGCTCGCAACTTTGCCGTGTAGCTCCGTGTGAGCCGCCTTTGGAGCAAAGAACCTTAATTCTGAAGGCCTTACAAATGCCCGTGTGACAGGGGTATAACTGTATCATGGTGTCAAGCAATGTTGAAAAGAAAGTAAAAAAGAAAAAGAAAGAAATGTCTTCAGACAAACGGAATAAGGATGTGCTTGAGATCACCAATTCTCAGCACGCCGCGTTGTGGTGCGAGCGTTTTTCCCAGCGCCCCCCCCCCCCCCCCCCCTCCTATTCTGAACAGGAAACTGGTACATGCGGTGATTCAGCGGCCATGGCACTGAACTACTGTGCATCAAACAGGCTGCGAGCTCGACACACGACCACGGCATCCCCATTCAGGCGAAGCATATAAACTCGCTTGCAGCGACGGTCTCGCGGACCGCGATCAAACTCCGGCCACCTCCAACTCCGGCACCCAGGTGGCCGGAGTTAATCCGAATGTTCTCATTTCAGGTGCATCTCTAAGGTCCGGGACACAGTACCAAAGAGTGTAAGCGTGAAATTTATCCACAGCTTTTTTCTTGGAGGTTTTACCTCTATCCGAACGCACAGAGGTCCAGAACTCAGTGCTATACACATCTGCCTGCGTAAACCCTAGCGGAAAAACCGTATGAGTCACAATTACCTCATACAGATTTCTCATAAAAGCTCATACTAACCTGATACAAATCTCATACAATCTCACATATTTCCCATACGTTGAATGATATCTGTATGAGATTATATGAGAATTATAAGAGCTTAGTATGAGAAATCTGTATGAGGTTATTGTGACTCATTGAGTTTTTTCGCTTTTCGCTACGGAAGTGCGCTCGAAACAGAGAAAAGTGTGTTCCGAGACTTCAGCAGCTGATATTACTTGGTATATCAGCATATATCAGCACAAACTCCGAGCGAATTAGATATCGGAGGCTGAAAAGCAATCCTGTTCAGTGGAGGAAAGCAACGCAAGTTGTCGCTAGTGGCTCTCACCTCACGTTATTCAACCTAAGCAAGTGCGCCCGGCGGCTCTCGGCTTCCTCGCCATGGCACGCGAATGGTCACACTGTTATCTCTGCCCTGCTTAAGATTAGACGCACTCACTGGCGAGGAGTGATACACACACCTGGGGCGCAAAGTGCGGCTCCGATAAGGGGTGGGTCGCTCAGCCAGCGGGCCTCCGCTCGCTCCTCGACGCCAAGGTCGACGACATCGTCATCATACCTTCCGACCTCCCGCCTGTGTCCGCCGAGATAAGGGCTCAGCGATACGAGCCATCGTCTTTGAGAAGAAAATAAAAGGATATGAAGTGAAGCAGGTCGCCCGATTATGTTGACGTGGCACTTGGAAGAGAATACAGTGCTTGCGAGTCCCTGCAAGAAGTCCTCTGGACTCAAAGGAGATGCACACGTTTCCAGCGGCCTTCTGGGTTGACGTGTTCCTTGCAGAGTAGGAAACGTGCGCAGCAGTTTCACTCGTGGGGCAATTCGTCAAAAGAAAAGTAGACAAAGGGCATGTGTATTATATTGAAGCGGTGATTGCAGTGCAAAGCAACACTCCGCGTCTGCCAAGGTCCAAGACCAGTACGCCCAAACCATAAAGTTGGTCCGAATACACAGCCACTTTTCTTTGAGGAAACTGCTGGTACGTTGAATTTTTAATGTTATAGCTAACGCCCTTTAACGGAATCAGATTGTAACCAGAGTTCGGTAATCACACTGCTTCATACTATTCGAAGCCCAAGTAACGCTAGCGAATTTTCGCTTCAAAAAGAACCGCTATTTAGCGAGTCCCTTCCCTGTAGTTTTTCTTTACTGCTCAGCCTTCACACTCTGTCTCGCTCTCCCCCGCCCGCTCTTGGTGAGAACCTCGGTGGCGAAGGGTTGGCTGAAGAGCATGGCAATATAAAAAAAAAAAAAAAAAAAAAAAAAAAAAAACACTATCTACCCCCCCGAGCGTGCAGAGAGGTTCCATTTACGCCAGATACCGGAGACGGGCCGGCGGATGACGTCACACGGACCGAAGTGCGGCACAGACGACAGCAGTATACGTACGATCCCTCACACCCACCCCCCTCCAAACGCTATGGTGGCGTGGCAACGCTGTTTTCTTTTTTCCCTATTTCCCGAGCAACCGAAAAAGCACTCGAGCAGCTGTTCTTACTACGCGGCGTCCGTCCGTATATGTTGCATGCAGCATCATAGGAGACGAGCGAGAAACGAGTGAATTTAGTGCAGCTTTACGCAATCTATAATACAATGCTGAAAGCCGCCATCTCGGATATAAATGTGCGAACATCGATTGTGGACGCACGGACGTTTAAAATGGTTGGCACATGCAAGATTTACGCGTGTGGTGCAACCCGTACGTAGTACATGGGGCGACGCCGAGGAAAGCGGAACCGTATGCTGCAGGGCAGACTGAAAGGCGAACAAAGGAACTTGTTAGAAACGCGCGCTTTTCCAAGTTTGGCACTTTCAGGGGAACAACGTTACAAAACAAAACAACAAAACTGCCTCTATCCGCTCTCCTTCATATTTTCCAGCAGCCAAGCCCCTGCGAGCCTGGAAACAGGACGAAGGTTATTTTTTCTGGCATTGGTAGCCGGTGACAAGGGAATTACGGACAATACAGTACAGCAGTAAACTGACGTTTTCCAGTGATGGAGGTATCAAGCAAACCAAATATTCGGCCACCTATACGAGGCAGATTTAAGAATACAATACGATTGCGGCTCACTCGTTAGCGTCGAGCTCGGGGATTGACAAAAAAAAAAAAAAAAAACATGCAAAAACGATAGTGCCAAGCGCTTTCTAAAAATGAAAAAAAAAAAAAAAAAAGAAAAGTGACGAGGAAAACGACTAGAGGTAGCAGAGAGATGTGTCCCACTGGGGATCTTGTCCTCCCCGTCCAGTGCCGTCGCAGTTCATCAGCTGCACGCAACTAGCTCTGCCGCAGCGCGCAGATGAAGGGCGCCGGCCGACGCCAAGCCCACGCAACTACGACACGCGCTGAAAGCCAAAGCTGCGCGAAGAGCTTCCGGTTTACGCACACTCCCCGCCGAAGTGCGTCGAACCAACGGCGCGAAAAAAAAGGTCGGCAACGACGTACGTAGCTGAGCACACATCCTGCGGAAGAGACGCGTCACAGCGTGGGAGACGTCGCCGAAAAAAAAAAAAAAAAAAAAAGAATGAAGGCTTTTATCCCAGCCCGTACGCGACAATCGCTTAGGGTTTCAAGTACAAACGCTGCGACACTTTGCACCTTGTTCTCTGCGGGCAACGACTTCGGCGGGGCGGTACGTAGCGAAGTTCCTTTCGCACGAAGCCAACGTAAACAGCTAGCCTCTTGGATACATCTCGGTCACAATTCCCGCACTACGTTTTGTGTATTAGAGGCTGCGTACGCGACGTCACCAACAGAAGCAGCGTTACCGGGGTCACTCCCCCGACGGTTCCCAGGATCTCGGATTGCATGCACTTCCAGCAAGGGCGCATCGCACGGCTCACAAGATAAACACATGAGCCAGCCCATGGTAACATACGGACACTATCCTAGGCATTCGTACCGAAAACTGCGCGCCAAGGCCTCCGCATCAGTGGCGTCAGGTCAGAAATTACACTATGGTGTTCGCCTCAGCCACACTCCAGAGAGGCCATGTGTACTTTCGTGGTAATGTGTACTTTCTTAACCGAAGGACAAGCGTTTTTCCACACCATTGGAGCTGTGACAACAGCATCCACTCCCTTCTCCCTCTCCCAATCAACCCTGCTTGAATTCTAACCGAAGTATCCCCTAATCTCATCTACCAAACTGACCCCAACCAATCTCGCCTGAACCTATAACTTTCTAACCGCACGGAATAAAGAAAGTACATCCTATATAAAGGAACTCTTGTGGTTAGCAAGATCCTCTAGGTATAGACTCTGGTAGTCCTTTTTCCCTAAGAAAGCCCGTTCGAAGAGCCCCTTTTTGCACTAAAGTACTAGCATGATGAATTGATAAAAAGAAAAAAAAAAGTTTAAAACTGCCAAAAGCCACCAGTACAACCTTGAATTAAACGATTAAGTTACCCCCCCCCCTCCAATTTCATTCATTAAAATGGGAGGGGGGGGGGGGGGTAACTTTACTCCTGTCATATAGCTTTTCATCAAAAAATTAATCACTGCAGTTCCACTTTCAAGAAGAGCGATTGAGCTCTCCTCGCTACCGTTTCGGCGCCGGTTATTTATTACGGTGAGAAGCAAGATTCCGACGCCAGACTTGGCCCGGAGGAGGAAAAGAGAGAAGGAGACCCCGCCACTTCTATAGAATTGGATTCCGCTACAGTTAGGGAAGAAAAGATGAAAGAATCCAACTCACGACTCGAGCGGGCTGATAAAGGAAGAATCGGTAGATAGAGAAATAAAAATTGCCCCAGTGCAACGAGACTATAAGCTCCGCTCGCCCTTTCAAAGTAATCCCTGCTGCAGCCTTCATTAATGAGCAGGGATTCCCAGCAGCTTATTATACTACAAGAGCGATGCAATCGGGAGAGTGGTAGCTCTGCTGCTTATTTATCACACACGCCTTGCTATCTCCTGCTAAATAAAAAGCAATTGTGCAAAGACACTCATAAACCTCCCCGGCAAGCAAGGCAGAGAGGTCGCACTGAAGAGCATACACTGAAGAGACGCACTGCCTTTTCCGAGCGTGTGCTCTGACCGAAGAGAAGCGCAAAGTGCAAAAATTGCCTCACTGCGCTGTTTGGGACAGAAACAAGTGGATGGCGATGAAAAGGCGACGCGCGAGATGAAACAGCTCGAGAATCTTGAGGATAGTGACTACAGCATACTGATCATGGGAGGGCTGAGGGACTCGTTACGACATAGATTTGAAGGAAACCAGCAGTCACCGAAACGAAGTAGGAACGTGTAGGGGTATTTTCTTTCTTTTTTTTTTTAATCTGCGTTTTCATGAATGAGAAATTAACAGTGTAATCATCATTTCACCCCGAAGGAAAACCGACTGAAAGCAGAAGAGAAAAATTAGAAGGGTTCAAAGCTGCTGAGCCGAGTATGGAGAGAAAGGATTAGCTGCGGGTGACCGAGCATTCTTCTTCATCCTCTTCTTCTTCTGTTAGGAACAGCGCCGGCTCGGGGACCACGGACAGAGAGGGACCACGGACACGAGCGTAGTATTGCTGTCGCAATAAAATAAAAAAAAAAGGGGGGGGGGGGGCTGATAAATACGGTTTCTGCGGCACAGCGCGTCGTAGTAGCATTAATGGTTGCCCTCCGGGCTGAGCCGCCGCTGCAGCGGGTCTAGACCGCGTGATTGACGTGATCCTATCCCCCGATCGCCTTGTTGCGCGTCATTCTCTACTCTTTCAATCCCATACAGCAATCACACGAGTACGCAATGAGTGAGGCTAGTGAGTTCGTTTCCACGTGCTAAAAAAAAGAATGGTGCTTCTCTTTCTAATCCTGGGCGCTGGTCTCTCGGCAGCCAGGAGATAAGAGGCGGGCCAGAAAGCGATTACGTCCTCAAATTACCCCGTTCAAGAAGTCAAATAATCGTCGACGTGAAGGGCAAGAAGATCACTTTGAACTAGGCCGCTCTATTCATTCATTCGCTGGTGCATCCCCATCAACGCCATTTTGTTTTTTGTTTCTTTATAGCACACGTTCCACTTTTTATTGTTCTGGAGAACTCGTTGCGTTAAGTCAGGCTCATGGTAGTGGGTTTTTTTTTTTCGAGCGCCGTCCGTTAGCTAGGGGCGCTTCCCACACGTCGAGGGCCTGTTTGGAGGTCGCGCGAGTCGTTAATTGCGGGAAAACTCGTCCCCGCGCGCAAGCTCTTCGACCGCGACGGCGCTTTCGCTCCAGATAACGTTTGGTCCGTTGTGCATCGCGAAGTTCACTACTGCAGGCTGAACGAGTACGTAGCACGCTGATAAAAGCGCTACGCAAACTTTCTCGAAAGACAACGGTTTTTAAGTCGCTTTTTGGTGGTCATGACTCATATGAGGCAGCGATTATTCTATCGGGTCACGGCGGCTCCTGTTTACGGCCCTTGAACGTCCGAGACATAAATATGTGCAAAACGCTTTATGCGGCCCCACAAGCAGCATCACGGCGGCTCCTGTTTACGGCCCTTGAACTTTCGTTGTTCTACTTGAAATTAAAAAGCTTTAACCTGAAGGCTATGGTACAGTAAGGCATGGGACTAGACGGGAGGGCGCGGTGCAGTTATGGCATGGCATATGATACGGTATGGTACGGTGACACGGAATGCTTAGCCTGAGGCCTCCGAAGCGGCACACGATCTAAACAAAATTGCAGCCGATGAAGCTAAGTAGGTCAAATGCGAGGTATGCGCGCCAGCACGTCGCATCTCGTTTCGTTTTCGGTTTGACGGGATTTCGTATAACGCCAGGCGCAGGACGGAATGCACAGGGCTGAGCTGCTTTGCCCTGCACTGGGCGAGCTTGCGAGCTAGCGTGTGCAACACAAGGACGCCGCGCTTTTGACGCCTGGGCGCTCGTCCAAACGCGCTGGGCGACAGCGAGAGCCACGTCCTTCCACGATTTGCATGATAGTCCGATACCTTTTTTTTTTTTTACCTTTTATTATTCCTCTCAGAATATGACGTAAAAAAAATGTCCGATACCAGGAGACGACGGCAGAGAGACGCCGCAAGGGGCCCTACGTGGCGTCTCTTATCGCGAGTGATACGCGGAACTTTTCACTTCGCCCGCCGCCAAAACAAAGGAAGCTCAGCAGCTGGACTTGGTGCTGTGCGGATAAAAAAAAAAAAAAATAGCCAGCAAGCAAGCTTCTCACGCAGACCCACCTCTGCACCTACAAGGGAGAGGCGCATGCATAGGCTTTAACATTGTGCAGTAGCCACGACAATGCGCGCTCCCACGACTATTCCAACAGATATGAGCACTCGAACAGCCTTATCGCGGATCCTCTATACCGTCGCCGAGGCCGCGTGGCCAATAAATATGCCGCTTCTATCCCGTCGCATCTTATCAACTATGCCCTGTTCTCAGCGTTCGGCCGTGTTTCCTACCAGCCGTCTGCTGCTATACGTGTACTATGAATGAAAATTTACCTATCGCTATTAACTTCCGCGATTACGTTGAACCAGGCTATGACGTCGCTCATCTTCCCGGTCGACCTGCCCTGCCTTTGTGCTAACGTACCGGGTCATCCACTTCTAGCCATAACACGGTTGGAGATAAGCGTCCGACGCAAGCACATATCCAAACAAATCGGTATAACCACAGAGGGGAACGCCTTGAATGCAGTGACCGTGTTACAGCTAGAAGTGGACGACCCTGTACATCGTAACGCATCTCGATGACTGTCCAACAGGTACTGGGATCATAACCCAGCACCTCCACCACTTGTAAGCTGGGCAACAAAGCTTTATTTATTGTCACTACTGACAACAATGGCGTCGAAGATCGATCACACCGAACGAAGGTTGATGATGACCATTCACAAATGAAGATGAAGCTTACGAAGTTCACGAAAAGTGCTCGCAATATATGTGACCTCTTCCCGCAACAAGCCACCCTCCTGCAACAGCATCTTCGGCCACAATTGTGAAACCCAAGTTCCCCGCACCTGCAGGCTGCTCGATTAGAACTGCGAAAACTCGTTCCTCACGATAAATGAGAAATATAGAGATTTAGCATACCGTGATCCGCGATCCGCCACCGTGACCCTCTACCGCTCGTGGGCGGGCTGATTGATTCCAATGAGGCAGGTCTATGTGCCGACATCCAGTATGTGGCGCCATCTATCGGCATCAAATTGATCTGGGCATGCGCAGTGGAACGCGCGGTGGCGGATCACGGTAGCGGATCGCGGATCACGGTAAGCTAAATCTCTCTAATATCAGCCTTTGAGGCTCGAATGCGGTTTTCATACGCGTTAGGAATCCCAAGCTAAAGGAAATCAAAAGGCAGCGAAAAAGAAACGCGCAGCAAATAAAGCCCTTAGCTCGCGAAAATCGCCACCTCGTGACTGAAGCCGACGGAAAAGGTACGAAGGTTGTTCGCGAGCGCACACACATAGTGGCGGAGGCCCGGAGACCACACGTTCTCCCGTCCCCTCAGACCTTCTAGCGTCCCTCAAGCCCACCCTCAAAGGTCGCCGCAGCGGCGCGGGCAGCGAACCGCGACAAAACAGCCGGCACGCTGACAGCGAGTCTCGGGATTCCACCGCGCCGTCTGCTGGCACTGGTTGCGCGCCAGGCACTTCCTTCCGTTTACTTGTGCATCCCAAAACGCCACCCGCAGCGGTTACAATGTTACTCGGACTCTCCGATTAGCATTCAGCCGACGACCACTCCCCAGATAGCAGCAGCTAGGCCGCCACCTGTCGAGCGCATTGGGCAGCTTTCCGGTTCGATATTGCTGCGGATAAGTTTCAAGCCTAGCGGGAGGCGAAGCTTGGGTTCCTTGAATGCAAAGTGAGCAAGATGGGAAAAAGCACAGCGCCGTCGCCGCTTTCGCAACGAGCGCTGAGCCGAGCGAGCTGCGCCACGTCGCGGCAGCGGATAGTGTTCTCCGAGTGCTCAGAACGATATGGATAGATGCAGGTACACCTGCACGCACTCTCACAGGAGCCGACTTGTGAGGAGGAAAGAAAATGCACTTTCTCGTGATTGAGAGTAAACGCAAGCATGAAATGCCTTCTTGCATATACATAGCCACTAGAATGTCGGTAACCTGAGTTATTTCTCTGACCCACACAAATTAAGAAGAAGAAATGGGCATGGGCAGGACATGTAGTGCGAAGAGAGGATAACCGATGGTCGCTTAGGGTAACAACTGGATTCCAAGGGAAGGGAAGCGTAGCAGGGGGCGGCAGAAAGTTAGGTGGGTGGATGAGATTAAGAAGTTCGCAGGGGTCAAGTGGATGCAGCTAGCACAGAATCGGGTTAATTGGAGAAATATGGGAGAGGCCTTCGCCCTGCTGTGGGTATAGTCAGGCAGATGATGATGATTATGATGATGATGATGATGATGATATACATAGCTCATTCTAGAGAATGAACCTGGCTGCAAGGTCCCGGTCGTCTCGGCCGAACAAAACCATCCGTTCGCACCGTCGCTCGAGCGGCCGAGTGCAACGCCAACGGACCTTCCGCCGCACTCACTGTTTACTAAGGGCTCCGCGCTGCACCAAGGGATGTCAGAGCAGCTTAGAGAATCATGCGTGGGCTGCATTTATCCGCATCCCTTCCACTACGGCGTTCATCATAGTATCGCTTCGGGCAGTTAGTAAACCCCGTAATTTATCATAACCGTAGCTTACAAGGAGGAGGAAGATGAGGAGGAGGAAAGGCAGGGATGTTAACCGGTAAAAGAAACCGGTTTGCTATCCTGCACTGAGGGATGTAACTTCCAAAATTGGGCAGTGCCCACGCGGCTAAGTGATACCTGCCACTGAGCAGGCGCGAAAGTCCTCGAGCCCGCACCATACTCGGTCTCCTCTACAAAACAGGAGTTGCTATTTCACTGCACCGTGAATACAGCGAGCAGCTGGGTCCCCTCGCACCCCTTACAATTTCAACCGAGTCGAACGGTATATGACAAGGGTTTTCAGGACGCAATCCGGGCATAGGACTGCTGTTACTGTAGCATTTTGGCATTATAGGGTATTTACGTTTCCTCTAATCCTGAAACGATGCATGGCTCGTCCCTTTTTATTTTCTTACTAGTGACATGGTTCTTATGCACTGCGCAACCAGCACAAAAGGGAATGGCGCTGCCGACATAATTTAGGATCTCAATCCATGCACTTTACGCTTCAGCAACAAAAAGAAATGTTAAAGTTGTACCAAGCGTAAATCAAGACAGAAACGAAATGTCTCGGCACAGGTGAAGAAGTAAGCCTGGACGGACGGCTGTAACCCGCCCCGAGGGAATACAAACGAGTCCCTATAATTCACAGAAAGAGCGCGAGGTTTGTGTTAGTGCATTCCGATTGGTATCGGGAAGAAAGCCCAGGCAGCGGCCCATCACAAACGTTTTCCCCTGCACGCGTCATGTATCGAGCGATCGCAACGCGAAACAATAATACGTGAACACAAAAACCGGAGGAACATAGCGCAAGACCGGAGATGGTGCTGAGGCGCACTGCCTTGCATACTGCATGTCTTGCCTCCCGGAGTTTTCGTGTTCGCCCTTCACGTGCTGAAATTGTTACACTGACCAACTGACCGAAACTGCCCTGTGTTCGCCTGCCACGTCTTCTTCCGAGTGACCTTCGTCCCTTTACGCTGTTTCAACAACGAGGGTGAAGTGGTGGAGGGTGAAGGTACACACCACGTTCTGCTTCCAGGATGTGCGCATACCTGCAAACGGAGGGCAAACAAGGCCGCGTCGTCGCGACAGAGGTCAAAAGCTCGTGGTCCGCGGGCGTCCCTCCTCCCTCACTTCCCTCACACCCCCTCTCGTCCTCGCTGTTCTCCCTAGGCGTTCGTCTAGCACGGCGCGACGGTGTTGCACGCTGCGGCTCGTCCATCACAACTTCATCACACGTCAAAGGCGGCCGAAGGGGAGAACGCACTCGCATCGCAGTCGTGCAGTGGTACATGTGCGGCCACAAACCGACCGTGACGAACGTCAACATCGTCCTTGTGGCAAACAGAGGGGAAGAGTCTAGGCGAAGGCACTACTGCTGTACCCTCATATCCCACCTGGAGCTGCCAGTCGGCCGACTATGGGGGCACGCTCGCCATAAGACAATGGAGAACGCAAAGCCGGCGGCATCTGCGGAGGGAGACATGGGCCACGCCTATTTTATCGGGGATTGTTCATAAGCAAACATCACCCCCCCCCCCTTTTTTTTTTCATCCGCCGAAGAACGAAGCGACAGAAGGTACGCCGAGTCCGAGCCATGGCAACACCCTCTTGACCATGTGTTGGCCAAGGCCGAGCCCAACGGCGGGGACGCAGGCGTCAGTCACAAAGTAATGATGGTAACGACGGGTCTTGTGCGAACGTCTTTTTTTTTTTAATCAGCAGTATGTGCTGTTTTTAAGGGCCGACGTAATAAAGATGTACAGTACGGTCCACTGTTAAAAGGAACGTACAATCGCACGAAACACAGACTTCGCAAAGCGCTGCCGCCGAAAACTGGCGACAAGTGACAGCACCGTGTGCATGCTGGAGAGGAGCAGCCAGTGGTGGTGACTACGCGGCAGAGCTTCGCAAAGCGTTGCAGCCACTCGCTGTCATGTTCCCTTTAAACGTGGACCGTACTGCACAACGTTATTATAAGCGTTCCGACGACCCAATAAAGAGATACAGTGAACCCGCGACCATTTGGAAACCGCTATGGCTATGGAAAATGATCCAGACATGAAGTCCGCGTTGGCACTTCCTTTCAAACTTCGTTCACGCAGCTTGCTTGGCTGAGAGCTCGACAGGTACTGTTCGATATGCTGAAGTGACCGGGCGCCTCGCTGGGAGTGAACGGAAAGATAAAAAAGGACCGGTACTTACAAATCCAAGTTTCGGGAAAAAGATCACAGGAAAAAAAAAATAGCCTTTTGCGACACACAAGCATAAGGACCCTCCAGCCAATGAAGCCGGCCGATTGGCCCGACAACACGGTTACTTCCCTGTAGAGAGGCATTGAAAGTGGCTCCCCCTGGCTTATTACAAACTTACACCGCCTTGGGTGATACCAATTCTTAGGTGGAATATGACCAACCGCAACGTAATGGAATTTTGCTGAGAACATAAGCGAAGAGTTCCATTTATTTATTTATTTATTTATTTATTTATTTATTTATTTATTTATTTATTTATTTATTTATTTATTTATTTATTTATTTATTTCCCATGCCTCAAATGCCGCTGTGAAGGGGTTTTACATGAGGGGTGAGCCTTAGGTGATGCAGATGAGTTTTTCAATGAAGTGCTTGAAGTGGATGTGATTGCAATGACTAACAGCAGTAGCAGGAAGGTCATTCCAGTCCTTTGGTGTCTGTACAAAAAACGAGGAAAGATGGGCTGATGATCGGGCTGAAGGTGAGTATACCATCTTATCATGGCTGAGGCGAGAGGACTGGCGGTGGGCTGGTAGAATGGCAGAGTTTCGAGGGGATTCATAATAGAATTTATGGACGAGGGAGAGGCGGGCGACTTTGCGACGGTGAATAAGGTTGGGGAGGTTAGCTTTTCTTTTGAGTTTGGTAGCACTGGACAGAAGGTAGCGGCAAAGCCCTTCAAAGGGCTTTGCCGCTGCCTTGTTCCGCTGCATCGACGGGAAGTTAAAAAATTTGTTGTGGTTTAACTCTGGTTAACCCTAGTTGAATTGCGACAGCGACGGCGGAAGCTTCTTTTGCCTGCTACATCATTCTCCTATCACGGCCTATCAGTGTAAGCAGCTGCATTATTGGGGACACTTCAGCTCATCCTTTTTGGGTACGACGGGAGAGCGTAAGTTACCAGTCTTTTACTTTTTCTTCTGCTCCTCCTCCTCGGCTGTTCAAGGTCAAGCGTGGCTTCCGCCGGGACCATGCGACGGCTCTAAATCTGGCGCGGTATTGCTATCGCAATAATAACAGACATAATTGTATTATAACCCCCTTGGTCGCATCCGGTTATGACCGGTGTGCATGCGCTGATGAGAAAGGGCACTTCAAAACACACTGCACCGTTCTGAAATGTGGCGGGTAACTCAGCCGATGTACCGCCAGGGGCACAGTCGATTTCATCACACTTTTCACCGAAAAAAAACTCCAGTCTTTACAGCATAGTCGTGGAGGCATTTTACGAATTAGATTAGTGTCACACCCCTCACTTCGGCGACGGGGCCAATCACCTCCTCGATCCTTTCCAGAGGTCATCAGTCAATCCACATTTGCATCTCCTCCGAGTGTGCACCGGCGCAGATTTGCCTCCAAAACCTGAAGCGGGGCGATATTCGCGGGTCGGCACAAAAATGAGCGAGGGAACAGTTCGTTGACCCGCGGCACGATGGCGGAAAGAGGAAGGCGATCAGCACGGTAGGAGACCGCAGAATCTACCACGGCACGACTGAGAACCCACAGAAGGGCTGATGCCGGAGAGCCGGAAACGACGAGACTTCCGAAAACCGAAGGAAGAAAAAAAAAAAAAAAAAAGGAGAAACGAACACGTCGTGCAACACAAGATATCGGCGAACAACGAAGTCGCTACTCACACCCTGCTTCATTATAGAACCGTGCAACGCTGAGCACGCTACACAGATGACGCCAGATATAGTCGCTATAGTTGTATCCATGGCCTGAACACAACCAGCAGCGCGGCTTCTCCTGTATTGGCAAGCTATAATAGGAGGATGGCACTGGTCGATTCGCTTGGCTTGATTCGCGCTTGTGAGGCAATCCACTGTACCTGTAGATATGTATTTCATATGCCTTCTCCCACATCGTCACCCATCATGATCTTCTTTCTTCTCCCCTTCCCCAGTGCAGAGTAGCAGGCCAGAGTTTAATTATTCCGGCCAACCTCTCTGCTTTTCCTTTCAATAAATCCATCTATCTATCGATCGATTGGGAGTCGCAGCTCGCGCCACAACATGGATGGATGGATGAGGAGACAGGCTTTATAAAGCATCCCCTCTGATTCGGGGTGGCGGCTGAACACATATTACGTAACAACTAACGTGCTAGTTTTGGCATGTTGGCAAGACATGACGTCGAAGCGCAGCCCGTTCTCGTGTAATATGCGCGTACTCTACGATGTTATACGTAGCAACATTATGCTTGTATGGCAAAAGGCAAAAGAAATCATCATCACTTGCATTATTTACCCACCATCAGTGAGTCAAATGGAGTGAAGTGCCAGTATCGTAAGCTATTCCTGTCACTGTTCTCTATCTTTCAGGTTTATTAACTTCGTACTTTCGGCTTATTCTAGTTCCTTGCCATTAAAATCTACTTCCCGACTACTGCCCGAAAGCTCAAAGCATATGCTTCTTTAAGAAAGGATTACTATTAAGGATTGGTGCTCATTAACCTCGTACTGTTCTAGCGCATACGAGCGAGGGTCCTCAGCTCATTTGCTAAGCACCCGCTTAGGTTGAACCGATGACTCTGCTATACGCTCCTGAGCGAGCGGCTCTACAGAATGCACTGGCTAGCACACGCCGGCTCCTACGGCAGGCACTGCACGGTTTTTTCGGTTGAAGACAGTGCCGATACACAGCGCACAAGAAGGCACGAAGCCGGCGGCCTACAGCGGCATCGGGGCGAGGAATACACGCAGTTCGTGACCACGCATTTGGGCCACCACAGAGCGTACGGCACCGCACAAACAACACGCGCGCCGAAACCGCGGCGCGTGCATGGTCGGCGCAAACAACTTCCCCATCGAATCCGTGCAATTCTGCTGCGCGTTCGAGCGAGGAGTAGGTTGCAACAACGGGAACGAGAGAAAGTGGGCGTGAGGTATACCGGCAGCGCCGGAGGGAGGGACACCAACAGACAGAGCGGCCCAACAATCGTTCCGCGCCTTCGGATAATAAATACCCCGCGGCTATCAACTGCAGGGTCGGGTAGTTTGTTACTGAAGTGCGATTGGATTGCAGTGGTTGTTGGTATCGGTTAGTTTACACTGCAGCTGGGTATGCAGGTGGTGAGAGGAATCGTTTCGCGGTAGGTGTGACAGTCAGTTTAGTTTGCCATTCCAGTGCTATTATAGTGTGTGTTGGTTGGTGGCGGCAACGCAACTGCTTTGAGTTTGGTTTCCTGCGATTGTTGCTGGCTGCAACTGTACGGAAGCTCAGCGGCCTGTGTGGTGCTCCACGTCAGCACTGCAGTTAACGCCACCAGGACGTGGAGTGCCACTCCCGCAGTACACGCAAAGTATATGCGCCGTGCTAACCATGTTACGTGGTCGTTTAATAAAACAACTTTCGAGCAGAACTTGGCAACGTGACAGCATATCTACAATGGCTAAGAAAGTAATGGCACCAACCACTCCGTAATTAGGCTAGTCGTTACCCACGCGTCCGTTCGAGGTTGTTGTTGTTGTTTTTTTTTTTGTTGTTTTTTTTTGTTTTTTTTTTTGCTGCTGTGTTTTGTTTTCTTTTCTTTTTGTTTGTTTTCGGCAGCAAAGCAAAATGTTGAAGCTGGGGACGGCCGGCGCCTACCTCGGCCGCTAGTACACCCCCCACACGAAGTGACGTGGATTTGGCGATAAAGCAGCGCGTTTCGTGCGTTTATGTGAAAATTCGTTGCCACCGCGTCGCTGTTCAGTCCCCGCCCGTCATCAGGGAAGTAAAGTTGCGCCAATGACTTTTTTTTTTCTTTTTTTTTTATTGCTGAGGCTTCTGAGGCTTCTACAAGAAGTCGTTTTTCACCAAACAGTTTTATAATAATTAACAATATGTAAAAGCCCCCAGTAGCCTTTCTTGTTCCATTACTCTATCCAAGCTGTCAATGAACCCATTCAATGCGCGGCTCGGACGAAGCCAGCGTCGGCAATTCCTTCGCTGAAACAGCGCTTGCAAAACAAAGTTCCCTCACACAAATCAAAAGCTACGCATCCCAAAAACCTTCGGATATTGGCTAGATTCACCAGCTTTTGAAGGACGATGAGCGCAATTTTGTGTTGAATCGAAAACTGAGCGGTAGAAGTACCGCGGCCTTGACCTAATCACGCAATTTCATCGCATACCGCCGTTTCTAATTGTCGCCGCATGCGGTTAGAGCTTAAGCGTTTCTTCTCTGATCTGAAAGCACGGGGCGAAGCCCTCTCTTCGACCTTTTCTCGAAAGAATTCGGCCACATCAAGCGCCAGACGGAAAATTCTCTCCAGTACAAGTCGCTGCACGCAACTTTCCTATTTTATAAGGTAGCTCCGCTACGTTTTCTCGGACTATGTTCCAAACAGCCGAAAGTGCCCTAATCGGCGACGTCAACGCCAGTCCGTAAAAATGCGAGGACGCTAATCACTCCGAAACCCGCACGCAACTTGTCCCTCCCAGCCACGCGCTAGAGCAAGGCTGGCAATGACTCTCCTTGTCTTGTTCGCGAGCGTCACACAGGCAACGACAAACTGCCGCTGTTACGCGGCGCCGCCGACAATTTTCGCGCCCTGAAAGACCCCTCACCCCTCGGCTCTTTACCGCGCGCCCTAAACTGCCAAGAGTCATTATAAGGCAAGCCAGCCACCTCGCGACCAGCTCTATCTCGTATATGGCGTCGTTTACATAAAGGACCTCGGCACTGAACAAGTCGTTCGTCCTCCGCCAGAGGTCGTTTCCAGCGCACCCGCCGCGTCGTCCTCCCTTATCACGTAGTTTCGCCGCCTCGCGCGGAAGCGAAGCCTTCCATCCTGGACGAACTGTCAGTCGCGGTTGCAACCGTCTGCTTTAGGGAAAGAAAAATATACGCACAGGATGGAGAAGAAGGCAGTCAACTTCGAACGGGACGTGTCACCAGGACCGATACCAAGTCGTTGACAAAAGCGTCTCGACCGAAAACAGAAGGAAAAGTTGAAGGAAAAAAAAAAAAAAAGGAACATTGGGAGCTCGATAGGCAGACGACGCACACTTCGGCGAAGCAGACGACCCGGTTCCCATGCGTGTCGCGCGCTGCAGAAGGCACATCGCTGCTCCGCTCGCGCGCGCCGGACGAGCGTTGACATATTCAAGACATGCACGTGGAAATGACAGGACCTTCGGGCAAAGCACAAATCGTGAGAGAACTAAGTAATAAAAGGGGGACTACAGAGCGCGTAATAAGGCGTCTGCAAGCTGCTCTTTCATCGTCGTCAGTAGCTCGAATCGAGCGAGTTGCCTCCCTCCCACTACCCGAATAGTGACCCATCTAACGCAATATATCCTTCTCATCCTTCTCTCATGCATCAACGAATTTATCAGGAGCCGATGGCTACCGAGGGCATCGAAAAAGCACGTTGATTGTGCGCCTGCACAAAAAGAAAAACAAGTAAGCGAACCGACGGCACAACAGCTCCAACTGTATTAAGAAAAAAAGTAAGCAAATAGGGTAGTGAGAAAGCAAATAAAGATGGCGAAGAACTCAAAAAAAAACAAAAAAAAAACGCCAAGATTACATGATGCGCGCCGCCATGCAATCGTCGTCGCAGACGACGGCGACCTCGTTCCGCTGCCAAGCAAAACGCGGTAGCAGACGACGTTGAGCAGACGACGGAGGCCTTTCAATGGCAGCCCGTTGTTGCCCGCATCAGCGGCTGCGAAAAACACCGCATTCTCCGTCGACGGTCGCCGCGGGACTCGCGCGGCCGATCCCATTGAACCTGCAGCAACCGCTAGGTGCTGTAGCGAGGTGGTGGAGTGGGCGGGGTGCCGAGCGCTCAGATGCGCATGCGTGCCCGTACGCGTTTTCCGTGAAATTAGAGCGAGCGGACGGCGATTTTCACGCCGCGCCAGGCGTTCGCCTCAATCTGGGTCGCGCGTACCTCGGCAGGAGGAGGGACGAAGTATATAGCATCCCGTGTTCTTCCTCAATATCGCTCGGGTAATGCCCGCCTCGCGGCCACTCGCGGTGCTGGGCTGGGAACACCCCGGCGCTCGCGAAGTGCGGTTACGTTCAACGGTCACTTGCGGAGGCCTGACGAAAATTGGTTGCAAAGAAAAAAAAAAAAAAAAAGTGTTTGTGGCACGAAGAAAGAGTGCGGTGCTCTTCGCGATTTAGCATTGGTTTGCAACAGCTTAGTCGTATGAACGTGGACTTCAATGAAATCTCTCTTTCCGCCACATTTGGAATGCACCTCTAAAAGATAGAAAGAGTTCGTAACTATTCAGTCCCGAAATCCGAAATTTGTATTACGGAGCAAGCTTCGGCGATCACTCTTATCAATTAACGAAAACTAGAATATATATATTTCGTTAACTAATACAGGTCGCCTCAACTCCTTTTCGATTATGGAAGATATAACAATACGACCAAGTTTCAGAAAGTGTAGTGTAATCCGTCTGCAGATGCTTTCAGAATAAGTGTCCAGTGTGCGAGTACTACTTTAAGTCAATGTTGCGATGATTAAGGCGAGATGTGGAAGTGAAATATGAACTGAGATATATGAACAGACATTTTAGGGCAGTACGAACCCTCGTCCTATTCTGCGCGCGCAATCCCACAAAGTCAACGTGCATCGGGCGAAGCATCACAACGTCGGCTGAAATGATGCATCGCCTGGGCAGAGAAATGGAGCGTCCCCCCGCCTGACACGTTTCCGTTCTCCCCGGAAAATGCCGAAATAACGGATCGTGGCACCTTGACGTTGCGCGCCTCCGCAGACGACAAACGATGCTCCCCAAGTCGATTCGAGGACCGAGGCCCGCAAACGGTGTCAGAAGCATACATGGCAAAATTACTTTTGAAAAGGAATTAAATTACATTACTAATTACTTCGCTGAAGATCGCATAATAGTAATTAAATTGCATTACTCATTACTGCTCCCCCAAAAGTAATAAAATTACATTACAATTACTTCTACTGAGTAATTCAGTTACTTTGAAATTACTTTCTAGTTTACATAAATGCAAAAACTAAGTAAAGCTATTAAGCAAAACAACTTGTTCTCCAGAGTATTCTAGTTCTGCTCAATTCTGTCTCCTTTTGCCAATCCGTTACGCTGGCTTCGGATTGCAGCAGGTCGTTCCTGCTTTCGCGCACTCTACTTTGTTGTCTATTGAAGGAGTGATGGCGCACTTTAGTAAAAGTAATTTCAAGAGGAATTAATTACTTTGCTGCAAAATTACTACCAAAAAGTAGTACACTACATTACTAAATGACCAAAATGAAAAAGTAATTACTTTACAAATTACCGAGAAAAATAATTGAATTACAGTAATTTCGTTACTGTAATTCAATTACTGCCATGTCTGGTCAGAAGAAGAGCCATTCCATCGTGACGCAGTTATTTGAAGCGCCAAGCTAATGCCACGCTTCCAAATCCAGCACACCTGAGTGGCTACAACGGCCTGTTACATTTATTTGTGTCGCTTGAGCAGATCACGACAGGTCAATAATCACCGGTAGCCAATGGACAGCTGAGGTCAGCTCAGCAAACGCTTTGATGACATCTCAAATAGTGTAATTGCGGAGTATAATCCCCCGCAGCGTCAAATATAGGCTGTAAACAATTCTTAGGCTATGGGGTGTAACTCTTCGATGCGGTCTAACATTCGATAAGTTGCCATTTCCAGCTTGGAATTCATCCGGCCTTCTGTTAAAGGCCGCTACTGTTGGATTGACAAACCGCAACTTTCAAGCGTCCGTTTGAAGAGAACGTATCATTGACACATTAGCGACCGCACACCACACCAATGGCTACATGACGAAGCCGGCGGTTTTCGAATTTCGCATGCCTGATGGTCCTCTGTAAGGCGAGTGTCACCAACAGGTGCCCAAAAGGAGACGAGTGCGAAATCCGCAGCAGCTTTCGCGCTTTTGTGCAATTTTTATCGTTTGTTTTGCTCTCACGTTTGAGACGCCAGTGCAGTGCAGACATGGCAGTAATTGAGTTACAGTAATGAAATTACTGTAATTTAATTATTTTCTCGGTAATTTGTAATGTAATGAACAACTTTTTCAGTTTGGTGATTTAGCAATGTAGTGAATTACTTTTTGGTAGTAATTTCGCAGCAAAGTAATTAATTCCTCTCGAAATTACTTTTACTAAAGTGCGCCATCACTCCTTCAATAGACAACAAAGTAGAGTGCGCGAAAGCAGGAACGACGTGCTGCATTCCGAAGCCAGCGCAACGGATTGGCAAAAGGAGACAGAATTGAGCCGAACTAGAATGCTCTGGAGAACAGGTTGTTTTGTTTAATAGCTTTACTTAGTTTTTGCATTTATGGAAACTACAAAGTAATTTCAAAGTAATTCAATTACTCAGTAGAAGTAATTGTAATGTAATTTAATTACTTTTCTGCGATCTTCAGCAAAGTAATTAGTAATGTCATTTAATTCCTTTTCAAAAGTAATTTTGCCATGTATGCTCCAAAAGGTGCAGCCTGAGAGTACCGCCCTGGACAGAACCAGCGTCGGACTGGCAGAAGGCGTCAGAAACAGCGTGCCGCTTTGCAAGGGGGTCACGAAGATCGACGTGCACAACTCTGCAGCGATCACAGGCCACGTAGGAGAAATGAAAAGAAAAAAATCGCCCAACAACTACCAGAGCAAATTGCGGGAAGTGCCGCCGAGCGCACGCAGCCTAGCTGTCCGTCAGAGGTGTTATCACGTAGCCCCCCCCCCCCCCCCCCCCCTTCGACCTTCGCGCAAGCCTTCCTTCCTCTCTCTCCCTGCCTGACCCGTCCCGACGTCAAGGCCGCCCATTTTCTTGTGGCCTTGTTCAGCATCAAGAGCGGGAGCAGCTGCAGCAGCTCTGGCGCATCGTCTGCTACACGCACCGCCGCAGCAGACGGCGACAGCGGCTACCCCGGGGACGCCATCTTTTCTAATTTTAGATGGACACGCGCGCTGATCCAATACAAGACAAAAACAGACGAAGCCTAAGGACTTCAGTCGTCGTGGGACGGGGAGGTTACATAAGAGGAAGGGGCACATTGCCATTGAGTTGAAGAGCTGCGATGAACCTTGTGATTAGGTAAATTAAGCGAACAGCCGAAGCGCCGAGAAACAGGCGCGGGGATTAAACGACATGCGAAAAAAAAAAAGATAATAAAATGCCGCGGCAAGAGGAAGTGCGCACGCCCGATATTAAGGAATCGAGTCCGGGAGGCAGTCAGCGAAGGCGTAGGTAGCACGATAAAGGCTGGGACCTCCCTTCGAGGGACGCGTGCCTTGCGGGTGGACACTTCGTCTTGCACCCTTGCCCTCCCCCCAGGCCCGCTTCTCAGCGCAAGCGGGGATCCCGAAAATAAAAATCGACGAATAAAAGACGAACTCCCCGTCCCCGGAGCCCCTCATCTTGTTATAAGAGGCTCAAGATGAGGATAATCCGCTCTGTCGCGACGACGACTTCGCGACAGCTAATGAAACCGTACACCCACTCGGTGTCAAAAGGTCAACAGAGCGCCGCGTTAATTTTTTGCTTCGCTGGGTGAGAGACGCGAAGCCGGTTGACCCCATGCCACGAGACAGACTTCACAAGGGCCATTTAATGCACGCATGTCCGTTACGCGGAAGGCAAACCGACGAAACGTTACTAGGCGTATAATTTCGATGCGTCGGCGATCAAAGGGTATACTATACGAGTGATACCGATTTTCCAACGCTCATTCATTTTTACAACGCAGACGGGCATTCAGCCGCCTGTCAGCAGTTATTAGGGCGAAAGCCTTTAATGGCTCATGCTGTCGTGGACAAAATGTGTCCCGCTTTTGCGGCGGCTCTGATTGGCCGAGGCGGGATGACGTCACAGAGGTCTCGACCAATCACAGAGCAGCACCACAGTATGCGCGCCTTATATGGTCATGCCAATCAATGATCAAATAATAATTGATTAATTATTAATTAATTGCCTACTTAATGACTAATTAATTATTTACTAAATAATTCATTACTAATTGGTGCCAGTTGAGTAGCAGAATGCAGCACACAGGCTTTCGCCTTTCACTACTTTAGTCGCTAAAGTCCCTCGTGATTTTGATTGTTTACCTCGTTTGCGGGGTACCTCCACGAGCACTGCAGCCACGGAGCTATTGAGAAGGTCCCAGGAAATATTTTGACCAAGCAATTGATGAAATTGTCCCTTTTAAGTGCGCCTGTGGTCCGATTGTCTGGCCGCGGTGCATCAAAGCACGCTATATGTCAATACAACGTTTGTTCGTTTTTTCACTAGCTCACAGCGCCAGAAGGTCGGAGCACACACGCGAGGCACACAAGTCGTCAAACCGGTGCGTATAAATACCCATTCGCGTGTCTCCGTGTGTTCTGTCTTTGTGCTCCTAACTCGCTGCTGAAGGAACTGACGAAATACTAACCTCGAAGCTTGTTCGAATTAAAATAGTTTGCATTTCTTGCACTGTACCAATAACACACCGGGGCACAGTCGGCCTCGCCGCAGTGGCGTCATTGCGCCATGGTTTTCGACTGCGTTTCGACAGGCGAGGGTGACACGTCCACCTCAAACTAGACATCTCTGACGACGAGGTAGCTTCCGCAACAGCCCCTGGTAGCAATAACCACTGGCCCAATATTGGAACTGTGCTGGCAATACCTGGCCGACGTAAGACCAGTGTATAGCCAATATTGGGCCGATGGTTCGTACCGCCTGGGGTGCCACACACACCGGACCCCCTGAACCACACCAGCGCTGAAACGGTGCACACAACTCTCGTGGGGAAACGCTTGTTCGCCGCTGAACGGGGGCAGATAGAAACAAAAGTCAGTCGCACGAAGCCAAGCCCCAGCCGGAAAGTGTGTATACATATAAGCAAAAAAAAAAAAAAAAAAAAATCTAAAACCGTCAGCCGGGGAAGAAGCGGGGCAAGGCGGCCTGTCAGGAAGGAAGGGGAAAATGGATGCGGCAACAGCTGCGGGCACCGAGCTATTCCAAGGGTTTGAAAAGAAAAGTGGGGAGAGACAGAAAACTACCAGGGCACGGAACGGAGAGAAAGAAAGGGAAGCAGCCGAAACTTGAGCAGACGACGAACAGCCGCCACGCGCCCAGAGCCGCCCAGGCCAAGCCGGGAACGACGAGCGGATACAGGGAAAACGCAAAGGGAAGCCTCCTAGTATGTATACATAAGTAAAAAAAAAAAAAAAAAAAAAAAAAAAAAAAAAAAAAAAAAGTTTGTTGCAGATGTTTTGTACACATAACAGCAGGAAAACTTGGGGACGATAACGATATAAGCCGAGGGCGCAGACAGAAGTAAGCAGACGATAAGAGAGACGAAACTGAGAAAGGTAAGAAAGCAGACGACAACCAGGGAGGAAAGAGCAGACGACCCTTGAAGCTGTGGCGCGTCCAGGTCTCACTGCAGCAAACGTGGCTTCACTGCCTTCTTTCAAATTAGCAATGTACAGTATCAATGACACTTAGTGGAAACATGGTTCCGCGTGGCTGTGCATGCGCAGAGCATCACTGCGCCCAACCCTGTAGCAAAATCATGCAAAACGGCGGACAGCACGAAGCAGTACTTCAGCTTCAAGATCCCCGTAATCATGCGCCACTCAGCATTGATTCGTAACCGGATGATATGCAATGCCGCAAAGCACGTGCGTGGTCACGCGGAGCCGTGTTCATGCCAAGTGTGACTGACACTGTATGTACTATCGGGGAGGGACAAAAGTCTGTGGAATACGCAAACTGCAACCAAAGCGCATAACTTTCACATCGGCGAGTAGTCTCGGACCATATTTGTCGATGTGAAAGTTGGACTTCAGATCTTTCATCTGTACTACAGAAATAAGATGATAATTCGTTTACAACTCGCTTCTAATCCAATATCTCCAGACGTGTGGTCGAGAGACTTTTACGATATCACAAGTCATTACAGATTGGAACGGCACAAATTTCCACCACCTGACAAAACGTTGGATAAGGCACAGGAGACCGCTTGAAGGAGACTCCAGACGAGATCCTTTCTTAGCCCTTACCTATTATCAAAAATGTACCCGGATGACTAACCCCGCGTGTAGGTTCTGAGGCGAATCAGCCACGTATGAACACATACTATGGCAATGTAAAGAAGAACCTCCACCGAAAGATGTAGTACAAATTCCTTCTCTTGAGCGACGGGAGGCCGTTCTGGTCAGCTCGGACCCGGGCATTCAATCCTTAGCCACCGAGTGGGCCACTAAGGTCGCCGCCAGCCATGGACTGGAAGCCATCTAGAACGGACCGTCTGCATCTGCATTTTGACGAATAAATGTTTTCCAATCCAAATTGTCCCCGATAGTACACTCTGCCGAGAGGACTAGGCCCAGAATCCGAACTTAAACATCCAACCCAAGCGACGCATAATGTGCCAACCGGAAGTTTCTGCAACAGGATCCGGAGTTTGGACTTACTGTTTACGTGTTTGAAGTGAACACCGCACCGGAAGGCGAACACATGAAAGCCGAGGCGAGCACTCCGTTCGCTTGGCACTTGTCGCAGTTGCCTTTGCCAGCCGCACTCACCGGAGAAACGACGCAAAGGCAACGATCTTCGGCGGAAACAAAGTGATGAGACTGAGCAGTGACCATAGTGCGAAGGCAGACGCAGCCATGAGCAACGTTGAGCACGAGGCCGCCCACGCGGAAGTTACAGCGGAAATGCGTGGAAGCCGCAAGCGTATGAGAGGACGAATACATGACGCGACCGGCGCAGTTTCCCAACGTCTCCGGTCATGGTCTATACGAGGACGAGCAGAGAGAGGCCTCAACGACGCGAAATGTCGGGAGGGCGTTTCCTAACTGGAGGTCCCAAATAATGGGCACAAGAAAGAAGGAAAGGGGTCAAGCCGTCGTAAGGACGACTCTCGCTACAAAGTATACACACAGCGGTGGAAAAGTGCGCACATCTTAAGCTCACGGCGCTCCGTCGACGGCTGCGTGGGTCACCGCTCACGGTCTGCGATCGCTGCTGTAGGTTTACTCATGACGTTCCCTTCCTTGTACCGACGATAGAAATAGCAAAGCTGGTGTATTCCTCAATTTTTCTTCTAACGCAAGATGAAACGCTGAACAGACCCGAATTCCTCTGACCTTCGTCCTGGCGGCGGCCAGCGGCAAAAAGCCTCACCCAACCGAGCATTTTATATATATATATATATATATATATATATATATATATATATATATATATATATATATATATATATATATATATATATATATATATATATATATATATATAGGAGTAGAGAGAGAGAGAGAGAGAGAGAGAGAGAGAGAGAGATAACCGGCGCCAAGCTTCGAGACAGGGTTTGTTTGGATTAAAAGCTCCTGCTGCGCCTCACTTTTCATAAATCGATCACAGAGGGCATTCGCTGTTCTTGTTATGGCTTCGCGCAGCAGACCACAGCGGGCACCCGCTGATAGGCACGCTGCAGGTGGCGCTCAGTGCATGACTAAAAACAAAACAAAAAAATCAAACGACTGACCAAAACCGGCGCGGTATGAACGCTAAGTCAAAACTTCACAGGGGAAGACCGCTTATTTATCCAGCGCACACGGCTCGTTCAGTTCAACGGCCGCCGCCCTCGAAGCCAAGAGGGTTCCGAACGCCGTTACCATCGCACTCGGCAAACTTCGGCCGCCTGAAAAAACCGTTTCTGCCGCAGAGAGGCGGCGATACTGCAAAACGGGAGGGCCACCCACGCCGCTTCTACGCCATTCGTGCAACGAGTGAGGGCACGGAGCAAACGGTGCCCTGCCGAGAACAAAAGAGAGCGCCTAATAAGAGCTCCCGCTTTCCAGAAAAAAAAAAAAAAATATGTATAAAAATCGAGGTACGGGGACCCGCGCAAGCAAAGAAGCAAAAACGAAGCTGCCGAAAAACCGACGCGTACAAACGCACGGCACGCGAACACTGAGCCACCGCTGTTCATAAACACACGCCAAGTCGTTCCAGAGAAAGACGCGGCTCAGAAAGAAATAAGTTGGACCGATCGGGGCTCGCACGGGGTCTCCAACGGGCCGAGATTGCCGTCGCCGCCGCCCTCCACACGCGCAGACGGCAGGCGTTCGCAGACGAAGCCTCGAAACAGCCGGGAACAGACGAAGCAATTCGGAGCGAGCAGACGACGTCGCCCGGTGCAGAACAATGCTTCCTTGTAATAAGGCGCACTTGCTTTTTTTGGCAATGTTCGAACGCGAAGGGCTTTCTTTTGCAACTTTTTTATCGCATTTCGTGCTCTCTTTGAACAGCAACGCCTCGACGGCGGGAAACAACGCTCCCCCCCCCCCCCCCACCCCCCCCCCCCCCCCCCCCCCCCCTCCTGAACAAATGCAAGGGCGAAAGGTTCCGGCAGCAGCCAGCGCTCGACACTTACAGCTAGCGCAAGGTCTTCGAAATCATAGCCCTTACGAAACGGGTGCGCGAACATAACGCCCTCCGCCAGACATACATCTAAATCGTATACAAAACGAAACAGAAGGCGCATCTGCTGTGGCAGGTGGATCTCTTCACAAAGTACGGCGGGGTAGCGAAGAAAGAAAGCGGCAGAACAAAGAAACGTGCAGTTACGTAACGTTAAAAGGAAGGCGTCACGCGAAGAGCACAAGAATGCAGGCGTAGCTACATACACATCGGTTGCCTGGACGACGCCAATGCGGCGTTTCTTTCCTTTTAGACCGCAAGCACCCACGTTGGTGACGTTATATGCGCCCGACGTCACACATTCCGGGCTTTTTTTTTCTTTTTTTTTTTCAGACAGAACAACAAAAGAAAGGAGTGAGCGCATTTCGTCACTGAGCCGCCCAGCACACTGTGCTCGGAAAGTGAGGAAAACAATTTGCCCTAACAGAGGGAAAGAACTACAGCGTTGGCGTTAAACGACCTTGGACGCGCACCCAGTGACGTTGATTGGCGGAAACAAAAAATAAAGACAAAAAAAAAGAAAAATGAATTTGCTCGGTTGAGTTCATGCGCCGCACGAACAATCGTGGAAGGAAAGAAAGAGAACGGAGCCAAAGGCAACAAGAGCCAGGGGAGCTGAGCACTCTTCCGTAATATATGCAACCGTTGGCATTACCGGGTCCAAGCCGCTTATGTCGCATCGCCGACAGGAATATGGACACGTTGGCAGCTTTATACGTCGCGTCGCGTCTGTGTATTTGTATCCGTGTCCCCGCGTGCGATAGTGAAGGCGACATGCCGATGCCTTCACAGAACCGGCACCGTTCAGTCGACGCGTTATTGCGGTGTCCCTGTGCCCGCTGAGCGCGGAGTCATACACCGACGCCCTTTCCGTGTCGCTGATGCATGGAGGAAAACAAGAAACCGTGGTGCGACGGGGTCGCGTCACCGTTTCTTTTACAAGCCACGCGCAAGCGCTGCTGAGCAGAGCGCGTTTTCCTAAACGTCTCTCTCTCGCTGCTTGCTGCTGCCACCGGCGTGCCAATTTCTGCAACCTCCCACGGGGTTATATAGAGGGCGGCTGCAAACACACACCCCGTCCTCGGCGTTATTAAGCGCCCGGCGCCGTTATTCTCTTTTCTCTCTTTTTTTCTTTCGTTTACTTCCTCCTGGCTCGCATAGTGGGATAATTAACCCAATTATTTCGACACACCAGCCATGTCCGAGCCGTTTCCTTCCATATCTGCCACGCTCGCTTCAAATATGGCCGTTCCCCCCATTCCAGCGCTCACCGTAGCGTATATATATATATACTATTCCAACATGCGCCGGAATGCAGACGACACAGCGGCTACTCTGTAGTTGTTTCTATTTTACGTCCGTGTGTGCGCCTGTATGCGAAAACGACATTCGGACTCGTTAAAGCTGTTCAGCGCTGTGCAGGTTTACGTCAACCGATCAAGCATCGGATTCAGAAATCCCTGCGCACGACAAAAATAAATGGCCACCATTGACCGGCGAAATGCGCTGTCCAATCGCAAACAATTCCAAAGGACAACTCGCTCGCCCCGGGACGAGGCATTCTCAGAGAACGCAGAGCTCTTACTTCACGGATTTTTCCTCCAACTACTACAGAGCTGCACGGATTTATAGAAAAAAAAAAAAAATACCGGACGACGCGAAATTGCGCCACCGCCACCACTGTATCAGCTGCACGCGCGAGCAGACGAGCTTTCTTTTGCTTTCGCGTCGTCTGCTGCTAGCTGAGCGCGCGCAAATGCAAGCGGACGGGAAGCGCGGGAGTGATTGATGAGCGTTCTTCTTTGCGTTTTTTTTTTAATTTTTTGTTTTTGTTTTGCAAAACGAGGGCACGTGACGTTAATAAGGCATAGCGGGCGGCTTCCCTCCTTTGTTTACTTTTTCTTTTTGCCTCGCACGTCATCCGAAAAATCTACAGGCGCGCACGCGTACTACAATGAGGCATCACGGCATAAAAGGACCTCCCGTCTGTTGTATGCAGCTGCGTGTTATTCCAAACGTCACGGCAAATGGAAACCCCATTGGATTCCACTGGAGTCTTGGTTATATATGTAGCGCACACAATTACGGAAGGTAGAGCGATGTTCGTCCGCCATTATGTTTAAACCATACATGGCAAAATTACTTTTGAAAAGGAATTAAATTACATGACTAATTACTTTGCTGAAAATCGCAGAAAAGTAATTATATTGCATTACTCATTACTGCTCCCCCAAAAGTAATAAAATTACATCACGATTACTTCTACTGAGTAATTTAATTACTTTGAAATTACTTTCTAGTTTCCATAAATGCTAAGTAAAGCTTTTAAACAAAACAACTTGTTCTCCAGTGTTCTAGTTCAGCTCAATTCTGTCTCCTTTTGCCAATCCGTTACGCTGGCTTCGGATTGCAGCAAGTCGTTCCTGCTTTCGCGCACTCTACTTTGTTGTCTATTGATGGAGTGATGGCGCACTTTAGTAAAAGTAATTTCGAAGGGAATTAATTACTTTGCTGCGAAATTACTACCAAAAAGTAATTCACTACATTACTAAATTACCAAACTGAAAAAGTAATTCATTACATTACAAATTACCGAGAAAAGTAATTAAATTACAGTAATTTCATTACTGTAACTCAATTACTGCCATGTCTGGTTTAAACTACGGATGAGGGTAGACGTGCCTTCCGCGGTGCCACGTTGCGTTCTGGTAATAATATTCGGAAAGGAAAACAGCGGTCCCACTAATTATTGCGCCGGTTATGCACCATTGTAAAGGGACGCATGCGCAGAAGCTGTTACGGCCTTCAGAACTCCGAATGCGGATTCTTTGACAGACACTACGCAATCAGCACGCCTGTTTAGAACACAAACGGTTGCGCGTCGCTCCTCCGCTACGAAAGGTTGTCAACTGGTCTGCGCTTCTAGAGTAAAGCCTCAGCTGGAAGGTACTATATGGCGCGGTACTCCTCACCTGAACCCATTGGCCATCACGTGCAACTTATATTCACCTAGTTGTCCACAGCGCACACATCTGATGGTTATATATATATATATATATATATATATATATATATATATATATATATATATATATATATATAGGCAACCTAAGCCGCAGTGTCGATGTACAGGGTCGTCCACTTCTAGCTATAACACAGACACTGGTTTCAAATCAACATTACGTACGAAACAGCCACATATCGATGGAAATCGATGTAAGCCCACAGGAACCCGGATGTGCTGCTTCACATGGCCTGCCACTTAGCTTTATTGTGTGGCCCGGTCGAACGCAATAGCGCTTTGAAGGCGGTGAGCGTGTTCCAGCTAGAAGTGGACGAGGCTGTACGTGCTTTTTTTTTTTTCTCCAGCCAGCGCTTTTGATGAAGATTACGGGTGGTCAGAAAAAAAAGCAGGAATTACACAGCAAAGTCTGTACGCTGCTCTCGACCCCGTGAGCTCCATTCTTATATATTATTATTATTATTATTATTATTATTATTATTATTATTATTATTATTATTATTATTATTATTATTATTATTATTATTATTATTAATTGGTTCACAGGAAGGGAAAAGCGCAGTATCTGTCACACTTGTTCTGTGGACACCTGAACCGCACCGTAAGGAAAGAGAGGAAGGTGGGAGATAAAGCAGAAAGAGAAGAAGAGGAGCCGTAGTGGAGGGCTACGGAGTAATTTCGATTACCTGGGGATCTTTAACGTGCACTGACATCGCACAGCATACGGACGCCTTTCCGTTTCGCCTCCATCGAAAGCTGCAAAATGCGTTTTAAGAGTCGTTTCCTCGTGCAAACGTCACACCTGTCGGCACAGGCGCCACTGACCAGGCAGCCATCCAGTTATTAGGGGAGAGAAACGGACGCTCATGAAGTCGCCGAAATATTGGTGTTTTATTGTTTTCTGTTTCCTTATATGAGCGCGTTTCCTGTGATTAAACTTTAGTTGAGAGTCAGCGCTTGCTCCTGCGGTTTCCTTTCGTCCCCGTTTGTTCTGCGCTGTTTTTTGGAAAATGTATCACCAAATCGCCCGCTTAGCTATCCTGTCGAAATATACTGTCATACAAGACCATCTGTAGCCCGTCGCCAAAGAGAGCTGCATTTATAAATAGGCACTTTTTTTTTTTTGTAGATCATAACATTGAGTGTTCCACGCTAAAATGACTGCGCTGCAACGTCTGGCAAGGACAGCGCTATAGGGTGCGCGACCTTCGCCTGCGCGACGCAGACCAGTGCACGAGCGAGGAGAGCCGCAGTTGCGGAAGCCTTCATAATCTCCCCGCCCGCCGCAGTCTAGGGGCGCGATGTCGGGGTGTGAGGAGAGCGTGCGTTGCAGCAGAAGGCCGATTCGCGAAAGGAGTGATCATTACACCCATCACCGGCTCCGGACTCTTCCGTGCGCAAGAGTTTTGCAAACGACGCACAAATCCCGACTCGCTGCCCGAGCTAGGCGGCCTCCGAGCGGACGACGCAGGCGGACGCGAAGCAGACGATGCGTTAATCCACGGGGTGTCATTCAAGGGAGCCTCCGAGCAGACGACGCAGGCGGACGCGAAGCAGACGATGCGTTAATCTACGCGGGTGTCATTCAAGGGACGATACGCTACACGACAGCGCTCGGCCGTCAAGGATAACTGAGTTTGCGTTCTTCAGTCGTTTAACATTTCCTCGTTATTTGCTTTTTTTTAAACCCATTTTTTCCACTGCAGACGTATCCCTGGAGGGCGAGTTCTGATGCTGACGACTTGTGTATCACGAAGCAGACGATGTTGCTGCCGCGGAGCACGGACGCCTTTCTAATCCGCACGCAATGGGGGCGCCAAGTGACACGCGCGATCAAGCGAGATGGGTGAGAAACGTGCCAAGGCAGCGTTTCGCAGGCATCCTGTACTTCACTTTCTTCCCCTCCTTTCGGAGCAAGGCTGCTCGGACAAGGTGGCCGACAAGTATACTGTTCTCCTGGAGCCACGAGAGGTAACGGGTTTGTGTGCAATGCATACAATACTCTGTGCTATTCGTGTAGTAGAGAGCGCCATCTGTTGTTTCGTTTGTTCCGCCCTTGATATAGCTCCTCGCCGCGACTGCCAGAACTACGAGTGAATAAGTGGAGTCTCCTTGAAGGCACAGGACAACTACTACAGTGCGTGTCAACAGCGGCAGTCAACGTAGAACACTCCGGGAGCGCTTTCTGAAAGGACCATCTCGGACGGAACATTGCGCTGCAGAAAAGTGGAATAACGAATACGCAAAAAAAAAAAAAAAAGAAAAGAAAAAAGGCGCGGGAACAGCCGGGAGCCCGACAGACGAAACACTTAAGTGCATCACCATATGTAGGACACGACTCGTTGTGAAACACGGTAACTCGAACCACCTTTGCAGACTGAAGTGTTCGAAACTATTTTGCCCCACAAGTAGCGCAGCGGGGTTTGCGGAGCCTTTTCCAAGCGCACACCCCTGTGAGAGCCGGGCGCCAGGCCGGGGGACGCTTGTACCCAATTTTTAACCGGTGGGTGTCCGGCGGCGGGTTTCGCGCGCGTCTTTGCTCTCCTCATAACCAGTTTTTCTTCCCTGAAGTCCAGGAACAAGTAGCGCTTCGTTAAACCTGACAGCACATGCGTGAAACCATCTCTGATCACAGCCAATTCGTTTCACAGATTTTTGGCGGCAACCAGGACTAAGGCGACTGGGTGATTTGCACATTTCCGGAAGAGAAGGGGGTACGCGGTCAGCGCTGCTACACCGCCCACGATCAAACATCCGGCAACCTTTACGTAGCGACCTTTCCGTAACGAGCATCACGACATCCGATTCGTAACAAGATCGAAGTGTCATCCCCATCAATTCTCGAACCGAGAAAGCGCATACACAGCCAGAGGATTCCGACGACGGTCGCCCACCAAAGCCGATTCACCCACGCATCCCGGGAGTAAATGCAACGATGCAGGGGAGGAGTCCTGTGTCAAGAGGCCGCTGTCATCGCCGACGGGACGACACACAGACAGGCGAGGCGCGCGACGTAGCGCTGCGCGCCATCCGTCGCTGGCGACGCACGCGCGAAGCGGCAGTGCTTTCAGACTCCCACCTGCCTCTTTCGACAGCGGCCAGCTCTCCTCTCATCTACGGCCCCAGTCAACACCGTCTATCTCCCAGACCATTTCCTCCTCGCCCAATCGAGTGCCCGCTCCAACCTAAATCAACCCCCACACCTACGCTCCGTCGTGCCCCGACAGCTCGCGGCACTGTCCATGCAAGCGCGCCGGTATTAGCACACGAAATAAAAATAAAAATAAAAAGCAAATGCGACTTGGCAACCGAAGTAATTGTCATCACAGCGAAACTACACATGCGCTCGTACCACAGGAGAGAAGAAAAAAATGCAGGATCCTGGAGAGATCGACACGTTGAAAGCTGTCAAAGGAGAACTGCCGAGAAATTGAAATTTCCTGGATCAACTGATTACTGCGTTACGTGAATAAAAAAAAAGGCTAGTTATAAAAGATTTTATTATAAGCTAAGCTACATTTTATTATAAGCTAAGCTACGCAACGTCAGCAGATGAAATACAGCTATCGGCAGCACCAGCAATTAAAGAAAGCGAACTGCGGTAGTCAAAACGGGTTTCACGAATTCCCGCGGAGGCTATAGGATACAGTATACCGTTAACTTCAAAACGGTGATCACGGAGTCTTCGCTCGGTATTGACGTCACCAGTTTGAATCGAGTCGACGAGAACTGTATGTTTTCGACAATAAACGCCGCGTCTAGTGAGGGCCGCACAAGCAAAAAACTTATCCAGAGAGGGACCAAGATCGATTTTTACGCAGAGTCGAACTGTGCTTCCCTAAAGCAGCTTGGCTGGGCCCGAGACTATTACGTCGTTGACTGCGCCCAAAATACCGTCAAAGGAACGCACTGCAAATGTTTTCACGCGGCCTACCTAATGTTCTCGCAATAAGGCTGTCTGCGGCCGGAGTGAGTATAAGAGGAGCAATGGTAGACGAGATGCGGCGCAGTGCATACTCCCGCGAACCTATATGGGCACGGCGAGGCGTCTACACAAACGGCTGAACCTATATGGGCACGGCGGGACGTCTATACAAACGGCTGAACCTATATCGGCACGGCGAGGCGTCTACACAAACGGCTGAACCTATATGGGCACGGCGAGGCATCTACACAAGCGGCTGAACCTATATGGGCACGGTGAGCCATCTACACAAACGGCTGAACCTATATGGGCACGGCGAGACGTCTATACAAACGGCTGAACCTATATGGGCACGGCGAGCCATCTACACAAACGGCTGAACCTATATGGGCACGGCGAGCCATCTACACAAACGGCTGAACCTATATGGGCACGGCGAGACGTCTACACAAACGGCTGGACCTATATGGGCACGGCGAGCCATCTACACAAACGGCTGAACCTATATGGGCACGGCGAGACGTCTACACAAACGGCTGAACCTATATGGGCACGGCGAGCCATCTACACAAACGGCTGAACCTATATGGGCACGGCGAGCCATCTACACGAACGGCTGAACCTATATGGGCACGGCGAGCCATCTACACAAACGGCTGAACCTATATGGGCACGGCGAGCCATCTACACAAACGGCTGAACCTATATGGGCATGGCGACGCGTCTACACAAACAGGTTCACGCGTGTACGTATAGTACCCGAACATAGCCGGCAGGCTGCGAGAGAAGACCGGGCTGGGGACAGCCCTATTGTTTCGAGCCCGCACAAGCTGCCGCTGTCGACCTCCATCGCTGTCCCGGAGAGGAAACAGCTGCTCCGACGCGCTCTAGCGCGGCACAGCCGATGGAACCGACGGCCCCGTTAGTTACACGCCGCTCACCGACACCCAGCAGGGCATCCGCTGAAATCACTCTCTACCCGTCTCACCGGAGTCAATGAAGAAAAAAAAATGACTAGCACTGCCTGTTCTTTTTAATGTTTTTGTCTTTCTTGTTGATCTACAACAGTCTCCGAGCGGCGAATCAGCGTCAAATCATTTCGCCCTTTCGGGACGGGACGTCAGGTCGTGTCAGCCTCACGCACCGCTGTCTCCGCGCTGCCCGCCGGAGTCGTCGCTTTTACAATGACCGGCGAAAGGCGTAGCGCTCGTTAACCGGTGCGGCCGACCTTGATCGAGCCGCACTGCACGCCGTCGAAAGTGAAACAATGACAAGCTTTTAAGTGCCCATTGTGTTTGACGCGCGACGGCGCGCAAGTCAAACTAAAGCTCAGAAAAAAAAAAAGCAGCAGTCACTCTGTAGGCCAAGGTCCCAAGGTGCTTCACTTTGATCGATACAACCTTTTCGCCGATATACCACTACGCATGGCACGGCATTATGGCACCCGCCAGGCAGACTATACACTTCCTCGCATATTTGTGTGTACTACTACTACTACTTTGTTATTCACGTAAAGGTGATGGGTTGTAACTGGCAAACTACAATCGTCAAATTATTCCGCCCGCACAGAACCGAACAAGACATCCGCTTTCCCTCTACACTATACGCTAGTCTTGGTTTTAGCAGGAGCTCGGCTACGTGGTAACAAGGTGCGAGGTCGCCAATCAAAAACCCTGCGCAGCTATGTACAAGGGTCGCCGGAAAGTTAGAACTATTATATCTGCTACAGGAAAGCTGCATAAAACGAAAGCCGGAACACACTACAACTGAAAACCGTAAAAATGACTGGCAAAAAAAAAGAAAAGAAAAAAAAAACGTTCAGTGCATTCAGGCCGGTCAGCCCCGCGATAAGTTATTTCACAGTATATACTTCTTTCCGGGGTACCATATATGGCAGACATCCCTTCTTTTGCCTAAAACAAGCCAAGGAATCAGCGGAATCATGTAAGCGCAGTTAAAACCAACATGAATATGGTAGTTTAGTCTCAAAAGAGAAAGACCACTAAAACGCAGCAAACGGCATTTTCTAAAAATATGACAGTTTAAGATGACTTAGGTTAGGGCACATGCAGCGGTGGCGTAGTGGTAGAACATGCAAGTCGTGCAGCGGTGGCGTAGTGGTAGAACATCCGCCTCGCATGCAAGAGGACCGGGGTTCAAATCCCGGTGCCGCGCAATTCTCCACCGGATGAAAGAAAAAAAAAATCCGCGTGTTCATGGAATTGCATAAACAGGTTTGGGGTGCGACCTAATGCCGGTGAACACCTCCGGCAACGCACTCCCTCACCAGAACAGGAGTTGGCCACCCTGGTGCAGTAATTGGCCGCAACCTCCTATGATAAGCTCCATAAAACCCCGGCCCTCAGTCACCAGCGGCTGCGGAACAACTGACCACGGCGGCGGTCAGACCTGTGACGCAGCAGGGGGTGCTAAGAAAGTCTGGCTCCGCTGGACAGGCCGCCATTGGAAACTGACCCTGGCAACGTTTAATGCTAGAACCCTAGCTAGTGAAGCTAGCTTAGCAGTGCTGTTAGAGGAACTAGAGGGCATGAAATGGGATGTCATAGGGCTTAGTGAGGTTAGGAGGCCGAATGAGGCATATACTGTACTGAAAGATGGGCATGTACTGTGTTATCGAGGCTTACCCGAGAGGCGACAACTAGGAGTAGGTTTCCTTGTCAATAAGTATATAGCGGGTAATATAGATGAATTCTATAGTATTAATGAGAGGGTTGCAGGCATCGTAATTCGGCTTAATAAGCGGTATAAACTGAAGGTTGTACAGGCCTATGCACCTACATGTAGTTATGATGACCAGGCAGTTGAAAGCTTCTACGAAGATGTAGAATCGGCAATGCGAAAAGTAAAGACGCAGTATACTGTACTAATGGGCGATTTCAATGCCAAGGTAGGGAAAAAAACAGGCAGGAGACAAGGTAGTAGGTGACTATGGCATTGGTTCTAGGAATAGCAGGGGGGAGTTACTAGTTGAGTTTGCAGAGCGCAATAACTTACGAATCATGAATACCTTCTTCAGCAAACGGAAGAACCGGAAATGGACATGGAAAAGTCTTAACGGAGAGACTAAAAATGAAATCGACTTCATAATGTGTTCAACCCCCGCCATTATGCAAGATGTAGAGGTAATCGGGAAAGTGCGATGCAGTGACCACAGGATGGTGAGGTCCCGAATTAGCCTAAATCTGAAGAAGGAACGCAACAGATTAGTAAGAAAGAAACCCATCAACGAATTAGCGGTGAGGGGGAGGGCAGAAGAGTTCAGGATCTCGCTACAGAATAGGTTTTCAGCTCTAACTGAGGACGGCGACATTACCCTAGAGGCAAGGAACAATAATTTCAGAGATATCATCACTGAGTGCGCGGTAGAAGTAGGCAGGATAGGCGGTAGGATAGTTAGAGAGGATACCGGTAAGCTGTCTAAGGAGACGAAAGATTTGATCAAGAAACGCCAGAGTATGAAAGCCTCCAATCCAACAGACCAGATCGAATTGGCCGAGATATCAAAGCTAATCAATAAGCGCAAGGTGGCCGATATTAGGAAGTATAACATGGAGAAAATTGAGCATGCTGTAAAGAACGGGGGAAGCCTTAAAGCGGTAAAGAAGAAATTGGGCATAGGCAAAATCCAGATGTATGCGATAAGGGACAAGGCGGGCAACGTCATCACTAATATGGAAAAGATAGTCAAAGTAGCCGAGGAGTTCTATACAGATCTCTACAGTAGCCAAAGTAGTCAGGACCGTAATGAGATTGGCGGTAGGGAAAAACAGTCAGACGTTCCACCAGTGACGAAGGACGAGGTCAAGAAAGCACTAGAAACTATGAAAAGGGGGAAATCAGCTGGAGAGGATCAGATAACTACAGATTTGCTGAAGGACGGGGGGGGATATCGTGCTAGAAAAACTGGCCACCCTGTATACGCAGTGCCTGGTGTCGTCGACGGTACCGGAAGCATGGAAGAATGCAAACATTATCCTCATTCACAAGAAAGGGGACTCTAAGGACCTTAAAAATTACAGACCAATCAGCTTACTGTCTGTTACGTATAAGGTATTTACTAAGGTAATCACTAATAGAATCAGGACAACCTTAGACTGCAATCAAGCAAAGGATCAAGCAGGGTTTCGGAAACGGTACTCTACTATCGATCATATCCATACCATCAATCAGGTGATAGAAAAATGCTCGGAATATAACCAGCCCTTATACATAGCATTCATTGATTACGAAAAAGCATTTGACTCAGTTGAAACCTCGGCGGTGATGCAGGCATTGCGAAATCAGGGGGTAGACGAGCCATACGTGAAAGTGCTGGAAGATATATATAGCGGCTGCACAGCAACAATAGTTCTGCATAAAGAAAGTAACAAAATTCCCATAAAGAGAGGTGTTAGGCAAGGAGACACAATCTCCCCAGTACTATTCACAGCTTGTTTAGAGGAAGTATTCAGAGACTTGGAATGGGAGCAGTTAGGGATAAGGGTAGATGGAGAATACCTCAGTAATCTGCGATTTGCTGATGACATTGCCTTGCTAAGCAACTCGGGGGATGAACTGCAAATAATGATTGATGACCTAGACAGGAAAAGTAGAAAGGTAGGCTTGAAAATCAATATGCAGAAGACTAAGGTAATGTTCAACAGCCTCGGGAAGGAACAGCAGTTTACATTAGGTAGCGAAATACTGGAAGTAGTAGGCGAATATGTCTACTTAGGACAGGTAGTAACCGCAGAGCCGGACCACGAAAAGGAAATAACAAGAAGAATACGATTGGGATGGAGCGCATTTGGCAAACACTCGCAGATTATGACTAGCAGCTTACCGGTATCGCTCAAGAGGAAAGTATACAACAGTTGCATCTTGCCTGTACTCACCTATGGGGCTGAAACGTGGAGGCTAACCAAGAGAGTTCTACTTAAGTTGAGGACAACCCAGAGGGCTATGGAACGAAAAATGGTAGGGGTAACATTAAGAGATAGAAAGCGTGCAGAGTGGGTCAGAGAAATAACTCAAGTTACCGACATTCTAGTAGAAATTAAGAAGAAATGGACATGGGCAGGACATGTAGTGCGAAGAGAGGATAACCGATGGTCGCTGAGGGTAACAAACTGGATTCCAAGGGAAGGAAAGCGTAGCAGGGGGCGGCAGAAAGTTAGGTGGGCGGATGAGATTAAGAAGTTCGCAGGGGTCAAGTGGATGCAGCTAGCACAGAACCGGGTTAAGTGGAGAAATATGGGAGAGGCCTTCGCCCTGCAGTGGGTATAATCAGGCTGATGATGATGATGATGATGATGATGATGATGATGAGGGCACATGCATCCTCAGCCAGTCACTTCTTCTAACCTTCTTGCGAAAATTGTTTGTTTGTTGTGTTGAGTTTTATGGCACATAGATGACTCAGGCCACCATGCGCCAAGAGCAAGGTTTGAAAATAAACAGAGATTTAACAGTTGGTTTAAAAGTTCGTTTAATTAAAGGTTTCTTGCGAAAATAGGCTGCACTAAAGCACTTCACGCCGAGCAGGTAGGTTAAGATTAATGGGATCAAATTCAAATCACTGTTTGGAATGCCAGGCACACACCTCGACAGGCATTGCCTATAGGTGGAATGAAACGAGGCGCCCGGGCCACGTCGCTGCTTGGCGCGTCGCTATCTATTGGCCGCCGTCAGCCGCGCCTCTATCGAAAGCCGGACAGCAGGGCGACACTAAAGCGCACCGGCACGACAAGATTGAAATCGACACCGCTGTCCGCTCCCATTCTGACCGTCGCACCCAGGGATACAGCGCAAAACGAACGCCATCACCGGAGCCGTATCGCCCAGACCACGGCAGAGGGAAGTCGCGCACCTCCGCACAGTCGTATAGTATAATAGATACAAAAAGAAAAAAAAAAAAGAGACTCGTCTACCGAAATCTCAATCACTGCGCTGTGACGCCACACACGAGGCTCAGTGGCGAAACTTTCCTCACCCCTCGTATCAGTATAGGCGTGCGCGGGATGTAATGACGGCAGCGGACCGACTTCGACGACGTTTCTACCCCTACCCGATGCATTTCTATTGCTATTATACAGCATTCATTGCAACAAGCGATTGCCGGAGGTCTCGGCGCTGCAAACGCAACACGCCTAATGAGGAGAAAAATAAATCAGCTCGAGAAAGAAAAAAGACGAATAAAAATTACGGACTTTCTTTTTTAATGACGTTGTTTATTGCCTCAGGGCATAATGGAATACGTAAAAAAATTAAAGGGGTATTAAATGAATGGACACAAGGGCCTTATCATCGCTCTCTCAAACTTTATTAGAATTACGAAGGACTTTAGCGACTAAAGTAGTGAAAGGCGAAAGCCCGAGTGCCGCATTCCGCTACGCAACTGACACTAATTAGTAATTTATTAATAATTAGGTAGGAAATTTATTGATCAATAATTAGTTAATTATTTAATTAGTCATTATTAGTAATTGATCAGTGATCGGCATACGGCCACCACTGCGGTGGTGCTCTGTGATTGGTCGAAACCTCTATGACGTCATCCCGCCTCGGCCAATCAGAGCTGCCGCAAAAGCGGGACACATTTTGTCCACGACTACTTGCGCCATTAAAGGCTTTCGCCTCAATAAAAGCGCGCACGTTCTCCGTGTAGTCTGCAGTGGCGCGCTCCGACATCGTCTGCAGGATGTATACATCCGCGGCCGGTTCAATCGCAGGCAATGAGACGGTCGTCTGCTGCGCAGCGCGCTAATGCCTTTCCGCATAGCATTTGTTTCTATTTTCCTTCTATCGGCGAAGGCGCAATCCCCATTCGTTTACACAACCTCGAATCTTAATGGAAGCTAAGGAGGTTGCGCACGTCTTCGATGTATTATAGGATACTCGCAGGGAAGACCAAAATAGCGCGCTTGGTTCATTCAGCGAGCACTCCGTTTGCTCTGTACATCTTGAGTGGAAGCGTCCCACATTGCAGCAGACGAAACAAGAAAACATGCGCAAGCGGTTGTCGCCTGCCGTAGCGGACGAAAATATAAAAGGAAAGGAAATACGGCGCTCTCGAAGCAGTCTAAATATGTAACACACGGCGACACAACAGGCGAGATTTAGGGGATAAGCGGCGGCTTCATTGAGCACGAAACTGACCCGAAACCGGACAGGTCCTACACCGGGGGAGATGATGCCGGAGTCGAACAACCGGCGACAAGATTAAAATACGCGCGAACTTGGACTGCGCGCCCGCATACATACCGAACGCAACCGGTACAGTACGCAGATGAACTCGGCGATGGCCCGGGTGCAAAGCAGGAAGTAACCAAGCGGTCTAGGCCCCGCTTGAGTAACGCCCACTTGTTGCGTGTTGTCCAGGAAAATTAAAAAAAAAAAAAAGAAGAGGGGGGGGGTGAGCGATAGGCGTCGGCAGTCTGCACAACTTCCCCGTCTGCAAAGCGCGCCTTTCCGTTCCGCCTTTTGAGCTTTATCGCCGGCAATTTCCTGCCAACCACCGCCGCCGCAGCAGCGGCAGCAGAAATGCGACGAGCCCAGACAGCTCACGGTTGTCGGGAGGAAATAATTGTTCCAACGCGACAGGGGTGGCGCCTAACGACTTTGTCAGATTGCGGCACGACCTGTTCATTAGCGCAGCAGCGTCTGACGTTTCAAGACTCGCGGTACGCGCGCAACCCGCGCGGTGTTGCGAGAACATGCACGACGAATACGCGGGAAGAGCGCTGAACGCCCAAGATATCGAATTCTCGGGACTCGCAGGGTCGGACCCAAAGTCAAAGTTTATTTGTTTCCCATCTAATCTAACACTACAGATGGAGGAATCGTAGAAAAATGCTGCCCTTGGGCAGCTTGACGAGTCTACAATCCTAATTATTGGCAGGGAGGCAACACAAGAGTTTATACAGTTTTAAAAACAAGCACATCAAGGAAACACTAGAGAATACACGAAACAGCAATATGTATACATAATAAAACTTAAACCATGTTATTCAAAAACAAATTATGTAGTTCACGACGTGGAAAAGAAAACAAATCGAGGTTAATGTGGATATACCTATTTAGAAGAGATGGAAAAGTGTACTGAAGGCATTCCCTACCAAGATTTAGTCGAGCTGTTGGCACTGTCCATTCTTCGCCACGTCTTTTTGGATAGACTGATTCTTTTTTCCTTAGTTCTGCTAAATTCTTAAGATTCGTAACATTATTCCTGATTTCTGTTTTAAAAGTAACACTGAGGCGATATTTATAAAGGTTATGTGCCAGCATCTTAGTTTTTGTGGGAAGTATGTATTTTAGACCGCCTATAGCACCAGTGATTTGGGCTTTTTTTTTTTTTCAAGATATAATTGACATGATAATCTCATGACATACTGGCAGAAAATATAACCCCGAGGAATTTAAACTGCTCAACTATTTCTACAACCCGCGAGTTTAATATAATATTACCGTGTATAACTTCCTCTATGTTTCTATATCCGCAGATCGACAGTGTCTAAGGAAAACAGTTTGGTGCTAATAGATGCCCAAGTAGAATTTCCTACTGTTTATAAAGCTTTTTTTTTTTTTCGTTCTTTTTTTCTTTTGTGAGCCTAGTTTCGGAGAATCTTTGGGTCACTGGGGCCCTCCTTTGATGCGACGGATTAAAAATCCCGGGCAAACCGAATGCGTGACCTTCTCTCTCGCGAAGGTTCCGATGAAAATTGAAGACCCACAGTCAGTGCACACAAAGGTCCGTTAACTTTGCCAGCGGCGAGCGTTGCTGTTGTTGTGGCTGTAGGAAGAAGAAGAAAATGCACGGGCCTGCTACTGGCTCTGTAGCTGAGCCTATGATGCCTCGTGCAGACAGAAGAGAAAATAAAGAAAAAGGAAGAGGGAAAGAAAGAAGCGCGCCGCAACAACAGCCGTCGTCCATGTGGTGGCGAGTGCAATGACGGCCTACAACAGATAAAAATTCGGTGGCAGGCTAGCCTCCGCCGCAAGCGGCGGTGACCTGCCTGTCCCAACCCCATCAGGGGAGGAGTGTGACCCCTAACTGCGAGACGCTGAAGTATGAAGCGCTCAGCAACGTTCATTCTTTCATTACACTAGGTACGGGAAATGGTGGGTCAGGAAAAGTAGCCAGTTTTACAAATGGGGTTTACATTTACATTTTCATACAGACCTGCTACCCAGATGTCGACCACGAACCGATATTCGTAACGGCCCTGAACCGAGGGGGATAACCCTGTCTTTAATATGAACGAATCGTATTTAGAGTTGATATAAGTGCCGGCATATAAGACGACGATCGATAAAAAAACCTCTAGGTTTTACTTACGCGTTTTCGTCTGTACTAGCGGTGCGGGCCGGGAATTTTATTTATAGTTCTTCTGAGAAAGGCCATTCGATTTGTCCGTTTTTCTCGACCTGTGTGTAGCGCCGCTCTTTCTATCCTTAAATGTGCACCACCTTGCCCAACTGCCTTGGTGGTAGTGAAAATGACAGACAGTTTGGAAGATCGCACTGATGTAGTCGGGGTACCTATTCCAGGACTCGATTGGCTGTCTTCGCGGTGACCGTGTTCTCTTGAGAAGCTTCTCCTGATCGCTGAGATCTGCGCCGGAGAGAGCCACATCTATACCGTTTAGTACTTAACACAGTTGACATTTAGGCTCGTAGCTTAATTTCTTGAGATGAGCCAGATCGATCCTAATCGTTGCATCAGTGCATCATTTTTGTAAGGACTCACAAGGCCATTTGAAAGATTTTTTTTTTTTTTACATCAAACGCATTAAGGATTTTAATGGTCTGAGCGAACGACGAAGGTTTCCGGTGCCCACACTAATAAAGTTGATTCCATCCATCCACCAACGCTCCCGCATCCGGCGCAAGACACTGATTCATGAATTTCTGCAGAATAGAAGGCAAATCAGCGCGTTTTAAAACCGCGCCACGCACGAGCCAACAAGAACCGTTGCAAGCTCCATCCATACACACGAACGATCGGCTTCACGACTCAGGAAAGGTCGTCGGATCAGCGAACATCGGCGCGTTAGTCAGTTCCAAAGAAGTAGCATGCTTTCGCATTCGATGCGCGTCGCGTTAGAAGATGCACTCGTTACCTGCACCGAAGGACACGCTGCAAGCGAACGAGACCATCTGATTTCTTCGTTCAAAATAACGAAGACGAGTGTCTCACGGAAGTCAACAACAGAGATCAGAAGACAAGGCCTTACCAAAAGAAGCATAGTTATTTCTAAAGACGGCAGAAAGCGTGATCAGAATATCAACCTTAAACGTTAAGAACGAACGTATACCCACCGTTGCTAAACCGAGATCGTTTCAACAGGATTCAGAGGTCGCGGGTTCGACGCCCGAGGAGCACTTACTTTCTACCACGATAAACAGCGAGGCGAGCGATGATACCCAGCGGGAGCTGCGGTCTAAATTAATCCGAGGGGGGTATTTCCCAGGCCGTGTTCCCAAGGAGGAGTCGATGATAGAACCCCCCTATACCAATTCCACAATGATGGGGCCCCGTATCTCGACACGTGGGAGAGAGAGCCCGTATTTGCATTTACGATTGGCGAGTGGAGAAAACGCCGAGTAAAAAGGGGGTCGCGCGCGTGCGCTTACGTAAGACGTAGCGCCGCCCTCGAAGAGAGGCATGCTAGCAGTCACGTATAGGATTGACTAAGGCGTCCGTGATACGTGCAACGAAGCCCTAAGAGGCTACCTACAGTCGCGATGAAAGAAAAGGGGAGCGCATGGCGCCGAATAAGTAACGACAGAAGGTGATGAATGGCAGCGGTTCGCTGGCGATCATCGGAGGGAATGCGGGAATCCACAGGCTGCCGCCGATGAAGGGAAGTTTGGAAGAAAACGAAATAAAATGTGGCGGAAAGAAAAAAAAAACATCAAAGTACGATGGAACGGAAAGCGGTAAGAAAAAGGGGCAATCGAGAAATGTATCAAAGAAGCACTCGCGCCAGAGAAGGCGCTTGCGCAACCGTCTGCGCTATATCCGTTCTGGGTTTGCGCAACGGTGGGACGGCTCGAAAGAGGTTTGCGAAAGACAACGGAGCGCATGGAAAGGCTTCTGTACCAAGTTCTCCGAGCGAATTTCGTGCGCCCGTGTCAATCAATATGCGAACGACGGCAGAAGTGTCGAACGTTTGCGAACGCTATGCGGATGAGAAAGTGCAGCTGGGTTATATATACGCGCGAGGCATGCAGATCGTTCGCACATGAGCGCAAAATGGCGCAAGAACGGAGCTCAGGCGCGAGTATAATCAGAGAGTGATTGCCGAATCAAATATCGTAGAGGGAGAGAGGGAGCTGTCATTTGAATTTACATCGTTTTGTTCACGTTGCTTACTTTTACGACGGTGGTGTAATTTCCGAACTTCACATACCGTCGTCTGGACGGTTAGTTACGTTGATCGACACGGCCGAAAAGCGAAGACATCCCGCGGTGGAAAATTCTACAGGGCGCCACAGAAAGTCCGCTATAAGGAACGCGCGTTATAGCGAACAGATTTACTTTGACGGCGCAATTGAAAGAGTGAACGCCACGCGCTCCCGTGTTCCCTTTCATATTGCTTCTGGCTGTACAAGCGCAATGAATCGCGTAAGCACCCAACTCCAAAGAACCGCTGAGGCCGCAATCCCATGTAGACGGCTCGGTATCAGATTCTGTGTCCAGCGCATATAAGGGCAAGCGGACAGGGGACCACACCGGTCTCCTGCTCCTAGATGCAGAAACCCCACTTGTAATTCTAAAGTATTGATTGATTGATTTATAGGAAGGGGAAGGTGAGGTAACTGTCTCACTTGCTTTCTGTGGACACCTGAACCGCGCCGTAAGGGAAGGGAGGAAGGTGGGAGTGAAAGTGGAAAGAGAGAAAGAGGAGCCGTAGTGGAGGGCTACGGAGTAATTTCGACCACCTGGGGATCTTTAACGTGCGCTGACAGCGCACAGCACACGGACACTTCTTTACGCCTCTTTCTAAAGTATTCTAAGCGACAGGGAGATAACGTGATGAGGGCGAGTAGACAGGTGCCCCAGTACACTGGCGGCAAAGACGAATGCTGCGTGGGTCACATTAACCGAGCAACATTCGAAAAGTGCTCGCGTGATATAGTCAGCTGTCGGTCACAGGCTGATGCCTCGGATACGGAGAAACCGGTGGCCGGGACACAACGAAGATCACGCGATTTAATGGGTCAGTGGATGATGTCGGCGTAATGTACGCGTAACCATGATTAATACGCGACCGATTGCGTTAATGGATCAAACAATCAGCAATAACGGAGACAACTAGCGAGTGCATGGTTAAAGAATTAGTGCACGACTCTTCGTGCCACTGGGGTGGGCGATAAGTAAGTAGGGGCGAGAGAGAGGGGGCGGGGGGAGGAGAGTATCTTTGTGCTCTGCACTCAGCAGACAATATGGGTACAGCAGGTGTCCCCTCCAAATGCAACCAAGCATTAAAAAAAAAAAAAAACGTGTCCTAGCCACTCAAACCAAACTAGGGCTTGTAGAAGTTCTGTGGCGTAGTGTGCAGCTACCTTTTTTTTTTTCTTTTTTGCAAAGTTAAATATTTAATTATGAGCAAATACCTAACTTCGAAACAAAATGCCAGTTCCAAAGTTGTAGCACGTCTTCAAAAACAGCTAAATGGAATGCTTGCACAGCCGGACAGTTAAACGTATCGCTTTATTCACTGAACATAAAAAAAAAAAAAAAAAAAAGAAACCAGAAAAAAGAAAAACAGCTGGCTTACGTATATCTTGCCCGGTGCATAAGAAACGTACCGTCTAGAGGAAGGCTAGAGAGAAAAGCGGGTTTCGTCTTCAGAAACGCGTCCTGGGAGCCTTATAGATAGCACCCTTGTCACGTGGAGGCTTTCTACTGTGGACGTTAGCTTTTATAAGGCCAAGAAAGAAACCTATTCTACGCAAACAGCAGCTCGGTGCGAACATTTCAGTCAGTAGTTTTTCGAGACAATCTACAACTGTTTCTTTCACTCTTGTCCCCAACGCCAATAAATGAAAAGTTAGTTTATTAGTCTCTACTAATTAATAACGCTCGGAGAACAAAAAATACCGCAGACTAGGCCAGGCAACCCTGATTACTCCTCAGCTGGTTTCAATAAACTGGAATAAGCTTCTATTTTGTGTTTTTTTTTTTTCTTTTCTTTCAAACAAGCTTGGTTACACTGAGCTGGGAGACACCCACTGAGAACATGACATGTCAAGCACGCCCCAGCAGCCTGCATCACGACTGCAAGAGATACCATGATGGGTGAGAAAATGAGGTTGCAAGCGCGGATCTGAGTCTCTAATAGGAAGGAGTGTGATGCATCGGCTGTTTTTGTTAAGTGCTTTGTTAAGGTAATGGAGTGAAGTGACGGTACAAAGCGAGCGAAACGGAGTGACAGCTCAACCTCCCGCCAATTTTCACTTTGCCCTCACGGTTGATTAGCCCCAGGGGGTCAAATTCAGAATATTGAACTTCGTTTTTTTTTTTCTCTCTCTTCCTTTTTCATAACTTTTTTTTTATGCTACCCAATCTTTTTTCTTCGCCCGCTTCCCCTGCGAAGCGCAGTCTGGCCGTAGTTCTCCCCAGACCGGCTGCCACATTCGCGTGGAATACGCGAGAGACCGTAGGAATCGTGAGAAGAAAAGAAAAGCGAACGGGGGGCTAGACACTCGGTTGTCGCAACAGCCGGCCGACGTTCTCCCACGATCCCGGGGCGGTGATACGTTACGCAACGAGGGATCGCAGACCCGGGGATGAGGAGAGGGAGAAGAAAAAAAAGGCGGCCGCGGCGCTCTCCTCCCACTGCGAGGCCCGCGAAACAACCCAGGGAGAAAACAAAACGAATAAAATGATCCTCGCAACAGAGGGTAAGACCCGGCGGGAGCCGTAACCCACGTATGAACCGCCAAGCGGGGCAGAGCACGCGAGGCAAGCGGGCAGCTATAGGAATGCGCGAGCTGACTGCAACCGATACTGCCCATTTCCCCCCTCAGCCCCAACCACTGCGCCGCCTGCGCACCTGAATCGATCGAAAGAGGGAAGGGAGAAAGGGGGAAAAAGAATAAAAAATTGGGAAAGACGAAGAAGGGGCGAACGTTGGGTGGCCACGGACCACGATGTGCTTGAGATTCTCTGCTCTTTTCTGGCTAGCGGAGATTTCACCGGTGTTTCTAATCCTCGCAATACTGTTTTCTGTTTTTTTTTTTTTTTCATTTGAAGGTCGATCCGAGGTGCCGATCAAAATTGGGGAACAGCGGTGAATAAAAGATTAGAGCACCGGTCATAGCTTTCCCAATCCACACCCAGACGCAACGAAGGTCAAGAAACGAGTGAAAGAGAGAGACCGTACCGGAAGCTAACAATAAAATTACTTCGGAAAGCTTCGTCTGTCTGCGCCTCGGTTTTTTGTTTTTGTTTTGTTTTTCGCACGGCAGCCTACGGCAGGTTTCCAACAAAGGCCGTTTTACAAATCTTTTCTTCTCGCTCCAAACTTCGCTTCACTTTTCCGTTCGCCTCAATAGTGTTACCGATCGACAATCAGGCAAAGTCTACATTTTACTCCTTTGTGGCGCATTTTAGCAAGAAAAAGAAAAAAAAATCTGGGTTTTCCTCGTCAACCTTCGCTTCCCACCAGTCTGCCAAGCCCTGGGCTAGTGGTGTAAGGTCACGATAAGGTCCCCAACTCGCTCCTCTTTCACAATTATCATTACGTAAGTGAAGTAAATTAGAGGAAACAACAAAAAGTCACTTTCATAGGCCATTCACGGAAATTTTTCGTCCACGCTACGACTGCAGAACAATCGCAGTATAAACGTTCAAGACACATTCACTTATCATCTACGAAACCGTACTGACCACTCAGCTGGATTCCAGAAGCCGTTTTCTTGTGTGCATTGTCTAATTTGTCCCAACCATAATCGTCTCTACCACCGTGGCCCCGACAACACTACCTAGAGGAAAAGCTGAGGGCGCTGCACTTCAGCCACCATGGGCGTGCTAAGAATCATGGGCCGATGTGCTACTTGTTGCGGGACAGTCGGTTTTTCTCGGGCACGTGGAGTGGCGTTACTGCGATGTTTCTTTTTCGTCATCATCATCATCTGAAGGTGCGTACATAGACCGCGAAAGCCATAGTAGCGAAGGCGCAAAAGCAGACGTCGCCAATACAAGGTTTTTGTTTCCCGAAATGCCACTAAGAACTTCCTTAAGTGATTGCACAACCATAAATATTTTCATAACGTTTTTTTTATTTCAAAGTTTGCCTATTAAGTGCGAAATATTGGTATTTGTGCTGCTCAAAACTAAGCCAATAGGAGAAAGAGCCATTGCTTATATTGGATAAATCTCACACTGACATTCTGTTTCTCTCTCTTTTTAAAATTTATAGTCACAATATTGAATGATAGGTCATTATTTATGGTGGAACAACGTTTATCTTTGCATTAGGGTTGGCGAAAAGTTGTAGTTCTGCACTCGGCAGCTCTCCGGCCCATGATGCTTTGAGCGCCCATGGTGGCTGAACTGGCCGTCTGGAAACTCCATGTAAACTCCCATAGACGGCAGCACAGCCTTCCCTCTAGGTAAGAGTAAGAAACTCTATGAGTGCCAAGTTCGGGACTACTGACGTCAAAGTTGCCCAAAGCAAGTTCCCTGTCCACCATTCCTTGTGGAATTTATAGAATAAGCTCCTTAATCCGTTACGCACCACGACCTACGCTTTCGATTGTGGACATTCATAAAATATCACGACGTGGGCATCTCGTCTCCCGAGCCGGCGCAAGGCAGCCCCGAGAGAATATTTCGGGAATCACAGCAGCGTCCTTGGCCAGCGCGGCACGCCTTGCACCTTACGTTCTCGTTTAGACGGGGCAAGTTAGTTCAGAGCGACGCTTCGAGTCTCGCCAAAACTCTCGATATTTTAATTAGCTGCACCAAAGGCGGCCCCCTTGTTTAAAGAGCGGCGCGCAGGCAGCAAGGGCCTCGTATAGCATTTTAATTAGTCTGCGAGGAGAAAGAAATCAAGAAAGAAAAAAAAAGCTGACCGACACACTAAACTGGTTACGCAATTACCATCACCGCCAAACCAGCCACAGAGACGGTCGGCATGCATTAGGCAAGCAGCGCCAGACACGGTTCTATTAACTGAACTGCGATCGTAGCGCGGCACGAAAGATTAGAGCAATCCAATTTTAATCCCTTCCTCGCATTAACAAAATGGTTCACCACCGTAGTGAGCATAAAGCGATCACCAGACGTGACCGAGCTGACACATCCTTCCTTCTGCCCCCCCCCCCCCCCCCCCCCCCCCCCCCCGGCCAAAAAGCGACTGCTCCATAAAGCGCGGCTGCACCGCCGCCGATAGCTGGGTTCGAGTGTCCATTTGCAACGCCATATCAGCCGCGCTGTCTAATTAACTAATTACACCCCGCACACGCTTCATTAGTTTAACTGGGTTCGCGCAGTTGGACGGCTCCTTATTAACACCTTCTCCAGGGCTGCGATTAAACTGTGCGCTTCTTTCTGCCGCGTGTGGTCATGCAATATCAGTCGCTTCTGGGACGCTCGCGAATAAAACACCTCCGCCCCAGAAAGCACGACGCCTGAAGGCGATTGGCAACAAAAAACTCCATTCGCCTACTGAGGCGGCAATAAGTCTTATTTCTATCACACGCAATCGATGTACTTCGGACTGTCAAAAGTCGAAAGGGCGCGTGCCGTTGGAGTGGGCCGGCCATTTTCTTCACGCCGATCTGATTGAAGATTCGCTGAGGAGTACGTGCCTAGCTTGAATGGTACTCCCCTGATGGGGCTGGGACAGGTAGGTCACCGCCGCTTGCGGCGGGGCCTAGCCTGCCAGTGAATTTTTAGCTGTTGTAGGCCGTCATTGCACCCGCCACCGCTTCGGTGGTGGTGGACGACGGCTGCTGTTGCGGCGCGCGTCTTTCTCTTCCTTTTCTTCTCTGTTTTCTCTTCTGTCTGCACGAGGCAGTGGAGGTGGCTCAGCTACAGAGCCAGTAGCGGGCCCGTGCATTTTCTTTTCCTTCTTCCTACAGCCACAACAACAACAACGGCTCGATGAAGACCGCGACGTCGAACTTGTGAAGGTCGCGCTTTTAGAACAAATTCGAGAGTCCGCAAGAATGGTTACGTTTCGCGCAACATGAGAAAGGCTATGCATCGGCCACGCGCGTACTAAGCTCCACAACGTCATACGGACCGACTAAGCACCGACTACAATGCAATGAAAGGTTTGTCTCCTTTAATGATTTGTTAGTATAGGATGGTTAAACGTGAAGGGATGCTGGTCTGAGCCAATGCTTACTCCACAAATGACTGACGAGAAGCGTGCGATTTAGTTTTCTAAATAGCAGCGTTACTGACGGTGACATTTTCACACGCAATTTCTTTCTTTACTTCAACGTCACGAATGCAAACGAACTTCATTCTTGTGGAAAGAAAAAAAAAACACAAATGGTTTGGTTTGTGGGGTCTAACGTCCCAAAGCAACTCAGGCTATGAGAGACTCCGTAGTGGAGGACTCCGGAAATTTCGAACACCTGGGGTTCTTTAACGTGCACTGACATAGCACAAAAAAACACAAATGCTCATTTCCGTATCGCTTACGCCTATAACATATATCATGGTTGTGCTAGTGAACACGTGAAATTCGCGGCCAATACAGCCCGCAGCGTAGAAGTGCCGCAACCGTTCTGACACAAACGCCCCAAAGGACACGTCATAAACACCGAACCAAAGCGTCGGTGTATGCACGTTGCCAGGGGGGCAAGGGCGAGACTAGGGAGATTCTGACGCCTCAAAGAGAAGAAGCACCGCGCAATTACGAATCTGGTAGACTCCCTCGGTGGCCCCGCGCTTTAATTAATCCCGATACGCGCTGCAGCACTACACGCGAGCAATTTCATGCACGCGTGCGGGAAACACCCGCGAACAGAAACAGGGCAGATGCTCCCTAGTGGAGGGCTCCGGTTCGCAGATAATTACAATCGACCGAGAGTTCTTCAAAGTGCATTCACATTGCAGCACATGAGCGCCTTGTGCTCGAACAGAAACAGGGCAGAGGCGCCGTAGTGGAGGGCTACGGTTCACGGATAATCCCAATGAACCGGGAGTTCTTCAAAGTGCATTGACATCGGATAGCAGCACATGAGCGACTTGTGCTCTTGGCCACCATAAAAAGGTTTGGTTTGTGAGGTTTAACGTCCCAAAGCGACTCAAGCTACGAAGGACTCTGAAGTGGAGGGCTCCGGAAATTTCAACCAACCGGGCTTCATTAACGCGCACTCGCATCGCACAGCACACGGGCGCCTTGCTTTTCGCCTCCATCGAAAAAGTGGCCACCGCGGTCGGGCTTCGATCCCGCATCCTTAGGCACAGTAGTCGAGCGCCCCAACTACTGAGCCACCGCAGCAGCAGGGCTGTACGTCGAAAGCTCAGGCGCGCTTCGCGACAACGCAATCTTACTTTTGCTCCGAGTAAAAAAAAAAAAAAAAAAAAGAAAAAAAAAAGAAATGGTTTATGTGACCCTTTATGGCTGCGTTATGTCTGCCCAGAAGTGAAACATTTGTACCAAAATTTCATTTTTCGATCTTCCAAAAACCCACAAAAGATCCCTTTTCTGTGCAACTAGGCCCAATTTATGATGAGAACCAGTTTGTCCGTAAATAAAGGTCAACTTCAATTTGTCGAGCTCCGCTTCCTGCAGACGCCATGAACTTAAGAGATGTCACCCACTGATTATGGCTACGCAGATGGCGACTGCATACCCCAACGAGTACAGTGGCGATGAGATAAATTAACTGCCGAGAGACGGAGTTGGCATTCCGGCGCCACGCGCGCTCATTATTTCAAGCACGATCAAAGTATTCTAGCGTTCGCGACTGGAACCCATCGTCCTTGCGACCACGACACGGATTACTCATTTCCGAAATTCCGCGCATTATTCCCTGCCCCACGTGCAGATGATGTTCGTGAAAAGGAATTCCATACTAGTGAAAGAAACATGGCCGAAAAAAACTAGACTGTAGCCAATTTGCCATCTATGCTCTGGTTAGGAAAAAGGGAACTACCTGAAGCGGCAGAATGCGCGCCAAATGCAGGACTCAGTGGTCAAAGATGTTCCCTTGGTGAACCATTTACACGCAGAGCGGGTGACGGGCCTCTACTAACGTTACAAACGCTTCTGTCATGTCGCTGAACCCGACCAAAAGCTCGAGCGACCCGGACAAGTCTGCTCACAGTTGCACTTCCCTGTTTACCGATACGGGACGTCGCAAGCAGTGTGCGGCCTAATACTAGGGGGCAATATACCAATCGCAAACTCTGCACAGATTAAGGTACACATGGGAGCCCCGATCCTCAAGCATTGCAACAGCGCGTAACTTGTCGCTTTCTTCGTTCGTATGCAACCTCGCTCTAGTATTCACACAATTGCCATATTGGTACGGTGCCCGTCTTTCCTCGAGATATCGAGCACCAATGTGATGTCTCACCAGCGCTGCACAGCTCGGCCTGCCGTTTACAAGAACAAAACACGGTGTCGCCGGCAGAACGTCATCCTCGCCTTGCTCAGGTGACACACACACCACTTCCTTTGAGCTCACTCTCAGCCGCTGACTCAGTTCGCAGCATCTTCGATGACTACCTCTCCGGCATTTATGACTAGCTCAAAGTAAGGGGAGGGGATGCCAGTATCGACTGCGATATCGTACGCACAACGGCTGTTGAAAGGTATCGCCGAAGGAGGCCGGTCAAAGAGCTGAACCACAGGGCAAATTACTCAAACTACGTTGAATACTGAGAAGGTCAGGAGGCCTTAACAAGGGATGATGACAGAAAACTCCTTCCATGGTTGCCATGACTGCAATGTTGAGACGACCGATCGAGACAAAGACCAACAACTGTGGATAAAAGCATGCCAGAGGTTTTGTCACTGCCATAGTCTGCTTTTCATTCACAGAAGAAATGTAAGGGGGAAAATATTTCCACATCGCCAGCGAAATCTTACCAGTCACCGACTACCCATTTCTGGAAGACTGCTGCCATCTTTGAGAATTTTTCTTTTCAAAAACAGCCAAAATTTCACAAGGTTGCAACGAAGTCCCTAATCGTCTCCATGTAACTGTCCACTAACGTCTGCCAGTATTTCCATTTATATTTGGCAGCCAATTGTCGCCCATGAAAAGGTGAAGCTAGCCCCGCAGAACCTTCGGTAAAGGCCCCGTGATGCCGGCATTGCATTTTCGCCAGCGAACAGTAGCCCGAAGTACGAAGTGTACAATTCTCTGCAAGCCTCCTGAATCAACCGCGAAGAACGCGAAACCGATTCGCTGTTCCGTGGAGTGCTGGCACAACGACGTCTCACCACCGAAGAACATGGGACGCCAGATGCAAACAGGAACGACATGCCAGCACGTAGAGTCCATCCAACGAACCCCAGAGGCCAGCGCTGGATTGAGGAAGGAAGGAATTTGTTGAGTCAACACACCGAGCGGCCAAGCCACCTTGGAGACCTGGCGCCTCTCCTCTCCTGGCGACCTCACCCCCTTCGTCGCAGTCAGCCGCCGACACGAGAACCGGATTTCTCCACACGGGCTTTCGGTCGACTGAGCTGGCTAGCTGAGCAAACCTCCGCGTTTGGCAGCAGCGCAGCCATGGGAAAATAAATGACGCTGAATAAAAGTTACTGAAAGAAAACTGCCGCGTCCTCCAAGAAGCGTTCAACCGGGCTGCGATCACGCAGACTTCAGCAGAAAGCCTTTTCATACAGCGTTTGAGCGACTGCGAATTGAAAAAGAAACAATAAAGTTCTCCGCTTCCAAGAACCTCCGACTTTCGACCGTAAACTGCACGCAAGAGGAAACATTTTTTTTTTTTTTTTTTTTTTTTTCAGAAGCCACCTCCTCACGTCTTTTCTCCGATCGCAGCCTGTGCTCAGGAGTGAGATCTGCTCGTTTTTTTTTAAAAACTTCCGAGATGAACAGCCCTGAAAAATGCGCCCGGGATTAAGAGAGGAACCGATACGCGAGTTGAAAAACTAAGAGGGTGGGGATTAAAGCTTAGGAGGACTTGCGGTCAGTCATCCCGTGACTCTAGACCGGTATCATTAAATTGAAACAATGCTCAGCAGATAAGTCTTCGTTAAAGCTGCCATTACTTGGACACCAGGTTGAAAAATATTTCATGGCGAAACTCTGCCAACTTCGCATCAAGTTGAATGTAAAGGGAGGAGGAGGAGGAGGAAAAACATTAACGCACTATTAGCGTCGAGAATGTCCTGGGCGTTCATGAAAAGGCGAAACAGCGCGAACAAAGACAGACCATTTCCTTTCACAACTTGTTGCAATCTGGGCGATGCGTTGCAGACAGCCATTTAGGTTTCCTGACCCATCACCAGACAAATCAGGCTCCGAAATAAGTGCAACAGCTTTCTTCTTTTTTGCACTATAGTCAGAATCCCACCGAAAAAGGCCACCGCCAAAGAAGCCGCAGTAAAAAAGAGGGAATATGAAAGTAGCTAAGTAGTAGCAAAGCACAGAAAACATCTACTGCTGGCAAAGGAAACGCAAGCAGACGACGAAACCGACCGTCTGCTTCTTTCCAGTGTTCCCACGATAGTCACGGCAGAGGCATTTTGTAGGAGTCCCAAACGAAAGCACTGCAAACAAGACACAACGTACCCCAAACGTGGGTACTATGTCAGGCAACGCGCGGGCCGGCAACGCGCGCGCCGCGAAGTCCGAAGCGAGAGAGCGTCGGCATTTTTATGAGCAGGCGCCCGCCGACGGGGTCCGGCACTCCCCAGCAGGCATCGAACGGCCTTGGATAACCTCACGAGGCAATCGGGCAAGGACGCCACCACCACCACACCGCCTCGGCGACGGAGGGGGGGCGAAAAGGCGCCGCGCGACCACTTCGAAGCGCGTGCTTACGAAGTTGCGAGCTTGTTAGCAAGGAGCTACTCACCCAGCAGTTTGCGTGGCATCTAAATATCCCGAGGCTGCACAGCCTCGACGGCGGCGAAGTGTTCACGACGAAAGTAATCCGATTCGGCGTCGGAGCATCGCACCGGGCAGCGAAGCGGCGGCGTTGCCCCGCACGACGGCAGCCGATCGGCAAGGGCGACGGGCTCGGGGGGCCGACTCCAAGCTGCTGCGGCAACACCGACGACGACGCATGGACGACGCCGCGGCGCTCTGCGCGATCACAACCGCACACAGACACACGCACCAATCACACCGACGGCAGCGTTGACGACGAACCCGAGTCACACAAAACACCACCACGCCGGCTAGCGCCGCTCCTGCGGCCAATCGTCGATGGGGCCGCCGCTTTGAGAAGCGGAATGCGAAGCGGCGGAGCAAAAGAATAAAAGAAGAGACTCCGCGCTTCGACTGCTGCTTCTACCACCACCGGCAAGCAAGCCGAGGACTATGCGCCGCCGCGAACTCGTCGTCGTCGAACTCCTCGCAAGGCGGCAGCAGCCGGGTGCACAGCACGGCAAGCAGCGGGAGCGTGAGGAGGGAACGCGGCGAGCGAAAGGAAACAGCAAACGCACACAAAAAAGCAACGTCCGCGCTGAACGGCTGAACTGGGCGAGCGCACACGCGGGATCCCGCGCAGCACCTGGTGGCCAATGGGTCAGTCAGGAAGCGAGTGCCGTGGCGCCACCTGGTTGCTGTCACGTGACTCAATTTCATTTCGAGAGAGCCCCGCGAGGTGGCTCATACGACGAGCGTCCTTTTCCTATTTGTATTGTCCGCCCCTCGCGTTCGAAACAAACCAAGGTATATGTACAAACGGCAGACGGTGAACACTGGACGACAGCCACCGAGCACCACAGAGTATTACTCTTGCCGTTGTTTCTTCCTTATTTCATATTTTGCATATGCCGGCAAAGAGAAGCACGTCACAGGTCTTCCGTCCGCTTCACGGTGCGCTCGCAGCTCCAACTCGTTTTCGCAGGCTTCGCTGCTGTCGTGTTTGCGCTCTACTGAAACTAGTTTTGTTTCTCGCGGCCAACCGCGCACGCTCAGGCTTCGCCGCGTAGCTGCTGACTTATTCCTTATTCTATGCTTTAGTGCACAGACCCGGCTTTACTGCCGCCGAGGGGCGTCGTCTGCTCATTCTCTCGGACAGCGGCAGGGCATGGGGGCTGCAGAAGCAGCTGCGGCAGAAGAGCAGACGAAGAGCGCGGCCGTCCAAACGGCCGCCATTTATCGTCGGGCCGAGAAAAAGCAACCCACTCACTCAAAACGCGTCAGGTCTCTTTCTCTGGCTGCAGTGTTGAGGCAGAAGACAAACAAACAAAAAAGAACACTCCAGGTTTCGATTTCAGTTTGGCCTGGGGGATGTTTTATGAGGTCGTGAAGCTGAGGCGTCCCGTTGTAAATCGCGCGGAAAGGGCAGCAGAAAATAGAGGAAGACAAAAAAAAAAAAAGAGAGAGAGAGATGGAAAGCCTTGCCCGAAGGCACTCCTCCGCACGGTAAAAGTGCACACAAACAAATAGGCATCAACAAGAGCCGACAGACTTTAAACGAACTGGGGGACTGTTATTACCTGTTCCAGCGGGAACGACAAAGAAATGGGAGAACAGTAAGCAGAATTAGCGGCGAAAACTTTGGGCATCACTCAAATACGCACTCTGGGGCTGAGTGCGACGTGCGGGCAATAGTAGTATCATAGTAGTAGTAGTAGTAGTAGTAGTAGTAGTAGTAGTAGTAGTAGTAGTAGTAGTAGTAGTAGTAGTCGCAAAAAATTCTGTATTAACGGGAAATCAAGCGCAGCCCGAACTGTTAACGGTTTATTAATTGCCTACACAGATTGCAATGTTCGAAATGCCCGTGTTTACTGTCAGTGCAAAGCACATGGGTGATGCTGACGCATCAACCCTTGAAAAGTTGTACAATATGAGATAATAATTATACAGCATGTTTTATTGTCGTTTCTGGGGAAAGAAAAACATGCAGGCATTGAATGAGAAATTTCTCCCCCAGCAGACCTTTGTCTTTGCAACGATAAGCGTGTGGAAGATATCAACCTTCGTCAACAGACCAGGGAGCTTCACTTATCGAAAAGATAACTGCCAGAGAACTTGAACAAAACAAGCTCTGGACGACACATACGTTGCCGCTGGCACGAAAGACCGAGCCAGCCATCAAATAAATACGACCCACGGCGGAACTCGCTAAGAGGGTCTCGTGTCAATCACGGACCACATCCTGCGATGATAACCGCTGCCGTATCCGTGGCGTCTGTTCGTTCATGCATTTCACAGTCTGTCAACCAAAACAAGTTGACGCGCAGGAAATGCGACATTATCGCCCGCTAAAAGCGACGATGAAGCGGGGAAAGCGAGCCGAGCCGCACAAGACAAACTCCGTACAGTAAATCTATCAGAGCTTCCATAGCCGAAAACAGGAAGAAGATATATAGACCGGCGGCCAAGAAAAGGAATATCAGACACGGCGTAGATTTAATAGAGCGTCTATTTTATCGCAGTGCCACAAATGGAAATCAACCAAGTGATTCGTGTCGCAAAGGAAAATCAACAGAGGAACACGATCGTACTCTCGGAGAAGGGGAGGTCTGTTACGAGCACTGCCGCGGGAGGCACTAGCGGTCCAACAATAGCCGCCAATTTGAGCGGCCCATCGCTTTCTCTTGGCGGCTCGCTCTGTTAAACATCAGCTCTCTTTAAAACGCGCCTTCTCCGCTCATGCGACCCCTATCACGGAGCGCTGCACTTACACGTGTCGGAGACGAAATACGAAACAAGCAACGACGCGCCGGCCAGCAGAAACTAAAACGGTCTGGCGGTGAGGGGAGACCGTAACATAACTGGCCAGTACAAAGACGATAGCCACCCCGCTATTTAGTTCTCCGTCTCGAATCGATATCGCCGCGAAAGCACTTACACGCTCGATATACCTTGCCGCCGCTAAGCTCGAGGGCGTACAGAACTCGCCGGACGGTGGACTGCCGAAAGCGTAAGGGAAGAATTAAGAGGAGAGGAGAGGCCCAAAACTGGGAGCTGGTTCGCGATGGAGCGAGCATTAAAGGGCAACTCCGGAGGTTTATTGACATTCGAATATTCTAATAAAAATTTTACTGTAGATTCTCCTCTCCGTCCTGACGCATTCTACAAAATTTGGGCGCCGTACGATAATTCGTTCGCGCGCAACACGACTTTAAAATATGCTGTTTTCATGGCTTAAGTTGAGACGATTTCTGCTGGCAACACTGAGTTTCTGACGTCACAAACAGTATACCGGCGTTACTGTCCACTTCCAGCATGATTATGAGATTATGAGGTTTATATTGAACTACCTCAGACATTTTATGCAATGCTTCATGATTTCTATACGTTATTTTCACCATCTAACGCACGTACGAGCGTTTTTCTAATACTGAGTGTGACGTCACCATTTTGTCAAATGGGACGTCGTTTCTGGCCGTGAAAACAGCTTCGGTTTCGATTTGCTGTTTTTCCTTTTTAAAAATACTTCTAATTGGAATTTCGAAAAACGATTTTTTGTGTAGCAGTCAGGACGGGCCGAGGAATGTAATTCAACCAAAAACACAAAATTATGGAAAAACCACCGGAGTTGACCTTTAACGCCTCGCCGTCCCAGGAACCAAGCAGCGGGGGCCCCCCGCCAGTCAATCTGCCGCAGCCACGTAAAAGTCGGGCGAGAAAAAGGAGGAAAAAAAAAAAAGGAAAATAGAGAAGCGCGGGAACAGAGAAACGCCCACAGACGCGAGATGGGCTCGCGAGATCAAAGTTCGCGTCTTCCAGAGGGGAGAGATGACAAAACAGAAAGAAGAAAGCAACGGAGTGGGCGGGGGTTCAGAATGGAAACAAAGGAGCGAAAAAGAAAAAACGGCAGTTTGTCAGAAACGCGCACACGCAAGTGCACGTATAGTAACGGCGAAGGTGAATGTTCCTTCCCGGCCGGCACCGCCCCGAGCTTGTCGCGGCGAGAGGTGTTAAGGGTCCCCCCCGCTCGCACGGACGGCTGCGCGTGGCCCAGATTCGACGCGGTGCGTTGCACCGCTACGCGTCCCCGCACAAGCGCATCTCCATCTTCTTCGTGGTTGCCGTAATGTGGCCATTTATTTGCAACCGCGCGCGCGCCACTCCGCCCGCTCGCTTTAGCGGCAACAAGCTCGTGCTCTACACACCATGGCGCCGAGTTTTTAAAATCGTGGCACTGGCCACCTAGAGTTCCGCCCCGTCTCGAGGCCCCGACGGGAAGCTCCGTAGTCATGATGTAAGGGGGGATAGAAGATCTGCATGCGAGCTCTTCCTTGGGCGAATGCGGTAATCGCCCGGACGCAGAACCTTAGTAGTATCAGGACTCTGGTAGTATACAGCACCGCAATGATTATCCACGCGTTCTCCGAGCACAGCTGGGAAAACGACACGGCAGAGCCGGGGAGGAGGCGCTTGACTAGGCGCTCGAACTCGCATCATGACGCAATTCCGATCACGGTGGCTAATGTGTTGTACGGCGCCATTTTGCTTAGCCCGGGGTAGCGGGTTCGATCCCTGTAGCAGCGTCATCATATATATATAGGCCAAATGGAGAGGGGGAAAAAAATAAGGAACATGCTCGGACTTTTACCCCCGTGATTGAGATAGTTTCAGTGACGACAGCGAATTGCTGACGCAAGTCTGACTGAGCAGCGGCGTGGAATGGCCCGGTGAAATTTTACTGGGACGGCTAAGCTGTAACGTGCAAGAACGTTCACCGAGAGTGTTGGAGCATCCGGGTGCATTACAAACGGTAACCACGGGATATGGCGTGACGCACGACCACGCAACAGGCAACAGCTGGCTGCACTCGACTCGTCTGACCTCGGCATTACATTAAAACGTCCATCACGGCAGGGACTGCGGCCGCCGCCGACGACATGATTCGCCTTCGCTAAAAGCACCGTGCGTAGATAACTTGCCTTACGTTAGTTTGGCGTGATTTAGGATATTTCGGCGAACTGAGTGGTCATACAGGCAATACGGAGTTCCCCAATACTACGTATCCCGTTGCATGATGCATGCATACAGTCGCCAGCGAGTCTGTCTAGGGTGCTCGAACATCGCCCTGGCGCACAAAGAAAGTGAGTTTTGAGTATGTACTCGGTTGTAAAGATGGCTCCAGACCGAAGGCGCGTAGGTGCACTACTTGGCTGACAATACATCACCAATAGAGTGAGCAGGCCATGGTTACATTTTCTTCCGCATCACACCGCTCAGCGCTCAGCAGATGACAGTACGTATAGTACAACTCAGGCACGAAAAAATTCCTAATTAGTCGGCACAGCGGAATTAACGCTGTGAAAAACATGACCTTGTCTATGTGCTGTTAAAGGATTACACGCATTTATACTTTAAGAAATGCGAAGTCAGTGGTCTACCGTGTCGCCTTTCCCCTCGCTTCGTTTTCGGTTCGAGGATAGGGTTTCAAGGTCAGGCTACAGGCAAAGATCGGCGACATCCTTATTGGCAGCTCACTATAGAATTTTGGGACCTAAAGGCACCTTAAGAGGGCAATTAATGCGATAGCGGCAGAATATGGCAGTTCCCTTTTTGCTATTCCTATTTATGCATTTCTACTTGATCCCTTTTTACATCTCACGAATTGAAGCTCATCAGGCCCCGTACCACCTCAACCGTCTCTGACACTGAAACTGGGTTGCTTAAATTTCTGATATCTAATTTCTGCCACATGCAATCCACGAATCTGTATAAATCACCCTTGTGAATATGCGCTATTTTTATGAGGGCAACAAGAATAACAACAAGTGGGATGATATGCTGAGGCGATAACATAGTGCTGTAGTGAAGCGGTCATTTTATCTATTCTTATCTTACCTATTAATAGTTCGCTACGCCACGGGATAGAAACGCACTCGCAAGAATATTCGTTTCGTTTAGGCTAGGGGCTTCCCCCAAAGCCATCCGGATCTATACGTGCAGGACCGAGCTCGAGGGCTCCATGACTGCAAAGCGAACGGTGCAATACAAAACCGGAAACAAGACTCGCGTGATCAGTCGACTTCGCGGCACGAACGGGCAGTCCTTCGCTGATCACTGAAAAAAAAAAAAATAAAAAAAAAATAAAAGCCTGCCTGCTTTTTCGTTTACGACAGCGAACAGCATGGACGGGTCACGACCGATAAACAGCTGTTTCACCACTACAGTCTAGTGTCTCACATTTCACTCGGCCGAGCACGTCCTCAGTCAGTCGGTAGCCTTTTTTCTTAATCTGCAGTCTGAATGATGCTGCTACAGTACCGATTCATCAGAAGACAAATGTACTACACAGCACGCAAGGAGCAGGTTACAAACTATTAAGCATAAACTGGCCCCGTAGTCGAATTCCGATTTATAGTTCAAAGCCACGCCACGTAGCCAGAAATTACGGGAGTGGGCGAAGAAACACGGGGAAACGCACCATGCACAGCCGACAGTAAATCATTGCCGCGCCTACACGTGCAACTTCACAAAGAAGTCTCACGCAGGCCGGCCTCGCTTGAGCCTCAGGCTGGTCCAGACGCTGACCCCACATTCCGTAGTCAGCCCTATATAAACTTGCTGCGCTCATTGGAGTGACATGGTCACAACATCTCGAATGCAGCCCATGGTGGATATGTGTGGCCTATGGGGGACGGCCTACCCGCAACGCCGTTCCGGCCCAATTCGTATCCATTGGAGAGAGTGGGCACGGTTTTGCGTCATGCATGAAGCCTCTCCTTTGGGAGTTTACGGCGGGTAAGAAGATGGACTTGAAAAGTATAGCGATGACGGGAGCTAAAACAATGAAGTCATTAGCAGAAATAGCGGCGATAAAACTTCGAGAACTGCACCCGTCGTAAGATGGAAAGACGAACGTGGAAAGTTGAGCCTGCGAAAAAAAAAAAAATAATAAAAAATAAAAAAGCTCTCACTTATCGGGGAGAACGCGTTTCAAACTACGACCAAGAAGAAAGTAGCCTCGCGCGAGGAACGGAATAGTTTTCGTTCCGCGGTAATGTGGCCCAAGATGGAGTTCCCGCGATGTTCCCGCGTCGGCGAAGCACGTGGGCTTCTCGATAGTTCCGGTTTTGACAACGTCGGAGACAGCGACATCATGGACACAAATTCTGATTCATACATGGCAAAATTACTTTTGAAAACGAATTAAATTACATTATTAATTACTTTGCTGAAAATCGCAGAAAAGTAATTAAATTACATTACTCATTACTGCTCCCCCAAAAGTAATAAAATTACATTACAATTACTTCTATTGAGTAATTCAATTACTTTGAAATTACTTTCTAGTTTCCATAAATGTAAAAACTAAGTAAAGCTATTAAACAAAACAACTTGTTCTCCAGAGTATTCTAGTTCTGCTCAATTGCCAATCCGTTACGCTGGCTTCGGATTGCAGCACGTCGTTCCTGCTTTCGCGTACTCTACTTTGTTGTCTATTGAAGGAGTGATGGCGCATTTTAGTCAAAGTAATTTCGAGAGGAATTAATTACTTTGCTGCGAAATTACTACCAAAGAGTAATTCACTACATTACTAAATTCCCAAACTGAAAAAGTAATTCATTACATTACAAATTACCGAGAAAAATAATTAAATTACAGCAATTTCATTACTGTAATTCAATTACTGCCATGTCTGTTCTGAGTACGTATATACATACGGCCGTAATTGCTATGAGACATCGCCCTTGAGCTAAAGTTCTTTAATGGTGATCTTGCAGTTTTGCTGTGGTGTACGCTTCACACCTAAGATTCGCGACGAGCTCCGTTCCCTGTATTTGCATGTGGAATTTTTTGCATGTCGCTGCGCAGCCCTGCATTGTTTCCTGACGTTGGGTATGGAGAGTTCGCCGACCAGGATTCGGAGAACAGATGCTATAATTATACATCGCTGAGTGCAAACAGAGGGCGAAAAGGCGAAATTCGACTAACGACGATCTGCGTGTTTCTTTCTTCCTTCCTTTGAATGAACTGTCCGTAATCATACCACTTGTGAGTCCTCCGTGGGAGATTCTTTTTTTTTTTTTTCATCCAAGCAACAGAGAAAGCCTTGCATTCTAAATGCCTTGCACGAGTTCTCGACTGTCTCTGATCATGATTACAACTTATTCGCGAGGTCACCACATAAAACAGCCGTTGATCTAAAACATTCTGGCCCAATTCTGCACTGAGAAACAAGCCCTTAATGCCGCCTGGAGCTCCTTCTTCCTAAAAAAAAATAAAAATAAAAATAAAATAATAATAAAAAAAAACAATCCTGATAATAGTAGTACGATCACTTTATTTGGTCGTTTTGAGTGCTACCATACGGCGCGCGGTACAGCTAGCGAATCGTTTTCACACGGACAAATATAAAGTTTCAAGAGAGCGAAAGCAAACACGGAAACGATTTAAGTCCTCCGACAAATTCTGGTTCCGCCAGGTTGGCCCTTAGTGCACAGAACCCGACATACGCTAATACGTCATCCAGCCAACGCAAAGCGAGATGAACCTGCTTCTATCCTCGCAAATAAGTGCAGAGCCCGATAACTATATATACCGGATCCCTACTGTGTAGCCTCACCATCGCTATAACGAATCATTTTAGGTCATTCTATGTCCCTCTGTAGTCGGTTTATACCAGACATGGCAGTAATTTAATTACTTTTCTCTGTAATTTGTGAAGTAATGAATTACTTTTTCAGTTGGGTAATTTATTAATGTAGTGAATTACTTTTTGGTAGTAATTTCGTAGCAAAGTAATTAATTCCCCTCGAAATTACTTTGACTAAAGTGCGCCATCACTCCTTCAATAGACAACAAAGTAGAGTACGCGCGAAAGCAGGAACGACGTGCTGCAATCCGAAGCCAGCGTTACGGATTGGCAAAAGGAGACAGAATTGAGCTGAACTAGAATACTCTGGAGAACAAGTTGTTTTGTTTAATAGCTTTACTTAGTTTTTTCATTTATGAAAACTAGAAAGTAATTGAATTACTCAGTAGAAGTAATTGTAATGTAATTTAATTATTTTTGGGGGAGCAGTAATGAGTAATGCAATTTAATTACTTTTCTGCGATCTTCAGCAAAGTAATTAGCAATGTAATGTAATTCCTTTTCAAAAGTAATTTTGCCATGTATGGTTTATACACACCAGCTGAGCCGCATCTGAGTGCGCCACAGTCGCGCTGCCCGGTTGCCCCGGTGCGAGAGGCCGAGCAGGTGCCACGACATACGGCGCACGTTTGCACGCGCACACGCTCCTAATGGCGAAAGCAGCGACATCCGCTGCAGGGACACTCGGGCTCATCGATTTATACGAGCCCCTTTCCCTCGCCCTGTCCCTTCCTTTCCCGTTATACCTTAACGCTCCGTCGTACGAATACCCCTGAACCAGGGCGACAACCGAGCAAAATAAAATCTTGGGATGCACCCTTTCCCTCCGCACTCGCTCAGCTGATGAACGTGCGGGCATTACCGGCACGCCATACATCTGTGGGAGGATAAGGAGGAGGAGGAGGAGGTTATACATTTGCGGGAGGTCGCCGCTGCATCTCGGTCGAGAGCCCCACTCTCCCGCGGTGGCGTGCGTTCATTTGTTCGCCGACTCCCTTACCGTCCCCTTTTCCCAAATTCGTTTACCTCTTGCATCGAGTACCGTTTGTAATCTATCCCGTTGCTTTCTTTCATAGCTCGACGCCGAACGATGCCGGTCATTTTCTCGCCGTATCCCATTAGACGATTGTCGTCCACGAATACCAGCCACACGAACAAGGCACGTACACGCAGCAGCAACTATATACGCTCTGCCTGGTCATGTGGAAACGTTTAAAACAGAGAATACTGTAATTTCTCGAGCACAATACGTGGGTGACATATTTTTTAACAGTTCAAAGCTTGCGCTTCGCAAACTATCTAACGTGGCAAACTCCAGAGGTTCGTGTGTGTGTGTGTGTGTGTGTGTGTGTGTGTGTGTGTGTGTGTGTGTGTGTGTGTGTGTGTGTGTGTGTGTGTGTGTGTGTGTGTGTGTGTGTGTGTGTGTGTGTGTGTGTGTGTGTGTGTGTGTGTGTGTGTGTGTGTGTGTGTGTGTGTGTGTGTGTGAGAAAGAGAGAGAGAGAGAGAGAGAGAGAGAGAGAGAGAGAGAAAGTATAAAAGTGCCACGAAGGGGTAAACTGCCCACCGTGAGCCTGAAAGTCTCTTCCACTTGGCAAAATACCATGACTGCTACACGGATGAACCACCTGCCTGGGTTCACAAGCAGCAAGAAATCTTCCTTCCCTTTTTCTTTTGTAGGGTGTGAGGGACGGAATACTCTGATTATGACAAGGGATGGAATACTCTGATATAACAAAAAGGTTTAATGCAACGAAAGTCGCGAATATGTAACAAGGAAGTTTGATGACGAAAAACTTTAATGTGCTCCTCATTGCTAGACAATCGGAGTAGAATAGGCGCATGCCTCCCACTTCCTCCTCACCAAACAGACCGCCAATATTTTTTTTTTCTCTTCTCTGCTACTATTTCTTCTTAGTGAAGAGAGGGAGAAGCACGCTCGAGCTGAGGAAGCTCTTTCCTCGTCTCTGATTACGGCACACGCTTTTAAGACTTCGACCATATCCTCGCTGTCGTCTGCTTTCGGATTCCGAAACATCCGTCCAGCAAGTCGTCGAGTATTCGCGCCAAAGTCCATAACCTCAATACTCTGAGCTGTCGCATTTCCTTGCATCTCCACTTGAGCGTGTAATGCATGCTTGTGATATCTCAGAAATTTTGTTTTCACATAAAGCTATAACCCGCTTTGCCCTAAATTTTGTTACACTTTTTCTTACCTTGTTATCGTGTGCATGGCGCAGACGCTGTCGGCCGAAAATCATACTTTTTTTTTTATTCTTCTCGTTGTGGATGCGAAAGGGATTCTTAGATATCATCATGTGATAGCCACTTTCTTATTTCGGTCCCCCTACAATAACGCCAGTAATGAAGGGTGCTGTAGGTATCCTAATGAATAAATCAACAAAGAACGCAAAAACAACTCTCCACTTGAGCGTGTAATGCATGCTTGTGATATCTCAGAAATTTTGTTTTCACATAAAGCTATAACCCGCTTTGCCCTAAATTTTGTTACACTTTTTCTTACCTTGTTATCGTGTGCATGGCGCAGACGCGCTGTCGGCCGAAAATCATACTTTTTTTTTTATTCTTCTCGTTGTGGATGCGAAAGGGATCCTTAGATATCATCATGTGATAGCCACTTTCTTATTTCGGTCCCCCCTACAATAACGCCAGTAATGAAGGGTGCTGTAGGTATCCTAATGAATAAATCAACAAAGAACGCAAAAACAACTCTCCACTTGAGCGTGTAATGCATGCTTGTGATATCTCAGAAATTTTGTTTTCACATAAAGCTATAACCCGCTTTGCCCTAAATTTTGTTACACTTTTTCTTACCTTGTTATCGTGTGCATGGCGCAGACGCTGTCGGCCGAAAATCATATTTTTTTTTTATTCTTTTCGTTGTGGATGCGAAAGGGATCCTTAGATATCATCATGTGATAGCCACTTTCTTATTTCGGTCCCCCTACAATAACGCCAGTAATGAAGGGTGCTGTAGGTATCCTAATGAATAAATCAACAAAGAACGCAACAACAACTCGGCAGCATTTGTGCAACCACAGTACTAGGTGTTTCTATTTACAGCGGTTAATGGACCCAGCGTGGGCTAGAAGAAGCCCTGGAGCGCACAAAAAAAAAAAGAAAAAAAAAAGAAAAGAAAAAGAAAAAGAAAAGAAGAAGAAACCATGGAATAAGCCCTTTTCTGGCATTTGTGTTGTCTGCACAAAGGAGACTGTGCTCATTGCCCAAACGTGCAGTGTGTGGCACCGAGCTACAAACAAGCCATATTAAGCGTAAAAGGCGCATACAATAGCAGGTTGCTTTCACACCCTCTACACAGTACGACGCAGTACCTCGTTCGATATGTCCCAGGCAAAACTTCCACAGTCCCGCTCCTCCACCCAAGCGTGGAATTTCTTGTTAAAAAATCGCATTTACCCCCCCCCCCCCCCAATAACTCCCAGAAAAAAAAAAAAAAAAAAAAAAAGAAGCTCCATTATATAGCGTCCCGTTTCCAAGGATTGTTCATAAATCGCCGCGGTAGACAGCTCTGGGATAGCGTGCTCTTGCGGTTTCGTGATTGCCTCGTCGTGATGTTGCAACAACCAGCAGACATACTCGGATTATATTTCTGCAGCGAAAACTCCTGACACCGCAGGCACGGAGTACTGTTACAGCAAGTGCACAGCTTGACAGCTAGCGATGCAAAGCACGAGTGAAAAAAAAAAAGAAAAAAGAAAGAAAGAAAAGCGAGAAAACGCGTTCCTCACTCGCTCGGCTGCTGCTTTTCAGGGAACGCGGCCGGCGAGAGACTAAACGGGAAAGGAGAAGAAAAAGGGGGGCATCCTTGAAACAACGTCCTTGACGAGGGCAGAAAACCAAATCGTGTCGGGCGATATGCCCAGGCACGGACTTCTTTTTCAAGGCGCGTCTTCTTCGTTTCAGCCCCCTTCCAGCACGCGTAGAGCCGACCGAGACTCGCGCACAAAGTCCACCCCCCTTCACATCGGCCGGAGAATTCCTCAGCTTGTTGATCCTGCAGAACGGAAACTCAACACCGTCGGTCGGGCAGAAGGGACGCTCTGCGCATCCACGGACGAAGGCACGTGCTGGCGCGTCGAGATGCCGGAGAGCGAGCGCGGAAACCAGAGCGGCGCGCAGCTAGCTTGCACGAGGCGGCGGCAGGGCAAGCCGGCCGGGGGATCGTTTAGCGCTACGCGGGACCGCCTCGTTGCGTCAATGCAAGCTGACACGACCAGAGCCGACTTATCTCTAGCTCTTCCTAAATAAACCAAACAGAGACGGACAAAAAGGTCCGTCAAATAGAGCAGTTGGCTGCTGTCGTGGCGGGCCTCTACGGTTACTGCAGAGCACGCCGATCCCACGGGTCCCAACCACGTCGTGTCTGGTTCGTCTGCGCAACCAAAGCCCGGTTCGATTTTCGCCCAAGCGCCGGTTTACATGACCCTGAACTGGTCGGAAAGCAGAGGACCTCAAATTCCTCGCTGACAAGCAAAAGTGTTCCTGTAATGAAATTATTCCACGAAGTGTTTCTGCTGCCATCTGCACGACGTAACTGTTTCGCGCGGGCGGTGTGATTGCGCCCGCAGTGTCAGATTGAGCAAGGCTTTCCCGTCTTGCAAACTGTGCTGGTCGCAGGGCAACTCAGCCTCCCACTGCTTCGTTGCTGCTGTAGTGTTACCTCTGTTTGCTTTTTTTTTTCTGTTTTTTTTTGTTTGTTTTTTAACGCTCATGTAACATGGTAAGGCGTAGGGTGTTGCCCACATAGTGGGTATGCATTCTAATATATTGTCGGATAGATTTTGCTGAGTAGACTCAATCTGAAGTACGCATTAGTGTGCAGTTGTCTCGAGGCAGCCGACTGGTATGTTAGAAATATTTGTTACGAGACGCAAAGGAAACGCGTTTCCGGACAGGAAAAAACTCATCTGCAAATGCAGATGAGTTTGCAGTTTTTTTTTTTTTTTTTAATCAACATTGCAACAAGAATGCCATTCATCCCAGCGAGCCTGCATAGGTGAGGTCAACCAAAACCCCAGCACTGCAGCACTGCTGCTTGTAGAAGGGACGTGAGATCGTTTCACGAAGTCTGCCATCCGCACATGTGCAGACGACTATTCTAGGCGCACAATGCATTCCTTGACCATCTGTCACGGAGAAAAAAAAAAGAAAGAAAGAATGCGGGCAATGTGCTTTTTCATCGAAAAAGCTCGCGTGGCGGATGGGGGCAGTCACCCCCGCCCTCCTTTCTATAAATCAGTACAAGTTGGCAGCGTGGAGGACACGTCGCTGGCTGCTCAACATCCGTCGGAAACAGCACGGCACGTATGCTTTGCCTGTGATAGAGAGTGGAAAAATGTGTGCAGTATTTATTTCCGCTCGCAGATCAAGCTGAATTGTTAATTAACACATTTGAAGAACCGATCTCTTCCAACATGTTCTTTTTTTTTTTTTTTTTCCTTTTCGAATCCGAGTAAAACTGTCGGCGGCCAGAGACCTAGAAGATCAGTTCAAGGTTTAAATAATGTAAAAGTTACGCCTAACGGCAAAACAACCGAAAATATCCGCGGTCATGACGTCGCATTGGCAGGAAATGGGGCAGTTATGAATTATATAATCTTGGCTTACTGTAAGCGCCTGCGTATTTTCTCGTAGTTGTGTCGTCCTCAAAGGTTCAGAAATTGTCCAACTCGGCTTTAACTGTGCTGTAATGGCCTTTTTCTTCATAAGCCTCCCAGTTAATGATAATAATAATTGGTTCACAGGAAGGGAAAGGCGCAGTATCTGTCACGCTTGCTCTGTGGACACCTGAACCGCGCCGTAAGGGAAGGGAGGAAGGTGGGAGTGAAAGTAGAAAGAGAAAAGGGAACCGTAGTGAAGGGCTACGGAGTAATTTCGACCACCTGGGTATCTTTGTTCTATACACTTCTTCAATAAGACGCCATTAGTAATGAAATCAAAGCAATTAAATACTTTCCTCGAATTTTCTCAATATTTTGGCCTTACAGGTATGTGAAGGAGGGAGCCAACAACCAGCTATACTTACGAAAGCATAGGGGGGGGGGGGGGGGGGGGGGGGGGCTTTACTAAATTTTCGCCCAAGTTTGTAGGGTTGATTAGCTATTAGGCAAATTTAGTGGGATAACTAATGGGATAGAAGGCATTACAGGGAAAATCTAACTTTCGAAAGGCTGCAGGCGTACCCCATCCACGCCATGGTGCAGTTCTCGGCTGCCAGCCATGTTAACGCGCGCGCGAGCGGCACGGATCGTATCTCTTCGTGTCAAAAAACACGCAACTATCAAAGCAACACCGACGAGGGTAGAGGGGGATTAGGATTGCCGGGGAGGTCAACTTCCAACGTGCACGTAACAAGCGTATCCTGGCGCGCGCGCGCAATTCACGCCCCGGCAGACGCACAAAGGATAGCGCGGGGCAACGGGCCAATAAGCGGCCGCCGACGAAAAGAGCGACAAACCGCCCCGCCACAAGGACGCTCCCGCATTCAGGGGTGAAGGGCGACAACCGCGCAGATGGGAAAACGCGGTTGCACACGTAAAAGCAAAAACAAAACAAAGTGGCGCAACGCGTGCCGAGAGAGGAAGTAACTTCCGGTCGGGTCAGCCAACAGGATCGGCGCTGCGGCAGGCCACGTGGTTACTGCTGAGGAAACAGCTGTTGCGCGTGGAGTGGAGATTGCGATTAGGCGGTCGCGGGGCGACCGGAAGTAACTTCCGAGGGAACTCGCGCTCCCAGCTTTTGACGCCTCCGGAAGCGTGACACAACGCGTGCCCCCGATTGTGCTGAAGAAATATGGGCTAAACGAAAGCGGTCGCTTGTGACGAGGTTTGCACTGAAGCTGTAGGTTCGGTTTTCACCTTGCGTGCCAGCCAATGATTTACTATGGAACCGAATGCCGAAGTTCAGCGTACTGTAAACGTCTGGCAAGCACGTAGAATCCATTCTGGAAATCGCTGCCGATATGATACAGTTACGGAGGCCAAGGGCACATTGTGGTGTAATATAGAAAACTTTTACTTTGAGTCCTTCTAAATGTGATGCGACAGAATAACAGTGACTGATCGTTAAATTAAATTTCAAGCAACTCCCCCGCAAAGGATCTCAAAAAGAATCAGAGAGAGAGAGAGAGAGAGTTGTTTGCAAGCTGCACAAGATTGATGAAAAAAGTAAGAGAGCTTTCCAATCGAGGAATTTCGCATATGAAAACTATCCTTAACGAATTCCACAAAAATATATAAAATAAAAATAGATAGTTCAAACGGGACCGCACCCTCCCGCCAGCATCAACTCCATCCCACCCAGAGCTATGAAGATTGGTAAAATAGTAACTGGTCCAAGTGGTTTACGGAACAATTCCCAGTTGAATCCCAGTTGATTCAGCTGCATGGTTCCCAGATTAGTTCCAGTTGGAACCAAGTGGAATTTAACCAGGAACCCTACTGACTTACGGTAAACGCAAATACGGCGAGCTCTTGAAAAGCACGAATCCCTCGCTCGCTGCGGTACGCCAGCCGCCTTGCCAGGAAAGCGCTCCACGCACTCACACGTGCTGATTACGCAGAAAGAAACCGCTCTTATCCGCAGCATTTGATAGCGGTAACGGTTAACCACGACAGGCTAGCGTCGCTAACGCAACGCTGACGTACAGTGCGCCCACCTCCTCCCCGGCAGACGGGCACCTTCCCCCTCAGCAAAGTACGTGCGCGGCCAGTGGCTGGCTATCAGCAACGCCTGGGACGCTCTGTACTGCTCGTTCAACCAGTGCGCCAGCCATAAATTAACCGGCAAAAGAAAAAGAAAAAAAGAAAGCCAAACAGTAAACCTGAATATGGCGGACTTGCGATGCTTTAAGGTTTAGTAAACTTGGGTAAAAAAAGATAAAGGATAAAAAAGAAATCGGTATGTGTCGGATGATAAAAGTCACCCCCATCTTTTTTTTTTTTTTTTTTTGCAACGCTATCCAACGTACAATGCATCGCCTTGCCATTGAAGCTACCGACACACATCGCTTTCTTTGCCCTTTTTATGTGCAACAAAGAAGGGATACACCCCCCCCCCCCCCCCCTATCCATTGGAGTTGACCGATTGTCACATCGTCGTGGCTAATCGGGTCGATCAGTTGCATCTGCATGGGCAGGTCGATAAAGATCGTTATGACTCAAGCGTCAAACAAAGGCACGGACTGCTCAGTCAATCGACGGATGGACGAGAACAAGCAGCTGTGGCTGCCTGAATGATTGACTGACCGTCAAAAGGACCACTCAGTGAGCATACTAGTAGGTATACACGGATCAATCGATCGGCGTGCCGCGCTCGTCGGTGCGAAAGAGCAGCAAGAGACGGCCGCATATTGGTAGTCATGTAGAGAGAGGAAGCCTTCGAAAGGGAGGCTATCCGAGTGCCGCATAAGCCGTGTTTACGTGAAGGCGACAGTAGCGCATCGTATCGCATCGCATTTAGTAGCGCCTCACGGCAATGCGATGCGACAGCGTTTACATGTAGCGCATCATCTCTAGCGTGGTGGTGGCGGAACGCGGTGTCGCCTATTGAGATTGAGAGGGGTAAGTCGACTTGCCCCTCTAAACCCAGCCCTGCTTGGCGCATTAATGCGATGCGCTTTCCTAGCGCATTACCCCTGTTTACATGAATGCGATGCGCTAGGAATCGGTTGCGATGCGATGCGCTAGCTGTCGCATTCATGTAAACGCGGCTATAGGGAGTGTCACAAGACCTGGAACAGACGGGCGTGGTTGTTGCATAGCTGGTAATGAGGTTCTTCGGGGGAAGTCCAGTAAAGTTGTCGCACTTAAACGTACGCGATGCGCAAGGAAGGCAGAGAGAGAGCACTGACCTTGCCGGTGCATCAGCTGCACGGCGGTGGCGGGGAAGTATCCGGCGCGGGAGCTGTGGCCCGGTCCGAACACGATGCCCTTCCAGCGGCCGCTTTCGCACTGCTCCAGAACCTGAACCGGTGAAAGGGGAAAGGCGGTAGAGAGAGAGAAGAGGACGAAAAAAAGAAAATAAACGTGAGCACGACGGACGAAACACACAGGCCATAGAGATAAAAAAAAAAAAAAAAAAAACGGAGGTCACACTGATGAGAAGACGGCAAAAAAAAAAAATGTGAGCACTACGAGCTAAACGCACAGACCATAAAAGAAAAACAAAACAGAGGTCGCATTGATGGGTCTGTTCGTAGTTATTTTTAAGCGCGAAAAAGACACAGCGGACAGGACAGGACTTTACTACTACTACTCCTACTACCTAGGCACCAATGTCGGATTAAAGAATAAAGATTTGTTTTTCGATTATACTCCCCCTGGTTCCTCAGCGAAGGCCAGGCAGGAAAGACAATTAGAAGGGTTTTGTACCGTCTCGTGGCGAATGGGCTATCCCAGCCCTATACAGACCCTGCACCGCCTCTTAAACGTCCGCCTTCATCCTACCCAACCCCTACTCCGAGCAATACATACCACGCGACAGGGATAAAGGCTTTCCTTCTTCCCTTGCCATACCTAGCATTCGCTGAAGAGCTATAGAAAGCTGTCAGATTGTATAGTTTCGTTATCTCTCCCCATACGTACGTTTACGCACAACAGAGAGATTTGACTCTCTACCGCGCGTGGGCGGGGGCGCTCAAGCTGATTGGTCCCGACGCAGTAGGTCTGTGTGCCGACATCCAGTATATGGCGCCATCTATCGGCGTCAAGGGGGGTCTCGGCATGCGCAGTGGAATGCGCGGTGGCGGATCACGGTAGCGGATCGCGGATCACGGTAAGCTAAAACTCTCTAATATGACCTGCAACGCATCCAAGTAAATTAGCTGACTTTACCGCTTCAGCAAGTCAGTGCACGTCACACGCGTAGCCTAAATTGCGTAGATATAGTTGGTGCACTCTGTCATTTGCTTGAACAGCGCAGAACGAATCAATCTGCGGCACCACCCGAATCGCGCTACAAGCTTCTTGTGCTATGCTGCTTACACTGAGGGCGGTAGTACGTGCCCTCCAATGCGCGCTATCACCGCGAAACCCCAGATGAAGGAAGTGTGAAGTGTTTCACAGGGAAAACGCCGCGGCAGTGAAGAGAGTTTGAACGGAGTGTGGGAGGAAGGCGACTGACCGTGACCATGTCTCCCTCGCGCAGGATAAGGCACTCGCCGTCGTTAGGGTCGTAGTGGTCCCGAATGGCCCGCGCCGGCACCGACTGCAGCATCTCTTCATGGGGATAGGAGAGGGGAAAATGGGGAAAAGGACCGAAGTTCATGGGGTCAGGAGAGGGGAAAAAGAGGGAAAAGGACCGAAGTGACAATGAAAACGGGGAAACAGGTCACTCGAAACTCACTTGCACGCAATGAGTTACAAAATACGAAAAAAAAAAACCAACAGCTTAGCTCCCCCTTTACCCCATTTCTATTTTTCATCTGCCGTGTCATGCAGCATACCTCTGAGCAGCACCTTGAGGTCCCTGGCGGCCTGGCAGCTGGAGAAGGAGCGCACCAGGTCCAGCGCCGTCTGCTCCGACGAGTTAGGCTTGTTCACATCGATGCCACTCTGCGATTATGCAGGACATGCGGCTAGTTACTAGAGGGCACACTTCGCGCGCTCTTGTTGCCGCCACGGGTTTCACAACATTGCAGCCACTATATCGGCCTAAACGGGTCAGGCCCATCTTCCACCTCCCACTAAAATTTCGGCTCTGATCCTATTGCCACAAAAAAATTATGGAAGCAAAAAACTCACCCGATGGTGAGTTTTTGCTTCCATAATACACGTAAGTCTGGTCGTTATAGTTGCTCTGAGAGAGCAGATAATTGTTGACAGACATATTTGTTTTATTCTCTCGCAGACAACCGGATGTGAATCGAAACTGTCCTGGACAGCGATGATACTCTAAAGTGAACCGGAAAGATCGCTTACTGCAGTCCTGCACGTCTGCTTAGACGTGCTGCAGACAGCTTACGAAATCCACCTTGAACACCAAGAGCACATGTATAACAAACATTAGAGGACACTTTGGCGACTAAAGTGATGGAACGGCGAATGCCTGAGTGCTGCATTCTGCTACGCGACTGTTGCGCATGTAGTGATGAATGCTGCTACGAGTAAAGCGAGCGACTACTCTTTCACATTCTGCGAGTGCATTTATTCAGTGAATTCAGCTGCTCCTTGTATCTTCGCAGTTGTTCTACGGTTACTGTTATGTGGTTGATCTTACCGGCTGCGCGACATTAATAATTAATTAATTAATTAATTACGCAACAAGTACTAATTAGTAATTACTCCGAGTCAGGTTTACAGGCCGTTGGGCTGAGAGGGCCATGTACACCTGCACATCCGAAAGTGTTTAGGTCGGCGTCTAGAGTTTTTTTTTTCTCTCTAAACCTTTGCAGACCGTCGGACTGGGTGGCGCCAGGTATATCTGCATACCAGAAGGGTGTTTGTTCGGCGTCTTTAGGTCTCGTTTTTTTTAATGGCTCCTCGAGTCGCCCCCACCTCAATTGTTCGGCCGTCGCGAAACTTTGTAGCAAATGCTGCTTGCAGAGGGCCGTCGGGCACGGAAGTGAAACCAAGCCGGCAGGAAAGACCTTGGCAGGAGGCGCGCGCTCGGCGACGTGGTCTGCGTGTCGCGCTCCCCGTGCATTGTCCGGTTTTGGTCCTTCCGGAGAAGCCGCCTGGGACGGTCGGAGGGTGTAGCATGGGGAATGCTACGGGCCTAAAGGCGTAGGAGTCGGCGCGCCAAAGGGGACGCTTAATTGCTCCTTTCCTTTTTTTTTTTTTCTTCAGTCGCCGTCCGCCGACGGCTCTCGCAGGTTTAGTGAGCACCGTTGGTGGCCGCTGCGTTTTAGCGTGTTTGTTTGTTTGTTTGTTGTCTTGTTCTTTTTTCTTCTTTTTATTTTTTTTTGCTATTGGGAGAGAGAGATGCATGCTGTGCTCATGAGTGGTGTGGCAGCATGCCATTGGCCATTTTGAACTGGAAATAATTCATTGATTGGTCCATGTAGAACGCATTCCCTATTGGGCACAGAAATGCTGTGCGAGTTGACTTAAGGCTGTGTTTTGGCGCCAAAGAGTTAGTTGGGACTTAGAACTCAGACTTAGAAGAGAGATTGATCTGAGGCTCTCGGTGGAGAGCAGGGCGAGAGGTGCGGACCGGGGCATGCCATGCGCTGACCGTACTCCGAGGAACCACTACTTGTAGTGCGACGCAAGTTAAGTCGTCGGCCAGGCAGGACAGGGTGTTGTTGCGGGCGCACCGTGGCCTGGTGTTCTAGTTTTCCTCTCATGGCAGCGACCACACCAGTCGTAGTGTAAATATGTATATAGTGTAAATAAATTCTTCAGTACTCATTCGTGCCAAGAAGTCTGCGTCATCTGTGTCATCTCCTCTGCAACGTGTCGCACGCCAAACGGACCGCTCCTCCACTGCGAGGACCTGACGTTGCAAAGCAGCAACAAAGAAGAAGAGACTAACGTAGATTAACTGGCGCAGTCGACTACAGGATTGGTGTGCGGCTTCCTGCAGAGGGTGAGCGGCTTCGACGGCACAGAGTATAGAAGAGCACGACTCAACCAACTCTAACGGAAGATCGAGCGAACGGGGCCACAACACAAGTGTTGCGGAGGACGACACCTCATCGGAGCGCCTGAGCATCCTACCCCGGGACGACCGTGATCCAGGCCACGACAGGGACCGTGCTGCTGAGTGCTGACGGTGAACGAACTGACCTGGGTGTGACAGAACTTTGCCTGACATCACCGAGTGAACCAGACGGACGGCGGAAAGCACCGACATTTGAAGGTGGGTCTCTTCCCTTTTCGTTTCTGGTAGGGCATGGTGGTCACCACACGAGGGACAGCTCAGAGGGAAGACGGGATGGCGAGCCAGAATTCTGACCAGGCGTCAGTGATGGATGATACTGAGGTATTATCACAAGGAAATGAATCTGGTCCGAACCCAGAAAATCGTAATGTACCCTCTGTCGCAGCAAGTGGCAGTATAGCCGACAGTGACTCAAGTGCAGTTCAAAGACTGCGGCTCGAAACTGAGCTAGAAAAACTCAGGCAGAAGGGCGAGCGTGAAAGGGAACGGAAAACTCGATGTGATCCGAGCAAATATTCGAAAGAGTTGAGGGCAGTCCTTGCTCCCATGCCGGTGTCCGACGAACTGGTGCCCGCTTGGTTCAAAAATGCGGAAAAGATGATGAGGATCTGCGAAATTCCAGATGACCTCCGCGGTCGCCTCATAATGCCCCTTTTGAATGAGCGCATTCGTGCGATGATAACCGAAGTAATGGACAGTGATCTGGCATCGTACGATGAGATGAAGGAGTTGGTGCTGGCGGAGCTCAAACTGACGCCAGAAGAGTACCACCGCAGGTTTTACTCAAGCCGGAAGGGTAGCGAAACGTGGAGTCGTTTCGCGACAAAGTTACAAGTCCTTTTGGACTATTACTTGAGCAGCCGTAAAATAAAGTCGGTAGATGAGCTGCGTGCGCTACTCGGATCAGACCGCATTAAACAACTCATGAGCGATGACCTACGAACATATGTGCTACAGCACGAAACCGGAGAATGGTTTCAGCCTCAAGAGTTAGCGAAGCTCGCAGAAAAGTTCGAAAATAGCAAAAGAAGCTCCCGCCATACGAGCCAGAAGTTGGTAGAGGCGGCAAAGGAGAATAATGTGAGGCCGTCACATCTAAAGAACGAAAACAAGGGTTGCGGACTTGCCCCCAGATGTTTCTCTTGCGGCCGCCTGGGCCACTACCAACGTAATTGCCCACAAACTCAGCCGAAAGAGTTCGAGATGCAGGATTCAGAAGAGAAAGGGGCTCAGACCTCAAAACTAACTGCTAGGGCTGCATATGAAAGTGCACCAACAGGTGAGGTAGTGAGCGGCGCCGTTAGTGAGTCCAAAATAACTTGGGTCGAGCTCACTGCGGGAGGACAGCCAATTAGGGCTTGTCTTGACTCGGGAGCAGAGATAACGATCCTCAGGAGAAATATAGTACCCCAAAACACATCAGAGGGATCGGGCAAGATAAGGCTCAGGGGTGCGTTTGGGCACACAGTGACAGCTGACTTAATGTATGTTCCCTTGAGTCTGTCGACACAGGACGGCAGTGTAAATCCCCCCGCGCTAACATTGTGCGCCGTAACCGACGAACTGGCAGAGGAAGCACTATTGACACCCGATGCATTTCAGGAACTCAAACGGGTTCAGAGGGAAGCTCAGAAGCTTGCAGTATGCATTGCGAAAGCAGAGGGCGAAGCGTTCGTGGATGAGACCAGAGAGGGAGCCAGAGCAGACAGCGATGAGCAGAGCCTGTCTTGCCCTGCACTGTTCGTGGAAGTCGAAGAAGTAGTGGAAAAGTCAACGTCAGCTCAGGGAGAAGTAGAGGATAACACCTTTGCGCAACAACAAAAGACAGACGAATCGCTACAGAGCGTGTGGCAACAGGCGCGCAATGGCACGCATGGTATGCTCATAGAGGGTGGTTTGCTTTTTCATAGAGAGCAAATTAATGGAAGAATGTGTAAACAACTAGTTCTCCCAAGGGAACGAAGGAAAGAGGTATTGATGCTGGCGCACGACATGCCATGTGGAGGGCATTTTGCGGAAAAGAAGACAAAACAGCGAATTCGGAGCGCGTTTCATTGGCCAACACTTGCTGCAGACGTAAAAACTCATTGTCAGTCGTGTCACACATGCCAGACATTCTCCAAGAAGAAGGTGACTGACAGGGTGCCGATAAAACCGCTGACACGACCTCAGGAACCGTTTCAGGTTATATATGTTGACTGCGTCGGTCCCATCCAGCCTGCGTCCGCGCGCGGACATCAGTACGCTCTATGCGTAATCGATTTGTGTACGAGGTGGCCGGAGGTGATTCCGCTCCGCGCATTAACCGCAAAAGCGACGTGTCAGGCACTGGTTGAAACGTTTGCACGCTTTGGAATCCCACAGCTGATCTGTAGTGACCAAGGTACGAACTTCACCTCGGCGCTCACCAAGGAGCTAGCAGCACGTTTGGGTATCCAGATGCGGTTTGCGACACCAGAGCATCCTCAGAGCAACGGCCTAGTGGAGAGATGGAATGGGACCTTTAAAGCCATGCTTAGGCATATTATGCATGAGTATGCACGTGACTGGGACCGCTTTATACCATGTATTTTGTGGGCTTACCGGGAGCTACCTCACGAGATCACAGGTATCTCACCGTTCGAGCTAATGTATGGGCGAGTGCCGCAAGGACCTATGGAGGTAGTACGGAAAACGTGGACGGGAGAGTGGGAGCCCCCGGCCGGCCTGAACAGGTCAGCTGCCTCTTATCTCAACGAGCTCCGTAGACGGATGGCTGAGGCAGCGCGAATCGTGGATGAGAGAGCCCAGTTAAAGCAACAGGCATACGCTGACAGGCACAATCTCAGAGCGCGATCTAAGGAGTTCGAGATCGGGGAGCAAGTTTTGGTACTTCAAACAGGGGAAGTGGCAAAGATGCAGCCAAAATGGGTGGGGCCCGCCTGGGTGGAAATGCGCGTGCGCCCAGACAGTTATGTGGTTCGGTTTTCTGACGAAAGTCAGAAATGCATACATGCGAACAGACTCAGAAAATACTACGCGCGGACGAACAGCGTTGCAGTGGTCTTTGAGTCAGACGTGGAGTTTGGCGACCTTGAAACAATACCGCAGTGTGCAGACGCAGGACCCCGTACAGCAGCAGTGCTGGGCGATACTTCTCACTTAGACACACAGCAGGCCGCGGAGCTGGGTCAGGCTCTGGTGCGTTACGAAAAGGTGTTCTCCGAAAAGCCGGGGCGGTGCAAGGTCGGCGAACATAAGATCAGCTTGATCCCTGGAACCAAACCAACTAGAGCGTATCCGTACAGAGTACCAATGGCGCTGAGGGCCGAAGTTGAACGGCAGGTTGAGGAGTTGAGGCAATGGGGGTTAGTGTACCCAATTGAGAGCAGTTTTGCCCACCCCGTGGTATGCGTAGCAAAGAAAGATGGCACCGTACGTTTATGTATAGACTATCGGCATCTTAACGCGGTTACTGAGGCGGACAGCTTTCCCATGGGAAATGTGACTGAAATGCTGTATGAAGTCGCCAGGGCAAAATACATCACGTTGCTCGACATGACTCGAGGCTATTGGCAAATACGCGTCGAACCAGAATCGCAAAAATACACAGCATTTGCGACCCCTAATGGCCTGTACGCGTGGCGAGTGATGCCATATGGCTTGCGTAACTCCGCGGCAACATTTCAGCGGGTGATTAATGAGATACTGCGGGAACACGGAGGTTACGCATGCGCGTACATTGACGATGTTGCCATCTACTCAGAGACGTGGGAATTGCATCTCGAGCACTTGGTGGCAGTGCTGGCAACCATTGAGGCTGCTGGGTTAAAGGTTAACCCCGCGAAGTGCAGGTTTGCCCAGCCGAAGGTTCAATATCTAGGTCATGTGGTTGGTTCAGGTACACATTCTCCGGATCCGGAACGAGTCAGTGCAATCGCTAGCCTGAAAACGCCAGTAACAAAGAAAGAGTTGCGCAGCGCTCTTGGGCTTTTTAACTATTATCGGGAGTACGTACCGGCATACTCCGATCTAGTTCGGCCCCTTACGGATCTCACGAACCGAAGAGTGCCAAATGTCCTCCCCTGGAACGCGGACGCGGAGAACGCCTTCTCTGCGGTCAAGCAGGCTCTAAAAGGTTACCCAACCCTGACAGCCCCTCATGTAAATGAGGACTTTGTGTTGACTACAGACGCGTCTGAGAGAGGAGTGGGGGCATGCTTGGCACAGAATATAGACGGGCAGGAAAGACCGATAGCTTTTCTAAGCAAGAAATTGTCTCCCCAGCAGGCGAAATGGTCAGCTATCGAAAGGGAAGCGTTTGCGATAGTGTGGGCTCTGGGTCGCTTGGATACTTGGCTTTTCGGTGCAAGGATTAGAGTGGTCACTGACCATAACCCCTTGACTTACTTGACACGCTCGACATCATCGAGCGCCCGACTCACGCGCTGGTCCTTGGCCCTGCAAAAATATGACCTTGAATTCTCCCATATTAAGGGGACGTTAAACAAGTGCGCTGACGCCTTGTCGAGATTGGAAGCTGAATAACCCGGAGGCTGCAGTTAGCCTACCGTGGTTGCTGGCACCACTTGCGTTCACCAAGTGTGCCATACACGTAACTAGGAGACGGTGGATAGACCATACGTGACAGGGTGGCCTCCATGTTTCGCCGGGGACGGAACGGGTGGGGTCCCACCTTTTTGTGTTTTTTTTTTATTTGTGCTTTGGGACATGAACTGTTGCCCGAACTTTTATGTGTCATTGCTTGCCACTTGGCAATTTTGTTTTTCCTTGTATCACATTGTTCAAGTGCCAATTGCGTCGTATGTATGCTGAGATGCTGTCGATGTAGACATGTTTGCTGCTATGTGGGCATGCAGTTTTTATTGTGACTTTGACCGCGGCTGAGCGTTGGGGCGCCAGCAGATCGACGCCTAGAGTATTTGTTGTGCTTACAACAGGTGTACGCACAACAATCTGGGTTGGGAGGAGTCAGGTTTACAGGCCGTTGGGCTGAGAGGGCCATGTACACCTGCACATCCGAAAGTGTTTAGGTCGGCGTCTAGAGTTTTTTTTTTTCTCTCTAAACCTTTGCAGACCGTCGGACTGGGTGGCGCCAGGTATATCTGCATACCAGAAGGGTGTTTGTTCGGCGTCTTTAGGTCTCGTTTTTTTTAATGGCTCCTCGAGTCGCCCCCACCTCAATTGTTCGGCCGTCGCGAAACTTTGTAGCAAATGCTGCTTGCAGAGGGCCGTCGGGCACGGAAGTGAAACCAAGCCGGCAGGAAAGACCTTGGCAGGAGGCGCGCGCTCGGCGACGTGGTCTGCGTGTCGCGCTCCCCGTGCATTGTCCGGTTTTGGTCCTTCCGGAGAAGCCGCCTGGGACGGTCGGAGGGTGTAGCATGGGGAATGCTACGGGCCTAAAGGCGTAGGAGTCGGCGCGCCAAAGGGGACGCTTAATTGCTCCTTTCCTTTTTTTTTTCTTCAGTCGCCGTCCGCCGACGGCTCTCGCAGGTTTAGTGAGCACCGTTGGTGGCCGCTGCGTTTTAGCGTGTTTGTTTGTTTGTTTGTTGTCTTGTTCTTTTTTCTTCTTTTTATTTTTTTTTGCTATTGGGAGAGAGAGATGCATGCTGTGCTCATGAGTGGTGTGGCAGCATGCCATTGGCCATTTTGAACTGGAAATAATTCATTGATTGGTCCATGTAGAACGCATTCCCTATTGGGCACAGAAATGCTGTGCGAGTTGACTTAAGGCTGTGTTTTGGCGCCAAAGAGTTAGTTGGGACTTAGAACTCAGACTTAGAAGAGAGATTGATCTGAGGCTCTCGGTGGAGAGCAGGGCGAGAGGTGCGGACCGGGGCATGCCATGCGCTGACCGTACTCCGAGGAACCACTACTTGTAGTGCGACGCAAGTTAAGTCGTCGGCCAGGCAGGACAGGGTGTTGTTGCGGGCGCACCGTGGCCTGGTGTTCTAGTTTTCCTCTCATGGCAGCGACCACACCAGTCGTAGTGTAAATATGTATATAGTGTAAATAAATTCTTCAGTACTCATTCGTGCCAAGAAGTCTGCGTCATCTTTGTCATCTCCTCTGCAACGTGTCGCACGCCAAACGGACCGCTCCTCCACTGCGAGGACCTGACGTTGCAAAGCAGCAACAAAGAAGAAGAGACTAACGTAGATTAACTCTCCGTAATGAATTATTCAATTCACCATCAATTATTAATTAATTAAGTAATGTATCATTGGTATATGGCCATATAAGGCCCATATTCGCGCATACTGTGGTGGTGCTCTGTGATTGGTCGAGACCCCCATGATGTCATCCCGTCTCGACCAATCAGAGCCGTCGCTAAAGCGTGACACTTTTGCTGACGACAATGATGAGGCAATAAAAGCTTTTGCCTTAATAAAGCCGGGCGCCGCCCCGAAGGACGCTAGGACCAATTCTAGTCCTAAATCCCCACTCAAGTCCTGAGAAGCGCATTTAGTAATAGTTTCCCTGTTTTAGCCCCCCCCCCCCCCCCCCCCCCCTTCCTACGCCAAGGGTGGTTACAGCGAGAAGAGAAGAGGAAGGAGTGTACGGCGGGAGTGGACAGATCAAGAGGCCGGTTGCAACAGGAAACATTCGAAGGGTGGAAACCCGGCTAAGGTTACCATAGTAACTCTGTGGGGTACTTGGAGCATAGTTTCCTAAAAAGACATGCGCGAAACAGGTAGCACAAAAAGGAAGAGAGACGAGACACGTGCATGTCTAGTCTCTCTTCCTTTTTGTGCTGCGTGTTTTGCGCGTTGTCTTTTTACGATTGCCATGGTTGCCGGGGAACAGGAGGATGAAGGTTATATATGCAAGGAGGAGGGCATGACGAGTGCGAGGAAATTGCAGCAGCAATGTACCTACACCATGGGAATGGGTAATGCGGTAACCATTCGAAGAGTGGTTACGATCAGACGGAGTAAGGAGAGAGTGGAAGACTGGAGTATGGTGCGTATGCGAAGGCTAGCGGTTTTATTTATTTTTGTTTATTTAGAACATACTGCAGGCCTACAGTAGGCCCAAGCAGGAGGGTCGAATACATAATATATGCAAAACAAACAGGATTAGCAAAATTGAAAAATGTTAAATACAAGTTGTAACGCAAAATACAACAATAAATACAAGGCTCAGATGCAAAATACAAAAAGTAAACGTAGAAATAAATGGCTCTCAAATTAAATGCTGTGAAGAAAACATTGAGTCAAAAGAATCAGCTCTGGTTAAAAGATCTGGCGGACACCTGTTCCACTCCTCAATGGTGCGTGGAAAAATGAGTATGAGTATACGCCACCCACCTGCAACGGCGGACTACAAGGAAATGCTATAGCTGAATAACTATGCGTAGAAAACTAAGAATGCTCTCTCTATAAAAGTGTGTGGCTCCCAAATCGTTTTGCTCAATATAATATGAAATGAAAATACTTCAACGGCTGACGATTGAATCTCGCGTTACACAGTGGCTATCATCATGCGAGACTTTTGTTCGCTTTTTGTGTTGGAGGAAGTAGGCCGCCCCTGTGGCGAAGGCGATGGGGTTAATTTCACCGAACAAATTAACATTGTTTCGATTTCCGACTCTTCGCCATTGATACCGCATCCCGTTCTTTCCTAATTACTTCCCGCTTCTATAGCTAGCTGCGCACACCATTTTTTTGATGGGCAATAGAATGGCATCCTTTCCGGCTTTTCCCGGAAAACTTTCTGTTAATTATAGCCCTAACCTGAACATGCAACTATTTACCTTTTTTCCATTCCACTTCGCGTTTTTACTAAACGCAGCACGCGGTCGAAACGCAGGCTCACTAACCCATTGCCAAGCAACAACGGAGCATCAAGGTAGCCCTCGAAAATTTTGACAGTCACTGGCGCAGGGAAATGTACAGTGCCCGCCCGGCATACTGTATTTTAAACCGGTCTCTCATACAGATTGCCCGTGAAACTTTAAACGTGCGACAAGATCGTTTATAAACATCAACCTATACCGCCTATCATATATTATTCCCGTGATTCTGGTGATACGTTTAGAATGCCTCTTTCTGTTATATGATCTCGGTCTATATACCTTCTGTCACACACTGTGCTTGGAGCCCTACTTCCTACAGCCCTCCCTCTTTCCTTCGCTCCCTAAAAGCAACCTACACAAAAGGAATTAATGCACGATGGAAAATAGGACGATGCACTTTTACACACATCGGCAAAATATCGATAGGAAAGTACAAGAGCTCAGCTTTGGGCGACAAGGCTATTATTCACACCTGAGTTTCCTCCTCTCCGGCAACAGTCGCTCGAGTATCAAAAATGAAGCACGAAAAAAAGAGGTACAGAAAGAAAAAGAAAGATTTTATTCATTAATTTCCCATTTAATACCTGCGCGCCCTGCCCCTATCCACCTTGTGTTTTTTATTTAATTCCCTTTAGGAATAACGCCGCGCATTATCTGTCTTAGAATTGGCTCCGTCCTCATGCGCGATACCACAATGGTACGAGCGAGGTCTCCCCTTCTGAAACATCACACCTGTAAAAATTATTAACACTTTCATACTACCTTAAACAGCCCCGTGCACTACAGCGTTAACGCACTTTTCGCTAATTCCGTAGACAAGTACGCAATGCAATAAAAGCTGACCCCAGAGTCAACGCACTACAAGATGGCGTCATTATCCGACGCAGTGCGACATGCGGGCATTCGGGGGTTTAATGCAAACAACGAGGTGACAAAAGGAGCAATAATAACGGCAACCCTGTTACAGGCTGCAGTAGTTGTTGAGCCAGCAGTCTGAGATCGCGCCCCAGACGGTGCGTTGCAAAACCTTAGAAAAGGCAACGGCTTAATTTCGAAACATCCCGTTCACTGCGCAAGCTTACAAGCAGCCGACCAGCAGCGCGTCGAGATAAAACTACGCCCTCGTGCGGGAGGCTTAATTACCTCCACCACTCCGAGGGGGTTTCGAAAACGGACAGCGTCTAGCGCCCCCCCCCCCCCCCCCCCCCCCCCCCCCGCTTGAGCAAGAGCGTGTGACAACCGGCAGCCGGAGGAAAGGAAGAGATACACTAACACGAGACCTCACTTAACGATCCTGAGCGCTTAATAAAACATTCTTTCCAGGGGCCAACATGTCCACAAAGTCTCACTGGCTGACGATAGAAGCCCCTGTGTCGTTGGTGTGCTCCATATATTCTCACGTCATCACCCAACAATTGAGGGGGGGGAGGCAATACAGAGCTTACTAAGCTAAGCTTCACTGTTCTTTTTTTTTTTTTTTTCTGCAGCGTCTTCCTCTCCATCTGTCACCTGTAAAGCAGATAGCAGGCGCAAGTTACCACCTTGTACGCTGCCCATTAGTATAGCGCTAGCGGAGACTAAAGTCACTGGAACTTTTAAGTGGAGACATGAGGTGCTTTTCAACGGCATCCGGGCGAGCTCTGGAAGAATCACGAAAAAAATGCTGTCACGAAAACTTCTAACAATGCGTGTCAGTGCTAAAAGCCCCCAGGATTCCCGAACAGACGAACTGGCATCGATCTTTTTGTTGTTGTTGCTTTTCTTTAAAATCAGCTTTGGAACACGCGCGAAAGAGGCGATGACGGCATGCACCCCCCCCCCCCCCACACACACACACACACACTTCCTCCCGGACTCTTTTGAAGCCTATTTCCTGCACTCAAAGCCTTCTGTCCTAGTTGAATTACACATACATTACCCGGAAATCAATTTCTTGTTTACTTTTTTCATGTCAGGCTTCTGCTTAGAATTAGCTGACCGCAATTGTTTTTTTTTTTTTTTGTTTTTTTATTCATCATCAGGTCATTTTCTCCCGAGCCTTCAGCCACCCTCGTAGTGAGTACGCGGCCTTTTCTAAATGGAGAAAATAGTAAAAACGCATTCCAACTCCACGGGAACACCAACCAGATACAGAACGGTGGGAGAGAGGAATCGAAGGGGTGTCTTAGGGGCCACCGGTGCAATACTAGCCCAAATAAAACGGGCCCCGCCAAGGTCAACAAGGGCAGATAGCAGCTAGCTTGGACCGCTGCGACGAGATATGGACGGCGACTGTGGTCTCCAAAATGACACGCCTAGCATCAACTCTACAATGGCTCGACCAAGTGTGGTTTCCGCTTAGTCAAGGAGGCAGCTGTAAGGCCACGTTTCTTGCATAGCAGACCGCGTAACCAACACGCGAGTCAGCTTAGTCAGCGCGGCATCGCGGACGCACAGATGCCTAATCATATATGCGGCTGTTCTTCGCCTCCGTTTGGCGCGTCCTCTGACCCGACCCAAATGAGCAAAATTAATCTCCGCCGTGCACAGACTGCGCGGCGTCTGCGCAGTGCAGCGGTGTTGCGTGGGGGGAAGCATGCCGCTCGGGAGAGGTTCGCTTCTGCGGTGGGCGCGAAGATGGCTAACGAGCGCCGAGCAGACGACGACGCCCCAGTCGGTCGTCTGCAAGCTGTGAACCGCCCTGCGCGCCATCTGGCGTGCGCTGATTCCCAAACTGGGTCGCGTGCCGCGGATCTTGAGGATGACCCTCGAATGGCAAAATAAGTAAAACACTCTAGAGTGTTAATTCATGGGACGCCTGGAAAATGCTACTACGCGCTACGGCGTTCGGCTGCCATTCGTGCAGACCGTTGTCAATTATGGAGGAGAAAAAAGGTAATTGTGGGCTCCACTTAAATGATATTTAGGGAGAAATTCGGCCCCTACGAGATAGCCAGTAGCACGTATTATTAGCCGATGCCAGGGATCTTGGCTGTCGCGTGGGTATATTCCGGTGTGCTCAGAGAAATAAATGGAAAAATAAAGGAACTGCTCCAAAAAAGAGGTCTTGCGTTAAGAGGGCCGGCTGCTTCGCGTAATGCTTCGTCCATAATTTTCTGTTCCTTCATCAAGCCGGACATGAGCGAAGACCGCGAGCGATGCCGAGCGGATGTATTCTACACTTCTTCCTGCGGGAGCTCCCATACAAACCTCGATATTTTATCAGCTCATTCTTTTTCACGCGTTATTTCTTCCTTGCTGCCAAGGTTTTAAATAACAGCGATTACGCCTCGTAGATACAAGACCATGGATGAAGTGTGCGCTCTTTAAGCTGACGCGTCAACAGCGCAACGCTTCTATAAAGATGTACAGTCTTTGTCAAAAGTGTAGAGCCCAGGTGGTCTGCTTCTGAGCCACTTCGTGCGGCTTGTAATGAATTTCCAGTGTTCCGAATATCTTGATGGTAAGGATATTTTTCGTCCTAGCCTCTTCAATGGGAAGGACCTGCGCTAGCGCTAAATCAGCGTCACTACACCGTCACACAGGTTACCTTAAACATACGAGGTGTACCTATATGTAGACGATGCATCGCGTCCACGAAACTTGTTAGTGCACAATGATAACTGATGAGCGCAAATGCAGACGATCCACTGAGAAGAGACAAGCGTAGCGTGCCTGTCCTTAAGAGATTTAGCATACCGTGATCCGCGATCCGCCACCGTGACACTCTACCGCTCGTGGGCGGGGCGTACAAGCTGATTGGTTCCGATGCGCCAGGTCAATGTGCCAACATCAAGTATGTGGCGCCATCTATCGGCATGAAAGTGATCTGGGCATGCGCAATGGAACGCGCGGTGGCGGATCACGGTAGCGGATCGCGGATCACGGTGTGCTAAATCTCTCTCTTGTCTCTTTCCTGCGGATAGTCAGTGTTCGCGCTCACCAGTTACCATAGGAATACCAAGCCTTGCATTCGTACGTGCTACAGTCCTCTAAAGCGCGATGGCTGGGGATAGCTGCAAACGAAGAGCCTCAGAACGGCGGGCCCCAAAACGCCCGGTGACAATATGACGGGAGACGCGCGTGCTTCCAGGAACGGACATTTCCGAGAAAAAGCGAGACTACGACGCGTTTAAAGGGCCGCCCACTGGCCTTCGCCATAGATAGAACCGGACCTGATGGGTTTTTAATGACGACCTTTTTGCCGACGGCATCGCGGAGACAACAGAAGGGCATCGCCGTGGAACCGTGACTTTCGCGGGCCACTTTCAAGCTCCGAGTATTGGCAGTAAGCGTCAGCGGCAGGGCGGTAGTGCTGCACATCGGGAGCACAACGCCCCGTAACAACAGTTGCCGCCGCTTGGAGCCTGCGGGCGAGAATGGCGGGTGCACTCATCTCGCCCACGCGATGGGGTGGGTGAAGCCAAAAGGGACCGGGCGCCCTTGTCTGCCCGGAGCGCGCAACAGGTGTCTGGGGTGTGTGTGTCACGATTCCCGGGACGAACAGGAGCTTCGGCGGAGCGAGCGGTGGCTCTTATGCTGTAGTTGCGCGTGGGGTGACTCCATTAAATAGGACGCAGGGGACAACTTCAATTGTTGCGCTCAGTAAGAAAAAGAAGGAAAACAACTGCAGGGCCTTTTCTAGCTATGTGGATGTTTATTCGGCGGTAAAATGAGCATTCATTGAATCATTGACGGTAAAATTGTATTAGAAAATTCGAAGCTTTAGTTTTTTCTGTTTCCCTAACAGGTCATCCAGAGCTAACGAGATCTCTGAGATAACAGAGGCGTGAATGAGCGATTAGCAAAGTACGTACAAGCAAACGAGGATCCACAAGGGGAACCACAGACGGGATCCGTTAGCACTCTCTCGTAATATATTCTTAAAGGTAGAGCTTATGTGTTTTCCAATTTTTTTTCTATCCGAATTTCCTGAGTAACATCAATTAAATAAGCGTGAAGGAACCACAGCTGCTAGCGCGTTACTGCATGAGGAACATCGCACGGGCTCCTTGCAAAAGAAAAAAAAAATTAGACTCGTAATGTTACTACGGGACTGTTCGAAATGTCGATCAATTTGACCATGCGCTGTCATCTGCTGGCCGTTCTACCAGGTTAGCTGGCAGGCTGCAGTGTCAGCTCAGGCTGGGAGTACTGTGCCGGGCTCGAACCCGAGACCAAGGCCAAGTTTTCTATAAGTCGATGTTCTAGGATAGCGGGGCACCTTCGCTCTGCAGTCGCGTATTTAACTGCGATTTCCATTGGTCATTCTAGAGCACGTTTTCTTGCTCCGGGATGACGATTTCGAATTCCACTGGTCGACCAAGATAGGTTGCGCGTATAACACTGGATGTTTGGACTCTGGGTGCTCTAGCTCGATCCACCGACCAGAGTCGGATCGTATCGGAGGTTCTAGTCGTGATGTGGCCGCTTCCGGAGGCTGCGTGATTTTTTTGGCTGTCTTTAGCGGTTTCAGAGATATCGGCAGAGGACACAGCATATCACCGTTTTTTTTTTTTTTTTTTTTTTGCGCGAATATGTCGAAGCGCGTTCATCGAAAAACGTATATAGCGTTAAAATCGTGCGAAACCAAGTTGCAGAGAGCTGCGCTCCTGCCTAATTATCTCAACCGCGACAATTTTGGTGCTAGGATGCGATGAGATGCGACTGCAACTTCAGGAACCGGCTCAGCATTGCTTCCGCCGTGCGCTCGATATGTTCCGCTGGTCGACAAAGGCTGATTCGCTCTGTAGCGGCTCAGGTCGCTCTATTCCGGTAGCTCCAATCGACCAGCGGAAATAGCCATATGGTTTGCTCTGATACCTAGGCCGCTGTGACGTTGTAGCTCAATCGCCTATCACTGCACCTGCACCTAATTGCGAAGTCAACCTCGGCGCTTCCTAGAGCGGGCAACCACCGTCTCCCGCTCGCATCAACCAGGACCAAGGGAATTAAGCCACCTCGCTTCCTCTGTCCAAGGCCAGGCAGTGTAAGCAACGGGCAATTAATAATCACACGTGCGTTGAGGAGGTTTCGGAAGCAGGCGAAAGAAGGTCTCGATCGCCTTGCATGCAGTGTATATACGCACCTGCAGCAGCAAGCGCACGGCCTCCAGCTTGCCGTGCATGGCTGCCTCGTGGAGCGCCGTTCCACGCAGGGTGGACCGGTTGATGTCAGCGCCGGCCGCCAGGAGGCACCTGCGGGCACGAAAAGAAGAGGGCGCGATTTAAAGGAATGCAGAATGCAACTTTTTTGCTTGTCTGTGTTCTTCTTTGCATTAACGCGTTAGGCGCTATAATATACGCGGACTACCACGTGGTATTCACCCACAAAGGCTAAATAACTTATAATCGAATTCCTGTCCGCATCTGTTTCGGACACAACAGCCGAGCGATGGCTGCGGCAAACGTCAGCACTGTGCGACTGGCAATATCTCTTCCTTCCGTTTTAATTGTTTGTGTGTATGTCTGAAGCCCCTAGTTTCATGCAGCATCGATGGTCGCATCTGCGTCGGCAGTTTTGAGTCGAGAATGCAGCCTTGGAATCCTAGTCAGATATGCTGGCCCGTTCGTACGTCTAGGTTAAAGCTGGGCTTTCGGTGTCACCCATTCCGACTTGGACCGCATACATGATACGATATGTCAACCGAGGTAAGCCAGTTCAAATCGAGTTGAAACTGCCGGTTATTTATTAAACCGTTATTATTAAACAAAACTCCTCCTTCCCCACCAGTTGCCCCCTCCCAGAATTTCCCACGAATCCGCTCCTGCATTAACATTTCTTCTTCGTGTCTGTGTTGTCGGCGCACCAATCACTCTGCCTGAAATGGTTTAGCATCAAGCCTGCATCCAGCTGGAGTCAGCGAGCTTTTAGCTGCCAGCTGTTTCGTGTGGAAACAGGCTGCAGAAAATAAAGCACGACAAATTCACTGCACCCAAAAAAGAAAAAAAAAGCATCACAGGAGAGGACTCTCTCCACCCTTGTGCTCCCCCTTCTAATTTCCCCAATTGGTCGCGGCCTTGCACACGGACACGTCAGCGATAAGGCTACCCTCATTCAACTGCTAGTCAACCCGCAAAATGGCACTACGCCTATCGCGGAGAGTACAAACCTCTGGCAGTTAAAGGGAAGCAGGTCAAAGCGCAAAAGCAGGTCAACTATTGTCGCACTGAGATGTTTTCCTTCGGTTCGCCTTTGTACGCGCAGTCATTGAAGACGTCAGCGTGACCCGCTAAACAATGGTTTCGTAGTTACTGGAAAGACACACACACACACACACACACACACACACACACACACACACACACACACACACACACACACACACACACACACACACACACACACACACACACACACACACACACTCACACACACACACACACACACACACACACACACACACACACACACACACACACACACACACACACACACACACACACACACACACACACACACACACACACACACACACACCTGAGCACATGGGTGTGTCCATTCCTGGCTGCCAGGTGTAGGCACGTGGTGCGCTCGTTGTCCATCGTGTCCTGCCTGCTCTCGTACAGAAGCTGGCGACACCTGGCGTTGCGCAGGAGGACCTCGACCGCCTGCGGCATGGTAATAGAACCGTCAAGTTATGAATCGCCCGAAGGAAGCACCTTCAATTAAAGACCGACAAAAGAATAACAAGGAGTGATAGTGCGACGTATAGATAGCCCTTGAGACGTGAGCGCACGCATCAATCCCAGTCCTGCACACGCGACACCACGCCTTTACAAGATTATAACGATATATTTATTTGTTATATGTATATGCAACGTACGTGTCGTGTCCATTTCTGAACAGTAACTCGCAATGCCCTGAAGTGCTGCGAAATCTCCCGCGATGCGCAGCACCCTCCAACATGCATAATCGCCCGAAAGCTCCTCATCCAAACGCCGCCAAAAGTGCAGGAGCGAACGCGAGGACGACTGCGCAAGCCCACTGTCACCAAATAGGGGGCGACGCACCTTCTGCCTTCCGAACTCGCAGGCCAGGTCCAGGGGCGTCTTGTGTTCGCAGTTCCGCAGCAGAGGGTTGGCATGGTAGCTCAGCAGCTTCTCGATCTGCCGACAGAGATGTTTGTGAGTCGGAAATCCTTGCTACGCTCCATACAACTGCCCTCCGCGCCCTCAGGCAGTCCCACCCGGACGGAGGAGAGGACGAGTACACACCTGCCTGTCCACCCGTCAAGTCGTCTATCTCTTATTTACGTGTCCGCTTATTGAACAATAAATATATCCATCAATCTGGCTACCTACCCACCCACCCACCTGTTTCTCTCAGTCAATTTAAAACTCACTCATGTATCTGCATATCTGTGTCTAACTATTCGTCTTTATATCTGTCTGCACATATATCCATGCTGATCTACCTGCTTATATATCTGCCGACTCACATACACATCAAACAACATGTGTCTATCTACATTTCTGTCCCCCGTTCCACGTCAACTGACCACCAAGCTACTCTTCTCCGTCCGCCTGCCCCCATTACCCACTGATCTGCTCGTCATCCATTTACAGTATCTATCTGGCGCCTATGAATTTGCCTTACATATCGACTGTACGTTTCTATCTATGCACCTACAGTACTACCACCACCATCATCAACATAAGCCTGATAACACCTACTGCAGGACAAAAGCCTCTCCATATCCTCCAATTTTCCCCAATACAGTTTATCAATCAATCAATACCCTTTCATTTACCCGGCCCTGTGTCAGCGGCATCCACATAATCGCAGCGAACTGCTGCCGTCCAGACCCTGCTATGCTCAGCTTCCCTTGAAGTCCAGTATGTCACCCTCAGCGATCATTGGTTCCCTCGCCCTCAAATTACATGCTCCAGGTGCCCATGTCCACTTCTTCTTGCTGGTTTTGACTAGAATGTCATTAACTCGCATTTGTTCCCTGACCCGTTCTGCACACTTCCTTAACGTTATACATCTGCCGTTTTGTTCCATGGCTATTTGCGTAGTCCTCGATTTAAGTTGAACTCCTTCTGTTACCCTCCACGTTTCTACCCCAACTGTGATTGCCGGTAAGATACAACTGCTATATATTTTCCTCTTAAGGGATACACTGGTAAGCTGCCATTCACCATCTCATAGTACTTGTCAAATGCGCACCATCCCAAACCACCTACATCCATCTCATTGGCCTTATAATATATATTATTTATCTCTCTACTGGTTGTCCATTAACATATTTATTCATCTGTTCGTGCATCTACACAACTATCGATCAATACATATATCCATATTTTCCCCCACTAACTTGTCTATATATTCACACCTCTCTTCAAATGTATCTATAAATCTATATGCACATATATCTGCGTTACCCCCCCCCCCCCCCAGCTTAGATCTGTTTACCTTCAGACTTCTTAATCCGCCCCTCTCTCTACCTATCTATCGATTCCTCATTAAAGCACCCATCGGTCTATTTACATCTTCCAGCGTGTCCGCACATATATACAAGTCAATAAAGTTCCTCAAAAAAAAAAAAAAAAAAAAGTCTGTCTCCGCATATCTGTCACTGCATTATAGTAGGCATGCACTCACGACAAGCACGTGTCCGTGCTGCGCCGCCAGGTGGAGCGGCGTGTCCCCCGCCCCCGAGGCGTCGTTCACCGAAGAGTTGTACTCTAGGAGCAGCTGCACGGGCTCGGCCTGGCCCTGCCACGCGGCGTAGTGCAGAGGACGCATGCCTGCAGAAGAAAGACGGCAAACACTGAGCACTCTCCTCATCCTCCTCCTCTGACGTAGGCATCGAGATGGTCAAGTGCCAACATTCGAACATCGAAACACCACGAATAAAAAAACACACACACACAAAAAAAACACGAAGTTCCGGAAAGAAACCGCTAACTTACTGAATAAAATGTAAAAACAAAAGCAACGGAAATGTACGGGGCAGGCCGTAATCGATTCAGGCTAAATAATGGCGACGCTGCGTTATCTGGAAGCATATATAGTTGCCTCTTTTTTGTAACTTACTACCCTCCCAACAAAAACGTCTCTTGGCTTGCACTATAAATCGGAAACTACTGGCTCATAAATGACGAAGACGCGATAAAAACGACGATAGTGTACAAGAACTAATGCGCTGAGTACGGCAATAATGCCCTCACCAATAATTCGCAAGAACCATCGAGCAAACATTGGGGCGTGCTGGTAATGTACTGGTCCTCTGTAAGCCGGTTATTCGAAATACAGTCCCAGTATTGCGCCGGTGGTTCAGGCCTCGCATTCTGGTAGTCAATTAAATATAAACGTTATCCTAACGACTGGATCGAAACGGCAGTACGATGAAGTACGTAGTATATAGGCGTGTAGTTCAACGCGAGCAAAATTTTCATTAAAGGGCCTCTCTCTCTCTCTCTCTCTCTCTCTCTCTCTCTCTCTCTCTCTCTCTAGTTCAACTTTGGATTCATCGTACTGTTAGCCCGCGGACCACCGCGCATCAGGAGTAATTCGTGTTTAGAAAATCCCAGTGGTCGTGCGTTTCGCTCCTCGTTGTCTCTGCGCTGAGTTTGCAGACATTCACACACTCCAACTCGCCCAGATCAGCTGATGTCATTTGACGACCCTCTCCGTTACGTAAGGTTCGCGTTGGGCCCGCGATGTTTGAGAACGAAGCACGGTGAAAAACCGTGTGCATGCGTAAGTGGGACGTCCCACCAATGGTTCGTGAAGTGAATCCACCTTTTATTAGGTCGTCATCAAACGATAGCCTAATCTAATACACACTGCGCATCTCAGAAAACAGCCAAGACGGTCATTTCAGCGAACGACCACCGTGATATCGAACTAAAATGCGCGAAAACTGCGCGTGGTTGTCCGAAAACGAGCTGCAAACGAGTTTGAAACTTCCCGCGCGCGTGGGTCGTCACTAGGCTTTTATATAGCCTCCGAGATCCTCCGCACGCGCCTGTATAAAAACGCGCGCAAGCCGGTGATCTCGGAGGCCATGCTCCTTCGTTTCAAGTTTTCGTTACCGACACGAGAGGACAGGGCGCACCCGCTCCTGTCGCGCCATCTACCCTAAAAGACAGGAAGCTTCCCGCGAGCGCGCAAGTGCGTGACGCTCGCTTTCGACGGCGTCCCAACGCAAGACGTCCTCACGCTCACTATCTGCCAATCTTGTTGCGCGCCTAGCCTAGCCGGGTTTTGATCAATTGGTGCGAAAAGCCGCGACTGGAATGACGCAGGACTCGTTACAACTGCAAAACTGCATCGTGCGGGAGGTGAAGAAGTATCCGTGCCTGTACGATCCCAACCATCTCGGCCAATGGAATGCGCGCAGGCGAGAACCGTATTGGCAAGCCATTGCCGAAGCAGTCAATGCGGCCGGTAAGCGAAGGAGTTCCTCTGTCAGAACAGCTGATTATGCATGACACGGCATACTGAGCACACCGCCAGTGGAGACCGTACTTACTGCGGCAGTCAGCCGCGGCTTGTTTTCACACCATATCGGAGGCCCCGCTTATAATCATTTGTGGCCAGAAGAGGGAGCAGTCGCGCAGAATTCCGCGAAAGAAGAAATTTCAAATTTCGCTCTAAATGCTAAAACCAGTTCGGAGCAACTAATTTACTCCATTCTAACACGCGCAGTTTCTCGGCGTTTTTCAGCGCGATTTTGTCTTCGATTGTAACGCGCGCCAGATTTTCGTCGTTCATGAAGAAATTAGTTCTCTGAATTAAAACATACAAACTTTATCGCAATATCACGATGAAGTAAACTGCGTCACTTCCTCAATCGCCTTTCTGGTAGCCTTTACGCCTTCAAAGTGTCCTACACATTCTCCCGAAATTTCGCTATCAAGGACTGGCTATTTAGAGCACTAGATGGACCATTTTTGAAAAAGCAATTCTGAACGGGGAATTGAGACTATACGTGTGCAGTAGCACTAGTAAAGTAATTTATTTCGGAAAAGGAGTTAGTGGTGGCACACAATGTCACCTTATTTGAGACGCTGGGTTTGCTTGGCAATGAAGCAAAATGCTCTTCAAATAATTGAAATAAGCATTGGCGGTGGTCGCACTTTCGGAGCAGGGCTGACCACAAGGGCTTGAGAGGGGTTTTATGACAAGTTTTCTAGTGCGCATTTAAAAAGCCCTCGCACACAAGACCGTTTTTTAGAGCGGCAGTTCTAAGTAAATGCGGTCTGGGGCCTCCAATCTGCCAAAATGCCATTGACTGCCTTTCAAATTGTGCGGTCAGCTTGTGCTGCGCCGGCCAGCGAAAACAGCGTGGTCTCATGTGCACCACAGAGCATCCGACGGCGCAACGTGCTAGCACACGTCAGTAATAAAAGGAATACTTTATCTTCAGCATAACGCTCAAAGACACAATTTGCTTAATGTTGCTATCTTAAAGCATTTGAAGTTGTCTATTTCGCATGATTTTAAAATTGTACCACCATTTAGAGTACAGTTACATGCACCGGGATACAAGAAACTGCTTCTAGGCAGCAAAGTTAAGGAGGACAACAAAAGACGACAAAGCGTTGGCTTATAAGTCTCCTATAAAAACCTCCCTATATGCTGCAGCAGTAGCATGTAGCATAGGCGTCCCACAGAAGTATGTTGTTGGCCAAAATAGAGACGATGGGGAAAAGACACGCGGCGTGGAGCCATTTAATTGGTTAAAGTACAGAAGGGACTCATTTGCGGAGATTTTATACTCTTGCGGTCTGAAGTGATTAGAGATGCTATGTAGACAGCAAATATTACAAACATGATATAAAATAATTGACGGCAAGCTTAAACTTAAAAATAATTTGTATTTAAAACCTCCATGCATACTGAGCATGTGGGGCCCGCTCCAAGGGTATTTAAATTCTGTGCGCTTTTTCCTGCGCTCCCCATCGTGAACCCTTCTTACTACTTCTTACCCCTTCCCTATCCCGCACGGGTCGGGAGAACCGGTCCCCGTGCACACTTTCGTCCAGCGTGGGTGGGGGGGGGGGGTCTCTTTGTCTTGGCTCTTATAATTGCTGTGTACGTTGTCTTGTACTTTCGTTACCTTGTATGGCATGCTCAAAATCGTGTACATTTCTTTGCAGTTGGCTGTTTGTTCTTGTGTGTGCTCTCTCCATTTTCCCTCCCTGTAATGGCCCTCAATGAAGGTCGAGACAGCATCTGTAAATAATAGCATCATCACCATACATGGCAGAATTACTTTTGAAAGGGAATTAAATTACATTACAAATTACGTTGCTGAAGATCGCAGAAAAGTAATTAAATTGCATTACTCATTACTGCTCACCCAAAAGTAATAAAATTACATTACAATTACTTCTACTGAGTAATTCAATTACTTTGAAATTACTTTCTAGTTTACATAAATGCAAAAACTAAGTAAAGCTATTAAACAAAACTTGTTCTCCAGAGTATTCTAGTTCTGCTCAATTCTGTCTCCTTTTGCCAATCCGTTACGCTGGCTTCGGATTGCAGCACGTCGTTCCTGCTTTCACGCACTCTACTTTGTTGTCTATTGAAGGAGTGATGGCGCACTTTAGTCAAAGTAATTTCGAGAGGAATTAATTACTTTGCTGCAAAATTACTACCAAAAAGTAATTCACTACATTACTAAATTACCAAACAGAAAAAGTAATTCATTACATTACAAATTACCGAGAAAAGTAATTAAATTACTGTAATTCCATTACTGTAATTCAGTTACTGCCATGTCCGATCATCACTGTGCTGATCGTTTGCATAATCATGCAGCTAAATGGTCCCGATCTCCCACCGCATAAAACGCTGCGGGTAACCACTGTGGTTCTGTATCCTCCTCAGGTCCCCCTTCGCCTCCTCGCCCCAAGTCCCGGTTCTTCAAAGCCGGCGTGACGGCCATGGATTGCCAGCGTATCTGGAGGCTGCTGCGCTGTCGTTACGTGCGCGAGGTGCGTCTGGGCGCTCGGCGGGCACCCGACGGTACCCTCCTCAGAGCCCACTCCCAGTGGGCCCTGTTCCGAAGGCTCGACTTCCTCAGGGACCACATCAGACCCAAGACGTAGGTCTCCTCCCTGTCTAGCTCCTTCTCCACGCGTCGTGTTCTTGTGCAGCGCTCTTCTTAAGACCCCCTTGTCGAATTCTACGACCGCGTCCTGGAATAGGGCCTCGATTGTCTCCATATAGAGCGGAGTCGTACAAGGGCCACTCTTGGAGGGGGCGGTCCTACAGGTACCAGGTGTACCTTGGACTCGATGCAAATAAAGCGGGTGCTTTGCTGTTTGTACATGAAATTTATTGATTGGGTCACCGTCGACCCCATTTCCCGCAAGTTCCCCTATGGCCCCTCGTCTCCCCTCGTGACTTCGTCGTAAGGAGAAGCCGGCCGTCGAAGAGTCCGCTTCTAGGTGCGAAGGTCGTGGTGTCACGTGCCGATTATAACATGCCTGACCCTCGTTCTTCTTGTCTATTTATTCTCCTTATAGCTGGATTAGGTATTACAGATACAGTGTGCTAAAAAATAAATTGTGGATAATAAATTACCCGTAAGATTTTTCGCCACAGTTGGGGCGGGAAGAGAACAAACTTTAGACCACTGTCGAGGCTTGTTTTCCTGTAACCACACGTCCTATGCGCGTTCACAGAGAAGTCCGAGCCGACATCAACGACTTGTATACGAGTATGCCCAGCACTGACACCAACGATTGATTGATTTATTGATTGATTGATTGATTGATTGATTGATTGAATGAATGTCCTTTAATGAATGGGAAGGCTCAGAATCTGGCGAGACGCACTGTCGCGCCAAGAAGCGCCGGAAATAAATCATCACCTTAGTCGAAAACTGATGCTCACATAGGACAGTGGCACTACGCTCCATTACTCAGATACTCAAGAGCGTATCTAGAAGTGGTTTTCACTTCGAGAGGGGGAGAGGAGTAAAGTCTAAAGAGTGAATGTAACTTTCAATAATTATCTTTCAAGCCGGTTGTTCGTGGCGATTTACAAGTCAAACTTTCCACTGAGAGCTGCTTATCGGTCGCGAGCGACCTTCGCGTCCAGTTGTGCCCAGTTTTGATTACAGTTTTGTAAGCAATAAACACTCGGATGGCTCTACTCTGCAGGCACCAGCTCGAGTCGGAGTGGCCGGACGCCAACATGGCCGACTACGTCGAGTCGACTGACGCCTCGGGACCCACGTTCGGTGAGTATTTTACGTTAACAAGTGGCGTTAAACTTCGCGCCCTGCCAGCACTACCGCGGAAGTCCTAGAATACGTAAGGAAGAGAAAAAGGAAGCGATACCCTACTGAAAAACTAAAAGGTCTACGGGGCAACAACCTCACATAATCTTATCAAATCACATAGACTCTCATACATCATTATCATAAAATATCTTACATAATTTATGCTAATGTACAAGAAACTATGAGATCTTGCGCAATCATATGCGACTTGTATATGATTTCTTACGTGAATTGAGTGAGACTGCGTGAGAAAATGTGAGGTTGTTGCCTCATACAATTTTTTCAGTAGGGTAAAGATCGGAGAGAAAGATCGTACACTAGTATGCTATAGAAGGGGTGACAAAAGAGCACCCGCGCACGCGCACGCGCACGCGCACGCGCACGCGCACACACACACACACACACACACACACACACACACACACACACACACACACACACACACACACACACACACACACACACACACACACACACACACACACACACACACACACACACACACACAAACTCCTCGAAACAATTGTGGAAACCATTATTGGTAGTAACTGTCTTCTTTATCCGAAGAGAAAAGGATGATTCACGCTTCAACCGACCACCTTAACTAACACAGCTTGTGACGACCCTGCCGAGCAAGTACCGGTGACAGCCAACGGCACTGATGCTCAAATAAAGCGCGCTTGCGTCAAGGCTTTCGATGATGAAAAGCTTAATCCTGCACGCTGTCCCACAGAAGTTAAGCGAAGAGTCTTGCATGGTAGTTTATTCACAGTAGTACGCACGTTAACATTGTGCTCATGCAACGGCAGAACATTTCTCGGAGCAAACTGGCATCTCAGATGAGCCGCGAGATACTCGGCTAACTGTAAGGAGTGAGATGACTGACACCGCTGTATAGCGAGGACCAAGCTTATCAAACTGATTGCATTTTGGAGACCAGCAGCGTTTTGTCCTGTAGCTGTCATGACTAAACGTGGCTTACTTTCTGTCGCGCCATCTGTTCGCCGTATATTCATCTAACCTACGACCTTGCCCCGCAGTGAGAGACGACGCTGGTGCGGTGCAACGGCAAGGAGAGGTCGTCTCTCCAGTGGACCTAGAGTTCGACGTGCTCCCCGGAGGCAGCGATGTCGACGACCTGGCAACTGTAAGCGCATACTGGCACCCCTAATTTAAACGGCTGCATTTGCGGCTGAAACGGAGAAACGCATTTTAAAGGCCTTGTACGCTCTGTCCCTTTCCTGCCCCCGCACGGCAGACCTCGCCTATAGATAGCAATCACACCTCGACAACACAGACTTCCCCCGCATCTAAAGACGACTGCACAGCTAGCGTAAACAATCGGACAGAGATGAATGAAAGAATTCATTTTCATGAACTATCGCGAGGTTACGTAACATAGAGGAGAGGACACGATGTAAATGCTTACCTCCACGCTGCCAGGACTCGCCTAAATAACAATCACACCTCGGGAAGTACAAAGACTGCCTTCGTTTACATATGGCCACGTGAACTGCGTGCAATGTCAGGCCCGATTAAGTGTTACCACGACAGCACGTGGTCCCGCGAAAAGTTGCTGATGAGTGCGCTGGTTGCATGGGTTCTTCATCCGGCTGCATGTATCGCAAATCGCGACAAGCTTCCGTTAACCTTATTATTTGCTTCCAAAAGGGCTGTTGCGACGAAGGCGCGGGGGCCGCTGTACCTTCCACCACGACGCAGCCCTTGGTGGCAGCAACAAACGAGGACACCGAAGCTGGCCAAGGGTGGCAGCAGTGGCCCAATGAGGCGGTACCGCCAGTTGTACCGTTGGCACCAGGAGGGTGGCAGCGGTGGCCCAGTGAGGCGGTACCGCCAGTGGTACCGTTGGCACCGGCAGTGATGTCTCACTGGACACCGTCAGAAAATGAGAACGAGCAAAATAACCCCTCCAGAGAAGCCCACGAGCGGCGGCCGGGACGACGACGTCAACGCGAGGGAGAGGCCATTCAGAGTTCGTGTGCAGAGGACGATCGAGGAGAGGAAAAAGAGGCGAAGAAGAACTGTGACCTCGAGTCGGCGCTGTGCAGGTATGTTGTTACGATGAGACAGAAATGAATGAATGTACAACAAAACTTCGTTTTAAAAGCCCACTGTCCAGGGAAAGGAGCCCAGTGCTTCGATCAGGTACCGGAGATAGTCTGTGCAAAATGCTACGGCGATACGCACGCCGCAAAGCAGCAAAAATACAAATCAAAGCTCTCTCATCCTCCCCGTCGGGAAACCAGCTTCCCCGTTCTCTACGAGCCGCAATGTTGACGTCGGAGTAGAAAACGGCATCCACTGGTCCGTCTCGTTGACTGACGGGTGAAGGATGGGCGTACACCACTAATTGTGCCCACCGCTCGCTGCGCGCTTTCCCCTCGACGGTCGGACTGAATATGCAGCGGCGCGCGCTCCCACGCTCGTATTTTTTTTTTGTTTTTTTTTTTTTTTCTCGCACGCAGAGTACCACGCCTCACCTCCCGCCAAACGCGGAGAATGGAGGGGAATTTGTCTTGCGGAGGCTAGACAACCGGGAAGGAGAGCAAAAAACCTTTGCGAGGGAACGGGAGGAGAGAAACACGACAGAATCGGGTGATTGCGGTGGCTGTAACTGCGTTATTAATTACTCCTTTCAAAAACATTTTGAGGCCTTGCGTTCTGGGGGCGAAGTCTCACAGTCACCGGGGAATAAAATATTTTCGACCGGAGGGTGGACGGTGGGCCTTTGGGGCGAAAGCCTTTATAGGCTCACGGTGTACGGAAATGTCCGCAGGAAATGTTCGCACGAAACTGACAGTTAAAGGAGCACTCGAACGAGCTGCTTCTCCTACGTTCCTGTCAGGCCAGCGTATCTTTGTCGCTGCGTGCGTATCTGTACTGTTCTGCATTTCACTGCCGTCATCGTCGGAGCTGCTTAAGCCGAGCAGTGGAGCCTGATGAAAGGAGAAGTAAGAATCAAGCGTTTTGCGGAAAACGATAGCATTGCGACTTATATGTCATGGAAGAAAATTGCTCGCCCAGCCGAACTATGCTGGGCGAGCAACGCTATAACTATGCTGCCGCTCACAAAGGTTGCAAGGCCACCACGAACCACAAGTGCCTGTACCTAAGGTCGCACAATTGCAGGCGATCGCTTCGATGCGACAAAAAAACAAAAAAAAAAAAAACAGCGAGAATGAGTGCGCTGCCTTGTTGGCATCAGAAAAGCTCGTGGTGTGGTGCGTTGGTTGGTTGGTTGGTTCATAGGAAGGGAAAGGCGCAGTATCTGTCACACTTGCTCTGTGGACACCTGAACCGCGCCGTAAGGAAAGGGAGGAAGGTGGGAGTAGACCCATTTCAAGATTGTGACTTGCACGGTGTTGGCTAGTATACCATCTACAACCAATGCGCTATTCCCGTAACTATTTCATGCTTACATCTACTCTCGATTACGGGAGAGACAGTGTTGTTATTATTATTATCATTATTAGTAGTTGTAGTAGTAGTAGTAGTAGTAGTAGTAGTAGTAGTAGTAGTAGTAGTAGTAGTAGTAGTAGTAGTAGTAGTAGTAGTAGTAGCAGCAGTATTCGCCTGTATTCGCTTTCTCCTCGAATGCTTGTAAGAATAGCACCGTGTCTCACAGGGCCTTCAGCCGTTAGTGCGCGTACTCGTGTGGCCAGTGTTGTCGGCGCTGACCCCGCTGTATAGAGAGGCCGCTGGTTGGCCGCGCATTGCCTGCTCTATACCTGTCACTTCACCGGAAAGCGCCTCGAAACAGGGTTGGAGACGTGTGCACAAAGCGGTACGTGCCAATGCGCGCCACGATGCCCTTATTTCGTTCAGCGCGACGGGCTGCGGCGACGGGCCTGCGCGCGAGAAAGGCAATGAAGCCAGTCGCGAGCAGAGTCAACATCGCCTCGCGACGAAAGAGGCCACGAATTGGGGGATGAGGACGGTTCACGCAGCGCAAACAGCGGGAGAGAGAGTGGCCCCGCGGGACAGATCGGATGGCCCCTGCGTTGGCTCCATGCCGAATTCGTGGGTCGGACTCCCATTCAATGGGACTGCGGTTTGGAACCGCAATACTCCACAATGCAATACTCCCCGAAGTGATTGTGGCGTACGTCAGGAAAAAAAAAAAAAGCAAAAAAAAAAAAGCCTGGGTGGTACAGAGACAAATCCACAGCACTCCAGTGCTGAGTGACCAATACGCATTTTGCGACGTAAAGGAGAATCTTTTCCCTTTCAACTTTAGCTGCTTCGGTGTCCAAGTGTACGATTAGCCCTTTCAACTGTGTACTCCGACGAGGAGCTGCATTATATGCAAAAGTTCATTACGCTTTCAATTAAATTGGTCATCTGTGAATGACTGAGGCTTGCCGGTGATGTAGATTAAGTTACCAAAGTAGCCTACGTCGTGAAATGCGTTAAGCAAGTAATTATAATTTTTGAACTCGTTTGCAGGTAGTTAGTGCAAATAAGCTGCTGTGTCCTGCTTCTTCATTCCTCATTCCTTCGTTTCATCATGTTTATCTCGATGCGGTGCCAATGCGTTCTTTTATCTCTCTTTCTCTTAATTATCTTCCTCTCTGGGGTCTCTGCTGTTCACTTCGAAAAGGGGTTCGGAAGCGTGTTCATATCTCTTCGTCACTGATCTCTCCAGACCGCTTTGGTTGGTAGTTTGGGACGGACTTCATCCACGGGGCTGCTTATAGGATGTGCTGGCTGCTCACGCCGTAAAATGAAGTGCAATCATTACAAATTGCGACTCGCTGTTTTGTTTCTCCGCTGCAACAACACATACACCCTACAGACGCCCTGAACCCTACGGAAAGGAGATGCCGGCGAGGTGTGCATCTGGGGCATTCGCGGAAATGTGCCCCTTTAGTGCCGAAGTGGGGGAGTTCAAGGTACAACTTGACTCTTTACATATGTACCGTTTGCCATTAGCCAACAAACAGATCGACAGCCTCGTCATGACCTGTGGCAGGAGCGTTTACCTCAGGGAACCACTGCACCCGAAAATACGGAGATTAATCTCTCTCAAGTAAAGACTTGCAACGAAAGCTTTCCTGACATTCCACAGTGATTCTGTATTAACATTTAATAGCATGAGACTGATTGTGTATGCGTGTGTGTGGGGCGGGGGGGGGGGGGGGGGCACTATAAGGCCGAGCTGAGGGAATTGGGGAATCGCGTCTAATGTGGCACATTGGCAATCTCATCCTCCTCGTATGCAACTTCCGGCCTTTACGGTGAAGAACCAACTCAATAGTGTACAACCCACGATAGGTCGCAATCGGGTTCTTGCAATTCCGCTTTAAACTATTTAATTGTAACTCTATCTTTTCTACATTTTATTTTTCGCGTAAAGTCCATGGCCTGTTAAGGATGTGCAAATGTATTGTTCCTGAGCGCACAGCGGTGTAACATTTTTAATGCGCGGTATTTATAGTTTTTGAAATTTCCCCGACCTCGACGTCACTCTCTATTTTAGCCTTGACACCAGGCTTATTGCCCCCGCTATCCAATTTCTTAAGAGGGTGCAGAGCCCCCTGCACTTCAAAAGAGGACTGCAATATGGTGTCACTGACGCATAGGGCAGTTAGAAAGAGGAATGATACTGCCGAAAACAATTCAAATCTATATTTGTTGTTTTTTTACAGCCGCCGGCATGCGGCTTTGTCATTATGACTGTAGCGCACGGATCGATTGTGCACTCTTTAATTGTTCATGCTCGTTGTCGCGAGACGCGGCTTTATCATTTCCTTTGTTGCAGAAGGTGATTCGAGGTGTATCTCTTAAGATTCTAGCAACGCGCGTGTGTTTCTACGGTATACTAGTCACAGTTTGCTGTTTAACTTTGATCTTCCTTCGCCGCCTTTAGATCGAGCGCTGACGAGTGAAACGGGCATTCGTATATGACGACCGCGAGCACGCCTGCTGTTATCGCCGCCGCCGATTGCTTAGTTCTTTTTCGGACGCAAGTCAGCCCAATAAAGAGTTTATTCTAGTGAATTTCAAGCCTCCTCATTTCTCGCCATCGACCTTGTTACCTATACGTGACAATACTTTGCTTCGTGCACTCCTTTTGTGGGACCTATACTCTGTCATTGTGCATATAGTGTTGCTACTGCTGCTTGGTTTTCATTTTTATTAGTGCGAAACTATTCATACGGACGCGAAAGCCGAGCAACGCGATCTTGCTTCTTGTGTGCATGCTTACTCCTGACTGGCTGGCCAGATCGTGACGTCACAGTCCACGTGTCCTGGCGCGGGTAATTCAATTCCAGCAGTGCTTTCGCACGGTACCGCATCGGTCAACCATGCAGGTTAAACCCCGCGGATAATTTTAGTGCGCGAGCAATACATTACGCGATCAAACCAAATTAGGAACCGATTAAGAATTTGTCGTGGCTTGCACACGCCGAGCTTGGACAAAAAGAAACAAAAAAGAACTGTCGGAGCGGTTTTCAAGCTAGGAATTTCTCGTACCCCGTATAGTTATCGCTGCAGCCGGTCGTCCCGCGTGCAGACCGCAAAACTCTCTCGCGCCGAGCATTGCGCGCGTCGTCGTATCCATCAACTTCCATCTGCGCGCGAAAGCTGTCGCACGTCCAGCTTGGTTTCACTACGTTAAAACCCTGGCATTTTTACGTTAGAGTAATATCTATAGGGTGTCGCCTCTCGACTCCTATAACTTTGGACCTCCTTCTGTATTATGCGCCCATGCCTAACAATAAACATATATGCTTGCACGATAAACCTTCAATAAACATTCGATAAAGCAATCAGCTCAAGTGTTCACTACGAATCAGGTGGCATTGCCTACCCGTAGCATGCGCTATTTCGCCGAGCAAGAAAGGTGGCCCCTCGTGCAAATGTCTCCCTTTGCGCGACTGCAGGTTTCTGACGGCCACCGTGCGCAAGGTAGCATCGTGGACTCCTGGGGGCGCCCCGGCGGCCGGAAGGAAGGGGAGGCCTGAGATACGCGTGAACGCCGACGACGCCGACACGCTCTTCTTGCTGGCACTCAGGGGCCTCATGGGGACGCTCGACGCCGAGAGGAAGTCGCGCGCACAGCTCGACATACTGAGGGTGCTGCAAGAACGCGTCGCCGAGGCACCGCCTGAGTCCGACGACGGCGCGGATCGATCAAGTGTTGAAGACTTCGCCACCGGTGCCATTAACACGGGCGTCAGCGAAGTGACCACTTGACTCGATTATATTTTCCCAGGGGTAAATGCACATAATAATAATAATAATAATAATAATAATAATAATAATAATAATAATAATAATAATAATAATAATAATAATAATAATAATAATAATAATAATAATAATAATAATAATAATTGCTTTACAGGAAGGAAAAGGCGCAGTATCTGTCACACTTGCTCTGTGGACACCTGAACCGCGCCGTAAGGGAACGGATGAAGGTGAGAGTGAAAGTGGAAAGAGAAAAAGGGAAGCCGTAGTGGAGGGCTACGGTGTAATTTCGACCACCTTGGGATCTTTAGCGTGCGCTGACAGGTGGATGGGGCTGGTGCAGGTGGGTCACCGCTGCTTGCGGCGGGGGCTGGCCTGGCACCGAATTTTTATCTGTTGTAGGCCGTCATTGCACACGCCACCGCTGGTGGTGGACGACGGCTGTTGTTGCGGCGCACGTCTTTCTTTCCTTCTGCTTTTCTTTCTTCTCTACGTTCTCTTCTATCTACACGAGGCAGCGGAATGCGGCTTGGCGAAGCTAATCTGAGAAAAATCGTATTCTTGCAACTAAATGCGCGTTTTCACGTCAAGCCAAATACTGAAAGCAAGCTCACATTTCTCTTCAACCATGGACTACTGTTCTCAAGGATGCGGGACCGAATCCCGGCCTCGGCGGCCGCTTTTCGATGGAGGCGAAAAGCAAAGGCGCCCGTGTGCTGTGCGATGTCAGTACACGTTAAAGAACCCCAGGTGGTCGAAATTTCCGGAGTCCTCCACTACGGCGTCTCACATAGCCTGAGTTGCTTTGGGACGTTAAACCCAACAAACCAAACCATCTTCAACCATGTCGGTTAACTATGGCAGCCCCCTCCTAAAGCTCGTTTAGAGAAGGAATAAAAGCTCCACACTGTGTCCAAACAGCTGAAACGCACTTAATAATCGGCGCTGGCAAGTCACTCGAGTCTTGCTTGTCAGAGGCGAGTTTTTAGCCGAAATAAGCTACGTTACGACAGCCGTTTCTGGCAACCCAGGGCGCGAAGCTGTCCGTCCGTATCACGCAATGCACTGATTTAATCGTCAGATTCTGTTTGCCTGAATGCATTTTGTGCCAGATAAATATAATAAATTTCATTTTTGTACCTACCACGCTGGTTCATTTGTTGGAAGACCCAAGTGTAGATAGCCGGCCGCGGCGCGTGTTCATGCGCTCTGCGACGTGAGTGTATACGTTAAAGATCCCTAGGTGGTCAAAATTATGCCGGAGTCCAAGTTCCTCTACATTGTCCCTCGCAGCTTGAGTTGCTTCGAAACGACAAACTCCGCATACCGTACAATATTGTTATGGACGAGGAAGTAGAAGCGGGTAGAGGCGCGGAGGAGCGTTAGTGCTAAGTCTGCCGCGATTCATTAAAATAATCTCACCTCCTCACGAAACATCTTAGCCAATCAGAGCAACGGCATAAACAAGTGAAGAGGACAAGCTGTCGAGCTAGTTGGTTTTCCATAGTTATAATTATATTTCGAACAAAGAAATTGCTTTTCTCTCTGATTGTGCTTGATTTTATCTTTGATTTTATTTGCACTCTTTACATGCCTTCGTTTTATTCATTTTGAATTGCAGTCAGTCACATTGTTTAATTCATTGTTGGTTTTTTGTTTTGCAGTGTTAATTGTTGGCTTTCAATTTTGTTTCAACATTTGCATCTCTCTCTTCTTTTTTTTCATGTTTAACTTACTTATTATTTTTTTGTCCATCTCATAAGTTTCTCTGCGGTTTTTAAACAAGTTCTTATATAAAAAAATGTTTTCTGCGCATCCACCTTTTTTAGCCATTGTTGCTTGTTAAGGACTGGGAATTTTTGTTGATTTTTCACGCTCTTTCACTACGGCCACTATTATCATGTTATGTCACTGTATCATGTCAATCGTGTGTTAGGCATTTAGATTTATCGATTTTTTATACTCGTGTTTGATTTTGTTGTACCGGTTTTCGCCACGTGTCTAGATTTTGTTCCTCTAGTGGGCGTTTCTCTCTGGTATATATATATATGACATGGTTGGCTGATTTCCAAGAATAAAGTTGCAGTTCAGCGCCTCTGCGTGTTCCTCCGTCTTCGTCCTTGTCCGGCTACGCGCTGCTATAACTATAAACAAGTGAGAATTGTCAACGAACGAGGTTCTTGGTGAGTGGTGGTGAGCGTTTGAGTGCTTTCTCACTAAAATCTCCGAGCGCAAAGTTATTCCTCCTCCTCGCTCTCGCTCATTGCAGTCGGGCTCGCGAGAGATGTTATCTCTCGGAAGAGTGCCGCCAGACGTTTATCAATGCGCAACAGAAGCTTAGTTTGAGCTATAGTTGGTAATAATTTTTCGAACACATAGCGCAAAAAAAGAGACGGACGACACAGAAGTAACGGGACAGGCGCAACCATTAAGTGTCTAGGTTTGAGGTTTCGCGTCCCCCTAATGGTGTGTACACGATTTCGTAACCGAACGAGTTACCAAAAAATAATAATAATAGAATGGTTGTACTAGACGAAAAACATCGCGTCTGGGAAATCGTATGGATAAAATTGAGTAATCAAGTAATTAGTTATAGCCCAAAACGTCAATCAGACGTCTAAATGGCCCGACAGAGTAATGGCGACGTCAGGATGTGGTGTCACACTTCCGGTCACGTGATGTGTTATGATCCCGTGGAGTGTGGCAAGGGTCATGTGACCAGAAGTGTGAAGTATCTGCGTGTGTGTTACGTGACCGCAAGCTGGGCGTTTAGAAAAACAACAACAAATAAAATGAATAAAATTGATCAGAAAATGCGTAAAGCGTCATTTATTCGAAGAAAAAAGAAAAACAATAAAAGAACATGCACAGCTTGCTAAATAATGTCGTCAACGACGCAGCTACTATCACGATTTCCGCAGTGTGGAATCTCTACAAGGGTCGCGCGATGTACCGTGTGCAGCGACAACGCTCGGGATTACGCATTTCTCCGGTGCAGATTCTGCACTGCTTCCAGAATTTTTGCTCTCCGAGCTCGCTATGCCGCTCCTAGCTTTGTGTCTCTCCATCACTCAGGCGAGTGGCTGCAATTCGGAAGCGAAAGTGATCGGCAGGAGAGAGAGAGAGAGAGAGAGAGAGAGAGAGAGAGAGAGAGAGAGAGAGAGAGAGAGAGAGAGAGAGAGAGCTCGCCAGTTTGCACCTTCGCAGGAAGCCTGAGGGGGACAAGGCGGCCGCAACTGGCACCACCGAACACGGTAATTAGATGCATAGTGGACAGGCATTCCGTTATAGCGCGCAGCTATGCTGGCGACGACTACAGTGGTGCCTCAGAAGTCAGCCCATCTATAGCGTCGCACATTCCTTAGCATCATTTCTAATTACTGGGAAATTGTAAAATATTTGCAAGATTCTGCTGTGGAAATACTGGACGGAATCGTCCAATATTGCAACGAGCAACGAAATCTTTCATTTAAGGTTAGCCCTTTACTCGCGTCGAGTAGTTAACGCAGCCCCTGAAAACCGATGCGGAACGTTTATAACGATACCAGAAGCGTTGATAGCAAAGAAGCTACGAGCCCACCGAGAGGAGATATGTGGTTGTGCTGAATGTTGTATTGGAATTTTACTATATGCGAAGAAAAAAAAATTGCGTTAACAATTTTCCGTTGAAAGACGCGCCTGTCCAGAATTTCTGTTTATATGTTTCGATTTCCACACAGTGCACAAGCGCCCATGTACAGCCTTTGTCAAAAGTTTAAAGTCCAGGGGATCTGCTTCTGGGATATACCATGTGGCTCGTAATGCATTCCCAGGTTTCCAAACTTGCTGAAGGCAAGAAGATTTTTCGTCCTACCCTCTCCAATGGCTAGGGCTTCCAAGGTCTGAAAAAAATCGTATGAGGCAATAACCTCACATTTTCTCACACAGTCTCACTCAATTCACATAAGAAATCACATACAAGTCGCATATAATTGCGTAAGATCTCATAGCTTCTTGTACATTAACTTAAATTATGGAAGACTTTTTATGATAATGATGTGCAACGTACGAGAGTCTATGTGATTTAATGAGATTGTGTGAGGTTATTGCCCGGTAGAACTTTTCGTTTTTCAGTAGGGATATATATGATATACGGCTTAAAAGCAACCCATTTGGGCTCTAAACTTTTGACAAAGACTGTACCGAGACGTCGGGGCACTGTAAGAAACCTCAGCCGTTTCAAGCTTAACTGTGCGAAAGGTGTGGACCAACAGCAATGTGTAGAAGAAAAAAAGGAAAAAAAAAAAACATTTGAGCGAGCGCTGACTTTCATTTGAAATATTATATCGAGAATCAGCGCTCGGTTCTCCGTTTCTCTCTGGAAACCGGCCCTGCGTTCAGCGGGATCGACCGTAGACTCGATCGTGACTGAAACCTGCCCTGCGGGAACTCAGGAGCTCCATCAGGTTCGATCCTATCCGACGTCACTGGGATCTGAAGCGCTCGTGCGACAGCGCACTGTATGCATGGAACGCGGAAAGTATGACAACCCCGGCAGTCCAGCATAAAGCAGTCAAGAGACGGCGCTCACCCCTGGCGTCCTTGAGGTCCGCAGTGGCACCCAGGTCCAGCAGAAGCCTCATCACGGCCACCGAGCACTGCAGCGCCGCCTGGTGAAGGCTCGACATGCTGCGTCCGCAAAAGAGAAAAAGGCCTTGCCAGTATTGCTTCCGTCCAACCCCGGTGAGGCAGGACGTGCAACCGAGCCTGGCTACTTACCCGTCGCTGTCCCGTGTGTCCACGTGCATCCTCCGTTCGCCGGACAGGATCTCTGCGAAGATGAAGGATCGAGTACGGGCAGACATGAGTATAGAAAACTGGGCGAGTTGGATTGGATTCATCTTAAAGCAGCGCGAAACACAGGACAAAAGAACAGGAGACGACACAAGCTCATTGCCGGGAGTGTAAAGATTGTTACCCCCATTTGGACAAGACCAATATCTTATTCAGTCACCCTGATCGGATATGCAGAGAGCTGGTCGAGGCGTTTCTGATAAATAAAGAGTTTGACGCGTGCGTAGCTACACCTTCCGTTAATCTTGAAGAAAAAGAGATTCACGCACTCTCGGTGAATATTTGGCGACGAGGTGTTGGCGGGTGTTTGTCATGTGGGAGGTTGACAGCTTTGTTAGTTGTGTTGAAGTGTTCAATCCTCACTTTGCGCACGCGCACTGTTTCTAAAGGGCATCGCGGTGGTTTCGCGTGTCTCGTCTTGATTTTATCTGGGTTGGTTCCTATATAAGTACACCTTTCTATGAATAAAAATTCAGTTGTTAGAAAGCGCTTGTGTCGTCTCCTGTTCTTTTGTCCTGTGTTTCGCGCTGCTTCAAGACAGGCATGAGTGGAACACACGGCGACAAGCAACACTGGTAGCAGCAGTGGTGAAGGCACAGGAATCGACATAAATTTAGGAACATACGCTGAGATTTCAGCGGAGCGTTTAGTTAATTGGTCACAACGTCTGGTTTCAGGAGCCAAAATCGTATCTGGTATCACCGTGGTCCCACCTTGATGCACCTGAAACGCTTCCTTCGCGGCCGAGAGAGCGAGCATATCGTTTTTGTTACTATCCACACGTCTAATGTAGCAGCTGTTAAAAACAAAGCTCTGTTGTGGGGCCTCATTTCCCTAGCGAAAAAACTGTATGAGTCACAATAACCTCATACAGATTTCCCATACTGAACTCGCACTAAACTCATACAAATCTCACTCTCATACATTTCTCATACGTTGAATGACATTTGTATGAGGTTATTGTGACTCAGGCTTTTTTTTTTTTTTGCTCGGGTTGCTCTATAATATTAACGACTTGCCGCGGTGCCTAACACGTTACAGGAGCACATTATAAGCACAGGACCCTGCCGTTGAATCATGTCACCGCGACATTAATTACCTCAGGTATGACTTATGAAGGAACGTCACTTCCCTTCAGCACAGGTGTCGCACTAACCGTATACGCTGCTAGGACATCCGCTCAAGTTCTGTCCGGTAGTATATGGGAAATGACGTGGATTGCACTGATCAGTCGCCGGATTATGCGACGTCACAAGACCACGTGAAATGGTCGCAGGAGCTGTCGATGTGGGCAACAGTTTCGACACGGGGGTCGAACCCACAGAGGGGACCCTTGGTCACCGAGTGAGACAGGCGACTCCTATGCTCTCTTTCGCAAGCTGTTCGCCGCATTGAATGATGACCATCATGTCGTCAGTCAGGTAAGGATAACCATTCGCAAGCTGTTCGCCACACAGCGAAAATTAAAGACAAGAAAGATACCTGTGCCAGTCAAGAAGTGTGACCATCATGTTGTGCGCGCAACCCTGATCGGCACAGGTCGCTTACAAACAGCTTACAAAAAGGGGGCCTCGCGAGCAAGTTCGTATGGTGCGGTTAAAGCGGGCATTTACATATACCACGTCGGGTAGTCTTTCACGTAATGTACGTGGTAGCGTAGGAATGCTATATGAGCGACCAGGAACAGAAATGAAGGCCGAATTCTTAAAGCCTGTAAATCTCATTTGGCCCGACCGCGCTATATCGGCCGTCAATGCCTTCATCCACTCCCCTCAGGGAAGGCCACCATATACTAACTCCATTACACTCAAATTCCACTCCCGTTTCATCCAGGGGCCTGGTTTCGTTCAAGAAATCTGCTATTTACACTCCATTCACGTTCCAGCCTCATTTATAGCTCCTCCAACTTTCAAGAAAAGATCGTGTGCGTCAACTAAAGCACATAGTTATTTTAACACCCAAATTCATCACTGTCTATTAATTTACTATTCAGTTGTCGGTAGTCACTCAAACTACGACATCTTAAATTCAAAGGCAATTCCTACGTATCCCACTTTCCGCCCCTCTGCCACCTTCACGCACTTTGTTCGTTTCCTCAACTAAGCGTTCTATCCCGGGCCCGCCCTTTATTTTATATTAACAGGTATTCCATTTTTCAAGGTTTTTAATCGTCACTTAACTATGACCGACTTTCCTATCGGTATGCCCACGATCACCAACGTCACACATTTTGCTTCACGTGACAGCTTCCCACGACATCTTAAATTCAAAGGCAATTCCTACGTATCCCACTTTCCGCCCCTCTGCCACCTTCACGCACTTCGTTCGTTTCCTCAACTAAGCGTTATATCACGGGCCCGCCATTTATTTTATATTAACAGGTATGGTATTCCATTTTCATATTAACAGGTATTCCATTTTTCAAGGTTTTTAATCGTCACTTAACTATGACCAACTTTCCTATCGGTATGCTCACGATCACCAACGTCACACATTTTGCTTCACGCGACAGCTTCCCAATGCCGAAGGTTAAAACTGGCCACTGTACGCAATATCTTCAATTCCTTAAAAACGTAGTTTTGAAATTCTTTCCATTTGGACAGTAAAGAACCAAGCGAGCTTTATAAAAACGCTGTTGAAGTTGTGCCTTATTAATAGTATTACTAGTTACCTAATCAGTCATCGTGTAAAGTTCTATAAAACTTTGTACAATACTAACGTGTTTAAGCAATACTTCTACATTTGCTTGAGTTCTTCGTAAATATATATAATGTCTGTAGCATTTCATTCTATGATTGTGTATTATTTAATAATTGTGTGCTGCTGTGTACAGCACGCAGTACGATTTTATAATGTTATACGGTTGACTGCATTTTTTATTTTGTTAAACTTTCATTCCTGCGTTACATGCATTGGTTTGCTGCCCATTGGCTTTTGCTGACACTAGGCTGGGTGTTCAGGCTGCAGTTTTCAGCCATGGTACCCTCTGATGCATACTTATTGCATAACTTATTCTTGTCCTTACTGTCAACAAATTTTCAAAAAGGGTTTGTGGACGCACGCCACCCATGTGTGGCCTCCCGCCTTGTTTCCAGCATAGCTCACGAACAGTGCGAGTACAGAATGAATCCACGGCCTGAAAGCACTGGCCAAGACAGGTAAAAGCCTGCGTTCTAGAATACCGGCGCATGTGCGGTGAGAGATAATTAAGCTTTGCGCTCATCTTCATATTTACGCGGTGTTCAGCTCGCGCATTCCCTTTATTTTTCTGCATATAAAAGGCTTTTTACTCACAGAGGTGGTGGTGGCTTGGTAAAGCTAACAGTTCATGGTCCGGGGAGAGACAGCGCAAGGAAGCATTGCTGGTTGCCGAGAGAGAAATTTGTGTGAGTGTGTGGATGAATGAATAGTGGTTTTATTTCGTATTAGTTACGGATACTTTATATATCACAAATAGAAGACAACTCTAAGAGCTACCATCCATACCAAGGCCTTCCCGGCAAATTACAAACACATCGCCTGGCAAATGCTGTCGGGAAAATAAAAACTGGCGCGAAAATATCTAGGCAAATCAAAGCCATCTAGAATTGCCCCCATTTGAAACACACAGGTGAAGTTACAGCAGCAACAACTTCCATGTTTGAGTAGGAAGGAATCAATTTTACATTTAATAGTGAAAACAGTGTATACGGGAATTCGTGGATTAAGAAACTGACTATTATCTTACAGTGCAGACACCTGATTTCATAGCTTCCACAGGCTCCATACGCCTGCAGTGTGGCCGCTTGACGCGCCGCTATAGGTAGGAATAAAGAAAGAGAAAAGCACTAAATAAAGCCCTCGCTCCCAATGCGAATAAAGCCACCCAAGAGACATCAGAGGATGAAAAGTCGGGGGGGGAAAAGTCGCTCAATGTTTAGACACCCGCACGTCAAAGTAGACGAGGCGCCTATAAAGGGAATCCATCATAATCGCTTGCACTCACGGCCCATCTATTTACGTGCAAAGCCAGCGGCACACACTCCCCGAGGTATTCACGCGGCTCATGGCAGGCGGCGGTCAGCGAGCGCGTACAACAATGGCGGACGAAAGAAAGTGAAGCTTCTGGAGAGATTGAGGGCGCGCGTGGGACGAAGCGAGCTGGAACGTCAGAAGACGATAAAGAAAGAGAAATGGCTGCCACCAGCTATCTGTCAGTGCGCACTTCACCAAGGGGAAATTTATATTCATAACCGTCGCAGGGGATATGGCAGCCCACTGCACGCGCGGCGTTAAAGAGACACTATATAGGCGCGAGGAAAAATGAACACAGCAAAAATACCAATAACGCAGTACGGCCCTTTTAGGACCCGCTCTCAGCCCCCTCCCCCTCGCATTGCTCCCGGCCAACCCCGGCTTCACTTAAGAGTGTTTAAAGAAGAAAGCGCCCATGGTGAATCAATCCCCATTTTCAAAGGCGAGTACAATTTCTTGTTTCGGATGTAAGGACTCGGAACGGATCACCGGCAGGGAGGGTGCGGGCTGGCCTTTCACTTCTCTGTTTCGAAAACATTTACGCTTCTGCTCGGATAAGAAGAAATAATAGAAGGCATTAAAAAAGAAGGCGCGGAAAAAATCAAAACAATACAATAATCGGAGGATACGGGCGGTGATGCTCTTCTGGAAAGTCAGTTTTTTGCTCGGTATTTTCATCCAGCGCGCTCCCTCCTCCCTTGCCTTCCCCTGTGCCCTGTTGATATCCTGGGGGCGCCTACGCACTCTTTTGTCGGCAATCGTCTTCTGCTACGATGGCTTTACAACTCCATGCTCGCTTCTTTGATTTGATTTAGGGCGAGCCATTTCCGGGGTCCAACCATCCCCAGCGCCAAAGCCGGCGCTATAGAAGTAAAACAAGCAGCCGGCCCCTAGCTACGTCTCCGGCTTAGCTGCGGCATCCTAAAACGCCCCCTTGTCTCCTGGGAGCAACGGTTCCGACCAAGTCGTCTGCTATGTACTCGAGAAGGCGAAAACAGAAGGCGCAATTTGAAAGAAAAAAAAAAAAAGAAAGGAACAGAAGAAAACGAAAAATTAATCAAAGACCGAAATTTGTAAGCGCTTTTCTCAGAAGCGTAACACCGTCTGCTCGAGCAGGGTGAGGCGGAGGCTTAGGGCAAGCAAAAAAAAAAAAATCAGACAGCAGACGACGAGCGCGGGAACACGGTGCGTCGGCGAACAGAAGCAGACGAAAATTAAGCGCAACAGGAAACTCCCCGGTGAGCCAACCGACAGCGGCGCGGCCTGTCATTAAGCCCGCGGCGATAATCGGAAGACAGCGCCCCCTACAGAGCGACGCGTTCCACAGCCGTCGTCGTCACTGGGGAGTCCGGCCGGAAGTGTCAGGATGGTGGGCTGATTACGCCGCCGCCTCCACTTCCGCGCGTGCGCGGATCGGATCGAACGTCGCGTTCCCGCGAGTGTTTTAATTAGTACGCGCTACGGCGGTGCGAATGGCTGCGCCGATACGATTCGGCGAATTCGTCTTGATTACACGCGCGCCAGTGGCCTGCGAGTCGGAGTTCGCCACGGAACGCCGCAAGGACCGAGAAAGACGTGTCTCAGGTCGCGAGATCGCTGCGCAGGCCAAGTCGCGTCTCGGGTGCGCTACATTCCAGTGAATCATCCTTGTTTGATTCGATAGGCCACGGATAGAGTAGTAAACCGGTACTGGGATTAAAATCCGTAGTCATTTCCACTGAAATATGCAGCAGAATAAACTTGTACCAGCAGTGATCTCGGTAACTGCTTCTTCAATTCGCGATGCATTTTCTACCTGAAAACAAATCAGCCCAGACAGAAGTTCTTCTTGTGGCTGTAGGAAGAAGGAAAAGAAAATGCACCGGCCTGCTACTGGCTCTGTAGCTAAGCCACCTCCGCTGCCTCGAACAGACAGAAGAGAAAATAGAGAAGAATGAAAAGGAAGAGGGAGAGAAAGACGCGCGCCGCAACAACAGCCGTCGTCCACCACCAAAGCGGTGGCGGGTGCAATGACGGCCTACAACAGATAAAACCGGTGGCAGGCTAGCCCCCGCCGCAAGCGGCGGTGACCCACCTATCCCAGCCCCATCAGGGGAGACCTAAGAGGAATTCGTCAGAGAATAGCATTAGGAAAGCTTACTCGGCTGCTGGTGATCCTGGCGGCTATACAAGAATTAACATGAGAAGGAAAAAGTCAAGTTAAAGACGGCTCTCGGTTTCTATAACCGCATCAACAGACAGAAAGCGTGCATTCGTACTGGAAGTACCTTTCACTGCACGTTGCACCTTGCAACGTTTTTCAGTGCCTGCCATCTAACAGTACCCTGATAGGGCTTGGACAGGTAGGTCACCGCCGCTTGCGGCGGGGGCTAGCCTGCCACCGAATTTTTGTCTGTTGTAGGCCGTCATTGCACCCGCCACGGCTTCGGTGGTGGACGACGGCTGTTGTTGCGGCGCGCATCTTTCTTTCCCTCAACCTTTTTCTTTATTTTCTCTTCTGTCCGCACGAGGCAGCGGAGGTGGCTCAGCTACAGAGCCAGTAGCAGGTCCGTGCATTTTCTTTTCCTTCTTCGTACAGCCACAACAACAACGACGCACCCTGAGGCAAGGCAATTACTGGGAGCTGCAAGCAGATATGGGCAAATGCCCCCTTGCACCGCCGACGTGCCGCAGTGGTTAAGACGCCCGACTACTGCGCTGAAGTACTCGAGTTCGAACCCGACCACCGGCGGCCGCATTTCGATCGATGCGAAACGAAGTGGCGTCCGTGTGCTGTGCGATGTCAGTGCACGTCAAAAATCCCCAGGTGGTCAAAATTACTCCGCAGCCCTCCACTACGACACCTCTTACTCTCTTTCCACTTTCACTACCATCACCCTCTCTTCCCTTAGGGCGAGGTTCAGGTATTCAAGAAACAAGCGTGACAGATACTACTCCTTTCCTTTCCTTCGAACCAATTATTATTAAATGCCTCCATTTTTGCATTTCCTGCCATAGCTTCACACTATGGTCACCTCGCAAAGTATCGTGGTTCTCGCTCGTCTTCAGAAAAAAATGATTGGTCATGCATCCCTCTCTATTCTTCAAATAGATTGGTTTGATTTACTTTCGTCTATGGATTTTGACGTCTCAAATCGATTCAGGATATGACAGACGCCGTAGTGGAGGACTCCGGAAATATCGATCACCTGGGATTCTTTACCGTGCACGGACATCGCACAGCATACGAGCGCCTTGCTTTTCGCCTCCATCGAAAAGCGGTCGCCGCGCCCGGTATTCGATCCCACATCATTGGATACATCAGGCGAGATTTACCAACTAAGAAGCTGTATTTACCAGCTAATTAGGCACCTAGAAAAGTTTTAGGCAGGTTGCACAGTTGATCGGTCAGTTTGACATCCCAGCCTGCCGGCACACTAAGTGGAGGGTGGTGAAGGAGTGTGAGGAGGGTAAAAGTGAAGTGCCAATGTTCCGCCCGCTGGATTTCCTTCCTAGTAATTTCCTCGTTTTCACACGCACGCACACACGCACACGCGCGCGCACACACAAACAATTGCAGTGGTTTAACCTTGAAAGTCGAGCGATAAAAAGTGATTCTGCTGCTATGCTGGCTTATCAAGGTCAGTGACCTTCGCCTTTAATAGGGCTATTGCACAAGCACGTACTCACTGTTTGCTTGAAAACCGTAAGCGGTACCGAGTTCCTGATGCTGTGTCGTTGTAACTAAAGCCTCAGTGTTTGAAACCGCCTTCCAGACAGCGACAAACATCCTGAAGACGTCTTCAAACTGTCCAACCATCCACAAAGCTTTAAAATGCATGTCCTTGTAATTTTCATGGTTGGATCGTCCTCAAAATGTTCTCATAATGACGTTATGATGTCATGCATAGTCCTCAACACGTCATTTCTCAACACTTCTCCGCCGACTAACCGACACGCCGCGTTGGCCCATTAGACGTTTCAAGCGGCGATTTTTTTTTCATCGGAAAAGAAAAAGTAGGGCCTGAATATGCTAGCGAATGGTGAGACATATCGGACACGCTAAATCCACGTCGCGATGAGCTCCAACTGGAGGCAGCCATCCAGCCCTTCACTTTAATTTGCGAGCGAATATGCTAGAGCATATTCAGGCCATAAGGAAGATGTCCTGATCGAAATGATCGAAATGCTATGGGTTAATTTCTTTTTGCAGGGCTGTGCGCCGATATCGTACAAAGTGTCATATTTGATGGAAATATCAACGTTGTAATATGACACTTAAACACACCAAAGACCGCGTGGAAACAATTTCTGTTTCAAAGGTGCAGTTCTTACTTCTAACTGCGAAAAATTAAAAAACAAAAATGATGCGGGGTCCGTGCACAAAAATAACGGACGACGTGCTACTACGCTCACCGTTTTGGGGAAGTATATTATTTACTGCGTTCGGGAAAAACCACCTGATCTGTGACACGAGGGACGAGAAATTCACACAATAACACCTGCTATAGGTGCACTACATTATAATAAAATATTGAAAGAAAATTACGAGTTCGCTTTGTATACAATTCCGTGCACAACGCGGTAAAGGAATATAAGGACAAGCCTCACAAGAGGGGACACTGCAGATTAAGAGAACGCTTGCTAGTAGCCCATCTCGAGGCCGTGATGCGCGCGGTGAGTGCAATTAATACGAACCCACAGTCGGTTGTGCAGCGTGTAACCGCATCTCTTTACCTTGTGAGGCACTTATCCCTATATCCTTGCACACAGCTCACTGACAGTACCCACTGGTTATGCGTTACCCATCTCGGAATCGTGTCGATTTATGAACACATCTTCTCAGTTCTTACGAAGTCATCACTCGAGCCAGACTCACACGTCAAAAACCCGCGAAGTATGTAAGGCATAGAAAATTCCAGGTCACCAAATATTTTTTGTGTTCTTTCCGGTGATGCTCTAAAGCTGAGACTTCGCATTAACGATACAGATATGCCCCTAAGCAACGAGAATTACGATTATAACACTTGTGTATGCCACATGTGCATCGTCAGGAAAAGTTGTTACAGAGAGGCGAAGAGCAGATAGTTGGTGGTTTCCGCCATACCCTCACCGTCAACCCATGCATCTTACCCTCCCTCGCCGTCCCGAATTTTCCTGCCCCAATCATCCCTCAACCTTCACCTCAGCGCGGGAATTCGTCATGAGGTGAGGGTTACGTGAGGCTGTAGCGTTTACTAAAACCGTAAGGTCTCACCTAAACCTTACCGCAGAATCAACGATTTATTAGCCAGTTGAGTGAATAATGATTCAGAAAAGTGGCAGCCACCGGCGACCTAAGTTTTAAACTGGAAAACAATGCTGAACATATATTAATTTTGTCGACCAAAAAAGTCCAGGAAGTCCACGGTCCTGGAAAAGCAGCCCCATCCATGGCCGCCCCTTCAAGAGCCATCAATCCGCTCCTGGTGAGCAAACCTTCTTCATCATCATCATCATCATCAGCCTGATTATACCCACTGCAGGGCGAAGGCCTCTGCCATATTCCTCCAATTAACCCGGTCACACGCTAGCTGCATCTACTTGACCCCTGCGAACTTCTTAACCTCATCCGCCCACCTAACTTTCTGCCGCCCCCTGCTACGCTTTCCTTCCCTTGGAATCCAGTTTGTTACCCTCAGCGACCATCGGTTATCCTCTCTTCGCACTACATGTCCTGCCCATGTCCATTTCTTCTTCTTAATTTCTACTAGAATGTCGGTAACTTGAGTTATTTCTCTGACCCACTCTGCACGCTTTCTATCTCTTAATGTTACCCCTACCATTTTTCGTTTCATAGCCCTCTGGGTTGTCCTCAACTTAAGTAGAACTCTCTTTGTTAGCCTCCACGTTTCAGGCCCATAGGTGAGTACAGGCAAGATGCAACTGTTGTATACTTTCCTCTTGAGCGATACCAACCTTATAGCAATGAGAATATATAGCTCGGTTCAGCAATCTTTTTGCAATGCGCAAGACGAACGGTGTTTTCGTTATTACTTTTTGTCCACTCGCGTAGAAGAGTAACAGACTTCACGGCTCTGTATAAAACAGCAAACACGAAACCACCGCGGAAAAATTGCGCGCAGCCGATTTTTCGACCTGTTCGAGAGCTCCGCGAAAAACCCCTGCCGGCACGCATGAAATATTCAGGCACCATTCGCAAACACAACCGGCACCGCGGAGCCAGACAGAGCAGTCAAGCAGCGACCATGACAGCCGACCAAAAGCAGCGAAATGGAACAAGAAAAGGGCCAGCAAAGACCGCCAAGAACAATCGCGAGCCATAATAACGATCCCGAAACAGCAGGGCCGCTCCATCAGACAATGAGAGAAAAGATTCCGCCGCGGCATAAAAGAACGCGGGCGCGCAAGAAACGGTGGAGCGAGACAATTCGTCACGAAACACGGCTTTTTGGTCTGTGTACACACGCCGAGAGAGAGAGAGAGAGAGAGAGGGGGGGCAAGTATAACGCGCTCCCAGGCGCGAGAAATGGCAATTGTCATCGCCTACGTACGAGCGCTCGCGTACAAAGACAAAAACACGGAGGAGAACAAAAAAGGTAAAAAGAAAAGAAAACAAATAGTACTAGTCGTTCGTGCGTGGGAAAGCAGCATAGCTTCGCACGCCTCGACGGCTGCTGCTGCTGTTGCGTCGTCGTCGTCTTCTAGCAGTGCCGAAATCGCTCCAAGGCACGAACATTACCCCCCCCCCCCCCCCCCCCCCCCCCCCCCCCATCAGTCCCCCTTCTCCCCATCGCCGCTGCCATTGTCTCAACTTTCGTGAATGTCGTTCTCTCTCAATTCGAGTTCGCGTTTTTTGCGGGAAATTGCCTCCTCGCAAAAAGGTAGTGCATATTTGCTGAACTGGCTCTCAATCTGTTATTCCCGCGTTGGCTCGGACGCTTACGGCACTATACAGCGGCCCCAGACGACCGTGTCTCCTGTTCTGCGAACGAGGGGCCGAAATTCGTCGTCTGCTCCACAATATCGTGCAGCTGTTGCCCACGTCTCCCGAACTGCACGACGCGAGATGGGAATTCGTTTTGGAGTGCTTGCGTGCGCATTCACACGTATTTCGCCTTTTTTTTTTTTTTGTGTGTGTGTGTGTTTTTTTTTTTTGTAATTTCCGTTGATGCAGTGAGCCAAACTGATGTGTAGCTGTTTTTTTTTTTTTTTTGGTCATTGTCTGCTACGCGTTCGAGCGTGTTTTGCTTTTCGAGTGCGTATTCATTCGCACGGCGTGGCAACACGAACACGTGGCATCTTATCATTTCGAGCTTCCTTGCCCACTGGTACGCAACTTGCACGGCCAAACCACTTCACCGACTCGTCCTGAACGAGTATCGTTATGTGATTACTTTGATCGGCATTTGGTGTGGTGCACAGAAGATCGAGTTATTGATAAAGAAATAAAAAAAAATTATAGGACGCTGACGCTTCACCTTGAGACTAACGCTATTATAGCGTGCGTTTGTTTGCGTATTCTACCTTTTCTTATCTACGACACAACGGCTCAGCACTTTCGGTACGACCGACTACGGCACAATGACTAATCACTTTCATTTTTTTTTTTTTTTTGTTATGACGGACTACGATACGACGACTCGCCGCTTTCGGATTTTTTTTTTTTTAGCTAGGGGGCTACAAAACAATGACTCAGCACTTTTCCATTGCTTTCAAATTTATTTGCTATTTTTTTTATTTTTGCTCTATAATTTGTTTATTTTAGTTATCGATAATTAGTCAATCAATTATGGATTTAGCATTAACCAGCAACGACTCATAATACTTCCCATCAATCGATCAACTGCCTCCATTTTTCCTGCCACGTTCCGAACACTCCCGACAACTCCCGAAAGCACTCGAGCCGGAACTGCAGGTATACGGCTTTCCAAGCGAACGAGCAGCACACGCTTCGTTTAATAGCACGCAGACAGAACCACAGCTGGCACTGGGTCCGACGAAAGTGTTTATAACTGCGGTGATACGAAATAGCTTCCTTGACAAGCTCAAGTGGCGGTTTTTTATACGCCTCTTGCTTCACTAACAGGCAGGACAATGCGTCCGCTAAACGTTCGCTTATAGGACAAAACTAACAGACCAAATCGGGGCCGTCGCAATTAACCGTTAAGGGGGAGGGAACTGTCCGTTCTTTCAGAATTCTTACGCAGGGCAGACGTCACCTTAGAATCTGCTACTTCGATGTTTCACGACGGTTTCAGAGCCAACCAGAACAATGCGACCAGCTCAGCCAACCGAACAAAGAGATCAGGAGAGTTCGTAAGCGTCTTACGGGCGCAACACCAAATAATATATTGCTCCTTTTGATTTCGCGGTATTTCGACACAAAAGTTTCGTCGGTGTCTGACATGATTTTGGTAAGGATCAAAGAATCGTGTAACGTTCCTACCGAGTCCTGACGAACACATTTAGTGAGTACTGTACATTTCATTTTCAACATGCCACCAGTATGGGGTCCGTGTGCAAAGTGCTTCTCACAATTAAGCCTTGCGTAATATATTTCAAAGATGACGCAAGCACGCATGCCATTTTCGTGCTCTATCGGCGAAGACATGAAGTAAGTAGTAATTATGACGGTGACGTCATATATCCAAAATCTTGAACTATCGACTAAGTTCTCAGATGAGCTTCGCAGAAAGAGCAAATTATGCCAGAAAAAAATAAATAAAGAACTGTCGTAGCATTAAACTACGTGAGTGTGCTACAATCTCTTCGTAGCAATTTCTATACAAGTCTCCCTAAAGTATACTGCTCGAATAAATTGCCAGTTCCGCTTCTCTTCCTCGCTGTTGCAAGCATGACAACGCTTGGAAGCGGAACCAAAGTATGTCAGCAAAGCGTGAAACATTTATATATAAGACGCGAGCATACGAAGTGAACAATGCAAGCAAAAATAATCCCAGACAGTCTGCTCCGAAAGTCAGCTCCGCGCGCTGTCGTCTGCACGTTGCTTTTCTAAAGAGAACCACGAAGGCGGTAGGCGCAACAGTGACAAGAGGAGATGGGTTTTAAAAAGAAGTTGCAAAAAAGGTAAAAGAAGCTGCCGGATGAAGAACCTGGATCGCACAGACGACTATAAACACGCGAACGCGATATGTATTCCATAAATTGCGCCACGAAAAAAAAATATAGATTATAAAAAGCGACCCTCTAAAGGCAGGAAGGAAGCAGTGATGCTGGGAACTGTTGAACCCATAGTGAACTTCTTCCGCTTTTAGAGGACGACGACGCTATAAGTATTCAGCCGGCGTGCAGGAGGTGTGTATAGAAAGTCAGCTCTTCCGATATCGACCCCATTTTCTTCGGCTCACTGGCATGCTCGTCCCATGCTTTTATACTTCGCGATACGTCAAAAGTGCGCGATCGATGTAGAAGGGTCTTTAGCGGAGCCGCCAAAAATTTCCCCCACCGCTTGCGGCGGCGGCGTGCCTCTTTTTTGTGCCGTTATTATACAGTTTCCTCAGCCACGCCTGCATCATCCCGACTGTAGTACACTCAGGTGGCAAACGTGTACTTTTTTTTTTATCTAAGCCACAAATTGAGAGCTTGTGCGAGTACTTCATCAATGTCGGTCGCATTGCATACCTGGAACGGTGCGTGAAGTGCGTGGATACTCGGCTACGTTTAGACATAGTATGCCAAACTTTACCACCCCCTGAAGCACAAGTTCGAGCATGTTATATATGTTATACAATATAGCATGCTCACATATAACATGCAACATGCATATAACATATAACATGCTGATATGTAAACGTGAGAAAACTGTGTGCTCACTGATCCAGCCATAGTGACGAGCGCAGAGTGACGGCTACTCATGGATGCCAAACTTACCCTGATGTGAGACTCAAGTTAGACTGCATATACAAGAGTAGCGCGTTCTGCTGACAAAGACGCTTAAACTGCGCCTTTAAGAGTTTTGAACACGATAGCAGTATTGGACCTTATTAGCATCGCTGCCTCATTCGTTCCTAATGCTTGTCACAACGGCATATAGTTCTCATGACACAGCACTCCGCTTTGCCCCCGTTTGCCTGGCTCTATACTCAGCCTTTTCGGCCCGCTATGCCGCATTACCTCCGCTAGCTTCGCGCGATACACCCTGGGTCGCTTCAAGCGCATAGCGGTGGCCTCTCTTGACAGCACCTTGGCGATTTATCGCCGCCTAACCAACATCCATCCCCTATCACGCCTAGTCGTCGCCTCTGCTTTCTCGGCTTTTGTCTTACGTGGGTATACCTCGTCGCTGAGCAGGAGCGGACGTACTACACATACACCATCCGCACTCGCGTGCAGAAAATGACTGGTACGAGCGCCGCGCACTGTTTGATGGCATTGCATCCATCGCGCACGCGTCCCAGAAGTTCATCTCTACTCTGCTTATTTATAGACGATGATGATGGTGATGCTGAGCTGGCTGGCTCTTTTACAACAGTGAACACATGAAAAGCCCTGGCTTTCGAAAGCGAGATTGTAAGTGTTCCACACCAGCTGCAGAAGTAGATGTTCGCCACCTGCTGGACTTGTGCAGGGGCATCAAGGACACAGATTCTGCGCGAAGTGGGACTAACCACAACAAGGGAAGAGGACTTTTCTAAATGGCTCACCGACAACGCTAAGAGCAGGAGCATGCTCCGGTTCCTCACGGAAAACCATTTACGTGAGCTTCTATAATATGCCTTATGGCAAGCTTGCGTACAAAAAAAAAAAAAAAAAAAAAAAAGCGTTATACTGCTCGCACACCATGTCTTGTGGTAGCAATTAACGTACCATCAAGGGATTTTCCAGTAAGCGCCACAGGCCGGCGCCAAATCTACAGGTAAGCAAGGTGGAAAATCAGCGAAAATTTACAATATGATCCACTGTTAAAGGGAACATGAAACTGCGTGGCTGCCACGTTTTGTAAAGCTCTCCAGGGAGAGCCGGCGATAAACAATGGCACAAAGAGCATGCTCAGTGACGACCACTGCTGGCTGCTCTTCCCCAGCATGCGCATGGTGCCGCCCAATCTTGCTAGTTGTCGGCGGTAGTGCTTCGCAAATTGTATGGGCCATGCGATCGCATGTTCCCTTTAACAGTGGACCGTACTCTACTTTGCTACTTGCTTAACTGTTACTACCGTAATTAGTTTTTTTTACAGACAATGCACACACTATACCAATATTTACTCGTAGAAAAGGAATGCGGCTCTTTGGAAAAGTGGTTGAGCACACTTTTTATTTCTTTACTTCTGCTTATCTTCGGGTTACAACCGCGCACGACAACGCCGACGCCGGCTTGCGGCACGGGCCCATATACGCTATAGCGTTAAGAATTTAAGGCAGGTGTAAGGAAACTATGGTGCTTCAAGACAGTTCTTTAGAGCTCGGATCACTGAGCTTATATAGGCCACACTGCTTTTCCTTTTCAAACGTTGATCACGGAGTCCTTCTCGGCCTTTATTCCATGAGTATGATGCAGTGGCCGGGAAATTTATAAATTCTATATTCTCAGGAAAAAAAGAATCCTCTTTTGCTGCCGGACAGACGCAAAAGTGGGCAGGAAGATTATCGATTACTATCAAAAACTAAACTACGGAGAGTATCGATTACCGAAAACTACACTACGTAGCCGCTCAGGTCACTTTAAGTGCGGAATTCGACGAAATCAGAAAAACGTTTCTCCTCCAGCTTTCTGTCATTAAAACCCAACGAGCTCATCGCCGTTTATTCACTGTTTATTTTATTCTCTTTAGCACTTATAGGTGGGTGGATCCAGTCTATCCGCATCGCGCTCGGCAGGTCACGTGACTAGCACACCCACCAGCTGCCAGTACACGTGTAAACGCGGTAATGTCACGTGGTGCCATGACGACACATACCTGGCAAAGCAGACAACGCTCGACTATGGCACCTGCCAACTGCCATGCCAACTCGGCCACAGAATTCCCTGATTGGTAGACAGGTTGATGACGTTATGTGCTAGCGTGACGTCACACACACAACAAACCAATCAGCACTCGGCCATGTCATGCGACCTTGTGGCATCATCCACCTCTCGGCCAATGGCAATTTTTCGTGACAAGGACGGACGCTGGGCCTTCTTGCGAGCCGGCCCTTTAATGCTCTCGCTTTAAAAATTGAATGGAGTTGTCCTCAGTGACTCTCTGGATGAAAACCTAAACCTTACTTTTAATGTCCTTTCACTATCCTTTGCCTGCAGCTAGGCAGTAGATTACACGCGAACAAAAGAACGAAAGAAGCTCAAGATATCTACGCCCAGCTCAGCGACCTCATCACACTTCACACGGGACGATGCCGCCAAACCCAAATCCCCACGGATTTCAGTAATTACCCTCTGTCATTCACTTTTTTCCGTTCGCATTAGGGCACTCGACAAAAAAGGGAAAGCGGCGAATTCCGGGAGTTGAGGAAAATGACGAAGAGTTGAAAATAACCGGAAACAAGGGAAGGAGCGCTTATGAAAAAGAATACAATGATGGCACGCAAAGGGAAAAAACTGAGAGGGGGATCGTGGATTTTAGGGAGGACAAGCTTTCACCGCCGCAGCCGGTGCGCTCCCCAGATTGCGTCTCATCGATTCCAAAGAAAAAAAATAACGAGAAATTGGGAACTCGGCGACGAGCCCCACAGCGTCAGCGGTCGGGCGATCCGGGAACAAAAGGAATATCGGGACAGAGAGAGACCGGCAAAGAAAGAAAGGAGGTCGCATAATGGCAGGAAAGGAGGGAACAGCAGTAAAAGAATCCCAGAGGTGCGCGGGCGCACGCGACACGGATCATTCGCCCTTCGCGACCCTTGCGAAATGGACGCGCCATCGGCACGTGCCGAGGCCACGTCACACTTTTTTTTTTACTTCTTTCCCGGTTCCGGTTCACTGCTTGCTCGTTTTTGTATCAGTTCCAACCAGACGAAACTTGGGGGTTATAGGGATCTTTAGGGATCTTCGGAGAGGCGCAGATACAGCCTAAGGAACGCATATCACGAACTGCAGCGCTCCCTCTAAGAAGGCGAACCGAGGCTGAATGCCGTGGCTCTGTCCCCACGTTTCTTTCACGCTGGGAACCGCGGGAAATTCCGGGGCGGCTCGAACGCCCCATTGCCCCGGTAGATCGTCGTGCGACCTTTTTATTATTCATAACGAGTCCCATTATAACAGCCCCGAAGCAATTTCCACAAATGTCGCTGTAACGATGTTTTCACAGTCTTCGTCACTACAGTTCTCGCAGGCTTCACCTGTGCCAACTGCGAGCGGCGATAGATATTTAAGCGCTTGATTGTAATTTATTTATGTAATCGAAATTTATTAAGCATTGATATTGTTACGGACGATATCAAGGAAGAAAAAGCGGGCAGTGGCGCGGACAGGAGCGCTCGCGCTAGGCCCGGCAGCATATTCATTAAACGTCATCTCACTGTCATCGACCATCTCTCTGTCCTCTGTTCTCCTGTTTTCATCGGCTTGCCGTATCGTAACATTTGGTTGGAGGTGCGGGGTACTTCATCATCACCCCCTCATCTTGTGCCGGACGTCGGCGCCCTGCGACTTCTTGCGCCATCGGCGAAAGGTCAGGAGGCACTGCATGGCTGTTCCCCAGCCTGCCGGACCCAGCAAGACCTTGCCGTTCCTCCGCCCCGTCCCCCCCGCCCCGACCACAAGACACGACGAAGGAGAGACTGACCCGAGACGCCACACATGACCATAAGACACAAGGAGAGACCCGAATGACCTAATGTGACCCCACTGACCTGATGTGCTGACCAAGGACCCTACGACCCAAGACACCGCTACACTTCAAGACATTCTCCCCTGCCTATGCCACGCGGTGCGTGCCTTGGCCTCCGCCATCGAGTCGTGGCAACGTGTGGCCCGAGAGTGTCCTGCCAAGGTTCATCGCGAATCATCGTGCCGGCAAGCCATTCTATTCTTCCTTCTTCCTCTTCTTTTTCAAGCATCTAGATACGCCCATCATCATGCCATGGAATCATCAACATCGTGCATTTCCTCGTCCACGATCGGGACGATCGCTCGGTGGCCCCGGGTAATGTTACGGACGATATCAAGGAAGAAAAAGCGGGCAGTGGCGCGGACAGGAGCGCTCGCGCTAGGCCCGGCAGCATATTCATTAAACGTCATCTCACTGTCATCGACCATCTCTCTGTCCTCTGTTCTCCTGTTTTCATCGGCTTGCCGTATCGTAACAATATGAAAAGGGTCAATTAGCCACCCTGTTGACCCAGTGAAGCAGATGCGATGCCAGCTGTCCCCTTTCCTTCCCTCGATCCTTACAGTGTTACGCCAACGTCGCGAAACTGGGAAACGCGCCCTGGCCAGCGTTCACTGTAGAACAAATTATTTGTTTCGACGTATAGTACTCGGGTAAAGGCTTTGCTAAGTTCTACGCGGACACAATGTGACCTTTCTGCGTCAGTAACACAAGCCAGTACTGCGCAAGATCTGTTTGAGGCCAGCGAAGAAAAATTACGAGGCGCGTAAGCGACTAAAGTAGTGCCGCATTCTGCTACGCATTTGGTACTAATAATTAATTAATTAAAAACTGGACATTATTTAATTAATTAGACATGAACCAGGTAGACAATTAACTAATTACCCGTTCGTAATTAATTAATCGATTCATTAATTAGCCATTGGTCATTGATTGACGTATGGCCATATATGGCACGCATTCACGCATACTGTGGTGGTGCTCTGTGATTGGTCGAGACCTTTATAACGTCATCCCGCCTTGGCCAATCAGAGCCGCCGCAAACGCGGGACACATTTTGTCCACGACAACATGAGCCATTAAAGGCTATCGCCTAACTATATTGAGCCGGCAGAAAAGAGTGCTTCAAACATTCCTTCGAGAAGAGTGCCCTAAAAGAAGTGTATACGTAAGGAGAAGAGTAAGGTGCCGAACGGGAGTGGAAAGCCTTACATACCTGTCCCTCCTGTTGGTAACATGGTCACCGGAAGCGCACGGTTTTTAGGGCACAGGAGAGAACCAGCACGGTAAGTGAGAAAGGGGAGGGAGCCTCCCTAAACTTAGAAACAGCCTCGCCACTGCACTTCCGCCTCGGTTGACCGCCCGTGGCTCGCCTCGCCGTAATACGATCGCGGCCTACCGAACGTCCGCGGCAGCTCGTTAGGCTAATCACCCGCTGACTCGCCGGACCGTGAGAGCGGCCAGTATACCCGTACAAAACACCGGTACGGTACCGACATACGCGTGCCTGCCTGTGTGTCTCTGCCCAACCCTGGTGCGCATCTTTGCGCGAGAGCGCATGCGTTTGCTTCACAATACCCGCAGAGAGACACTCAACTGCATCACGCCCAACAGCGGCGCACATTCTACACGACAAAGAACAGCGGGAGGCGCTCGGAGCTTGGGCGCAGTCTTCCGAAAGAGAGCGTGCAAGTATGGTTATACTGCGTATACGTAAGCTCGTTATTATGACCAAGTCGTCGTTCAGCTTTAGGTTAAGGGCAGACGGGATGTTCTTGAGGCGCTTTCCCGAAATACCTGGAAGAGCCCACGATACGCCATTTATGGGCACATTATACGCCTAGCCGCGGCTTATAATACGCAGCGAAGGCCGTTTCCGCCCCGGAACTTCCTAATTCGATCGCGCGTCCGCGCTGATGTGAACGCTGCACGCATTTCGTGTGTACACACTCAACTACTACTAGCATTGACGTAGGATATACAGTTCGGTACAACGCTGTCCAAGCGTGCCGCGCATCCTCCCACGCACATATACAGGATGGACGTCGTGTAGTAAAGGCCCAATACGAAAGGAACCAAATAGTAAATAACCCATACCCATTTCCGCTTGCAAGGCGCCTCGTGCCTGCATTATTTGCGAGCAATTCTCGTCCACAATCCGCCTGTTTACCTCCGCTATATAGAACTGAGTACCGCACACACCAGTTAAGTGGGATTGCTGGTTGTGGCAGCCCTTGTAAAGTCACGTGATTGGTGGACATGATGCCGTGATGCGTTGGCATTGTGACGTCGTACGCGCTTCACACGGGTAGTGAATACTGATTAACTTCGACTCGATCGAATCAGTACGCTCGCAAAGCAAGCACGGCCGCTCCCGCGGTTTCACATCTTCGCTTGCGAGACCCCCCTCCTCCTACCTGGACCAGAAACAGTTTTCTTCTCCAACTGCGAAGTTTGAGGAAGATGTTTCTTTATGTTCTTCCTACAGCCACAACAACAACGGGGCTGTCTATTACCCGGCTTGATATGCATAGAAACTCTCTTTGCAGAAACTTTCAATCATGACATGCAAGAGTGTTGTGTGGCCCGCACGTGTCATCTCGCCTCGGCAGGATAATATAGCTGCGCTTAGAAGTGTGTTTCATGTACTATCTAGGCATAACTCATTTCACAGAAGGGGCAGGTCATAAACGCTCTGTGGACTAATGTATCGTTTTCTGATATGCTCGCCAATAACGTTGAAAGCTCCGCGATCTCCGTCTGTAACAGAACCAACAAAGCGGCCGGTGTGAGAAAAAAAAATAAAAACATTAAACGGAGAACGCGCCTCCGCCCCGCTATCAACAAGCGCCCAGGCTCAAGTCAAACGCAAAGCGCGTGTTATTTTCTCTAATCGGTTTGGTTTGGTTTGTGGGATTTAACGTCCCAAAGGAACTCAGGCTATGAGAGACGCCGTAGTGGAGGACTCCGGAAATTTCGACCACCTGGGGTTCTTTAACGTGCACTGACATCGCACAGCACACGGGCGCCTTGCTTTTCGCCTCCATCGAAAAGCTGCCGCCGAGGCAGACATTCGATCCCGCATCCTTGGGAATAGTAGTCGAGCGCCGTAACCACTGCGCCACCCCGGCGGGGTTATTTTCTCGAATCGTGTGCAGAGTTGCACTGCAGAGGAAAACGCTTCGCCAGAGCGATGCCGGTGACCGAACGAGAACCCTACTGGTTTTAAAGAAAAATTAAACGAGAAAGAACTGAAAATGAACGCGCAGTCCCAAAAAATTGCATTTGGCCCGTTCGAAAACGAAGTGCGTCTAGATGCCTGTCGTGGGCAAATCTCACAGACGGAAAAGGAGACGGAGAAGGAAAAACAGAAACCAAGAGTATCACGAACTGCACCGTTTTGAATGGATCCGCTAGCCTCCGTTCCCGCATTACCACAGAGATAAATTCAGGCGATCGGTCCCCTATCACTATCCTTATATATTTTTTTCTTTTTTTCGGAAACAGGCAGAACCACATAGTCTACAGGCAGTGGGAGCACCGGTTTCTCCACGGGCAGGTCTTGCTGCAGCTTCGGCTGCACCGAAGAAAGGCTTAGCACGACGTATACGCATGGGATGAATTACAAATTTCAATTCTCCCCGTCCAAAGCCGGCTTCGGGTATTTACATACCGCGCGCCTTTCGCGTTATAGCAGTGCACCTAATAAGGCTCTGTGGAAGGCAGCTAGGGATCTTTGCCAAGCGCCGCGGGTTCTTGGGAAGCTCGTTAAACCACAAAGGAAGCCGCCGCCGTGATCTCCTCCCAGGCACGCTTCGCCACCGCGGCCGGCCGGCCGGCCGCCCAGGCCGATATAAATCCATTAAACGATGCGCGAAGAGCGGCTTCGCCCGAGTTGTCAGCGAAGCGAGGCATGCGGTGGGGGTTGAGAAGATCCAAGTACACGGTGGATAGCGAGAAATGACAAGAGCTCAGAAAAGACGAAGAGAAACGTGAAACGGGGAGGGGGACGTCGACTTTAAAAGGCAGGGCAAACTTTGCCGTTCTAATTAGATGTGGACGCGAACAAACGCGTATGCCCGTATTTACGAATCCGTTTTCCAGAATTGACGCTGCGCGAACACAACATTCGAGTCTCGGCGCGTGCTCCGGTCACCGATGCCCAGTTGATTGCTTTTGGGGTATTCTCGAGTCAAAACAAACGTTATTTTTTGTTTCTTTACTTTTTTTTTTATAAATGCAGAAGCGTGCGGGTTAGCGGCATTCGAACAAGCTGGTTCTTCATCTCTGCGGAATCCATGCTGCATGGACAGCGCAGCCAAACAGGCAAAAAAAAAAAAATTAGACAGTACTGCAGAATCTGCATTGGAGTAATGCGAAAGCATGGATGCTGCTGTTCGTTGCTTCTGGTTGCTTAATTCACTTCTTGTTTACCCATTTTAGTCTTTGGTACTTTCAAATTGCGCGCCAGTCCCTTCCTATGCCCTTTTTCGGCTCTACTTCCGGTTGTGTGACGTCACATCCTCTAATCACATTAATTCACTTCCTGTTTACCCATTTTAGTATTTACTTTAATTGCCCGCAACTGCTGCGGACTTTTACATTTTTTGCCTATAATTAATTACCTAATTAACTTTTTCGCCTAATTATTTTTGGACACTACATTACGTCACCCTCTATCGATTGACACCCCTCATTAACCTCTACCGCTTCTCAATTACTCAAAACTGCTACGGACACGATTTTGCTGACGCGGCCTGCGGACAGAAATCTGTGAACATGGCGAAGTAATGCTTTCGAATTAAAAAAAAAAAAGTGAAAAGGAAAGCTATCGATTTCCCAAAGGAACAGCGATAATTATAAGCGCCTACGAGTCTGTGGAATAGGCACACACTCGTGGGCTCGCAGTGCTGCGGTTACTATTGAAAAACGCCCGCGAAATCCAATCGCGTCTCTCTCAAGCTGTGTTGCCCAATCAGACAGCTAGTTTTCTCCGCACTGATGTGCATCAAATTTTATTCATTTGAACGAAACAGCTGTAACATACATCCCAGTGATGCGTACTCAACATTGCGGAAAGCGTCGCACCAGCGCTTGTCTGTTTGCTCGTCTGGCTGAGATCTGTTTTTTCACCGAACAAACGATGAATAATGTGACTGTGCAAGAGGCGGGAAAATTTTGTCTCACGACGACCGGACATAAAGAGGCGCTCAAGCAGTATATACCATGGCATATCATACAACCAAGCAATGCTGCATTCAGTAAGAAACTAGACGACTTCGTTGTGATTTTACACAAGTAGAGAGGAGGAGAGAACTGAATTTTTTTTTTTATTCAATTAGGCTGCATTTCAGAAGCTAAGTTAACGACCTATTAGATTCTGAACTTGGCAGGACGTTTTGTAGAAGGAGAAGTTGGTTGGTTTGGTTGGTTTGTGGGGCTTAACGTCCCAAAGCGACTTAGGCTATGAGAGACGCCGTAGTGGAGGACTCCGGAAATTTCGACCACCTGGGGTTCTTTAACGTTCACTGACATCGCACAGCACACGGGCGCCTTGCTTTTCGCCTCCACCGAAAAGCGGCCGCCGAGGTCGGGATTCGATCCCGCATCCTTGGGAACAGTAGTAAAAGCACAGAAAGGTGAAATAATTCAGTAGTGCAGAATGTCCCAGTTCTTTAAACAAGACAGAACTAGACCTTACTATACCAAAGTACGAAAAATTATTAAATGTCGATGCAGAAAAGTTTTGCCCCATAAAAAGTTTATTTTTCCTCTATAGTAGTCTTAGAAACAGAAGACGGAATTCGCGATGCAAGTGCTTGCTTCAGTAATCATTACAGTTCTGTATCATTACCAAGAATCGCCGTTTTTCAAGCCGGAAGTTCAAAAAGGAAGTCATCACCCTCAGCAGGAGCCGGAAGTGACGTTTTGACGCTCGGAAAGAATCGGTATCGCAGCTGTCGCGTTTCAGCGGCTTGCTGGCATTCATAGGAAACTATAGATCGAGTAAGGACGCGTACTACAAGCCTTGCGAACGTTCGCCGCTTGCATTCACACACCCGGGGAACGAACGTCCACGAAGTTGTCTAGCTCACTGTAGATGTGTGGCCGCTGGCCTCACGACGTGTCGAGCACAAGAAAAGAAGAGACATTCTAGACAGTAAAATCTATCGAAAGTTGGCCTTTAAATCGCGGTTACGCGTGCCTCAAAGAAAGTCTGATGCGAAGTTTTGCCGAACTACGCGGTGGGAAACAAGCACTCTACCCCAAGTTGGAAAAAAAAAAAACACAGTATTACCATGCAAAGTTGAATCTATGGGTACAGAGTTTCGCTCGCGTAACGCATATATAGTCGATCCCTTGTGGTATGAAGCGTGTCGAACACGTTTCGCTCGTTTCATTTCCTGCTCCTTTTGTCAGTATTAACGCCCCATTTCTCCCTTTCTTGAGGGGTTGACGTTGTTGATAGCTAATGGTAGAATTAGCATAGCGGATTCTGCCAACAATTGCTTAATCCGGGCTATACGCAATTAGTACTTTTTTTTTTTTTTACTTCCCGAATTAAGGCACAGATCGGTGACCTCGAAAATGCGCGTTGCCATGTATACGCAATCAGCCTCAACAGGCAACTGATGATGTCCTTATTTTGAGTTCAGATCAGTCTCATAAAAATCTTAGAATGTCCGAGATGCGTAGTTTACTACACATTCTTGGTTTTCGCTCCTCCTCTGTCATCTTTTCGCACCGTTTGATACGATGAATCATGTAGCATGCATCCGGAAAGGCTACAGCTTAACTAGACCCATGACCCTCTATACAAGGCAGTCGTTGTTTTAGACAGTCGCACAAATATTTACAAATTATTCTAAATAGTTGGTTCCCAGGAAGGGAAAGGCGCAGTATCTGTCACACTTGTTTCTGTGGACACCTGAACCGCGCCGTAAGAAAAGGGAGGAAGGTGGGAGTGAAAGTGGAAAGGGAGAAAAAGGAGCCGTAGTGGAGGGCTGCGGAGTAATTTCGACCACCTGGGGATCTTTAACGTGGATGGGGCTGGGGCAGGTAGGTCACCGCCGCTTGCGGGGGCTAGCCTGGCACCGAATTTTTATCTGTTGTAGGCCGTCATTGCACCCGCCACCGCTTCGGTGGTGGACGACGACTGTTTTGTTGCGGCGCGCGTCTTTCTTTCCCTCTTCCTTTTCTTTCTTCTCTATTTTCTCTTCTGTCCGCACGAGGCAGCGGAGGTGGCTCAGCTACAGAGCCAGTAGCAGGTCCGTGCATTTTCTTTTCCCTCTTCCTATACAGCCACAACAACAACAACGGACGCCTCTTCGTTTCGCCTCCATCGAAACGCAGCCGCCGAGGTCGGGTTCGAACCCGGGCATTCCGGACAGTAGTCGGGCGTCTTAACACTGCACCACCCCGGCGGGGCTATAAACATGTAAAATTTAAAAAAAAATTCTGAAAATAAATAACAATTATGTGTCAAAAAGACATATCACAATGTCAACTAAGCGAGGAAGTATATAGATTAACATAAAATAAAAAAAGAAAACAAATAGAGCACATAAACGTTGAAAGGAAGTCCTTAAAAACCAAACGCATAAAAGCTAACACCTCTAATTATTCAATGCTTGTCCACAAAAATACATTCGCAAATATTTAGCCTGTACCTGTACATACATTTATGATAACTGAGAATAAATGGCAAGTTATGCTGCACGGACTGAAGTTTATAGTTGTTACAAAATCTAGGCAGGAATCACACTTCATCATTGCGCATGGATAATGTACCAAGCCTTGTTTTTGGAGATGCTAGGTTCGTCAAAAAAAAAAAATCTTAAAAACCTAAGGAGGAAAAGAGCGGAGAAGGCGATGTAGATAGATGTATTGGTTGGCAATATGCAAAAGTGTATTTACGAGTTTCATTTCGTGGTTGTAGTCCATACTAGGCTACAGTAATTAAGTGGTGAAGCAAACAGTGCATGTTGAATTTGGATTTCAGCCTCATTTGGAACAAGATGTCAGCAGCCAGGTAAGGCTTCAGTCACTGCGGCTTGTTTTCAACAAACATCTTCTATATGTTAACCCCAAATTAAATTTGCAGAAACAGTATACCTCTAGAAATTTACTTTCATTCACTACCTGAACTTCTTGGCCCTGATATTTGACAGAATGATACGTCTGAACTATCGTATGTTTAGACCTGAATATGACTATCTGTCTTTTTAGGATTTATCCTCCTGAATTTCAAGTTTGACCAAAGTTGTAATGTATTAAGTATTTGATTACAATTGGTAATTAATATGCTGCTATCATCTGCATATATGACAAACCTTATACTGATTAATCAATGTTCACAATATCGTTTATGTATACAATAGAAAGCAGATACCTTAAAACGCTGCTTTGTGCTACACCGTTTTTAATTAGTAAAAGACAAACGCTAATTAACTATGTACACTAACTGCTTCCTGTTTTCCAAACAGGACTTTATTAGAGCCAGAGGTGTTCCTCAGATTCGAGTAAGTGACAGCTTGTTAGAATATTATGGTTGAGACAGTCAAAAGCTTTACTCAGTCGATAAACAGACCTATAGTGAAAAGTTTATCTTTAATGAGACAATGTTCTAAATATCCGCGCACGCCCCAATAAGAGCGCAGCGTAGACGACTATACACACCTGTCTTCAGCTTCCACTCGGGGTGTCGAACAGACCCCGGGCGAATGCGGTGTAGTAAAGCCCATTGTTCACCGGAAGCCTCACACTAAACACTTTACACCTTTTTGGGTGCAGAAAGGGCGTTCGAGTGTCCCCGTGCTAACACTCTACGGGAAGAACGGCAAATCAGGGGTACCTCACGGTGGTTAACAATCAGGGGTTTCCGGTTGGCAACCATGCGTTGTGTAAAATGGAAGAGGGGCATATAAGAAAAAAGCGAAAGAGAGAAATGCGGTCTGAAAGACAAAAACCGCTGCAACAGTGCCCTAAGCACTGCGAGGGCTGCCGCGCACTGTGGCCTCAACAGAACACACCGCATCCACTTTTCGATACCAAACAAATGACATTTGCACAACGAAGGATGTTCCACGGTGAAGCAGTGCTGCTCTACTGATAGGGTGTTAGCCCGGGGATAGCACTACACCTTTAATGGTTTAAAAAGTATTAGTCTGTGTTGGCTGCATGCCACACGTCACTGAAATGGCTGAGCACCATTTCTTTGAAGGGTATAGTATTGGCATACTGAAGGACATTTGATGATGAATTCTCGGGTAGCTAGCGTTTCATGGGGAAACACTGTACGCCATTTCGTTGCCCAGGACACCTATAGGTGCGAGGGCGTGCATTGGAAATACCGAGTGAAGCTTTTGTTATGCACACTATGCATCAAAAGCAGTGAGCTATGAGATACCTCATTAGAGGGGAAACCATGCTATAGAGCCTAAAGCGCATATTTTGAAACAACAGGCTGCACCATGCAAGCTTTCGTAAGTTCGCTCATATGGCAACACTTTCAGTCGCTCCGGAGGACACAACTTGAGTAGGACGTACAGTCTTTGTCAAAAGTGTACAGCCCAAGAGGTTGGCTTCTAAGCACTGTAACGTGGCCGCTGGGAGCAATACTGTAATATGAATGTAACCTAGAGGAGAATGACGGCGAGATTCGCCATCTGTGAGATTTCGAACGCTAGGGTTGCTTTACGAGCCTCGTTACTGGGCCTAGAACAAAAGTCCTTGGGCTGTATACTTTTGACAAAGACTGTACATATACTGCAGGTCGCGTTAAAAGACGGGGATATAAAACGCCGCTGCGCTTGCTCCGCTACACTTGTCCTGAGAACTACACCAGTCAAGGCTTGAAAATGACAAGTGCTACAGTACACTAGCGAACGGCCTGCCTTCAAAGAAGAACTCTGCTTAGCACGAACGTTATTGGGAATGGTCAACCTGAAGCATAGAGAATCAAATGACCAAGGAGGTCTCAATCCCTTGCTCCGTCAACGAACGTCGAAACCTATATATAGGAAACTTCTTTATCTCTCACTGAGCGTCGCGCGTTTGGGACGAATTCTCAGCCACGTCAGTCGCACAGTTGGCATCCCGCTACCGACATCGACTCGCTCGTCCCGTCAAACGGAACAAATGCGCTTCTCCCGAGCAGAGACGACACACCGGACTCGCATAAGCCCTTCCAGCACAGAAGCCCACATGCACTCCAAAAAACAAACAAACAAAAGAGCTACACAACAATCCTCAGTGTGGTGCTCACCACGCAGCGAGTTCTCCTCCGCGCCTTGTTTGCTCCAAGGCCGGCTTCTCCTCCGGCGTGGTTACCCCAGTGCGAGCAGTGGCGGCGTTATTACTCGTAATCTCCGTCCCGCGCACGTGGTCCCCCGTAGGTAAACCGATAAAGTCCGCCGCCGCCGGCGAGCAGTGCCCGCTGCCGCCTCGCACAAAGCCCCCGCTAAGCTGCTGCTGCTGCTGCGTGCGTCTTCGCGAGGACTGCCGTAATGAACTCCGCGGCACGCGTCGGCGACCACGGAGAGCAGACGCGGAGACCAGGCACGGGGGCTGCAGTTCCCACCGCGCGCGCGACGACCGAGGAGTAGGGGAAAGCGCGTGACGGCAGGGCGACCGAGTCTGTATCTGTGCGCCGCACGCCAACTCCGGCTACTCGAGAGATTCCTCCATGGGGGATTAGGGAGTAGCCTAATTGCTTTCCACCACCTACCCAACCCGACGTGTACAATGGAAAATTACACGGCACTCCTACAAACTTCTCGGCTGAAATAAACACTCATTAGCTTTCCTCCGTACACAGGTGTGGCCGCGGTGTTTAGCTCTATAAGTGTTTAGCTATAGATTGTAATGAGCAATTACTCGCTAAGTGCAGCCTGTACACGAGAACAACTTTGCGTGACCGTTTAATGTGAACTTGGCAATGACGAAGATTCTGGAGCGGCCATGCGCATGCATGCAACACAGGCGAGGGCACAGGACGAGCACCTCGCTCGACCATCTGAACAGTGCCGCGCAGGTGGTTTCAAGCGTGGGACCACGCCTTAACCTCACTCAAGAAACGCCGGCGATCCACGTCGGCGTGAAAACAGCCCCCTGTATTTCGCATTAGCAAAAGGAAAAACTTGCACTATAAGTAGAAGAAGAAAAGAGGCGTGACGACCGAACATTGCGCTGTGTCCTGTCGTCACGCCTCTTTATCCTCTTTATTCTTCTACTTATTGCGCAAGTTTTTCTTTTTGCTAATATGAACCAACTCGCCCAGAAGAAAGTACTTATTGAACTGTATTTCGCAGTTTTCAGTCCACTCGCTCTTGTTTTATTTTCATAAAAAAAACAAACGCAAAGACAATAACTGGAGGAAACAACCATATACATCATGTGCTACACGTCCCGCTACTGAGAAGCCCTTCTATTGCGTCATCGTCACCATCATCGTTACCACCCATAATAGGCACTAAGCAGGACAAAAGCAGCTCCCCCCCCCCCCCCCCCCCCCCCCGCATCACTCCAATTAACCCGGTCTCGAATCAGCTAAGACCACAGTATTCCCGTAAGCTTCCTCGTGTCAACGAGAATGTCAGAAACACACACTTAAGGCCCGTTCACACTTGCGACTAGCAGCGGTCGCGCGACCGTTTTGGTCGAAAAGCGACAGTCGCAAATGGTCGCATCGGTCGAAAAGCGATTGCCGCGGGCCGTTCGGGCACTGCTCGAATTCCAGTCGCGCGACTGCTGGTCGCAATCCGTTAAACCAATCAGCGGCTCAGCTGATGAGTCAAGGTAGACACGGTGTGGAAAGAAACCCGCAAGTCGCATTCGCAAGTGTGAACATCGGTTGCTCTCTGGTCGCACGCGACTGCCGGTCGCGCGTCCTTCGTGAGTCGCAAGTGTGAATAGACCTTTATAAGGACAGGACAAACGTGTGTACGTTTCGTAAGTGCACCTTTTAGCTATTCGTTGTTCTTTGTTTTTCTTACAGCGGTTCGTGCATCCGGTCATTGTGAATGAAGAAGTCCGCACCAGAACTTTTAGTTGGTTCCTAGAGACGTCTTTGTTCTCTCTGCTGTCTTTTTTTTTCTTCTGCCCTCAGCCCTATGCAGCACGCACAGTGCGCGGCAGAAATGAGCCTTTCCAGTTCTTCCTTTCTTCTTAAAGGACTTCTATCTCTGAAACGCTAAACTTGGGACGATGGGGAAGGCCCTGAGGAGATGCTTCTGGACCAAAAAAGGAAGCCCAGGAGGCGAAGAGGCTGCTCACCGATCCGACTGCAGCTCGGAGACCGAATAGGAAACAAGGCGGGAAGGAGCGGGGGAAGCGGCAGAAATGAAAGATGGTCGCGAGGTGTCCGGCACACCTGCGCTCTCGCCAGCACTTGCCAGCGGGCATGCGCCGATTAAGGACGACGACGACACTTGCGGGCGCTCTTCCTCTGTAACCTCCCGTTTTCGCACTTTTCTGGCGACACAATACGAGCGAAACAGACACGGACTGCGAAGAAGCGTCTTTTTCGGGCGAACAATGCGCCGGATCTTTATGGCGTCAACTGAAGAGAAAGGACATGCAGCTACACGCGCGAAATGCTCTTTTTCAGTGCAAGTAGTACAATCAAATTTGTTCCAGTAAACAGCACACAGAAGAGCAAGCCATACTTTCCTATAGTTTCTGCATATTTATTTATTAGACCTCATCATTATCATCCTCAGCCTGACTATACCCACTGCAGGGCGAAGGCCTCTCCCATATTTCTCCAATTAACCCGGTTCTGTGCTATCTGCATCCACTTGACCCCTGAGAACTTCTTAACCTCATCCGCCCACCTAACATTCTGCCGCCCCCTGCTACGCTTTCCTTCCCTTGGAATCCAGTTTGTTACCCTCAGCGACCATCGGTTATCCTCTCTTCGCACCACATGTCCTGCCCATGTCCATTTCTTCTTCTTAATTTCCACTAGAATGTCGGTAAATTCAGTTATTTCTCTGACCCACTCTGCACGCTTCCTATCTCTTAATGTTACCCCTACCATTTTTTTTCGTTTCATAGCCCTCTGAGTTGTCCTCAACTTAAGTAGAACTCTCTTGGTTAGCCTCCACGTTTCAGCCCCATAGGTGAGTACAGGTAAGATGCAACTGTTGTATACTTTCCTATTGAGCGATACCGGTAAGCTGATAGTCATAATCTGCGAGTGCTTGCCAAGTGCGCCCCATTGGACCTACTGTGCTGCTAAGATTCTCTACTCATTGATCATCATTTGTATTTCATCCATTGTGTTACGCAACAAGGCAACGTATTCAGCGGACTGATGAGAAACTTTTATATTCAAAGCACTTCCTAGCCCAGGCCTCTGAGTACTTCCTACGAGCAAGCGATGAATAGCAGTAGAAAGACCGTGTCATCTTGTCTAATACCCTTCCTTATTGTGAATTGATTACTTTCTATTATACAGGACTGTGGTCACTGTGCAGTCGCTATAGGTATCTTCTAGTACTTTTACATATGGATGTGTACACCCTATAGTTCCGCATGCCTGCACAACAGCCGAGGTCCCGATTCAGACATGTTTTGCCGCAATCTATGAAGGCTATATACACTAGTTGTTGTAAGTAACACACAGTAAGCTGATCGGTCTGCGTATAATTTAAACGCTTGACGTCCCCTTCCTTATAGATTAAAGTAATGCAAGCGTTCTTAAATATCCCGGTACGCTAGAGGTCACGACTCATGAAGTAATTGCCTATACAAGGTGGCCAGTATCTCTAGCTCAATCTCGGTACCGTCTTCCAGGCACATTCAGGTAAGAGGTGGTGGCCAAATAGCCAGTGCCAATACCAGGGTGGCGAAATGCTGTGATGTTGAGGGAGTGCTTTCCCGACTGTGGTCGCCGGGATCAGGCCGTACGCCCCCCGGGGCTGGGTTTCCTATTTCACCAACACGCGTTTCTTTTGTTTTTTTTTTCTCTTTTCTTTTTATAATCAGAGAAGAATTGCGCGGCACCGGGATTAGAACCACGATCTCACTGAAAGCGAGGCAGGTGATATAGCTTTAAGACAAAGACCTTAACATAACTTACAGCGTCGACCGTCAACAGCCAACGCGCATGCTTATGGGCGCCTGGTGTTGGGCGTAGACGGCGTGCGCTTCGCTACAACTGCCTATTAGCCACTCTGCACGGACGACCATTTAGCAAGACCAACAACCCCCCAACACTTTTATGAAGATAATAAAAGTTTTCCAATCCAATTATCAGCGGTGTATACGACACGAAGTACGACACGATACGCACTCATTGGCAATTTTAGCGACCAATATTGACTCGCTGTATCGAAGCGACTCCCGGATAAACGTTGTGGGTGCGTGACTTCAACCAGTGAAACCAGGCAGCGAACGCTGAATGCGCGAGTGTACTACGCTATATATTACCAAGCGCCGTCGATCAGCAGTGCCTGGCCGGCTCGACTTCCTCCGACCCACAACGAACCATCGCGGAGTAGGCGAGATCGAGCACAGGGCGGACACCGCTACCGAATGAGCGGGCAGCCGAGCGAGGCGGCTCACTGTGCGTCAAGCCGACGCCGCCGGACATTCGACACAGCGACCAAGTCGGACCACGGGGCACCGATTCTCAGCAGGGCACGAGTGAGGACAGTGACTGTGGAGAGAGTACGGCACAACGCTATCGTCCAACCGCTTTAAAATCGGCCACCCGAGGAAGAACGGCATGGGGGAAAAGGGGGGGATGGTTAACGCCACTTGGGGGCTGCGTCGCCGCGGTCACCGTCAGCTGAGCGTAATGGCGTCACGCCCGCGCGGACACCGCACCGAGGGGGACCCCAGTGGGACAACGCCGCCTGCCATCGCAACCACTAACCTCCCTTGCTTTGTCTCTCTCAGCGCTTCAGGCATCCGCCCTATACGCTCGCTCCTTTTCGGCACAGGACCACACAGGCTGAGAAACGCAGTCGGGTCCCCTGAGGCCACGTACGAGAAGGGCCCTCATACACCTTGCGAGTGATCGTCTTTCCGTGGCTGCACCACAATGTTGTACAGTGATATTATTTTGTACAATGCGCGCTGCAATTGTGCTCATTATACATATAGTATATATGGTTGTTAGTTGCGCAGGTGCTTGTACACGCTGGCTCTTTAAGGGTAGGGAGAGCCGAAATAGGTTTTTTGGAGCAGAAATATATTCGTTTCGGAGCAGCTACGGAGCTGAAAATGTGCAATGTGGAGCAACTCCCGAGGAGAAATATGTGTAAATCACTTTGACGCAGCAATACGAACATTTTACAGCAAAGTGCAGTGAAAATACGTAAGCTTTGGTTAATATGCATTCTCCAGTCTGAAATATCATTGAGGTCGAGGTTCTCGTCTTTTACAAGCTCAATAAAGCGGCATGTTTGTCAGAAATCAACCCGAATGGTTTCCGTGACGAAGTTTGGATACATGAAAATATCGGCAGTAAAAGTTCGAACATATACGCCAGCAGTCATAAGTGTCAACTCTCGGACAAGGCGATTGCTATGTACTGATCAGTTTTTTCGCCGAAAAGTGAAGGTCGGCGCGGTCTTACGAAAATCTTCTTGAGACGGCGCGACGCCTACGGTACAGTTTGTTTATACGCCTGCTCTTTCTCTGGCAAACGTTACTGCAGGTGGGTTTGGCGAAATTCAAGCGACAAGAGGCCACGCGACTCGTTTTGTATTGACTCGCGGGCGCTGTAAGGAAAAAACAAATGCTATACACAAGGAAAAAACAAATGCTATACACATTTCCTGCAGAGAAGTTCATGCTCCCATCCACTTTTAAATTATTTTCTTTTTCAGCGGTACGAAATCGCAACTGGGCTGTCGAGTCCACTCGAGCGCTAATGGCTGCACGAAAGCCGACTCAAAAATGTACAGGGTCGTCAACTCTTAGTACGAACACACGAGTAAGTGATGGCTCTCATCAAAGCGTTATTAGTGCGTCCGATGCAGCCACACATGGAAGCAAAGTCCGCAGGCACAGAGCGGCCTGGAGGCGAGGCTTCGCATGGCCCGCTACTTCCCCTCAATGGTTCCTTGAAGAAGGGACGACCATGTACTTCCCTGAGCGCCTCCCTTCAGGCGGGACCGAGAGTGACTGAAGCGACTGTCGCAATAGAGATTTAGCTTACCGTGATCCGCGATCCGCTACCGTGATCCGCCACCGCGCGTTCCATTGTGCATGCCCAGATCCCCTTGACGCCGATAATGGCGCCACATACATGATGTCGGCACATAGACCTGCCGCGTCGGAACCAATCAGCTTGTGCGCCCCGCCCACGCGCGGTAAATGGTCACGGTGGCGGATCACGGTAAGCTAAATCTCTAATTACGGTCGTCAAAAGACGCAAGCATCACGGTCCCAACCGAGCACCCGTTACGTCCACGTTAATGCGGTAGGTCCTCTATCTTTATCTCCTTCCGGATACTTGCCGGACCTAAAACAGGGTTGTGTCGATGGAACAGCCAAAGGGGATGCGGGCATTGAGGCACCTTACTTACGACAGTGGGCTCCATTCGAAACAGATCCACGTGACGAAACAAAGTCACATACGCTAAACATGGTGAGAGAGACAGGGGGGCATCTAGAATCAGAGCTCATTCAGCCGTGCGAACTTTCCTGGTTCAAAAGCTTACTGCCAAGAAAGTAATCCCCAACACACAAGGCGCGGCGCCCTCGGAGACAAGCAACCGTGTTTTCAAAAAGCACAAGACGTGCCCTGCCGAAGGCCCTCTCTCTCTCCGCGCGCACAATGGCATTTTTCTGGGCGCTTCCTTGAACGCTGATGCACCGGTGGACATGGCACCACGGGCCTGGGTTAACCTGTCACGGATAGGTTCAAAGCCACTGCGAGCAGAAGTTTCTGATCAGCACACAACGGGGCGCCAAGAGCGGGCTAACACGACAGCGATTCAATACTTTCGATTCTATTTCACTTTTGATTTTCCCGCCGTTCTTCACTGACTGAAGCGATGCCGCGCCCTATTTACAGTGACCAAACGCGGGCAAAACAAAAACAGAACAGGGTTGAAAATAAGGCCGCTATATTTTACCGGCCTATAGGCCGTTTCCGCGCAATCACAGTCACCCAAGCAAGGAATGGAAGAGGCTGACGTTATCCAGTCAAGAGCCTTGGCAGCTGCCCGATAAGCAACTGGCAATGCTCACCTACACCGCGCGCTACTGTCAGTCACGGCAACGGGCGGTGTAAAGTTGCGCTGCTGACATTCCTTCTCTGTGCTGCCGGGGTAAGCGTGAGAGAAAGAAAGAAAGAAAGAAAGAAAGAAAGAAAGAAAGAAAGAAAGAAAGAAAGAAAGAAAAAAAGGAAGAAAGAAAGAAAGAAAGAAAGAAAGAAAGAAAGAAAGAAAGAAAGAAAGAAAGAAAGAAAGAAAGAAAGAAAGAAAGAAAGAAAGAAAGAAAGAAAGAACATTTTTCTTGACCTCGTTTTACATCAAGTTCCGCACCACAAATTTACCGTGGTAATTGTACCAGCCATGGTTCAGACCAGAGCTTCATTGAAATGCATTTCTTCCTAACCCGCATACCCGTTCCAGACCCCATTTGTGTCGGTAGTAGATTCAGCCGGATGACCCACACTGGGCTCCGTTCTGAGCCATACATCTGCCTCCGCTAAATTGGAAAGTCAGCGAAAACAGGATGCGTCCCGAAGCAGCGTAGAGTGCATTTGCATAAAAATTACACGAGCGTTGTACAATGATAATCATCTCCACTGCGGTTTTTATTTGCGCACGAAGATACAGAGGATGCATCAACGAATGGGCCACCACCATCAAAGCCTATATAGCCGGCCGACTTCGAAGGGCTCACGACGGACGAACGTGTTTACCCGCACAGTACAGAATACCCTGATGCACGCGGGACTCCTCGCGGTTACAACGTATATTTGCTCTCAACAAACGCACAAAGCGATGAACAAACGGTTCCCCAAGAATAACACGCGCACCTCCATTCTTTCTTTTTTCTGGCCCATTTTCCTCGCACTGTCCGCAGGTGCGCGTATATCAAGCCCGTGTACTGGACAGATCCATTTTCCCGATCCCGTGTTGACCGCGGCGGCGGACGAGCCGACGTGATTTACGATGCTGTCCACAGTGTTCGCTTCGATTTATGCGGGTCGCCGACGCACAATTTACGAGGCACCTCCGCGGTTAACAACTGCGCTTAGCCTCCCCCCTACCACCAAGAATAAAAAAGAAAAAAAAAATGAGCGCTGCAGTAACGGACCGTCGGACATCTTCGACCTCCCCGCGCGAGACCACCCACCCCGGCAATCGGGCAATAGTCTCACGCCTCTTGGAATAGCTGTACTCGTTACTGTAGCTCCGTCCACGGTGAAGCGAAAATGGCCGCCAAAAAGTAGCGCCAACGAAACAGCGCTTTACGCGCCTTGTGCTCGCCGGTGATTCCTAGCAGCGAGCTGGAATAAGGTCCAGAGGAGGTCGTTCGCTCGGACCGTTATATAGTGGCTTTCCTGGCGGATTCGACCAAGCACTGCGCCGCTTTGAGCGCCTTTTGCTGCCACATCGACGGCGACAGCCATCGGGCCAAACCGGTGCTTCCGCTCGCAGCCACTCTGTAGTTAAATGTTGTTGTTGTTGTTGTGGCTGTAGGAAGAAGGAAAAGAAAATGCTCGAGCCTGCTACTGGCTCTGTAGCTGAGACACCTCCGCTGCCTCGTGCAGATAGAAGAGAAAATAGAGAAGAAAGAAATGAAAGAGGGAAAGACGCGCGCTGCAACAACAGCCGTCGTCCACCACTGAAGCGGTGGCGGGTGTAATGACGGCCTACAACAGGTAGCGCACGACGCAAGCACCATCGCACACCCATCAAGCACCAAGAGGGTGGGGTGTTCAATGAAATTCTTTACGTCTTCCCTTCCCCCTCCCTTGATTCCCTTCTTTACCATGACTATCCAAAAAGGGCGAAGCCTTGTGGCGTCCCCATACTTTTCTTTCACTGTCCCTCCCCAGACTTCTTCACTGCACAGCCAAGCTCAACAACACGGAGGAAAAAAAAAAGAATACTCAGGCTGGAGCATTACTTTATGCGGCCTGCATCGATAAGCCAGGGCCTCTTTCTTGAAGCTGTCCCATTTCCCTTTTTAAGACGAAAGTCAGGCTCATGGTGCGTCAGCTGGACGTGAACACCGGACGTGTCATTAGGAAATGTCCGCCGTATGAAGTCAGATCAACGAAGGAAAAATGATTGATAGTGATAGTGATATAATAGAGGTTACAAAAGAGAATGGTACAGGTTATAATGACTACTAATGAATCATGTCTAACGACGACTTGTAGCGACTACAACTGATTATAAATTACTACAATACTTAGTAATAAGTAGTAATGATTTAAATGACCACTACTACTGCTACGCTTCCGCCGTTCACCTTATAAGAAATATTTTAGGAGACCCTGCAGTTCTTTTTTTCTCTCTCAGGGAAGGCCCACAGGCTGCCACGTGGAGGGCCGACTTTTTCCCTTTATATTTTATATGACCAGTATTTACTGCTGTCACGTGACTCTCTCTCCCCCGTTTATTCTCCCGCTATGCTTTTTACGGCACTGCAGTACGGGTAGGATGAGCATATAGAGTGATCACAAATAAAAGGGCATTGGGAGAAACTAAGAACGTTGGGAGAAACTCCATCCAATCACTGCTTTTAGCAGAAATTGATACTTTCGCAGAAGAGAAATCGATAATCTGGGCAGAAAATAAAGGCCGCTTATGTCAGAGAAAACTCAATTTAACTCTTCCCTGCCAATCGATTAAAATCGCGTCATCCACACGCAAAAGTATAGGTTACCGGCAGTTACGAAGTTACTGGACGTGTGGCCATATCCTGGGATCTGCGCTCGAAATTCGCTGACGGAGCAAAAAGTGCATTTGAAAAATGGACCGGTGATGTCTACACCTGTATATCGTCCTTTTTTTTCTGTAACCTATATAAAAGCTCCATGCTGGCTCAGAACGGTCTGTTTGCCATTAACATGGCGCAACCTGCCTATGATACAGACCAACGACTTTTGTAGCGAAAGCTACATTATAGACTCCCGGACAGCTTTTTCTGGCTATGCAACGAGGCTACGGGGGCGGAGCTTCCGTCACGGTATTACTACACCATAGTTCTAGCATGTCTGACCTCAGTTACGGTTTCAGTTTCAGTTTCACCTTTGCTTGAAACTATGGTTTTAGAGCCGCCAACGACGCAGAAATGACTTTCTTTAGAACACTTAAGAATAATTGAACGTAAATTTGCGCTTACGTGCGTTGCCGAAACAAGCGCATTGCGAAAGCGTACAGAAACCGGTGGGTAGACGCAGCGGCAGCAGCCGACGTACTCTTTAGGCGATTCCCGAGAGATTGAAGAGAAAGTTTATTTCTGCACACACATTACAGTGGAAAGAGGGGACACTTGGAAAAGCTGAATAATGCAGCTTGAAGTGGCACCCAGTGTCCCAAGAATATATCGACAGCAGTGTGTTTCGCGAGCATCAGGATTAAGGTAAACTTATCCCCATCACAACAAAAAGAAAAAAAAAAAGACTGCAGTATAACGCTGATCGCGCACATAACAAAAGAAATGCACATAATAAAAACAAGATGTGGTCTTGTGGTAGAGCATCAGCCTCGCATTCGGGAGGTACGGGGTTCGATCCCCAGTGCCGCCGGGTACCCACCGGTTTCCAATGGGTACATTTCCCCCGGCCTGGTGCTCGGCTCTTCTGGGGTGAAATGCTTGGGAAAAGGGGCCATGAACCAAAATGTTGGTTCAAGAAGAAGACCCGGAGTCCTCCACTACGGCGTCTCTCATAGCCTGAGTTGCTTTGGGACGTTAAACCCTACAAACCAAACCAAACCTACAATTCGGTAGCAGCCCCGCTGCAAGCGGCAGTGACCTACCTGTCCCAGCCCCATCAGGGCCAGGATCAGCCACCCACACCTCCTCCCGCTGTCAGCGCACGTTAAAGATCCCCAGGTGGTCGAAATTAATCCGCAGCTACAGCTCCTCTTTCTCCCTTTCCGCTTTTACTCCCGCCTTCCTCCCTTCCCTTACGACTATCTTCGGTTGGTTGGTTTGTGGGGTTTAACGTCCCAAAGCGACTCAGGCTATGAGAGACGCCGTAGTGGAGGACTCCGGAAATTACGACCACCTGGGGTTCTTTAACGTGCACTGACATCGCACAGCACACGGTCGCCTTGCTTTTCGCCTCCAACGAAAAGCGGTCACTGAGGCCGGGATATCTTTATTTGTCTATTGATTTCGTTGTGTTTATTTATCCCCCCCCCCCCTTTCCACGTACACACCCATACTTAAATGAAAAGCCGCATTTTCTTCCCTGTGCGGTCATTAATGTCATCGCACAGAAATAATGACATACCATAAAAGACCGTACGCCGGCTCGTCAGGCTGGCATCAGTACGTGATCTTACTAGACAACTGAGGCAACCAAACACCGCGGCCTCGATGGGTGGAGTTATTAAGCGGTTGCAGCGGTTCGTGCACATCAATTAAACGCTCGCTAACTACGACGTATTCGGGCAGCCTATTTAGAGAAACTGCCCTCAGCCGCGCAAGAAGAGAAGCCACTGCAAACTGCAGCGTTCTGAGCGCGAGCACATGACGGCATCCTATAGGTGACGCGTTCCCACGTATCGGCGGGATACCTCAGCTGAGAAACGCGATGCCGACTCGATGCAAACGTGTCAGAGCCCGGGGCTCAGGACGACCTAGAATCGTTCGGCGGCGCTTTCATTCCCCCATCAAACGCGCGCCGCAGTAATCGGACGCCGAGCGGAACGCGGCACATGGCACCCCGCCGTCAAGCCGGCGGCGCAGTAGTCGGGCCCGAGCGACGATTTCCGCCGCAACCCAACACGAAGCCGCCGCACGACTCGGTCACACACACAGCCGCCACTCTTTGTGGAGCAGAGCCGAGGCAGACAGAGAGGGGAAGAGATAGAGAGAGGAGGGATGAGGTCGTGCCCGGGGCTGCGACTCGGATTTCTCGGTGCCTAACCAGGGTTCACGGCCGGCGCGACCCGCGCCAATTGTCCCATGGCGAGCGCGCGTATCCTATATAATAATACAGAGCGCCGAGCTTCTTTCCGTGTCGCAGGCGAGGGCTCCGCAGTCAATTTAATTCTCTGACCGCGGCCAGGCTCGGGGGAAGCGAAGCAGGCCGCGAGTCTCAAATGCCGCGGTTTTTCCGGGCCTTTGACGCGGGCCCAGCACGCGTGTGCTCTCGGTAGAGGGGATCAATATGCGCCTATCTGAACGAACTTTATTGCGTCAAAATGACCCTGAGCTCTAAAAAAAGGAGGTTTATTTACAGGAAAATGAAAACAGGTTACCAGTTATTTACCTGAAATGTTCAAGAAGATCGGAAAAAAGAGAACATTTTGAGACGCAAGATGTAGAGATTTTGTCATTTAATTTTTTTCCGATGAGTATTCCAAGGTCCTCGACAGTTCCATATGACTGAGAGCGCACTTTAAGATATATGCACGGACTTGGCATCGAGAAACAACAACAGCAGTAATAATAATAATAATAATAGCAACAACAACAACAACAATAATAATAATAATAATAATAATAATAATAATAATAATAATAATAATAATAATTATTATTATTATTATTATTATTATTATTATTATTATTATTATTATTATTATTATTATTATTATTGGTTCACGGGCAGTGGAAGGCGCTGTATCTGTGACACTTGTTCTGTGGACACCTGACCTACACCGTAAGGGGAGGAAGGAAGGGACGAGTGAAAGTGGAAAGAGAGAAACATAAGTCGTAGTGGAGGGCAAGGGAGTAATTTCGACCGGGTCGAATTAATGTAATTAATTTATTAATCGAAACCAACGCATACATCGCCCTAATTACAGTGGCTGTACCCTGATTAAAGGGATGCGAACATTCCGACACGCCAACGAGTGGCACCATTTTTGGCAACTCGCACCAACAGGGACGGGAGAACAACGCCCATCAGCACCGGTAAAACTGAGGCTAGCGCAAACAACCACAAGCGGTGGGCGACAAAGTGAAACTCGTAGCGGGAGGACAGGCTTAGTTCTAAATCCACCTTCTCGCACGAGAGGAGTATACATATACCTATATACACACAGTAACGCGCATGTGCTAAAGATATACGAAGCGCTACAGAAGCGTGCCCGCGCAAAAAGACCGTTTTACAGGACCACTTTATAGTGCCATTCCGGCGGGCCAATATGGCGCGACCTAAATGCGCACGCATAAATTAAAACCAGAGAGAGCGAGAGAAGAAAGTGGAAGAGAGAAAAAAACAAAGCGAAACAAAGCCCAGCGAGCCTGCTGGGCTGCCGCGCCGAAAAGCAAGGGCTGACAAATTACGCGACGTGACTCCTTAAATCGGCCCGTGCATTATGAAAGGACGCGCGCGAGCGGCCCGCGACAAATCGCAAGGAGCTGGGCGTCGTCGCCCTCCACACAAAGCGGTGCGCCTAATTCGCTTCATTGCTCATCTCGTTTTTTTTTTTTTTTTTTTCTCTCGCTTTTCTTTTTTTTAGAATTCCCCAACGTAACAAAGAACGCGGGGATGTTCACGAAGAAGAAAAATAATAAAAAAATAATAATAAACGGAGAAAAAACGGGACCGAAGAAGAGACGCGTTAATTCCGGGCAAGGAGAAACTCCCAACGCGAAAACTGAGGAAAGGTATATATAACGGGGTAAAGCGAAGAAGCTGGAAACGGGAAAGCGCTAGAAGTCTAAGAATTAAGGCCGCGTGTCCACAACCGGGCCGAATAAGCGCTCCGGCGGCTGGCAGGTAATTTTTCAAGATGCACGCGAACGATGTCTCGCTTTATTAAGACCTAGTTTTTTTTTCCTTTTATTTATTTATTTTCATTTATAACGAAGCTGGTAAATACGCCGTTAGCGACGTCGACTATCACGCGCAGCCAACAGAAAAAAAAAAAAAAAAAAAAAACCAAACCAACAAAGCGGAGTGGTCTCAGTGCAGTTTTGTGGACCATCAATTACCTCTCTGACCCAATTACTTGGCGGTGCACACGCTAACAGCTACCGGGGCAAGGTACGCACACGCATGGCACTGTCGGGGATTAAAACGACGACAGTTCTCAGTCGCGTTGTGCTTTAATCTGTTTCGGTTGCACTTAAACAGAGCGAGATATTTTCTTGCGCAGGGGGAATTGATTAATGAGCCATCTAATAAAGGATTCATCGGGACTGAACGCCTCTCTGGCCAGCGCGCGCTTCGGGGGTGGGGCGAGAGGGGTGATCAGAAAAAGGAAGGGAAGAGGGCAGATACCCCGCAAAATTCGTACTTACTTCTCATGACGAGTCGGACCACAGTCGATAAAAATAATAAAAAGAAAAAAAAAAAAACGAAGCACTACAGGACTTCGCTTAAGTTTGGTTAAGAGGGGAAATGGCGCAAGCTACTTTACAGGACTCGTAACTCTATCGTCATTGTCATCGGTAGACAAGGATAATTACGAACTGTTTCTCACGATGTTTCAGGAGTAGTGGTTCGCGCATCTTAGCTACGGATCGGAAGGATAGTGGCTCGATTGACGGCGGAGGCAGGCATTTCGTGTTTAGGAATGCACTAAAGCGAGCAACGAATATTTGTGTGCGTGTGTGTGTGGGGTGGGAAGGGGGGGGGGGGGGCAGTTACTCTTGATAAAGCACTTGAACTAATGGAAATAAGGGAATGGAACGGCGTTTCCTTGATAACTGCGGGTCTTGTAGTGGGTTTGTTGTACGTCTATTGCTCTGCCATTGAAAGGGTACACATGAGGGGGGGGGGGGGGGGGGGGGGTACCGACAAAAGGGCACGAGACGAAGCATTACCAACTGCAAGCGATACGGCGAAAGACGTACGGAGCGCACCTTCGCCTTTGGAGAAGTCGTGGTCGGTATAACTTGGGATATGCTTGGAGGTGCACCCGCTGGGGGGTGCTTGCTATATCTGCTTTTTGTTCGTGTGGCTAGCCCATACGTCTTTTGTTGACAGTTCGCTGTCTTATTTCTCGCTCACTACCTTCTTCCACTTGTGTATCGTTTTCTCCCTGCCCTCCTCTATCAGGTTCTGCAGCACCGCTATGTGATTGTACGCGTTCTCTGCTGCTTCGTGCGATTTTGTTCTCTCTTCTATGCTCTTTTGTTTTTTGTTTACCTTTTGTTGTTTTTTTGCATCACTGTTATTTCTTCAAATTACGCTGTTTTATTTGGCGCAATTAACTATTTTTCATTTGTGTTGAATTCACTTCATCCCGGCAAAACTTTGCTGGTCCGGGTTCCCTCTTTCTTCTTTTGTTTTCTTTTTTTTTTTTTTAATTTTTCTTTTCGTGGTAGGACATATAAAAGGGTGGTCTGATGGCCTCCTGGCCAACTCCGAGCCATGGAAGGTCCGGCCGGAGCCCGGAAATTGCCCCGATCCGCCGCAGTCCCCCAGACGCGCTAGGAGTACGTGCGGACCATACTCACCCAAAGCCGCTCTCCAGAAACATGGCCGACACTAGCATGGCCGCTTGGATCGCGGCCAAATTCTAAATACACAAGATGGCAGCGACAGAACATTTGGCAATACGCGTGTGCAGTTGGTAGTTCGCGGAAACAGAGTCGCGCTTGCCGTGTTATGCAGCAGAATTATTTCAGCGCACTCTAAAGAGGGCGCGAATAAAGCAGAGCTGGAAGTAACAGGAGCCTTTCTTTAATACTCTGCATGGAGCGAAAAACCAAAGCATTGGTTCAAATAACCCGGAAGTTCAAATTAAGCGGGTTCGAACTGACGAGAGTCTAGCGCACACGAAGAGCGAAGGACAAGAAAAGAAAAAGAAGGGTGAAGAAAAAAAAAAGGGGGGGGGGGATGAGAAGGGTTTAACGCTGCTGAACCGAATATGGAGCAAAAGCATTAGACGCGGGTGACCGAGCGTTCTTTTCCTCCTTCTTCTTCTTCTACTACTACTACTACTACTACTACTACTACTACTACTACTACTACTACTACTACTACTACTACTACTACTACTTCTTCTTCTTCTACTACTACTACTACTGCTTCTTCTTCTTCTTCTTCTACTACTACTACTACTACTACTACTACTACTACTACTACTACTACTACTACTACTACTACTACTACTACTTCATCTTCTTCTTCTTCTTCTTCTTCGTCGTCGTCGTCGTCGTCGTCGTCGTCGTCGTCTTCTTCGTCGTCTTCTCATCCTCGAGGAGTAGGGGGAGGGTCCACGAGCCACGGACCACTCGACGAGCGGTTAAACCTGGCGTAGTATTGATTTTGCAATAAAAAAAAAAAAAAAGAGGCTGTGCAATGGTTGCCAACAATAAAAGCCCGGAAATAGTCGTTAGAAAGAAGATGGAAATAGAATATGGACGCTGTATATTCTTCATGGAAAACTGCGTTCTTCTCCGGACGACCTGCCGGAAAGTGGACTGACTGACAGACGCATCGCTTCCCTACCGTGACCTGTCGTACACCTTCCATCACGCTGTCCGACGAAGAAGCCAGTGTACACTACGACGACAAATGGAGCCTCAATCATGGCTTCGGTCACTCAATCGCATATCGTCTTTTCATTTTAAGATATAAACGACACTTCACCGGCTCTCTGCATCACCACGGCGAAAATGCGGACAGAAGGGGCGGCTGTCTGCTCCAGAAAGTGTTTCGTTCAAAGCTCTCTCCTGCAGGTCTCGCGTTCAAGTGTGCGGTCGTGTACGCGGTGCCATTAATCAGGCGTCGAAGCATCGGTGTCACTCCGATTAGCGACGCACGGAAGCAGCACGAGTGCCGGCTAATTGAAACGATTAGCTAATTGATACGCACCGATACACCGCTACATATATCGTCAGCTGTCGATACACGCACTATGAGGGCTGGCATGTCGGCACGCTCAGCCCATGAAAAACGACTCGTGTCCACCCAGCCTAATGGACTGACTGCCGGCTCTAATATTGGACAGAGATCTATAGAACAAAGTATCAAAGATTTGGGATGCTCATTTGAATCGAATATATGGGAACCCATAGGAAGAGCGAAAGATTCACTTTTTTTTTGTTGTTTTATATCGTTACCAGTCCTTTTCACGACTCAGATATACGAGTTGGCTGGCTACATCAAAAGTATGCGCACACAAGTACATTGCAAAAAAAAAAAATACAAGGGTTTAACGCTGCTTAACCAAATATTGAGCGAAAGCATTAGCTGCGCGTGACCGAGCGCTCTTCTTCTTCTCTTTTTCTTCTTCCTCAGCCCACAAATAAAGCCCCTCTTTAACCAACCGATATGAACGTACCTTAGTGGCCTATAGGGGTAATGTGAATGCTAAGGTCCTAGCCGGCTGATTCTGACGTAACCGTCCCATGTGAAACGAGAGACCCAAGTTGGCAGCTCCTGCCAGCTTGGGGTCGTCTACGGGGGTCGTCTACGGGGGTCGTCTAAAGGTCAATGGTGGTCACCGCCGTTCCCCGCTGAAGGCTCAAACTACGAGCAGTATTGCCTTCGCAATAAAAATGCGTATGGAATAAGCCATGACTAAGACAACAATTCATGAATGCATAACAATATCTACAAGCGCTAAACCAGCAATTCAAATACACTCCTTTCGCCCGTCTTCGGGGCTGTCAAACAGCAGCCTGATTTCTGCACTTTAAGAGACAGCGTATGCAAATTCTTTCAGGACATGACTTCAGATCAATCGTTCAGCTTAAAACCTAATCACCTGGCGTTGACAACGCTTTTGTGGACGAGTTACGAAGAAGTTTCGGTGCTTTTAAGTTTGTGCTACTGACATGGCTGAACCATGCTGTATAGTTAGTGGTATTATACCTACAGAAATTAAAGAAAAAAGCAGCACAACAAGGCAATACCCCTCTTCAAGGGAGTTGCACGAAATACGCACGAAAAACGTAAGCCAATTTCAATTATCATGTACTTCTCAAATAGAAGAATATCCGCTACAAATCATGGCTAAGTACCTCGATGCGAATAAACAAGGCAATACCCCTCTTCAAAGGAGTTGCACGAAATACGCACGAAAAATGTAAGCCAATTTCAATTATCATGTAATTCTCAAATAGAAGAATATCCGCTACAAATCATGGCTAAGTACCTCGACGCGAATAAAGTTATAATTAAGTATACGCAGTACGGCTTTACACCAGCTGAAGGCACACAGGCTGTCTTGGAGGATATTTCAAACCTTAAAAATTCGTTTTTTGACTCTAGCCAGGTTATATACGCTCTCTTTCTTGATGCAAAGCTTGCGCCAGTGTATGCTATACTATTCATTTATTAATTAAACCCTCAATAACTGGATTTCGCGTGTCTGTTGTAAAACTGCTCTTATCTTCTTGGACGGATAGAACGCAGTCTCTATTGGACAGTATACGGAGCAAAATAACTCAGATAAAAGCCGGAGTGCCTCGGGGATCAATATCAAGTTCATTTCTTTTTTATCGATTTCAGTGATCTAGCCGCTACTATTAATCCCTATATATTGGAATATGGAGCAATATGGAATCAGACTACAATAGGACGGAATCTGCAAACCATTCAAATCTGTATTTGTTCTTTTTTCGACAGTCGCAGGCATGCGGCTTTACCACTCTGATTCTGGCGCGCGTATCAATTCTGTGTTATTTGTTTGATCGTGATCCTTGTCGCGAGACGCAGCTTTATCAGTTTCTTCGTCGCGCAAGGTGCTCCGAGATGTTTCTCGGAGATTCCGGCCACTAGCGTATATTTCTGCAATGTCCTATAGGTTGTGCTCGTCGCCGTTTGCAGCCTTTAAATCGAGCGCTGACGCGTGAAACCGGCATTCGTTGATCGACGACCGACAAACACGTGATGCTATCGCCTGACCTGGTACCGATAACAGCAGCTGCTGTGTAGCTTCGACTCAAAATTTCGCAGTCCATATGCGTCAGTCCAGAGTGTGTCGCGGCTAGGGCTATCACCACTTCCTAGCCAAAGTCCCTTCGCCAAATGCCCCTTCTGTAGGACCCGCAACGTTCAGGAATTAAGAAGGTTCATAATTCTAATCTTAAATATCGCTTGTTCACCACCTTGCTTCTTGCCACTATTCGAGTTCGATTATGCTCCAGGCACATGCTTTTAGGAAGCGTAACGAAATTTCTCCTCCACTCCCGAGGGACATCATGTCTCCTAGCTACTTGTTGCAGAAGGCAGACGACAAAATCCTTCCGCACGAAACAACAACAAAAAAAAAGCTTTCAACTTGGCCCCTCCCAGTCGGAAAAAAGTACAGAACATTTTCTGATGTTACGACAAAATTTCTGTGTGGTTATTGACGGGAAACCTGTTGTGACAACAGAACGTTCTGTAGTAACATCAGAAATGTCTGTAGTTAGAACAGAAAAGTGCTACAGAAGTACAGACAACAGAAATATACTACAGAAAAACTACAGAATTACAGAAAAACCTGATGGTTACGACAGAACTACAGCATATTTTGTCGTATTTTTGACACAGTTCTGTAGATTTTTTTCGACTGGGCTCAGTGTGATTTTAAACTTCTGCAAGCATTTCCTTTGGCGTTATACTAAGCCATGGTCGATTCCCGCTCTGACAGCGTGTGCCATTGCAGAAGAAACGAACAAAGACAAGCAGCGTTACCGGAAGCCGTCTCTGGGGGATTTTCCAGGATTTTATCCTTTCCCTTCCCTTACGCCAGCAGGCCTTGATAGTGAGAGCTGAAATAATATCGAAGCACTCCAATAGACAAAAATACATATTCTTTATATTTGCTTTAAACAACCAATAAGGAAACAATATAAAAATTAATGTTTTTAATCTTTCGACGCGAAGTGCGCTTCGCCAAACCACCTAAAGCATCGAGAATTTCTAGAAAAGGAAAATAATAACAGAGAAGTAAAACGAACAATCCAGGACTAAAGTCCGCCGCTAGCACCTGATCGGAACGTTTCTCCAACGAGATGTAGCCAAGATTAGAGGCCCCATCCACGTCCCCGGGACAAAATGTTTTCTTTGGGACGTCAAAAGACTTTGGCTAGCGTCAACGCTACGAGCACGGCTCGCTCTCTTGGGAAAACTAAAAGTCGTCAACGACGTGAACGTGGTTCAAGCGGCTGGCTACTCGTTCAAAAGGAGTGCTGACTACAACGCAAAGCCTTTAACATTCTTTATCGTTTATTTTCGACGGTAACGATACAGGGAAGTAAGAGTTCCTGGACGTTCACTGGCGCGGTCCAACTGTTTTCTTCCGTTCTCCCGATAGTGCGCCGCCGCATTGTCTGCCTGACCGGAGAGGTAAGTCGTATACCGGGGTCTAGACAAGAAGACACGGCAGGGATTAAAAACGTCATCCAAGACCCCTCCACTTGCACATCGGTGAAAAGAAGCGCTGACCAACGAGCCAATCCCTTCTAGGTCACCTTCTTATTCTTTTTCTCTTTTCTTTCTTCAACGTCGGTACAGGCCGGCAGTGAAGAAGAGGACGGTCCTCAGCGTTCCTTGACGTGTCAGACGATTGCTCGGGGAAACCTTGCCGCCCCGGGCCGCTCCAGGAGGTATAGCGGCGGTAAGGCACGCGATCGATCAAGATGAAAACAGATCGAAGGAGAAATGGATGAGATCAAAAGAAATGAAGAAAAAAAAAACACCGAAGAACGAGAGAAAGAGCTACACAGGAAGAGGAGAAGGAGGAGTAGAGGCCCTTACTTGGCATGCCGGTGCAAAAGCGAGACACAGATCCCCCGCACAACGAACGGGCGCTCGCGGCGGGCGGGCCGGTCCTCCTCCTAATCGCGGTTTCACATCGACCGTTTTGCCAAAATGGAGAGGGAGACAGAGGGAGGATGGGGCATTCATCACGGGGGACACAAGAACTCGCGACAAAGGGGGACGGAAGGGAGGGGGTGCGCCTCTGCAGCTCTGAGAAGAAGCGAGCACGGAGGCCACTTCTCAGCTGTCGCCCTCCTCCTGCACGTCTTCTTCCTTTTGCGCGCACAGTACTCCGAGGGCAGATAATGTAGCGACCAGGGCTCTTGTGGTCCCACACTTCCTGGCGCCTTATTAACTCGGGGCCAATCGATAGATCGCCTCTTAACCCGCTTATTACTATTGATCACAAATACGGGCGCGGATCCCGTCGCGATATGTGACACTCTCGGGGACCATCGCTTCGGTAGACAGGTTAGTCCGTATATATGTTTCACTTACAGCGTAATCAATGGTATAGCGAAGCCAACCCTAACCTGCCATGTGCCTATACCGAGCCTTCTGGGCTGGCCGTTTTTCGTCTCACTGCCTCCTGACGACATATTGTATAGGCACGGCTGCTTTCCTTTCCTTCTAATAAATATGCATGTTTTTGTTTTGTTTTTTAAGGCTGAAACCTTTCTAGGCTCATGCTCGCAGAAGTTATAGTGCCTAGAATATACGGACAGTATATTGTAGGCACTACCGAGGAGGTGTTCGCCGAAACTGTGCGCATGAAGTGGCACTTGAAGAAACAAAATCTGCCTCCACCGGCCCTCCGATACCCAGCCGAGCGCGCTAACCACTCAGCCACGCCGCTCTGAATCTGTATTCGGATCCGTTTTTGTGGGTCAGCTCTTGGCTCCATCCTTGTTCTTGCCTCCATCGTTCTTCCATCTCCACGAGTTTATCCCAGCGCCACGAAGAGGGAGTGGTAAATTCGGAAAAGTTACACGAAAGGTTGTGATCTGGATTAGTAAAATCTCTAGATTAGAGACTATTCAGGACAGGTGGTATCACCCTTGGACGGATTGGAGGAAACCGAGCCGAGAAGGCCGGACAGTAAAAATGTAATAAAGGACGAAAGGAGTCCGGGAGGACACATTGGTGAGGGTATAAGCGAAGGGAGGAATGTAAGGTGAAGGTTGCCGGAAAAGGATTAGATCCTTTTCCGCCATCTGCGGAACAGAGCGCTCTCTTTGACCAAGTTGATCCTTCCTAATCATTTACACTCCCTCATAGCTACTTATATAGTCTTAATTCCTCAAAGTTACGTTTACTTGTGAGCCACTGTGCAAACACGAATGTTAGAATTTGAGGTATTCTTTATTTGTACCCCATGCATTGTACATATTCTCCTGATTTTTGTACCCTGTGGTGCCGCCTGTCATCCGGGCGGCGTATCCTCGTCAGGCAGTGCACACATTTTGCCATGTCACCCCGGACAACCTTTTACTGAAAAATATAAACAGGTACCGCACTCGCTCCTGATACATACAAGGAAAAATAAGAGTCCTAGAGTCGGTGCTGTGCTCCTGGATCTGGCTACCTCTTCTCTCTCTCACACACACACACAGAGGGGGAGGGGGGGGTCACCATCTCTTGTGACGGCACAGCATGACGCTTTTGACACGGCTTCACAACTCGCACAAACAGCGGGTCCGCCGGGCTTGCACAAGAGAACCCGGCCTTACACTCAGGTATACGTCCAGAGGACACATTCCAGACATCGGAAAATCCGAACAGCGAAGAACCTACAAGTCATCGCGAGACACGACAATGGACGGCCCCGACGGTTTCAAAAACTCTGAGACTGAATATGAAGAAAGACGCAAAAAGCGGCGCGCCACGCCACCGCTATTCGAGAGCCCCGTGACTGTTGGGCTGGCCTTCTCCATGGGGCGCCCCTCAAGCTACCCTGCAGATAACAAAGCCACCAGCAGCGTCGGAGACGGCAGATAAAGCCAGGGCGCGAGGATGCCGACCGCCCAGCAAAAAAGCGTCAAACGCGAAAGCGCCGTTCGAGCAGCGAGCAGACGACGGTACCAGCGTAGGCAGAGAGGGCCGAAGCGGCTTCCCAGAACCCCGGCGCCGATCCTCCCCAGCCCGAGCTTCCCTGCCATGCACGGCTGCACCTTTCTTATATATTTTTTTTTTCGGTCATCTATCGCCTTTTTACCTCGTCATAAACTTCCCTTCTTTCTTTCTTGCCTGCTTTCTTTCTTTCACTTTTTCCGTGTTCTTGGCTCAGTAGCAGTGCTTCACCCTCCTGCCAAAAGACCGTGGCAGCAGCAGACGACGCGCTGTCAAGCAGACGACACCATGCACGCGCTGTCGTCTGCCAGCGTGGCAGTCGACAGTGCACCCCGGTTTCGTCTGCTAACTCATCCGGCAAAAACTTCTTTGTCTGCTTTATGAAGCTAATGGTGAGACGTCGCTTGCACGGACAGCGTACAAGACGCGGACAACACGAAGGCTGTCGGTTTGCACCCGCACAAATCCGGATTGGCTGCAGGAGGAGGCCTGTTACCAGAGCGCGTTCAATTTGGCTTGGCATCCCTTGTTTACGGTGGCTCATTGTGCGTGCGTGCGTGCGCGCGCGCGCGCGCGCGCGTGTGTGTGTGTGCGTGTGTGTGTGTGCGTGTGTGTGTGTGTGTGTGTGTGTGTGTGTGTGTGTGTGTGTGTGTGTGTGTGTGTGTGTGTGTGTGTGTGTGTGTGTGTGTGTGTGTGTGTGTGTGTGTGTGTGTGTGTGTGTGTGTGTGTGTGTGTGTGTGTGTGTGTGTGTGTGTGTGTGTGTGTGTGTGTGTGTGTGTGGAGAGAGAGAGAGAGACAGCGCCTCCTTCGAATGTAAAGTGTCCCTAACAATGACAATAACGAAATAACGAAGCCACGAGACGCTGAAACACACACAACACCGTAAAGAGACTGAATGTTCAGTGCTGACGTCATTCCTTTCAACAGCTGACTGAGACATCAAGAAGACCAACACTTGTCGCCAATGGACAATATTAAAAGCCGGAGCTTGCTCCGATTTCTTGAAGAAAATAGACTACATGACTTTAAGTTAAAAGACAGCCTCATTCTATGCCACATGGCAAGTCTTCGAATAACATCAAGAAAATAGAACAGCGCAAGAAAAAAAAAATCTGGGCTGAAAATTTGCTGTTAAAGAGAGACTGCAGGTAGTATTGAAGCAAATAAGTATGCAAATAAAAAAAAAATAACACAAAGAAACCGATTCTTCTAACTTCGTGCCGCGCCACCAAAACTGAGCGAGAATTTATTCCAAAGAAACTTACCAGCAAGTTATATACTTCGTTAAAAGGGACTTGCGCAAATGTATTAATCGAAGAGCGAATAAATGAAAATTTAAAGCCGGAAATTGACCTCGGCGAATTGGCAGTCAACACGATGGTGATGACACACGCTGAGAACTCTCGCGCATCCGAGCATCCGTGCGCAGTGCCACGAATAGCGGAAATTAATCAGTTGGCGTAATCTCTCAGGCGGGACGCGCAGCACGTTTGCCTGCATAGCCCTGTACAACAACTGTGCCTGCCTGCTGAACACTTATGGCACTCTGTACTGCCGATTCCTCACTTCACGGGATTGGTCATTAGACAAACAGGGAACCTGATTATGGATCAAGCGGATTATAGATGGCAGCGATCAACGCAGTAGAAGCTGTCCACTCATCGAGTAGAAGGGTAGGCGATGCACTCGTCGCGTCAGAAAGCGGAAGTGGCGTGACTCGCAGACAACTCGCTCTGGGTGGGGAGTTCGTCTGCGTCGGCAGGCAGCCAGAGTTGTCTGCTAATTGACCACGTTTGTTACTTCGCGCCCGGCAGTCGGTGCCGTGCGTCATTCAGCACGGTAACAATACCTGTCAAAGATGTAAAGTAAGCTATTCAAGACAAGAATTAAAACTTAAATGCTTGAAAGCATTTGAAAACTGAAAAAGGAACGCCGAAAAGTGGCGTACGCGCGCAATATGGCACTCAACATTTTCGGGGGACACAATAACTACAACTGCAAGTCAGAGGGCGCTCCCGAAGAGTCGTCACGAAGCAGCGACGCGTTCTCCAGGGCAAGCGGCCTAGCTGCTAAGTTACGGTTCCGAGCAGAGCAGTTCGCACACAGATAAAGCGAATTCGATGCCGAGAGTAACCGCTCGTCTGCTCATCAGGCGGGACAGCAGACGACGCGGTCCCGGCCCAGCGGAAGTGGACCCACGTCGCAGACAACGCAAGGAGGGTCGCAGACGACGGGTTCGTCTGCGCCCGCCTGCGAGACAGTAGTGGCCGACGTCTGCTAATGGAGCGTGTTTGTTGCCCCGGACGTTGAAGAGAGGCGCTCGCGACCGCTTTTTGCGCGGCGGCCCCGGGGGAGCCCACGGTCCGGACTGTGGTCGCGGTCGCAGTGAGAAGCTGTCGGAGTGGTGGTGATGATAATGGTTGCCCTCTCCCCTACTCCGCGACGGTTTCCGAGAATTCCCCACACTAGGGGCCAGCCGTCACGTTCCCCTCATTCATCCGTCTATATCAACCTCACGCAATGACGCTGACTAACGTGGTGGGTCCGCCTGCGGAGGCGATTTCGTCAGTGACTTGTTGGTAGCCTCCACACGGGCGCTATTTACACCATCGAGTTCGAGGCATACATGGCTGCTTTGCCAACGGGAAAGGAACTGTCACATATCGGTGAAAACACTGATGAAAGCTTTCCCATTCCACGTCTTGATTGCTATCCGCGTAGTAAATTTAATGCCACTGTGCACCACACACTGCGATAGCGAATTTTGTTGGTCTATTAATATAACATTCAACGCAAATAGCTAGAAAAAAAACAACAACAACACTGAAGCTAATTGCTGACAAAGGAGTAAGCACGAAACGTATAGCGATAAAAGCAGCTCCTTGCTGGTCCCTGCTCTATCACACATCTGATAACTGCTGAGTATCATTAATACCCAAGTGACTGCTGGAAGACTTGCAGTCTGCTGTGCAAAAAAAGAAAAGAAAAAACGCTGCCTTGCCAAATGTGGCACCCGGGCGAGCTGCTCAAAACAGGGCCGCATGGCAATTAGGAACAGTTACAGGGCGCCATCGACAGTTTCATTTCACGCTCAAAGATGGCGCCTCTTTCGTTTCCCAACTTCCGAAAATTGGCCAGAAGCCAAGCCCAGATGTCTGCCAAGAGTTTCGCAATAAGTAAGCACTGAACAACTCTGCTCCAAACGGCGCCTCTTCTTCGATTATTCGATGCAACTCAGTCCCTCCGCAAAGGAAAGCCAAGAAATTTCTCAAGCCGGACGCCACCAAAAGAGAAATCACAAGTATATATAAATAAAAAGGAAAATCCACTTCCGCAAGCAAAAAAGCGAAACCACTCGCGCAATCGAGCTGCAGAAACAGAAAAGAAAAAAAAAAGTTTATTCTCCCTCTCCTCGCGAGTAAGAGACAACAACCACCAATTACGCTAATAATGTGTCAACACAGCTCGACGCGTGGCGCTGGTCTCGGAGAGTTGTCGCCAGGGCGGCTGCTTGGCATTCCGCTCTCACGATTTCGCCGACGAAGTCATCTTTGCAGCCACAGCCCGCACTCCAGTCTTCGGAGTAAGCAGACGACGAAGAAAAAAAAAGGAAGAATGAAGGAAAACCCGGGCTGCTGCAGACGACGAGGGCCCGAACGATGCCGCCGCGTTGCACCCCTTTTCGGCCGGGCCCCGACTGCGAAATAAAAGAACCGTTCACGGGGCGCCCCCAGGACGCACCGTATACTATACGGGGGAGGAACCATCTGTGGCGCGCGCGTGTGTTTTTTACGACCCACTGCGGCGATTTGTATTTATCTTGGCTTCGAGCTAAACATCACCGGGGAAGGAGGAGGAGAAAAGAAGAAGACAGCGACTCCGCGAGGGTTGTGAAGAAGACAGCGCGGCGGCAGCCAGCTGCGGCTCCCGCGAGAGGAGAGACTTCATAGCTGGGAGTCATCAAAACTGCGCACAGCCAAGGCGGGCCCCCGTCCTACTATACGCCCTGCGCTCATTCTCGGTGCGATCCCCGCGGGACCCCGGCATAAATGGTTGGAAGCCATGGCGAAGCTCCGACCAAGCCCGGTACCCGAAGTGCTTAAAAGCACGGACCGCTCGATGTTTCCAACAGAACGACGCGCGGAAGACATCGAAGGAAGGCCCAGTTTTCCGGGACTGCTACGTGGCTAAGTGCCGTAGATGGTTGTTTTATATGTGGTTTTAGCGAAAGTTAAGGGGGAAGTGTGTGACGGATCGCGAAGAATCTGAATAAGCGGCTATCCTACCGCAGCTCAGATGCTCAAATACAAATTTCAAATATAATCACCAGCACAAACGCAAACAGAATCAAAACACACTGCCTGCCATGCCTGGTAATGTTGCAGATGAGTCGATGACGATCGTATGATATTAATTTATTTTTAGAGCGATGTTAGAGAGCCAACCATGCTAAGTGTGGCCCAGACAATTTCATGGATGGAGCATACTGACATCCACAGGCGAAAAAAAAAAAAGAAAAAAAGTCGCTGTATTAGCACACAAGCGGTAGATGGTGCTGACTCCAAACAACGGCAGCTGCCAGCAACTGCTTAGCCTCGCAGAGTTGCAGGAAGATGTCACTATGAAGGCCAGTGAACTTTTGAGGAGGCTGAGTTTCATGCTTCCCTAACTACACCTGCACAGCGCCTCGGTACTGGAGAGACGTTCAATGAGGCACTTTAACTGCATGCATCTATAAGTATACCACCTCTCGACAAAACTGTCCAATAGCCCGCCCCCAGCTTCTCTGAAAGCACAGCAAAGTTGTCAAGGAATCACGGCAGCAATCTAAAAGGAAGTGCCCCAAACGCTCCCACGGCGTCCGATCTGAGCTCGTCGCACGAGGATTTTTTAGCATAGTCGACGACTTCGCAGCAGCGAACACAAAAGCACGTACGCGGGGAAGGGTAGGGAGGACACCCTGTCTTCAGTCATGAACACGCACCAGATGAAACTTCATCCAGTCTCGTTGAGTCATACGCAGCGCGCAGTTTAAAGACGTGCTTAAAGAAAGCGGCTATAAACCATATCGTTACGTTAAACCATATTGCCTCTTACGCGATACAGACTGCTTCCATTGAGGTCGCAGTGTAGTGACCACGTAAGAACGAAAAGCACGATGGGCGTCTGCCAGTAACGACGAGTCTTCGTGTTTTTCAGTTGTCTCGGTCCATTTCCCCTTACCCGCCTCCATCCCGCAACTATCGATAAACACTCCCTGCGAGGTTCGCAATGAGTTTCTGCTACCGTCTCGCCTTCTCCCACGTTTTCTTCGTTTTACCCCTTTTATCCACTCTGTGCAGCAAACTCTTTTAGCTCTCCGCCGGTGGCGCGAGAAAAAAAACAACAAGAAAACGAAGTTTTTTTGCGGCATCACAGTGTTATGGTGGCGGCTGATTGGGGGGTAAAGGTTCCGCGATACGGCGAAAGAAATAGGCGCAACCGGCGTTTTTTCCAGCATAACCCGTCATTTGCGCACCGGTCGCTAAGCTTCCTATAAGCTCTATGCCTCGCCGTTGCGAGGTTAATGGGGGTTTATCAGTGCGGCTACACACAAAAATAGCCGTACACTTAAAGAAGCTCTATGCGCCCGCCTAATTTCGATCAAAACTTTGCTGAGTTCTGCAGCAACTGCCTGTCGTCGCGACACGAGAACGCGGGTAGATAACAGGGAATAACCGGGGAGAAAAAAAAACAAAAAAAAAAAAAGGCCGTAGCGACAGGTGTATGCACCGAGAGGCATTCGCCGCGGCGCTCTTGGGTTGTATCCGACCGTAGAAGAGAACTTTAGACATCGATAGAACTCTAGTAGTACTATAGAGTTCTATCGATGTCTAAAGTTCTTTTCTACGGTTGGATTACTATGCGGGTGGCGCAGTGGTTACGGCGCTCGACTATTGTTCCCAAGGATGCGGGATCGAATCCCGGCCTCGGCGGCCGCTTTTCGATGGAGGCGAAAAGCAAGGTGCCCGTGTGCTGTGCGATGTCAGTGCACGTTAAAAAGAACCCCAGGTGGTCGAAATTTCCGGAGTCCTCCACTACAGCGTCTCTCATAGCCTGAGTCGCTTTGGGACGTTAAAGCCCATAAAACTAAACCAAACCAATCTAGTTGTACTATATTAGAACTAGAGTAGACATCAGGATCGCCTGTGCACGTGTCTGCTCTTTCTTTGTCCAGAATTTTTAAGATGCCACAGGAAAGCCTGAAAGTGGACTTTGTGCCGGCTTGGGTTTTGACTCCAGCGCCAAAAAAAAAAAAAAAAATGTGTTGCAGAAACGCTTCCTCGGAGCAATAAACCTGCAAGCGTTGCTCTTTCCCCCATCCGTATCTGTGTATGTGGCTTGACATGGCTGACGAAGCTTTTGCCAAGCTTAAGGAAGAGGAAGAAAGGGAAGACCAAAAAAAAAAAAAAAAAGAGGGGCCTGGAGAGAAGGAGAATGCGGAACGCTTAAGTCCCTTGACCCAAGCGTTATCGCTGCGGAACCACGGGAAGAGATGAAGACAATGCAGCGCTCCTATCGTTGGTGAAAAAGCAAGTACGAACCCTCACCCCTTCCCTTCCCCTCCCCAACTAATATTCATAATCCCCTGCAAAGCCCATAGCTAAACGGCATCGAATCTGAGGCTCCCAGCTGCATAGACACCTGCACCTTTTTCCTCCTCGCTCGTTTTCAGCGCCATTACCTTTCCTTCCCAGCGCAGGTCGGGTGTCCATCCTCGGCTAGCTGCGCCACCAGCACCACCCATCTAAAGCCAAAACCAAAGTCCCACGCAGGACCTCCAGAGTTCGATCCACCGTCCGGAGTTTGCATGCCTCCCGATTCAGAAAGCTTGTTAGAGCGCAATTCAATCCCTTGCGGCTTCGAGCCATTCAGACAATAAATGGATTAATTCCGAATTAATTTTTACCAACCTGGCGCTCTTTAACGGGCGCTGACACCGCAAAGCCCAATTAGGGGCCCCTTTTGAGCCTCGCCTGCATCGAAATGCGGCCCCCGCGGCCGAAAGTGAACTCAGGTCCTCCGATTCAGCAGCCGAGTTCCCATCCACTAAGCCACAGCGGCGACATGCATGGGCAAACAAGAATCTCGCAAAAAAAAAAAAGAAAAAAAAGGTAAAGTTCTGATGCTAAACCGCCATGTGAATAGGCGATATACTATGCACCTTGAAAATTAACTTATAAAGGAGTAAAAAGAAGACATGTCCCCTAACGCACTCCCTAAAAGGGGCAGAGCATTCTCCTCAAGCCATGGGGTAGATTTTCATTGCTAAAAATATAAAATACATATATGGTCGGCCGCGGAAGCAGATACTCGCTTCAAAACACAAAGTTCGTGCGGTTACGAAGATTGTACCCGGGTTTTAATACCATCGCAATGATCTACCACGACCTCTAGCGCCGCGAATAAAGGTCCCCATTTCATTGTTAACCGCATCAAATAATATGATTTGAAATGGAAATACGCCTCCATTAGCGACAGTATAGTATTCCACGCTACATCGATATCTACACTAGGAATTAGTCATCAGGAGCATACTATGCCCACAACAGGAAGCGCGCTAAGGAATATATATGATACTCCTCTTTTACACCCATAGAAGGTAATTCGTGTTTAGAGCGTATAGTATCCACCACTAGACAGAAACTATTTTTCAGGTCTGAGAAAGAACTTGTGAAGTCTCTGCATTGCAGCAGGTCGGAAATTTGGGCCAGTTGAATTGGATTCGTAGTGAAGGCTTCCTCACTAGGTCTCATGACGAAATGCAAGCTAACGTGCAGTGGTACAAAGAAGAATGCTTGCGGCGCCTTTAGTACGCGTCCACCGTTCGAGGATTGTCCCTTTCGCATTCCACCGACTCACTTTCGCAGGACTTCCTAAATAATTACCTCGCCTGAGACACTTCCTACGACCGGAGCAGGTATAATGATTCCACTCAGAGTCTATCCCGCTTTTCTTTCCACACATTGTAAAATAAAAATAGACTCGTCACATTATTCAGGCCCAGGTGAAAAGATACACACTGCGCCCGCGGCTCGCCGGGAAGACGATTGCTCAGCTGCCGTTGTCTGAGAGCGCGCACCAAACAAGTGACTGGCTGCCCCACCGCCGCCAACACGACGGAGCCAAAAAGGGTACCCGCCGGTAAGAACGCAAAAAAGGCCAACAGAAACTACACAACACAAGTCCATTTATTGCGTCCTCTCTCTCTCCCTCTTTTTCGAGCGCGAAGGAAGAGGATTTTATTTTAGACTGCGGCGCGCCTTGTGTCGGGGTTCGAGACCGGCGTCAGCTTCGGGGATCGCGCGAGCATCCACACACCGTAAAGAGGAAAGAAGGCGGGAGGGTGTCTCAGGAGTCCGTACACTCCAGCCAGAGCAGAGCCACTGCTTCGCGAGGCCCGATGCAGAGACAGGGGTAAAAGGGCTAAACATAGACGTCTGTGTCTCCTTTCTTGATGCTTGTTTTTTTCTCTCTCTTTCTCTCAAGTTTTCTTCCGCGCTCCCTTCGCACCCATGACTAGCTTTCAATATCTAAGCCTGGCTCCCTTCGCGCAGCCCCGAATAAAGTCATCCGGTGCAAGCTTACAAGCGACCGCTAAAAGGTAAACACAGATGGCTGCACCTCAGCGTACAGCTCATTAAGCGAGATAACTGCCAGACTGATTACCCGGTCATGTGTCTGCAGTCACTCTCTCTCTGACGTCACGTATGCGGAACTCCGCACAGCGTAGCGCACGGTACAATACTATAAAGAAACAGCTACAGAGAGTATTGCACACACGTATACATACTAAACGCAAATAACCCTATAAGGGCGTAAAAATGGAGTAGAATGTCCTCTAGCGTATACCTATTTCAGAAGTTAAATATGCAGGCCAATAAATTTGCGGAATATCTATGGTCGGCAGCGGAGGTAGAGTCCAACTTCAAAACATGGGAAACTGTCACAGTTACTGAGATTACAACCGAGATTTAAATCTCTTCTGATTGCTAACAGCTAGATTCTAGAACGACAGTTAAATATCTTCTGCGATTGCTAATTGCATCAAATGAATGTTGTTTAGGACGAAAATATACCTCTTGTTGCAAGCAGTATAGAATTATGTTTATTTAGTGTGCGAAAATCTACCCTAGGGTTTCAAAAGAACACCCCGCTCCAATAGGGAGCGAGCTAGCGGACACGCTACTCCCTTTTTACTCCCTTACATGTTATTTTATACCTCGTTAACATGGGCGTCGCAATTACAGAAAGTCGCGATTAATGGACTTTTTTGTTTGTTTGCAAGGACCAGGCGTTTTCTGTGTTCTTAAGCTTAGAAAATATGGAAACCCGCTTTTCGGGCAATGATGGACACTGCATTATGGCGCGAAAGCCACAAGCATCGCTGGTATGGACACCACTCATCAGTGATGCACAAAAAGTCCAGTTGACATTTGCGCAAGTTTTTACTTCGACGAATATAAAGCAAGGACACCACTGATTTTATCGCACATGAGTAAAGGTTGTTTTTAGTCTTAAAACGGGCGTCGTGAAGCGCAAAATAACGAGTTGAATGCCCCTGTGAAGCGCCAGATCTGCGAGTTGCAAGCAGGCCTCTGAATATGCCCGTGCAGCGCGAAAATGAACGGAAAGTAATCTTGGTTGTTAGCCTTGCCAAGTCAAATGCTGCGCTTATTCTAAATAGCAGTGAGAAAAAAATGCTCAACATCGCCATTGCACAGTCAACAAATGTTCACACTGGAAAAGATGGAAGCCGCCCTCTGCAGTGCTATTTGGAAATGCCCGCGCGACCGAGGCTGTCGTTAGCGATCAGATGCTACAGAAGAAAATCCAATGTCTTGATAGCCGATTGGGTAAATATTTCACATCGTCGCTCTTGTTTTTTAAGGCGAAAGCCTTTAATGGCTTATGCTGTCGTGGACAAAATGTGTCCCGCTTTTGCGGCGGCTCTGATTGGCCGAGGCGGGATGAAGTCATAGAGGCCTCGACCAATCACAGAGCACCACCACAGTATGCGCGAATGCGTGCCTTATATGGCCATATGTCATGTCAATCAATGACCAATTACGAATTAATGGCTGACTAATTATTTTGTAATTGAGAAGGTAATTAACTAATTAGTGATTAATTAATTACTGCTCAATAAATAATTAGTTGACTAATTAATTAATTTGTGCCTGTGCGTAGCAGAATGCGGCACTCAGGCTTTCGCCTTTCACTACTTTAGTCGCTAAAGTCCCTCGTAATTCTTTTTTTAGATCTGGTTGCAAGAATAGTATACTTTCGTGCCTTATATACGTATTTGTGTTCAGTTACTTCGAGATGGGACGGCTTCGCCTATACTCCCGAGAGTGGCTCATAGTTGAAAGACCGCCATGACATTATTAGTCACCGAATCCACGGGAAAAGCACAATTAAGTGTCGATAACTCTTAACCGCCTCTCAAGACACGAGACGGCATTCGCACCTTGATGCTGATCCAGAAGGAAGAGTGGTAGGAAGACCGAGTCTCAGAAAAAACCTCGTTCATTAACGAGGTTCTTTCTGAGACTCGGTCCAATTCTACCACTCTTCCTGCCGGATCTTCTAGCAAGAAAAAAAAAAAGGTAGATAAAAACGCAGTAAAGGTGGAATTGCTTCTGGGCTCGTGTGCAGTGCCAACGGCAGCCCCATAAATAAAAGCAATTGCAATAGGGAAGTCGAAAAGGCCTCGATGCATCGGGAAGACAGTTAACCCACGCATTTACTGCACTTACGAATCAAATGAGAAAACACAAATGACACCACCTAATACCTTAAGAGGGTTTACGCAGAAACTCTTGAAGCCCGTTAACAGGAGCAGTCAGCCTGTCCTCGTTCGAGCACATTTCTACCCCCTACATCAGCAACCCCTCGGATTGTGCTCCCTATTATATCGCGCACAATCATTAGCATGTAGACGTAAAAAGCTATTCATTTATATGAAGAACCATCAGACCTACAGCTATAAATCCCCGCTGTAACCAAGTCGCACGGACGTGCGTGGCATGTGAGAGGTGCCCAGAACAGAGATGAGAGGATCATGAGAAGCGCAGCCGACGGAATGAAGATTACTTATGATTGTAAAAGCACGGCTACGCTAAACCACGGTTCTGTTCTCTTCCATCGTCGACAGTGGCGTTTGATTGCCGATCCCGAGGTCGTGGGATCGAATCCCGACCGCGTTTCCATGGAAGCAAGATGCAAACGAAGACCGCGTGCGGCTGCCTGCATGCCTATATTGCGAGACTCGTCTCTGCAGTATCTTATATATTGCACAATGTATTACACAATATTTCGTACTAATACTTCAGTTCTGTTCCTTCTACTACTCTTGAAAAAAAACAAAAAAAAACGCCTAGATGATGTTTGCCTCCCAATATGGATATGTGCCACTGACCGCCAGGATAACAACAAGCCGGTTTTCCAACGGAGCTGCCAGATCTAATCCACCCGTGTCTGAAGACTACATGATGTCTCGAAACTTTCTGCTTAAGGTCCCCGCTCGATCCAAGCTGCTTACCTGGATGAGCGAGTCATATCTGCAGCACACTACTCCGGAAGAGAGGCGCACCCACGCCCATCACGGATTCACTTCCCACCAGAGCTTGTTCCGTGTTATGGCCACCCGTAGAGTGCTTATTTACTCGATTCTCATAGAGTTACGAAAGGACACACAATGACACATCCCACAGCAAGACTGAATCCGCTGACGGTTACCAGAAGTATAAAGTTAGGAAATGTCCAGTAGCGTCCAATATGGTCCTACGTAAGGCTGGCCACTATATGCACCGCGGTAAAACAAAGCGCAACGCGCAAGCGTACAACGCCAGCGAACATGATGGTGCTGAATGTTCCGTTGTAAAGCGCGCCCTCCTGACGCTTCCGGATACAAAACCCACTTGTATTCACCAGCGAAGGGCGCCGAACCGTTACGTGGAAACAAAAGCAGCTGCTCGAGAAGCACGCGAGCCCAGTTCGCGCACTCCTTTAGCGAGGTGAACGTCGCTCGCGAGCGATTGTTCGGTGGAACTGGTGTGACAGCTTCACCACCATAACAACAAAAGCCGTTAATCTCTACTACTCCATTGGGAGACAGATAACAATAGTAAACAAATACGTACCAACCAAAAATAAAAACACTGCACCTGGAGTAAGCGTTCAGCGGTAACCTTGTAAAAACCATACAATTCCGGTTTTAGCAAAACTGTCTCACATAACGTTTATTTCAACGTTGCACGAAAGCTTAAGGTCAGAGTAGCACTAACGTGACAATTTGACAAACAACAGAAGAGCAGACGGACGGCAGCAGGAGCGCGTCCGCGCGCCCGGTTTTCTCACCAACGGTGAGCAACGAACGAGACAACAAAGTGCAACTCACTTTTAGGTGTCCTCAGGCCCTTCTTCTTAGACAGAGTCCGAAGGATCGCCGGAATATCCTCATTGCGGACGGCTTGGAAGAGTTGGTTCTCCTTCGACGAGCCAGACGACGACGACAACATGCTTGGGGAGAGTGCGCGCGCGCGCTTTCCACAAACACAAACGGAGCTTGTCAACACTGGCCGGACCCACTGCCGGCCGATCCGACGTCGCTGGATTCACCACTCGCCAGGATCAATTATCACCGGAGGCGATAATTGACGAGCCGAGTTCCACAAGGCGCACCACTGAAGCCATGCTTTGCTCTGCTCTCTCCTCCGTCTTCAGGACAGCAGCAGCAATGGCGTTGAACCGGCGGGCGCCACTTTCGAAGGCATCCCAACTCACCCAAAAAACTTTCTCATCCAGCGGATTTGCTGCACGCAAGTGACGCACGCATCACCACACCGTCGCCCCTAACGCCCATCACGGGTTCGAGCACGACTTCACCGAGAGTTGGCGGAGCCACGGTCGAAAATCCGAACAGACGGCGCGGCGGCACACTGCTCAAAAGCACGCGTCGTCGAGTGCCGTTGATCTCCGGCGTGTTTACGCGTTTCCGGTGAACGCCACCCTCTGGCGCTACGGTAGCTACGGGCAGCGCGCGGGACAAGACTGCTGGCCAATCAGGGAGTGCCGTGCCACCGCCCTGGCATCGAGGCTTTTCGAGCAGACGACAAACGGGCGCGCAGCCGGTGGAGTTGCGGGGTGCAGTGAGCGCGGTGCGGGCCACTTTTTTCTATGTTCGGAAGTTTTTTTGCGCTCGGCCGGGTCGCTTGGTTTTTCTTCACAGGCTCCGGTGCTTGCCTCTTGTCGGCGGAGGAGGAGGAGGATGAGAGAGAACTCCGCTGCTTTCTTCCCCGATGGCGAAGTAGAGCGGGGCGTCCTTGGAATTTCTACTTCCTAGTTTTTGCGGTGTTACTTGCTTCTGCTTTTGTTTACTTTTCTCTTTTAGTTCTTCACAGCGCTCCTCCCAAAGAATTGGCATTTTCTCCGTTTATTTGCTCGTCCCGACCCCTCAACCACACGATGGTCGCACGGGCGTAGCGCGCCTTGCTTAAAGATAGGACGGTGGGTGTGGCTTGCGAGAAAGAGCAAAAGCGAACGAAGTACGGTTCTCCGATGCAGCGGCATAGAGCCATCCCTTCAGAGACGATTGCCGCAGACGAACACAGCCTGCAGATGGCAGCCTGGTCGCTGGGCAAAGAAGAGTTGGGAATCGTCGCAGGGGTACCACGCCTCCGTACAAGGCGACTGCCGGAGAAATGACCGATTCAGAATTCCGGCGGACTCTGGAAGAGCCGTACCGACTCAATTTGCCTCGGTCTGCGTAAAACAATCCACCGGCGCTACCGCGTAAAATGCAAACACGCCGCGCAAAAAAGGGTAGCAGAAGTAAATGAAGCGCCTTCGTTCCGTCGCAGAACAATTGGGATGCAGAGGAGAAGAAAAAAAAAAAAAAAAAAGAAGTTATAAGATGTGCGTATACAAATGGAGTTCCGTATCGCCGGATGGGGGAACAAATGCAACGCAATTTCATTGGCACGCCAGGCGACCGACGGAATCGTGCCTTTATTAAATCAAACAGTGCGCGTTGTGTTGTTCCAGCCATCGCTCGCCTGTAATCGGTCCCTCGATGTTCATTTCCGTTAGTGCATTTTCTGCCACACTGCGCGCGCCACTGCAGGCAATCAACTCTCCTCGAGCACGTCTTGCATGAAGGCGCGAAGGGTGGCAACCGCGGCAAAAACAACTACAGCGGCATGAAGAAGAACGGAATTCCAAGCAAAAGTTGCTGGAAATAAATGACCACCTAAGCTACCCAAATGACTTGTACGAATGTTATTTCACAAAGTGCGCGGCGCACAGGCTCTGCCAAGACGAAGTCAAAGCCATGGGGGTGGCGCGTTTGACACTGAACAGACGGTGCCCGGCGCACACTTGGAGGCGCGCACTTCGTTCGAGAACCACCATCCTCCACACGTATAGGTGCACTGCCGACTTAATATAGTAGAGATGGCGGCCTGGAAACTATTGAGAGTCAAAGTGGGCCGAAATGGGGACGCGAGCGGTGCATGGGCGGGTGCTTCCCATCCGAAACAAGCCGTCTATTGAACCCGACAAAAGAAGTGAGCAGCTACAATGAAAAAAGAAACAGAGGAACAAAAAGCAGAGACGCGGGCGAAACCCGAGGAGAAAGCGTCGTTATGAAACGCCCTCCGAGATGATATCCATGTGTGTTCCGGTTCGCGCACGGCAGTGAGAAAATCGTCTGCTCACCCCGGCGAGCAGACGATGTCTGTCATTAGCAGACGACTGCGCTCTTAACGGTCCGCGGAATGCGTGTACGCTTTCTCACGCTTCCGACGTAATGCAATCAAACTGGTTTTTGCCTCTACCAGCAAGAACAACACAAAGCAAATGATCTCATTAAACAAATTACTCGGCCATAGGAATGCTATGTTAATGTGCCGGGCTCCCAGCGCGCGCTTATAGTAGCGGTAAATTCAGCACGGACAAGAGTAAAACAACCGACTTTTAAGAGGCAAATTGCCTGAGAGAGCATTATGGCTTCTGTTTGAGTGTGGCAACAAACAATGAGGGAACAGGTGAATGATCATAAGCATGCGATTCCTGTGCGAGATGAAAAGCTAAGTCAGCTGAGTACTTTTCGGCTTCATTTTTGTAAAAACGTAGGGTCATGACGTGTACACACAGTGATGACCAGATTCTCTAAATCCCATAAACACTGTCGATTACTATATACTGTATCAATCTTCCAAAATTATATCACTTACGTCGACACATCTATGAAGTGCTTGCAGCTGAGCGAGTTACTTCACGATTTCAATTAACAACAAAATGCGAAACCATTATGCACAATTACAGAAGACGGCGTTGACGGCATCAGCACAATCTCTCGTACCGTCCAGTCACCTGGCTGTGGATGTTTTCGCAAATACAAGACGCTGAAACATATTACTGACACATCCGAAGTTCTCAAGCTTCTTGCATTAGATGGCTGCACCGGTGGTTGTTAGCAGATATTCGCTAGGCTGGAAAATGAAGGAGGTAGGCCTTTGTTCCCGGCCCGTGGTCAGTATTTGTTTGGAGGAGGGTTGCGGAGGGGCGAAAGAGGAAGCTGGAAATCCGGCGAGGAGTCGGTAATGCTGAGGGGCTAAGGTCGGCCATTATTGACTGAACGTGGACAGAAGCCCATATTCTTCCCTTTCCTGCGCAGCCTTCGCTGTTGAGCAACAGAAATTTGCCCGCGAGTACAGAAGCGCAGCCATCCAAAAACGTCCACCTCGGTCCTCCATTAATGCCTTCACCCACAAGAAGCCTGCTTACAACGGAATGAAAAAGCGATATGTCTAATTCGAAAATGCAGTGAAAAAGCCAGGCCTCCAGAAGCACCATCTACCAGCCATCTTCCCAATGCACTAGCTATGTTTCTGCACATCGACCCATCGCCACCCTCGGCCCGCATCCACAATCTTCGTCCTCAATAAATATTCTGCCGCATCTGCAACGCCTCGCCTAAGAGTAAAATTACTCATCGTAGCCAGATCAGAGCAAAAATATCGAAGTAATCATCCGGAGTTATTCCAAATGATCTCGCGGAATTGTCGCGTCAGATGACTGACTGTCCTGTAAATTTTCCCTCGGACAGTAAGCAGCAGAGGAAACGGGAACAGAAGCGCAGTTAGTGTTCGTTGAAACGCATATGCTTCTAGCCAATCTCGTAGCCTTGTGTCCACTGCATTTAATGCTATCTGCTGATTGGTAGCGCCCTCGCCCTGTGCAATGCGTGATAGTGCACGGGGCTGTAATGACGACATCCCTGCCCCTGCTGTCAGGCAAGGGACGCTTTCCCCGGGAGAAGCAGACGAACAAGAGAAATTACTGGCAAAAACAACTAAAGAAGAAACAATCAGGCGGCCATACTCGGTTTCGTATTAGAACGGGCAACAACGAACTGTAAACGCTGTCCGATCCGAACCGTCAGCTGTAATCTGCCTTAACTTCCGGCCATCCTGCGCTCTGCAGAGCGCCTTCCCTCATGCACTCTCATCATACAAAGACGCTTTCGGCGATTGCACGTGTCTGACACGGCGCATACTGTAGTTCCACGCGTATAAGTCGACCTGAATATATTTCGAGCACCCAGATGTCACACTGCTAAATAGAATAAAATTTAATCCCCCCCCCCACCCCACCCACACAATTTTGAAACAGCGCGGTTCAGGTGTCCGCAAAAGTAAGTGTCACAGATACTATGCCTTTCTCTTCCTGTGAACCAATTATGATTATTACTTATCCAGAAAGCAGGTAGGCATTGTAGTTGCGTTGACACGGTAGTACTCCCACAAGCGGCAGCAGAGAGAGCTTCAGGGTAGCCTACTTGAGAGCCGCGCGAGCGTCAGTAGCTCGCCGTGGCTTCCAGCGCACAAACATCATGTACGACGAACACAAAGCAGCTTAAGCAGGGAAGCGCATCGTACGCTACAACAACATCTCCGTTGTTCCGCAATGTTTCACGTAGCGCATCTCTGCCTGCGCGGGGGCGGAGGCAGCTGACGCCATATACGAGTCAAGCCAAGCCGAGCCGCGGTGACAGCTGTGCCGCTGCTTCGGGCGAACGAACTGGACCGCGCGTCGGGGGCCCGAGAGAGCCGGCCGTAAATAAGTGATGAGACTAGCGCGGGGGCTACGGCGTTCCATTTGCGAATTAGGCGTACAACGTTGGTGGGAGGTTCCCCTCCCCCCTTTGGTTCCTCCCCCGAAATGATGCGCCCTGCTTTCTCCGCTTCTTCCTTCCCGTTCCATTCGGCTGCGGCGCTCTGCTGCTGCGTCCAGGAACGCGACTCGTCCATCAGGAATGCTTTACCTCGCGGGCGAACGCACACTAGGCCCGTAGCGCGACGTGTCGTCGTCTTCTTGTTGGCTGCGTCGGAACGTTAAGTGCCAGCACACTACTGCAGGCCGACGGTGAAGCGGCCGACAAACAAAAATGTGGCCGCCGCCATCATCGTCGACGGTGATCGGGTTGTCTTCATAAGTGGCGACACGCCATTAGGTGTGTGGTGGAACTTGCAAGCGGGAAATGCCTCGCGAGGTCCTGCACGCGCGGTAGCGACTGAAGTTCTCGGTCAAGCTGTCACGCTTGATTCGCACTGGAAGCTAATTTACGCGTCTCCAGTGCGATCCGATTTTTCGTACCGGATGATAAATTTATGCGCCGGCAGAGCGGTCCGATTTTTCGGACCTGGTGCGCGCCTACTTGGTGATCCGATTCGTATGCGTCGCGCGTACCCGAGTGTAGGTGTCTTATGAAAAGGTTAGAGAAAATTTCAGCGGAAAAAGGCTGCGGGCAAGACATGTGGAGGCAACCAACGCCCGTGACCGTACATGCAGAAGGCAGAACGGCAATGAAATGCGACATAGCTCGTCTATAGTCCGTATAGAGCGCCCACAGTACGTACGCTCAGCTGTCGGACATAGTACGCCCGTAATACGCAATGCCGACTTATGAAGTCAGCTTGTCGAATTCAACTCAAGAAAAAAATCAGCTTAATTTTGTCCTTCAAAGGCACTCCTGCAGCCAATGTTTCTAACGAATCCATTTAGGCCTGCTAGCGTGGCAACTCAAGGTATGTCCGAGGAAAAGAGGTTCACCCAATACTACTATAGCAGACTGATTAGGTGGTGTTGGTTCATTGCGGTTGAACAGACAAAACATCAGTGCCATGACAATCGGTTGACACCATGCTTTGACTAAAGGGTCTCCTTTGAAGACCAAAAGCCACCTTTATTGATTTGTATCCGACAATAGTTTGTGTTTGTTAGACACAACTCCTGATCGGTGAGCATTGAAGCTTTGGAGAGCTGCCACGCCATAGTGTTAACAACACACGGCATGCATGTCCTACTCGCTCTCCTGTACGCCACACAGTAAGGCTGTGTTACAAATCACATGTATCGCACCCACCGACACACAAATTGCCCCTGCAGAGAGGGAGAATAACGTTGCGTTTTATCGTGTTTCTGATTAGCGTTGAGTCACATTCATGCTGATTAGCAGCGAAAATTGGCTGCCTCCCGGTGATGCACATATAGGCTGTGGGACGCCACAGCGGAGGGCTTCCATAAGAACGTGGCGGCAACACCTGAAATGCAGAGTCCCAATATAGGACTCAGCAGCCAAACTGGCGGTTACAGAATTCCTTGACCCGTGTCACTAAGCACCCCATTGTAACCATTCATGACAGTGAACTAATGTATCTTGACTCAAAATATAAAGTTATCAGTATGGCAGTTGATTATTGCATAGATTGTATGACTGGTTGCTCTTGCTGGCCTTTTTGCACTTGCTGATGTCTGATATATTGCCACTTATGTACCCTCCCTCTCCTGCTTGGACATGCGACTTGTCTGCAGTATTTCACAAATAAATAAATAAATAAATAAATAGTCAGCGCTGGTCCTGTATTCTTTCCTTGTCCCTCGTCTCATTGAGACCCCAGGTGGTTCCTATCCTCAGCATATGGTGGGGCAAGAAAACCATTGCATTCACATGCAGCTTCGAGTACACCAGCGTTGTGTAAATACTTGCGTTCAATCCTCAGAGACTCTATAGAGGCTTCAGCTGGAATTCACGTTGAGCACGTACCACGCGGACGGAAAAATTCATTCACATACAGTGAACTCTAAGCACCAACCTATGGAGAGACCTTTAAAAAACACCAAATGTTTCCGCGAAGGAGTGAAGACACACCCTCGGAGCCCGTGAGCGAAAAGGCCAGCGATGACCTTCGCCCGAGGGACAGTGGCCTCAATGAGGCGCCCTGAATAGAACATCGCGCCTGCTTCTCACACGCGTGCACCATATGGCGCGTGTGTGTGTCAGTGTATCCCTCCATGCATGCAGTCACTTGTTTGTAGCCCGTTGCGTGCGCTGATGCGCGCTCGGCTAGGATGACATCTGCTTCCGCCAAGGACTCTCAGATAAGGAACTCCATCACGTCAGAAACCATCCAATTGCTCGAGTTCAGGAACCTTGATTTACACTCTCCGTTGTTGCACTGCCTTATACTTGTGATCGCGGGAATGCTCTGGTCTTAGCTATAATTTGCAGCGAACAAAATTTAGTTTCTGCCAAGCGGCTGCCTTATATACTATCGTGAGCATAAGTAAGAGACCAGCTAGCTTGTGCCGAGCCCGCCGGTCTTGACACTAGTCTTGCTTCTTCAGGGGACGCCCACATGCCGTTATGCATGGTTCTGCACTCGTTGGTAGAAGTTTGCAATAGCCTCACATCTTTGGGCTGCTCAAAAAGCATGATCAGGACGTGGGGGGCAAAATATATAAAAAAAGACAAGAACACGGAAGACGTATTATGGGCAAATTAATTTTATCTGTGTCACTCTTTCATAGCCAATAACGCACGGGTTCAAGAGTATGCAGAAAACCAATGTCTTCAAGTCCTCGCTAGCCGCGACTAACTCGCCGTGCATGCTCTAATCCAAGAGTTACTGGGAGATTTAGCATAGGGGACACGCACTAGCGTAGAGGTGTACCGGCTTACCGGACACCTCCGCGCAGGCGCAGTGTGACAAGGTGCGGCCATTATACGCGTGCGCAAGAGGCGTCTGGTAAACCGTTATACATCCGCGCTAATACGTCTCCCCTATGCTAAGGCCTCTCCTTTCGCAAAAAAAAACTTATGCGTAACTCTATTCATCGGGGTCTTGCCAGCACGTTTTGTTGGGCAGCTATTCGCGCTCTTCGATCGCGGTTTCTCGTCGCGGGGTTTGCACTCTGTGCCTATTTTCCGGCGCAGGCTAGAAGAAAAAGGAGGTAGGGAGCGCGAAGAACAAAAAGTAAAAGACACCTAGACAAAATTTTACACTTTCACAGAGCGGATGGACTACCCGTGATTGCGATAAGAGCTCGCGCACAAAGGCACCAAGAGAGAAACCTCGAATGTAGATGGGCCTTGAATCTTGCGCGGCGCAGGAAGTGAAGACCACTTCAATTTCCTACGCCGAGGCGGCCCTATTACTGTGTCTTCCTTTGCCGCTACCTCTGTAGAGCTGGTACCGTGCTGCGCACACACTTCCGAGGGGGACAGTCCGTATGCATGTTTCAGAAAAAAATATGCAATAGCAAAAGAGGTTATAACATACATAACCCCGCCATTCTCTATACTAGTCTTTCTCGTTTCTGGGTGCGTCAACCGGCCTTCGTTATACAGCATGGAAGAATGAGCCAAGTACTTCGTCAGGTAAGGTAGCATCTGGAATAAAACATGATCATTTCAGCCTTGTTGAGTGTTTTATGTTAGGTTACAGTATCTCAAGCTATTCAAGTTCGCAGGGGTCAAGTGGATGCAGCTAGCACAGAACCGGGCACAGTGGAAAAATATGGCAGAGGCCTTTGCCCTGCAGTGGGTATAGTCAGGATGATGATGATGATGACGACGACGATCGACGACGATGATGATGATGATGATGATGATCTCAAGCTATAGGCCGCTCTTATAAAATTTCACCCGTTGTAAATGGAATGCGGATTGAATGATCACAGCCGCTGCCTATACTTTCATTGTAGCTGTCTGCTTATAATATGTGGCCGGGATTTCACTGTATTCTGTTTCGTGGAATTCGAGCAAAGGTTAAAAAGAAATAGAAATCATGCATCTGTCCAAGGTACGGACAAGGTAGTTTTCAGGGATGCCTCCACTTGCACGTACTTCCCGCTTGGCCCTATATAACTTCGAATATGCTGGAGAGTTCTTTTCGCTTTTTTTTTTTTCTTCTTTTCTTTGGGGACGTCCGGAGGCACGTCACCAGTCCTATATAGAGCACGTACAACGTCCAAGTTTACGATTTCCGCCTGTTGGGGTTCGGCCCGAAAACTGCGCAAGAAGGCTTTGTAATCGCGTGAAAAGCGTATTACGAAAAAAAAAAATAAAAAAAAAACGCTTCCAAGGCAGGACAGGCATGCGCAAATGCATATGACAAGAAACTCATCCTCGGTATTTGATGGGTAATTAGGGCCTTATGCCTTTTGAGACTGCGTTGACGCCAACATCCCCTGGAACTAAGGGAAGCTACATTATAAGTGAAGAATAGGAGAACACAGCTTTCATTCTCGCTGTTTGTTAAAGATAACAATGTGAGCGGGTAACCACAGCATTGTATCACATAATTCGGCAGAAATCAGAACGATAAAGGTGGGGTGAGCCGCTGGTCAGCGCCACCCGTATTAGGTTCGCTAAGTACCAGAGGTGGGCAACCTCACGATGTCTCCACCTCCCGAGGTCGAACTCAGCCTCGAGAAGTGGGGTGAGGTTTAGATGAGGTCGGCCACAGCTGAAAATTTTTGTGTGAGGTGAGCGAACCGAACATCAACCTCATGCTTGAGTTTGAGGTTGAGTGAGATGATTTTGGTGAAGTCGGCTTTTGAGGTTGAGGCTTTTCGAAGCTGCTGCGGTTTACTCTGACGAGCACTCCTTCCGAACCGCAGTTCAAGAGCACCGCTACGGGGCACTGCGACGTTACTGACTCCATCCGTGAGGCCGAGAGACTAAAATGATGCGGTTGGTCTCTTTTTGCACGTGCTACAATTTATTATTTCATTTTGTTACCAAGATATGGTATTTCTTACAAGCTTACTTCATGTTTCTCGTGTGGATGTGCAGACATTGCTCGGTGTGTTCGTAATTTTTGTGAGGGGTAGTGCTTGGAAGCGAACCCGAAGAACCAGCCTGTTTCACTGCGTCCGCTGTGGTGGAGTTGGTTTAGCGCACTTGTATTTGTGCCAGGTGGTTAACCGCTTTGTTTTTTTTTTTTTTTTCGTGCCACGCAGCACCTCTTTTTGCGAACTGTGTGTCAGGTTATGTTGAACAGAGCCTTGCCAGATTTAGTTGGAAGTTCGGCGACTATACAAGGGAGAATTTTTGGCTTCCTTAGAGAAGTGTACATGTCGTGTCTTGCAAGCCCAATTTTCGTTTGAATGTTAGTCTGTTGTATCGCGAAAGAAACTTTATAAGGACTTGTGCGACGTCTTTCCAATATAATCATGGTAGAGGGCATGCGCAGTATTTGGCGATCAAGGATGGCTTTCAGTCATGGGGCATTGATGCGAGGAAAATAATTTAGTATTTCCCTGAATCTGTTGCCAATGTTATTGACTGCTTCAAGTCAGAGGACCCTATGACCCTGTCCCTGAGTGACCTCTGCGATTGGAATATATATATATATATATATATATATATATATATATATATATATATATATATATATATATATATATATATATATATATATATATATATATATACATCAGGCGGGCACGCGTTCCTAAAAAAAAGGAAAAAACGCACTACGACCTAGCGTGAATCTTTGTTAACGTGCGTCATCAATCTTTTATTTATTTAATTAAGCGGATTGTAAAAATACCTAGATGAGCGACACACGACGGCAAACAATGCATCTCTTGTTTCACCTAGCAAAGATTTTAATCAATGGGAGCTTGAGTAACATGAAACCCTGTACAGAGCTAGCTATAAATTGCGTTATTGCTGTAAATAACCGTTATAACATACTATCATAAATTTGGCTGGCTGAAAATTCTCGACAGATGGCTTTTAATTCCAATTTACTGAATTTTTCTTCTTTTGAGTCAAGTTTCCGGCTTTAATATCATCTTACGAGTTTGAACTGAAATTGAGTGAGGTCGTTTATCACCGTCTGAAAAATTGAGGTGAGGACGCCTCAGAAGACCTCGACCTCAACTGTGAGGTTGAGTGAGGTCATCAAATTTTGTCTGAGATTGAGGTCCTCTTTGGGGTCTCCCATCTGCTGAGGTCCAATAAAAGGCGGAGTAGCAGTACTACCCTTGACACCTTTAAGAGCGCGAGAAACGTGGCACCTCTTCCTTTCCTGCATGAGCAGACAGAGCGGAGAGAATGAAAGGCTAATATCCCGTCCTGCCACTACCCAAATATGTGCCTCCAATGATAATCGAACCCGCGCGAACGTGTTGCGTGCAGTGCTCTACTATTGTAACATTTCGGGTGACAGCTTCCACGCACCTGACCTTCTGAATATAGCTATGTTAGTTATAATTTTATAACCAGCCGTGACAGTGTTCACCAGAACCTCACCTCGGCCCTAGAGGTAGAAGTGGAGACCGCTGCCAATGCTGGGGTACAGGAGGAGGCACTCTTTAATGCATGCGCACCTGCTGCCAAGCTTGAAATTCTGTGCGAGGGAACCACAGCGCTGACCACCAGCCATGCCGATGCAGTTAGCGATAATAATAATGGTGAGTGGTGATAATGACGCTACAGTTAGTGTTAATCAACGTTTTTAATGACAATGATGGTAGTGGCGAGTTGATAATGATGATACTAGCGCTTTCGATGATGACGATGATGATGGTAGGGATGAAAATGACGACGCAGTTAGTGAAAACAGTCCTGTAAAGTGGTTTTCATCATTTCCGCTCTTAAGCAGACCCAAGCGCAATCCTGTAATTATAAGGTCTCTCTCTCTCTCTCTCTCTGTGTATATATATATATATATATATATATATATATATATATATATATATATATATACATATGTTCCTTTGAAAAAGGGTATCATATCTGCCAAAGTGGTGTACGAACAGGTGCGCACATGGTAGCGTACATTTTGCTCAGTCCAATAAATTTTTGCATGAAGTTTCTCGCTTTTGCATCGGCTGAAACAAATGTTGAAACGCCTCCTCTGTGACCCATCGGCGGCTCTGCCAACGCTTCCAGCAGTGTCTCGGTGGTCGCGTTGTAGCATGAGTCAGATGCACCAAGCTCAGCGAGCGCCAATTAAACCCGCCGCGGCCGGGATCAAATCCCGGCCGCGGCGGCCGCTTTTCGGTAGAGGCGAAAAACAAGGCGCCCGTGTGCTATACTATGCCACTGCACGTTAAAGAACCCCAGGTGGTCGAAATTTCCGGAGCCCTCCACTACGGCTTCTCTCATAGCCTGAGTCGCTTTGGGACGTTAAACCCCATTCACAAAACCAAACCTGGAAAGGTCGGAGGGAACAGCCACGGAAGTGAATGACACTGGCTGATTGGGTTATACGTTTCAAAGCCACCCGGCCTGTGATGACTCATAAGTCCACGGAATATAGCGGGCCTGTGATGACTCATAAGCCCACGGAATATAGCGGGCCTGTGATGACTCATAACCCCATGGAATATAGCGGACCTGTGATGACTCATAAGCCCACGGAATATAGCGGGCCTGTGATGACTCATAAGCCCACGGAATATAGCGGGCCTGTGATGACTCATAAGCCCACGGAATATAGCGGGCCTGTGATGACTCATAAGCCCACGGAATATAGCGGGCCTGTGATGACTCATAAGCCCACGGAATATAGCGGGCCTGTGATGACTCATAAATCCACGGAATATAGCGGACCTGTGATGACTCATAAGCCCACGGAATATAGCGGGCCTGTGATGACTCATAAGCCCACGGAATATAGCGGGCCTGTGATGACTCATGAGCCCACGGAATATAGCGGGCCTGTGATGACTCATGAGCCCACGAAATATAGCGGGCCTGTGATGACTCATAAATCCACGGAATATAGCGGACCTGTGATGACTCATAAGCCCACGGAATATAGCGGGCCTGTGATGACTCATGAGCCCACGGAATATAGCGGGCCTGTGATGACTCATAAATCCACGGAATATAGCGGACCTGTGATGACTCATAAGCCCACAGAATATAGCGGGCCTGTGATGACTCATAAATCCACGGAATATAGCGGGCCTGTGATGACTCATAAGCCCACGGAATATAGCGGGCCTGTGATGACTCATAAGCCCACGGAATATAGCGGGCCTGTGATGACTCATAAGCCCACGGAATATAGCGGGCCTGTGATGACTCATAAGCCCACGGAAAATAGCGGGCCTCCGACTGATTTAGAGCTCAGGGGTTCCTTAAAAAAATAATAATTGCCCCGCCGGCGTGGTGCAGTGGTAAGACGCCCGACCACTATTTCGGAGTTCCCGGGTTCGAACCCGACAGCGGCGGCTGCGTTTCGATGGAGGCGAAACGAAGTGGCGTCCGTGTGCTGTGCGATGTCAGCGCACGTTAAAGATCCCCAGGTGGTCGAAATTACTCCGTAGCCCTCCACCACGGCCCCCTCTTTCTCTCTTGCCACTTTCATTCCCACCCTCCTCCCTTCCCTTACGGCGCGGTTAGGGTGTCCACAGAGCAAGTGTGACAGTTACTGCGCCTTTCCCTTCCTGTGAACCAATTATTTATTATTCCTTAAAAACTGAGCACGGGAATCTGAGCCCAGGGGAGTTTCTCACTGAGTCCTCACCGAACACAGCGACGTGTCCGCGACTACGGAAGTTGCGACTCTCTTCTTCCGTCCCTCTTTTTAACGCTCAAGTAAATATATGCTCTCAGTACAACCGCACGCAGCTCTTTACGTTTTTCTTTTGTGCGGTGAAAGACAAAAGAACTGATTGATCACAGATCAAACAGGACACGAGAGCAGCGTTAGCACATAACAAAACTGACGCATGATGGGCGAACTTTGGCTGTCTCAGCAGTTCTCCGGAGCCGCGAACCCTATCAGTGCCGCCCCTTACCCTTGCACTTTTATTTTATCCGTAGCTAAAGTGTTCAGGCTCCGCGAGGCGGCGTTGGGTTTACGATGAGTAAGCGATACTGGCACTCCCACCGCGCGGCAGCCACAGCCCTTCTCAGCGCCAAACCATCGCGCGCATATCCTCTTCGCCTCACTTGGTTCCGTGCAGTGCCTTTGGAGCGAACGGCGCGAACCTGTCACTCTAACATACACATCTACGCATCCATTGCGACGAGTTCTTCTTCACGAGACACTTGATCAAAGGAACCTTCCGTGCTTAAACTTAAACATCAATTCAGTCTTAAAACCACACTCTATATACCACCTGTCTTTTTTTTTTTGTTTTTGACAATATTCAAATGAGCAAGGTATCAAATGCATCAGAGGAGTGAATGGCGACCTCGCGCAAGTGATGCGAGAATATCGCGCGCGTTTATACTCCCTCAGTATAAAGGATTCAGCGATCTTGATCATCGGCATGAGCGGCGTACAGTCGAGGTGAACGTGCGTATAATCCTCGTATTGAAGTTTGGACATCAGAAGCCCGCCTTCTCATGGTCCGATGGCTGCTGTAATCCAGCGGTAGAGGCTGACGGCAGACTTTAAAACCTCTGGCCAGCATTCGTGCATAGGTGAACAAAAAAAAAAAAAAAATACGAGGCATTAGCAGAACCGCACGACTGAGATAAACGGAAACGTGTCGTTGTTTCTGCCACTACTGACATCACGTAGGCAACATAGGTCGCGATATAGTTATCGTAGTTATTAGCGATTACGGGGAGAGGAGGGGGGGGGGGCAATTTTATCAGGGTCTCAAAACTAAAATAAAGTAGCAATGGCACGGAGTATTATATTCTGATAGATAGAATTGATCGTACCTGTAAAGGTGCATTATCAAACGATACAGGAAGAAAGTTAGGGCTCATACATTACCAGGTCTGAAGTCTGCTGAACCTGCTCCTTCTCCATCAATGCTGCTCGCCAATACGGAGTCCAAAGACATTCTTCGCAATAGCCCTCTCCGTTTGCAGGATTTTCTGCCGTTAAGGTAGACATAGGAGGCGTACATCCTGGCTCCATCGTAACCTGATGCGAGCGGAGCTCTCTTGACACGTCCGCACTGAACCAAGCGCAGTTGATGGGCACCCGCGGAGGCCACCACCGATTGCTCTCGGCCATGTAACGGGACCCACGCACCTACCAACCACCGACTGCACCCTGTGACAGACCTTCCAGGAAGCACTGGTTGATGACATCACCAATAGCTGAAGACGTCACTACTGGGTGATGACGCCACGCCCCTCTCAACCAATGTAAATTAAGTGACGCTAGACACAGATTTCTTATTTTTTTTCCCCGATGCAACTACCAATGTTATCGTATTAAGCGTTGCCAGTACGCTGGCAGTGCGAGTACATAACTTTGCCTTCATAACCTCTCACTGTCTATTATACCTGTACATTCGAGCACTGTGAATACTAAAGACAAAAGCCTAGGCGGTGGTCGCACATTCAGGCACTTTCATCGTACTCATGCCGAGTCTGTTGGCAACTCGATAAACGCCCAAATACGCTGCGGTAGTAATTTAGAAACAACGATCTTTTGAGGTCACGAAATTTAAACCGTCACATGGAATGCCGCTATTGCTTTCAAGCTGATACTGATAAGGCATGCTTAAAAGTCCCACAATATTCCCTCTCGAAAAATAGCGACGCTTTTTGAAGGGCTGTGTCAATTTCGCCTCTTAAACGCTACAATAGTGTTACCATATCTACGTGATTGTGCTGCAGTCCGCGGGTGGTTAGTAATGCCTCCTCTCCACGCCCTTGTGACAAGATTTAAGAGCGCGCAGTTGAAACAAATCCGGGTTTCGATGGATCGGCGCAGCATAAAAGCACCCGTCTGCTGTGCGATATGTCAGTGCGCGTAAAAGAATTGCAGGTTGCCGAAAGGACACCCCCCCCCCCCCCCCCTATCTCTCATTTTACTCCGATCTTCTTTCCTTGCTTCACAACGATGTCGACGTGTCACTAATATGTGAGATAGTTACTGCGCCTTTTATCTCCTCAAAACGTAACCAGCAGAAACAAGTGTGACAGATACTGCGCCTTTCCCTTCCTGTGAACAAATTATTATTATTCGAAACGAAAAACACGCCCGCTTGCTATGTATGCAGTGTTAGTCCATGTTAAAATAAGGGGTCTAAGTTACTTCGAAGCTATATACTCTACGCTTCATTCGGTCTTACTCTTTTCATTCTCTACTTTTTTCCCTCGCAACGCGGTGGAGGTGTCCATCGACAAGTTAGGCACTTCCTAGGTCTTTTTCTTTTCTTTTCAAAACAAGTAATTACAAACTTGGAAGCTCTGTATTCAAATGGTGACTTCCTGAGTTGACGTCAGAAGTACGCAAGAAGCACAGCTTACAATGTATTTTTGCTTCTTGCCAAACAAAGTACAGTATGCCGATTCGTTTTTAAACCAGTAAGCTGCGGTCTCTAAAAATAATACAAGGTGTCTTTTCTTGCCATCCCAGCTGTTCTCTATCAAGATAATTCTTTGGTCGCCCGTTTCAGTAAACCCTTGCAAAAAATAACAGAAATAACAGCGCACAGATGGACAAGTAAAAAGGATCGAGTAGCCCAGATGCTACCGGCAAACGCTAGTCCCGACTTCCATAGGGTGCATTTACATTCCTGTCTCTATGGTTTAACAGAAAACTTGCAAGAAGAGTGACACACAGCACGCGGACTTCTTCCTGCTGTCCGCAAGATGGAGCAGTTGGAGTAAAAATAGGTACCCGACTGCCAAGTAAAACAAGGAAAGCAAACAAAAAGAAAGGATGCTTTTGATAAGTGAGGAAAGAAATAAAGAAATGCTTTTAGCTAAGTGCCATCCTGTCCTCCTTGTGCATGTCTTTCCTACGCAGTTTGTTACGTAACATGGGATTAATCTGAAGGGACTGCCACCGGTCTTGCACCCCAGCTGTGCACGCAACTAGCTGGAATAGGAGTGCGCCTAAACCCGCCGAGGTGCCCTCTCGTGGCGCAAAACGTAATTACGCCCACCTCCTCCAGCGCGCGTTCACGCCGCGGCGGACCGGTTAATTTGATTTCACATTCCCCAAGAAATATGACGCACCCGCCTCCTCCTTGGCGGCCGAAGGAAGTTAGCACCTTAATTCGGGAGCGAACGGGGCGCAGTGTTCCCTGCTTGCAAAGGCGCGATAAATTCTAAAAGCGAGCGAGAAATAAGGGCGCCAAAAAATAAGAGACGAGGAGAAAATGTGGTTAATAAATGAAGCCGCTCGTGCCAGCGTACGTCGAGGCGCGTTTGTACAGCATACGATTCAATATATTGTGGAAGGCTTCGAAGGCTCACAATATTTTCAATTTTGTTGTTTCGTGAATAGGGCGTCCCTTTTGTTCGATTAGTCGATGCAGCGTTTGGACGATTCATCGCAGGTGGGACACCAGGAAGGGAGAGATAGAGAAAGAAAAGCATCTATATAATGCGGGAAAATGCCGAGTGCACGTGAAAGGCACTGCAGCTGGCGGTTAATGAACCGAACGCCATGCTGGTGTGTGAACTAGAGAGTGCGCCAGTTTGGAAGCATTTTCACTCTCCCATATTCTGGTTAGCGGTGACGTTATTAGCATATTCGTGGCGGCAACCAAGCGCATTAGCGCCTTCGATTAAAACGCTGGCTTGGAATAGCGAACTATAAGTGAACAATCCACAAATGGCCACGGTTGGAGTTAGTAAAGTAGCGAAGGTTTAAAAGAGATAATAAAAAAAGTTTCTAAAGTGCGAATGAATGGGTTCGAACTTTTTGCCGGCCTGCGGCTAGGTCTGTTTTTGTCTGCTTGTTTGTCTCCTCAAAATTGCACTAGATCTTTGCATGTCTTGTTCACTGTTTCTCTATCCTTTTTTTTTTCTTCCTTTTTTTTCTTGTCAGTGTCATGTATGTGGGCCCTAGACTCTGTCGTGCCTGTTCAGACATTCTGCTCCCATCCCTCATGATATGCGACGTTGGTAAAAAAAAAGAAAAAAAATTACGAGGGACTTCAGCGACTAAAGAAAGGCGAAAGCCTGGGTGCCGCATTCTGCTACGCAACTGGCACTAATTAGCAATTTTTATTAAATAAGTAGTCATTAATAAGAAGTAATTAAACAATGATTAATTAATTAACAGATCGACTAATTGAAAATCCCAAATGAAGTCATTAATTAGTACCTAATCACTAATCAATTAGTTATTAATTGGTAATTGATCATTGATTGGCATATGACCATATAAGGCATGCATTTGCGCATACTTTGGTGGTGCTCTGTGATTGGTCGAGACCTCTGTGACGTCATCCCACCTCGGCCAATCAGAGCCGCTGCAAAAGCGGGACACATTTTGTCCGAGAGCATGAGCCATTAAAGGCTTTCGCCTTTAACTTTCGCCGTCACTACTCTTTCGGAGTTCTCTTCAGAGAGCCCCTGCAGTCTTAGGAAAGCCAGGACTCGCCTCCAGCTGTTTGGTTTTGCGAGAAAACAAACAGAATAAGACCCTCGAAAAATGAATCGTTGTCAAGACTCAGTTAAGGCTAAACTGTCCTGTAACCGTCCTGCAGTTGTTTTTTTTTGCGTGAATATGAATACACACACTACAGCGTCCCCTCCCCCCCCCCCCCCCCCCGCTTCGTGCTTTTGCCAGCGCTCTTTTTGCCCGATAGCACCCCTCCAGAAAAACAAAATATACTACCCGGATACGTGCCTGAGACACGATGCGACAGCGACAGGGAAAAGCACACACTCGGACAATCGGACAGAAAAAGCGCAGTGCCTTTTCAAGCTTCACGGCTCCTTTTATGCGCTAATGGCACACCAATGGTCACAGCAGCTAGTGAGGAATACGTGACAACGCAATGAATATCGCAGAGAGAATTAGGAGGCGTCGCAGCGCGCGTCGCGATCTCCGCGCGCAGAAAGAACGCTCCAAAAGTCGTCTGCTCGAGCGCGGCGTTCGCACAATGGCGGCGTTTTCTTCGCGCCCCAGGCGTAATTACACGCGCCGCGCTTTTCGCGACCCTGGCCCATTGTGTTCTCTCCGGACCCTTCTTTATCGCCCGCGTTCAGGAGCGAGCCTGCCATTGCGAGCGAGCATGCGGGCTTTTGGAGAAAATAGCGCGCTTTCAAAGCGTCGTGCGGACGCGGTGCGTATACCTACAGGTCCGTTTGTGACAAAAAGAAGCAGACGACCGAAAAACGCGGCCGGAGCAGGAGCTGCAAGCCCGAATTCCGAAAGAAAAACATGAAGTGGCAGCCGTTTACCAAAATGGCAGCGTCGAAACGCGATGACAGGTTTCATCGAGGCAGCGGCCGGAAGAGTTTGCGTATAATAAATGGAGCTAGTATTGTTAAGGTAAATAATGCACACAAATTAGTGCAGAATGGTTTAACATGGTTGGTTCCCCTTAGCGTTGCATAGGATGCATTGCATCTACGTGCGCGCACTACCGAGTCTGCATATTCTTGCATGCCGTGGACATAGAGCAGAGTCTGTCATCTCGAACTGCACGGCTTAAAAAATTACGAGGGACTTTAGCGACTGCCCCGCCGGGGTGGTGCAGTAGTAAGACGCCTGAATACTGTGCCGGAGTACCCGCCCTCGATCCCGACCGTGGCGGCTGCGTTTCGATGGAGGCGAAACGAAGAGGCGTCCGTGGGCTGTGCGATGTCAGCCGCATGCACGTTAAAGATCCCCAGGTGGTCGAAATTCCTCAGCAGAGTATAGAAACAAGTGTGACAGATACTGCGCCTTTCCCTTCCTGTGAATCAATTATTATTATTTAGCGACTAAAGTAGTGAAAGGCAAAAGCCTGAGTGCCGCACTCTGCTACGCAACTGGAACTAATTAGTAAATAATTAATGAATTACAAGTAGTTATATAATCAATTAATCAGTTGGTAGGTAAATAATGCTTATTTCATTACTAATTAGCGATTGTCACTGACTGGCATATGGCCATATAAGGCACGCATTCGTTCATACTGTAGTGATGCTCTGTGATTGGTCGAGACCTCTATGACGTCATCCAGCCTCGGCCAATCAGAGCCGCCGCAAAAGCGGGACACATTTTGTCTACGACAGCATGAGCGATTAAGGGCTTTCGCCTTAAAAAAAGAAGGTGCACAGAAGAAGTAGCTCGTCCGGATCCAAGCTCGGATCCAGATCCGACATAAATTGAACGACAGTAAGGTCGTGCAGTAAACAGTGCCATTTCTTAAACGAGTGCACACGGACCACGCATCATGCGTACTGCGCTTACATGGCAGCTTATAAAGATAGGCGACGAGGTCGTACTCCACGTCATCCAGATGGGACTAGAAGAATGGGAAAAAACAGAAGACGAAAAAGAAAAACTCGACATGATGTATGTGGCTTTCCAACGCGTGGCTAGAAGTTCGAAGTCAAATCTCAGTTGGATAGTAACAAGGAAGAGTACCACGTCTATGAAAAGAGAGATTTAGCACACCTTGATCCGCGATCCGCCACCGTGACCCTTTACCGCTCGTGGGCGGGGCGCACGAGCTGATTGGTTCCGATGCGACAGGTCTATGTGCCGACATCCAGTATGTGGGCAATGGAACGCGCGGTGGCGGATCACGGTAGCGGATCGCGGTGTGCTAAATCTCTCTGCTAATAACACCTAAGAGGCCAGTTCTAGCCTCTTAGAAAGAATAGAGTCGGACGGGTTAGAGGGGAGCGAGTGGAAGCTGGCATACTCAGTGCGGAAAGCAAATTGTTTCTCCCCGGTTATAAGAGGAATAAGACGGAGGGCTTACGGAGATGAGGGGGAGGGCACGGTGAGTCGGCTCGGTCAAGAAGCACTGCTTGCTGAGATCAAGTTTTTTTCTTGGCTTCTAATAAAAACTAAATTCTCAAACGAGCACAGAAGACGAGGTTGAGGGACCGTTAGCTGGAAGAGTCACAGTGTTAAAGACCATGCAAAGGAACGTGCGATGTCGATAAAAATGGAGGAGCAACACATTTTTGCGCGATTTGGGGGAATAATTATTGGACCGGTTTCGCATACCAGCACAGACTTGATTCAATGTCATACCTCTTTTCGGTGCGTCGTTTTATGATAGCATAAAAAAAACAGGCTCGCATGGGGCATTTTTTGCCAACCGCGCCTCGTATGAAACGCACATGACCATGCCGGCGAAAAAAAGGCGCAAGAATAAGCGGGTGCAATCAGGCAAAAAAAAAAAAAAAACGCTCCATGCGGTTTAGGTGAATGTCTTGCTGTAAAACAGTACGAAGGGCAGACTGACCGTGGATTTGAGAGACAGACAGATACTTTAATCGTCTTAAGTTGATTTGTGCTGGGCTGTCCCCAGCTATATTAGCTGCACTTTCGTATTTAGTCGTTAAACTTTATGCGAGCATTCTGCAATCTGCCCAATGTACGCTGCTGCTAGCAAAAGAGGTAGATAAAGGAGCGTTAGGAATCTGTGACTATGCGGGTGGATTACTGCATAGACTTGTCTAAAGCTTTTGTTCATGGTTTAAAATTCCGACACTACACTGTATAGGTTGCCCATTGAATGCCATTTTTAGTGCGTACATTGTATTTTATGTTTCAGTGATAACTCTGCTGGCTGTTTGACGATGTCATATGAATCAGGACAGCAGCTTGGTCATGTTGGTTATTCATGTGACCGAACAGCGCAGAATACACGGGACAGAACAAGAGACAAGCACTGACTTACCAGCTCAGTAAAAAACACTGCTTTCCGCCTGCACCACCAAGCCAACACATGCGTCACAACCATATCGCTCAAGCAATCTAAAATGACAAAAGAAGATTTGTAATCATTCGTGCCTCAATATTTAATAACATGTCAAATTCCTTCTTCGCCAACACAACGGACGGTGTGCTGATACAATGATCACGCAGCTTCGCTATATCGAAGCTGTCTCTATGATTCCGTGAGCTTCTCTTTGTGTTTCAAAAATATTTTCCATCTGCTGAATTCAGGCGTACAAGCTCTCTACAATGGATATAGACTTTTGCATGCATGCTTGCTCAAAAATATTCTAATAGCCTTTCGTTTATGCGTCTGCCAGTCCATCCTTTGTACTCTTTCCCATTTTTTACTGGCAAACAATATAGGCCTTTGGTCCATTCCACAAAGGGTTTTGGTGTTTATTATTTATGGCCCCCTGTTTATTTTTCGTCTGCAAATACTTTTCCGTTCCTAGAGCAGTAATTGCACGAAATTCACACCAGCTCTCCGATTAATTCTTTTCAGGCGATGAGAAACGTAGATACCGCATTTATTCGATTTGAAGCACTTCCTTTTTTCACGATCGCGATGGCCAAAGGCTTATACGCGAAAATCTATCGAAAGGTATAACGGGGATAAGCGGTGCTACGCACCTACTTCGTATTTGATTAACTATTCAAATCGGCCATATTTTTTTTTTTCTGAGAAACAATAACCTCAGTTTTCTCGCAGCCTCACACAAATCGCAGACAATTCTCATAGAATCTCGCACATTATCATAAAGGTATCGTACGAGATTCTATGCGACGTGTATATGAGATTGTGTGAGGTTATTGCCTCAGAGAACTTCTGTCCAAGCCCGCCACTGGAATATGGCGGTCACTTTGAAGATAAATAAAAACATAATTTGAATCAGGTTCCAATCGCTGCAAAAAATTCCCGCATGAGAATTTCTTCCTATCCTTGAAGCGAATTCAGTGCTCCCCGCCACAGCGCGTCAACATCAGAATCGCCCCGCATCGACGTACAACAGCGAACCCTACTTCAAGAGGCGACAAATGTTGAAACAGCGAATACAAATATTCCAGGCAGTCTCGTATCTGCCTGCTCGGCAGCAGCGATACGTTGCCGAAGCAAGATACTTGAATCTCTCGTAAGCAAACACCTCTCCAAAAGTTCTTATCACTTGAGTGGTCTTTTTCCAAAACAGGTCTACGCGCAACAAATACGCTTCGAATACAAGGCATGCAGCTGCAAGTTTGCAACATCCGCAGTGCGAAAATTCAATGCTACAGAATGACAGGCCTCAAAGCAAAAACGCAATATAAAACTGCTATATTCGATGCCCCGTTTGTATGCATGGTCAAGTTAGTGACCAAAGCAGATTAGGAAATCAAAATAAAAAAACACTCCGCACCACGCTGAATTGAGCTTTGTCGTAGTGAGTCAAAGACGTACGCTATCCGATACGGGCCCCACAAAAGGGGTCTCCGTCACACATGTTCAGCACCAATTTATTACTTAGTTACGCATCTCAGAAACGGCACTATCTCGGCGTAACTCTCCGGACGCAAAGCACAGCTGTCAAGGAAGATTTGGGTATTGAAATAAGGTCTTTATAGAGCCAGTTACCAGCAGCGGAATGACGACAAACCCCCTGTTGCATCAACCGTGTGAGAGAGCAACATTTTTTTTTTTTCACACACTGCATACATTATGTCAAAAGATTTGGACAACCCTGCAGTGGCCACAGGATTGGAGGAGGTCAGTTTACATCCCCATTCCAAAGAAAGGCAGTGCCAAAGATTGTTCCAACTACCGCAAGATCGCGCTTATTTCGCATGCTAGCAAGGTGATGTTGAAAATCCTGCAAGGTAGGCTGCAGCAGTATGTGGATCGGGAGCTTCCGGACGTGCAAGCTGGGTTTCGCAAGGGCAGAGGAACTAGAGACCAAATTGCCAACCTTCGCTGGATCATGGAAAAAGCAAGAGAGTTCCAGAAACCCATTTACTTCTGCTTTATTGATTATGCGAAAGCGTTTGACTGCGTAGATCACAGCAGATTGTGGCAAGCTCTCCAAGAGATGGGAGTTCCAATTCACCTCATCTGTCTCCTCAGGAACCTTTATGAAGGGCAAAAGGCCACAGTCAGAACTGGGCATGGTCTTACTGATTGGATTCCGATTGAGAAAGGGGTGAGGCAAGGCTGCATACTGTCGCCCTGCCTATTTAACCTATATGCAGAGTGCATCATGAGGAAGGCCGGTCTGGACGAGTCTTCAGCTGGAGTGAAGATCGCTGGAAAACGCATCAACAACCTTAGATATGCGGATGATACCACTTTAATGGCAGAAAGTGAAGTGGAACTCAAGAGACTTCTGATGCGCGTACAAGAAGAGAGTGAGAAGTTTGGGCTTAAACTGAACATTAAAAAGACGAAGATCATGGCGTCTTGCCCTATCAAGTCCTGGAGCATCAATGGACAAGAAGTGGAAGCTGTGACAGATTTTCTCTTCTTGGGCGCCAAGATTACCTCGGAAGGAGACTGCAGCCATGAAATTAGGAGACGCCTGCTTCTGGGAAAGAGAGCAATGGTTAGCCTTGACCGCCTAGTAAAGAGCAGAGACATTAGTCTGCCAACCAAGATCCGTATAACCCGTGCTATGGTCTTTCCAGTTGTGATGTATGGATGCGAGAGTTGGACTGTGAAAAAGGCTGACCGCCGAAGAATTGACGCGTTTGAATTGGAAGACTCTTAAGAGTTCCTTGGACTGCCAGAAGATCAAATCAGTCGATATTGTCGACCATAAACCCTGACTGCTCATTGGAGGGTCAAATTCTAAAGTTAAAGCTCAGCTATTTTGGTCATCTGATGAGAAGAGAGGAGTCGCTGGAGAAAGATTTGATGTTGGGAAAGGTTGAGGGTCGCCGGAGAAGGGGTAGGCAGCGAACGCGATGGTTAGATGGCATTCTCGAGGCATTGCAGATGAAGCTATGTGATGTTAAGAAGATAGTGAGAGACCGGAAAGCGTGGCGTGACATGGTCCATAGGGTCACGAAGAGTCGGACACGACTGAACGCCTGAACTGAACTGAAGATGAAAATATACTGATAAGGCTACAAAAAAAAAAAAAGAAAAAAGGCATCCGGGAAAACCTTGTCGGAATGACCCACTAGGGCCTTTAGCCACCTCGTCTGGCCTCTCAGGTCGAGCGAGTGACTCCCGAAGTGATCAAGGTCGATGACTGGTGTGAGAGAGTCGATGTGCTGCCGGAGGGATTGGAGGCTGCGTGGGCAGGCCACAGCACGTGCAAGGCGTCAGGATATCCCGCATTTAGCGCTGTAGGGATTCCCACTACGGAGGATGTGAAGGGTGGGAACTATGTCTGCTTGTTGGACAAGGCAGCCACCTCGATGTGGAACCTCGAAAGTTATGGTGGAAGGAAGGAGGCTGCCAGGGGCTTTTAGAGGGTCTTGTGTTTGTGGCACCCGGCTGGGCAAGGTAGAAGCAAGACTGCCTCGTTGCCCGGCACTACATCATGACCTGGAACCAAGGTCGTGCTCAGGTAAATGGCTAAGCAAGCTAGGAGTTCATGGAGGGTGTGAGGGCCAAGGAAGGCATGAAGCGGGTCGGGAGTGGCATGTCAGAGTATGGCGGAGGCGAAGGCCTGCGTCAGATAAGAAGTAACATATGGAAGTGGTTGACAATATAGGGGGCTGGAAGTCCCCGTGCCTTGGTATGAACAGTCTTAGAGATATTTGTCGGGTCGGTGTAGTGGATTGTCCGGATTTGAGCTTTCCTGTGGCCACCATGATTCACGGGTTGCCATGTGTATACGAGGAAAAGGCGCCAAACGAGGCGGTTTTCGTAGATGGTTGACGTCGTGGTGGTTGACAATCATAACGGACTCGCGAGGGACATGTAGGAACGTTCAACAGGGCATGGGTCCCGTACCTGGCCTAACGACTACTGCAAAACAGCTAGTACGTAGGAAGTCCATCCTGCCGCTTCATAGCCTGGGCTCTGGCCCATTCGGGGCTAGGAGGAAACGAGGTAGCAGATGCCGCCGCCCGCACGCTCTCTAACCGGACAACCTCGTTCCCCCCTCCTCAGAAGAGGAATTCACACCGGCCTATACTTTCAGGCAAATAACTAAAAGAGCGGAGGAACGCGTGTTTCTTCGCCTCGTTACCAACACGATGGTGTGCCTGGCGTCACTATACACTTTGACACTGCTTTCTCCGGAAAGTGCCCGCACACGGACCTCTTCCACATGGTGGGGGCGTGCCCCTCCAACCCTGCCCTTGCACCCAACCCAAACCCCATCCGGGAGGCGACCCTACTTGTCTGCTCAGACCTTAAAGCCCAAAAGGCGTTGGTTAAACGAGCAATGGCGGCAGCGGAAGCCACTGGGGACCCGTACTAAGGACTCCACCTAGAGTTTGTGAGGGGAATACACTAAGCCTGACCCCAGAGCAACCTCCACGTAACTATTTTTAATAAAACCTCTCCCTTAGGGTGACATCAGGTTCCCTGGACGCCTGCGAGCGGTACCGGAACTCCGGTGTCACCACTTCCGGACAAAAGTTTTCACCACCACCACCTAGCGATGATTTTTTTGTTGATAGGGGGTGAAGTCGTATGATGGGAGTACATACAGGACTCGGTGTAGAGTATGAGGGCCTCTGGGAGGCGCAATGTATCATGCCCCTCGAGACCCTGACGTTTACGTAAGTGAAGTGAGCGATCACTGGCATGAGTTCCGTCATTCTGTAGCTTTTTCGTCCTTACATAGAAGCCGAATATTTTGGCTTCGCTGACGGGGAACTGTGTCGCGGGGCTGAGGTGGATAAAGTGATCGGTTTGAGCGCGGGCACCACAAGGATGATCATGATCCCGTCATATTTCGATTTAGTGGAGGAAAGGGTTAGCCTTACCTGATGAGCGAAACCAATAACCGTATACAGTCGGTAGTACGGGGTGATTTAGTTGCACTCACCCGCTAGCCAGCAAACAGAAACTTACGCACTTCTCCAGCAGGCGTCTACGGCGCCAACATATGTGGGCTACTGGCGTCAGTGCTGCGCTGGTAAACTTCGTACCTTCGGCAAATTTAGCCGCTGGGTTTGGAGGTCGGTGAAGAGAGACATTTAGCATAGCGAAGGCGTACGTCAGTGCAAGTACGTACGTCGCTGCTTTGCTAAAAACAAAACGGCCACTCCAGAGGGGCACTTGATTTTTCTCCACAACATACCAAATATGCTTGGTGGCGTTGAGCGAATAATTACGGCAAGACTCTGGCAGATACACCATACATGGTACATCTGGCATATTTGAGATACGGCCGCGTACCGGCCGGTTGTGTGACATGGCCACACTGGTAACTTTTCAATTCAGCTTGGAGGGTAAGACAATCGAACGCTTCAGTACCTTAGTATTATTGACATGCTATACAGTCCACGCAAGCATGTTCGTATGGCTTGCATGGTTAAGCGGGGCTCTATGTCGGGTTATTTTATACATGGCTGCTTGTAATTGCATGCAAGAGTATTAGTGGGATAATATGGCACAAGTTAAGGGATTAGCGATTAAAAGAGTGGCAGAGTATATGTGTACGCGAACGAGAATCCGCAAGGGGAGCCGCAGATGGAAGCCGTAGTGCCCTATACCCCTCATTTTGTTTTTAGGTTTAACCATGTACCGACATGAAATTTCGTCGTAGCAGCCTTCTTTCCGCATTGTTGGCTCGTTCGCAGTCGTACTGAACCCAAAAGCTTGCATACTGCGGTAACCTTAGTTCGGCAGCACATTGTTGCAAGATCGGAGCCGTCTGCGCTTCTGCATAAGACAAACGGCATCATAATGCGATCCGGCTTTCGTTGCCTCAATTTCTATGGAAACGATTCCGAGCTGACATCACGCGCATCCGGACCATTACCAAATATTAGAGACAAAACTGACAGCAATGTGCAAGCTTTGTGCGCTGTTCTACTGTGAACGAGAGATTTTAAAGTCGCTATGATAAAGCAGTGCATAGACAGAGATGCATGCCACGCATCCTATAACAAGAACCCTCGCTTTTTACAGCATTCCTCTTTTACACACATCTCTCTCACTGGAGACTGCGAACATGTGAAATATATGCGCGGTAAGCACATTGCGTCAGCGCAGCTGTTACGATGGCCGCTGTCTAACCCGCGTGCATATACCGCAAGTCAACCCTTGAGAGGACCTCGCAGTTACTATTCTCGTCGAAAGTCGTCCTCATCCTGCCTTGGTAAAACATGTTTCCAATGCATGTTGCCGACCAAAAACGATTCACCGAGACAAGACAGGCCACAAGCAATTTTTTTTTTCTTTTGAGACCATTTCGGTGTTGCATCATCCATAGCTCAACAGCTGATGGCACAAACCACTGGAGGCTGCCTAAATGGGTGCTGGGGCATAAATTTATCCTGTACACATTGCCAACAAGTAGCCCCCATTCGCAAGATTGAGAGGGACCCCATGCAAGCTCCCGATTGCAAGAAACAAGTCACTGCTGGCCTCCTACACCATGTGACAACTACCAGGCTTCCACAAGAAAACGAAACCTAGGCAAGCATCAAGCCCGTAACATTTGCAACACACGAGGGAGCAAAAGGTGATAACACATAAAATTGGCAATCACTACATGACAGTCATTACAGTTAATTTCAGCACAAATAAAACATGATAGAAATCATAGGAACTAATCGTAATGATATAAAGGTCAATGCCACAGTGTGAAAAAAAGTTTGAGACAAAGAGAAATGTGCATGGTCACCAGAAAGCCAGAAGCATCTCTTACAACAACCAAAGGAGTTACAGACCCCAGAGCACAGACTTAAAACAAATATAAAGAAAGCCGTTACTCAAATGCCCCTCATTTTACATGCACCAAAAAGATTGCATGGAGCCGACAGCATTGCATGCAGTCTTTAAACAATGCTTGCTAGACTGACTTCTGAGGTCAGCGACATTCATCACATTTCACAATAATGAGCACACAACCTTGGCCACTTTACGTGCGCTAAAAACAGGTTTTCCATCAGCATCGTAACAATGGATCGGCATAGCAAGGGAAGCATATCATTCTTGCCGTTGCAATGGAATGTGACAATAAGTTTAGCAACCATGACCGCCTTGGATAACACTGAGACACTACTGCATAATCCTGTACTGTCAGTGGTACAGGTACAACCTCCGTTTTTGACAGGAAACCTTTCAAGTGGCGATTCTGCCTTTAAAGCATCACAAAAAGCAACACAAAGATAGCATATGCCATGGGTCGAAAGTAAATGACTCGCATGTTAATTTATGCGGAGATTTGAACCTTGAAGAGTTGCTGCAATTTTTTTACTGTCTTGTAATCAAACCAAACTATAAATGTAACTATTCAGTGCTGACCAATGGGATTCATGCCGTAAAGTATGCGTCCGCAGTGGTGTTTTCATTGCACATAGCCGCAGCTGTTGCAGACGTGCTTAAACTATGCAAATGGGTGATGCAGTCTATCATTTGTCGTGTGACAAGCATGTGCAGTTTTCTTAATTTTCTATTTCCTATGACAATGAGCTGCTTAAACAGAATACGAAGAACTGTGCCACAGAGAGAATGGAATAATGCAACATAAATACAATGCAAGCACTGGCAGCTTCTTTTTCAACTTCACTCTGTTTATTCTTCTCTCAAGAAATGTTTTTGATGACAAAACTCTCTTGCTGATTTCAGCAAACCACTGTCAGTCTCAAGAGCTGTTAATGGCTCTTTGTCTTATCATAACAGCGCACTTTTTTTACCCCGTCAAGAGTAAAGAGATGATGCAACAGTGCCACTCATCGTGTCAGTGGTTCACGAACTTTGCGAATTCGCAAATTTCAATGCAGATCTGACTTAAGACAAAATGCGCGCTCACTGCACGAGGCAAAGTGCTAATCTTTAATATTAAATGACTTTGCACCAAGCTGCTTTGTTTAAATGCACTGCTGAACCCTCAACAATGCCAGGAACATTTCATTAATGCGTTTTCGGCACGTGCTGCGAGCTTGCATGGTACAGCTCGGCCATGCCTTCAACCACAGTGATACAAAATGCCTCTAGAAAGGTTGATTTGTGGACAAAGCAGTTTGTCACGTTGCTCGTACTAATGCCACTCAAAGATGTTGTGTCCATTCTGTCAAAGTTTTAAAAGACAATATCAAAGGCGCATTCAAGCTGCTACTATTAACAACAGATGCTTTTTTTTTTTTTTTACAGGTTTCAAGAAACCAACCTCACAAAGACCAAAATTCTCGAATTAACTATGGGAGGCTATGAGGCACCCCCACGGATTTACAGGCTTGCCTGGATTCATGGAGTAGAGGAAGAAGGACGACAGACAATAGGGTGTGTAATTCCCAAAGAACATCACAGTATACATGCTGCCAGCAATGATCACAAGCCTGCAGAGCCAACATGGGAACAAGAGCACACCGTTTGATGACGAAAACAGGAGGGTAATTAACAAGTGATGGCCACCCCATGCAGGGTGTTGCACAGGCGGCATTGATCAGTAGACGCGTCACGCATGAAAAAACAAACCTCACACCTCTCTAGAAGCACTGCTCTATAGCCTTGGCTGCAAGCAAGGTTCCCTCATTCCTGCCCCAAAAGGAAGCCTTACAGTTCCTGCCCGAAGAGAAAGCCCACTGTGCCGTTTTTAAATATGCAATTAGTTTCTAAATAAATCCCACACGATGCCTCATGGCATCAGAGCGTTATAACTTGACAGGACAGTGCATAATAAACTGTGCAAACTATGAGAGCGCATCGTTTTCACGCGTTCTGTTTTAAGTGGCCAGGCCCTAATCAGTGCTGTATGAAGAGGACAAATTGGTGCTTCTGGACAGAGTAACCGAACTGAAAACGCAATTCAGATGCCGGTTTTTTGGTGGTATAGGTGGCGCTCCTACTCGACCAAATATTTTCAAACCTGTACAATGTACTAAAAGACCGTGCCACAAAAGCCGGCACGTGAACTTGACCCTAAAAGTGGTCAACGACTTTCGTAAAAACGAAAAAAGAACCTCACTTCCCCGCCCACACCCTCTGTCATAAAACAGTGGTACCGCAGGACACATTATAAAATAAATCTATCCACAAAAAATGCCATAATACAACTCCAGAAATCTGACAGCCCTGCTTTGGCAGGTGCTGCTGCTTTCTTTTCCCTTTCTCACGTGACAAAGTCCATACACAGACCGGTTTCTAGTTCCCCCCCCCATCTCCCGGTGCCTACAGGGCAAACAAACTGTTCTCTGTCTTCTCATCCCGCTCCATCCGGTTCCTCGATGGTGGCGGCACGGGAGGCATAGCCGGCCCGCCAATGGGCGTTGGCACCACTGTGGCAGGCGCTGCTGTGGTCGTTGGAGGAAACCGCTCTGCTGCGGCCGCTCGTTCCGCTAGGAACCGGTCAAACTCTGATTCCCCGAAGACAATGAAGTAGATAGGATGGTGCAAGCAAAAAAAAAATTATAAAATGGTTTTAAAAATGCACACACACCAAAGTAAAAACAGGCAAGCAAAATAACCACACATATATATGTATGTGCTTTCTTTACAAAGGCAAATTAAAAAACTGGAATAGAAACTGTGCTCGCAGTAAAAGCAGAACACACACACACACAAGCACGCACACACGTGCCAATTTCAGAAAAACATTTCACCGCAGAGCGCATATGCAACAGACCAAACTATGCAGCCATACCTTTCGAGTTATGTTTTGTGCATTCTTGATTTATATTTTCTACTTTCCTCAGTGTACAAGTGTATGAGAAGCTGGGAAACACGAGTGCGCTTCTCTCCAGAAGTTTAACCACCGCTCTTTTGTTCGATTATTGTACGTTGTCATAAGCACAGCTGCAGTTGACACCCCAGAGGCAGGGAGATGAAAGCGAATGCCTGTTAAAAGCAACGACAAAAACATCAAACGTTGATGGCCTAATGGTAGACTAAATTGCCAGAGTGTTTAGTTTGCCACCCTCTCATAACTACATTTTAGCTGCAATTAAATGATTCTATCGTGTCCTTCTTTTTTAAAGATAGAAAGTGAACTGGACTGAACGTACCTGTGCTTGTGATGGACTCCTGTGCAGTCTCTGATGGCTAAAGAAAGAAAGGATTTGCTATTACAGTTACACCCTTGTCACAAACGCTACGCATATACACACATATAAAAAACTGTTTCACGCCTATACAGTAGATGGGTATTTTAAACGTTAAAGACACAGACACAATATTTTTTTACTTCAAAACACGCTTCGAGTATCCGCAAAATAAACCGTTTTAGTTATAAAGCGATGAAAGCCTCAACGACAAAATGCAGGTGCAAGAAAAAAAAAGGTCAGGTTGTTCGTATATCTGTGTTGGTCCCGAGGTTTCTTAATTGCAGGAAAGAAAGCACGCGCCTAACTGGCGCTCATTTCAAGGAGATATGCCATGTGCCATACCTCGAAGGACGCATCGCAACAGAAGAAAAAGAGAACTTTCCAATCTAAACTATGCTACTTCATATAAGACTATTACTTTGTTCTTGTGTAAACGGCAAGAGTCCTTGAAGTAGCAGCAAGCATCCACTCATCTCACTAACCATAACCGAGCTTAAAACCCTGCATTGCATGCAATAACGCAGGCTCACAAACGGCAGGCAAAGGCATAACTAGCACATGCTTGGCATGCTTCAAACACGTCTCCAGCGCACAATCGGGGGGCTCTCGTGACAAATGGCAGGGCAGTGTCCCCCTTCCCACGCACAATGCGGCCATTTCTTCAGCCCTACCCACAAAAACAATGACGTAGCAATCCCTGAAAAAAGAGTGTGTTTTGAACACGTAGGATCAAGCCTAACTAATTGCTTCATGTTCAAAAAAAACAAAAACAAAAGAGATGAACAACTGCCTCACTCTATCGTCTATGGCAGTTACCGAGCCCACAGACACGCATGAGAGGCTAGCAGCTTAACAAACTGGAAGGAAGGCTGTGTCATGTTTTATAATTAAAAAAAAAAAAGAACACTTTAGGTATAATCTACTGAGCTGAAATGCAATGTTAAATTGGAACAAGCATTTGATCGAGTGCTATCAAGGGTGTGCTTCAAATTGGACCGTTATTCCGAACTCTGGCTAGCACGTGCAAGTGGCCGCATACCGTATTAAGGCGAAGGCCTTTCTTGGCTTATGCACGCTGTATACAGAAAGTGATCAGAAAATGTCCATCGCACTGTCACTTAAAGAAAAAAATCTGCTGTCTTCACTGGGAATCGAACCAATATCCTTCCAGTTCTCAGCAGAGCACTCAAACCACTACTCCACGCTGTGCTCATGAGAAACAGATCATAATTACCTTATCTAGCGTAAAAATGATAGTAGCGATGACACTGACACTGCGGTTAGTGACAACGATAATGATGATAGTAGCCGTGACATTGACTTTGCATTTACTTGGTGATAATGATGAAAGTAGCAGTAGTGATGATAGTGGTGACAATGAAGATGCAGTTAATGGTAATACTAGTAGTGATGACAACGACAGTGCATTTAGTTGATGAGATAGTGGCGATAGTAATGTTGATGTCGACAGTACCGATGACAATGACGACACAGTTAATGAAAACAGTCCTCCAAAGTGGCTTTCACCATTTCCACTCTTAAGCAGACTTGAGCGCAGTCTGCAACCTTTTTACTCGAATCTTACATTCGAGGAGAGTTTTTCATTTTTTTTTTCGGGGTGGGGCCATCTTTATCAACTTCAGTGTGTCAGCTTAGAATAGTGGTACTCTCTTCTCATATCCTTCACCAAAGCCCAGTAGTGCCCCCTACGTTGCTACGGAGATGACAGGCTTGTCGTTAGATAAGGACAACTAAGACGTTTCTCATGAGCCCGGCGTGAAGTAGTGATTTATGCGCTCGGTGGGGGATTGGAGGGATAGCGGTTTGATTCCCAGTGGAGACGACAAATTTTTCTTCTTTACGTGCTAGTGCAAAAAACTTCTGATCACACTTTCTGTACACGGCACGCATGAGCCAAGAAATGCTTTCACCTTAAAAGAAATTGGGTAGAATAACCAGCAGGTGTAGGACAATGCGTAAAAATGACTTGAGTGCCCGAACACAGATACGGAACCATTGTTCCTAGCAATGGTTCCTAGCAAATGCAGTTACTACTTCTTGTGGCTCTGTTGATACCTGCTCAGAAGCAAAATACATATATTTACTAATAAAAAGTTGAGTTGAAAGTGAAATATTTTCTTCCTGGCACTCAATTCAAAATGAAAATTATGTTTCCAACAGACGCTACGAGAATTAAACCCCATGATCACTGCAAAAAAATAACACTGGTGTAGGTCCACAAACAAGAAAGTTTGTGCAGTTTCCTTGGTCACAACTGTACTTTGGTGATGTTCTCTTCAAAGACATTTTGTTCCTTTTTCAGAAAATTTTCTGAGTGAAATTTGGCAAAAAATGGAATGTTTATAAGTGTGAATTAAGCTCTCAGAGCCTCAATCTTTTTTTTTTCTTCTTGAAGTAGTTGAACATTCCTATTCTGACTTATGAGAGCTCCACTGCCAATGCAAGTAGCCTGGCTTCCACTAATCAGATTGCAGCATACAACTGACAAAGATCAGCCTCAATTTGTCCTCAAGTGCAGCTTAAGTGAGGTCTGTATGCTGCACAATGGTAAAGCTGCAGTTGCTGTTCAGCAATCTGCTTTGCATTCGTATATACCGGTGCTATATTTCAGGGAACCAAGAACCCAGCAATATTACACGGTTAAAAGCACTCCAGCAATTGGTACTCCATCAATCATCACTGCAACGAAAAAATATTGTTACTGACAGCTAGCTTCACCAACACTGAAAATATTGGCCATTAAAAATGATGCCTAACCCTCCTATAGACGCCAATGCACCACAAAAAAAGGAAAAAAAAAAGAGAAGAAAACGGGTCTTGACTGCACGCACTGTGCCTCGTCGCGACCCAGTAACTTGTGAGCCCAATGGGGCGTCTCCCTAATAAGTAGCAAGCAGCAGTTGCTGATAATTTGTAAATTTTATGGTCCACACAGAGCTTTTAAATTTGACTCGAATAGTCGCCAAGACAGCGTATATGGATATGTTGCATTAAAACACAACTATAACAACGATTTCAGGGGTTCCCCTCTTAAGCTTTCTCGACCACATGCAATGAATGAGTGCCCAGCAAACACCGCCCAACGCTGCTGCTCTGCGGCTACAGCTTTTCTGTGCATGCTGTACCACCCAAGAGGCACCGATTTTGGCAAATCCCTGTGTGAAAATCTCGAGCGCACCTACCTTTTCCTTCAGCCACTCTTCCATCTCGTCAAAGTCCCTCTCCCTGTGGATCTATCATGCAGGAGTGAGAGGGAAAAGAAAGCTCAACCAAGGAAAAGAAAACCAACTGACAACAACACAAAGAGAGTTGCTTGCATGCATGGACCAGAATAAAAGAAAAGGAAAGCATTTTTTTTTAATGGTAGAAACAGAAGCCGACTTGCTTGCACTTTCCACCATGTTGCACACGAAAGTCAGCCAGAGGTGTTAAGTGGTATATGTTAGTTAAGGTTAACTATCATCTCCACCCACACCCACATCAGATGAGCTAAAGGCACCGAACTCTCAAAAACAAATATACGCATTACCAAGGTTACCCCCCTAAAACTTGACAGTTGTTACGAAGCTCATATCACATTCGACGTATGCAGTATTAGTCACTGCAGGCAAGCTATTGAGCATAAACATGGTTTGCGATAATTTGGTCACCAAACGCTTCCTCAATGTGAAGTACCACAAAGAAGAAATTTGTAGCATGTTCAAAGAAGTATGTTCGTGTTCCTCCACATTCTGTACCAGCGATAAAACTTTTTATGCAAGAGTTATTCCCCTTGAACTGCATATTTATTATGTAGTGGGACTTCAAATGATTCTGCCTACCTCTATAGTGCCCAGCTCCGCCGCCTCAAAATTTTGGCTTTCCCATTTTCTGATTCCTAGCTACCTGGGACAGAGGTTGCCATGTAATGCAATTTTTTTTTATTTTACTTCACTGCGCAATTCCACCACATTACACACTAGGGCTATATGGCTGCGATAATCCTCCACTCCTTGTTAAACACATTTCCATCCTTTATTTTGGCCCAAATAAGATGTTACTGCCAGCATGCACAAAAAATCAAACAAATAGAGAAAAATACCAATACCAAGAAATGCTCCTAGCAAAGGTTTCTAAATTCATGGTTAAATATGTACAAAGATTTTTTTCTCTCGTCGGATACACAGTGACAAAGCAGACGACAAACAAAAAAAAACAAAAAAAAAAGGCGACAAGCAGAGAGCACAGCGGTGTTGAGTCTCACCTCGTGAAGGGCGTCCGACTCCACCTGTTGTTGCATCAGGGAAGTCCAGCGTCAACATACACACAATGCAACACACAAGTTGACAACAATGCACACAAAGACCAAAGACAAGCAGAACAAACATAAGAGCAGACGGCGGTAAGTAAGGCCAGTCAAGGCTCAGAGCAACAACATGCAATCAATTACCAAAGAGAAGCGACCAAGTACTAAGGGCACACTAAACACTGCAAAATACTACTGGGAATACTGAAAAATCACTGATGGGAAAGTATGGGAAAGTATGTGCTGAGAAAAAAAAGGAGGAGAACTAGTCTCATTAGCAATTTGGTGGCAATAACCCCTCCTCATTACACAGTCTGAAACTTAAAGCCAATAGTCCGTAGACATCCTTTTAGCAAAGTTTGCGGACAAATTAACAGGTGCAACTTTAATACGAATACAAGCTTAGTTTGTTGGCTTCAGGAGAGGCTTTCCTAATGATGTAAGAGTAAGGTAGATCTGATCTCTCAAGATACACATGGAACAAGGCCAGGCTCTGTCACTTTAAAAGGGAAAGGCCCCAACCTGACTGCTAAACCCCATCTACTGTAACGAAAGGCTTCTGCCCAGGGCTCTAGCTTGGCTTTCACGCATCTTCATGCCATACCGGTATGGCCATCAGGAGAACTAGTACAAGTGTAACTGGCATTATTTATCTTCTGACTGTACTTTTACAAAAGGTTGGAAAATGCTTTACTGGCCCAGAGCAGCGCCAGCTTCACTGAGGGTTGGGAAGATGCGCGAGTTTGTGCGTAACAAAAAAATGGGAGAGGCACATATTAACTAGAAGTTACGTCGCATCAACAGAGAAGTTGGTGTATGCTAACCAGCGAAGTCAGATATTGGCCACACCAAGGCCAAAACAATATCTAAGCTTCCAGAGCTCCGTGGACTTTTCAATACCTTTTGCATTTACATCACATTCCTCCGAGTCCTTTTTTTTCATTATAGCAAAGTTCTTTTTTCCAAGTATCGAGTGAGTGAAACCATTTTAAAACTGCGAAAACTGCAAATCAAAATTTAAACTAAGCTCTATTGACGGGATTGGTGCTTTGTGCGACACAGTGATGCCATCGAAAGCAACATTGGAGAAACACTTGTACAGCTAGAAGCAAAATCAAAATTGAAGGGAACATGGGAGCGCGTGGCCTCCGCGCTTTGCACAAGCCGAGAATGGGTGGCAAAGAGCAGCCGACCAGGCTTACTTTGGATACGCCTTTACCATTGATTCTTATGGCCTAGTGGCGACAGTGCATTCGAAAGCGTGGAGGACACGCGCTCCTGTGTTTCCTTTCAAATTGCTTCTAGCCGTACGTGCACAGAATGGCTTAGTACAGTTGACTAAAAATTTGGACCCCTCATTTTTTAGACATGCTTGATTATCTGGATGAGCACATGAAATTTCAGGTGTGCTGCTACCGATTGCTCGATTTTTCAGACCTAATAACCATTTGGTGCAGTACCCCTGCCTATAGCCAAGCCTCCATATGAATATGCATAGCGACGCGTCATTAGTTCAGACTTCAAGGGGGCCGAAAGTATAAAAAAAATAATGCGAAATTCAAGCTAGAAAGGAGCGTATTAGAAATGGGGCGAATATTATACTCCATGGGTTCCTTCAGTGCGTAGGCCTAGTTGAGAATGACCATTCGAATCACAGTAATTTCACCTAATGAACACTTCAAATATTTCTGTCCGTACAACTGAGGTGAAAACTATGCGCCAACGACGATATCACCTAAATGGTTATTTCTTAGGCAAGCGTCTGAAATTACAATGAGTTCTTTCATGAAATGCCCGAGATGGCGTAACATAACACTCAAAATTAGGCTGGAATGGAGAGCAGGTAGAAGCATGCAGGGAATGTTCGTGATGTCAAAAATGACGTGTTGTCTGTACAAATTACCTCAACCAAGGTCAGGGAACCAGCAAACAAAACTCATCTATGGCACAATAAAATGAAGCATAAGCTTGGAGGTAATTAGTAAATACCTATATAGTATACACTTTCTTAGAATACGATTAGCTAGAAAAACTCCCGAAGCTGCCCTTTAAGAGAACGCGTCAATACAGTTTCCTTACGCTTCTGCATCGAGCCCGACTTCAAGGTTAAAGGTAAAGCAAGCCACACACAACACACTGCAAACTTAGACGCATGCACACAGAGGCCTTTACAGACAAATTTCCGGCTCCAGTACAGGTTCACATTACTAGCGCATTTCAGGTCGTATACCAGCATAAAGCAACGCCACACATGGTCGTCCAAGGTTGCACCCCCTCACCTTCTGTCCTCGGACTTGGGCCAGGGCGCCCAGACCGACTGCCAGCTGGTCAATGTTGGTGTTGTCCGCGTACGTGCTGCCACTGCACGAGACAGGTGTGTATGCACGCTAAGCAACGATACGAAAGCCAAATTGTTGACCCAGATTTGATAAGAGTTAATAAACAAGCAAGAAAAGGGTGCCCTACCCACTAACACCCAACATCCGTCGCTCCCCTTCACTCCAATACCAGACTTATCATGCGAGCGATCATGGTTACAGCCATCAGGTGAGTAAACTTTCCACTGCATCTGTCTTGCACTAACCAGTCCCGTTACCAACCTGTTGGGGCCTGATCTATCAGTGCTACCACCCACATTTATTTCCTTTCGGTACCCACAGTCACAGTGACAGATCATTGGCTATCTGTTGCACACATATCATGGCTCCTGTTTGAGTCTGCTACCGCTTCCCGATTTCAGTCAGAAGGCAAGAATCCCCCTTTCTGACATGGCCGCTCTGCGTATGCATTCCTCCTCTTCTCCAGCTTCACTGGCTGAAAACAAACCACCAGCCCAAACTGCACATGCACAGTTCATGTCAGTCGAAGGCACATGTAACAGATAGTTGCAGCAGACCAAGTTGATGCTTTGTGTAACCAAATCGTGGCCACATCTTTCAGACGCGTTTGTTTTGACAAACTTTCGTCATTTCCCAGAGGTGCCAAAACATGCGGAAAAGATAGATTGCGTGGAATTCTTCACTACTATCAATTCCTAGGAAGAACTGCGTCCCACTGCCGAATTACTATTTCGGCTATCCAAAAAAACGTGCAAAAATGACATATTAGAACTTCTGAAAATACAGTTGGGACCAACTACAATTCAAGTTGTCTCCTTTTATTGGACAGGGCTCAGTGCTAACTTTGAAATTCCAAAGAGTACTGAATGATAACGTGACAGCATCTAAACAGACTTCAGCAAAAACAGCCTCTCCGAGCATTTGAAGGAGTGGTAACCATAGCACTGGCCGATTTTTCGGACTCAATACTACAACTTTCACAATATTTCAAACTTTATTGAGGAGCCGTCACGCATCTCATAAGAACATTCCCATTTGACGACCAATATTTCGGATTCTTTAGAGCCCAAAAGTCAACATTTGGATGAAACCAACTTAAGCGATACTTTGGGGATTGGTTGGTGGAGTGAAAACTTTATTACCACCTATATAGGAACTCTTTTCGAAGAACAACATTTTTTAAATTTTTTTCAGCCCTATACAAGTGCAAACAGGCTTCACTGTCGCCGCCAAGTTTCCCTCGACTGTCATGAAATATGCCAAATTAAATTTAAACAGAGTTGATTGGACGGGCTGGCCTTGAATAGGTTTGGCCACTCAATATTTTTTTCCCTTCCAGTTAACGGAATGCTCTTCACTGCCATTGAAGGTGTTAACACCGTAGTGTATGAGCTATGCAGGGTGCATGATCGCAGTAAAAATTGGGCAACGGCAGTACCTGCCAGAGGTTAGTGATGCCACCCGTGGTGTGGCATTTTTCGGACAGTTCAATTATTCGGACAAATAATTTTCTGGGAAACTCGGCTGGCGACTGTGCTATGCACCATCAAGGTGCAGCAAGCTGCCATCTCTTCGCTCACCTGGGCTTGGAGCCAGCGTCGCCACTGTGCCGGGACTGCGCAAACATGTCAAACTCGTCGCCCGAAGGTTTGGCCGCCGGGTTTGAACCTGCACCACCAGTCCCACCCAGCGCTGGACACGGGTCATCACGGTTGCAGCACCCATGGAAGCACGCACCAAAAAAGAAAGAAATAAAGAGAAAAAAAGAAAATACAACGTGAAACTCATTGAACAAGATGTGGTCACAAGAAAGGGTTTGGTTTGGTTTAACGTCCTAATGTTAATAAAAACAGTGTGAACAGGAAGACACAAGACAAGATAAAAGTAAGCTAGAGGACAAGCGCTGACTCATAACTCAACCTCAGCTTTTACTCCATGGCCCAGACAAAAATAAATGTGACGAAAACAAAGCTTTCGCATGAAAAACCCCTGGGATGGCAGCCACTTTTCGATAGGGACGAAAAGCAAGGCACTCGTGTGCTGTGCGATGACAGTGCACGTTGAAGAACCCCAGATGGTCGAAATTTTCGGAGCCCTCCCCTACGGCGTCTCTCATAGCCTGAGTCGTTTTGCAACGTTAAGCCCCATAAACCAAACAGAACATTTGCTAAGTACCATAAAAAGGCGCTGAGAGTCCCTTTGGCACGGAAAGTGACGAAAATATATGTTTGCAGATCCTTTCCTGTGCAGACAATTATCGAGCTCTCGCCAGCATGCTTTTTTGTGTGCCGCTTCTAATAATATTTTTGCAACATTAACGAGTCTTCGGAATGACCACCTTCCGCTATTCTCCTGCGTATATTCAATGGCATGGAATGAATTTTGTACCGTAACTCCGATGGCTCGAAGGTGGCCTGCATGATGCACCCGAAACTAAGTGATGTCAAGATGAAAGCCTTCAGACAATATTACTAGACCAGCCGTAGTGGATGTGGAGGTGGTGCGCGGTTCACGCAGGCGCCACATTCGGCCCACTCGTGTTCAGATTATGTGGCTCTACTCAAAGCAACGTTTCAAAAATAACTCAAGTTTTCTCCCATATTATGCATCGCTTCTCTTTTCAAGCACAATTACTCGGCAAGGCAAAAGAGATGCATGGTGAGAAGTTGTTTTCCACCGTATATAGGTTGCAATGCTGTATATAAAGCAGTGACAAGGAATTTATAAAAAGAAAAAAAAAATGCAACTTACACACCGAAATATATAGAACAGGGAATCCCAGGGATACGTAAGCCATTTTCTTTTCGTGGCAGAGTGTTCTGAGAAGGTAGAGCCAATTAAGCTGGCAGCGTATTTTTTTTTTCGTTCCACAATGATAGGTAATTAGCGATTGCTAATTACATAACCATGACGAAAGGTAAAAGCACACAGGAAAACACACACTGTGTGTGTCTTCCTGTGCGATTTTACATTTCGTCAAGTTGCAATGCACCATCTAGCCCACCTTCAAGTTTTGTTAAGCTAATAATTACACAGCTAACCTGTTCCATTCTGGCTCCAGAATTAAAAATATCTTGGTCTGGAAGCTGTATAGATCATGTCGAAAAACAGCAGATTGAGTATTTTGAGGGCCGGCTAGATCAACTGAACACTGTGATAAAAAAAATATATAACATTAAAAATTAGGTCACACGGCTCTTGACGACACTGTCGCTTTCACTGAGCTACGACACTGCCTTTATTAAAATTTAGATCAAATTTAGCTGAGACACCCAGTATACAGCCACCATGGCAAGGCTTTTTTGTTCAGCCTTTCTCGCCTGCTGTTGGAAGACTGAGCCGCATTTCTTAAGTGAAAATTCGTCAGCCAGAAATCAATTTAGACATTCAATGTAAAAAAGTCAGATTTCTTCCGAAACTTACCAAGCTTCTGGAAATCGCTGGTCACATCTGGCTCCCCCAGGTCAATAAGGGGTGCTGCGTCCGCTGCAGACGAACCCTGCAATGTCAAGACAACATGTACCCACACCACCACTGGTAAATAACAACAACAAAAACAACAATAAATGAATAAAACTACAAAATATTGCAGGCCGGTCAAAGCCTACAAGGACACGTGCAACCACGCCCTGCCACACAAGAAAATTCTCTGGCATGCTGCTATGCGCTGAAGATGTATACAAGCATTTGCTGTTAAATTTTGTGCAAAGTCACCACAGCATATGCATTACACACTTCCAGAGCCTCACCAAATAGACAAACATAAATGTCATTCTCTTGGACCTTACCAAGGCAAGAGAAAGAAACCTTAAAACATTAAAATGGAGTTCTTAAACAATAATGCATTCATTGAAGTAACCACGAACACTTAATCCGGAAATCTATTATGGAATTCAGGAACTTAGTGCGTCTTGCTCTACAAAAGCTGGTATCAGATTTGGGATAACCAAATTGCGCTCTCCATGAAAAATACGGGGAAGAACGTAGGTAATCTTAAACTCTGAGGGCCAAAAATGCCTTACGACAGCTGTCGAGAAAAACAGTGCATAGAAAGATGGGAACTACAGCGTTTGGACGAGGTCACTTTATAATGGGATAGCGTAGTGGTAGGTGATTGTTAGTATAATAATAATAACTTCAAAGCATGATTGAAATTCACCAGAAAAGAAATTTACATAAAATTTTGCATCAACAAAAATTTCAGCGGCCTTTTTTTCTCCATCTAAAATAGAAATTAAAAACTGGGGGACACTTAGCTTCCGGCTTTAAGGGTATGACACAAAGCGTTGATGGCTCCCACTGGCCAGCCCCCTTTGCAGATTCTCGTTTATGTCTGTTCCCTTTGCTACTCACGTGATCAGTAACCCTTTAATTTGTGCCCTTATTTTCCCACACGTACTCATAAGCACAAAGTTGCAAGCTACCACTTTATATGAAATACTGCTCAACATAGACACAGTTGAACCTCGCTATAATGAACACAAAGCAAATTATCGGATAAAACTAATTGGTTTATCTACGCTTTATTTCTATGGGAATTTTCTATATATAACAAAACAAAAACTAAAAATTTGACGCTTGATAGATCGTGCGTTTTTGCGCCCTTGAGTCGTTCATATTAGCGCGCATTTTGTTTCGTTTTATTAGCAGACTTATTTGCAGGAATTTGCACACATACGGTACTTTTAAAATGAATATTAGATATAAAGAACAAATTCTTGCGCCTCGTACTGCTTTCATTATAATGAGGTTCGACTGTATAACCCCTCGCTTTAACCACAAGAAAGGACCTAACAAACAATTGACGAAACAACCAGATGCTCCCATCCCTGTGGGATCCAAACCCTCCATACTTCTGAATTTCGCGACCGGATGCAAAACTTGAAATGCTAAGGGTTCGAATTACGTTGACGGCATGTATTTTTTTTTTCCGTCTACTTTCTAGTAATTTACCTCCACGCTCCATTAGTACTTCCCATTAATAACAAAAATTCCTTTATCTCAGAGACTGTAGGCCTTCTTTTGCACCTTGCAATGAAGCTCCTCATTTTTCTTTCATGTGCTTGCTGACTCTATTTAACCTGCATGGCCTAGAGGCAGCATGTCTAGCAAGGATCCTGGAAGGCTGGATTCTGGTCGCCCCCTTCCGCCTCAAAGGTGAAGCCTGAATTGACACGGCCTGCCATGCCACCTGCCAACTATCACCTGCCAAAGCCATCATCTCCATGATTTTTCGCCGACAATGCTGGATTTTATGAACAATGGGGCGTTTAACGCTGTCACGTAAAAAATTTCACGAAGAACCGAATTACTAACTTGCGAGCAACCTCAGGGAACCACAAGCATGTGTCGAGCCCCTCACCCACCTCACTCTGAGCGATGTTGACCGTGGCAGCAGCCGGGGTGTCCTTGACCTGCCCCGTGACAATGGCCGTCCTCCGCTTCTCAAAGCGTTCGTAACGCAGGAACAAATTGTTCATGTCGTCGTTGATCCGCAAAAGTTCACCTGCCGTTTATCGGGGGTAGACAATGAGAGAGCAGACTGTGTAAAGTGGCACAGGGCCAAACAAAAGCGGCTCACATGCCAAGCTAATGTTTACAAAATACAAGGTAAGCAATAGGTGTCACTTCTAGCTTAAAGGGACACAATAATCATAGGTCTGTATTTAGCAGCTTACTAAAGAACTGCATCATAATTGTACAAAGGTGCCATCCCAACCATGCAGAATTTGAAAAACAACCAATAAATATTTGCAATGACCTATAAAATTACAATAAAATTTGCAATGACTTGTGTCCGCACACGTAAATTCGCATACGAAACTTACCGTATTTACTCGAAGGTAACGCGAGGGGAGACTTTCCATATTGCCCAGTGGAAAAAAAATAAAACCACGAATGTAACACGAGATGATCGCTTGAAAAAGTACCTTTAATAGACATTATGACCATTGCAGTCTAATCAAAAACGCTCATTTGTCGTTGTCGTTGGAGGCAAAGTTCTCGGAAACTGAGCCTTCCTTTTCACTCTCGTCCTCCCAGATGATTTGGAAGCCTTTACGGTCAGGCTCACATTAAAAAATCACCTCCCATTGCATCTGCCACCTATGTAAGGTAGATTAGTAGTCTAGTCGTCGAGCTGCTGCAGAATTTCCGATTTCTTCTGCTATCACAATAGCTTTTAGGCAAGCGCCATACCGTGCATGGCGCGTTGCCATCGTGCGAAATGCGATAACAGAAGTAAACGCGCTAATCCACTGTGCATGATGCGACAAGCGCGTGAACAAGGGCACGTGATTCTGAGCTCACAAACAAAAGGTGCAACGTTTTGTCTTTGGATAGATTGGGATTTGGCTATTTGGCTTCCCTGGTACCCACGTTGCCAACATAACATCGTAAAACTGTAAAAACCGAAACAGAATGGTGGCGGATTCAATATAGCTGCACCCCGACGCTGCTTTAGGCCAACCCAATCGCAGGATGACGTGAGGGTAGACTTTCAGAGCCAAAAATCATTAAAAAAATTCGCGTTACATTCGAGTAAATATGGTATTATTATTACAAAAGAATGACAAGATAATAGTACCAATGCAGAAGCTGCATATGCATTCCATTGGGATGGTTGCGCACAAGGCAATATAAGAAAATACCACTGTCGCTGCAACGGTAAGAAAAAAGTGCCTGAATACGATACTTGGTAATGCAAAATTTGAGTGCACTTCAAAAGATATTTTGGTTTTACGATAAGCTGAGGTAAAGAATTCGACGGACGTTTCTATACACATGCAGTTAGAGACTACTCTGCATTTTCCCGCACAACCGCCCATGATCTGGCACTCAATTCCTTCCTAGTTCTTGCCTGCCATCAAAGAGGTGCCAGCACTGGTAGCACCATTGTGCCTCACTCACCTCATCGTGAGTGGTGCCCCTCTACCTTTCCACTGCTGTACCCTCTTTTTCCATTTTTAGGGCAACAGCCTTCCATGGCTCATGAGTGAAATTCTCAGCATATGTTCGCAGAAAGCAGAAACACAGATGTCCTGTATGTTTGTATCGAAATTGTCACACAGCCGTTCCTTGCGCTGCATTCAGGGTGGTGTCACACCATTTCGCTTCCCATTTATAGCATCCATCAGCCAGTCAAGTTTGATCCTAGTTGGTGAGAGATTCAAATCGACGACATACGTATTGTCCAACTGTGTGCCACTCACTGCAAGTGTAGGCGTCCCCGAGAAGTAAGGCAGCCACTGTCCTTTTCCTTTCCCCGAAAACTGAACCAACCAAAAGCGTTCAGCACTTCCTCTCAATGATAGGCCAGAAAAACCGTGCCGAGCAGTGCTTTTGCACATATTAATTGAGTCAAACAAGAGTTAAAGAAGACGTTCAACATTTTGCCACGTTCTGTGGAAATCTCTCAATGAAAAACTGCCAAGAACATCCGTGCCAAGTCATGCCTTTCTCCTTTTGCACATAATAACTGGTTTAAGCAAAGTTAGACCGTGGCTGATTTTTTTAACCCTATGCTTATATCTTCCAAGACTGCTGTCCTCTTCAAGAATTCTCTAGCCATATCCCCCTCCTCTACATTCATTCTTGGCCTCCTGTTGTACACCACTTCACTCTCGTCATAGCCTTCTGCGTTCATGATGCGGTCGGGTTTCCCGGGCCTAGGCTAATCACCTGCACGATCACAAGACACATTCTCTTGCTGTAGTCATCCTTTTGAAAATTTCGTGCGGCATCAGCCTCAGACTGCACTTCTTTTCAGCCCTTCTCTTAACCGCCTCCTTCGGTGACAGCCAACTTCTGGGTTTTTCCCATCACAGCCACCATCTTCCTTTCTACTTTCCACCATGCCGTCAAACCACTAGGCCAACCGTTGCCGTGCGCTCTCTACTTTGAACGTGGGGAAACGATTGACATCCCTTCTGTCTGCCACCTGCCAGCCATGGAAGATGGCAGGTGGTGCTACACTCTGCTACCCCCTGCGCTGGCATGTGCCCAGTTATGCTGACGACCATGCCTACAAAACGAAATACAGGCGTGCGCCAAAAGATATTGTAGAATAGTCACCAATTGGTAACTGAAAATGTTACCCTTAAGCAGGGGTGTGACAACGAAGAATTTTTGGTCTTTTTTCTCTCACATTTTTTGATGCTCAGCTGTCACTGCATTTGCTGCTCATTGTTTCCAGCATTGGCCTTCCCAACAGACCCAGCTGTTGAACTATCTGAACCATAAGCAATCACATCTTCCTCCCAATACCTCCCGCCTCCCATTTCAAAGCAATCGTTCTACTTTCTAAGTGAGTGTGTGTGTGAGTGAATGAGTGAGAGAGAGAGAGAGGCTGGCTTTCGACGTATTATGTTACCCACCTGTGACCTCTTCGTTGGCCACCTTGTTGATGAGCTCTACCACCCTTGTCTGCATGGCATGGCAGGTCTTCTGCAGTTCCTGCACCAAGAGGAAGCACAGCCCGGTCAAGATAAAAATCACAAGACAACTTTATGGGGAAATGAGAGGCTCGTCATGACATACATATGTAGAAGCATCATAGGTTCAGATCCCTCTGGCGGCATGTGGCTGTTTTTTTTTTCTCCTACTTTCAAACCAATTAATTTTCAGCCATAAATTGATTGAACACTATAAATAATAATTAAAAAATCATTATTTTATGCGCTCTTCGATTTTGATGGCTATTGGCTTCCTTAATATAAAGATATCCAGTCATAAGCCAAGCCACATGTCCATCAGGAGACAAGTTTGTCAATCAAGCCCCCGCCAATGGAAGACTATCAGGCATTCAGTCTTAAACTGGCCAACTTTTCAAAACTTGCTCGGAGCCAATAAAAATTCCCTAGGCGGAAGGTGCACCAAGGGAGCCACTACACAACATATCAGTAAATGGCATCGAAAAAATGACAATACAAAAGAAATCACGTGTTTTGTTCACGAAAACTGCAAAATAACACAGTAGCCGACAAATACTTTAAACTTCAAAAAATCCAAACTTGCGTGATAGTTTGCACTTCTTGGCAATATCTAGTGTGAAAGCACTGGAGGTTCAGTACCTAGCTAAATCATCTAACGCTTGTATGCCCAAAAGGCATAGCAAAACAATTTCGAAAGCGCAAGAGAGGAAGATGTGAGTGTGCGTGCAAAAGGAGCACTTCAGATGTTTCGGTGGCGCAGACAGTCACAGGAATGAATCCACCGACAACTCCGCAGGACCAAAGTTTCAGCTCATGCATCACTCGTAGGAGAGAAGCCATGACAGTGAAGGGTGCACCCACCTGCAATAGCTCCCACTCGCTGCGTTGCTCCTGTCCGGGCACCAGCTCTGTGAGCATCTCACCAAAGACAGTCATGTTGCGTTGCACAATGTCCAGCTCCCGGCGCAGTTTACTCAGCTGCTCAGGTGTCAGCCCTACGGGGCTTGGGGGCAGAGCCCCAGACTCCACCTCGCTCTGCGCGATGGGGCGGCCGCCGTGGGCCACGTATGGGTTCACCCTGGGCAGGGTGGATGGCGGCGGTGCTGTCAGCGGAATGCTCTGCAAAAAAGGGGAGGGTGCGGGGAGAGTAGTGAGTATAAAGGACAGTGATCATCAGCAGGCAAGTACGGCTCAGTGCACTCTGAGGTAGGCGATCCACTTATGGCCTTCCGAAGCATGCATCAACTGTCTTTCCCTGTTTGAAAACATGGCATCTAAAAATAAAGGTTCTCCACTTTATCAGCCTTGAGGGACCCAAATAGGTTTGGAAAGGAGCTGAGACACCCTGAGTGTCCAGGCTTCCACCTCCAGACTAGTGAATAATGTGACCATACAAAAAAGCATACAAGACAGAAGACCACTAAAAAAACATTGAAATTCAGCTAATAACAGCCGGACATATAGTAAAAAATGTCTGCTGTAAGAAATTATGGTATCACGAGTCTTAAAGATTACAAAACACACTCCAAGGAACACGATGGCTCTTTGAAACCAGTTTGAGAATCCCTGCTTGAAATAAATGGGGGACAGCCAATTAAATGTGAGCCTGACGTTACCCCATTCTTACCCCTACCATTTTTCGTTCTATAGCTCTCTTCGTTGTCCTTAACTTCCGCAGATGAGAAAACTTATTTCCCCCTAGAGATGTAAAAACACACTTATTTTAAAGTGGAGGACCATTGCCTGCAACTAAAATATTGGCAAGGAAGACACGATTAAGAAGTTTTACTTCCACTGGTAGAGAGGGTGATGCAGTGATTGTTTACCCAACCACGGCGGTGCCCACTTAATCACAAAGGGCCATCTCCGGAGATAGGCTGCATAAGCCAAGTGACAGCACCCCACCTCACCCTCTGCGGTGTGTAGATGGGAGCCATGCTGTCCAGGTCCGTCATGGGAAACTCGACACCCTTGTTCTTGAGGTCCGTGTACACCTGGACTACTCCCTGCATGTCTGGGTGGGTGCGGAATGCATCTGCCCAGCTCTGGAAAACGATGAACAAAAAAAGAACAGACAGGACCAACTTAACATGCAGGAAGAGAAGAATGTCACCTGAGGAACATGCCACAAGTCCTCATTCATGATCATAGACGGCAACTGCCATAGCCAGATGCGGCCTTTTCTGAAACTATGACTGGCCTTGGTGGAAGGATGCACGCGTAAGCATACCCTTTCCAAGACAGACGTTTTTAACAATTAGCAATGGCAGACATTAAAAAAAAGAAAAAGAAAGAAACAGCTTCGAAAACTAGCTTTGACGACCTCCCTTTCAATATACTACTACATTTAAAGCCCCATGCAGTGCTTTACTGCAATCTTATTTATTCAAATGAGTGTGGCATTGTTTTATAACAGAACCGTAAGGATGGCTCATTTGGCGTCTGCTGTGGTTACTACCACAGTATGTGCTTTCCAGTACGTGGTTACCAGTACATGTTTTCACCTGAAGCATGACACTGTGGTAAGTTCCACTGGCACTAAACTTGCAAAGCAACAGCTGTGCCCAGAGCCTGACTATCAGACATCGCAAGCTTGTCACAACACCAATTAAATTATTTACCTTAGTTGAAGTTACTTACAGAGCTACTGACGTGCCACGGAGTTACTGCTGCCACAATGATTCGTAATGTTCTAGAGAACCATTTCAATGCACACTCCAGAGAGAAGTGATCTCCATCTCTTCAGAACTCCACCGTTGCTAACAGAACAACAAGGTGCCATTCTTGCAATGGCACACCACTGCCTTGTAATAGACTGGATGCTTTGGCCATACCAAACCTCTGAGTAAGCGCCACCTAGTGACAAAACAGGTGCTGTACTAGGACGAGAAACACAACCATAAGATTGAAGAAATTTAATCAGTGTTTAGGTGCAGTACATAGAAACTGCTTCTGGATGAGGAAGATGGCAGGGTCTCCTTGGCATAGGTTACCCCCCTTTTTGTATGCACAAAATAAACTGCGGTGTGTACAGGTTATGTATTACCCTTTAGGTCATATGCTGAGATACCCGAGAGTGAAGGCAACCGCTTAGAAATGCCCGAAAAGCAACCGGAAGTTGTGGCTTTGTGCCACTGACAGATTTATAAATTGTGCATGAGCGAGAAAGGAAGATGTTGAGGGGATGAAAAGCGATCACCTGAATGAGGCTGAGCACTTTCTCCTGCACGGCCGTGGGCGGGTCATTCTTGGGCCCAATCATCTTGACCAGGTCCTGGATGAAGTCCTTCTGGGACACCAGCAGGTGGAACCGCCGGCCACAGTTTTTCACACACGTCTCCAGCACCTAAGAGGAGGCGGGAGAGAGAGAGACACCAGCAGAAAAGAGAGCACCACTGTAAACCACTGTTCTCGACAGTATGGACCCGCAGACCTATACTACATGTCTCCCATGGATAGCGCTGCAACTGAGGTGCATGCTATACTCCCTTAACTTGTATAAATTGTAAAACTTTAAAGATCCCCAGGTGGTCGAAATTACTAAAGAGTCCTCCACTACCAGCACCCCTTTCTCTCTTTCCACTTTCACTCCCACCTTCCTCCCTTTTCTTACAGTGAGGGTCAGGTGTCCACAGAACAAGTGTAACAGATACTGCGGCTTTCCTTTCCTGTGAACCAATTATTATTATTATTATTATAAAACGGGAACGAATAAAGGAAGGGAGAAAAAAAAAGGGTTGAAAGCAAAAATAAAAAAAAATTAAAAAGCTAAAGGAAAGGACAAGGACAGAAATGAAGAAAAACCAACAGACACAAGGAATTAAAAAGGAAAAAGGGAGCCTTGAAGCCAACACTACGAATTTAAATTATTTGTTAGCACCAAGCGACACACACTGTACACGTAAAGGAGTGTCAAGCAGATGTCACGTTCGATGGGACCTAAAATGACTGGCTGCATACGAACACGAAGGCCCTAGTGTTAATGAAATTCGGGCACCTCGTGAATAGGCATTCAGTGCATGCCCAGTGAGAGGAAGCTTGGAAGCGACAAGCAAGCACGGGGGAAATAAATTATGGGATAGGAAACGCATACCGAAAAGGAGGCGGGAAGGGGGGGGGGGGGGGGGGGGGGGGCGTCGGTGCCTAGGGAGCGGGCCAACTCATTAATGCCACTCAGCAACACGGACAATCCAACAGCAGCACAACAGAGAAAGATCGTAAAAGCCGACACCAATTGTGGCAGCTGGGAGTGAATAGGAAAGTAGGCATGTGCTTGCCACACTGAGACGGGGAACAGATTTGAATTACCTTTTTTACAGGTGTCCCAGCATGCCTTGGGACAATGCTGGCTAATTGTAATATTTCTCCTATTTCAGCCTCACAAACTGCGCAATACACAGCGTGCGTCTCTAATGCATACAAATTTCGTGACACCATCTAGGCTGCTAATTAAGGACTACTTTAAGTGGCTAGCTTTAGCAACTCAATGAATGCACACCAGGAGAGAACTTCTTTACTGCTGCACTTTAGGCTGCTAATTAAGGACTACTTTAAGTGGCTAGCTTTAGCAACTCAATGAATGCACACCAGGAGAGAACTTCTTTACTGCTGCACTTTGAAAACGAGCTGCAATAAAGCATTTAGTACTAAATATTACATGCCGACAAAAAGTGTTGACACACACAAATGCAGTGAGAAAGATAGAAATATATTTATATAGCAGAAAAATCTGGGCAATGATAGTGCTTTTTTATTCGAAGTAATCTGGGCAATTCATCGTGTGTACGCAAAAAGGAAGGCTTCACTTGCAGAATTGGGTACAAGCTATTTGAAGCTAATTGGTATTGCTGGTAAAAACACCCCAGCACAATCTAAGCTTTCAAATGGTTCATCAAATTTTAGATACACCCTAATTACAAACTCCCAGGAATGCACTCAATTTCAACCAATACAATATTGAAAAATTAAAGAAAAAAAAAAAAACATTGTACGGCCCTAGCACTGATAAAATGTAAAAGAATGACTAATCTCAGCTGATACACACCATCTCGCTCAATAATAATTATGTGCACCCATGCGGGTAGCTAATGCTGCATTTGACCAACTAGCTCTACTTTCTACGGCGTCCATTCCTAATGCACATTTGGCAGCTACCTGTGCACTGATGCCCTTCATAATGCAAACATCATGAGAGGCACGCTCAATTACATTCAAATGCACTGCATTATCTCCTGATGTTACAATTTTGCCTGTGTGTTGTTCACAGGTAGGTCAATAATGGCTAGAAAGCAAGAATGGCCTCTAGGGAAGAACGCATGGTGTCCAATTAGGACAGCCTTCAAAAAGTAACAATGCACTCATAATAGAATTCCCAATGCGACGTAACAGGAAATATTTTCTGCCAGTTACGTAATCAGATAAGAGTGCACTAGATAGGCTGACTTCCACAAAGAACTTCAACAATGACACATAGCTCTGATACGAGCACACACCACAAAGAAGAGATGAATAAAACAGTGCAAATGGGAATTCCCTCATAACTACATATCTTTAGTTTAATGTTTCAACAACTTCTACTGTCTGAAAACAGGCGTGGGCCATTGATTCATCTGCCCAGCACGGTCAATGCCCAGTAGATGCTATCGCCATCTATGAACCGGCAACGGCACCAACCTTTTCATTCTTTCTTTCCTTCTTTCCCCTAACCCCTCTGACTATATAATACCCCTTGATCTGGAAATAAACCGTCGTTCTTTTGGCCTGGCTACGCTGTCAGATGCATCACTCGGGAGCGGCGTTCCCATTGACTACGCCTTTCCAACAGTGGCGTTCCCATTGACTGCGCCTTTCCAACAGTGGCGACGAGGCTGAAGCGAGGATATCGGGCCCAGGACAGCGCCAGACATGGGTCACAAGCTACCGGACTTCGATGAGGAAAAAGATAAGATAATGATCTTACGAATTCTCAAGAAGCAAAGAATGTGTCAAACTGCACTGAGCCACAATAGCGTGTTAACCAGAAAGAAACGACATAAAACTGAACAAACATAAGAAAAGATGGACGAACAAGTGCTTTACTTTCATGCCATTCCCCCCTGTCCACACTACTTGGCAGAGCTTTGAACTCTATTGAATTTTCAATCGAGTGGCATATCTTCCTGAGCAATAAATCAAAGCATTGCCAGGACACATTTTTGCGTTTTTTTCACAGACTAATACATAGCGGGGATGGTGGCACCATTAGAAACGGAAACTTGTGATCTAGCAAGCTAAAGCTTTCCCATGCAGCACAGTCAAAGTTAAAATTTAAAAAGTAGCAAAAAATATTATTAATGCTGCTGTATGCTAGTTAAAAATCTGTCTAATGCAACTGCTACTACAAAAGGTTCATCTTGTCATGAATGTCTTTGCAACCGCCTAGATTTAAATTATGAGGCCGCACAAAGAGTGAAACTTGCCGGGACCACCACAGCGGCCATGACCTATGTTTTATCTAATAGTTTCATTAATATGCTGTAGTTTAGGAAGAAAAGCAAACTAATGAACAAACAACAACTGAATTTACTGGTTAATCAAAAAGGGAGCACTTTCAAACACGTCTGTTTCACTCAAAGCTCGTTTAGCGACTGTTTGCCACTGAGTCCCACTGACGCCTTCCTCGTCTCCGCTCCCCCCGTCCTCGCCCTGAAGCCCCTCTTTTCTCTCGACTTGAGGCTCCGGCGTCGAGCGAGGCTTTCCAGGAACTTTGAGCGTCTAGCACCGTCCAGGGTGTCTAGCGGCGTCCTCCTCGAAGGGGCCAGGAGGTCATAAATTAGACTGCCCGAGTGTCCGATAGAGCGGGGGCGGTAGTCCAAGCATCCCCCGCGCGGACAACTGTTCTTTCGCGAACAATGTTCATTTGCAACAACCTAAGCTGTAGTGGACGCCTCATTTGCAGTTTGGCGCTGCGTCATATGACGATCAGATTCTTTTTAAGCCTTTCCAAAGAAACAAGAAGTCCATCACCACCGGGAATCGAACCAATATCCCTCGAATTCCCAGCTGAGCGCACTAACAACTCCTCCACGCCAAGCTCATGAGAAAATGATTGCAATTCTCCTTGTTTAGCGTGAGGTTGATAGCAGCGATGAAAATGATAATGATGATAGTAGCGATGATAACGATGCTGCGTATAGTGATAATAATAATGACCGTAGCAGCGATGACAATGACGATGCAGTAAGTGAAAACAATCCTCTAAAAGTGGCTTTCGTCACTTCCGCTCTTAAGCAGACTTAAGCACAGTCTGATATATATATATATATATATTTTTTTATAAAGAGGGAAAAATGCTGATTCCGTATATATGTTGAAGCAGCACCACTCGCTACAAAAGGTGCTATGATGGGAGGTTGTCAACTTGCCTTGATCGGCTCCTAGCTTCTTTACGCACCAAGTACTAAAGCAGAGTATAAAACACAGTTTCACAATTCCACAGCCATCAGAACAATTCAGCTCTACTAATCTGTTCTTCTGCAGTACATCATTATCATAACCATCAAGCAGCAAGCAGTCGACGCAGATTGTCACCGACAAGCAACATCGTGCTAGGTTATTTTTATAGTGATAAGTAGAGATAAGTCAAGTGCCTGAGAATACTCACAGTGAGGGTGTACATGACCACGGTGTAATTCTTGCCCGCGTTCTGTAGCAGCCTCTTGCGAATCGCACGTATCGCATCTTTTGGTCTGTACAAGCAGTAAGAACAGAGAGGAAAAAACAAAACAAAAACGAAGACTCATTCTGACTATCCCACTTTCAGTAACTTCAAGCACTGTACTAGTCACATGAATGATTTGTTTCCTGGTTGCCTTTTGTACACTAAATTAACAAATTAACAACAACAACAAAAAAGAACATGTAAGGGTGCGTTGAAGGCCCTGTTCTACGACCATCTGCAAAAATGGCTTTTTGCCCATAAAAGATAAAACAAAATACTAACACAGTTCACTACCATATCTATAACGCCTTTTAACTATACGTCAATAGGTAGAGTAAGCCAAGCCTCTAAATTGTGCATGCAAAAGGAGGCAGATAGTATATTGCAACCCTTTATGGATTTTGTGACGGTTCCACTTTTTTTTTTTTTTGCATTATCTCAATACCTCAATACTTAAGTAAGAACTTGGACAACTACAAGATGAAATATACTGCATATTACTCGCTTGCCAAGCACAACTTTCAAGTGGAAATTGATGCATAAAAATGAGCCAGAGACATAGCTTGTCTTTTTTTGAGGTCACGTCTTGCAACAAGAAAATCTGCTTCTCAGATTCTTGTGCAAAATTTTTGCAGTCCACTTCGTGTGTACTGAAGAATTGGCTATTCTATACATTTTGTGGTATGCACATTTCTTCCACACTTCATTTTATTTTGTATTCCCTTCTGTTTCTTCTACTTAATTTCCCGATTAGTGTTCAGGTAAACGCTTTCTCTCTTACTGGCATGAGCAGTATTTTAAGTGAATAAATAAGACAAACAGCGGTCAAGCAAAATTTCTACACTGACCAAAGAACACGTAACAAGTTTTGGGAGAGAAAGTCATAGGTTCAAATAACAATAAACAAGTTTTAAGCTGGATTTTGAAACAACATAATCCATGCCAAACATGAACGAGCTAACGGGCGAAAAGAATTACCCTTCGTCAGTGTCGTTGACAATATCGCAAATTTCCATGTTAAGCGCCCAGTTTTCAGAGGCCAGCGAAGCATCTGTAGCTTGCTCTGCAATGACAGGCCACAAGTGAAAACATCAAACATCACCACCACCACTACTACCAATCATGAAAATAACGGTAATGACAACTAATAAGCCACACAAGTGAGCAAAGCGCTTCACAAAACAGAATCCATGCTAGGGATCGGATTCTTCCTGTTATCATTACCAGCATTGGGATGATGATGGATCCTCACAATGTCAGCATGAGATAAGCTTACAGCTAACGAGACACCACCTATGCAAGAGGTTAGAGGCACATACCGAAGTATGTTGGTGCATGCTTAGCAAACTGAATAGTAAATGCACACAGGTGTGAACAAGACAAAAAGGGGAAAAACACTGTCTGTATACTTTCACACTTTTTGGACTTTTTCCATATTTTTTATACGATAAGGCACGCAGACATCTGCTACTTGGCATCTTAAGACAAAATGCATGATTCTGAATTACAATAATGTGCACGAATGGGAACAACAGGTAGTGGTCAAAGAAGTTTCGGCTTTGCTATACTAGTAAGTGATTCTTTCATGCCAAAAGTATGGCTGTCGGCCTCAGTATGAAGGATCCGAATCCATTTCAACCACTTAGAGCTGTAAAATAACTTAGTCAAATTAAACAAAATGAAATAAAATTTAAATTTTGCTTTTATTATGTCAACCAAGAAATCAGTAACACTTCTCTGCCATTTCATGCAAAGAAGAGTAACAGTCATATAAAAATATGTGACACAGGAGTTCAGAGCATTCAGTTCAATCTGCTTCAGTCATCAACAATGAAAGGTGACTCATGGCCACTTGAGCTATCTGTGCCAGGTCTGAAAGATAGCGGATGCTGCCTAACAAAGGCTTGTTACTGCTCCTAAATGAAACACACACAACAACCTTTTCAAGCTCCAACTCGAACAAGCACACAGGTGTTTAAGGTCAGCATTTGGTGAATTTTGTTAAATGATCTGTGTCTGTGCATTCAGGTGAGTCCACATGTTTTCCAGCTCACATGCGTCGAGAGAACATATACTAAGGAGGAAGTGGGATAGACTGGGGATGTGGCAAAAGGTGTGGGGTGACAGGTGGCAGCGAACGCGGCAACCTTGTGCCTCGCTTTACGATGCCTCAGTGGCAGAAATGTGATCCCAATGCTTCTGCTAGTTATAACAGTTATTGCTTGTTGTTCATACCTAGCAAAATTATGATAGTGACAAATGGGCTTTGGTTAACGGCATTCACCTTACCCAAGATTTCTTTTTGCGGAAACTCAACCTAACAAAGCGTTATTGCCTACAAAATGTGCTTGGAAACCACTACAAAGAATGTGGAGCAATCAATTTGCCCCAATACTTAAAGAAAAGAATGTAGCTGTGGAAGATTGCATTAATGGCATGCATAAAAATGCATCACCAGCACCGGATAAAAGTTCTTGGCTTATTTACAATCATGGACACTGATTAACTTCTGTGGTGCAAAATATGACTGGGCAACAAAAAGAAGCCAAGCTGCAGGGGCAGATTTGTGGGTGACTCCTGAAGGAGAAGTTTGAGGTGGGGCGTCTTTTATGCACTACGCCTTCCCGAGACATTCACTGTTGAAAAAAACAATTTTTCATTTTCCCAAGAGTAAATAGGGTGGGAGGAGCCCTCCTCTATCCCTAATATGTCACTACTGCCAGACTGTCATGAAGCCTGTAGTTTCTAGACGCAAGAAAACATTTGAAAATTTCAAACAACAAATTGAATATCCTCCTATTCCATTATTCAAACAAATCAAATAGTATACTGTAAAAATTATTCGAAATGAATAGAATATGTTCTAAATCTTTCAAATATTGGCGCTTGGTTCGAATAACGCTCGGCATCGGTTTCCTTCCAGGGCTGTTTGAAAACAAGGCCGCAACCGAGCCACGTGCTATCAAACAGCAATCAGTATGTGTGGAATGAATGGCTCAGCACTGCTCTGCGGTCCATATATGTGATTATATGTGATTGTGTTAATAATGCTACTGGGTGGCCACTAAGGTTGGATGATGGAACAGAGCTCATGCAAGTTCATCAAATTCCCAACTCCACAGGTCATAGACATATGACTGTCAACTGTTTCATGTTGTGAGGTGTAGCTTTTGTTTATTCTCTTTTCTCATTACAGGGGAGATAATTGGTTCACAGGAAAGGAAAGGCGCTGTTCTGTGGACACCTGTGCCCCACCATAGGAAGGTGGGAGTGAAAGCGGAAAGGGAGAAAGGGGTGCAGTAGTGGAGGACTATGGAGTAATTTGGACCACCTGGGGATCTCATTGCTGCTTCCTTATCGCCTCCATCGAAATACAGCTGCTGGCAATCCGGATCAAAGCCCATTTTTCATATTTTATTCGGTTCTATCACTATTTGGTTTGTATTCGATGTGGTAGCAAATTGAGCCACACTGTTAGCATTTAATGAGGCAGTGGAACTACACTATGCATACTCATTGCTTGGGAAAAGTGCCATTCACTCCACCCCCCCATAGTTTCCATTAATTCGTGTTATAATTTAACTGAACGCTTAAAGCAGAACCCTTTAATGACTCATACTGTCGGCGCCCGGCTGGTCACCCTATAGCTGTCAATCAAATGATGTCATCAGAAGAAGAAAAATTGTATCTTCACCGGGAATTGAACCTCTATCCCTCGGATCCCTAGCCAAGCGCTTTAACCAACTACGCCCCGCCCGGGATCGTGAGAAGCATATTATACTTCTGCTTGTCTACCTTGAGGATTATAGTAGCGATGACAATGACGCTGCAAATTAGTGATAATGGCAATTATGAAAGTGGGGGTGGTGGTGGTGATGACTGTGCAAATTAGTGCTAATTAGAACAAATGTGATGCAACCTGTGCAACAGCAACGCTCAGACTTTCGCATTCTGCAGTGTGGATCCACAGTGCTCTCGGAAATTTTCAGCACTGCAGAGTCTAGTGGGAGTGGCAGCAGTATGCGTAAGAATTTCATGGTGTCAAAGCACACATGAAACAAACACCAAAGCCCACAATGTAAACAAGTACCTCAACATCATTAAACACGAATGCTTTGATGGAGTATCCATTGTCTGCATCACCCAAAATGCTGGCGAAGGACGCCCATTCAAATTGTTCTCTTACGCACGAAAAAAAAAAAAAAAAAAAAAGGTGGAAATCGATGGGAAGTTTTATAGCACTGGAGAGTTCTCGCTTTTCCACGTCACTGCTCAAAGGTTCACTGCGCAGAGTGAGTAGAACACGATCATAGTCATTTTCGCGCAGTCACGGTTATTGGCGGTGCTCTGCACGTTCGTACGGCTGACTTTAACTAAAACTGCCGCAGTCGTCTGCGAGTGATCTCCTCCTCATCTTTTACCGCTTCCGTCTGATTACGCCGAATTGTAAGGCCACACCCAGGTTATTAAGCGAACAAGTGACGATTGCCAGCCCTGCCGCAGGCCCGCAGCACGCCTACACTGCCGCCAAATGAGTCATGTGCGACTTCGCCAAATGAGTCAAGCGCGGGCAACGCACCGCGACGCCCAAAACGCTCCACAGCGCGAAACCGGCTAAACCCCAACAACGAAGCCGACAGCATTCAAGGAAGTCACTGCCCGACTATCGACGACGCGGAACTAGTGGCCACCAAGCCACTACGGCACGCGTAGCGCTCTACCGTCGGCTAGGACCGCCTTGTCAAGGTGCCACATTGATGCGCGTAGTACCGTCTTCTCCTTACAAAAGAACAGAGGCACACATATTCTAAATATAGACACGTCAGACGAGCCTCTCAGTATGGGTCAAACAAAAGCGCGCGAGTACAGGAACGCTACCGCCTTCGTACTCGCTTTCAGCTGGCGCTCAGGTACCGTTGTTGTCCCGACGCTCACGCGGGTAAGTACGGCACCTACGCCGGCCCACGTTGTTGTTTAGGCCGAGTCGGCCGCAGCACTTCCCGTAAGCGAAAACAATCGCTCTGCCCATCCGTGTTACCGGGCGCTCGACGCTTGATGAAAAGAATGCCCGCGCTGTGACAAGAGACGATGACCGTCAACAAGTCGCCGATAACGCGCGTCGCGACGACATCCCGTAGAACGGAAAGCTCAGTCGGTCGCGCGACACTGCATTCGCAGTCTCGGCCGGGCGAGCGACCGACTCATTCCGAATGCAGCGAAATGGCTCATCGTTTCCTGTCGAGACGAAAAAAAAAAAAAAAAAAAAGAAAGGAAACGAAAGAAAAACAAGCGACGCCAAATGAGTGGAGAAGCTCCCCACCGCAACCCGATAGGCGGCTGAGCACACGATCGTACAGTACACGACACTGCACGCGCGAGTAACACGGTCCTAATTACAATTTTCGCCAGCGAGAACGATCACGCACAACCCGAGCTCCGGCGCACATCCCCGTAGATACTCGTTTGCGAGGAAATGGGAACCGTACGGAACACTTTCGCGAGCCCAGCTGATTTGTGTTCGGAGGTGAAGTATAAAAAAAAGAAGGCGAACGAGGCTTACCGATCTTTTGGCCCACGGGCGTGTTGAAGGGGTTCCCCCCTAGCTGGGCCAAAAGCGCCGACATTTTCGCGAACTCCGTGGCTTGTGTCTCTCGCGTTTCGGAACGGTCGTCGCCAGAACACAACACAGGTGCTTATCGCATTAAACGAACGGCGTCCATTAGCGGTACAGCGAAACAGTTGTCTCGCCCATCGCATTCGATCAGTTTCGTATTCAGAGGAGGGCGCCTCCTGGCGTCTTTTCTAAGAAAACGAAAGCAAAACATTTGGGCCAAACGGAGCCAAACATAAGATGACAAAGCTTCAGTAAAAGTGCCGAGAGCAAAATACTTGAGCACACTGCGTTTAGACTGGGTTCAATACAATTCGCGTAGAATAGCGTTCCAGTTTTGAGCAGTGAGCCAAGGTAAATATCTGTGCCTGAGCCGCTGCCTCCGCTCCAAATGAGAGATAACCGAATGAAGTGATCTGACCTTCATACGTTTTTAGGCTGTATCTCATGTGTTTACAACGCTATGATTTGCCTGAAGTGACGTAACGCAGAGACGAGACGTCAACTCAGTCTTTCTAAAAATGGCTTCAAACACAATTCTGAAGCAGGCAGCGCCATCTTCGTTAAAATATTTTCGTTTTGTGCGTTTATCAGGAACGCAGCCGTCGCCGCTCCCACTTGTGCGGCAGTGCGCAGCTTTCGGTACTCCGCCGCCGACGTAAACTTTTTTTGCTTTTGCAATAGTGTTCGTGTACAACAACAGTGCTGCAGTGTTCTCCAGCTTGTACTCGATTGTCGCCAGTGACCGAGAAGTGAGAAAGAGTGCGCTCTCGCAATCCTGTGCCATGGACAGCAAGCACGAAGCAATTAACGTGAGCGAAAACACCGACTAACGTCGGCATGCCTTCCTGTAAAACATACCATGGGATTAATACTTCGAGTTAACTTGCATCTTACGTCACTGAAGCCCAGTTTTCAAGTTTTATTCGGAAGTTAGTTGATCCGTGCTTAACCTAGCGCGCTTATTTTGTGTTTCTTCCATACGACAGCACTCGATTCTGTGAGACGTGTTTGCCAAGTTTGCGGTATGCCGCAATTTTAGCTCGCGCCCAACCACTCTGCCTTGTACGGCAAATCGTCTGCTCGTGTACGACGGACCAATGTTACTCTTCTTTCCGGATGATGTCACCGCGTGGGCGGGTCCCTTGCCGCCGCAACAATGGCCGCAACCACCTGCTACTGCTGGCTGCGCTGTCCTAACCGTGAGAGCTTTCCGATGAACACATACGACTTTGCGAATGGCAAGGCCGGCGGAAAGGTTTTGCTGCGAATCCTATTGAGTGCGCATTAAAACGTTTAAATGTAAGGAATGAGCGCCATTTTTAATTTACGTTTTATTTTCGTGCGCCAGATGACACCACAATCGTTCATTACCTAAAACTTGCACTTGTGCTTTATAAAACCAGCGTTGGCCATCGATGAGCTCACTAAAATAGCAAAGTAGGTCAGCGCACGCCCATCTTTTCGTCGTCTGCTCGCAGATGCGCGCTTGCCACGACATTGTCAGTACTTCAGCAGCTGGCAACTGCGACAAGCGATTGAGCCGTTCTATCACGCTTGCGATGCGTCAGGGACGACTGACTGGCCTGACTATAATGCAAATACTGGTGGCACTTAGACAATGGCAACTGAAAACGTTCTCTTAATTGTTATCAACAGACTGGTGAGAAGCGCGGGAAAAGAATTTTATCTTATTCTGTGGCCCGCGCGATCACCGCAGTACCGCTGGACTAGCATTGTTTTATCCGTATTACGGTATGGAATTCTGTTCGCGTTCATCCCGAATGAAAACGTCCGTTTGAAAGCAGGGGAGCTTTAATTCTGCTGAGTCTTTGAGGGGCTCTTTTTTATTTTCGGTTTCATTTTATTCTCCATTTGATTGACAAGTACAGATCACATGAGCGCATGGCGTTGGACAGCTGTGCGTGTCGCTCATCCGGCCGGCGCATTCGCGCGTAACATAAAATAAGACTGGATAATTTTTATATTTGCTTTTTATGCTAGCCGTGAGCAGTTTTGAAGGCTGAGCGGCTAATTAAGCTTTTATTTTGCACTTATGAGGGTAGTATATTACCACTTCGCAAATACACGTAGTTTTCACCGACTATAGCAGTTGTTATATTGATAAGGCCAGAAAGCGTTGTGGAAATCTGGCCGTTTTGCTAATAGCTTCGCGCGGTGCACTGTGGAGGCTAGTCTCGAGACTTGCAGTATCTAGAACTATTGCACTTTTTTGTAAAAGCATGTAGTAGTATATGTTTTGGGAGCATATAGAGGAACACTAGAAGCATGGTGACATCGACACTAGCAAAACTACCACTTTGGGATGGCGCCAAAGCTTGGAGTCGTTTTGTTGTGTGTCTTGCTTAATCGCTTTCAAGGAGCTAGTGGATAATGAACGCTGCCGTTTTCCTGCGTAATTGCATGTTGTTCTGACGTCATCGCAACACACGACAGGTGCTTTTGACAGTGCTATATATTTGGCATGTAACACTTCCTAACTGTATATGAGGAGGCATCATCATTGATGCAGGGCTTCGGTATAATTCCTGCCACATCGAATTCTCTGGCCTTTTTGAATCTTGCTTCTATCGAAATGGTGCCCGCCGACATTTTACCCCGCGCACCTCTTCCTATACTAATAAGCGGCCAAATGTTTTGGCCACTCGGGTACTTAGAGCAGTGAATATGTATTCATCATCATCATCAGCCTGACTATACCCACTGCACGGCGAAGGCCTCTGCCATATTCCTCCAATTAACCCGGTCACACGCTAGCTGCATCCACTTGACCCCTGCGAACTTCTTAAACTCATCCGCCCACCTAACTTTCTGCCGCCCCCTGCTACGCTTTCCTTCCCTTGGAATCCAGTTTGTTACCCTAAGCGACCATCGGTTATCCTCTCTTCGTACTACATGTCCTGCCCATGTCCATTTCTTCTTCTTAATTTCCGCTAGAATGTCGGTAACATGCGTTATTTCTCTGACCCACTCTGCACGCTTTCTATCTCTTAATGTTACCCCTACCATTTTTCGTTCCATAGCCCTCTGGGTTGTCCTCAACTTAAGTAGAACTCTCTTTAGCCTCCACGTTTCAGCCCCATAGGTGAGTACAGGCAAGATGCAACTGTTGTATACTTTCCTCTTGAGCGATACCGGTAAGCTGCTAGTCATAATCTGCGAGTGCTTGCCAAATGCATTACGCATTTGACATTTGAATATGTATTGTGTTATGTTTAACATAGACGCTGCTGAAATAGAATCTGATAACGCTCCAACGTAGAAATGACACTAATAGTATCCTTAATTACAGAGGTCTTTATGACGATGGATACGTAGCTAACCGGGTAAGCGCGATTTTAATAGATACCTGTGACACAATTGTCTACTAGTAGCATGGCGCTGATAACCCAATGAAAAGCGTAGGGTCGCGCTGAGGTATGGTAGAGGGGTTGTTACTCCTAAATACGAGAGACCATGAGAAATTTGAGTTGAAACTCCTTCCGCTTCACACACGTAGGAAACCTCAGGACTGCATGTAGCAGCTGCACAAACCACTGTCTGCGAAACAGCATCTGTCACTGCTCCTGATCATTCTTTGAACAGCGAAGCCCACATATGTGGTCTGCAGTGGAACAAAAGGCAAGCAGTGCCAGTACGGTCGCTATTGAACGTATTCGTTTCTCTTCATGAAGCGGAAGCGTCGTAATTCGTTCGCGAAATATACATAAAGCCCGTCGATCTGTAGGAAATACCGCGCAGTACTGTGGAACCTAGCCAACCACTATTCATGAGACCCCACCGTGGTGGTGCAAGATGCGGGATCGAATCCCGGCCGCGGCGGTCGCTTTTCGATGGAGGCGAAAAGTAAGCGCGCCCGTGTGCTGTGCGATGTCAGTGCACGTTAAAGAACCCCAGGTGGTCGAAATTACCGAAGCCCTCCACTACAGCGTCTCTCAATAACCCGAGTTGCTTTGGGACGTTAAACCCCCTAAACCAAACCAAACCAAAACTATTCATGGGTATAGTGTGCACTAAAGTCAGTGTTCACATTTGCGAACGGTACTTCGGTTGATCGGCGCGTATTTGGTTATCATGACGTGCTCCACAGCGAAGTTCTCACAACAGACACGAACAATCAGAAAAGAGGCCGGCGGCGCGTGAGGGTGCGTGAACGATACGAGAGCTGATTAAAACGATCCGATAACGAGCTTGGACGCACGCGTTGGTCGTCAGCCGCCCAGTTACACCCGTCTCATACAACCAAGGTGTAGGCCTGTGACAGTATAGCTACATTCTCGTTAAGAGAGGCATGATTTTTCTAGCGAACATAAAATTTGAGCGGCGGGCGTGAGGGATAGGAATGATGCGGATAGGGGGATTGTTACAAATGACGAACTGCTTGGGTACTCTGTTCAGCGGAGTTATTATTCCGCTGAAGAGTGAAACGAAATTAGTTTTACGCGATCAGCTCGTTTCTCCGAAAAGTGATCGGCGGCGGCAGCGTGTGATGTCGCGAGAAAATAGTGTGGAGACTTGAGCCGCGCCGTCGCGTCCCCTCTTAGAGGGCGCCACAGTACTTTCTCCAATATTCTAGTAGCAGAAATCCATAGATGTGGCCTTTGTGAGTATTCTACAGCTAAATTTAAAAGCTTTACGTGGAGTCGATAATGAACAATTATATGTATATTTTTAAATTGCTCCTGGCGACCGCTCGCAAGCGACTCGTTCCCCCGCGCAAATCTCCCATGTGACGTACCGGGCTTGCTGGGCGCGCCCAATCATTGGATGGGAGCGGAATGGAGCTCGCTGGGGTGCTGTCGAGGCTTGTTTTCTTAGTTTTTTTTTTTTTTTTTTCCCGCTGGAACGCTTTGAGTCGGGGTTAAAGGAAGCGGGGCGGGGGGGGGGGGGGGAGCGTCATTTTCAATCGCCGATATTTTAAATATGGTAGTGACGCTAGCTTAAACAGTCTTGCTTCGAGGGGAGGACTGATCGGATAGCTGCTCGTGTGCGTTTTCTAGTTTTAGTAAATAGCTTTTCACAGGTCCTCTAAGAACAAGCTTAAGCGTCTCCCTAATTTTATTTATATTTGATAATAAGAAACATATCAGGCATCGAAATTCTTGAGCTTTACTTTGATGAGATGGTTCGCTTTTTATTTAGGTTACCAGGAAAGCTTTAACAGCGGGCTTCTTTCTGCCACGGAGGAATTGTGTGTGACTGCTACTCCAAGCTTCAGTAGTATCCGACTGTATAGGTCACTATAAACCGAAATGTCCTTTACTGACGTTGATGACGTCACAAAAGACCGGCAACGTTTACAACGAAGCATGGAAGCCCGCATATATGGGTTGCACGCGGAGTCGCTTGTTGCCGTCATAACAGGGATCATATAATGTAAGCTGCAGAACAGATATATCCTGTTCACATAATTCCTTTTTGTTCACGGCGAGAACAGAGGTTACATGCGCTATCTAGCGGAAAATAGAAAATTTTTGAGGAGTGGTAAAAACACAAACAGCAGCTTCCAACATCGTTGCTCATGTAGAAGATGGAAGCGACTTTCCGCCACGCTGGTCTTCGTTATTGATGTGTTGTCTTTCGATGCCACAGTTTTAGATACATGTGTCAAGTTGTTTTTGTTGTCATTCTGCTGCAGCGCAGCCACACACGGCTTGACTGCTTCGTAAATAATCAGTGTATATATGCATGCAGTGAATACCATGCTGGAAAAAAAATTTACGCACAGCAGTCGGTCAATGCTCTGCTTTTACATGCATATGACAGCACTTGGAATGCCATATTCGCTTATGCTTTTTTAGCTCGCTTTTTCCTAGTTATTTACAACATGCAAGTCATTAGCCATTTCTTCATTTGTTTGCTTTTTAGGTTGCATTCTACGACGCATTTAAGCGAAAATTGCTCTTTAAGCTCTCTTTCTCTCTCTCTCTCTCTCTCTCTCTCTCTCTCACACACACACACACACACACACACACACGCACGCGCACACACACACACACACACACACACACACACACACACACACACACACACACACACACACACACACACACACACACACACACACACACACACACACACACACACACACACACACACACACACACACACACACACACTTTTACGCGTCCACATTTTCTTTCTATAAAGAGCAATTGCCACTAACAAAGCTTTTTTTTTTGCGATTTCCCCCGGAATGCATCTCACCTTTTAGATTGAATTGAAGTATTTATAGACAAACTCGTCGCTTAAAACGCTTTCCTACGGTCCGAGACGTTGCTGCACTTTACCGTTTGTAGTTCGGAAATACGCGTGTCCCATGCACATTTATTGTAAGAATACAGCCAGATTTGCTATAAGAAAGAATTCAATAAAATTACGCTCTAACTTGAATATATCAAGTGACGCACTGTTATTTGGTTTCTGACGCAGGTGTTACCACCACGTGTCCTGGTCTCAAGCTAAGCTTTTCCAACCCCAGAATCACACCGCCTCAGCAAAGCCGTGAGCGTCATGGCGTCTGCCGCTTACAAGGAACTGCGATCCCAGCAGGCCGACGTTCTGAGTCGTCTGCCCCAGAGCCTTCGCACCTGGACCGACGATCTACTCAAGCGACAGGCCAAGGAACTGCAGTTCGAGTTCCCGGACGATGTCACCAGACGCTACCTATACGAGTCGTGGGTGAAGTACTTCGGTGGCGAGGCGTGTGTCGGCGCGTCCCTCGACACGCTGGTCTTGAACTGCATCGTGTCAACGCCATCTCCCTCAAATCCCGCTGTACCTCTATTCACAAACATCGTCAAAGGTGGCACTCACAGGCAGCCTTCCAAGAGTAAGCCCACGAACACACGGGAGGCCACCCTAAAGCCTGCTTCTCCTGTTGGGACGGGCACCAAAGACGTTGCAGCAAGTAAAGACAATAGCAGTGTTGCCAGCAAGCAGCAGGACGCAACGCCGAAGGACGGTGAAGCGGGAAAAACGGAACGCACGGCAGCGAAGCCTGCTGGAAACGCACATGAAATCAAGGAAGGAGTAGTGGCGATGAAAGATGACTCAGAGAAAGTGCCTTCAAAAGAAATTTCATCGAAGGAGAAGACGGACGCCAAGAAAGATAGTACCGGCGACGTCCAAGATGTCGACAAAGTGTCCAAGACGTCAGCGGCTGAAGTAGCAACAGTAAAAATGGATGACGCGAAGAAGCCATTGATGACTACGGAGGTGAGTGGCACGAAAGCTTCCAAGGTTTCGACTTCAGAAAGTGACGAGAAAGAGAACCGACCTGCTACCGATATTTCTGGAGACGACACGTCCGTAGAAATGCGCAGAGGCCCAAAGAACAACGCACCGAATAAGGCTGTCCATAACAAGTTCAGTTTCTTCAAATGGCGCCCCTCTAGCTTTATTGAGCCCCGGAAGACGGGAATGGGTGGTGTCAAGTTCCGGAGGAGCTTGCTAGAAACCGGGAGCGCTCCCAGAGAACGCATCGTCACCCGTCAGCCATCCTTCACCGCTCCTAGCGCGCTCAAATTTCTCATCTACCTGTCGAAGCTTCTAGAAACAAGCAAGGAAAACCGCGAAGCCCTCGACGAAGCTGGAATGATCATTGGCTTCTGCTCCCTGCTTCTTTCTCTCGTGTCCTTCAAGACAAGGACACAGGTTGAATCGTACTTCCGTGACAGAATAGGTGGCGTCCTGTCAGTTGTCGTGCCCTCTGCTTCCTTCCGCGGCGTGATTCCGGTTCCCAACCGTCGTTTCCTGGAAGTCCTTCACGAGCAGCTGACCAGGGGCTCCCAGCTGCAGACGCAGATCAGCGTCCTGGCTGTCTCTCAATACCTCTACTTCCGGGAAGCCGGTGAAGGCAAGTTTCCAGAGCTGGACATGAGGTTCCTCAAGGAAGGGTACCTTAACCACACCATCGGAACCGGTCTTGGAACTCTGTCCCTTCTGCGAGCGCTTGAGGAGAAGACCAAGCTGAATCCAGCGGCCATCCTTAAGTTCCTCAATTCAGACGTGACGAGAGAGTCGTGCGAGCGTGTCGAAGAATTCCTCAAGCAGCAGACTTCCCTGGCTGGCAAGAAGACCGGCAGGGCGGGGAAACCGTCAGCCCAGTACACTTGGCCGTGGTGTCGCGTCGTCGATCAGAGGCAGCACTCGACCTTGATGACCCGAGCGAATGCGTTCTTTGCCGTGCGTGTCGTCTGCTGCCTAGCCCCTCCTCCCGAGGACCGGATGTGGAAGAGCGTCGAGTTTGTCCCCGAGGAAGTGAAGAAGCACGAGCGCGAGTGGGGCGACATGTTCCGACGGCACCTGAACGACGGAAGTATCCGTAAGGCGAGCGACTCAATGGTGAAGCATCGAGAGTGTGACTGGGCGAAGGCCCTCGACACCATGTACTTCGCCGAAGACTTCGAGCTGCTCTCGGGCGGCTCTTACAAGAAGCCGAAGTTGCAGAACGAGGTCGATAGTTGCGAGGCAGATGGAAAGAAGAGTGCTTCCTCGTAATTCTTCGTTAGATGGCATATCGACTAATATCAGTGAAGGGTTGAGTCAGAGATGTTTGGTCATATATTAGCTACAAAACTCCGGTCAAAAACCCACAAATCTCGTGCGACAATAGATTGGAGACACTAGAGGGCAGAATAAGCGTCACTTTATAGTCCTATGTGGGTGGCTGCTCGCGCCATCCTGCAGATTTATAACAGTTATTCAGCTCCAAAGTACATATTTGAAGGATGTCTCACAAATTTGAGGCCAGTACGAGTGCATTATTTTGAAATGCTCTCAACGCGGGTAGTTTCGCGTTTGGGATGATCAAACAGCTTTGGTAATGAGTTTCTGCTGGCATGTGAGTCTAAGAAGGCCCTGTGGTCTTTCCGAGCCGTCTGGTGACATCCCAGTGTTTTGAGCATCGTGTCGGTTGGGCAAACATTCCCTTCCCTGTTGTGTGCCTTTGGTGAGCACTCGCACGCGCCCATCTTCCACGCGATGAGCGCGCGCGACCTTTGTCTTTGCTGTCCCTGCACTTTGTAAGTTAATTCTGGGTAGCCCATGGAAGATGTAGAATACCAGGCGAGATATCCACACGAACCCCGTCACATGTTCCGCAACAGTGAGGAAAATATGTCAAGGGGGATTATCTTTGGTGATCCTTTGCCCTCATTTATAAAAACTGCCACATGGAACTCCCTACTGGTGATTCTTTCTTCTATGAATTGTGCACATTCCAGCAGCATTGCATATTGATTTCACCTGATTTGTAGCATGCATGTAAAACCTCGCGTCTTTTGATTGTATGTGGCGTATTCAGAAAGACTTGCCGTCCGCGAAGGTTCTAGTGTGACTTGCCTCAGGTTTCCTTTCCTCTACCCTTGCTTCTGATTGTCTTTCACGTGTAGTGTGACGCAGTTAGGCCTCTTGCCTTTTGTTTTTGCTCACTTTGGTATCTGCGGTCTGTCAAGCCAGCCACAGCCAGCCCCAGTCAGTCCCAGTTTTTATGTCCCGTCAAGTTCTCGCGTGAAGTAGGATTGGCTGTCAAGAGTTTGCTTTTTGTTCAGTTTCTGCACGCTGACCGGAAAGGAAGCCAAACACACTGGTACGAGGTTTCTATAGGGTCGTAGGGATCTTCACTCTGCTTCTTAGGCGGCACACTGTCTTTGCAGACATATTGTCTTAAAACTGACTGAATGCATATGACATCACTGCTCATGTGAGCGGCGTTAGCCCAAGTGAAAGCACACGGCTTGCTTTCTTTTTTGTATCCGTTGCATCGCAAGATCCGCAGCATATCTTCATTCACGAAGTTGCTTGAAGCACAGTGGCGTAACTCTCCGACATATTGCTTTTGGCGAGCATTACTTTAGCACGCGAGAAAAGCATTCGAACGACAGGGCCCATATTACTCCGCCGCTGGATGTGGCCTAATAACTTTCCAGGGTATAGTCAGAGAAATCTGCGTGTCCTCACATGCGCAAGTTTTGAATATGGAACGGAGGAGCTAAACATGGCCGCATGTGAACGCCACTATGCAGCAGCGAGTTTCGAGTGCCTCTAGGAAACACTATAGCGAGACGGGAGGGGAGCCTCAATCCGCTGATAAACGTTGCGACGAAAGGACTCGTCCGCTATTGGCCTAGACGAACAGATTATCATCTTGTTAGAACGTTGTTCAGTCAGCGGAGTGAGGCTTCATTCTGCCTTCTTCAAGTTGGTGCTGTCCAAAATTAGATTTTCTGATTCCCTGCTCTGTATCTCTCACGATGTATACCTACCGAGGAATTGCAGTGCTTCTTCTCTTTTACCCGCACCGTTGGTCCAAAAGGGGTTGGCTATACAGGGTACATGTGGTATTGCACTGGGCTTGCGATTTAGAAGATACAGTGTCGTTTTCGTGAGCAATTAATTCTTATTCTCGTGTAAATGACGTTTGGTTAAGAGATGCATAGTGGTGCGAGTCATGTGACACAGGCAGCGCAGCCTGCAATAGTGAATAACTTGCAGCGGGACTTCGGCACTGTGCGGTAACTGCGGCGCGCTGAAGTGAGAGTACTGTAGAGCAGTGTGTTTTGTGACGTTCCGTAGGTGCCTTTACAACTTACGCGAGTAACAGAGTTCCTAGTCTATGCATATATCAAACCCTTAACACTATTTCGTACAGGAAACGATCGACAGTAGAGAAACTTACACAGGGTGTAACACCACAGTACGAGTGTATACCTGAAGCTTATAGTGATGCGTCAAATATTTTTATATGGTGCTCTTACTAACAGAACGATGCCTAAGAACTGAGTTTGGTGTACTGGCGCGATTTTTAAGACGCTGGTTGTTTTATCGAATGCTACACGATGCCTCTTCCGGCACCCTCCCTTACTAAATTCTGTTTTCCCGCCTTTTTAGGCACCGTCAGCTCACCGGGAAGAGTCAACGTTTGAGGGGCTCAAATGTCTGTTTCTCGGTAGCCGGTGTTTTAGAAATTAGGAGCTCGAGTTCAACGCTTCTTCGCCCGCTTTGTTGTTTAAAGGTCGTTTCTTTCGGCAGACTGCTGCTGCGCCAGCCGCCATTGGTCGAAACGTCGCCTAGGCAGACACTTGCAAAGCATATGGGACGAGGAGCCTACAGCTCATAATCTCCGAGACCGTAGCATATTCCGTTCACGAAAGTGCTGCATTCTGTGGTAGCGAGATATTGCTCACAATGAGAGGTAACAGCAGAATGCTCTTGTTATAACGATAATGTTTGGTGTGAAGCTGTACCGCGCCTTAAATATTTCCCCAAGGTTCCTAGATCGCTTTACTGCGATAACCGCGTTTTGCTGAAACAGTTCCTCCGTGAAACATTCTTTTCCTGATAATATTGACGGGTCCAGGCCACAGCGTCCAGCGTGTTTCGAAGCGGGAGCAGATTAAGAAGCTTTGCGTTCATTCAATAAGCTGGTGTAATATTTCCCGTTCTAATGAACATATTATACATTAATTGTCATTAATATTTAACCTGCCTTTAATTTCCTACGAAGCGACGTCAGATCGAGTGGCGTAGTGTACGACCTGTGTCTTTCGTTATTTAACCAGATATCAGTAACTGAAATTTTAACGTACTTTCAATTTCATTCCAACTGTATTTCCTTCCATCCGCTCCCACCGCGTGCCTTCGTTATGTTGGAAGTGCCATATACACTATTCTGTACAGGGCTCGTGTATGCTTTGTATACACGGTGTTTACTCTAGTTACTGGTCGTCAGCTTGGGGCGCCAGATGCAATAAAAGATGGTATTTTCTCACTGTGTGGTGTCTGTTTCTCAGCATGACAGAGTGCAAGATCTGGATACATCCCAGGAGCTGCCGTATAAACAGATATGCTGCCGACTGAGCTCTTGATAAAGTGGCTCCGAACCACCGCTTGCCGAAGCTCCCGTCCATTAAGTGCAGTGAATTTATAGGAGCAACCCTTAGCACTGTTTTGACGCCCAGTTTGGAGCCTCAAGCTCTATTGTATGGTAAGTATAACTTTAATGAAATGACTGCAAACGACGGTTTAATGCGTCGTGACGCTGGCCGGGGTTATGCCCTACTCTGCATTACCTCATTTCGGCCCGTTTGTGGTAGGCCGTGAGGCTTGTGCTTTTCGAGCGCACCCCGGGCCTGCTGGACGACCCATAGTTGACTGTCCTTGTCTGTACTTTCCCAGTCGGAAAAAACTACAGAAAATTTTCTGATGTTACAACAGAATTTCTGTGCGGTTTTTGACGGGAAACCTGTTGTGACAATAGAACATTCTGTAGTAGCATTATATATTTCTGTAGTTACAACAGAAAAGTGCTACAGAACTACAGACAGCAGAAATATACTACAGAAAAACTACAGAACTACAGAAAAGTCTGATGGTTACGACAGAACTACAGGATATTTTGTCGTATTTTTGACAGAGTTCTGTAGTTTTTTCGACTGGGAATTTGCACAGCATTTTGAAGTTCGGGCGGGTATGTCTTGGGTGTAGCTTCGGCAGGGAACCTGGCACAGTCCCACATGATGTGCCATTGGTCCGCCGGACCCACTTCACATATACACTGCACACAGCACTCGTGTAGATGTCTGGGTGAAAGACTTGTAGCACTGCCGGGGCAAGAACTGACCTGGTTCGTATTCACCATAGGATGACCGCCTCCTCCCGACTAAGTGCCGGGTGAGGAGGCGGCATTGTCCGTCGAGTAACTTCCTCGTAACTGGTCATTCGGTCCTTTGTTTCAAACCGCGGAGCGGTCACTCTCGGGGGCGTGGAGGTGTAATGTCTCGTGTCTCATAGCCTCGGTGCAGTTATCCATGCAAGCTTGGAAGATGGTTTGGTTCGGTTTTGTTTAACGTCCCAAAGTGACTTCGGCTACAGCGAAGCTGTAGTGGAAGGCTGTAGAAATTTCGACTACCCGAGGTCCTTAACGTGCACTGATATAGCACAGTACACGGGGCGTTTCTCCTCCATCGAAACGCGGCCGCCGTGGCAGGGATCGATAATGTCTGATGATGGATGAATCACGCAGTGCTATGCTGTAGGCGGACCTGGAACGGAGAGAAACAAACAGAAATAGGTGAAAAATAAGTTTGCACTGTTAAGACTTTCTTTTACTACTGCTTCTTTTACAGCCAACATTTACTATTCATTTCTCTTGTAAATCTGCTTTGTTCTGCACGTAAAGCCGTCATGTACTCAATTACTCCTCTATTTTCAAGATCTAGTTCCCAATTTTTTAGCGACTTCTGTTTTCTTTTACTTTCGTTATTGCGATACCTTTTTAATCCTTTCAACGTGACTGACCGCCGAATCTAGGAAAGGCGAAGAGGAGGCTGTAAACACGGTGGCACAAGAACTTGCGTTGTCCCTATTCTGTATTGTTTCGCGCTCCCTTCTCAGGAAGCTACCCTCGATAAAGTACGTGAGTTTGCATGCATGGGCGCTCCTGTCCTTATACATACGCACATGTATATTACGCCTCTGCCTCATAATTTATAGTGTCCATCCTATAGTTTCTTTTACAGGTACGGTATAGCTGTCAATCTTCCTGAGAGCTACGCCCGGTACTTGAGAAACGTATCTTAGTTCTTGCCTAGCGTCATGCGGGTGCGGTTGCCATGGAGACCACCGCCGCTAGTTAGTGGTAGATAGTGCATCGATAATGATAGTGGTATAGTTATAGTGACAATGATTATGATAGTGATGACTGTGACGCCATGACAAGTAGTGACGTCATGACCGGATGTGACGTCACACCCGGCCATGTGTGATAAGAACTTATGTCACGATGACGTCAGATTCGGTCTTGACGTCATTCACGCATATACGAAGCTGACTCCGCCTGGCATCCGATCCTGGCATCCTTGCTGCGCACGCCTTTCATCATGACCATGCACGCTTTTGACGATTCTGGCAGCCGAGGGCCTTTGATGCTGCATTCAAAGAATTGCTTAGGCCTACTTGCCATCTTTACCGTCGGAAAGCATGCATGGGAACTCAAGGAACTGTTATGAGAAGCGCGCCGTCGCGTCATATTTAATTCTGCATTCATGGCGAAGCTTGTTTTGTATGCCGCAATTTTAACACATTAAATAACTTTTATAACCATTTCTCATCTTTGCACTGCGTTTTGGCTGTATAGGGGGTAGGGGGAAGGGGGTACGCGCTGCGGTGAAACCCGGCTCACCCTAATGCAGAACCTTGCGCACGTTAATGCACCTGAATAACATTCTAGGTTGTCTGCAGGTAAACAGAGGAGTTTCATTCTCTACGCACTGGTATGTCACCGCTGTTGAAGATTTCCGTTGAATACAAACCATTAGTACAACCTCGTACAGTGAATACGACGAGGCTGCCGCTTCATGCGGTTTTTATGAAGCTTCACCGGCAGACTAACAGATGGCGCGACCAGCGTGCGCGCGTGGAACCTTCGCAAGGCGCCGGGATAGCAGTCTGAAAACAACGTACTAATAATGCGCTGTACTGAAAACAAAGTGACCTTGCGGGGTGTTTGTGAACAGTGAGAGACTCCTTAAGAAGACGTCCACAGTTTAGAGTTTCTGCACAGTTCGATCAGGCAAATACGGGAGAATGCAGGAGAAAGGACCTCAGTGCACGCAGATTAGAGGTCCAAACTCCTATTGCTATAATGCGGACCGCATTGGGGAAAATTGTTCTCTTGCAGGCCAGGAGCTAGAAAAAAAAAAAAAAGAATTAGAAACAACAAAAATAAAACAATAAATAGCCATGAAACGTTAAAAGGACATACGCCTCATTCACAGTGCACACTCTCCCCTTCTAGCGGCGCGTGCTCCCTTTTGCCTAAGCGCAGGACGAGAGCTTTTAAATGGCCAGGGGAGAGATAGCAATCGCTAATACGAAACCCATTTACTCTAAAAAAAAAGTACTTGGGGATAAAAGAGACGGCGGATTGTCCGTCTCTACTTGAAGGCAGCTGAAACCCGTTTGAAGGTAACGAAGATTAAATTACTATTGCAACTTTTCATTTCCACAGAAAACGCGCACCGTGTGGGGATGAGGCCTTTTAGCTGAATTTAAATGGTAAACGGGTGACGTGGTAAAGTTGACTCTGAAAATGGCACGTGCTTTCGTAACAGAGGCTGAAATTGTCTGAACCAGCGGAACGCATCAGACAGCTCAGCGTGCTTGAAATCCTTATTTAGATCAACAAGCAGGATTTCCGAGTCGGAAGGTGGAGTTACCCCTCCCCCCTCTCTCCCGTTCGTGCTCTGTTTAATTTTTGGCAAACGCTTCAATCCTAGGACGTTAGTACGGCTGAGCCAGTTAGCTTCGTTTCCAGTGTTTCATTTGAGTAACCTAAACCGATCGATGGCAGAGAGGGCGGCAAGATGGGGTTCTTGTCGAACACAGAGCAATAATGATAAAGGGCTAAGGGGAAGGCTCAGTGCAATAGCAACACCTCAACAGGGAGAGTTGCCTTCGTTTGGGCAAAGCTTTCATTGCTGGCGGAGTTTAAATAAGGCTTTCTCTATGAGGAGGAAGACCACATGAGGGGGAGGAGGGTGTGGTGTGAGAAGGGTAATGGGATGTAAATCGTGACTGGAGCAGCGAGAGGTAGAATGCTGCTGCAGAGAATTAGACAGGTTAACCTGAAAAACTGTGGCGAAGCAGGCATTACATAAGCAGGAAACACGAAAACAAATATGTTTGCTGCAGGAGCTGCAGTTTTCGGTTCAGGTCTTAAAAACTAGATGAATGTGCGCGAAATTAGCTTTCTTTTGAATTCGGTTTTATATTAAAAGAGTACGTATCCTCCAGATATACTATCTGTAATCGGGGAAGAAAGCACCCAGAATTCGTCTTAGGAATCGATCGAAGCTCATTGCTAGCGATTAGACGGTTTCTGGAGACCAGACCAATTTAGAAGAGAAAGTCGGGCTCGCGTGCTGTGACGTGAGCTAGTGAAATAAACTGATCGCTACAGAACACATCACTTGTACGCCAACATCGCTTTGATCGTGTCTTGGAAACATCTGTGGTACGCCCCTGATTCTCGCTGTTCGATGGTCTCGGCAGCCTGTCTGGCGTGGATGCTGTCTCTATCTTCAGCGATAGTGGCTTCCTCTACGCCACGCCGTCACTTTTGCAAAATGCGAGAGTATGTTGCAGTGTTAACTTGGTAAAGACGATGATGTTTGCTACACAGCGCGAGACTGTTGCACTTTTATACGAGGCGTGATCGGCTGCGGCATAGCGATTCCACTTCCGGTCACCACCGTGTCTGGACATGTTATCATGTTATCATGAGCTCCGTCGAAGTGGTTTCAGGGGACGTGTCTGGCAGAGGTAACGGATTCTGCCGTCATGGAAGGCGAGTACCGGATTATTCTGCAAAGTCTGCTTTCCAGTAGGTTGATTTTGAACACTGCTTCCGCACGCAGATGTGAGAGCAAGGCATCAGGGGCGCGCTGTCAAGTTTGAATTTGCTTCCAGAGGAGCATATAAAATGAACCACGTGTGGGCAATTACATTTAGAAATGCCGAAGGATTAGAATGACTGCTTGTGAGAAACTAAAGGGGAAATATTGGCGCTACGTTGTTATCGACCCGCCAAACAAGGAGGTGTGTCTCAAGCTGCATTGGCTTTTGCACACTGTGCCTGATGACGATGTGCGGGCCGCGTTACTCTGCTACAGAAGACTGACCGACGTGGACAACGAACGCTGGCGTGTGCATGGTGTGTCAAACAAATGCTCCGCCGCACACATGGTGATTCTTCAGCTCAAGGCGGATGTGAAGATCATGGCGACATTCCTCATTAGACGAAAGTTCTAGAGCAGCTGGCCCTCGTGGTCGTGCTCGGCATAGCACCGCACCGGCGTGCTTGGGCGTGTAAAACGCAATGTATGGTTACACACGGAAGCGTTAAGAGCCTTTGAATAAAAACGAGTCGTCGGAGATCCTCGATCATGGATGAGGACGACGTAGAGGAAGCAGCAACCCCAGGCCTGGAGACGCTCTTAACAGAAATGGGCATGGGCTAAGGGTAACAGATTGGATTCCAAGGGAAGGAAAGCGTAGCAGGGGGCGGCAGAAAGTTAGGTGGGCGGATGAGGTGAAGAAGTTCGCAGGGGTCAAGTGGATGCAGCTAGCACAGAACCGGGTTAATTGGAGAAATATGGGAGAGGCCTTCGCCCTGCAGTGGGTATAGTCAGGCTGATGATGATAATGATGTATGTATGTATGTATGTATGTATGTATGTATGTATGTATGTATGTATGTATGTATGTATGTATGTATGTATGTACGTATGTATGTATGTATGTATGTATGTATGTATGTATGTATGTATGTATGTATGTATGTATGTATGTATGTATGTATGTATGTATGTACAGTCGTGAGCAAAAGTGGAGAGACCATGCGCTTTGAGAAAACTACCCGCCAGCTTTTCCTGACAGTGAAACAGTTATTTCTGAGAAATGCATTAGGTACCATGCATAATATATACTTGCCTTCTTGCCCAAGCAATGTTCTCTGGCACATCATTTAATACATCAAAAAAGCAATCGTAGCAGTTAGCGTGGTCTCTCCACTTTTGCTCACGACTGTACGTACGCATGCATGCATGCATGCATGCATACATACAAACGTACATACATACATACATACATACATACATACATACATACATACATACATACATACATACATACATACATACATACATACATACATACATACATACATACATACATACATACATACATACATACATACATACATACATACATACATACATACATACATACATACATACATACATACATGCACTCATAGCCTGAGTCGCTTTGGGACTTTAAACCCCACAAACCAAACCATTCATTCGTTCATTTACCCACTTACCTACCCTTCCATGCGTATATACCAGGGTCAGCTCAGAACAACTGTGAAAGGTACAGTCAAATACTACACTTACTATTTACTTTTTCGGAAAATTGGCTTCGTTCATATTGGTTTCTGTTATAAGCGAATAGCGTCTCTTGTTCAAATGTCCATTCCGTAAGTACTAAGAAATATTAGCCAGAATATTTTCTTATAGTCTTCAGCTTTGCTTTGAAATAAAAATTACAAACGAAGCTCGAACCAGCTGAGCGTCAAAGCATGTCCATACATGTCATTCGAGGCTCTGTATCTGTTGCACGCAAGTGTCATTGTTCGCAACTGGTGAAAAGCAATCGAAGGCTTTTCTGAAGCCTGGGGTATCCATCACAAACGCCACATCTGCCATTGCCTGGTTCTCTGATTTGCTGCCACCAATCAGACGCAAACAGGCCACGAAGTAGATATAGCGCATATAAAATGCCTTGCTCGTCGATGCCTCCCACAAGCTCCAGACCAGGACAGGCTTGTACCACGTGCTGTCCCGAGCAGCCCAAGCCGCTGTCTGCAGACTTAGCGCAGGGTAGCGAAAGGTGCTGGCTGTCCCTGAAGCGCAGTTCCGCAGCTTGGCCAGTTTTTCCTGTGACGCTGTAGACCAGGTGCTGTCCTCGAGGACAATCTTCCACAAGGTGTCGGCAACTGCAGGGCCAACGGCCGCACATCGCTCAAAGTGCGCTTCCTGCTTATCAGTGGACACCAACCCCATGAGGACTGGCGCAATGATCAGGTGACCTTGGATCACGATGACGTATTCATCGTAAGGGTTCATATTCATGATATTTACGACGTCCAGCCTGACGTTGATGTCTGACAACCGCAGCTGAAGGTCCCATGCATCCTTCTTCAGATGGTTGCTGAACAGATTACTGGAGATGTTGGACATGGACTTTAAGAGCTGAGCCACATAAGAGGGTACAACAACCCTGAGCCCCGAGATGGTGTTTGAAATTCTAGTATTGTCATCTGAGTCTGTCAAACGCGATAACTTTTCGAGCATGACGGACTTGATACGCTCGACTGTGGCTACCACAAGTCGGTCTTTAACCGGATTGCTGAGTTTCTTGGCATAGTGAACAAAAATTAAAATCCGGAAGGTCTTCACGTAATCAACGCAGCTGTTAAATAGCTCATGAGTTTTGAGGTTATTCATTTCTAATAGCTTCTTGGAAAACGACACAGCCGTTTCGAAAAGGACGTAGGAGATTGCCTTCGGCTGATTAGCTGGCTCGACTAAAAAGTGCACTATTTCCTTGAGTAATTCGAAAGATCGCACTACGACCCTGGTATTTTTTGGGAACGTGTGGATTTTGTCTAGAACGCGTTGGAAAGTACTAGACGCTCCTTGTGGGACGAACTCTTCGAGGAGTGGAAGGTTCCCGACAACCTCAGGCTCCACATTACCTAAAGGAGAAATGTTGGTCACAATGGTAAGTACTTCCTTTATCGACAGGTTAAAACTGCCCTCCTCGTTCAAAGGTACCAGCAAACGCTCCAGAGCTGCTCTTTTGGATCCCTTGTAGTCTTCCAACACAAAATTGACGACGCTTGAGGTTCTTGGTTTCAAAGTGAGCTGGTATTTATCTTCTGTCCGTTCCGCCTTGATGAAGACAGGTCGAAAGACACCGTAGGTCAGCGAGAGGGTTAGGACAAGCAGAAGGTTGTCGTCGATCCGATAAGGTGGGACGACGAGTGACGAGACGACTTCCAGAATGCCATGTACCAGGATGTTTTCTATTGGTTCGGTCGACCCCACGGCAGAGATGCAAGACATGTATATCTTGTGGAGGGTGCGGCCAGACTCACTCTGGTCGGTTCCTTGGAGTACGGATGAGAAGGCGTTCTTCATGGTGAAACTCGGTGTGGAGTCGGCACTTTGCTGCTTCCAGCGGTAACAGACGTACTGGAACGGCTCCCGGCACGGGTCCAATGTCAAGTTTACCATGGGTATCAGAGGATCCAGGAGCTCGGGGCAACAGAATCCACGCGGTTCCTTCGTGTCGCTGCCTCGCCGGCGTGGTCGGAAAACGAAGATTGCGAAGAAGGCAGCAAATGCAAGGACAAGCAAGATACACATAATGGCCGCGTACAAGCCGCGGTGCGTTCTGTACTGCGGTAATGGGACTGATCGCATTTGTTGTTGTTGTTCTCCTCTAATGTGATGGCACATACCCACACAGGGGGATCGGCCAAGAATTGGGGTGCAGAGATATTAGATTTTGAGATGTATAACTACATCGTGAAAAAAAAAAATAATAATAATAAATGCTAGGGAATAGAAAAGGAAATGTAGATATGATAAACCAAAATATATAATAGTAAATACTAACGCACGCAGTAAGAGAATAGTAAGATTTATATGTACAGAATAAAACTTCAAAGCATATTAGTCAGGTAGACGTTTTGTTTCTATTAAGAAGTTTTGAATGGCGTTGAAAACATACCTGTGGCTGTACCCAAGCATGGTGGCACCGAACGATAATAAAATTTGGCTGCTCAAATTAAGACCCAGCTGTTGTAACGGCTTCTCTAAGTACCGTTTTCTCATCATGGTAAAACGGCGGCAAAATATCAAGAAATGGTCTATTGTTTCCGGTTCCCCGCAGAATGCGCAGACAGGAGAAAGCGCCAAACCAGACCTGTGCATATAGAAATTTAGGGGCGGAATACGACAGCGTAGCCTTGTTAGAGAGACCTCAGTCTGCCTTGATTGACATGATTTCCTATTCCACGAATACTTGAGGTGCAGGAAGTCATCCGAGGATAAAATAGATCCAGACTGCGTGCTTAATAAGGCACGCCGCCGAAATCTTGCTGCTGTTATGTACGCTGTTGCCGGGAGGATGGGCAATACAGGGCCGTTCAGAGAATCTTTGGCTAGTCTGTCTGCAATCTCATTGGCTGTCACATTGCTGTGTCCTGGTACCCACACTATATGTATGAGCCTCAAATGTGAGGGGAGCAATGAAAGAAAGGTGTTTAAAATTTGCGAATCCATATTCGAAGAAAGCGACAAGCACAAAGAATAAGAGTCTGTAATTACAGCCACTGTTGAGTATGTTGTGTCTAGTTTGCGCAGAGCAAGCACCACCGCCAGCAACTCCGCCTGGAAAATTGGAGTAAAATCCGGAAGACGGACTGAAAAAGCCCAGTCTAAAAGCGGACAGTATATTCCAACGCCGGCTTTTTCATTAAATTGAGAAGCATCCGTTGCTATTGTTATGCTAACGGGAAGACTTTGTAAATGATCTTCTAATAATCCATTTAAAATGTGAGGTGCTAAGTGTTTCGCATTATTTGGGAAAATGTCATCAAAGATAATTTGAACCGACGATGCACTTACTTTTGTTGGAAAGATGTTAGAAAGGACTACGTGCAAAGGTTGTAACAGATTTTGCACTAGAATTACCTGCGGGGTATGAAACCGAGGCCATACGACTCCAAAAAAGGAGTCTGGCTCGCAACAAAAAATTGATATGGAGCGGTGGAATTGTGATTCATATATTTTCAGATACGTCTGGACAGTCAAGAATTGTAATCTAGTTATTAACGGTGGTATTCGGGCTTCAAGGTATAATACATTATTAGCCACGAATTTGGGGAGCCCAAGGCATAATCTAAGCGCTTCCCGCTCTAAAAGAACAAGCGGACGAATTTTGTAAGCAGGTGAACCAGAAAATAACACAGATCCAAATTCTATAATTGGGCGGACATACATAACATAAATCATTAATAGTGCGTCTCGCCGCATCCCAGACCTTGGACTGCTTAACCTGCGCAACATACCCACAGCACGTGCCCCCTTCGCTGCAACATGTTCAATGTGATCCCTCCATGCCAGATGGTCATCGTAAATCACCCCTAGATATTTCAAAGACTTAACTTGAGGAATCATTTCCTGCTTAAATGTTAGAGCAAGAGTTACCGGATCCTGAATTTGGAAAACAAGGAACGCGCACTTCGATACAGTGTGTCACACCTTCTTCTTCTTCCAATCGGCGCTCCGAATTTGATCGGGGCTCCGAAATTGAGAAAAACGTGTCGGAAATAATACGCACAGGATTTGATACGTAAATGTGACGTAGACGTTCTTTGTACAGCGTTCATGACGGCCATACCCTTTCACATCCGATTTGGTAATAATAATAATTGGTTCACAGGAAGGGAGGAGGAGGAAAAAACTTTATTTGCAGAAGAATTCGAGGCATGCAGGCCTCCTGGGTCTCCGCACGACCCCACTCACGATGTAAACGTTCATATTATGTTTATCCATGACGTAAGCGGCCCGGCTGACGACGATCTTCTGCCTGGCCGGGTCCGCTGATCGCAGTGAGGTCTCCCAGTCCTCCCAGGTTCGGAGAGGCACCGGCCCGGCGGGGGGAGGAGACACAGGGCAGGATAAAAGAATGTGGGTAAGAGTGGCCTTGGGGTGGCAGCACAAAGTGCACATGGGGGATACCGGCTTAAATTTAGAAAGTAGAGCTGGTGTCGGTAGAGTTCGTGTCTGCAGACGACGCCAAATTGACTGCTCTCTGATAGTGAGGGATGAGTGTGGGGTGACGGATAGATGAGGCGCTCAGCACGGGAGTTTGCGGTGAACTCAGCAAACGAGTGCATACGATCCTTCGAGAAATCCCCCACGAGGTCCGCCTGTGCCCGGTTTCTAGACCCTCGGGCTAAGGAGTCGGCAGCCTCGTTGCCGGGATTTCCCGAGTGCGCAGGCACCCAGATGAGCTCAATCTGTCGGGGGAGGTGGGAGGTGGGCATGTGCAGCAAGCGGTGTGCCGGAGGATGAACCCGGCCCCTGGCATAATTTAGAATGGCAGTTTTTGAATCACTGAGTATATAACTGGCATCGGTGTATGCCTCCATCGAAACGCAGCCGCCGAGGTCGCCGGTACTGGGCCTTGCCAATACGGAAGGGGTACCGATGGCCACATCATATTCCGGGGTTTCCACCAATCACATTGCTCGAGGTCGGGGAGATAGCGACACTTTCGATAACGACGCAGACGCGGAATACGGGCCCAGGTGTCCACAGAAACAAGTGCGACAGATACTGCGCCTTTCCCTTCCTGTGATTCGCGCAACGAGATGCGGGTCACAGGAAGGGAAAGGCGCAGTATCTGTCGCACTTGTTTCTGTGGACACCTGGGCCCGTATTCCGCGTTTGCGTCGTTATCGAAAGTGTCGCTATCTCCCCGACCTCGAGCAATGTGATTGGTGGAAACCCCGGAATATGATGTGGCCATCGGTACCCCTTCCGTATTGGCAAGGCCCAGTACCGGCGACCTCGGCGGCTGCGTTTCGATGGAGGCGAAACGAAGTGGCATCTGTGTGCTGTGCGATGTCAGCGCACGTTAAAGATCCCCAGGTGGTCGAAATTACTCCGTAGCCCTCCACTACGGCTCCTCTTTCTCTCTTTCCACTTTCACTCCGATCTTCCTTCCTTTCCTTACGGCGCGGTTGCGGTGTCCACAGAAAACAAGTGAGACAGTTACCGCGCCTTTCCCTTCCTATAAATAAATCAAAGCACCGGCGTTTCGACCAATCAGATGACTCGAGGTCACGTGAGATAGCGACACTTCGATAACGACGCAAACTCTGAATACTGATTTATTTATAGGAAGGGAAAGGCGCGGTAACTGTCTCACTTGTTTTTCCGTGGACACCGCAACCGCGCCGTAAGGGAAGGGATGAAGATGGGAGTGAAAGTCGAAAGAGAGAAAGAGGAGCCGTAGTGGAGGGCTACGGAGTAATTTCGACCACCTGGGGATCTTTAACGTGCGCTGACATCGCACAGCACACGGACGCCTCTTCGTTTCGCCTCCATCGAAACGCAGCCGCCGAGGTCGGGTTCGAACCCGGGTACTCCGGCACAGTAGTCGGGCGTCTTACCGCTGCACCACCCCGGCGGGGCGGGTCCTGAACCGCGCCGTAACGGAAGGGAGGAAGGTGGGAGTAGAAGTGGAAAGAGAGAAAGGGGAGTTGTAGTGGAGGGCTACGGAGTAAATTCGACCACCTGGGGATTGGCCGAGGCGGGATGCGTCCCTGCCATCTGCAATGCCACGCTTGAATGCGCGCCAAGGAACGACACGCGACAGGAGCGATGGTGTATACCGTCCAAACGCACACGTGTCGCAGAAAATGTGACAGATACTGCGCCTTTCCTTTCCTGTAAACCAATTATAATCATATGTATCACTGCAACAAATGCCAAGAGGCTAACGATGGGAGGCAAATTATAGAATAGGAAGGGTAGGCTTTCGCCATTCTCCTCTTAAGAGACATCTAAGAGACCCTCTAATGTTTTCTCTTCTGTCCATACGAGACAGCGGAGGTGGCTCAGCTACAGAGCCAGTAGCAGGCCCGTGCATTTTCTTTTCCTTCTTCCTTCAGTCGCAACAACAACCATCGAAACGCAGCCTCAGGTGGGTCGGAACAAGGAAATAAAATTTCCACTCTGCGGCACCAGCCATGGCTTGTTATCAAAAGCTATACAAGGGGCGCGCGATGTACAGTGCTCCTGGTTGGGGTGTTCTGCCCTGATGGGGCTGGTGCAGGTGGGTCACCGCTGCTTGCGGCGGGGGCTGGCCTGGCACCAAATTTTTACCTGTTGTAGGCCGTCATTGCACACGCCACCGCTGGTGGTGGACGACGGCTGTTGTTGCGGCGCGCGTCTTTCTTTCCCTCTTTCTTTTCTTTCTTCTCTATATTCTCTTCTATTTGCACGAGGCAGCGGAGGTGGCTCAGCTACAGAGCCAGTAGCAGGCCCGTGCATTTTCTTTTCCTTCTTCCTTCAGCCACAACAACGATGTACAGTGCGCATCATCAATGCTCAGGCTTTCGCATTTCCCCAGTGTAGTTTATCGTCGGGAAGTAACATATTAAAAAAGAAAGAGAAATGGTGCTCTGAAATAAACATGAGAAAGGCAAAGGCTCATATGACTAACCCTTTCCGCGGGAGAGCAGCACCTAGACGGGGAGAAAGGGCTCCGAATGGTGCTGCCGGAAGATGGACTTGGCGCCCGAAACGACGGGCCTCACGCAGACCCAGAGGCCTAACGCAATCGTGTATATATATATCCTGCTATATCCGGGGTGTATATCCGGTTGCGGCAGATATTTGAAAATAAAGCTATGTCCAACGCAAGAGACACGAATAATCGAAACAAATAAAATTATTTATGATAAGAACTGTCCTCTCCACATAGCATACAACTTGTGTCAAATGTACTCATGAACGACGTCTGGCAGTGGCTTCGTCAACCTTCAACTCTCTGCCGATGGCTCCTATCGACTTGCCACGGACTTCATGGATGAATTCTGACGTGCTAAAGGCATCACGACGCCGTTAATATAATTTTAATTGGTTTACAGGGTCCACATAACCCCTGCAGCAAGCAATTTATTCCGAACTTTGAACACGAATGATCTAGCATCCTTCAAGAATATTAAGGCGAAATGCTTTAATGCCTCATTGTTGTTGTTGTTGTGGCTGTAGGAAGAAGGACAAGAAAATGCACGGGCCTGCTACTGGCTCTGTAGCTGAGCCACCTCCGCTGCCTCGTGCGGACATAACTGAAAATAGAGAAGAAAGAAAGAAAAAGAAGAGGGAGAGAGAAAGACCGATAGACACCAAACGGCAAACGGTACTGCGGTGCGTTTAGTGCGTGGCCTTAGTGTCGCGCGCGCACACACACACACACACACACACACACACACACACACACACACACACACACACACACACACACACACACACACACACACACACACACACACACACACACACACACACACACACACACACACACACACACACACACACACACACACACACACACACACACACACACACACACACACACACACACACACACACACACACACACACACACACACACACACACACACACACACACGTAATGTAAGATGCGCTAGTTGCTACTCGAGCTTCCGTCCATGCGGCGATGACAAGACAGTGGACAGACTATATTTTCAAGCGCTTGTAATTTGAGGATTAACTATAGGCTGCAAGTAACTGACTTTTTTTAATCGTTTTATCCGAAATGTCACTGCGGAGTGGCAATTTATGGAAGAAATTGTGACGTGAGTGCAATGGCGTAATGCTTTACTTGTTGCCATTTTTGTAAAAATGGCGAAACTAAAATAACCTACTTTTCCAAATGATAGTATTCCTAGGCATGCGTAGTTACCCTTGCCCAATAGGTTGTATACCGTTTTTTAAGATTTTAAAGTAATGAATCCGCGATGTTGGTTCAGTACGTATGGTTCGAACCAGGCCGCGGCGGCCGCTCTTTGTGGAGGTGAAATGCAAGCTGCCGGCTCTGCGATATCTGTGCACTTTATAAAGAACCCCAGCAGATAAAAAAAAATATGCGGAGCCCTCCACTCCGGCGTTCCTCATAGTCCGAGTTGGTTTGGGGCATTAAGCGCCATGAACCAAACCTGGCCAAACCAATTCAGAACACTAAAACCTGACAAACATATAAAGGCGATATCGTTACTGTTATGCTTGAATGTAATATTTCATGATCTGAGCTAGGTCTGCTACGTGCTAAAGTCCATTTAAGGCTGAATCGCATGCACGCGAAAACTCACGCGAACGCGAACGCGACGGCGGCACGCGTCGCGCGAAGGCTTCGCGCGAACAGAAATGCATGTGTCGCTTGGCTCGTCGCTCGGATTTGCCGAAATAGAAAATTTCGCTCGTTCGCCCGGAAGTAACCGTACGTCACTGCCGCTCATTTCGCACGCTTTCTTATTTTGCTGTGTTGCATTGTGATTGTGCATTACTGCGTAAACATTTCGCTTTGTACGAACAATGGTGGATAGCCAAGGATTCAAAAAACGTCTAATCGCAACCGAAACAACAATAGAAACAAGGGGTCACGTGACTATTCGTGCCGATATCACTGCAAGTTCACACACATTCGATACGGTTTGCTGTAAATGCATTTTACTTTGCGATGTTGTCGCAAAATAACGTTAATTCATGCAATCGTTATGACTGTTGTTGGATTTGGCAATAGTTTTGCGGTGTACTAAGCCACTATGCCAGCCACACAGCCTACACAGAGCGTTGTCGCCGTTTCGCTCGGTTCGCGCTGTCGCGTGCATGAGTCTTCCCCAGTAGGCGACGGAGCGAACCATGATCGCTTACGCCACGCCGCCTTGTCGCTTCGCTCACTTTTTCGCTCACATGCGTTTCCCGCTTTACTCAGAGAGTGCCGGCGTTGTGAACGAAAAATACAGGATGCACTTAGCTTCGTTTAAGAGCTTAATGGTGGAAGCCTTTCCTCCTCATTTTCTTTCTTTATCTTGCTTGTTGGTGCACTCGTTACAATTTCATTACTTTCTTTTCTTTGGCGTCGTCGCCAGAATTATAGTTAACTAGAATACTATCAGTATTCTAGTTCACTTTGGCCAGAACCTCTTGCGACGTCCTTACCGGGGTAATTATATTGACGCCAGAACCTATTGGAAGTCCTTACCTGGAAAATTATGTTGACGTCACAAATATTGCGACGTCTCGCGAACGCATCTCGCAGACGCGAGATATTCATCATCAGCGCTTTCGCCTTAAAAATCATAACATGACACTGGTAGGTGGTAGCTGCCATGATCGGGCACCGACCGATTCTTCGATGATTTGTGCAACTTAACAAGAGCACATTATATCAGAAAGTTGGGAGGAGCTGCTAACTCGTGTTGCCCATCTTAGGTGGGAAGACGAAATAAGAATGAACCTTCCAGTGCTCTTGAATGCCGAGTTATGTTTATACGGCTTGTTTACAGTCAGGTTTTATTGTCGGGTGGCCGCCAGCGTTATCGCGTTATACCCTTAAAGGTGAATATTAAGTGTCTCCCATAATGTTCTGTTACAGCACCGACACAAACTAGCCCCGCCAGTTTCAGCGAAACCGATCGAGCAGTTGTAAAGTGCATTCAATGGGAGGTGTTCCTCTTGAGCAAATGTCCACAGTCTTACAGCGTTCTCAGGTCTTCGAGCTCCTTGCCTCCGCGGTACACGATCGGGTCAGGACGCGTATTCCGACGCTGCCTAGCGCGGAAAGCTCTCGGCGCATACCGTAAAAGAAGCAAGCAGCGTGCACGCGTAGCGCTGAGGCACCCTCTGGAGCTGCCAGACTGGGCGCCTTCAGCGGCGGCTGCGTAGAGCGGACGACGACCTCGCACGGCTGGTAGATATCGTGTCGGGTGTCGCGAGCAGGGGTTCGCGTTCCTCGCGGCAAGCTTCCCACGGAATGCGTGCTGAGCTTGCGCGCTCTGGCGTTGAGTCACCGCGCGGCCCCTGGGGGCTCCGTCTTCGAGCACGGCGGTGGACACCTCGTCGGAAAAACAAAAGCGCTGCAGGCGCAAAACAAAGCCTCCACTGACTGGAATCCCAGAGGCAGAAGCAGTAACTTGACGATTGAGCGACAGAGATGTTTCGCAGGCACACGGTCGAGACACACCGTGTAAGCAGAGAAAACAAACGCCATTCGGGTGTTGTCAAGATATCACGGGGTATACAATAACGGCGCCCAGTTCTCACGCCGGAGACGAGAGTCCAGACTCACGAATCCAAGCGGATACCGACGACTGCCAGTGCACCCACCTTTGTGAGCTTCGTGTACATGGACGACCATCGCTTATATGCCAGCTCATCTTGCTCTATACACTGAAGCATAAACGCGACAAGCCATCCAATATCAACGGCTCTCATCTTTGGGGTCCAAGTAAGAACATTTGGAAGAGGGATATCATGCAGCTGGGCCTGTTGTCACAAAGAAGCCCGGGAGATTGCTACGATGGATAACAGCGCAGCTAAGAGGGGATGAGGCGACGTCAAGGCATCAAAGATGAAAGTCTAAATGATGAAAGGCCGAGCGAGCCTTTGTTGCGGATGAGTTGGGAAGGATGGTGATTCGATGTCTAGCTCAGCTTTGCCTTGATTGCCTTGTGCATCTAAGAATAAGACAAGAGAAACGTTCACGAGAACAAATACGACAAAATCCCCCATTAAACAATTTAACTGACGCAAAAATCATAAATGCACGAGAGGAAACGAATTTATTTTCTAAAGCGAAAAGCAGCGTGCGATGTACAGTACAACCGTTCGACTCAAAAAAGCGACGAAAAGCGGATTTTTCCGCCGGGGTGGTGCAGTGGTAAGACGCCCGACTACTGTGCCGGAGTTCCCGGGTTCGAACCCGACCGCGGCGGCTGCGTTTCGATGGAGGCGAAACGATGAGGCGTCGTGTGCTGTGCGATGTCAGCGCACGTTAAAGATCCCCAGGTGGTCGAAATTACTCCGTAGCCCTCCACTACGGCTCCTCTTTCTCTCTTTCCACTTTCATTCCCACCTTCCTCCCTTCCTTACGGCGCGGTTCGGGTGTCCACAGAGCAAGTGTGACAGTTACTGCGCCTTTCCCTTCCTGTGAACCAATTTAATTTAATTTATTATCTTTGCAGCGGTCGGCGAGGGCATTGCGCGAGTGCCATTCGGGGCCTTGCACCATCGCACGAAAGGATGCCATCAACTGACTCCCTCCTTCGAAACAATGGACGACGGCACTATGGGCGGACAAACCGGAAATGGCCTTGGGGCATGGCCCTTGCGTGCTGACGTCGCAATAACCTGGGAGGCGAGCGACATCGACGGTCGAACCCCCTTCGTGCGATTACGTCGCCTGTCTGGGATGGCTCGAGATGAGGTAATGCAGTGTGGTGCAGGGTTCACCGTAGCAGACACATAATTATGCTCTTGGGAAGCGTGCAAAGACCGCCGATGGTCCGAGGTCACCAAGAGAGAAATGGCCCGGCATTAACTTTTCGAAACTGCACGTGCGGAATACGAGTGTATGAGTTTATAGTTTGCCTGGGGTTCTGTGACGCAGAAACGGCCGATTATGCATTTATCCTCCATCGAACGTGACTTTTGGGGTCGGGATTAGAATTCGCGACCTGACACTAAGGGGAACAGAATGCCTCATCCACTTAGGCAACACGGAGGGCTCAATCTTAGGAAAAAGGCTGTCGACTATTGAGCAGATACCTTAACCGTAAATATGTAAAGGCACTCGTGACGTTGAGACACTGAGCACAGGCTTTGCGTCAGTGTCTTCCACCAGTGCCTGTCTACCTGTGTCATCCACATTAGTACAAGCATATGAAGGGACACTATTGCTTCCGTCGCATAATGCGAGTGTGGCTAATCACGATTGTAATCGCGTTTATCTCCACAATCACATTTAGAGTGCAGATCTTTGGTGTCCTTTCCTAATTTGAGCGTGTCGTCGTAACCAGCGGACAGCATGGTCCTCAGGGCCGTCGTCTCACATTTCGCACTGAAAAAATACCTTGGACGCAATATTCCGCGCGGACTGCTGCGACCGTCACCAGCCGTGGTCATCCGGAAGACAGACGTCTCAGACAGCATGGTGATCGAATGACTGCGTTGGGATCGTGAGGCGCCCCTTTATGCTATCATGTCCTATTCTTAAAAGCGAAGCTTATTTGCCATATTTAGCCACTGGCTCAAGTTAGCCGGGACTGCGGTGGCCGGGACACCCGGAATATCCCCTCTCCTTTAGAGGTCACTCGACGGTCAGATGAAGGAGTAGATCGATGATGGCTGCCATTGACAACCATGTGAAAATATGGTAGATGGAGGAGGTGTATGAGGTTGGAGAGTGGAGGGGGGGGGGGGGGGGGCTGCAGCGGAAGATTGAAAGGCGGAAGGCCAAGGTGAAAAGTGGAGGAGGAAGGTATATGGCAGAGGCGGCGAAGAGGGGTCGCGCTGTTCGCGTCGGCTATTGCGTCATATGTCGCGTGAAATATGATCGCACAAATAGAAAAGCGCCCAAGTCGCCTATCGCGCCGCTCGAGACGATATCGACGAGGCAGGGAGGCGGGCGCCGGCAGCTATCATGCTGGGTGCTTTCTTTAAAACAATCAGGAACTTAGAAGCTCACTTGAATTATAGTTATGAGAAAAAAAGAAACATTGATTAGGCTCTAACGATACATACAGTCGTGCCTGATTATTACGGCCCCCGTTAATACGGACAATTCAGGTTATGGACAGTTGTTCTAGGGACGAAAGTGTTTTTTTTTTGTTTTTGTTTTTTGTTTTTCAATGCATTTATGCCTCGTTATTGTGTAAGCTCGCTGTTCGCACAATGGAGAGAGGAGAGAACGCATAAGGGCCTATTCGGGTACACTTATTTTTTCGCGTTAGCATGAACGGTAATGAGGACTCAATCTATACCTTTTTTAGCCAGACTTTATATTCTGTGTTCTGGGTGGAAAACATCGGAGGAACGCAGCAAGAAAAATGCAAATGACATCGTTTTCGTGCTTGAATTGCAGTGTAAACATTCCCAGTCGATGCCGATTAGACTGACAGAAAGAGAGAAAAAAAAAAGAACTTTATCTGAAGAATGTGCCACACAGAAATCTGCAGTCAGCAACTGTCAGCCGAATGATTGAAGGTAAGTATAGTAACGGTTCGTGGGATGTGAGTAATCACAGTAAGAGTTAGGCCATTTAACCATGAGACGCAATAAAGCAGCGACTAAATGATTTCTATACGTGCGTCAAACTGAACCACACTCTTCCAAGTACAATGACTACAAGAATAAAGCGCTTGTAGCTCTCAAAATTATGTTTCACTTAAGCATCACTGGTCATTATACAGATGCAGATCTTTCCTTTCTTTCTGGATATTTTTCGTAGCGATTCGTCATTATGAACGACCCTCTTTATGGTTCCTAGGAAACCATTGTGCTCATATTAACGAGACAGGACACACATGTAGATATAGATAGCACATGTCTAATATTCTATATCTCATCATATCGCAAAACTAAAGTACCCGAACAGCAGCTTACAAATTTTGCATTGCCGAGTACAATGATCATCTCATAGGTTTTAAACAATATTTCAGATTGCAACCTAAACACGACTTTTGGGGGAGTGATGGCTGATGGTCAAGCAAGGCCTACTACCTGCATAACGGCTGCAGGATTCTTCATTGTAGATCGTACAGCACATTGCTGCGAGGTCACAAACAACGCTAATACCACCCATACCTGAACGTGGATGACCTATAGGTTGTAAAGCAAGACTGATTTGACTTGACCTGAAATAGATCGACATTGGTTACCACAAACCAGCCAAGTCAAAGGGCAACAACCAAACCGCCACGAAACTAGCCTACACAGCTATTTTAACTCTCCGGGCGGAAGTCACATCTCCCTAAGGCTACTATGCAAAGACAAATAATGGCTAATCAGTGTATATCAACTGGACTTCGTGGAAAGGCGTTGGTCCCGGGTTCGATCCTCGGACCAGGACAAATTTTTCTTTAACTATTGAGTTTCTGAGAAAGCTGTATATATTTCACTTGGGTGGATGTCAATGAGTAATTGCTCCCGTATGACTTTGTAGGAGTACCCCGCAAATTACTTGGAGAATTTTCCTTTCAGAAATCGAAGGCTATTCATCCGGTTCAGTCTTGTTTTGAGCAGGATATATGTTCTTCGTTCTTCACTTGACTTCTATAAACAGGATTCGGTGCTTTTCTCTTTTGCTTTTTGCGTTCATAATTAGCCCCACGTTTTGCTTTTATTCAATAAGTGCTAGCCGTAAACCTGAACATCAGACCTTATCTGCAGCAATTTTGCACGAAAGGTTTTCATAGGATCACTGCACATACGCTTTGCAAGTTTTCGACCAGTGTTGAACAGCGATGACCTGGCTGCAAAAATACGTAGTAGCTAGAGTTTCGACAACGAGACATACACCTTGTATTCAAGTGCTAATATGAACTGCTGTTCTTCTCCGAGGCTGTTGAATATAGGTAGCGAAGCACTTGGAAGTGATAGGCGAATGTGTCTACTTAGGACAGATAGTAACCGCAGATCCAGACCATGAAAGGGAAATAACCGGAAAAATAATATTGAGATGGAGCGCATTTTACAAGCATTCGCAGATTATGACTCACAGCTTACCGGTATCGCTCAAAAGGAAAGTATACAACAGTTGCATCTTACCTGTACTCGCCTATGGCGCTGAAGCATGGAGGCTAACGAAAAGGATTCTACAAGTTGAGGACAACGCAGAGGGCTATGAAACGAAAAATGGTAGGTGTAACGTTAAGATATAGGAAGCGCGCAGAATGGGTGCGATAAATAACTCGAGTTAATGACATCCTAGTGGAAATCAAAAAGAAGAAATGGACATGGGCGAAGGGTAACAAATTGGATTCCAAGGGAAGGAAAGCTTAGCAGGGGCCGACGGAAAGTTAAGTGGGAGGATTAGGATAAGAAGTTCGCAGGGGTCAAGTGGATGTCACTTGACCCCTGCGGGCCGGGTTAATTGGAGCAATATGGGGGAAGCCTTCGCACTGCAGCGGGCAAGTCTGGCTGATGATGATTCGGGTGTCCATTGTTTTTGAGATGGCCACCTATAACAGGCTTAAAGCTTTCTTCCCACCCATAGTGAATGAGTGAAAGCAAAGCGGCAACAGTTTTATAGCCCTCCTGTCCACAGAGAGGGCCCACAGATATCGATCAGTTGATCACAAATACGCGTTCTCAATGTCCAAACGGTGACCGCTGCAAATGGTCTCTTACAAATGGCGAAATGTGATCACATAAAATGGAGCAGTGAAGGCACTGTTCTGCTGTACCACAAACCTCCGAATATACCTCCCATGTACAAAATCACATCTTCTCTCTTCGGAATCTGCTCTGACCAGCACCAATCCGTAATCGCGGAGGCAAATGGGATGCCACTTCAACTATAGCATAAAACTTGCTTGCTCTTCCTCCTAGTTGCCGTTAAAAAGGGGTAGGACTGACCATGACTGTCATCATCATAATCCTATAACCAAGACCACGGCAGAGGAGATATCTTTCCCATATTCATACAATCACCCATCTTCCAACCTATCCCATCGAACTTCCTTCTTGGCCGACTCTGCCATTCTCTGCTTATCCTCGTGCTACATACCCTGCCAAATTCTAGATTTACACTAAGATGGCGTGCACACTGCTAACCAAGCAATGAATAAGCCGCTCCAAGCGCATATGTCCACGTCCCCTGCCTCTGTTCTTGTCAAGCACCATGTAATACAGTTCTACGCTTTCTTCTTGATTCTCGAGAGACCGGAGGCGCGAAGAGCCCTCTTGAAGCACGCGATGTGCACGTGATCGTCGTTGCTGTACCATGTATTCTCACCGGCTCGTTTCAATCTCCGCCCTCGGGTGACAAGGAGCGCGAGACGCTAGCACACAAGGACGTAACACGACACGGGCCTTCCGAGAAGCGAGGCCTCTGCATCTGTGTCGCCTAATGATCCCTGCTAGCTCCCGGCCAAATGAAACGCACTCGTTCGCTCGTACCATTTTGGTCCGGACATTAATTGCGAGCATTTTACGCAACGCTTCAGACGCGCCTCATTTGCCGCTTCCTGCATGAAGCGTTGCTCGGTTTCACTTTACGATTGGGACAGCACGCCTCCGAGCGGACCCGCTTGTCTTCGCACCATCGCTACTCAGCAGTCAGCGGGCAAGATTAAGTTACCCTCTGTGGTTGTGAAATGGTTAAAGCATTCTGTAGCTTGACCTAAGAAAGAATGCGGATTTATTATGCCGTCTTTGACTGCAATGCACAACAGTCATCAGTGCTGCAGTGGTTTGCGCAATACGATGACAGCTAAATGAAAAAAAGGCGTTTACGTGTTGTGGGAGGTCTGTATGCTTGTCATAAGCTGCCCCAGGTGGAATTGACTCAAAGACCTCCATAATGGCATATTTCGCAGGACACACCACGCATTCCAATGCGAATACAATAGTGTAAAGCAGATTATGCTGAGCATGAGGTACAAGAGGACGAGGTACAAGACGAATGTAACAGAGGCGCCGGACAATTGCAGTTATGAGTAGACCCACTGTAATGCTGTGTGCGCAAATGAAACGCTATCACCAAAAGCCTACGGACACGATGAATTATGTGGCAAGAAATTAATGTTATGCTCTGACCCTAATCGAACGAGTTTTCAGACGAGCTCGCAGATGCCAGTCCTCGTGCAGTGCAATAATTAAACCATTCCTTATCTTTAGCTTACCTTTGTGAATGTTTGTTCAGGTTGAAATAAATAATCACATAGACGACAAGATCTTGCTCTTAATCTGTCATGAAAAGCAGTATAGTAAAAAAAAAAAATATGTACCAGCTATCGACAGGTAAGAAATCTCGACTGGTCAGCTCTATAGCTTTCGACTGAACTACAGCAAACGATTCGCTTACATTTCTAGCGTTATAACGAAAACGACTGCAAAGTGCGGCCAAAATCAGCATGCAGATACCATAACCGCATGAACATTTGGTTCAGCTGCAGTTAAAACAAAATTATAGAACAAACGCGCTAGTATATTGGATTCCGGTCCTCATTCCTTGCCTATCAGCGGTATGACGACGTTGAAAATTGAAGCACTGGAACTGCGATCTTCCGGAGGAAGTCCTGCTGGCGCTCTGGAGATCTTCTCGTACGATGTGTCCATCAGAAAGGACCGCGGTCGGTGTTATTAAAAAAATTAGTTGTGGTTTAACTCTGGTTGACCCTGGTCGAATTACGATAGCAACGGCGGAAGCTTCTTTTGACTGCTACATTATTCACCTATCACGCCCTATCAGTGTAAGGTGAGTGGGGATAATTAAGCTCATCCTTTAAGAGTAGGACGCGAGAGCGTAAGCTACCAGCCTATATATAAATGAAAAGGGTTCAATGCTGCTGAACCGAATGTGAAGCGAAAGCATTAGCTGCCGGTGACCGAGCGTTCTTTTTCTTTTTTCTTCTTCATCTTCTTCTTCTTCCTCTTCTGCTCCTCCTCCTCCTCCTCGGCTGCTCAAAGTCAATCGTGGCCTCCGCCGGGACCATGTGACGGCTCGAAACCTGGCGCAGTATTGCTATCGCAATAAAACTCCATGACGAGCTGCACTGATGTCTTCCAACAGAAGATGCATAAGGGATAGCTGTTCTCCTTGTACCGGGCACGGGACATGCGCTGTGGCGTATGATGTACAGCGGCATCAGGACACACTCCGTGTCTTCGCGCGCTTTAGAATTTGAATCTTCACCTCGGAAGTATATGAGAGTCTTTGCACGAGTAAAAAAAAAAAAAAGTTACAAGAGTTCAACGCTGCTAAACCAAATATTGAGCGAAAGCATTAGATGCGAGTCACCCAGCGTTCTTCTTCTCTTTTTCTACTTCCTCAGCCCACATACAAAGCCCCGATTTAACCAAGCCGTATGAACGTGCCTTAGTGGCCTATAGGGGTAACGTGAATGCCAGGGTCCTAGCAGGCTCATTCTGACATAACCGTCCCATGTGAAACGAGAGACCCAAGTTGGCAGATTCTTCCAACTGAGCCGCGGCTCCGACCGCTCGAGCTGGGAGCCCATCTCTCGCTTTTGTGTCACGTGGGGTGTGACGTCACAGCATCACGTGGGTAAGACGTGACTGCCGCCGCGCAATGCTGAAGGCTGGAACCCTAGAGTAATATTGCTTTCGCAATAAAAATAAGAGCTAATCTTGAAGAATAAGTTGCCGTGTTTGTGCTGCAATCTTTAGCGCACTAACTGCATCTTCTCGGCCGTGTTTCAGCCATGCGGACAGTACAAGTGTGGCAGTGCAATGCACGAGAAGCTTTGCGCGCGTCTGCTCCGTTGTTTTTGCCGATACGCCTGTTCGGCCATGATCAAATTTTCAGCTATTGCGTTACTTCAAGGTGATTGCCAGGGCAGGAATATACACAGAGGACAGCCAGTTTCCTGACAGGTTTTCTGCGAATCCTGCAAGAGTGAGCGGGCCTTTCCAGCTGGACTGCATCGAAGCAGCTCGGCCTTCTACGCGTGACCGCGAAAGCAGCCAGCCCCGATGGTTACGGCTGGGAGGAAATGTGTTTGTCGAACAGTAGAGTTTCAGTGCAACCAGCAGCTGAATGCGCAATTGTATATTCGGAGGTATATATACAGATCTCTCAGCAGTTTCCAAGTAATGCCTTTCACCATAGAGCCGGCTGGCACGACGAGACGGCTTGGCGCCGCAGGAAGCAATTATCCACGCCCTGCCGTCGTCTCGCGCAAATCGCTCGCTGCAGACGCATCAAGGTCAACTGACCAGATGTGCTTCGAGAAACACACTCTACAGCCCGGGGACACGGAGCTCCACAGAGCGTTTCCTGTGGAAAAAGACAGTGGCTCTTGCCGCTAAGCGGATAGTAATTGAATTTTCACAATACTTTAAAGTATACTACGATCACGTTGCCAGATTTTTTACTGTACTAGAACTTCAGCAAATATATTTAAACTATTTTTATACCGACAGCTGTGCGATGTATACGCTTTGAGCATTTTGCATAGCCGGTAACCACGGTAAAGCAGCGCTCAATGACGCCCCCGCTTTTTGGTGGTGTGAAGGTGCAGGAGTGGAGCCCGGCGGAAATTTAGGTTGAGGGGTGCACCCCTCAACCTAAGGGGTGCACCTAAGAGAAGTAAGCACATCACCCCGTACCCCATGCGTCTACTTCTCTGACTACTTCGCCTCTTGAAAAGTAGACAGTGAGCCTGATTATTTGGCTATCGATGGAAGATTTTCCACTGATACTGAGTTGCGCGCCTGAAACATTGGATAGGCCCATGCAAGTCCCTCACTGGCAAGATACATGAGTCATGTATCCGACAATAATCGATATCCAGTGCTGATCGGACCACATCTCTTGGCCGGTAATATGCAGCTGTTATGTTTGAATGCTTTTCAATGACGCATATTTTCCGGTTTCGTAAACTAAGTATTGCAGGGCCGGTGTAACAAACTTAAATTCTAGTTTCCGAGCCAACCGGCAGTGGTTTGTCAAGCTGCTGTTCGGCGAGTTGCTACCAATTCTACTTTTTTCACAACTATGCTTTTTCGATGAAATAAAAATGGGTTTAATTTAAGATAAGGGCAAATCACGCTAACCAAGTTCTTTTACGAAAAAATCCGGCTTGGTTCCTTCTTCATGGTGAGACTACGGGCGAGGCGCTGCTTGGGTTTTTAAGCACCCGTGTGGGCGACCACGGGTCAGTGGACGCAATCCATGGATGTAAGAAAGGGGAAGGATTGATCAAAATGATCCTGTGAGTAAGTAAGTCCCGCATGAATAATTTTAGTACTTTTCTACGAAAGCTGGGCTGCTTAGATTGGCACAGTTAATACGACTACTATTTGGTCTGATATTATCAGCTCTTCAACGACTTTGCTGTACTGCGCGTCAGGTTCGTCGGGGCATTTGAAGAAAAAAAAAAAAGGAAAGAAAACTATCATAGCACTGATCAAGCGACACATGAAAGTTATGCGCCCGCATTTTAAAGGCGCTTTACAGGTGCGCGTTTGATGAGAAAACAGTGGCAATATTTCTGGCTGGCATACCTTTCTTTTATTACTCCATGAAAAAAACTCGACTCTTCCACACTCGTGAAAATATAACACACAACAAGCAATAAAATATATTTTTATAATACGCGCACACAACAGGCACATGTACTGTGATGCACACAGGCAAGAACAGCATAAGCGACACGTAACAGTATTTAAGTCCACCGCAGGCGCCTCGCTCTATACAGTTGTCGCGTGAGTACCTTAGCAATAAGTCGAGGCGCCTCAACGAACACTGAACACGACAAAGGCCCGGGCAAAACATAGCAGGTGAGAGGAAAAACGATTGGAGAGCACTCCAGCTGGAAGCCCCAAATTTGCATGCATGAGATGAATTTGCATCAAATGACCGCAGGCCACAGAGTGCTCTACATTTGACATTCGGCGATGTAAAACTTGTGCGAGACAACTCACAGATGAAATCGGCACACATTAGAACGCCCACGGTTTTCGTTTCTGCCAGCTTGCACGTACAAAAATGCTTCAAGAATGGTTATGACCGCCGAGATGTTACGTGCTCAAAAATATGATGGTGCTGCTTTTTTTTTTTTTTTCGCTTGGTGTGGTTACTTTAGTTGATAATACAGTCCACTGAAGTAAATGAAAACATGAATGAAAGAGCCTCGAAGCAAAGTGAATGAGCGTTGTGCGGCTTGACGTTTCTTTGGTCACCGAAATGGCCCTCAATACAGAAATGAAAAAGGCAACTGTGCCACAGACCAAGCAGCGTATATAGCAGTACTGTTCATGCAGGTACGAATGCGGCCATATGGGGAATTGAATGACCACCTTGAATATGGTTAGATTTGAAACATCCAGCTGACATAAAGTAGAGGCCGCCGTGAATATCGCAGCCAATAGTTACTAAGATTCTGCCACGGAGAGCAGCGCTCACAAGCGGAGAGCAAAAGCACCGATTCTTTTCGTTTTGAGACTGCTCTATTGCGCCCTCACGATGTCATTAAGCGGCCGCTATGAAGCACATCTCAAGTGTCATTCGACAAAGCTAAGAGATCATGGTTTCCAAGGGCAGTGGCTACACGACAGGACCCTCGCCCTCATAAGTTCGTAGGCGGGAAGATTGCCGTGGCAGAAGGCAAAACGAAGGACGACTTTCCGTTGAGGGCAAGCGCGAAAGACACCGCGTCACGGAAATATGCTGTCCAAACCGAACACTAGTCTAAAACAAAACATAGGGCTCGTATAAGGCACTGCCGCAGGTTCCAGAAAAAAGGCGCGAAGTCAACCTGCGAAGTGGAAGGGCGCGCTTGCACTCAAAACTGCGGCACATTGTACTTGCATATTTTTAATATCAGTGTCACAGAAGGTGCTCATAAGCGCCTATTCCATATCGAAGACGAGGAAACAGCACACGTCTTTTAATGTCTGATGTCACTTGTATAAGCGTGCCGGAAATACTTCCAGTCATATTTCTCCAGCAGCGAAGACTAGATGGCTGTGCACAATGTTGCGCGCACTTCGGAGCTTAAGGGTGCTGCTCTCTCTCTCGCGCACGAGGCGCCTCAGCCCGTACGCGCAACACTGTGTTTAATTCGGAAAGGAAAACCTTTGACTGTTGACAAAACATGCGATGGTAAGCAAATGAAAGGTTTCAGCACTGACGGCCTCGAACGTGCCCCTGCTCTTTCCAAGCGAGAATCAAGCGTGGTCATAGGAGAGCTCAGCATATAGCTACCGCCAGCCGCCAAGAATCCATGCGCAAATAGCCCCGATGTGTCATCCGCGCATGCGTATTGCAGGCTCGCAGTAGGGCTAATTGCCATACGTATTGTGTGCAGGGTCATCCACTTCTAGTTATAACACGGTCACTGCTTTCAAAGTAATATTGTCTCCGACGCAGGCGCATATCGAAGTAAAGCAGAGCAAGCACAAAGGGACTCGGGGGCGGGGCTTCGCATGGTTTGCCACTTAGCCTCATTGCAGGGTGAGGTCGCACGCAGTGACACTTTGAAGGCAGTGAACGTGTTACAGCTAGAAGTTAACGACCCCGTACATGCTTAAACCTCATGCCCCGGTGCTAGAGTATTTCTCGTCATAAGGTATTCAGGTTGATCCTATACGTTGCAAGACGCACGTAGAACGACAAATGCGCATCCCCGAAGGCACGTGATGATTTAATTTGTGTAGCATCTGTGAATTAGCAGTTCAATGTGAGCGGACCTGTAGACCGAAACCTACGCACCGAAATGAAGTGTTGCGTATGACCACATTAAAATGATAATAAGGTCCATGAAATAAACAATTGTGACCCATGAGTCTTGTGAGTCAAAGAAGGTGCGGCCCCTCCGGTATAGAAAGGAACAAAGTCTGAGCTTTCAGTTAATGATCATACTCCTACATTATGAGTGAAAGCATGTTTTTTCTTCCTGCTTTCCAACTAGGTTTCCTCTGGGCATACAATATCCAAAAACAATTTTCAACTTTAGCAGAGAAACAAACATAAAATAGTCTATTTGTTCCAAATAGTTGTTCCTTTTCATATGTAATGGAGGGACCTGAACAATATAAGGTAAATGGTACTAAGGAAAAAAGAGCACATGCATATATTTTTGAAATCATAAATGAGGAAAAGATGTATTCTTGATGAATGTAACATAGAGTAACTAATTTTCATATACAAATAGCTTGAATATGACTGTTCAAAAAAACAAGAACACACATACACATACTCTTGACATTTTCATGAAATGAAGTGTTTCTCGGGTATCGCGAAAGTGTACGCCAAAACTTTTGTAACATGAGAGGGTGCAAGAAACACAGAACCAAGTACTTTTTCTTCTACCCCTGGAGCTCCAAAAAGAAAAAGAAAAATGTACGCGTGAACTATCTACAGAATACACAAATCTCTAAAACAACATGTCATATGATAAGAGCAACGAAAGATGCTTGCTTCCTGCAGCTTCTCAGTTGATTGCTCAACTACACTACCGTTGATACTATTCCCTGCTTGGCAGGTGTACGCCTTAAAGTCAAAATCTGTTTAAGACAGCAGGGCTTAGCATATTGGAGCCGATGTTGCAAAAAGGAGACTCTTTTGCATCATAAAAACAGAACCATTGGGTACAGCCATGACCAATCCCAAGTCAGAATGGAAACAACCGTCCATATCTTTTGAAAAGAAATAGATTATTTATGTGAAATAAGAAAACGAAAATTGCATTTCTGAAACAGTAGTTTCACAGTTCTACATTAAGTGCGTCCCTCATGGCCTGAGTAGCTTTGGGTCGTTAACATAAACAAAGCTAGTTCTCCTTTAAGCATATTCTTTGTCAGTCGGATACCTTGAGTTTGCGGCACCTATTATGGTAGACTAATCACACCGATTTTACAACAAGACGTTATGGCCAATATTTTTTTTTGTAGACAGTAGATTTTGGATGCTGAGTGGAGGCTGCCCACAGCACTGTGCAGCTACATAGCATTTATGGCACATAAGCTCAGACGCTGCCAATGCTTCGGAGCAGAGGCAAGCGTTGTGTTGAGAGATGCTGGCAACCAATGCTCAAGAACACTGCATTGACTGTCATCCATTACGGCGATGACATCGGGAAGCATGAAAGAGGCACATTCTATCCCTGCATTGGCGTGCCGCAGTCAAATAATTTATACAGCGCCGTTACTGTTTAGAACAGTGTCAAATTTTTACCGAACATCTCGAGCTCCTCTGCATGATTTGATGCTCAACATGACATGCAGCAGTAGATAGCAACGATCACGGGGCTTGTGGCCAGTAAGTTTCTACAATTATAGATGGCGAACAATGCTTCGGAGACGACGCTTGCACACCCTAGGAGAACAAAGGTTCCCCCCTCCTCCGTCTCTTCCTCCTCCCCTTGGGGGCGTTATTGCCAAATTCTGCTGCCGGCATCCTGTGAAAACACCGGAAAAATAGATTCTGGTAACCGGCTGAAGAGGCTCAGGGAAGAGTGGGATAGCGAACAGACGAAAAACCATTCAAGAGAAGCTACTCGTATCCCTGACAGTACCGACCGCTATACGATCATACCCGTCACAAAATCCCTCAGAGGATCCTTGAATAATCAATCATCTTCCATGCATTTAATGTGGAAATCTCACCACTTTTGGCAGCCATATCAAATCTGTATGACTGCTGAAAAAAAAATATTTCGGGAGGCCGCCGACAGCTGCTTTTGGGTACCACCTGCGTCTGCTAGTTTATGGAAGCTGGCCATAGGAGTTTTCCCGATTTTCTACTCTTAATTTCGTAACAGGTATGATGGAAACACACTGCAGAGTACACCAACGATCGTCCAGACGAGAGCAGCCTTCATTTTCTACCGTCTGCTCTCCGCATCTGCCGTGTTGCCCCCGTCAGTGTCACGGTGACGGTGAATCCGTTGGTGGTTAGGCCTCTCTGTGGTCGTGGTCGTCGCTTCCAAGGACTCCCCACCGACCGCCTCTTCCTGCGTCCTGTGCTGGCGATGGTGGTGGCTGTGATAGCGGTTGTGCTCGCGTTCGTGCTGCTCCGAAGCAGACGGCTCCCCCTGTTCACTCGCAGACGACGCTCCACTATCCGTTGCAGACGACCCGGCAGCGTGCTGCTCTCTAGCAGACGACGCGGCAGCCGACGCGTAAGTGTCGTAGCGGACCCGGTCCCGGCGCTCCAGGGCCACACGGTGACAGCACTTGTGAAACAGTACGCCATGGTCGCCCACAACGCACTGTTCGAAGGTGCGCATTAGCCGGTGTCCGTAGTCCGGGATTCGGTTGCGGCCGTAGAAGCCCATCTTCCGGTTGTGAGCCCGGTTCCGGTTCCTCATCCGCAGCCGCGCGGCGTAGAACTTGGCGAAGCAGTGGTAGCCCTTGTCGCCGGCGATCTGGCCCAGCATGCAACACGTGATGTCCCGCTGGTTCTCCCAGCCTGCGAGAATCAACGAGAACGAAAAGAAGGTGTTGGAGGCCATTGAGCTTTCTTGTGGGTTTGCGTCCACAACGTCAGCAACACGCATCTAAATTTCAACCGTACGTTTCACCTGTTTAATTTCCCCTACTGCCTTATATTCGCACAGCAGTGATGTGCCTTTGTGGGCGCATATATATACTGCGCAGGACCAACCTCCTAAATGGCTGCCGGTTTCTAGTGCATGCATATTTCTCCCGCTATTTCGATGTACGGCTGGAGTGTGCTGTATGATGACAGGAGGGCGTGTGTTGGCATCACTAGACACTACTCGTGCATATAAGGCATTTTGCAGGCCAGCGAAAATTATTTCCACACAATAAAGAAAATATTGCGCCGATGGAGCAGTCTAATACAGCGGCTAACATAGCTGACTTGCTACCTTCGTGGCGGGTTCAATTTGGTTTGGTATACGGGGTACATATCTAAAAGAGACTCAGGCTATGAGGGACACCGTAGTGGAGGGTTGTGAGAATTTTGACCACCTGAGGTTCTTTCAGGTGCACTGACATCGTGCAGTACACGGGCAACTTGCTCTTCGCCTCCATCAAACAGCGGGCGCTGCGAGAACATGCTCTTTCCCATGAGGTAATGGTGCACTCTAAAAACTGCAACAGTGTCTTCGTCCCTGCTCGTCGCTCAGTTCGTGCTCATAATTCACGGCTCTATATTTGCGATCCGCCGAAGACTGTTGGGCTACGAGAGTTTACAGGACGCGGCCGTCGCTCCGAGGAAGGCCTCACACCCCTTGCGCGTAAACATGTTTTCCTACTCCTTCCGCGCATCGCGCACGCGAGCGAGACTTGTCTCTCGCGGTGGCGAGGGCACGTGGCGACCGATAAGTGCTCCACTAAAACGACCCTCCTCCGGACGACGCGAAAGTACTCAGTTTTTTTTTCTGTGCCAAAACATTGAGAGTCTAGAGTGTGTACAAACTTCATGCTTGAAAATAAAGGACGGAACTTACGGCCCTTAAAAAAAAAAAATAAAAAAAAATGAAAAAAGCACGCTCCAGAGGGCTCATTGACAAACAAACAAACAAACAAAAAAAAGCTACTTGTATTTTTTTTTTTTTTCTTTTCAGAGTGCTGGGAGATTTCTGGGCTCGCTATTTTTGACCTGCATAGCATAGCCCGCCAGTCGCAAGCCGCATATATAGTGCAGAACTGTTAGCTTATCGTTTTATCTCCAATGCTTTTTTATTGGGAAGGACACATCGTATCATGTTGACAGTACCATATAGTGTACTTCTGCACTTCCTCATCATCAAGGTCCTTCGATTTGCCTTTTTGCATTTGCATTGACCTTTGGTCATCGACCTCTGTCCATAGGTGTCGTCCCAATAGCGAAACTGCCGACTAACATCAGCAGTCGAGCGACGTAGCAATGTAACTTAAGGAAGCTGCCCTTTTGCGTGCCACGGCCGGTCTCGAGGTAGAGCGCGCGCTCTTAGCGCGCTCTCCCCCGAGACCGGCCGTGCGCGTGCTCGTCAGTCTACGCCAGGGTAGAGAGCGATGAGGGTCTCTCTACCATTTCTAAGGAGGAGTTCCGCCGGGCACGGCGCACTGAGATATAGCGGAAAAGAAGACGTAAACGTGAGTCTGGTAATCCCGAAGATGTGACTCGAGGAAGAACTTGCGAAGAGGCGACGGAGACGACAGGCAATGATAGCGGTCGAATCACAGGATCAACGAGCAGCTCGACTGGAGGTTCAGCGAAATCGTGATGGTGCAAAGAGAATAGGAACGGCTTTCGCAAGGATTTGCTGGTTTAACCAGTATAGACTACGACTAACCATCATTCACGCATCTGAGCGTCTTACGTCTGCGTGTTTTGGATTTTTTTTTTTTTTTTTTTTTTTGCGCGCGACGTTCGAAATAATCAGGTGCCCTAGCTACAACATACGCCTAAACGCGTTGATAAGTGTGATGGCCAACTGTCGCTCCTTGCGTCTAGAACCGCACACATGGCAGTGATAATGGCTTAGTGAATAAAAACAAAATGACTGACAATTACCATACTCGGTAATGCTAAATTCGAGCGCAGCTTTGCAGGTATTTTAGATTTGTAGGGCTGGGTTAAAGAAGTTGAAAGAGACGCTTTCCTATATAAGCTGTTTAGTACATCACACGTCATGTCAAACGTATGGTATGCAGTCGTTAGCTGACACATTATGTGAAAGGCCTCCTGACGTATATATTTTAGCCTTCCGAATGGCCTTGTGCCCCACATGTCTTTACTTGAGACTCGGAGGTCCCGGGTTTGATTCCCATATCACCTTTTTCCAATGGCACAGGTGAAGAGTTGACAGCTGGCCTATAGTCTATACAACCTTAATGCATGCAATACATGTGACCTGCCAACTTCCACATGTCAGGGACATATGCTCGGGAGTTTTCGCTGACGACGCCCGCCGCCGCTGCCTATCCTCCTCTTACGCTTTCCACCTTACACCTTCACCTTCCACTCTTCCATCGCCACCCACTTCATTCTCCAGGTGCCACAGAAGTATACCACCCACAATGCTTAAAATAGTTGCCACCCACAATCTCGGGTGAGTGCAACTAAGCTTCGCTTAAAAATAGCACGCGGTAGCGCTCAGCAGTCCATCAGGATCCCCACTCTCCCATTCACAAGACTGCCCGAGATATGGCTGAATTCCGGACGTGCCTCACCGGGTGCGACAACATCACAACAATGCGGGGAAAACCTTCCACGACCTAAGTTTTTCATAAAAACACACGCATACTGGCTGCCGATACGGAGGTGCTCCCCGTTAGCGTAAAGACAGGGACGATATGGGCAGGAAAGGTTGGCGCGAAAACCGTATAAAAAAGTCGGACCGGGGGTGATGAATGTGTTCAGCTATATATAGATGTCGACGTGTCACTATCTGCGAGGTTATCAACTGGTGGGGTGGCGGTTGTTTGAGTTGAGTGAGCGAGCGTTGAGCGTAATGATGCGTAAAGGCTTTCCAAATAACTGTGCTTGACCCGTAGCCATCCGTCTCCCATACGCCATGCAATGGCGGGCGTGGCTGCAGCCTCGGTGGCTTACGTTGACCAACTGGCGCTGGTCTGCTGAGCTAGAGAAGAACGTCTACATTGGTCTCCACACACACACACACACACACACACACACACACACACACACACACACACACACACACACACACACACACACACACACACACACACACACACACACACACACACACACACACACACACACACACACACACACACACACACACACACACACACACACACACACACACACACACACACACACACACACACACACACACACACACACACACACATATATTTGGCCTTCAAGAAAGTACTTTTCTCTCTCATCCCTTTCTCTATACTGCCGGCAGGCCTTTCAACACTTGGCAAATGAACAAATCTTAACGCGATAGAACATTAAGGGTCCCGTTCAGTGGGCAACCCGTCGTCGGCATGTAGAAAATCCGAAAATCGAAGCTGATAATAACGTCGCAACGTGACTCTAACATCGTTATGAAGGGAGGGCTTAGGGGAAGCCTCGACGCACTAACCAACGTTTCGACAAGAATCGTCTCCGTCTGGGCGTAGAGACGTTGGTTAGCGCACTGAGGTTTCCCCTCCACCCATGTTTATTACAATTTGTCCTTCCAGACTTCCAGAACACCACCTTCCAGCCTTTTCTCTACCACGAATCTAAGGTCTTTCGGACATAATAATAATGCTTTGTTCATTTCACGACGATGATTCAGGACGCGGACAAGCCAAAGCCACTATCAGGCTTGTAATAATGTAAATTAATTAAGCTGAAAAAGGACAATAAGATGGGACTTGAAACCGCTGCCCTTGGAGCCAGGGTTAGACACGGTACCCCAAGGCCACCGATACATTATTTTCCTTTAAGGTATTTATTGCACGTCTTTATGAGCAGAAACGAGCTAGTATTAGGTCTGACCTTATAGCCGCTAGACAAATGAGGCAATTTTGTCCTACATCGTTAAATGGAAGACGTGTAAAAAAATACAAATAAACAGCGTCCGTGACTGCGAAGTTGTAGGCAAAGTGGACTCCAGGCCGTTGAAGGCGCCCATCAACGTTATCGCTTCATATTTTCAAGATGGAGCTTAAGTGTCCCCCTACATTTCTTTTGTAGAGCTTCAGTGCCCCCGACTTTTCTTGACTGTTCTTCGCATAGCTTAAAATCCCTGGACCCTGACCTGAAGCTCCGCTTTCCACCTGGCCTACCCCGACGCGAAGAAAGTTTGCCGTGCCGCCTGTGGGTTGGTGTAGCATTCCCAAACTCGTGTTCTTTTATGATAGGCATGGCAAACAGCCCTACATGTACAAACTGTGGATGCGACGAGTCTATAGGCCACATTCTTTGTGAGTGCCCGATATACAGTGAGGAAAGGAAGTGTCTGTGCCGTTCGCTGGAGCTTTTAGATGGACGCCCATTGAGTGAAACTAAGCTTTTAGGTCCCTGGCCACGGCAATCGTCTGCGGCGAAGGCCTCCCAGGCACTGCTCCGCTTTATGAGAAGCACAGGCCTAATCGAAAAACTATGAGTTTGCTATGACATGACTGTAACGTGATGTGGCGTGTCTGTTATGTGACTGTATTAACTTCAACTATCCCTCTCTCACAACTTTTATATCCACTCATCCCCTTCCCCCAGTGCAGGGTAGCAAACCGGTTGCTTTTACTGGTTAACCTCCCTGCCTTTCCTCCTCATCTTCCTCCTCCTCCTCCTTCACGTAGCGACAGAGGAAACAAGCGTGTTTTCGGACGTTTCTTTCTTCTTCTGGTTGGTCTCAAGTGACCAAAAAATTCAGGGCCGCGATACTGCCAGGATGCACAAAGCTGTCTCGGAAAAGTAAGACTCCCCATCGGCTAGCCTCTCCCGTTCCCAGCGCCTGTGGCGGCGTCAAGCGGTGAATGCAAGGTTGAGTCGTCGCGGTTCACTTCACTTCCGGCCGAAGGCTGTTTTGTGTCGCCTGCTTCCGTTTGTGTCGTCTGCTTTCGTGTTCACCCATCCGACGGGTGACAGGCGCATTCATCAACCGCTAGGTTCGCTAGGTTCGGCCATTAGCTCGGTCAGTCCCCTTCAAACTTCGCTCGCGCGCCTCGTGCGAAAACATTTTTCTTCCACCGCGAAAAGCTCCAAGTAACCTCAACAGCGCTCCTCTCAGCAGGCGGTTGAAAGATGCGTGCGGAGACGACTGACAGGCGACTGGAATTTAAAGAGGCCAGCTAAGGAAGTCAGCGGGGCGTGAGGAGAGCAATGAGACGTCACGAAAAGAAACAACTCGGGAATAAGAAAAAAAAAAAAAATAAAGGGGGCAGGGAAGAATGAGTAGGCTTGTTCTCATGCACACCAGGGCAATGCGCGTGGAAAAACAAGAGGCTAACAAAGGCCACCACTAGCATAGAAGGAAAAAGTTGCCCAGGTGTGAAGAAACAAACACTCGAAAAGAGCGCGTTCAACGACCGGTCTTCGGAGACAAAGCTGTCAAAAATAAAACGCAGGTAAGAGACAAAATGATGGCAGAAAGAGCGATGACAACGGGCACAAGGCTAAAACGACGCGCGATGACAAGAAGAGAGAATAAAATTAATTACACACGGGACGTAACATGGGTGCTGGTCACAGCTTATTTATTGAAGGAAAGATTAGAGCATATATATGTTCGCACACTGCACGGGCGCCACATTAGAAGGAAGGCATGGTTGGTCAAACGGACCCTTTCCGCCACACCGGCCAATGGAGGACAATACTATATAGAGTCCCACGTACGTAGTAGTTAGAGCCGCGTGGTTAGCCGCGGTGGTTAGAGCGCTCGACTGCTGTGCTTAAGGATGCAAGATAGATTTTTCGATGGAGGCGAAAAGAAAGGCGCCCGTGTGCTGTACGACTGCACATTAACGAGCCCCAAGTGGTCGAAATTTCCAGAGCCTTTTACTAGGCTGTTTCTCATAGCCCGAGTCGCGTCGGGAAGTTAAACTCTATAAACTAAACCATACGTTAGCGGCTTCCGCAAAGAATATTATCATTGTCGAGTAAGCTAGCGTTCATATTTTTGACGCAACTCATTTCATGCTTACACCTACTCGGAACAGCGCAATCGACTGGATTTTTTTTTTTTTTTTTTTTTTTTTTTCAGTTCTCCACCGATATGCAACCTGCCGCCGGCATTCGGTCCAATAGATATAGATGCGCCCTCGTGTGCAGCTGAACTAGCCGAACACCGTGACAGGTTGGAAGAATTTCGCAGTTGCCCTGAGCAAAGTGATTCCGTTCGAGGAATCTCATACGTTTGCGGGTAGCGTCGTTTGCCTTTCCACACTTACTCGTGGTCGTGGAAGGAGTGGTCGTAATGCTGCGCTCCGCAGGGCTTCCACTGTCCCCTTCTGAGGGCGTATCATCCGTGATTATGGCCTGCTGGTCAGAGTCCATATGCCGAAGGTAATCTGCGAAAGTGAACAACAAAGGTGTAAGCAGGTAAGAAAAGGAACAACAAAAGCAGACATGCAAATTGACCCCATCATGCCATGCGCATAGAAAACATATGGTTCATGGCACAGACGCTCCTGTACTGTCCGGAACATCGCGGGATGGCAACACACACACACACACACACACACACACACACACACACACACACACACACACACACACACACACACACACACACACACACACACACACACACACACACACACACACACACACACACACACACACACACACACACACACACACACACACACACACACACACACACGTGTACGTAAGTAGGTACGTTAATATACAGCAATCAATTATCGCGCGATGCTGTCACCCCGCCTCCACGATCGGCTGAAGAACCGCAAGCTATATTTAGTCGGCGTTTGCTACACGAGAAAAGAACCACACCAGACGGCCAAGGTCCGGCGATAACGCAGCCGCGTTCAAAACACGTCACTTGGCGATGTCTCTCTGTGACAACACTATACGCCCGGCTGGACGGGTGCAGAAGCGATATGGTCGCATGCACTTGAAACTACGCACATTTTTGTTGCCCAAGAATTACGCAGTAGTGTGACGGTCTGGGCCGATTAAATGGTAGTACACATGACGTATATGCCCCAACGTCGCAGTTGTGATGCAATGGCGCAAAGCTGCACGCGTATCTGATTGGCTTATGGCTGCCTCCTCAAGTTTGCAATGCCGAACGCTTCGCGTTATACTACAAAATAATTCCCATGACGTCACTCGCAAGCTTGCAGAACGGCATGTTTGCGGACTAGATGGTGCGATTTCGTTTGGGTAGGCCATCTTAAGCATTAGGGCACGGACCCATCACTGCAAGAAAAGTATGACAGAATGTCATGTTTTCGGACTAGTTTTTACTGGTAGGAACCGACGTGTCCATTTTCACTCTCCGCGCCCACGTCGCAACGTTCAAGTATAGTCCACGCAATCTGTCCTGCTTGTCTTTCTATGTCCGTGCATCCATGTCCGTGTGTTCAGGGTGCCTCACTCACCCAGATGTGCTAAGACGGGACAAATCGCTCATTTGGAACAGTGTGCTACGCCTGTCAAATGTGCAGCAGTGTGCGAAAAAAAGACTGACAGTGAAAAGCGAGGTAATAAAAAGCGCCTTTGTGTGCGTTGTAAAAAAAAAAAAAAAAGCTTTTAGAGCGCTGCAGAACATGCACTGGAGAAATGCGAAAGCCTGAGCGTTGCTGCTGTAGTTGCAACACTAGGCGCGTGGACACCATTTTTTATTTTTCTGTTCTGTCATGCCGCCTAGTGGATTCGCCCGGTACTACGCTTGCGGAGCTCGCCCGCACTCGTCCAGATGCCGTATGTGTATGGCGTACTTAGGCTAAACGAAGGCGCAGCGCAGATTGAAGTTCATGATGACGACGATGTTCACTGCACAGCGCGAGAGCGTGTTGCAGTTTTAAACGAGGCGTGATTGGCTAAGGCGAGCGTCCTCCAGTGTGTGAGCCAGGGAAGCTGATGTGTTCGTTCTAGCGCGGGTTTGAAACCCTGTCGCAGTAGTGCTGTTTTCCTTAACTGTCAGTTAATGCGGACGCGCTCTGATGACAGGCTATGTCCACAGACACCCTGGTGACGTCACTTATGAGACAAGAAATGCGTTCGCGCTAAAAGTAATGCCTACGTATGCACAAAAACTGATGTGCACAGCATTCTACAAATTAAAATAATACGGATATTGCATATACACAGAAAATAACGCGGTCAGCATTCCAACCTATTTGTTTTCACATCACAGCCATTTGCTACACCCGCCGGGGTGGCGCAGTGGTTACGGCGCTCGACTACTGTTCCCAAGGACGCGGGATCGAATCCCGGCCTCGGCGGCAGCTTTTCGATGGAGGCGAAAGGCAAGGCGCCCGTGTGCTGTGCGATGTCAGTGCACGTTAAAGAACCCCAGGTGGTCGAAATTTCCGGAGTCCTCCACTACGGCGTCTCTCATAGCCTGAGTTGCTTTGGGACGTTAAACCCCACAAACCAACCAACCATTTGCTACAATTCCTTTCAATACCCGCAATACTTGTGTCGAAAGGCACTGCAGTTATTCCATTCTAAGGCCACGGTGTCTGCAATACCTTTCAATGCAATGCAATATACCGCTGCATCATGGCCTCGCATCATGTCAAATACCATACGTATTCGTCACACTTTGTTTGGTGTTTGGAGAAAAAACACCGTGCGCGTTGTTATAAAACTAGATAATCCTAATAAAAACAATTTATAACACAGTCTTATTCAGCTCTTTCTAATAACGCTTTTTGAAACAAACCTTCCTGCTTGAAGCATCAACAGAGCTGGCTCCTCATATGAGCGATCGAGGATATAATTTGCATCAGAATGCATCCGGCGTTTAGATCCTCTAAGCGACTTCCGCAGCGGTCAGGGACAACGGAAGTCCGCCTTTTGCCGATATCCTCGCACTGCATTTAGCAACGGGAAGCGAGAGATCGGGACCTGGTTTCCTTGTACGCAGACACCCGCAAAGCCTTGTTGGGATGCGCGCAAGCTGGTCCGGATGGTGAGACGTCAATAGGATATAAAACGAGACAATAGGACGAGGAAGAAGACGGCAAAACAGACGCGTCCTGCTAAAACACCACGAAAGGAGAGGGATTAAGGACACAATAGAAGCACGAGGCAGAAGGAAAGACACCACACAGGGATGACGATGGCGGACCGCTGACGAATCTTCCTCTGCCGATTCATGTTTTTTTTTTTTTTTTTTTTAACACAGCTTTTAAAGAGAGCGTTAAATGTACCGTTCGGCGGAATATCCGGTGTGAGCGACAGCGTGACAGGAAAATCCAGATTGGTCGGGAAGGGTGGCAATATAGTGATACCGCTACACGTAGTCACGCCGCTTAAAGAAGAAATGATAGCCAAGTACTGGAATAGAACCTCCGAGCCTGTCGGTCTCAAGTCCGGCACGCTGCTCTCGAGAAAAGTTAATTCATTTATCGCACAGCAGGCAGCACAACCGCACTGACAGTGTTCCAGGCCTAGCTAACAAGGCCGCATTCCGTGAACTCATCATCACATCAGTATCCTGTAGCACTCCGCCCGCACATCGAAATTTCGCGAGGCACACACATCTAATGAGCAAATGGCAGCAACACAAGAGGTCAACACTGCTCAGCACCCCCCCCCCCCTCCCTCTCTTCCCAAGCACTCTGATTACAGATTTCTATAAACGTGGCGACTCTGCGTGTCGATCTATCATGCGGCTCATCCACAGGCTAAAAAGTCCCATGAGCACAAAATGAGAGTCTTCTACTGTAGGCAAACATCTTAATAGCACAGGGCTTATCTGAATGTCATTCATGAGAGTCAGTTGAACAATGACACCCCCCCCCCCCCCCGAAAGAGGAAAAGAAACACAGACAAACAGCGAGATAATACACGTCCCTCCCCCGCGTCCCAACATGTTTACATGAATGCGACAGCTAGCGCATCGCATCGCACCGGGTTCCTATAGCGCATCGCACTGATGTAAACAGGGGTAATGCGCCAGGATAGCGCATCGCATTAATGCGTCAGGCAGGGCTGAATTGAGAGGGGTTCGACTTTCTCCGTGCATGTAAACCCGGTCGCATCGCACCGAGGAAAAGATGGCGGCGTCCGGCGAAGCGGCGGCCGCTACCGCCACCAATTCGTCGTTGCCGCTCCACTGTGTCTCGCGTTCGCTGCAAACGAGTGATGAACGAAGCTTTTTATTCGTTTGAAGATGCCCGCACCACGCAATTCTGGCAACAAAACATATTTTAAGATAGCTTCAGGAATCAGGCAGGTGATAGGCTTAGTAAGCGTTGTTGGGCGCCATGGACTGAAAGCGCGGGATATTCAAATGCCTTCGGGTTGTATAAACAATAGAGAAGTATTTAATTTCGCTTCATACGCTGTTTTGGTATTTATTCCAGCTTTCCTTTTATTCTTGTACGTATAAAATAAATATTAAACAAATTTGAAAATTTTACAACCTGGCGCCACTAATGCTTTCGATATGCGACACCGTGTGCCGCCACCGCCGCGCTAGAGATGATGCGCTACATGTAAACGCTGTCGTATCGCATTAACGTGAGGCGCTACGAAATGCGATGCGATGCGCTACTGTCGCCTTCATGTAAACACGGCTATAGAGTGGGAGATGGTTTCTAGTGCTTATAAGTGAGTGCACCAGCTTCTCCCGTGACGCGTAAGAGCATGAGCGCCGAACTGCGCCCCACACTATTAACGGTCACGACTACACATTCATATCAGTGTTTGCTTAGCAAAAACTACACAGTCGATCTCGGATATATCGAACACGGATATATTGAATTAGCACTTATATCGAACTCTCAGGATATCCCCTTGAAAATTCCATGGAAAAGTAAAAGAGTGGTGTTCACGTTTACCGAACTCCCGTACAGCGGAACATTCGATATATCGAACTGCACCCCGTGCCTCTGCAAGGTGCGCTTCTCCCAGCGGCGAGCTCACGATCATTTTTCACGTGCGGAGCCCGGTAGGCTGCGTATTCTTAGGCATTTGATAGCAGCGCTAACGCTGTTTAAGCTGAAAGTCGAGTCCGCTTTTAATCTGGCCTTCGGTCTAGCGTGTTGTTTTCATTGCCACTTTGTTATCGAGCGAAGTTAGAGTTCGATGCACAGGACGTTGTGCGGTGAAGCAAGCTTTGCTGACTGAAGGCTTGCGGTGGTCCTCACAAGACTAATTGCTTAGCCGCTGAAGGAAAGGAGAGAATCAGGTTTACCCTATCTAAATTGAGACATTATTGCGGTTATAATGCCAGAAAGAAAATCAAACATCTTATTATCTGCGGTGGCATGTTCCAAAGCCCCGTCCGCAGCAGCTGTGATGTGGCGCGAGACGCGAGGTGCGAGTAAGGTGGGCTCCGACGCTCCGCTGTCTCCCTACCGAATATTTGGAGCGCGCACTAGGGTGTCGAAGCGGAATTTTTTCGGGTTCGGTACAGGTTCGCTTTCGGCTCCGGAGATGAATTCCGTTGCGGTTGAAACTGATTCAACCTTGCTCGAACTGATTTAAGCAGGTTCAGAAAAAAAAAAAAAAAAGATCTTCGGATGTAGTTTTTTTTTTTAATCAACTTTATTAATACCGAGTTTTCTTTCCTGTTCCAATATTAAGAAAAGCTCGAAATTCATACAGTAGTATGTCTGTTGTTTTTTCCATCAGATGTGACGGGATCCACTTGGTTCTACAGACCTCACCAAAATGTTTATAATGAGTGACCGACGATTATGAAGGGAAAATAATGATTATTTCTATTGGCACATAACTAACGCACCCAAAGAAAGTTAAAATAATATTTCCTGCTGCACTTCTCAGCAACACAAAATTTCACATAAATTTTATTTTAGAACGAAACCTCTGTTATACTACATGTACAATTTTGTTTCGTCCGGCTCCCACTAAACGACTTTGAAATCATATCAAGGTCAAACCAAGCACACACCCCAAGACTAACGATGTATGTACCATATGTGTGACCACGCTGGGGTGGCACAGTGGTTAGGGCGCTCGACTACTGTTCCCCAAGATGCGGGATCGAATCCCGGCCTCGGCGGCCGCTTTTCGATGGAGGCGGAAAGCAATTAAGGCTCCCGTGTGCTGTGCGATGTCAGTGCGCGTAAAAGAACCCCAGGTGGTCGAAATTTCCGGAGTCCTCCACTACGGCTTCTCTCATAGCCTGAGTCGCTTTGGGACATTAAACCACACAAAACCAAAACCAAACCATATGTGTGACTATATATCGAACAGCACGCGGACGCCATTGTATTTCGCGTTTATATGGAGGTGGAAGAGCGGTTTACAAGCAGCCATAAAAGCGAAGACAATCGAGTTATACATTGCCAGCACAAATGGGTCACAACCATACCGCAAACCGGTTCTTTTTCCGGTTCGGGTTCAGTTCCAAGATGGCGGAAAAAAATTCGGTTCCGTTCAGTTCCGGTTCCGGGTGAAAACTCTGATTCGGTTCCGGTTTTCGGTTCGGTCCCGATTCAACACCCTGGCGTGCACACGCGTCCAGGGAATGAAACGTGAAGGTTTTGTCAAGCGCACCCGCTTTTCGACGGCTGGCGCAAGATAGCTCGGTGTACGGGTGCGCGCGCCTACGCCTCGCGAATTGCTGCCCTCGCGGCGAGCGCTGGGCTCCAGTATGCCGGCAGGCAGCGATTAGCTGCAGGAACCCTGCCGCTGGCGTGGGTGCACCGTATTCACGCTTCTGAGTTAGAGAAAAGCTCACATCTGTTAACTGACATTGACCGAATTATTGAACTATTTCGAGATTCTCTTCGAATGCGATATATCCAGGACCGACTGTAAATGTTTGAATTCATATGTATTAACAATTAACCCCGAGGTTTCAGATCAGATTCCGTGTACCGAGAGCAACAACGCGGGTTCAGAAAGAGACCACTGCGCCAATTTCCGGTGTCTTATATTACGGCGTCCATCAAAGCTCGAGCCTTTTTTGGACATTAAGCAGATATAAACCGAATCAAACCATTGTGCTGGCAAAAGCCACGCGCCAGACATTGAAGCAATGGATTCCGGTTGAGGTATTCCGTATCTGTCAGTTCTCGCCATTTCTGGGCGTCATTTTGAGCATTTCCCGCTCGTGAAAAAGTGCGGGGTGCCTAACAGCCCGACTCGCGCTCGAGTAGTACGCATCCGGACGAGCGCACTTCAGCTGGCAGAGATGCAGCTCGAGTGGCTGTCATTCAAGATAACGCGCCCGATAAGGTATAGGCCCATCTACTACGCGTTCGCCTCTACGGGCTCTTGGGTGATGTCTCTATCTCAGCGGAGCTGAAATACGCCCTGCAGGGCAGCTAAGGGGCACGTGGAATATCAGTGCACGACGTCTCATCCATCATCTGCGCGGACTACCAGGGTGCGACGACGAATAATCTGCCCTTTCGCGAGCGAGAGAAGGGCAGGGTGAACGGAGTATGAGAATGAACGTTTGATTGCGTAATGACCGCACATCATTCATTATCATCCGGACTATATATACCCACAGCGGCGAAGGCCTCGGCCATATTCCTCCAATTAACCCGGTCACACGCTAGCTGCATTCACTTGACCCCTGCGAACTTAATCTTAAACTCGTCCGCCCACCTCTTAATCTTAAACTCGTCCGCCCACCTAACTTTCTGCCGCCCCCTGCTGCGCTTTCCTTCCCTTGGAATATAGTTTGTTACCCTAAGCGACCATCTGTTATCTCCTTTTCGCACTACATATGTCGTGACCATGCTCATTCCTTCTTGATTTCCACTAGAATGCCAGTAACTTGAGTTATTTTTCTGACCCACTCTGCACGCTTCCCATCTCTTAACGTTACCCCTACCATTGTTCGTTCCATAGCTCTCTGTGTTGTCCTCAATATAAGTATAGAACCTTTTTCGTTAGCCTCCACGTTTCAGCCTCATAGATAAGTACAGGTAAGATGCAACTTATACTTTCCTCTTTGGCGACACCGGTAAACTGCTATCATAATCTGTGAGTACTTGCCAAATGCTCTCCATTCCAATCTCATTCTGGTAGTTATTTCCCCTTCCTTATCCGGATCTGCGTTACTTCCTGTCCTAAGTAGACATATTCGCCTACCATTTCGAGTGCTTCGCTACCTATTCAGAACTGCCGTACCTTCTCGAGGCTGTTGAACGTTACCTTAGTCTTCCGCATATTTATTTTAGGCCTGCCATTTTGCTTTTCCTGTCTAGGTTATCAATGATAAGTTCGCGTACAGCATTATCCTTTAAAAAAAAGAAAGAAAAACACTTCTTTAAAAGAGCTCTCAGTCGCACCTATAGCCAGTTCAACTAATGTAACGTGAAAGGAAGACGGACACGAACAACCGAAATATACTCATATCTTTATCCGAGAGGGCTCCTAACATAAGGTGATTCTATCAACTAGCACAAATTACACCTATCAGGTTGAAATCAAACGTCCTCAACGGAAGTCAGTGTGTACGCGAGTGGTTTAAGTTGAGAAGCACATATAGAAGGCCGCAACTTCTGGAAGCCGGTAGTTCAATTCATCAAATCTTTGCCGCGGCGGCAGCTTTTCGATTCGGGGCGAAAAAGCAAGGTGCCTGTTTACTGTGTGATGTCAGTAAACGTTACAGAACTGCAGGTGGTCGTAATTTCCCTCCACCACGGCATCCTTCGTATAGCCTGAGTCGCTTGGCCACGTTAAATCTTAGAAACATAAACCAGCAGAACACCCTGTCAACGTGGCTCAATCAGGGCAGTAGCGGCATGGTTGGCGTAACACATCACGTGGCCACTCACAAATCATGGCACCACATGCAGACCACATGCAGCGTGTTTGATTTATATACTCAGATGTATTTTTAGATTCTAAGCGATAATTCATACGTATTTATGAAAACCGGCAGTCTTTCAGCATGCAAAGAGCGCGTTGCTTCGCCGAATGAAACCACTCGGACGTGAAAATAGAGGTGTCTCATGGGGGCGTGCACTCTCCTCCGATACTGGGCGTGCCAGTCCGTTGCACGTCACCATACGTCCCATGACGTCGCGACGCTCCTCGGCTCCTCATTGGTCAGTCGCAGACTCCTCCGCAGCTGGAGCGACGCTCGCCCTGCGGCTAGACCGACGAGAATCGCAGCGTCGCAGGGCAAAAATCGCATCATGTGAAACGGGCCTAAGGCTTGTTGAACTCAAGGCTGCTGGTTCGAATCCCGGCCTCTTTCTGACGAAGGTGAAGCGCGAACACGCTGGTGTGTTAAGCGCTTTCGGCTAACTTCAAACAACACAGCATAGTCTAAATTCGATCTGGGGCGCTCCTCTGCGGCCTCTGTCAAAATCTGTGTGCTGCATGGGGACGCTGATTTGCATACACTATACGTGATGTCACCACAAACTGCTTTTTCGTGGAGCCCTACATCGAGCGTGAACAAATACAAGCCACATAGCCCTAGCTGCAGCATATTGGTTCATTTTCTTTCACAAATACTATACAGACAGCAACGCTGCCAAAATATAGGAGAGGCTTACAAGTGCGTCAATAATGAGTTTTAAAACATATCCATATCTGAGCCCTCAGCAAAGCAGGAAGCCAGGCAATTCCAGCGTCCCATTCCGTGGCGTGGTTTAATAGAGATGTTTACCTTGCCGGAGACGTACTATAGTTTTCGTTTGCCAGTTTACCGGACCGCTCTTAGCCAGGCGCAGTGGCTGAGATGGCACCCACCCCTGCCAATGCACATGCGCAGAAGGGGTCCGGCAATACGTCTACAATAGTACGTCTTTCTAACATCGATCACTGATGTAAACGTATCTGTCACATGGTAAAATCCTTGTGATTCATTCAATAATCTAGCTGTAGCCATTGGATACGATGGCGGGAACGCAAAGCCATGCATCATACTTAGGTCATGCCGGAGAACATGCGGAGCAACATTGGAGCGGCAGGGACAGCAGTTAAGATTCATCATCAGCATCAGCCTGACTATACCCACTGCAGGGCGAAGGCCTCTCCCATATTTCTCCATTTAACCCGGTTTTGTGCTAGCTGCATCCAGTTGACCCCTGCGAACTTCTTAACCTCATCCGCCCACCTAACTTTCTGCCGCCCCCTGCTACGCTTTCCTTCCCTTGGAATAATCGGACATGCTACTGCGAAAGAGGGGCATCCTTTTCGGAGACAGAGTTGTGCAAGCCTTAACACGTTCAAAGGCGCGAGAACTAGCTACACTGCTCATTCCAGAAAAATCCACAGCGGAGGAAACGGCAGTTAAAACAGTGGTCGATGCGGAAGATTGTTACTCTAAGCGACCATGGGTTATCCTCTCTTCGCACTACATGTCCTGCCCATGCCCATTTCTTCTTCTTGATTTCCACTAGAATGTCGGTAACTTGAGTTATTTCTCCCACCCACTCTGCACGCTTCCTATCTCTTAATGTTACTCCCACCATTTTTCGTTCCATAGCCCTCTGGGTTGTCCTCAACTTAAGTAGAACCCTCTTAGCCTCTACGTTTAAGCCCCATAGGTGAGCACAGGTAAGATGCAACTGTTGTATACTTTCCTCTTGAGCGATACCGGTAAGCTGCTAGTCATTATCTGCCAGTGCTTGCCAAATGCGCTCCATCCCAATCTTATTCTTCTTATTTCCTTTTCAAGTTAACATTATGCTCCATCTATCGGAAAGAAAGCTATAGGCGATGTGACCGGTGGCGGCGAGTCGACCGAGTTGTTCGTTGCTCGGGTTCGATGAACCACCGTGATCCGTTGACTGCCGACAGCCCAAACCGAACAGGTCGGTCGCCTGGACAGCAGGCAATAACTGAAAGTAACGCGATTACCAAGCCTGCTACTCTGCTTGAGCAGAGACCAAGCCCGCCCAGGAAGTTCCCGAAAACGATTACGGCCGAGTCGTGTCACTGCGCCAACAAACCTGTTACAATATAATAAAAATAGAGGGAGGGAGGTCAGAATGCGGTCGTTTGCCACAGTGCTTGCAGGAGCAAATCTAACCTCTAAATAGTTAGGCGGCGCGGTGACAGGCCGACGCGCAGGCACCTTCCCATGGCCGCTATAGAACGGTGCAGCTACCTGAAGGTCGCGAAACGAGCAGAGGCGATCGCTGCTGTACACATACAGCTCATAGAAACCCTAGTAAACTCAGGAAAATCGCACTGGCGTAGCACCGTGACACCAGCAGCAGATACTCGCAGCAGAAGCAGACGACTGTGCGGATTCTCACAGCCGCCTACTTCTGTTTCATGATAACATTACACTCTCTTTCTCGCTGGAGCAGCGGATACTAATTAACAACAGAATAAGACGATTGTGAGACAGCAACACAAAACACACGGTGACGAAACGGCAAAGTCGTGGCCTCTTGATCGTGTATGATGCTAGCGTCGAACAGCTCGCGTGACTTATCAAAGTCGCTAAGCAGGTACCCAAAGTTTTGAGACAAAATTTCGGCAGCGTTGCCCGTGCATGCTCAGTTAAAGGTTACAGCGGAAGGACACTAGACCACACGATGGAACAAATGTGTGTTCCACCCACTTGCTCCTTTCGCCGGAGTCTTCTTGCAGTGCAATCTAAAATTCCTGTGACCGCTGATTACACGTTAAAGAAACCAGCAAGAGAAGCAGACGACAGTGCCTTCGCGCGACCGTCTGCTTCTACCAGGGAGCAGACGAGCGAACACGCAACGGGCGAGGTGGTGTACTCCATCGCCACGCAGGTTACGGTAAACGCAGCAGAGCTTGAAACGTTGCATGGTCGTTGCGTGTCGGGCCCGATTGTGTGCCCGTAACATTAAGATACGCTCGAATGCGCTCGTAGCGCGGTGACAGTGCGCAGCCAGCGTGTCCGCCGTTAGCCCTAGTTTCTACGAACACTGCATCGTTTTATCAGTTCCAGCGCGAGAGCAACGGGGCATAATCGCTCTGCACTCTCGTACCACTCTCCGAGAGGGCGCGAAACCGCCGGCCGCCTCGGGGAGCTCCCTGGAAGTCAATTATTACGTCACACCGCACAGGACGCGCGAAAACACTGCTTAGGCACGCATCGCCAAGTGCAAGCGAGGTAGCACAGTGAAGGGGGTAAGAATGTGCGCGGCTTGTGTGTGCGGGAGGGGGGTGAAGAGAGGGTGCATTAGATTGGATAATGGCGGCCGGGGCGGGATCAGGACGGTTATGGGTGAGCACGTTGCCCGCTCATCCTGGACCCCCCGGGGACCGAAAGGCCAGCTAGGCGCGTGCGCGAGAGCACGTAACACAAGGGGAGCACCCTTGGAAGCCGTGCACCGTATAACTTCACGCTGTTTAAGCACGGTATCAAGACAGCACGTACTTCCACCCGTCGAGTTTACTTGGTTCAAGCAGTCAAGGATTCGACGAAAATTCGTCTGGCAATGCTAAAAAGTGAGAAAAGATACACAGTCACTGAGCAAGTAAAAAATTGTGAAAGACGTTTCGGAACCTATCATCATCATCATCAGCCTGACTATACCCACTGCAGGGCGAAGGCCTCTCCCATATTTCTCCACTTAACCCGGTTCTGTGCTAGCTGCATCCACTTGACCCCTGCGAACTTCTTAACCTCATCCGCCCACCTAACTTTCTGCCGTCCCCTGCTACGCTTTCCTTCCCTTGGAATCCAGTTTGTTACCCTAAGCGACCATCGGTTATCCTCTCTTCGCACTACATGTCCTGCCCATGTCCATTTCTTCTTCTTAATTTCCACTTGAATGTCGGTAACTTGAGTTATTTCTCTGACCCACTCTGCACACTTCCTGTCTCTTAATGTTACCCCTACCATTTTTCGTTCCATAGCCCTCTGTGTTGTCCTCAACTTAAGTAGAACTCTCTTGGTTAGCCTCCACGTTTCAGCCCCATAGGTGAGTACAGGTAAGATGCAACTGTTGTATACTTTTCTCTTGAGCGATACTGGTAAGCTGCTAGTCATAATCTGCGGGTGCTTGCCAAATGCGCTCCATCCCAATCTTATTCTTCTTGTTATTTCCTTTTCATGGTCCGGATCTGCGGTTACTACCTGTCCTAAGTAGACATATTCGCCTACTACTTCCAGTACTTCTCTACCTAATGTAAACTGCTGTTCCTTCCCGAGAGTGTTGAACATTACCTTAGTCTTCTGCATATTGCTTTTCAAGCCTACCTTTATACTTTTCCTGTCTAGGTCCTCAATCATTATTTGCAGTTCATCCCCCGAGTTACTTAGCAAGGCAATGTCATCAGCAAATCGCAGATTACTGAGGTATTCTCCATCTACCCTATAGGCGTTCGGAAACGTCTTTAGGCATCAAAGCATCCTTCTAGGGGCTATATGCGGAACGGCCTATACATAGAATCGCTGGTATGCGACATATAGCTTCTGTAAAATGTTAATTGGTTTATAAGGAAGGAAAGGCTTCCGAGAGCACTTCAGCGACTGCACTGGAGAAATGCTATAATAGCCTGAGACAGTTGCTGCTGCACACGGTACATCGCGCGCCCACACAGTATAAATTTAATTTCCATGGCACGCGTTAATTGCAGTGCTCCTGCAAGTTGTGGGAATGGCGGTATGGCGTCGCTCTTCGTCACGCCCCCTACGTTGCCATGGAGACGGCAGGAATGCTAGAAAAGGAGAACACATTTCGCGGACAGATCTCGCGTACGCGACATTTCACCACGAACCAAGAAAGCCTTTCGCTTAAAGAAGTAGTGTAAAACATTTATTTGGATTGCATGAGTTATGGGTTAATGGCGGGGTTGGTGGGCTCCTCAGTCCGGGACTCCGTTGGCTGATGCTGCTGCCCGAGCTCTAACCAGTAAGGTCCTTTTTTGTGCAGCAAGGTCGGAGCTGGACAGAACACAATTCGTCCACGTTTGGTTCTCTTTACGAGGTATGGCTTATTTTTCCCGGAAAGTCCATGCCATATGGCAAAAATCTTCTTTCTGGCCGCAAAATGTGCATTCAGGTGAGAAAGTACCCGGTTTGATTTTGTGCAGTCTAGCTGGGCTGTTGCAGGACAATGTTTGTAAACACATGAGGTGACACTCCTCCGATTTATGGAGTCCTTTAGCAGGTGCTGGGAATGTTTGTCTCGCTATGAGGACTTGTTGCAGTACCTCGCGATATGCAGAGAGGGGCTGGGGGTGGTCATGTGAGGCAGCTGGGTGTCTAGCAAACTCCTATTTTCAAAATACCTGACTTTTCCAGGTTCTCCCGATTATTTCAGTTCAAATTCCTTGACGGGTGAAGAGTGTAGCTGCTGATGACAACGAGCATAGACGAATAATTCGCAACAAAAAGGTTACTTATTAATCATATTCTGCAATTTACAATAGTGAAAAGGCTGTCACCACCGCCGTCACCGAGATTCCTCTCACCTCCTTGACGCGCTTTCCTGTTAGGTGGTTTTTATTTCATCCCCCCGTTCGCTCGCTACACGGTGGTTGTTCTTGATTGTTATTCCCTTGCCGTGTACTCGAGCAGTGCAATAAACTCTGTTCGAGTACGCAACTCGGTGTTTGTCCCCTCTGGCCCGAACCCGCCGCAGTGGCGATTTCTCGCACCGCGGGTTGGGGGTCACAGCTCTGTCTGCTAGGGACGTCGGGGCTAGAAGGCGAGTGTAGCGTAGAAGGCGAGTGTAGGACTCGTGGGAGATCGCGCCCCTCGAAAAAAAAAAAACAAAAAACAACAAAAAATACAAAAAAAGAAAACGTTCTGGCTACGCCACTGATGCTGATAAGTAATCACTCATTCATTGATCAAACCTATATCCACATATACCCTCAAGAGGAGCTTCCTTCTTACGCAAGAGAAGAAGCATGACTGCTCGCTGAGGCGCTCATCAAAATAACTTTGCTCGCATCGCCCCGCCTTGGCTGCCCGCTTTGCGCGGAGTTTATCTCCAGGGTCTTGATTCGAGCGCCATTAGATTCTTTTTCCCATATCTCTATCGGTCCGCATGCACCGCCACGGTGGTTCAGTGGATGATTACGATGATCGACTACTGAGTGCGGAGACCAGGGCTTGATCCTGGCCGCTTTTCGGTGGAGGTGAAAAGCAAGGGTCCTGTAGCCCCGTATATTGCGCGACGTCAGTGTATAGGTGGTCGAAATGACGTGGAGCCCGCCACTAAGTCGTCCCGAATTTCCTCAGCACCAACGTAAAACCCCGTGAAACCATAGCCAAGACTTATATTTTGAATTTTAATTAATTACAAGCCTGCTGCACAGACATTAAACGCTGCAACATCATCACCCCCCCCCCCCCCCCCCAATATTCCTTCCGTATGTAATTAGCGGCAGATGAGCCCTTTAGAAAGAACTTTTTTTATTCCTGGTTTTACCGAGTTTCTGGTTTGCGCGAGAATAGCATTAATTACAACCTTTTATGGACGCGCCTAGGGATGCAGACATCAAGAACAAGACGACTACAAGAGGCTGAGCGGTCGGCTACAAGGGATGAAGACCAGCACTTGTGGCTAATGGACAACGTTAAGAGCTTGCTCTAGTTCCTTGAAGACTATAGTCTACACAATGTACATTAAGTTAAAGACAGCCCCATTCTATGACATATGTCAAGTCTTCTTATAAAAAAGATACAAGAAAACGAAGATGCAGCAAACGAAGCATCGACAGGCGTTTTAACTTCTCCAGAAGGCAGAAATAAGAAGAAACGAAAAGAATTAAGCGAGCACGCACACTATAAAATATAGTGGAACACGTGTAGCGTAGTTATAGTGTAGAACACGTTACGCACGAAATATGAGGTGTCAGTGTGAAGCAACCCAATTAACTAGAACGGATCTCCAAGGCGGAGTGGGTTTCAGGTGATGCAGTAACTATGTCCAGCAGCGTCCACATGATCGCGCGCAGCCATCCAGATACACACATCTGGATACACACAGTGTATCCTTCGTAACCATATGGCTATATTAAAACGGGCACTGTTGAGTAATCCACCGACACACGTGACGAGCTGCTGGCATTGTTGCGCATAGTGATACACTCTGTAAAGCGGAGGACACACACGCTATACGGTTTGCAATATTTGTTTTCAAGCAGTGTTCTAGAGACTCCAGAACGAAAAGGGGGGAGGGGGGGGGGGGTTACCACTGGCTCTAGCATTACGATTCGCCTGCGCTATTTCCCCTCCCTCTTTTCAACTGAACCCACCGCTATCACCGCTGCACGAAGCGCTATGGCCCATTTTTTTTTTAGACCTACACCAGCTGCACTCGTGAGCAAAATACCATTGGAGATATAAGACTTATTGCCACTAGTGAGGAAAACACCATTGGGGATATTGAAGTATTTGCCCCTAGTGAGCAAAACGCCCTTGGAGATATTACAGTTCTTGCCACTAGTGTAGTAAAACACCATTGCAGATATTGAGGCTTTTGCCACATCAGTTTTAGCCACACTGGTGTAGCTGTTGTAGGTAAAAAAAGATGTGCCTCGGCGGGCCTGAGCGAAGAGGTGGTTTCCGCGCGCTCAGCTCTCCACACGATGCGCGCAACTACGAGTCAGCATGACGCACACCTTGCGGCGAGTGCAACCCAAGTTGTTGTTGTTGTTACTCGAACGGGTAGGAGGAGAGACAGAGTTGGAGAGGAGGGTGAAAGAGGGAACGTGGCGCCATCGGGTCACGCCACACGTGTTCAGCTTACGTTGGAGCCCCGACACGTGTTCTCGCGCCGTCCGACTCACCAGAGCGGGCAAGCAAGCAGCTGGCTGCACCGGTTTACGTAACCACAGTCCGCGCGGATGGAGGAGGTTGAGATAACACGTGACAGGGGATCCGCATGACCCACGCGCTCCTTTCAGGCGCGAAAAAATTGAGGACCGGACGAAGGTCACGGGGATCGTTCACACGTCAGGTCAATTCAGCAAATGCTTCTGGTGCTGAACAGCGCGAAGGCTGAATACTCTGCGTTGTTGCTTCGCTTCTGCTTACGTCAGTGCTGCCGCGCAGAAGCGTATATGAAGAGCGTTTCGTTTTATTAAATATAATTTTAAAAATTAAATTACCACTAAAATAGTAAATAAAATATAAACTTTGACTCACGGTTATCTGGGCTGACGGAGCACAGACGGACTGATAGCATTTATAATCAGTCTGTGCTGAATCAAAATGAAACACCCTGATGAAAACAACTACTCTCGTCGAAACATTTGCTTATGCTCTGAAGATTCCCCTCAATCACCGCCCCTTTTGCTTTCTATTATCCAAGAATCTTATCTCGCTGCACCCTCTATACCCTGCATATCACAATGAGCCCAAGTTCCAGGCCATATCAAGTAGCCGCCTGGCAGTTCGCTGCCTCGTCTCAGCGCAGATATCCAAGCAAGGCGTTCCGCATGCTGCCGACATATAAACTTGCGCATGTGAACAGATAAGTGAGCATTTTCTCTTGAACGTCACAGGCTAACGAAGCCATTTCTCCTACTTTTGCGAGGATCACCCTGGCCGTCTCGGTCATGCTTAGTCTCTCTAACTGGAAGACTCGCACTGCCTCCGCCAATTCTGGCCACGTCCCTATTGAAAAAACCCCTATGAGTCACAATAACATCATACAAATACTCATACTAAACTCGTACAAATCTCATATAAACACTAGCCTCATTCAGCACACCATAAGTATATGAGATTGTATGAGTTTTGTATGAGTTTGGTATGAGAAATCTGTATGAGGTTATTGTGACTCATACGGTTTTTTTTCACTAGGGGTGTTATGCACCCCGAGTTCGAGCACTGGGCATACGACGAGCGTCTGCAAAATTACGGGGAAATCATCGGCCATTATAAATAGGGACGTAGACTGGTACTCCCGCCAGATGTTAGACTAAATAATACAGAAGCTGTTGCGTGGAGGCGGCTACAAACTAATACGTTCATGAACCCGGTCTGGGCGTTTCACGCGCTACCAGACCTCGGGTACAATGATCAGTGCAAACACTGTGGCCCGTGGGGCGAGAGAGAGCTTCGACAACATAATTTGGGAGTGCCCACAGGGATAATACAAAATATAACAATTGTAGAGAAGCCTGGGATACCCTGCTGCGAAGCGCGGACCCTGCGATCCAGGCACCGTCCATCTGGCGGAAGAGGCCGCAACAAGCCAAGGGCTACCGCCAGCCTCTAATCCGCGGGCGCATGACTCCCCGTCTTCCTCAGCACGCGTGCCGGAGGCGGAAAAGAGGACGCCCATTTCTGATGGAAATAAAAGTTGAGCAACCAAGGCCATTTTCTCCTGACGCGCGACCAAAGAACGTGAACAATTCACCGTTCACGTGACGTGAGCGCCGCGATCGGCTGTTCACGCGGCTTTAGGGGCAGCCGGAGCAGATAAAAAAAAAAAAAAAAAAACGTGCGTTCGCAACGCAAACCTCGGCAGAGTGCTAGTACGTGGTAACCTACGCGATAACCGTGATATTCGCGTATCTTTTCCTCGCCCACTTGGCTTAAGCAAACACCGCGAACAGCATGCATGAATGCAGAAGACGCACGAGAAACGATATCACCCACTTCGTACGCGTCCCTCAGTGGCCCGTTACCTCGGCTACTAGCAGATTAGAGGAGTCCGTTGAAGGCGCCCAAACAGGTTTGTTCAGACATTTGCTTTGTTTGCATACGATGCAAAACACGTACTCTTCGCACTGCAGCAAACGCGAGAGGGGAGGTTTCTGAGGTTAGGTTAGGAGTCCCAGAGCGACTCAGGCTAAGAGGGAAGTCGTAATGGGGCGCGGCTTGCGATAATTTTGACCTCTGGGGTTCTTAACATCGCACAGTACAGAGATGTCTTCCATTTCTCTTCCATCGAAAAGCGGCTGGGATAGGACCCAGGTTCCACAGCTTATGGGAGTGCTATACGTAATTGAGCCATCGCAGTATAGGAGGCGAGCTGAAATGTAGCGCTGCCCTTTCCTCTTTGTTTAAACTGCTCTGACGTTACCGCCTAACTCGATGGACAATGCCGCTTCCTCACCCGGCACTTAGTCAGGAGGAGGCGGTAATCCTAAGGCAAATGCAAACCGGGTCACTCCTCGCCTCGGCAGTGCTACACGTCCCTCACCCAGACATCTACACGAATGATTTGTGCAGCGTATGTGAAGTGGGTTCGGCGGACCAATGGCACATCATGTGGGACTGTGCCAGGTTCCCGACCGAAGCTACATCCAAGACATACCCGCCCGAACTTCAAAATGCTGTGCACAGTACAGACAAGGACAGTCAACTATGGGCCGTCCAGCAGGTCCGGGGTGCGCTCGAAAAGCACAAGCCTCACGGCCCACCACAAACGGGCCAAAATGAGGTAATCCAGAGTAGGGTGTAACCACGGGTCGACGCAGCGTCACGACGCATTGAACCGTCGTTTGTCGGCATTTCATTAAAGTTATACACACCATACCACACATATTTTAACCATGAGCCCCGCTAAAGGGGCGCAGTAGCTAGGGCGCTCGACTGCTGCACACAAGGATGAGGGATTGAATCGTGGCCGCTTTTCGATGGAGGCGAAAAGCAAGGCGCCCGTGTGCTGTGCGATGTCAGTGCACGTTAAATAACCTTAGGTTGTCCCGTGGGAAAAACGGGAGGCAGCCATGTCTAGCTCGGATCTCGAGGACCAACAAGTCCTCGTGGAATGAGTGAGGGCGGCAGACTTAATTAGTCAACGGAATTCCGGACTAAGGATACGACCAGCCTTCCCATAAATCCCCCTCCCTTCTTCCTTCCAATAAAACGTTTCCATCCCCATCATCACCTAGAGCGCGAGCCCATTCCAAGAATGCCTCCGATTTTTCAGTACCGTTTACAGATCTACCCCGCCGGGGCTCCGCCGGGGCGGAGCAATTGTTATGGCGCTTGACCACTGTTCCCAAGGATGCGGGATCGAATTCCGGCCTCGGCGGCCGCTTTTCGATGGAGAAAAAAAGCGAAGCGCCCGTGTGCTGTGCGATGTCAGTGCACGTCGAAGAACGTTAGGTGGTCGAAACTTCCGGAGTCCTCCACTACGGCGTCTCTCATAGCTTAGTCGCTTTAGGACGTTAAACCCCACAAACCAAACCAAACCGTTTACAAATCTACCGGATGCCAGCTAATAGGAAGCAAAGGCGGTCGCCGGACACCAGTCAGTGCACTTAGGAAAACAAAATTGTCACGAGGAGTCATACGGCGGGCGGCCACAGGCGCTGACGGCGACGAGAAGCACGTCGGCGGCAACACCCCGCGCGCACCATATGCCCGCGGAGAGAGCAACCTTCGGCACGAATTCCCGAGCGCCAACGGTGGAAATTGCCCACTTGCGAGGACGCCGAGAAGCAGGCCAGCGACGCGGCTCATCACGGCGTGCTCGCAGGCGTCGACGGAAAAAGCCCTCGCCACGGCGAACTAATAGCAACAAAATTAAAGAGCACTGCAGAATCTGCATTAGAGTAATGCGAAAGCACGAATGCTGCTGTTGGCTGCTTAATTCACTTCGTTTACCCATTTTAGTCTTTGGTACTTTCAAATTGTCCCGCCGGGATGGTGCAGTGGTAAGACGCCCGACTACTGTGCCGGAGTACCCGGGTTCGAACCCGACCTCGGCGGCTGCGTTTCGATGGAGGCGAAACGAAGAGGCGTCCGTGTGCTGTGCGATGTCAGCGCACGTTAAAGATCCCCAGGTGGTCGAAATTACTCCGTAGCCCTCCACTACGACTCCCCTTTCTCTCCTTCCACTTTCACTCCTACCTTCATCCCTTCTCTTACGGCGCTCGAACCCGACCTCGGCGGCTGCGTTTCGATGGAGGCGAAACGAAGAGGCGTCCGTGTGCTGTGCGATGTCAGCGCACGTTAAAGATCCCCAGGTGGTCGAAATTACTCCGTAGCCCTCCACTACGGTTCCTCTTTCTCTCTTTCCACTTTCACTCCCACCTTCCTCCCTTCCCTTACGGCGCGGTTGAGGTGTCCACAGAAAACAAGTGAGACAGTTACTGCGCCTTTCCCTTCTTGTGAACATCCCCACGAAGTATGCTCATAATGCCGCCTGAGAGGTGTCCACTTAGCATGTACTACAGACACATTGAATGCCGGATGTCGTGCACCGACAAAAGGAGTATACATAATCGATTACGCACATTTATCTTTCCTTTTCACTGGCTGCTTACAGATCGCATACATACGGTATATGCTCCGCATAGGAGCATGCAGTTTGAAGAGAATGCAGTGTAAAGGTCTGGCTGAGGATTCTGCAGTAGTGCGGACATAGCACCCTCTCTGTCCGTACCCAGCCCATGTCTCCGCGTCACCTAGGTTATTGAGAAGCTGCCATGCAATTAGACATCTAGGACTACGCAGCCTATAGCCAGCCTCGAACCCTGAAAAAAAGCTACGCCACCATCGCTTCCTACTCACACGCACACATGCCCGCCCGCGAACACAAGAGTACACACACGAACATAGCAGCGAATGGAAGCCCGGAAAACGAGGATGCCAGCTGCAGAATGTCAGAATGCTGCGTTTTGAACGAAAGGCGCGTATTTTTCCTTGCATATACGTACAATGCGCCTCCTCCTTTGCTTTCTAGTCTCCTTTTTTATACTTATCTTGTTTACCTATCGCTAATCGTCCATCCTACCCATGACTGGCCGCTGCTGTCCAGGTGCCAGTCGTGAGAAAGGCCCGACTCGAATACCGCCGGTCTCCGTGCCCCCCGGGACACGGACAGGGTGCACGCATACGAACCACCCCCCAGCGTTTAAAAGCCGCCCCTTGTAGGTCGGTCCGAATGCCTAATTCATTCACGCTTTGAAGTGGGGTTATCTCGGGAGGGGATCCCCGTCGTCTCCCTGAAAGCAGCAAGGTGCCGGCGGGAGACGGAGTTCCCTCCTACAGCGACACCTGAACCAACGCCATCTGGGTAAACGTGTTGGATCACGGGACAAACAGTGCAGGGACGACTACACGGGACGAAAAACGGCAAAGAGGGCGCACCCGTTCATCTTTTTGTTATTTGTGCAGTGACAGCCCTTTGGATTCTTGACGCCAGCGTCGGTGCCTTTGCACTGTTTTTTCTTTTCTCAGCGGATGCCGGGAAACCATCAGTTCCACACATCCAAGTAATCTGCGGATTGCAGATCACGTGATTTCTCACGCCATTGTCCCTTCTTTGCCTGCTAAGCCAGCAGGCTACGTGCGCTTAAGTGGCAGCCCTGCAGACGTCTCCGACTGACTGCTTCTAATAAAGGGCGGCATCACAATTTTCGATAGAATCTCCCGTTCCTCCAGCCGTGGTTCTTCCTGGCGAGGTTGGCGAGAGTCTCTTTCGCTATCACCGGTGTAGATGGACAACACTTGGAAGAATGCGCATACTAGAGTGACATCATTCCATATAATAGTTATTTACGTTTCTTCCCCTTTCTCAAGCTCCTAAACTTCAATACGTGCTTGCACAGCAGCTCAATTCATTCCCTTTTCCATACCCCCAGGGCAGCCCCATCTCTCTCACTGCCAGTATAAGATCGCTCACTCACCTGCACAAACTACAGCCTTCAGCCAGCTGCGTAATCAATACATAGGTTTAATACCAGCGCTGCACATGCACGGGCACAACTACAGATTAGCAGAAGCGCCGAGCGGGGACAGTGTGAACAGATAAAGGTCTTCACTAGGAATCCCGATAGATGGCACCATAGTACCCGCGGTTCTATAGGAAGCGGCCTGCGCCGTCTGGAGCACAAAAAAAAAAAAAAAAAAAAAAAAAAAAAAAAAAAAAAAAAAAGAAAGAAAAAAGAAAATCGCGGAAAACCATCAAAAACCTTCCAGAAAATCGCTAGCTGGTTCTAGCCCGTGCACGCATATTGAAAAAATGACAAATCACAGAGGGCTCGTTGCTAAGTGCCGCTAGTAATACAGGTTCTCGCCGCTATTGCTTCAAGGTGCGTGCTGGCTACACACAACCATCCGCGACAGAAAGTAGTCCGCTGTTAAAGCGTTTCCGGTTAACTAAACGAAACGATAAGCGTCCGACAGATTACCAGCTCAAGAACATCGGCGTCCCTGTCTTATCTGGTGATCAATTATGGGAATGACCCATTAAAGTTCGTTAACATTCGCCTTCCTGTTCACCGGTTACGCGCCATGTTCTTGCTCCGAAAACGGGCGCCAAAAACATTTCATGCTTAAACAAAAAAGATGCACGCGGAGCGGAATGACGATATATGCACGCCCACTTCTTGAATGTTTTGCAGCAAGATGGCGTTTCGAAAGCTACTGTTAATTAAATTGTGCCGGGACTCAATGATATGTTGTGTGCCAAGCAGGGGCCAGTAAGAGGAATAGTCCCCCCCCCCCTCCCCCCATTTTTTTTTAAAGAACTGGAGATTGTCGCGGTTTTAGGGATTTTTTAGGGAGCCAAAATTGTCTCTGCGAAAATTGCCGCAGTTTTAAAGCTGCGCTAGAAGAAAAAATGGGACGGAAATAGGTACTTCAGGGTCTAAGTGACGGAATTTTTCGTTATAGGATGTGCAGTCTTCGCCAAAAGTGTAGAACCAAGGGGGTCTGCTTCTGAGCCACTTCCTGCAGCTTGTACTAAAATTCCAGCGTTCCGAATCTCTTGATGGTAAGAACATTTTTTGTTCTACCCACTCCAACGGGAAGGCCCTCCGCTAAGGCTAAATCAGTGCCACTACACAGCTCAGGAGCAGACCCCCTGACTCTTCTCTTTTGACAATGGCTGTACATCCCGAACAAGCGGTGAACTTCCAACGTTCAAGAAACAAACAAGAAGACAAACACCAACAGCAAGGAAAAGACTTGAGGCACCATAAGCGGCTTGCCGGAGAGACGGGACAGTCTTGAACGAAGCCACTTCGAACATGGTAGGCACCCACAGAGTTTTCTCAGCGACGAGTGTGGTCCCAGAAAGCGCGTGACCAGCGATATCGGGCAGCAGATAGCGTATGCGTCCCTCCTTCGAGTGCAATAACCACGATGGTGTCGACGCAAGCCCTGCCAGTTCCCCCCTGGAAACGAACCTCGGAAGGGGGAGGCTTATCCAGGCTGCGCGGAGGCCACGCTCGATAACCTACAGCCCCTCGCGCGCATACTGGACTTCGCCGTCACGTGTCGGGACAACTTGCCGCAGGGTCATATGTGCCAAAGCAAGGAACCGAGCGCTTTTCGTAGCGAAAGTGCATGTCGGCAATGCGAGCCAGCTGGGCGCCGCTATCGTCAGCTTATCGCCTGACCAATGCCGATAACAAACACCTCACGGTGGTCGTTCCGGTGGCTACCCTGTCGTTGGAAAGAACGCGTCATCAATCGCAACTGGCGAGCTATGCATCTTAGAGATAACGATCGTGAAAGCCCTAAAGCACAGATTCCTTTCTACGGTCTGTCCCTCTCTGCTAGGACGATATACGTGACGTTATCGGAGATAAATGTCTCTAGGAAGTTCGGAAAGTGATTTAGACCAGTAAACTTCTCATTTGTCAGCGAACACATCATCTTAATACTACAGATTAAGGAACAAATTTTGACTCTCGGTCCGGCAGCTTATAACTACCGGATTCGTTAGAGGCTCACGCCTCCCCAAGATGTTTTGTAGCCGACTGTCCATCAAGCCCGAACACACTCACCATCAAACGACACGATACGCTATTCAATACCCTGGGCGTCCTTAGCGCCATATAATCGAGACATGTCCCGGCATCAGATTCATATAAGACCACAGCTCTTTGATCATACTGCGCGACTCTCATGTGGGTCACATGATTCCGGCACTTCTCTTGGCGCATGACATGTCTGTGGAAAATGTGTGCACCATCGCGTTCGTTTTCCTCGCTCCGCAGCTGGCATGAAAGGTTTAAGGCAACGTTTTCTTTTTAGGTAAAACAGCCACAGCACAGCACAAAGCGGCACCCATTAAACGTCGCTGCGCTGTCCTCTAGGCCTCGCATGAGTGCACAAAAGGTGATAGTTCAACAAATTGCAAAAATTATCGCTTCCTGTTTACTTCGCTATAGCTTTCTGAATCCGGCTGCCGGCAACTATGCAAGATTTTGATCTGTTACTTAGAATACCGACGTTACGAATGCAAATATGCACGGCGTCACACAACTGATTGTTGCACAGGAAACGCCAGTCAGCGGCAGCCTGCCAAGAACCTCAGGCATGGAGAGGAGAAATGCCAGAGACCTTTCGCGCTATTTACGGCCACTAATACGAACTTTTCAGCGCTGCTCAAGACATGATTATGGTGGTGAAAGAAAATATTTGGGAACACTTGAGATCTGTCTTTAAGGGTTACGATGTGGCAGCTTTAAGAGTTACCGTCTGCGGCTCCCCTTGCGGAACCCTATTCGTGTACACGGATTTTGATACTCGCATGATCATTAATCACTTAATATGCGACTACATTATATCACACATTGTAATTAGTCCGAAAATCCCGCTAAGAAACCAAGGAAAGCGTAGGGGTTCTTTTTAAAATGCCAACTCGCCCGTGCCATCTGATTTCGTAATGCCACACATCTTGACCTACGAGTGTCTGGCCACGTCAACTGCCACATACATGCCGTTTTTTTTTTTTTATGCTCACAATGCCTCTCGGTCATCAAAGGTTCCTATACAGCCACAGTCAATGGAGAACATGTGGCATCACAAGACAGCACAGGCCTCTGCGAGACCAACGACGCTACACCGTTACCAGTCTACCACATCAGCTGGGATTCAGGGGTACCGGTTCAAGGGTACGCTGCACCAATACACGAGCTCTGCCGAACAATGTCATTATTATGCTGGCGCTTCCGAAGAATGCGCTATGTATCATAACAGTTGTGACGTTGGTTATCGCTGCAACCGACGAGCCCTTGACAGTACGTGCATGCTAGATCGTTGGACAGGAGTACGAACACCAAATTTTGGTGTCATTTTTCTCCTTGACAACGATGCCTAACGTATTTCTCTATATGGATCAACACATAATTTTCGCAAGTAGCCGAGAGATGGCTGTGACGTCACAATCGTCTAGGTCACGCGCGGGAAAAAAAAATTAAGACATAATCGCTGACTCTTCACTTTTCACGATTCCTGTTCTTGAGGCAGGCTGGCTTCAGGGTTGTAGTGAATTCAAACTAGGGCTGCGCGAATATTTGAAATTTTCGTAAATCGAATCGAATATCCTCGATTCGTCAAACAGTGGAAAGTGTGAACTATTCGAAACTGTTCGAATATCTTCGCAAAATGACGAAAAATTTTCGAATGCTCTTGCATTAAAGAACGCCTCGGTTAGCACCGACCACTATCTCGAAGGCAGCGTAAGCTCCCGAGCACGTACAGCTTGCTGGTGCAATAAACCTACGCGAGTACCAGGGATTACTGTCAGGGAGCCCAGAGGCTTCAACATGGCCGCTACGTGGTCTATTCGTATGGAAACATTTATATTGTAGGCATATTTATGATCGGCCATTTCTAGAATCGCGGAGGCCACTTCTCATAATCGTGTCATGGCTCACGAGTCTCTCATCTGCCGAGAAGTGGCGCTATATGCTTATCCACCGAAAATTTGATTCACTTTCATCATCAATAGTTAGGTTAAGTTTATAGTGCGTGCGGCGCAAGACATGAAAATTACATGGTTTTGTATTTACATACATTTTCTGTGTCAGTTCACAGCAGTGTTAGTGCCTTAATCAAAGATTTTAAAAATGTTTGATGGCTAGTCGGAGAGTCTCAAACCACGCGAACTCTACTTGACTTTATTGAGCAGTAATGTTTTTTCCGATTAGTGGTTATGGTACTGCGCAATCTTTTTTGTTTTTGAAGTCAAGGTTGACGCAGCTGTGCATTGTTGTGAACTATGTGTCAAACAGCATTTTGAATAAAATTTGATTTTAGAGACTTTTTCATGTTTTGTAATCCGCTCAAAAATGATATGAACATAACGTGCATAGTGTTGGATTCGGTTTTTAGTTACATTATTCGTATTCGATTCGGTTTGGAAAAAAAAGTACTGTTGGCACACCCCTAAATTAAAACGACAGAGGAACGATTATATATATGTTTTTTCATCCCTCACGTGACCTAGACTTGACTTTGACGTCACAGCCATCACTCGGCTGTTGAAACCAAAACCAAGACGGGTGGCGAATGTCAAGTAGTGATCCATGTACAGTAATGTCATACGCACCATTACAAACGGTAAAACACGAGCACAAAAATTACATGTCGATACTCTTTTAATATCACTGGAAACGGCGGTCCAGAGACAGCGCGCTCTTTGAGCAAGGGGCAGTGAAAAGTTGACGCGCCAACGCATTCCACACAGCCAGCGAAAAGTCGAGGTGGTATGCAGCCTATACGACAACCGCTTCCACAGACAGCGCTCATTCAGTGCATGGCGCATTTTACGAAAACATTCGGCGAAGCATTTTCGCCTCCGCGACACTTGGTCTGTTTCGGATGCCAGTTGACGTAATCGAGAACAGATGGAACTCGCGCAGTGAGACAGTTCTTAATCGCATCACAGTAAAGCTTGGCGTGCATAGGTCATTTTTCCGGGCGATTCGCGAGTCCCACAACGGCAGCGTCTGAAACATCCGCCCTCTAGAGGCGCCATCCAGCAGTGGCACAGAACAGTGGCGGCGAAATCGAATGCATGAAGAGGACGAGAAGAGAAAGGTACGAATGGGAGACAGAGAGAGAGAGAGAAAGAGAAAGACCACGACGACTGGGAATTTTTTTTTGTTTATCCTCTATTGCTCATTGATAAGGAAGAGATGGCAGCCTGGACTCCTCAGATGCTGCAGGAAAGGTAGAAAGCAATGGTATAATTCTGCGGGACGACGAGTCACTCTAGCGGGTCAATCCGAAGGTAAGCAACGGGAGAGGGGCCGCTGTACATACGGCAGCGATCGACTCACGTCAACACGTGGAAGCCGTGCTGCTCGGTAGAACCCATGCTTTGTCAGCCAATCAGGGTCCGAATTCACGAACGGACCACGACTGCGTATGGTCGGCGCCCGATTGCGGTTGCCAGTTGCGATTAGCTGATAATACCGTAGCCAAGGCGCCATCCAGAAACCAAAGGATTTTCGCATGTCATCAGCCAATAGAGAGATTCAGCTTACCACGATCCGCCACCGTGACTCTACCGCGCGTGGGCGGGGCGCTCAAGCTGATTGGTCCCGACGCGGTAGGTCTGTGTGCCGACACCCAGTATGTAGACACGTTCTAGCGCATATGAACAAGGACGAGAGAGATGTAGACAACACGAGCGCTATCTAGTATGTAGCGCCATCTATTGGCGTCAAGGGGCTCTGGGCATGCGCAGTGGAACGCGCGGTGGCGGATCACGGTAAGCTAAAACTCTCTAGTGCACAGCTTTTGAGCGGAAGGTACCGCAATGGCGGCTTGTCAAATCCGACAGGCCGTGCAGCCTTTTACGACGACATGCGCCCAAGCCCTCAGTCCATATCAGTGCGGTTTTTCGAAGCCGATACGGTCTTGGCCTCGCTGCAGACTGGCCATTCTACGCGGGGATTGTAGCAAAACACGGGCCGCATAAATTTCGAGAGAAGCAAGATAAGAAATAGATCCGCGCCCCTTTTGCTTTGCGGGGAAAAAGAAAAACGCAGTTCGCAATAAAGTGAAGGCAGTACAGACGACCAACGCTGACTCGACTGTGCTCGGCGCCGAGTCCTTTCTGGGTCTTCTTGTTGGTGCTGTAAATCTCTACGCGGTGCTCTGCTACGCCCCCCGTTCGTAGAAAGCAGACCATGCCACCCCTCCGCCAGCCATTTGGCGGGCACTTCAGCGGAGGTCCAAGAAAAACTCACTCAAGGTAGTTCGGCCCGGTCGGTCGTTCTACCCCAGATAAAGATTTGTGTCTATGCAGAGTTATAACACTCACCGCGTTTCACTCGTGCGTTTTAGAAAGGTCCCCAGAAACGCCTGTTTGTCAGAAAAAAAAAAAATATCGTAGTTTTCGATTAACTCTAAAATTTAACACGCATGTACGTAGCACATTTCATTACGTTTGACTCGCCGTCAATAAATGTGTGGCGCCTTTTTCTTTTTTTGAGCATGTCCATAAGTTGGAAGAAACCACACTTGGGTACTGCAAAAGGTTGGAAGCTGTCCGACGCAAGTTTCTGCCGTTATCAGGTTTTGACGCAACTGAGGCCACACAGTTTGCAACGTCCGAAGGCACACTGACTTTGAAATCGACGGCTGGGTGAAGTGAGCCACGACATAAGTGGCACCTGGTAAAGGCTGGCGCATTGACCTACTGCAACAGCAAGGAAGCGACATATTTCGCGATGTGTCAGGAGGAATAGCAACGCGCCTTCTTTTCAGTCACTATGACAGTTTCTCCAGGGCAACGTTCGATAATTGCCAGGCCACCTATACTTGGGTCTCCCAAGAATCTTGCAGTACTGCAAGGCTTAGGCATCCCGTTCCAATCAGGATCACGAGCACGACAATAGGCAATTGTGGTCCTACGCACCCCCCCCCCCCCCCCCCACACACACACACATTGGCGGGGGTGACATTGGGAGCACGACTCTCTATTACATTGCGCAGGGGCGAGAAACACTCTGCCTTTCGCAGTGCTGCAGATATCTTGTGAGACGAAGTATAGAGCCTCCTCGACATTAATTCACTTGCAGAGGCTGCAATGCAACACGATACGACGACCGGTCTATATTTCCAAAGCGAACTGTGCGCAGTGCTTAAAGTCTGGCTCCATCAGAGGGTCAGGCGGAAAGGAACACAGACAGGGAGAGAAACAAAGCGTGGCCTGTTTTGCACATCGTTTTATACAAAGGGGAGAAATTGTTCTCTCAAAACTCCCCTGACTTAAGCCCTGTTTGTGCGGTGTACACTGTATGTGTACATGTGTGATGAAGGGCAAAAGAAGCAGATTAAAAAAAAAATGGAGAGGGGGGTCCTACGCCTACGCACAGTTTTTGTCATAAGTTTAGAGCTCAGGGGGTTGGCTTATTCTGAGCTACACTATGTGACTTGCAAATTAATGCATTCACAGTGTTTGAAATTTCTTGAAGGCAAGATTTTTCTTTTGTTTTTTGTCCTAGCCTCTCCAACAGGAAGAACTGACATGGACACTAGAGTAGCGCCAATACACGGTTTGGAAGCAGACCCCTCTGGGCTCTAAACTATCGACATAGACTGTACCATCACAAAACAGCTTATTTACGGGTAACTGAGAGTTAAATACACCAGAGTCGGCTCAAGGTGTAAATATGCCCGCTGTACAGGCGACTGAAATGTGCGAGCGTCGAGCACAGAAAAAGAGCTCTCCGAAAGATAAGCGTGAAAACTTTTTTATTTATTTATTTATTTTTTATTATTATTATTATTATTTTTTTTTTTTTTTTTGGTGTGCCAGCGACACGAACACCAACAGAGATGCATCGAACAGAGCTTATGGAGCTGGGCTGCATACTAGAGCAGTAGTAGCACCCCCGACCGGAACCCCAGAATCTGCTGGTATAAAACCACTTCCTTTTTATTGAACTTCGGTTCTTCCTTTTCCGTCGCGATAGACAGCAAAGTGCACCGTGGGAAAGTTTGCCGGTACTCGATCATCTTGCAGAGAGCAAATTGGCCAACTGCGAAACTGGGCCGGGGAAAGGGAGCGGGGCACAAACACCGACGCGACGAATTACAGGCACAAAGGGCTTCTGAAGAGTGAATCGCGTCACGAATTGCACGCCTCATTCGTCTGTGCCAAACGCTTTGCCCTTGCTAAGGCAGCGGCGGAAGGCTGACGTGCAAGTTTCGTTTTCGGATTTCATTTCTGGCGGGCTTCCCGCTGTTGCTATGGGGGAGCGCCGACAGGCGCGCGGACGGCTGTCGTCTGCATTCGCGGATTCCTCCTGCTCTTTTCTAACCCACTACACCTAACGCCCATTTTTTTTTTTTTTCAATAAAGTTTATCAATCAATCTGGCGTGTATCGCGAGTTTAGCCAAAAACGTTTCGGAGGCCGCTAATGTGTTCAGAACGCTCTTGGTTGCATATTAGAAGCTTCTTCGTCATCCATCGTCTGGAGATGAAGCACTGGTTCTGAGTTGCAAAAAGCAGCAACGAGAATACACCACACTGCGCAAACCCAGACCGCACTGCATTAACACCTAACAAACAAGGCGCAGCACGTTGTTTACTTTTGTTATCGAGCACGCACCTTGCAGAAACAGTGTTAGGCCGAAGATAATTTACGCTTCGTAGTGTCTGCTGAATGAAAAAGAGAAGTATGTTGAACTCATAACGGCAGTAAGTCCTGCAATCCGAAAAGATTAGGCGTTAAGGCGTAAAAGCCGCTACCTCAGTAAAAAATCACTGTGCGGTGAACTGGCAGATATAAAAAAATAAAAATAAAATGACAACTTGGTCTCAGCAATGCTTGAACCGGCTTGCAGACCACGTCCTAAAGACCAGCTCTAAGTCACACTCGTAGCTCCAAGGAGCACGAAAATGCCGCTGCAGTACAGCACTGGCACGAGCTAGTACGAGGGCAGTATGATTACACAAGCGGCGCGCGCGCTCACCTTCGAAGTGTTGATAGCGGGTCACGCCGTTGTGTAGTCCGAGGCACGGAAAAATCGTGACCACCACCACCAGGCACCACAACGGGCAGAACACGGCACGGGACGCCATGGTGACAACTGACCCGTGGGCACAGCAGAAGAGAAAAAAAAGCACAAGACACGAACGACCGACTCAGCCAACTACAAGCACGGCTGAAGAAAACGTCTGTGTAGGCTCCTCTCCGCAGACCTGACGGGCAACGCGAAACCTTGACGCGACGATGCACTACACCGGCCTAAAACCGGTCTTATCGGTGTTCAAAGGGCGTCCGGGCCTCTTTTATACACAACTGGGGAAAGGGAGCGGCGTTCTCTCACTCGGACGTTCCCCTCACCAGCTCCAACAACGGCCGCGGCGCGCCACGGGCGAGGGCAGCGCGGAAAGTTGTTGCTCCGCAGCTGTGAGAAAGCTTTTGAGCTCGCGGTTGTATGGTTGTATTACGACCGCACACGACGGCCGCTCGGTTCTCGGCAATCATCCAGCTGACGCGAACTGTCGTTGGTCTAGCATGGGCAGCTTCAAGAGAGGTTCTTTCTCCACCAGCCTCCAGTTTCCAATGCCCCAAAGCCATAACATCATTGTTGTGGAAGTAGGCGGTCAGCTCGACGCGGGAGGCGAACGTGGTAGTAGAGGGCTTTGAGCGCAAAAAGGAAAAGACATATCTGCAAGCTGTCCGCTACTCGCTCAGGGGCGCTGTCGTCGTTAATGATAAAATTTCCGCATTTTCTTTACATTTACATTTTTCACTCTTGAGCACAATTCATTTGGATTCACTGTGGAGTTCGAACGTCATGTGATATAGTCACTTTTTTTAAAAAACCTTTCCTGAAAAATTAAAGATGCAAAACCTCAAGTGAATCTGGCAGCAGAAGTATCAAGTCACAACAATGCCTCCAGCAATCATGCAGCGGGCTGACGAAACTTCAGTGACACCAATGAAATCAGCTAACTGGGAACATTCTGCGACATTATGAACCAGGGATATTCCATTGACAGCGACCTGACCATTTCCTTATGTAAACGATTATTTGATATTTCAAATGAGACCCACATCTCATTACATGTGCCAAAATAACTTCATTCTTTCACAGCAAACAACAGCTAATTCTAACCATTTTCAAGCAGCCTACAATGGTTCAATACAAACATACACCACACAAAAATTTTGTAACAACCGCTGATTAAACATCTTTATTTGCAGAAAGATCATTCCTTAATGAGTCAACTAAAACCCTCCCTCACTTTCACAACGCTATACATTCTCTTTCACAGCTCTATACAATCACGATAGCTGTGTGCGCACCTTGTTTATGTACATGCCCTGCACCCAGCTTTCGCTTTCCTAATTTAATACACTCCAGTGGACGACATGTGTGCAGACACCGACCGCCTTCGCCTGCGATGGTGAGTGTCCGGTAGCGCTCCCACTGGCAATGATGCAGAACTTATTGTTTGGCATTGATGAGCTCGTTTATCTGAAACAAAGGTTAAAACTAAATTTACTAAAATACTTAAAAAGGGGTTCAAACTTTGCTAGCTAGTTGTTAGTCCTAATGTTTAGCAACTACAAACTATAAACAATAATAACAAAATTAATTTTGAATTTGCAAGTTCCAAAAATATTGTATTTATACTTCTGAAAATTGTCAACAACACTTACAAGTGCAGCACACGACTGTCATCGTTTTTTGGAGGAACTGAGCTCACAGACCGAAAGAAAAGCTTTGTCGAGCCAACCTCCGAGCCTTCAGGGGTAGTAATAATCTTCTACAAGATGCCCTTCACAGCATACTTCACTTACTATTTCATTTCCTATAAATCAGCACCAATATCGTTCAGTTCTAAAACGCAGCGTGGAGAGCACAAATTGGGCGTGCTGTGTTTTGTAGCGCGAAAAGTGAACGAATCGCTGCAGATAAAACAAATGCTGTACAGCGGCATAGATTAGCTACAATAAAAATAAAAAATATTATGGAATCATGTTTGAAAAAATGCGCTCGAAATCGTCGAGACCGATGAACATAGTGGTGATTTGGCGCTCTTTAAAATACAATATGAGATGTTAGCAAAGAAAAGGGAAAGATTTGTTTTAGCTTTATTTGTCAGACGAATGCCTTGCTTTTTGCATTTATCGAAAAGTGGCCGCCACAGCTGCATCCTTGGGTTTACCAGTCACTGAGCCACCAAGATGCGTAACCAAGGCGTGGAGAAGCATGCTGTCACGGGCGGTGTAAAGAAGAAGAAAATAAAAAAGCCATTGAAGGGTCCGAAATTACACTCACAAATTTTCTTTAGCGCAAAGGCTCAGTTCTAACAAAACCGATAAGAGCCGTGTGTTGCCCTTGCAATCCAGCTGCTTTCGACAGCATGGTGCGTACCCATGCCGTAGCAAACAACGCGTAGAGACTCTGCCTCTCAACCGTCCGCGCAGTCTGCGCTTGCGCGAGCTTCCTAGCAGGACGTGATTTCAGCGCTCCGAATTTCCGTCTGTGAAACACCCTGTACATCTGAGTGCCCATATTTATTTATGTATAATGAGAGATAATATCCAGGCTACCTTGAATAGTACAGTCAGAGAAGCATTGTAAGAGTCATCAAGCAGCTTCATGCTACTTTGCTAATAACAGTATAAACTGACAGTCTGCTGGAGGCAAGTTAAAAAAAAAGAAAAACAAATATTCTTCTACACCTTTCCTAATATAACAGAAATGGTAGAACTTGCGATTTTGCTGGGGAATACTGCGCTACTTGATAGACAGAGACAAGTGAAAGACGACACACGAATGAAGCGCAATTTCGTGTGTCGTCTTTCACTTGCCTCTGTCTATCAAGTAGCGCAGTATTCCCCAGTATGATCAACCAACTGGCCCCCGTGTTTGCATTGTTTGCGATTTTGGCAGGGATTTGTATTTCAAATTGGCAAAGAAAATCAAGCTACAGTTGATGGTTGCTCATGCTGTTTAAAACTTAATGGCTTTCTAAGAAGTAAGGCAACATTGTCTTCATTTCAACACTTTACAAATAGGACCGAGAGAAATATCGAGCACAACATTTGTTACAGTTGCAGGAACAAATTTTCAAAATATTATTTTCTTCTCTCGCATGAATTATCTTTTTCTCCAGAAAGCAAGGCTGCCAAAACGCTGCCATTAACAATGCTGCAGGCAAATATCAGTTGGTACTGTCTATGGAAGATATGATCAGTTTTGTTTTCTTGGCAGTACTGTTGAAACCATGTTAACGATCTCAAAAGTAGGTTTAATAAAAGCTATGTATCTCGGCTGAAGCTATGTTTATTACCTGCATTGCACCCTGCCTAGGCTAATGGAAGTCAAGTCCATAGAGTCGTAGAGAGTGAGTATACTCGATTTTATTTCACGACCACCAAAACCAGGGCTTGCAGATGCTAGTTACCGCAATCAAGCGAGACCACCCCAAGGAAAAATTAGCTTTTAAATTATTGTCTTTTTTCCTGGCTCCGCAGATGGAAACTCGTTAATTTGCACAAGGAGATCTCGATTGGAGCAGAAGAAATAGTATGGTAAAGAAATGTCAGTAGGCTGCCCCTTTAACACCTTCCATATACATAACTATAAAATATTTTTAGGCTTGATTAGGCTGCCAAAATTGTAACTGATCATGCAGTCTTCATCTCTGCCACAGAACCCTTGTTGTTATGAAGAAAACTCAGGTGTGCTTGAGTCGCCTTGGGACGTTAAACCCCATTATCCAATGAAGTGCGTGAATATTAAAATTTTCAAATACAAAATGAAGCAAAATTGCCTTTGAATACTGTATCAAGTATCTGTCCAGTGTGAGAAAAAAATAGAAAAAGTACAACACAGGCCAATGCTGATGTTATTATGTATGTATATATATATATATATATATATATATATATATATATATATTGTGTAGTCACTGCAAATGAAATAAACAAAACAACATCGATACAGCATAACAGAAAAGAAAAACATAACACAGCAAAAATGAATAGTGTTTACTATGAACTGACACAATAAGTAAAAAAAAAAGAAAAAAAGAAAGGCTTGATGGGTAGTAAAACCTCTTTGATTCAGTGTTAAGAAAATCAAAAGAAAAGTCTGAATTACTCAGAATTATTCAAAGGTTCAGTTGTAGAATATTTACTCCCCCTTTATGCTATTGGAAAGAAAAATTTGTTGAAGATGAGAAAATGTGAACCCTCGTAAGCAGGTTCTATTGCATAAGCAGCCCATGACAAGCATGAAGTCTCAGTGTGTTGGAAGAATAACAAGAACTAACCGAGCAAAACGACAAAAGAGCTTCTAAATAAATAAAAAAAAAAAAAAAAATTCCCCAGCCACATGTTAGTTGGTATCTAAAGGTGATAAGGTGATGTGCAGCTGTGTTTATCAGATGGCTGGCAGATGTGTGACCGATAGCTGCAGTCACCATGGACTGATGATGAAGCGCAGAAAAAAAAAAAAAATCCATGTGGCTGAGCTATTTCTTGGCCTAGCAACAGAAGCCCTCCCTGTCAATGTCAGGCCTGCTGCTACTGGCAAGTCAGAGGTGCATGGGTACCATATAATAGGCGGTATTTTATTGCCCTACCAGAGAAGCCTCGACTCGGCCCCTCTTCAGGAATGTCGTGCAAAAATACTGCGAACGGCCTTCCCACATATCGCAATTCACCAAAACAAGATGGCAAAGCTCACGCTAGTCCAAGGCAGCAGGATTGAAGCCACAGGTGTGGGTGTTACATATGAAGACCATTATGGAAGGATCAAGCGATTGCTTGAAAAATTCACTCGGCCATCTTGTTCTCGCCATGTGCGGCATGTGGGAAAGTCCATTTACAAAACTTCGTATGCAGTCCAAGCCTCGCATTGCCGGAACATGATGGGTTCACACGACAAATGATAGAAAAAAAAAAAGCGAGAAGCACATCTCTGTGCTGCTTTCCTATTTTTGGATAATCTGCCGAGATACTGCGGTACTGCCGCAGTTGAATTTATTAAAATCAGTGCAGTATTATATTGCTGCCAATACTGCAGAGTTATTAATAAGCAGTTTGCCGAATTGAATATGAAGAAATAACAACACTCGATTCACTTTCAAAATTTAAATCGTCTGCCAACCCCTAAAGAAAAAAAAATATATGGAGTAGTGGATGGAGATGCTAAGTCCTCGTCAGAAAATCGAAGTCTAGCCATCATGCTGGCCTTACCTGAGCCTTGTACATGGACTTGACGTCCTCCAGGTCGAGGCGCAGCTCCTCCGCTTCCTCTACCTTCTCACCATACATTTGGAGCAGTGTGTTGTACTTCTGGTTCACGTCCTGCAAGCAACGTACGCTGCTCCAGGAAAACTGTCCTCTTTCTGAGTGAAGTGCCAGAACCAGTACACTGTCTCCAGTGGTGCCTTAAGAATGCACAGCACCACTAGAGAGAAATGGCTTGTAGCACAAAAAGGATCTGTCAAACTGCCAATTTGTTAAAGTTAATTACAACTGAGGATACTTCTGCTCCATCAAAAAGCTGTGCGAAAGTTAATGTGCCTCAAACAGATGGATATTGGGGTAGATTTTTAGTGACTCTCCTTAAAGACTTGAAACAAGTTCTACTATGGTGCAATGTTTTTAGAGGCAAACAGAGGCAAACTTCAGACAAATTCTGCACAGACCCTGTGGATTCTCAAATATTCCTCCCAAAACGTGTGCATGACCAGTTCCAAGCAACATACCAGGCTTAAAGAAATAAGGGAAATGAAGCAGGCTTTTAAGGTATGTGCGTTAGCTTGCGTCAGTTTGTGAGAATGAGCTGTGGGCTTGAGACTTGCCTCGAACCGCACCCTGAGTTCCCGTAGCTCATCGTGTTCCTGGTCCCACAGCTCCTGCTTGGCCGACAGTGACGTCAACTCTCGGGAGAGGGACTCCCGGCAACGTTCCAGCTGGCCAATCTGAGCCTGCCAAGACAACAATACACATGTGCATCCTTCAGGAATAGGGGCCCTCGATCACTCTCTAGCCTTGAGGAACAAATGTGGTTTCCAAGCCGTCATGAGGAATCCCACATGCCTCGACTTACCTCCCTCCCTCCCTGTCTGTCTAAAGGCCCACTTGCACTTGCGACTCATAGAGGATGTGCGACAGTTTTAGTCGAAAAGCAAGTCGCAGGTCGTTTGAGCACCTTTCAATTTTGCAGCCTTGCGACTGCTGGTCGCTGACTGGTAGCCAATCAGCGGCGCAACTCAAACGAATGAAGTTAGTTTTACATCTGATTTCTTGTTACTGGTGAAGAGTCATGATTGAAAAGCCTTGTTCCAAACGAGACCAATTCAGAAAAGCGACTTTTGCAAGTGTGAACATCAGTCGAGCTGAGCAGCTCCCCGGTCACATGACCTTTGCGACTTGCAAGTGTGAATGGGCCTGAAGGTGTGGGCTGTGACAGCCCGCACACACTTGTGACAGTTCAGAGATATGGCGCATCTACCAAGTTTTGAGCAGGGAAAATATATTCCTGCAACAAACTGTAGGGAACGATGCAGCTACCTAGAGCACATCAAAGACCTAACCATAGAAAATACTTATAATTATCAATTCAGCTGATTTGAATTGGCAAGCTGCCTTGTCATCGGCTACAGCTCAATAGTGTTTAGCTCAACGTGAGAAAAAAAATAATCAGGGCCCATATGCCTAGAAAAATAGGCCAATGGAAGTGCCCCTACAGTACCTTAAGTGGGTGAAAAGTTTTGAAAATTAAATAATCATGCTGAATCGCAACCGAGAAATGAACTGTGATTCAGTACTATTTCAAAGTCAGAACAGCATTCTATATCAGGTCATTGTGTGGCAATCAATTACGAATGTATGGATAATGACGAACATCTGATGTGCGTGCAAAAAGAAGGTCAAAGTCAGCCCACGCAGATGCGACAGTGTCTGACTGCCAGTGTTGACACCTCTGTTGTCCAGCATTCCGCCAAAAAGGCCCGCTAAATATTTTTGAAAACCACCAAAATAACCAATAGCACGATTTACAAATGGAAGGAAATGTACTGATCCAGTGTCACAGTCTTGAGCAGATCAGGCTAAGTAAGCAAAAGCAAAGCCAGAATACGAAGCGCCATCTGAAGTAGCGTCTGCTTGTGCGTGCATTACAAGCAGCCCCATGCCGAAAAGCTGACAAATTGTATCGCATAGCTGTGGCTAATAGAAGAGAACGATTTCTTTGAGCGTTCATTTGCACTATTTTTAGCGCATATTGCTCATAGTCAGTGTCCGAGGCAGCTCACATTACACAGCATTGTTCGTGCCTTTCAGCGAGCATTCTTCCCTCTAATTTGATGCTCATATGCAAGAGAAACTGACAAATAGGCTGGCGATTGTACCGTTCTTAAGCATAGTGCACAGTAAATTGCTAAAAGGAAGATGTGCATTTTTTTCACAGGCTTTTTAATGAACATTTTGAAATAGAAATGAGGATTACACCGGATAGGAATATCATATCACACTGCTCGCAATTAAAATCAGAATGTGAGAGGGTGTGTACAGACAAGATTGGCCAAAAGCAACGCTTGAAAAGCCTTGAAACACACTCAAAACACAAATCGGCATCATCAGAATACTTGTCATACACCTGGGAAATTGGCCGACACACAGCACTTCCTGAAGTAGACGGCTCGCTCAGTCCGCTTGGTATCGGTCCCAATGTAGGGTAATCCTTTCTGGCAGTTTATAATCAAAACATCCTTTGTTTTTCCTCTTCAGTCCCGTTCTGATCGCCATAATGGTGTTCACTGTAGCTGGTGCGAGCCTGTTTTCTAGTTTTGTTTTTAGCAAGTTCAGTAGGCTGAATGATCTTGACGCGTTGGAGTAGGGTAGCACCAGCATTGATATAGCAAAGTCCGCTAGTTGACCGAATGGGTTTTCGCCAGAAGAGTCTCTATAATTTTTTACTTTACACCAAAGTTCTCAGTCGATGATGTATTTATCCAAGGGACAGTTGTGATGCTCTTCCATTGGGTTTCTGCCACATCTATCTTAGCTAGCGTTGCTTCCATGAGTGGTAAAAGTGCAGGCTTCAACACAGACAAGACTTCCTACATTTCCAGCATGTGCTTTTCAAACAAACAGCCCAAGTGCGGCTTTGGATCAAGATTGTCTTCTACTTTGGTCGTGATTATGTCGACACTTATGGTCGGAAGCACCACTTTTTTTTTATCAGGACAGACAAAAGTCGTACGAGGTCGTACAGGAGCTTTGTCTGGTCTGCATTTTTAGCTTCAAAGGACTTGTTCACTCTTTGGATTTCCTGAAGTATTGGCTTCAGGAAAATCAAATAAGCTTTTTAGCGTTGTCACAGTACATAGAGTGCAGCACTTCCATGCTGTAGAATTTTTCCATCAGCCTAACAGTTTGGAAGTGCGCCTTCAGCTCATCCCATTGGTCCAACACTCGCTCCACTGCTGTTGCGATCGAAGCCATCTGGTCGAACAAGCTTGCACGATCTTTAAAGGCGCTTCCCCGCTATATAGCAGGCCGAAAAGCTTCTTGTAAGCTTGCTGCCGGGAAAAAGACCTAGCAAATCAATTGTCTCACTAACGAGGTAATTTAAGCTTCTTGGTAGCCCTTCTTCAACAACGACTGATGTCGCTAGTTGGAGCGAATGGCAGACACGCAGTGAATCAAAACTTGGTGTGGCACACCAGCCTTTAGCTGCTGATGAACACTGTTGTTCACACCAGTCATCACACTTGCGTTGTCTGTTCCGATTCCAAACAAATTTTCTAGTTTCAGATAGTGGTCCTTTAATGCACATTTTATGGCGTCAACAATGCCGTGCTCATCGCATGTTTCTAGCACGCAAAGGGACAGAAGCATTACCACTATTAATGACATTGCTTCACTGTGGTAACTCACACAACCTGAAAAATATTTTGTCACCGAAATATCATTTGATTCATCAACAATGATGCTGTGCTTCCTGCAGCATAACCTGCAGCCATCTCTTAAACCGAGACGAATAACAGAACTTGACATTTCGTTCATATCCACTAGATATAGACTGAAAAAGCCTGAAATCCACCAAAACAATGAGACCTGCCAAATAATGATTCATAATCCGCTAGCCACTAAATGCAAATTTTTTCCATTAAGGCTCCAAAAAAAAAAAAAAAACCCACTAAATTTAGCGGGAAATCTGCTAAAATGGAAACACTGACTGACTGAACAGGGTATCCCTATACTCCTATGAAAACAAAAACAAAACAGTATAACTACTGCACATTATGTTCTTCTTGTTGGATTCCACACCAAGTATAACTAATCAGTTCCCACTGCCTTCACTCTTTTTAACTCTGTACATTCTAGCCAGAACTCCAGCAAGCAAGCAGGGCTGGAATACTGTCTCTGAAATGGGCCAGCAGATGGTGTCACGTTTCCCTACCTGCAGCTGACCAACTTCGCCTTCCCGCATCTTGAGCTGTGCCTGGAGCGACTCGATGAGAGAGCTGCCCCCAATACCACGCAGGCTCTCGTACAGTGATGTGTGGCGGCTGGCTGGCGTCACACTGAATGCACTGTTCGCCACGCTCAGGTCATCTGGCAGCTGTGTGCACACACACAAGCATTTTTGAATGAGGAACATATAAAAAACTGTTTAAGGCTTATCAATAGAAAATTCCCTCTCTGCATTTGAAAATTCCTCCCAATAGGCACTGGAATTAGAACATTATGACCTTAAGGTGTCAATTCGTGCTTGCAAACTTTCGCCAAGTGGAGTTCAAAGACAGGAATCAACTCACTGGGTTGCAATTGAAGGTGTCGCTGACGGAACTGTAGTGCGATGCAGTGGGCGAAGGCGTGGTGGAATTCTCCAACCTCTTCTCTCGCTGGAAGATTCATGCGAAGAACAAAAGTAGCCAAGGTCAGGAATTCACGCAAGATGTCGCACACTACTCTGGCGATGCCGCAATTCGCTCAGCTACATTTCATCAACATTACTGACATGACAGGCATTCACCTAAAGTGTGCATGCCGTGCTCTAAAACATAGCAGGTATCACCAGTAAGTTCTGCTGAGACTTTCCGATCGTAGCGCTGGAAAAATAAAACACTTGGTTCTCATTACAGGGCTAAACTCGCATAAACATGACCTTTCTTTAATTTTGATCAGCTACAGTTACAGAAGGATTCACTGTTTATAAAGCCAGGACATTTCATGGTGAAGGCAAGGATGCCAGAATTCTCAAGTTGTCAGAAAAATATGGCGCAGCAAGCATCACCCGAGCAGCTTGTAAATAAGCTTGAATTTGCATGGAATTAAGGCGATTCGAAAACCTTCAACATTATTGCACAAACAAGCCTAACTGCATCCGAGGCCTTTATGTACAAGCTAGTTCAATATGAGAGAGATCAAAGCTTGGGTCGCATACAAATGATTATACACCAATTATATGTAGTAGTAGTAGTAGTAGTAGTAGTAGTAGTAGTAGTAGTAGTAGTAGTAGTAGTAGTAGTAGTAGTAATAGTAGTAATAATAATAATAATAATAATAATAATAATAATAATTGGTTCACAGGAAAGGAAAGGTGCAGTATCTGTAAAACTTGTTTTGTGGACATCTCAACCCCACAGTAAGGAAAGGGAAGAAGGTGGGAGTGAAAGCGGAAAGAGAGAGAGGGGTGTCAGAGTGGGGGGATCCAGAGTAATTTTGACCAACTGGGGATCTTGAACATGCACTGACATTGCACAGCACACACTTCCTTTCGCCCCCATCGAAACGCAGCCGCCGCCGGCCGGGATCGAACTGGGTACTCCGGCACAGTCGTTGGGCGTCTTGCCACTGCACCACCGTGGCAGGGCATGTAATAAGCCCACATTTTCACGTTTGCAAAACAAAATTCCTCTTGGCACATAATATTCAAGAGTCACTTTTGGTTTTGGTTGAGAAATAACAAATAGATTTGCCATTTTGCGCAAACTGATCGCCACCTTTCACACCGAGTGACTTAGAGTGGCTTGCTAAAAGCGGCTATAGAGAATTCAACTGCTGCCCGCAGCTGCTCGCTTCGGAGAGAACCAAACAAGTGGAAACCTTCTGTTGCTCACCTCAGCTCGGAGCTGTTCTTGAAGCAAAGCATTTTTGTGCTGCTCGCTGGTCAACTCCTCCTGCACGGTGCTCAGCTGTGCTGACAAGGCGTCCTGGTAGGGTGGTGAGAAAAACAAATCAACAAAACAAAATAATCGAAAATTCAGGGGGCACTTTGGCTCACTAAAGTGCTTCAAGGCAGAAGCCTTTCCTGGCACATTGGCGCAAAAAAAAAAAAAAAAAAAAAAAAAAAAAAAAAAAAAAAAAAAAAAAAAAAAAAAAAAATATATATATATATATATATATATATAAATATAAATGAAGGGAAGGAGGTGGTACATTCTGTACTCTGCGACGATCTAAGTGGCTTGCGATCCCAGCATGCCTGCAAAACAATGACTTGGCAAAGCCACTCTTAATCCTTTAAGCTTGACACCAACACAAGGCAGAGGCAAGCATTGAGTGGGTGCGGAACTGTTTTTCACAACAGATGTCTCCAGAACTGCACCCCATTTCTGCCCCCAAAACAGGTTCGGCCGTCAAGGTGAAGAAGTCTTCGCTGTGCAGAGAAGTCGAGTCGCAAAGTTTTGCAAAGTCTACAACATTGTCCCCAAAGTGTGCCCGAGTCCTCAAATTTCAGAACTTGAACCAGCCTTTGCACCCGGCAATGGTGATGACGACCATACAAATAAATGACAAATGCCAACACTAACACTGCGCTGCAAATGTAATGACGCTTTTTCTGCCACAATTTTCAGTCTCGAAGCCTGGACCTGGAATGCCCTGCATACGTTTAAAAATGAATTACAGGCATCCTCACCAATGGCTGCTTTCGTGAGCAAAGTGCGGAAAAGTCAGGGCCAGTTTTTGGTTGCAAATCTTTGGCTAGGCCACTCCACCGCAAAATTTCAACGATGACAGCCGAGTGAGTGAGGTGAAAGGAAAAAACAAATCTTCTGTTTATAAACCCAAATTTTTCACCAGTAACATTGCACAAACATGAACAAAGCCAGAAAAAGCAAGAAACAAATTTCATTAAGAATAGATGGATGAAGCTGCCTTACAGTGTCCCTTTAAAACAGCATAATGAATACCACTTGCTGCCCGTGAAATGAGGCTACTTTTCTTTTTACTGCGACAGCTGCTTATAGCACAATTTAGCGTCACGGCATGCAATGTCAACTCCTGCCTTCTTTGCTCAGCATGAGATGGCGCTGCAAGTCTGCTTAACAACAGATGGCACAGCCACATTCTTTATGCCCTTGACTTGAGACTGTACCTTAGTTTGCTAAACATACCAAGACACTGTCAACCTTGCTCAGCCACAAGATAGTGCTGTTAAGCGAATATACAGCCAGTTGTCCTTATGTGGTGATAGTATAAATAGAACTGATGATTGGGTGGAAGACTGAGCTTGTGCCACCTCGGTTCCCACTGTGTTCATAGCCGATCGAGGTGATAAGCACATCTGTATTTTTTTAGGCTCACCTTCTCAGCCCTGAGGGTCTTCAGGGCCTGCTCGAGCCGTGCCTTGGTCGCCATCAGGCTGCTTTCTCTGCAAGTCACAAAAACAGCATACTGTCACAACAACGTAGACTAGGGTCTGCATCACAACTGTCATAAAACTCGGGTAGAGCCATAACTCGACAAAAACAGGTGACAACCTTCACCAATGCCCCCTCGAAACTGAGTACAGCAATGGTTTCAGCCATGTCACATAGCCTTTACTTGTAGTACTGCAACATTACAGCTTCTAGGTCTCACACCAGCTCTCATTCCCTGATCGTATAACCTGACCACATAGTGAATAACACAAAAGTTAACAATGCAACATATAGGACAGAGAAGAAGACATGGACGTAGGTGCTGTGTGCATGTCTTTTTCTCTGTCTGATTTGTTGCCCTGTAAACTTCTGTGTCAGGTACCAACTGACCCAGCTAATTCCTCTCGAAGGAGTAACCTCCCAACGACACTGTCACAAGACATTCCAAAGCTACAAACAAGCATTTTGAACAAGAAAAGAGCAACAAAACCAACTGGTGAAGAAACGAAGTTTAGCCAATTAGAGAGTTCAGCTCCTGTCAAAGCTATGCTTAACCCACTGTGGAGCTTCACATGCAAGGCTTCCATAGTGGGTTACACATAGCCTTGCCCTACCTTCCTTACTCCCTTCAAGCCTCAACCAAACTCTTTTAAATAAATTCTTTCCCCTCTCTCTCTCCAATGTAGGCACAGATCTATTTCAGAGGTGGTCCACACAATTTAGCACACAAGTGTAAAACAGAATCGCAGCAAATATCAAGGTTAACTCAACCTTTCAAACTTTAAAACTAAAAAAATTAATCTGTAGAGCTGTCTCGAAGAAACAGCAAATTAAATAAAAGGAGTAGGCTTCAAGTAACAAGATGCTATTTACCGGCCTTCCAAGCAAGATAAGGGGTGCGATTCTGACCTGCGCTCAAACTCTTCCAGGCTCCCCTGCTTGTCGCGAAGTGCGTCGCACTCGGAGGTCAGCTCCTGCTTCTCCCGACGTAACGCGGCGTTCTGCGTTTCAAGTGCGGTCAGCCGCAGCTGGAGGTCGGCGCACTTGTCGTTGAGGGCCCGTTCCCGCTCGGCCAGCAGCGTCGCGTGCGTCTGCGACTCGTCTGCCAAAAATACGGAGACAGAATTAACAGACCGGTCAAAGGAACAACAAAGGGCAGCCCCGTCCAATTCATGCTCCGAGATTCTTGCTCTGCGTTTGGCTCCCCTATGGCCATACTGATCTCTGTTTGGCAGTAAGAGGCTACATTTGTTGCTTGCAAAACTTAATTTCAAGGTTGAACATTGCTTTCCCTGCAATTTGCTTAAAACCTGCAACATCAATAAAAATGAGAACTTGCTGATCACCGTAAACTTCAGAGAATAGGGTAAAAAAAGAAAAATTAAACTGGCCTGAATTAAAATAGTCTCCTCGCAGTTTGCTTAAGACAGGAGGTACTGGAAGCAAAACTTGCATTTGAATTTCACATTGTAGCATATGAAATCTCCTTTTTCGGTAACAGGCCTATTTGTTTTCAGGACGTGGTAATCTACACGGACTGCCCAAGTTCAACTCGCCCTCGGCGTCCCTCTAAGGGAATAATGCACCCCAGTCACACTGAACACACAGTGATATATCAAAATGTCAGCAAAAGATGGCGCAAGAAAAGAGAGAGGCGTACTCAGGCGGTCTGTGAGGCTCCGCTCCACCCTCTCCCAGGAGGCTGACTGCACACTGAACGTTGACTGGAGATTCTCAATCTGACGAAGGAGAGGCCGCGTCGCTGCGACAAAGATGGCGGCTATTCATCACATGGGCAAACACTGTTTCTTTTAGGCTGGTTCATTATTAAGGCGAAAGCCTCTCTTGGATCGTGAGTGGCATCCGCAGGAATATGTAAAACGAGACAGATCCATAGCCAATCCGAAAGCGGCCATATAACAAGCCAACACTGGCTACTAAACAGTGTGTAATCAATAACCAAAAGCCATAAAAAAACAATAATAAGCAAATTAAAATTAATAAATATGCGAAAATAATAACAATTAAAAAAAAACAAAAAAAAAAACAAAAACAAAGGCTTTTTTTGTGACACAAAGAGGAACAGGGGAGGGGGGCCATGAAGGCACACGAAATAGGTGCTGGTCCTGTTGTTTTCATATGCCTTATTTGGTCCCAGTTTGCACCATCATCAGAGTAGTATTTAAGCATGGTGTAGAGGACCAATAAAGGTTAGTTTGGGTTTATGGGTTAACAGCCCAAAGTGACTCAGGCTATGAGACACGTCGTAGTGGAGGGCTCCGGAAATTTCGACCACCTGTGGTTCTTTAACATGCACCGACATTGCACAGCCCACAGGCAACTAGCTTTTCGCTTTCATCGAAAAGTGGCTATCCCAGCCGGGATTCAATCTTACATCCTTGGGAACAGAAGTCGAGCGCCCTAACCACAGCCCCACCATGGTGGGGCTGAGAAACAATCCAACCTCTAACTTATCCAAAAGAGCACGTGCAGGCATAAGAGTTTTAGCTGCTAACAGGCTGACATGTCATCATGAAGTGCAGTGATATGTGCCAGGGAGCCTCAAGTGATAAGGAAAGTGAAAATGAAGTTGAGAAGTAGGGGGGGGGGGGGGGGGCAAGAACGGCTCAGCAAATGAAGCACCAGTCGGGAAGAAAGATGTGACCATAAGCTGGGACCGTTCTGTGAACCTGTATGACATATAGATGTAACTGGAAATCACACCTTTTCAGCCGGTTGATTGAACCAAAAATCATAATTAGCTGGAATGTTCTTATTTCCAGCTGGAAAATTTACACCTTCAGTAGAACTCCAGCTGGAATCTCATCCCCTTTCAACTAGATAATGACAATCCAGCTGGGCATTCAAATAGAAAAGTGCATTTCCAGCTGAAAGAGGTGCCCCTGATGAAAGTCTGCCGAGTGTTCTATTTTCATCTTGGTTTCATGGGTTAGAAAAGTGTTGTGCTAAATGGTGTTCTCAGTTCATTACGACTATTCCCGACTGTGCCTACAGATCACAGCACCATTTAGAGATGGCCGATAAAAGCTATTGCCTACAGTAGCCATTAACTTTTAAAAAGATTGTTTTTGGCTTATTTACCTCTTAATTTATCTGTTGGACTGATGTGTAAACGAATTTTGATACTGCATCTGTTTCATTATTCTTTTGCAATGTGGTAATGCGTTTATGCAAGATTTCAGAAGTTTTCAACCTGGACGCAATTTACTTTAGTGGCCATAAGTGCTGCTGCGGTCTGCAAACACTGAAATTTCGGCCCAATAAGACTGGCGTATGTTAAATATGGACCCTACGGGAAGCTTTGTGAATGGTTAGATCAAAGCGTTCTACTAGTTGCCACAGGTCATTGTACTCACTACACTTGGACCTGCCCTTTGAGGCACACCATGCAGCACATAAGTGCAAACAGCACATAATCATGCATCACACAATATACAGGAACTACAAGCACAGAAGGAAACGGGAGCACTTGGCGATTCCAGAACTCACCCGAGGACAGGTTCTGTGTGATCTCTTGGTTCCGAGCCTCTGCCTCTTGAAGTTGCTGAGTGAAGGAAAAAACAAGTAAAATGATACAGCAAGCAGAGCACACAATGGTGACGGATGTCAATAAGCTAAAAGGCCCTAAGCTGAATTTCTGCACCAAACATGGTAACTAGATTACAAGCCCCTTCAAAGCAGCTGAAAATGGTGTGACGGTTGTTCAGTAGGAACACTTCTGCCTTCTGCATGTATAATGAAAGGCTTCCAGTTGTTTCGTGACATTCAGCGTCTGCACAGGTGTCACTTCACAACATTCAGTGTCTACACAGGTGTCGTTTCATGACATTCAGTGTCTACACAGGTGTTGCTTCATGACATTTAGTGTCTGCATGCGTCGCTTTGTGACATTCAATGTCTGCACAGATGTCACTTCGTGACATTGTGTCTGCACAGGTGTTGCTTCACGACATTCAGTGTCTGCACAGGTGTACCATGCAGCTTCGCACACAGACAAATGGACACACAAAAAAGTGAGCGGACAGCTGACAAATGAAAGCGCCAATGACAAAGTGTAACCACATGATGCACTTCATGCACTACAGTAAAAAATAAAGAAGGCCACAATGCAGTACCAGAACAGCCCAAGCAACCCACCTGCTGCAGTTCTCGGATGCTGGCATGAAGAAGCTCCTCGCGGCGCTCGCCACGCTGGTCCGCCATGGCAAGCGCCAGTTGCAGCTCCTCAATGCGCTGCAGTAGAGAGGTCTTCTCGGCGAGCGCCTCCGAGCGTGCCTGGTCCATGGCCCTGCATAGGCACTTTTAAGTGAAATTCCACATCCCCACAGTTATCTACACTTTCATACACGAACCATCTGACCATGCTACATCCCCAGGATGTTGTGCTCACAAGCGATACAGCCTCTTCACAAGTGGCCTGGGTGTGGGCACCTGTTGCCTGTCAGCGTCATGCAGCAGTGCGCATTTACCACGCACAACAAGTTGCCACAAAAAATGAAGATTGCATGTAGAATAATTTCTCATTTATTCAAACTCACTTGATTTATACCTCTGTTTTATTTCAACTGATGTTGTCTGCCTCAGGAACGTCGGCGATATTAAAAAAATTTGCATAAATTTGAACTTTGTACAATTTGGAGAAATTTCCAGTTCACTTTCAAGTTGGGATCTCGGAGGGTCGACTGCAATAAGGAAAAAAAGACTGCACAGAAGAGAGTTGCCGAAACAGTCCGAACACGGGCCCTGCTCTACTTGCTCGAAAATCGATGCAAAATGTATCGAGGCACCTCACAATGACACAAAAAGCATATAATTGTGGAACCACATTTCTATAGGTCCCTCAAGCTCTAACCACTATATATAAAAAAATTTTCAAAACTCTGCTGGTATAAACTGTCTTTTTTTTTTAACTGCATCTGGCCAATAGTATAACCTCGATTCCAGTTCGAACACTCACAGGAGTGAACAATATAATGTGCATTCTGTGGGAAACAGCAATTACCTGCGGATCTCTTCACCAGCAGCCATCTTCGCACTCAAGGATGCCTCTTCTGCTTGCCTTTCGAACTCTTCGTTGGCTTGCTGCAACATTGCCATCTCACTGCAAATATGCATGCACAAGAAAAAGTTATGTACACGTGAGTACTGAACGCCTATTCTCTCTTACGTTCCATCGCTTAGTAAGTGTAGGAAAGAGGACAGCACAAAAAAAAAGGAGGTAATAAGAAGAAAAGCATACACACGACAGTAAAAGCTTGTTTATTCGACTTTTACGAGGCCAAGAAAAATGTTCTAATATTCAAATGTTTGAATTATGGAATAGCCCTGAAGACTGCCAACACCATTTGCACTGCAGTAATCTTATTTAACAAGCGCCTGGAATAAGGCCGTCTATACATTTGTGATGAAACCTAAGCATAACGACGATACATATTTCGTAGTTGTGAAAATTGCACTGCAGAGCCCACAGAGTTACATGGGCATTGGCTAGGAGCGTGCTAAGTACTAGGCACCTATACTTTATCTAAGAAGCTGCTTGCAGCACTGCAAAAGGCAGCCCCCTAGACCTATCCTGGAACCTCTTGCCCCTAAGCACTATAACAGATAATTATGGCCCTGTAGACAATTGTGCCCCCGCTGTCACCCTCGCCAATTTGGGGGGTGAGAGTCGCATAGGAGCACAATTGCGCATCATAGTTTGCATGACCCTGATTGGGGTGATCCTCATTGGGCTTCTGAGATGGAGTATAGTTCTTCTGAATTTCCCAGATGAATTCACAAATTAATGTAGTTAAATTAGGTAACTAGATTTTGCCGTAACACAAATGGCAGAGAGCATGTGGAATACAGGCTCTCCTTCCAGTGCCAGGCCCTGCCGAGTGCAACACTGTGCTATAAATGTTACAATGCTCTCGACCAGACTCAAGGAAGTTCGGTGCAGAAAATCATGCATCCACGCAGTTCAACTTTTCACGCAAGCTGTCCCGGTGTAACTAGTAAGTAAAACTGCTTCAAAATTCTGTACCAAACTTCCATTCCAAGTGTCCTAATGCTATATGATAAAAAAAGAAGGCCTAGTAGTCTGCCTTTCATTTTACCAAGACTCAAGAGCTAATTTCGCGGAGATCACTACGTGAATGTCTGCCTGTCATGTACTCAGAGAAGCAGGGCGCGAACAACTCTGTACAGCGTTCATGAGCAATAGCGTGTGCAATGTTGCTCTAAGCTGTGCAATGCAGTTTGAGTACCATACCTGTAGGCAGCATCCAGCTTGTCTGTGGTATCTGCCAGTCTGCTGGTTGCTTCATTGAGGGACTCCTTGTGTGCAAAGAACAACAAAGGTGCAGTGTCAGGAAGATGACAGCCAACCAATTCAGAGCACTGCAGTTCCTGAGCAGAGGGTTTGCAGGCTAGATAGCCAGCATGATTTTGAGGTTCGGAGTGGAAAGGCGTAGTAGAGTGGCTACTTGTGAGAACAGAGAGAACGCAGTTCTCAGTTGGGCCCCAGTTGAAAAGAAGAAGGCATTCCACCAATGCTGGCCAGTAAGTATAATTTCATTTAAGGGAACATTTAGTCTTTAACTCTCTTGTCATTGACAGAAGTCTAGTTGCAAATTCTATGCACAACATTAAAAACCATGCAGAAAGCTGTGGGATGTGAAACAGACACAGACGCTGTTTCCTATACTTGGTCACAGAGAAAGCTACGGAGGCAGGAAGATGTAACTGCATCCCTCTACCAGTAAGTAGCTTGGTCTCCAGGAGAAATGAGCTGATACGGCTGGCATTTTTGCTACGACTCCCTAACTTTGAAAATGCATAGTTATGTTACAGAAGTAAGCATTAAATAACAGGCAATACCAATTTACTGGGTTTATCATTTTTTAGGAGGAAGCTAGTGAACTGTAGCCGGGGGCTATATTCCGCTGCATAGAAAGAGAGGCCACATTATAGCTGCCTAGCTCTGGCTACATTGCCAAGAAAAGCCCTTGCGGACATCTGCAGCTCTTCCGCAGGACATTTGCTCTTAGAGATTCATATTTAATGCCCCTGCAACTCAAGTTGAGCATTCTGATCTTTATCACTGGCATTTTCGTGAGCACCAGTTTGATATGCACAAAATTATGCGATAACTGAAGGTTCTTATTTTTTTGGTCAAGTATTCATTGGCTGCTTCGAAACACATTCGCATCGTTTAGTGTCATAAGTTTGCTATCATACTAGGGACTTGCATTTGAATAACATATGCAGGCATATAAATAAAATTCAAGATCTCAAGTTTCAATTTGAATGATGACTGATAAGAAGATGCACTATCCCTCAGGCTGATTACTGATAAAAAAAAAAAAAGAATATAAAGAATCTGTTGAGCTGAATCACCTGAAGTGCTGTCGCCTCCCTCTCCAGCTTCTGTGTTGATGACGTCAAGTGCCGAATGGTGTCTGGAAAAAAAATAAAATGCGCAGAAGCATGCAGCAAATACTCAGTTCTAGTTTCCAAGTGAAAAATTGCCCCAAAACAAAGACAACAAGATGATTTCCAGTCAGCTGTTATTGAACGTTGGTTAGTTAATGGCATTTAACATCCCACAACGACTCAGGCTATGTGAGACGCCGTAGCGGAGGACTCGAGAAATTTCGACCCCCTGGGAGTTCTTTAACATGCACTGACATTGCAAAGCACACGGCCGCCTTGCTTTTCGCATCCATCGAAATGTTACTGAATGTTCGTGGGCAGTGAAATCCGACAATAGAGAAAGATCGAAGAATTAAACCTGACTCTGCTCCATGTGTCCTGGTTTTGACACGAGTTGGTAAAAATCTGAACACTACATGAACAACAGAAGCCAATACTCCCGTCAAACATGGCTGAGAACGACCGTATAAGCAGTTACAGCAGACATGTGAAATCGGAAACTGTTGAATTTGTGTGCAGGACTGCAATATCAAACACGGGAGGTTTTGAATACCTAAACTAGTTGCAAAATGCATTGGAAATTCAATACAACTGAAATACATCCCAGACACTTCTTTGCACGACACAAGATATAACCGAAATAAAGAAAACGAAGAAAATACTGTTATGGCTTACAGCAAGACAGTAGAGAGTGTGGCATGGCAGACTGTAGAGCAGTAAATCCCAAGTTTACAGCAACCTTTCCAACAAGCATACTTAGTGGAAGAGTTGGCACAACCCAAACACAGCTTTGCATATATGAAGGTCACTGGTAAATTGTTTCATGGCATACAGAATGGTTTCATTTATGGTTTATGAAATTCAACGTTCTAAAGCAACTCAGGGATGCCATAGCGGAGGGCTCTGGATAATTCTGACCCCCTGTGTGATGGGAGTATAAAAGCCTGGAGGGCCCTTTGGAAGGTGTGACTGCCTCCTTCAGATAGAAAACTAAGGCCGCAGAATATGAGGTACTGGGGAAGAGGCCTTGTGTGCAGCACAAGTAAAAAAGGAATTAGCATATACACGTGCATAAAAAAAAAAAAGGCTCCAGTGTTTTTTTCAGCACCGATAAGGCATAGACTGCAATGGTTGAGCACAAGTATGTGACTGGGTTGCGATTAAATGATGTAAAGTAGCATGCATGGCAGAAGCAATGACGAGATCCCGCTTATAAGCACAGCTATAAAACAAACAAGCAAACAAACAAACAAACAAACAAACAAACAAACAAGCACTGACCACAAGGGGCATTCTCTGAACATGATAATTTCGAAACTGAGACTGCAGTGCATACTATACCGCATTCCTGTACTCCGTTTCCTAATTTTGACAGAACACTATGTGGAAACTATCTAATCAGTGCGCTGAAAGAAACGTGGCATCATTCTAGTGCAGCCAATTCTTCCTATTACACAAAAAGTATTCGGCAGAGGTGAGGAGGTTAAAGGGCAGGACGCCAAAGAAATTGCAAGGAACAGCTGATACACACTGCAATGCTCAAGTGTTTCCCTGCAGTCAAATCAGCAGATGCTTGCATTGTAAAGATCACAACACCAGCGATTAAGCCAGGTCTCATGAGCAGACTGTCGTCTTCTGCTTCGGACAGATGACAAAACATATTACAGGCAAAAAAGCCAGAGAAGGCAGATGTATTTTATTTTCTTTAGCAGCTGGCAAAAAAGTAGCAGTAGGGAAAGCAGAACTCACCAATGTGCTTCTTCTCCTGTTCATCCTTGGCGCTCAGTGACCGTCGAAGCCGATCGAGCTCCTTGCTCTGTTCTTCCAGACGCTCCCTGATGGCAAGGAATAAAGAAAGGCACGATTGAGACCAGCTTCAACACTACAATTAAGAAGCAGCATGGCCTATTCCTTATTGGAAATTAAAAAAGAACAGTGATAAAAGGCTTTTCAGTTTGCTCTTGAGAGTAGGACGTCTTATGAGGTCAGAGATCTGGACCCTATTCTATGAAAACCTATTATCTAATCTCCATTTCAGATTCATTTGATCTGACACTGGTAAATTTTGCTGGGATGGGTTTTCAAGTGGCCGCGAGAAGTGACGACCAAACTAGTAGCTCAGTGGCAACCAGACGTCAACGGCGGATACATGGTGCAACCAGGGGCGTATATGCAGAGTTGTAAGGGCTGTCATTGTCAATGGGGTCCGCTACCTTGTGATCTCAGTGATTAACGGCTCGCTGCTTTTATCTGATGCTACCGTCAAGCTGATGCGACACCAAATGAAATAAAAAGAAAACGGATGTCAATTTCAAATTGGCCAAGAACATGGGCCCTGGATCCGGTTTCAGAGCCGTATGAAGGAATGGACAGAAGCTTTAAGATACCCTCAATAGGTAAGAAAATACCAGAAATTCCAGAATTTAAAAGTCTTTTAACTTGTTTTTCACAATCCTGGAGCTTCACAGCTCAACCAGTATTTAAAGACATATAAAACTAGAATGTCTAGACCAATGATGCCACTGACCTAAACTATGCTGTGCATATGTAAAAACCCGCGTATAATACGAACCCGAATATAATACGAGGTGAAATTCTGGAGACCCGAAATGGAAAAAAAAAGTTTTTACCGCATATAATACGAGAGAGAAAAAACAAGACATTTATTGAAATCGGACCTCACACTTCAATCACTTTCATCTTCAGCAGCGCTTTCCTCGGAAATTTCTTTGTCGGACAAATCATCCCACAGGTACTCATCTTCTGTGCCATCGAGGGCGTTTGAGATGCCGCACTTCTTAAACGAACGGCGCACAAGCTCCTCTGGGATGCTTGCCCACGCGTCCACAATCCATTTGCGCAGCGTGGCTGGCGATGCTCGCTTCAGCCGCCCGGCCGGCGTCACTGCAGGCTCACCTGACCGCATCCATTCCGCGTAGCATCGCTTGACTGCGTCCTTGAAGGGTTTGTTGACACAAACGTCGAGAGGCTGAAGTTGTGAGGTCATTCCACCCGGAATCACAACAAGTTCTGTGCGGCAGTCGCTTAGCAGCCTCTTCACCGAGTCGGCCAAATGGCAACGAAACGCGTCCAGCACGAGGATGGATGGAAAGGACAACAGTGCACCGGGCCGTTTGCACCACACTGACTCCACCCAGTCGAGGACAAGATCCTCGTTCATCCAACCTTTTTCATGGCATCTCACGATGACATTCTTCGGCAGCTCCTCACCTTTCGGCATTGTCTTGCGCTTGAAGATGACATAGGGCGGGAGCTTGCGGCCGTCTGCCGTGCACGATAGCATGACTGTAACCCGCGTCTTCTCGTTTCCAGTAGACCGGATACAAACTTGTTTAGAGCCCTTCTCATGGACGGTGAGGGGCGATGGCATGTCCAGGTAAACCGGCGTCTGGTCAGCATTGCCTATTTGCCCCAGCTGAAAGTTTTTGGTCTTTCGCAAAGAAATCACGTGGCGCTGAAAAGCCACCAGCAGCTCTTCGAAGGATTCGGGCAGCTTTTGTGAAATCGAGGTTCGCCGGCGTAGCGAGAATCCAGCACGGCACATATAGCGATGTATCCAGTGCTTGCTTGCTTTGAAGGCGGAGCTCGGAATTCCCTTTTCCCTTGCAAGCTCCCTAGCTTTTGCCTGCATAAGCTCTACGCTCACAGCTAGATGCGATGCTCGCTGTTCTCGTACGAACTCCGTCAGAGCGAGTTCAATTTCCGGGAATGCGCCATTCTTTGGCCCGCGAAAGCTTCTTCGCATTCTCTTGCACGCGAAAAGGGCTTCTTTCTGTCGTTGCCATCCGCGAATGCTTCCCTCGGTGACGCCAAACTGCCTCCCGGCCGCACTGTTGCCGATGTTTTCAGCAACTAAAATCACCTTTCTCTTAAAAGCAGCCGAGTACTGTTTCCGAGACCCTGGCATCTTGCTCGTTCACTTAAAGAAAAAAGCGTGCACTTTTTCGCGAACCGTGGTTTGCACGAGAGCACATGCGCTGATGCTGTGCGCACTCGACGACTCAACAACGAAGAGACGACACCTCGACGTCGTGGCCACTGCAGGGTGCGGCCACGTTAGGGCAACGAAGCCAAGCCGTAGCCGCACATCGATAACAAAGCCAAGCCGTAGCCACGCGGCTACAACAAAACCAAAACTTCTCGCAAAACTTCGACATTTTGGTTGGGATCCGCAAATAATACGAGGCGGAAATTTGGAACGCTGAAAGTTGGAAAAAAAACTCGTATTATACGCGGGTTTTTACGGTATGTTAAAATTAAAAAGCTTTTATGAAAGTCTTGTTTTGCAAAGGTCTTAGAAGAGCAATAATGTAAAAATGCAAATAACATGCAGTAAAAGGTTTCGAATTCTGATTCAGTTAAGTATTCTGGCAAAAGAAGCTTGTAGAATTTGTAGAAATTGTAGAATTTCAGCAAGACTAACGAGATGTGAAAGAAAAAGGCACCCCAATTACGATACCCCAACCTTATGACATTTCTAACAGAAAAAAAAATGGTACATTAACTAATTTCCAGCTTTCATATGCCTGACGTCTCTCTTTAACAAGCAAACTGGGTCAGAGGCTAATCACAGAAACTACTTCTTCCCACCTGTGTTCGCATAAATAATCTGCTTCTGAAATCTACGTCTTAAGAACTCACAGGAGCAACAAGGTACCTGAGCTATTCAACAATAATAAAAGATCCGTTACCAAGCACCCAAAATAATATTTTGGCACTACTCTTCTTCGTGTCCTGAGTGTCCCAATGTGAACTGAAGCACATTAAGACATGCGTTCATCGTCGCTTAAAAAAAGGAGGACACAGGCAACAAACCTACAGAAAAGACACAACAGTCAAGGTTTGAAGGAGATGGCAAAGGCAGCCCTACTTGTGTGTCTTGATGAGGTTCTCCATCTCCCTCTCCTTGGTACGCAGCTTCTTGATGATGGTCGACTGCTGCAGATGCTGCTTGGAGAGCTTCTCACCTGCGGGATCGAATAGAGCATGCACCGCAACTCATCAGGGTCTGACTCACTAAAACACTGCATGATTCAATCTAATAAATTATCGTTTTTAAGATGCAAGGCTCACACGAACCGTTATTAATGCAGAGGGTTGTTCCCACTGGCATCAGTGGATGGAGTAAAGGTAAGTTATTTATAAACACATCTCAATTTACCTGCACGCACTGGCCACAGTAACCAGAGAAAGCAGAATACGCAATGCGCAGCTTTGAGCTACGTCCAGCTCTCATGTTCTGTGCGCTGCTGTACAAAGAGTCAGGGCTGAAGTAGGGACGTTTTTACATAGCGGCGGCTTCAAACAGCGAAAACAAAAAGGAACACAGCTACAGAAATAAGCAAGAAGCCGTACACAAAACACACTTGCATCTAAGTGCAAGCTTAAGCAAATCTTTTCCTGTAGCATGCACATGAAAATACAATTTCATAGCACTGTTAAGACTGCTTGTCATAAAGCAAGGCAAAAAATGTAACCGTTAAAAAAACAAAAAAACAAGCAGATTGTGGAGCGCCTAAGCCTCCAAGCGGTTTTTAGAGCGCAGCTCTTTGGCGGCCGTTCCTGGGTTTCGCGGCGGCGTCGGCCTCGTAACCAGTTCTGCCCCCCTTTCAGCCCCCCCCGTTCGAGCCGGCGCTTTGGCTACCGGAGCCTCGCAGGAGGAGGGGGGGTGGGGTACACTCAGCCGCGAATGATGGGGGCAGGAGCGCGCGCAGCTATTGGAGCACACGAGGAAAAAAAAAAGGGGGTCGCCGGAGGCAGCGCTAGCAGCGACTGAATGACGTCGCTAGCTAGTCAACACAACGTGCTGCGTAGAACACCGTCGCCGCCATGCAGAACGAGACCCCCCCCCCCCCCCCTCTTCCTGAGTGGAGGCGAGGGTGCTCTCCGGTTGTGGAAACGCCGACCCGCTCCGCAAGTATACGGGCGCACCGAGACGACCGGTCCGGAGGGGGATACAATAGCGCTCGCATCCTTCATCCGCAGAAAGCAACCGTACAGCGGCGGATCACGGTGCGTGCATCCCGTTCTCACTCGCTTCCAGGCTCGCTTCACTCGCTAGCGGCGTCAGCGAGTCGCTGCTATCTGTTCGTTGCGCAATGTTCCTATGGACCCACGCGCTGCCTCCCGCAACCTCCCGATAACTCAATTGCTCTCTTCATTTCTCGGACCACAAAGCGTCTTTCATGACAGCCAAGAACTGTTAGTGGAGTGTTTCTTGAAGGAATACGTGTGAAAAATTAAAAAAAAAAAAGAAGTATGTAATTGTGCTTATGTGCCTTGCTCGAAATCCTTGCCTCTTTTTTTTCTCTATTGGTTCACGGGAAAGGAAAGGCGCAGTATTTGTCACATTTGCTCTGTGGACACCTGAACCGCGCCGTAAGGGAAGGGAGGAAGGTGGGAGTGAAAGTGGGAAGACAGAAAGGGGAGCCCTAGTGGAGGGCTACGGAGTAATTTAGACCCCCTGGGGATCTTTAACGTGCCCTGACATCGCAAAGCACACGGACACCTCTTCGTTTTGCCTCAATTTATCGAAAAGATGAAACAGCTGATGAGCTGCGCTCAAATTTCGCATTAGGAAGTAACATAATCGTGGGCATTTTTTTAGTTTGTAAATCGTAGCCTGAACGATGAGAGAAAAAAAAATTCACCTTCTGACATGAGCTCAGCAATCTGCTCATCCTTTTCCTTGATCAGGACATCCATCTGGGAGATGCTCACCCTGAGAACAACAAAACAAAATGAAAGAGATGAAGGCAGATGTTCAATGTACACATTTTCCATCACGCGTGGTTTATTTTCACGCAAGCCCCTTGAGGTCAGTTTAATATTTCATTCAATATAACAACTGCCTAATGTATTGGTGTAGCACGTAAGAACAAGGTATACACACTATGTCTTGTCACAAGAGTACTCTATAATAAAGTTCACACATGACAGCAAGAGAATCTAATGAAAAAGACCTAGCAGGAAAACGAGGGCAAGAGATAACAGCTGAACCCATGACTAGCCGTACATACTATGCTTTTTTTTTTGTCAAACCTGTCGTATATGCATCTGTGATCCTTTTCAGTAGACGTATGGAGCTATAGATGCGCAATACTCCTAGATGTGGCCACTAAAGTAATGAGGCATGAGCATAGTTTTGTGTATATATGGGTCATACAGGCATACGGGACTTTTACGGCCTCCCATACAAGAGGGACATACAGGCACAGTTTCTTTTACTGGAAAAATAAGAAAAGTTGAAGACTTGAAACAAATATGTGCCATTCGTGCCAGCCAGGAGAGAACTATGCCATGTTATTTAAAAGAGCAATCCATGCCACAAGGCGGGAGAATAAGTTCTGCACCTTCCCGTGTTCCCCATTAAAAGCCCAAGAGACTACAGTGGCCCCCAGCTGCTTTTAGTTAGTCTCGTGATCTGATGAGCGCCCATTCTCCACTTACACATAATGATGAAGATAACTCAGACCTGCTGAAAAAACAAAGTTAAGGCAGCGTAGACAACAAGATGGACTCACTTGGACACAGCATCTTGCTGAAAAGCCTCAAGTTTTGCCTTCAGTGAATCCCTTTCCTACAGGGAAGAAAAAGAAAAAAAAAATGTTTCAAAGCAGATAAGTCAGCTACACCAAGCAAGTCTTGGTGAATAGAATATTATATGCGACTTGCTAGAGAAGTCTCATAACATACACCTTTCTTTTTGCAGAATACAGAGAAAAAGGTAAATATAGTAGCTATGAAAGAGCCAACAAGAAGGCTAGATAATTATACTATTCCTTGCTTCTGTAACAGTTATAGAAGGATACATACTTGCTCTGCTATAACGAGAAGCTCTCAAAATTCTGAACATCCTCCAGGTCAATGGGAATCGACAACGATAACTATTGCCCCAGCTATCACACCCGATAAGGGGCATGCAAGTTTCCAGGCCCCTATGCACGGACAGCCCATTCTCGGCACGAAAACGAACAAAGATTCATCCCAAAGTATCTTGGTCCATTGTGGTGCAGCTTTCTTTTCCAAAATGCTCCTGCTGCGCCAACTTGCCTACCAACGATTGAAGATAGATAAAGTGCAAATGAGAGACAGAGAAGCTTAGCTGTTAGCTAAGCTCCAATGTCAAATCCAGCCTTCTCGAAATAGTAAAATGCATCAGAGACACTTAATTTAAAAGGGATCGCTTTCACATATCGCATCGCATTCTACATTCAAAGAGCCCTCCCCCCCCCCCAGATTACAGAGGTTTTGAATTTTCAGCCATACTATGCGACCTTGCAGGAGATCACTGAGAACCTGTTGTTATGGGACAGCATGAATGATGCATACAGTAATGAGGGTTTTTTTTCAAAGCGTCGTGGGAAATTCTATGAACCTTGCTTATCCAAGTTTTTTTCTTCTTTGTGTGCATGCACGCATGTATGTGTAGTAAATGCATTTGGTACTGACGGATGGAAAGCTCCAATTATGGTTAGCAATAGATGCTGCTTTTAACGTCCATGAACAGCAACCTGAAATTGGTACTCCGCATACACTCCTGTTTCACAGGTGAAAGCCATGAAACAATCCCAGATACTTCTCACTTTCTGCCGTGCACCCCATCAAGAAGCTATTGCGTGAGCCCTCACCCTAGCCGTGTCCATGAGCTTGGTCTCGAGGCGGGCCAGGCGATGGGTGAACTCCTGTGTCAACCGTGATGTGTCCTGATTGTCCTTGATCCTCTGCTGCTCAGATTTCTGCAATGCACTGCACATCCAACAACAGCAGCAGCAACTTAGAGATATACACACAGAGACTCCTCACCCACAAAGGGCTCATAGATAGAACTTAAAGTAAGCCCAGCTATTTGCCAACAAGTGTGACTGAACTTTTCCTGTTTTTAAAGCTACTGTAAAGGAATAATTAAAAAAAAAAGACAAAAACACAGAAGGAGACATGAAAGGAAAAGGTGAGGATAGTGGAAAGAGGACAACAGAGGACATGACCCAGTGGTGTCCTATTCACTGAAGAGGACTCCTGACCCCACATGTATACGGGACTTGCCCTGTGTAGTTTACTTTCGCCGGCATAAGCTAGGAGGTCATTATGATAAAAGGAAACAACAACCTGCTGACATTCTGCATTAAGCTACGCTGCCCAAGAAATAAAGTGACCCTTGTGAGTAAGGTGTGCATGTCCCATTCATTTTACAACAATCCTTCAGAGTAGAAATGACAGTTGCCATCACAAAAATAACATGCCCTTATGTAAAAAGTTTTTTCCCAGTTGTATGTAGCATTAACTGCAAAGGGTAGGGAATGTCTGTACTAAACTTGCAGCCACTTATAACAGCACAATTTCTGACCAAGTTTTGCATGACCTAATTAACTTATCAAAGCCATACAATATTTGGCAAAACATTTAACATCGCATACTATGAACAACCTTACAAATCATAAGTTTCTACCTGGCTAGATATTACAATAAAATTAATAAGTCAATGGAGTAGGAATGACTGAAAGAAAGAGATAAAGACATCCTTTCTGGCTAGTAGCCAAGGCTTTAGTCCCCCTGCCCTACAATAGGTTGAAAAAATAACTGAAAGGACACCTATGCACCGCCTCTAAGGATTCTAATTAACAATGTGACAGCAATGATGGCTTCCATCTGTGGCTCTTCTTGCGAATTTTAGTTAGCATACATGCACTTTACTATTCACTTAATTGCCATCAGTTGCCATCACAAAAATAACATGCCCTTATGTAAAAAGATTTTTTTCCTAGTTGTATGTAGCATTAACTGCAAGGGGTAGGGAATGCCTGTACTACACTTGCAGCCACTTATAACAGCACAATTTCTGACCAAGTTTTGCATGACCTAATTAACTTATCAAAGCCATACAATATTTGGCAAAACATTTAACATCGCATACCATGAGCAACCTTACAAATCATAAGTTTCTACCTGGCTAGATATTACAATAAAATTAATAAGTCAATGAAGTAGGAATGACTGAAAGAAAGAGATAAAGACATCCTTTCTGGCTAGTAGCCAAGGCTTTAGTCCCCCCTGCCCCACAATAGGTTAAAAAAAATAACTGAAAGGACACCCATGCACCGCCTCTAAGGATTCTAATTAACAATGTGACAGCAATGATGGCTTCCATCTGTGGCTCTTCTTGCGAATTTTAGTTAGCATACGTGCACTTTACTATTCACTTAATCAGTGCCCGGCCATGTCCCCTGCTAACTACCAGCTACTAGAAGCATGCTATACCCTGTCTCGCAAGCTGTTTGCATCACTGTGGAAGATATGGGCTACCTGGTCCCATCTGTGTGGCATACACTACATAACTGTGGTCCAATGCCCATACGCTTTTGTAAATATAGCAGGTGGCTCCAACTATGCTATAAAAGGGAAGTAGCGAACGATCCACAGAAGGACCGCAGGCGATAAAACTGACCTGGCTGAAAACATGTTGCCAAAGGGTGGCATGTTGATTTCACCAGAGAATGGAATGGTCTGTGTACATTAAAGTACGCTTATCCGAACAAAGTTTTAAACTGCTTGTTTCATTTTCTGTGTTCTTGCAGTTCTGATTGGACCCGAGAGCTCTACATTTCAAAGTGCAGTAAACAACTTCTGAGTTTAAGTACACTGATATTTAGTTCCCAGTGCCGGCACTGATGATGCCAATGCTGACATTAGGTTTTTTAGAAAATGAAGCATTTAGTGCTATCATCCTAAAAAAAAAAAAAAAAGGCATCATTTCTTTCTTTCTTAAAACAGAGTCGCCACCTTTGAAGTGCGGCGTTGCTATCAGCCATCTCTGCCATCTCCTTGCTGAGCAGAAAGACCTTGCGCTCCCGGGCATCCAGCACACTCTGCAGCTTGTTCAGCCGCTGGAAAAGAAAAGACAGCTGATTGAAGCTGGCCAATGCATGTTGGGAGAGCAGCAAAAACAGCGGGATAATTATTTAACAGCTTTCTTGGGGGTACCTTCACAGTTCTTGTTTGCTAAAAACCTGCTTTGTGCAGTTCTTTTCAAGCTTTGTCAACATGAGCCGCATCAGCCTATGTACACCCACTGCAGAAAAAAAAGTTCTCCCATATCGCTCCAATTAATTTAGTCCCATGCAGACTGTGGCGGGCTTGTCCTGGTGGAATTCCTAACTTTATCCGCACACCCGACTCTCTCCACCATCCCTGCTTGCTTCCTGTCTCATGGCATGTAAGTTTCCTGTCCATGACTCCTTATACTGCTGTCAATTTAGTTTCAAGCCATTTATCTAGCCTCATTTCCGCCCTGTAGGTGAATAATAGAAAGTTACAGCTGTTACTTGACTCTTGCGCTTCTTAGGATGAGAGAAAAGCAGCAAAGAGAAAAAACATGAATTCCAAGTGTTCCCAGATGCTTTTTAGCTAACTTCTCACAAACTGATATTTTGATTTGCCTCACAGAGAGCAACTTCGCTGTAGTCTGCTTGCCTCCCATTGTAGTAATTTTTTAAAATAAAGACCTCTTCAAAATTCATGTCTGCATGCTACAATACCTTCGTTCAATAGAAATTATCCTTTCATGAGAGAACTCATGACTCTGGAAGAATACTGAACAAATGCCCAATGCGCATGTGGTTTCATGTATATTCTCCGTAATGAGGTCAGGGATGCCGCAAGTAATAAAATAAGTAGAGCAGTTAAAAAGTGAGGTAGTGAAGATTTTGTCACACAACATACTGAAAGTAATAAGGGAGTAATTACTCATTGACATCCACCCAAGCGCAGCCATTGACATCAATTGACATACTGAAAGCTATTAAATGATCACATTTTCTCTAGTATGCCCCGTGCAGCTGGTAATGACAATTATCTTACGTCACAAATTGGTAAGGTACGCAGAGTGTACACAATAACGTTTCCAGTTAAGATAACTTCGAGAAATCATCACTGTCACGGCAACGGTGCAGTACCTCTAACATATATGTGATAGTTACGCTATCATGCAACACAATATAAAAGCGACAGTTGTGGACACCACCAATCAAACAATCTCCAATGCCACGCATGGATCTGAGAGCTTATGTTGACGTGAGGCACAAGAGGAACCGCATGTCTTGTGCCAATGCTTTGTGTCTTCATGTCGCATATCCACCAGCCAGCCATCTAGGCCTCTGTGACAACTATTTCTGTAACACATCTACTAAAGCCATAAAAACAGATAGTGAAGCAAACACAACCTGTACGTGTTGTCATAATATGGGCCTCAGGAGGCACGCTAACAATGGGAGGCTGCAGCAGAAAAAAATAATGATCACTGCAGAATCTGCACTGTGGAAATGAGTAAGCCTAAGCGTTGCTGTGCTGTCTGCGAGATGTGTCAGCGGGATTTTGCAAACATCCACTGGACAGTATATCCTGGACTCCCTTGCAATCAGAATATCGGCTAACGACACAACCCTTCTCATCCCTCGACACATCCACCGAGAACTACTTATCAAGCCACTCCCGAAAAATATGTATCTATCCTACCATGACCACATCCGCACAGTCCGTCCAAAGGCGCTCCAAAAATATTATGGTGGTGAGTTGGATGCCGTATGGGTGGATGCTGCATGCACAGGTGATGAAGCGACCGCAGCCGTGGTGGATTCCTCCTCATTCCCTAACATTACCTCTCCCCCCAGACACCTCCCTAGAAGCTGCAGAGGAAGCCGCCATTGCAGTAGCCATATAACCCACATGGAAGTCCAGTACACTTTAACACATTCAAAAACAGCAATTCTAAGTTTTGCACGAGGCCAAGTCCATGTGCCTGCTTTTAGCATACTGGGCTCGTCTGATGCACCACCACCCTTCATGTGGAGCTGCCTGCGCACTCCGGAAATCCCAGAAATGAGGTTAGCAGCCTTTCAGCCCGAGGTTCTTTAAACAGGGCTCAGGTGACCTCTAATCTGGGATTCACGAAAGAGCCGATGCACTCGTCCAGAGAGCTGATGCAGGCCTGTCACCCCTTAACCTATACAACTACTATCCCTCGTTCCCTACTCCTGCCTGTACCCTGTGGCCAGGACCTTTTGCCCTCTGTCCGGCAGACCCTTCCCCGTGGGGACTAGAGTACTTCAAGACTTGGGAGGACTTGCATACCCTGCTGCACTCGGACGACCCAGCCGTGCAGACTATTGCGACTGGCCGGGCTGCCAGTGTTATGAGCCATATGGACAAACACTTGAGTTGCAATAGGGTCGTGTGGGGACCTGGGGACCTGTGCACCTGAATTCTTACGTATAAATGAAGTTTTTCTGTCTGTCTATGTATTCTATGAGTGACAGATACTGCGCCTTTTCTTTCTTGTAAACCAATTATAGAACGCTGGCAAGCTTTGATGCGTTCAACGGAATGCTGGTTGTGTTCGACAAGGGGTGCGCTATGTACCATGTGCAGCAGCAATGCTCAGGCTTTCGCTTTTCTGCACTGAGACATGTGACCAGAAGCTAAGAATTGAAACCAGTTGCTCTTAATTACACACTTATTTGGCTCTAATTAATAACCTAACCCATATCAACCATTTTGTCACTTGCACACCTTTCCTTGACGCTCTATTCGATGGTGCCATTCTTTTTCCGATACACCAGTTCCTCTTTTACAGCACCAACAAGGTCATGACCATGCGAAACCTGCTTACATAGCCATACAATGTTTACGCATTAATAAACAAACAAACAAATAGCAAAAGCCACACTTACTGCTCTAAGGTCCTCCACTTCTGACATATCTCCTAAATCTCCTGTGGCACTCTCTGCAAAAAGCAAGAAACAGTAAGGCGGCTTCAGAATGCCACAAGAATGACTCTGTGACAAACGAGACATAGAAGGGCAGGTCAATGACCTGCCAAATTTTAAGTTAAAATATGAATATAAAGAGAGCTAACAGCCACTGGAACCAAGGCAAACACAGATTATTTTTTTTTTGTGTTGATTAATGTGAAATAATAACTAATCATGGTGATAATCGATTTGAAATTATATTTTTACATCAAATCAATAAGAAAACAGCAGGAATCGTTATTATCGCTATCATTCTGTTTATAAGGCTTCTAAGCTTTCTCTTTTTTTGATGAGAAGAGAAGAAGCCAGCTAGAAAACTGAACTCACCAGAAGATGAGAAACTATTATGTAGACCCAAAAACAAGTGGTACATAAGATCTTGTCTTTTACCAATACAAGAGGCTCACCGAGAGGTAGGCCTAGCGAACCTTCCGACGTCCCTGCCGCTTCTGGACTCTCTGAGCGCTTCTCATCGTGCGCGTCGGACTGCATAGTCCACAGGTGCCTCGCTGGTGACACTGCACTGAATTGGTCGATACTGGACCCACCGTTGACTGACGAGATGATCTCGATGTCCGAAGAGGAGACCGTCTCCCCTTCCTCGTCACCTGATGGACTGCTGGACTTGCGAGAGTCTTCCGTCTCTTCAGTTGATATCCGCACAAACGAGGCCGACGAACTAGTTTCTGCTGAATGCGCACTGCCAGCAACCGACTGCGTTTCACACTCCTCCTTGACGGTGATGGCAGCGGTAGCAGTGACAGTGACAGGGTCTTCTCCTTTTACCGATGAAGAGTCACCGTCTGCTTGGTCACCGGGTTCACCTTCAGCTTGTTTCACTTCGGTGAGGCCAGTGACTTCACTATGCACCTCCGCCAACATCACAGGACCAATTACAGAGTCACCACCAGCACCTAGTGCATCAGCATCGTCGTCCTTCTTCTCAACTGTGTCTAAGGCAGCGTCGACAGCCACCCACAAGTCTTGGGAGAGGAATCCATCCGGCCCCGAGTCGGCTTCGGGCGCCTGAGCCACCTCGCTCGAATGAGGCACAACCACACATTCCTGGCCCACAAAGCTGTCCGAGAATTCAACTTTCTGTAGATCCGATACCCCAGGACTTTTCACATCTGCTGTCAACTCATCTCTAGATGAAGACCTGCTAGCCACCGCTGACGTGCAAAGCTCCTGATGAGGCACGGTCAGGGCAGCGCTATCTTCGGGAAGAGGATTGCTGGAGTCGTGAGCGGGTGACACGGCAGGGTACCCTGAGCTGGAAGCATGCTCCGGCTCACGGACGATCACACTGCCTCCATCCTTTGCTTCCTTGGAAGTGCCTTGCCAGTCAGAGAACGACTCTCGACTCTGACTAAGCGGAGAAGAACTGCTTGGAAATGACGACCCGATCAGTGTTTCCGTTGACCCGTCGGACTCGGCAGACTGCTCCAAAGTTGGGTAGATTGGCAAGTCGATGTTCAGCGGACTGTCCCTGCCTCCGCTCCCTGCTATCGCCAGTGTCTCAGAAGCAGCGGTCGGTGACAGCCCTGCACGTAGGAGTCGCAAAGCGTACATCATTTTACACGAAGCCCAAAAGAGTCCCCATAGAAAAAAAAAAAAACACTGGTAACATGCTCTGCATGTTAATGCTATAAAGAGTATTACTAAACATTAATTCTGTGTGTTGCGCAGATGGCACAACCTGCTCAACCTTCGTGCGCACATTTAGGGTGATACCATCTGACAACATGCGTGACGATGAACTAATGTACTGTTGGCACCATCTGTAACATTCCGGCACAATTAGTACAGGTACTGTTTAGAAAACAAAACATAAAGCACGGGACTTAGTTGTGTACGATGCAGAATCATCAACCTTAAATATGCTCATTTCCTGAGGTGGTTCAGTGACTTTGTATATCAATACTACAATTATCAGCTCCAAGTTCTCTTGCTTAGGGCATCATAAATCATGCACTGCATACAAAGAGAAAGCTACAAAATATCTGCAACACTGGATGCATCTTAGCTCTGCTGATATTAGTGATGAGCCTCTTTTCTTTTTTTTCATCTGCCAAGGCAGTTCTGAGGGCTATGAGATAGACACCGCCGCGGAAGGCTCAGATTCTTTAATATGCGCATTACAATCTGCGCATATGAGTGCACACTACCTCCATTGAAATACAGTCACCATAGCCACAACCGAAGCTGTGACCACGGACTCAAAACCAAACACCACAGCTGCTGAGCCTCAATGAAAAGGAAGCCACATTTCTAAATTCTTTGTAATGCGTGGACTAGAAAACAATGAGAGCAGAGTTAATAACTACCTGCCATGAGGCCAGGTCAGGAAACAAACTTGACAACATTTCGGACCCTTTACACCACTGTACAGGTAGGCATTAGAAACCACAGTGAGTTAGGAAACAAATAAGACTTTGTGACAACCTAGCTGAAATCAAGATGAGGAAATAGACAACGTTTTTTGATCAGTCAGAGAACTCCCCCCCTCCCTTTCACTTCCTTCTTTTTCAAATGTTTTACGTCAGAAGAGTCAACATAAGGCCCAGTGACCACCAGTGACCGTCGGGACCAAACCCTGTACATGAGGCAAGTGCTTAAATGAGTAGACACCGAGCATTCCTTGCATGTTTCGCTCCTTGCAATGAGGTACAAGAGAGATTATAATGTTTTCCTCATAATGTTATAGATTGCATATCAATCCCCAAATTATAGCTGTCATGTCAAGATTGAGTATAGGCCAAGTGAAACATGAAAAAACAGGAATATAGTTGCAGCTTTTTCCTTTACTATTATTCTGCATCTTAAAGCAGGCTTGCTTAATGCATCACATAACCTATACCAAAGTGTGAGGCCAAAGTTATGATCTGGCGGTTGAAATCAAAACCAAATTTGTATGAGAGAAGAATGTCTATTATAAGTGACTTAGCGGCTTTAAGTGAACACCATGAAGTGAACACCGTGGATCATGAAATGATCCACATATACTAGCGTCTCATGCATCATTACAAAGAAGGAAACAGGCAACCTGAAATTTGCTATCTATTAAAACCAATAGGCTAGTACTGCAGTAGATGCTTTGACTCTACTGAACTCACCTGTGTTGCTTGCCGGTGGCGGGATCTTGGTCGGCTGTAGGAGGATAGCCGAGGCATCTGAGAAAGGCTTAACCACAGCCGAAGATGTAGCTTCCAGGAATGACTCCCAGCCTGAGGCCAACTTAGAAGACTCGGTGTCAGCACTGTCTTGCCGGCTTTCGGGTTGTGCATCAATGTGGCGGGACGGTGTCGGCTGGGTGGATGTTGGTTTCTTGGACTTTGACAGCTCATCGCCAAGGCCAAATGACAGGAAGAAGGAGTCGGTGTCTGCACAAGCAGGGCAAAATATTCGGTGATAACGGCAGGGCAACTGATAAAATGGTGAACTATCATGAAATAGATACACGATAGCAAAGAAGTAAGCAGTTGTCACTGTGCCCATTCAGTATTAGATATGATTGCTGTTGTTGCATGCAAAATGGGGAAATGATAAGGGACACTATTATTCGGTGCAACACCCTCAAGCCCTCAATAAACCATGCCGTAGCAAAGATGAAAGCTGATCCGGTATTTAATGCGGTCGTCAATGATAGTATAAACAATAATCAAATGAAGGTTAATGCAATTTGAATAGAAGGAGCAGTGATCTTTAAAAAAATCCACATGGCAAGATTTAACAGCCAAGAGGAACTGTTAGCCTGCTTGATACAAATTACATGCTGGCATTCATTTGGAATCTGTCCGAAAGAAAGAATTATGCTTGAAAGCTTCACACAATGCATTGAAGACTTTAAGACAAGATGGTCGCCAGGGGTCCAGCCTGCACAGTTGCATATGACACAAAATGGCTGCTTTTAGTATAAGTGTGGTGTGTCCAAATACTTTTGGTGAAGTCTGTAAGTTTGTACTAGAGCTTGGCTTATAACCATTGTTATTATGTGTGTGACAACCTTCGGCCAGTCGCGACAATATAGTTGCACAGGGCATTTACAATGTCCTAGGTGCTCACACTTGGTGACCTCGTCTCCTTTTCTATTTTTTTTTGTTTTGTTTTGATTCTATGTAAGGGCAAGGAAATAAAAGCAGGGAGTGCGTAATGCTTGATGGATAAAGCACTACCACCTACAGTCAGCATTTAGTGGTTTGACAGGACTGCAATCAATGGAACTTTCATGCAAAAGTGGCAGTGAGGCGAAATTGTGGTTCCTACGACTTGTATTGTTGCGGGAACACACCATTAGGTAGGCTGAAACCAGACGCCTCGTCAGACTGGATGTCGAGTGCCCGGTCAATCCGTTTCTGGGCCGAGTTGAGGGCAGACTTAGCGAGGTTGGCGATGCCCACGGTGTCAAACCAACTCATGGGAACACTGCAAAGGAACGATAGCACATCTGACTATGAAACTCTAAGCACTTGTACTTGTACTTAAAGGACACTGTGATAAGCACGTCAACATGCCTTTGTTTACTCTTAGCAGCTTGCAATAACATAAAAAGTAAAACAATCCAAGTGTGACTGCAAAATCAGTGAAGCCGTGCATTAACAGAAGGGCAATGCCAGAATGAAAGATGCAACAAAATTGGTTATTTGTTAAACAACCACTGTTAATGAACTGCTTTTTCGGATAACTTAAAGTATCAGAAAAATTGGCACTGATGCATGAGACTGTCTAAGCGTCGGACTATGAAAAGGCATGATAAAAATAGTGAAATGCTATGATGACAGTTGCAAAGTCATGTGGGATTGTTTCAGCCATTGGTTGGTACTCATGTGTAAACTTGATTTTCCATAGCATACAGGCAATTAAATAGCTGCAAACTCACTAATGGTGTTCCAGGTCCCATAAAAGTTGGGTCCCTTGCTTGAAATGATCTGTGGCTGGGCCGCTTTCACTCTTATATGTGCAGGATGTGAACCAACATTTATGAGTATGCATGGAGATTCATTTTCATCTGCACTCTAGATCAAGTTAAACACTGCGTTGCGATTTTTTTTATTTCTCTTAAAGGCAGCGTTAGCCAAGCTTGATGTGGTGACAACAAGATTATTTCTATCGACACCGCAGTTACACTCCTTTGGTACTAACGAGTGGTCAGTTTCAGTACCGTAGCAATGACTGCAATCTCGACACAGCGGATATTTGTATAGGGGGCGCGTTTACTGGCCTGCGTAGCATGTTGCTGCAAACCAGGAAACGTCCACTATTATCAGGAGCGCATTTCTACAAACGTCTTATAAGAGGTTTCGGTTTACACTCAAGACGACAAGGTCGGCGTGCGGGACTTGCGATGAATGGGCTTCCTACGATCTCGTAGTATCACCTTAGTGTATATCGTTATGGGAAGGTAGCATGTCATATAATGACAAAGAAATGCAAGAAATGCGAGGATCTTGCAAGGTGTTGACAAAATAAAGGATCAAACACATGAGTGAACGACCTACATGAAGGTACTCGCACCGACTCGGCGCTGGTTTACACAGGAACACGAAACAACCGAACCGTGGGTTATAAACCATCATTAGGTCACAGACGACGCAATCCAGCGAACACGTTCATACGAATGCAACAGGGCGGTGCGCCAAACAACTATCCTTACATTACAGATACATTGGAAACCTGAAATGTCAAAACAAGGCTCGTGTCACAAGATAAACACGACTACGAGCACAGAGGCCATTACAGCGATGTCAACATAGGGAGCGTGGATCACCTTTTGCGGTCAGCACAGCATCGCTCAGAAACGACTGTGTGGTCCGCTGGGGTGTTGTATTGCCTCGCGGGACGAAGAAGACGAGGTGAGGACAGTTCCCTGGTTTACATTAGGATGCACACGTCGCCACGAAGCAAAAGTTCGCAACACATTTACCCGTGCTACAGCGGAACTAGGCGGAACGGCGGAACTCTGGGACGGGGGACGGGCTCTGTCAGCGTGGCCAGCCGCGTTTACGAACTACGCGCACTACGCGCAGTACCATGGCAGTAGGGCCAAGTAGGGCAGTACGGCGTACGGCAGTACAGCTGGCTGTACTGTGCTACTACTCGGCAAGCGGAAGCATATAGTTAGCGGAGGAGGCGAGCTCATTTTGGGGAAATATTAAAGTGTAAGTAATGCGCTGTAGTGCACTGACAGTATATACGCACGAAACGTAAAAGGCGCCTGTGTGCTATACAATTTCAGGGGATGTAAAAGATCTCGGTAGTGAAAATTTTACCTCTGAAAAAGAAGCGGTGACCACGCCGGCCTACACTTTAGGGATTGACACTTTATAACCTTTACCCCAACGCTTGTTCCTTCCCCCGCCTCTTCACGAACACCATGATGTGCCCGGCCTTCTTAACCACGGGAGTGTCTGCACTGTGGGGAAGGCTAGGTCCGATCGGACCTCTACCACGTAGGCGCGCGTGCCCTAACTATCTACAACGCTGCCCTTACCCCCAACCCGAACCCAAGGCGCGGAGGTCTGGGAGCTCGCCTGCTCCAATCTGAAAGCCCAAAAGCGACCGAACGAATGCATTGGTTCCGCGGACTCGAAGGGCACTAAAAAAGACCTAAGAGCGCCTGCATGTAACCCACTCTTTTCAAAAGAAATTAACGTTTTTGCTACCACCCCTTCACTACGGGGGTTACATAACTGTTCGGGAAGTTGTACCGTAGTCCGAAGAATATGTAGTCGAGCGCCGTAACCTGGTGCGCCATCCCAGCGGGGTTCGGTGCTAATGAAGCTGGCTCAAAAATTTTTGCGTTGGCGAGAGGATCTATGGAATATTTATTGATAGTGCGTGTTTTATACTTGTATTAAATGGCTTTTCATTTACCCTTCAATTCGGTTCCGGATGAGAGACGATCGAAAGATTTGCTGCTGTAAATGCACACATGCTTCTGACACGTTTTACACCTGCAATATAATCATTTAGTTCTGCGTTCATCCTTGGCTAAAAAACACACCTGCCGCGAGCGCGCTGAAGACAATTCTCGATTGCCATATGCGATGAGTGAAGTTTCTGCTTTATTTCACAAAGCAGACATTGGGGGCGAGTAACCGTATAACCCCTTGAAGGTGAAATCCTCCTCCCCTCTGACATCCGTGAGTTCATTCTCTGAATGGGTGGCAGACGTTCGCGCATGTATCGCAGCACTTGGTGTTTTGCTCGTGGTCATCCTGGCAAGATCATTGCATATTTTAGCGTTTGCAGCAAGTCGTCTTCGTCGCTTCGCGAATTTTTTCCAAGGTTTGCTTGCACAAATAGTTCACAACGTTGGTGCTTTCCAGTTCACTTTCACTGGCTTGGTTGGGAATATAGTGAACTAGAATACTATAGTTGGGAAGGAATGCCCTCATCATCGTGTCGGCTAGTTTGGTCTGTGCTCGATGGTGATGTTATACTTTTGCGTTTGGAGTATATCATACCATGCAGTCGTCCCGGTAATTGAAGTAGTCTTTTTTATGATGGACTGAAGAGGTTTGCGGTCACTGATGATCAGAGATGGGCATTTGACCACAAAAACCTGACCTCACCTCAAACTCAAAAATGTTTTGGTGACCTCATTAAACCTCACCCTCTTAAGGTAGAGGGGGACCTCGTCTCAATTTCTAGTGGGGTATGACGATCTCATTCAACCTCACCTCAAACTCAAATTGGGAGATTGAGGTCAGGCGTTCGACCTCAAAAAAATTGATACATTATTAAATTAAACCCCAACTAAAGGTAAAAAACGCATTTGTAAATGATCCTGCTACATATAGGCAAGCCAAAATAACTGTCATGAGAGGGGAACATGGACCCGGTTAAAAGGGGCGTCTCGCCGCGTCGGCGTACGAGCACCAGCCACTGCCTTGCTCGGTTGCTGCGCGTTGAGCGGCGCCGTCTCAGTGCGGATCAATGTCCGTAGCACCCTTCTTGACAGGGGCACCGATGATGTAGCCATACATAATGGTGGCCACGTGGCGCTCTCGCTGCCACGTGGGCCCATGACCGCATGATGCAGCGAGGCATTGGGCTTGAACAGGCGTCGCTCGCGTGGGGGCCACCGCAACGAGTGCAGCCGGAGCGCGGTAGGTATCAGTGGTGTGCCCTTGTCCAGAACACCGGGCGTATTGCAGATGGCATGGACGGCATGGTCAAACAGCCAGGGTCCTCCTGTTCGGGGAGATGTAGGCGGGTGGCCGGGACCACGGGGCACAGCAAAGCGGAGAGCCTGAGGATGCTCCCAGCCAAGGACGCCGCAACTACCGGGAGAGGGGACTCCATAGCCCTCAGCAGGTCGTCCACGGTGCGTCTGGTGTCGACCTTCATGACGAGCCCGGTAGACTGACTGCGCGGGGCCGTCGCCTTCCCGTGAAATGCTATGCCGCAGTGGGGGATAGTGGCAAGCAGCTCGCGGAAGGCTTCCGCACAACGAGCGTCCACCGCCACAACGTTCCGGGGCGAGTTGACCCGCTGCCAGGAACCCGGCCGCGCATACAGCTCCTTGTTGCCGGTGTGGTGGGTGCCACGTTGTCCGCAGCCTGAGCTGCGCCATTGGCGGTAGGCTTGCGGGCAGGGGGGTACAGATGACTGCTCGACAGTCACGTGCCTGACGTCCTCCGAGTTGCGCCGGGCGATCTCGGCTTTCAGTTGCGCCAGCGCGGCCCCGGGGCCGTAGGTCCCACTCGGGTGGTTGATACAGTGCTTCATGCACGGCCTGCGGCTTTTCCTCGGGGAATCATTGGGACGCCATGTGTTGGATAATGGCGTCTTTTCATCGATGATATCCACCGATCGACCTGTCATCCCCTTTTTTCTAATCATGACGTGGTGAGGTCTAGATGCGGCCGGCGTGCGCACGTGAGGCAGCCGCCGCAGTACGTGTCACGCATTTACTTTTAGCTCACAAACTTGGTTGGTTGGTTTGTGGGGTTTAACGTCCCAAAGCGACTCAGGCTATGAGAGACGCCGTAGTGGAGGACTCCGGAAATTTCGACCACCTGGGGTTCTTTAACGTGCACTGACATCGCACAGCACACGGGCGCCTTGCTTTTCGCCTCCCTCGAAAAGCTGCCGCCGAGGCCGGGATTCGATCCCGCGTCCTTGGGAACAGTAGTCGAGCGCCGTAACCACTGCGCCACCCCGGCGGGGTTTAGCTCACAAACTGTTTGCAGCTCTGCGAAAGGCTGAGGAGGCCTGGTTCGATCAGGATCATGCGCACTACAATAGGGAATCATGGTCCTATGCGCCTTTCGGCTCCTGAATTAATGGGGACAGTCGGAGCCCATTTATTCATTGTAGTGTGCAGGGGCGGGAGGCACTTAGAAGCCCAATTGCATTATAGTGCGCGTGATCCTGAATGGACCAGGATCCCCCATCCTTTCGCAGTGCTGCAAGCATCTTGTGAGACGAAGTATAGTATATGGAGGGGTAGGCCTTTCGCAGGAGTGCGGTATGGCGCGTCCGCGAACCCTGAACAGAATTCTGGAATTCAGGGTACCACCTCGCCAACCAGACTGAGACGAGCTTCCATGGGAACTTGTTTTCCTTTCAAGCTGAACTGATTAATCCTACGGTTGTGTCGTTCAAGTTGCTTGACCGCATTCATCGCGTGTGCATTCTGTCAAGCCGTTTACGCAGTTATTGTTGGATAGCTACAGCACATACAAACAAAAAAGGACGAGAGCAAGGAAGAGAGGCGAACGCGCAACACGGAGGGCCCGCGATCTCTGCTGTGGACACTCTCATCCATTCGCAGTCCGTCCGTATCTGATTCTGCTCATGCTGTTCGTGCCCAACTGTACCAATACTTCCCAAAAGCAGCGGCGTCTACGTGTCAACACTCTGAAAGGCTAACAGAGATTTGCCGTTTGCTACAAAAACAAAGAACTGAATGACCTCGCCGGTTGGTGCAGATGGGGATAGAGCGGTTGCAGCTGTCCATGGGCCTCAGAGCAAATGCCAAGGAAAAGGCCAACTGTGAGATGTGCGGCTCTGCTGGGCTGCAGTAAGTGATGCAATGTAACGTAGCGTAACCATTACGTAATTTACGCTATTTTAAAAAAAAGGAATGTACAAACGAATGTCACGTACCAAAAACAGGGAGGGGACAACTGCACTGCAAAGAGTGTACGTACGCTTAAAAGGCTTGGATCATCGACTCCCTACTACACTCCACAGCTCTAGCTAATGATCGATCTTGATTGAAAAAAAGAAAGATGAATCTTTGAATATATCATTCTGACGCCGAATTTTTTTTATTGTGATAGCAATACTGCGCCAGGTTTCGGCCCGTCGTTGTCTGTCTCGGGGACGCGTTTTATTACTCATTTTCTCTCCCTGATTTACATGGTTTCTTCCAGTTGTGGTTTTATGATGACAACTTGTTATGGCTTTCGGGATTGCGTCTAGTTTTCTTACCAGATGCACTCTTCCCGATAGCGTACTAGTGCTTCCCCAACGACACGACGTCTAGGAATTTTCTTACTATGTGTCTTGTGAAGTCCTTCTAGAGAGTCAACTACCAGGTCATAATCTATTGTTATGATACCCATGCTGTCTTCTGTCTTCCTTCCAATAAAAGGGGCGAGCTCATCTCCAACAATTACGAATTCTATAGGACATGCTTTTTCCAATCTTTGGCAACCTCAAGTTGGGCTATGCCTTTGGAACCAAATCTGCTTCCGTTCCACGTCTGCATTGCCGTTGCTCTCGCTCTCAGCTGCTGTGGCTGGACGTGTTCGGCTTTAATCGCATTAGCATCCGCTCCACTGTCTACTTGAAATTTCCCCTTGTTTCCGTTCACTTCTAGGAACGTGTAGACAGAGCTCGGCTTTTCACTGTTAACTGACCTCCAGACTAGCCACTACCCTGCTGCCTTAATTAGCATGCTGCTGTGGAGTGCTTCAGCTTTTTGCACTTCATGCACACTTGCTTATTACAAGCTTGGCAGGCCATGCTGAAACGGAAGAAAAGCAAATGAATGAAACTGAGTAGCAAGAAAACCGGCAATGTCCTGATGTGAGAGGGACGCGCGTTCCGAGAGCTGAGTAGGCAGTACGATACATGGGCTCCGTAGTTTTCACGGTGCACTTTATGGATACCCCGACACAGCTCCATATTGTTGCAAAGGCGAAGAAGAAGATCGGCAGTGGCGCGAGAGGAGCCCTCGCGCTAGGCCAGAAATCATCCTTCATCCTGTCGCCATGCTGTGCCGTCTTCTTGCTTGTCACTACGTAACAATATCAATGTTCCCAGCGATCTCTGAAGGCATCGGAATCACGTGGGCACCAAAATCGTACCAGTCCACCGCCATAAGCCTTATTTGCATCTCTTTTTTCCCAGACCAGGCCGCATACTTCCCCAAGCCTATCGAACTCGGTCATGGCGGGATCGCGTTCTCCAGCGCAGGGAACGCTTTCGCGCGCTGCCGAGCGCGATGAAGGCGATAGTTCAGGGCACGCTCCTCGCTCTCAAAGAATTTGAAGCCAGCGAATGGCTGAAACAAGTGAACAAGAGCCGTGAAGCTCGCACAACCAACGGGAACCCTATAACTCTCTCGCTTCCGGCTCTCAGCACCAGGTACGATCCACGCAAGATGAGAAACGACGCCCCCAAGACATTAAGAAGGCGGGCAAGCGTCTGCTTACCCCATCTCTAGATCGGTAAGAAAGTCGCCCCGAATTCTGTAGCCTGCAGACAAGACTTCCTAGCGACGCTCTGAAAATTATTGTATGCCTTCGATGAGGACGCCTTCTATCAAATATATCTAACCTTCAACCAATTCAGGCTGCCTGCTCGGCAGCACGCTTCACCAAGTCGGTCATTAGAGGCCAATACATTATGCAGGTCAATTACAAGAAGAACACGTTCGCGTACTGTACCCCAGCCGTGTAACGGGTCGAAAGGGTAATGCTTCTCAAGGAAGTAGTACTTAATGAACAGACTGGAGATCTCGGCCTACTACGTACTGGATGAGAGCCAAGGTCGCGGCGTGTACTTGCTCCTCGACCGACAATGGGTACAGGAAGAGCTCCAGGACCCACGGGCCACCCGTAGCGGACTTCCGCAACTCGGGAACACGATTTTTCTGTCCTACTGAACTTCAAACAACCCCAGGCTCCTATATGGATCTCCCTGTGGAACGTCCACCACAGAAGCAATCTGTTCAGAAATTCGAAGTTTGCTGCACATGCGGAGATCTTGGCCACCGGGCGGACGTCTGCACCAACCAGCACCGTCATCAAATGCAGGGGTTGCGACCTAAATGACTCCCCCAACTGACCGTGTCTGCACTCCAACCTGCCGCATTTGCGGGAAGCTACGTTTCACCAGATGCAGGGAAATTTCTTGTGCAACGTACATCTTCAAAAGAAGACAACGAGAAGCCCTGCACAAGTCGAGGCCGATAAGCAGCACCCACAGGCATCGCAGTGACGTGTGACCTTGCCGCGCCAAAGCTGATGGGATCTTCAGCGCTCCAACAGCGGCCAATGAACTCCCAGAGGTCAATCATTGCCCTTAATTTCATACTTTAGATAGAGGCTTTCCCAACAAGCGATCATCAAGTTGTCGAAGTCCAGAGTGGGCCCCACTGCTGTCCTGCCCCATTGACTACCACACTCTGGGACAACAGCGAGCGTGCACCTGGCTTCCATAATCGGTTGGCCAGGTAAGTGCGCTGGTATTGACTCCTCACACCACGACAAAGCAAGCTATCATAAACGAACAGCTCGTCTTGCCTTGCAGTTCGTGTAAAAAGTCAGTATACCACAAAACAACACATGGAAACATCAACTGAGGACATATCGCCCACCATAGGGGACTCTCTGGTCCAATAGACACCGCATCATCTCAACCGTCAGCTCCCAAACGCGGGTATATGAAGCAGCCGAGACAAGTCGGGTGATACAAAAGATCAAATCAGGCACCTCACTGGCTCACTAGATAATCCAACAGACGCATCACGACCCTAGAGGCCGCGATGGAGACGTACTTTCAAACACTGTCAGAACAGTTCACCCCACAGCTTCAAGCCAGACACTTGAGGCCCGTCGCAAGACCTTCGAAACAAACATTGCAGGCGCGTCGCTCCGCCCTCCTTCCACGGATGGGAGCCCACCAAACGATCACCGTCACGGCGATGTCAACGCGTATAACCATTTGGCAGTGGATCTATAGGGGCGCGTAAGCGCCCAATGCTCCAACAGTTCGATCTCTTCTATAAGGACCGACCCGAGATTCTAGCACTCCTGAAGGTGGAAAACGTGCACAGCTATCTGGCTACAAGACATACAAACAGATGTCACGAACTCCCAGGTTGCCGCTTAAGTGCTCTGCTTTAGTGTCATTCCCCCCGAATTAGGCTCCGACTTTCCGATAATCTTACGTGCAAACCCGTCAACATAGAACCAGCCTGTTTATAGCAACGTCTACAATCCATCACGTCATCTTCTCGTTGTTTTCGGAGCTCCTGTCTTCAGGGCTTGTAAAAGGCAGCAAATAAGGGGCCGTTTGTCATTCTGGGTGATTACAACGCTCATCAATGAGCCTGAGGATACCATTATAGCTCTCTCAAGGAACGAACTCTGGAGTGCTTGGCGATCCCTAGTTCCCATCCTGCTTACAGACCCGACTTACCACATTCGGAGCGGAATCGGCGCAGCAAGAGATAATACACCGGACCTTATTTTCAAGAGCCCAACCGTGTGGGCCACGTGCTGCAATAATCATCAAACTTTTGGTAGGGACCACTATAATCTAGAAATAGTGATCCAAGAATCCTCCTGGCAGCGTCTGCGCCCCAGTAAGCTCACAAACTGGGACCTTTCCGGCGCGCGCCGACGCCAGTCAGTGGACTCCTCTACCACAACCAGTATTGCAGAGGGGTCTACTACCCTATTAAGGCGAAGGCCTTACTAGGCTTATGGACCGAGAGTTGTGCATGGGATCTGTGCGCTGATTTGTCACTTGCTAATGACGGATGTATGAGGAGGGAAATTAGGAATGAAAGCGATTGATGGTGATTGGTAATGAATAGAAGCTATATAATGGATATGGATAGAATTAACGAATAAAGATAATAACTAATAAAATGGTCAGAAAATGACTAAAGACGGCTATGAGTGGTAATGACTACAATGACTGGGGATAACTCAGCATGACTCAGCATGATTAGGAACGACCAATATGTCAAACGACGATTTGTAATGGCCGTAATGAGTAAACATACTTAACTATGAGTGTTAATGACTACAATGACTACGCATGACTACGGAACGACCAATATATCAAACGACGACTTGTATTGACCGTAACTTACTGGAAATTAGTATTAGTGGTAATATTCTACAATGACTAGGCATGACTCAGCATGACTATACGAAACGACCAATATGTCAAACGACGACTTGAAACGACTTGAAATGACCGCAACTGACTGGAGAGGAAGAGTAGGCTTTCGCCGTTCTCCTCTTAAGAGGCATCTAAGAGACCCTCTGATAGACAAGAAAGGAAAGGAAAGACAGCGAGGTTGGTCGGAACGATTGAAATCCGGCTTGCTATTCTGCACTGGGGAAGAGTAAGGGGAGAAGAAAGAGGATCATGACTCTCTAATATTTTACATGTGCATGGCGTACGCCTAAGATTAGTAGAAAATTGAGACATCGATCTTAACCTGTGATGCCTATACGTCAGTCTATGGGACCACAAACGCAAGCTAGAGGTTCGGCATCAAGCCCGGCGATGGAATAAGTGACCCGACGCCTTCTTGCCCGAATTCCCCAAAAATTGAAAATCATGCCCTCGAGCTCACTCGTAAGAACTGGGACACAATTCGCGTACACATATCGACACATATATTATGCCCGATCCTGTGTCTTCCCTGATTACCAAGGACCTATCAACGAGAACATATATGCATCCATTAACATAACGGAAGTGAGCGCTGAACTCAGTCGTCTAAAGACAAACTCTGTAGCCGACGATAGGACAGCGCCAGTGATAAACCCATTTCGTGCTTACAGCTGCCTTCGGTTACGGGAGAGACAGTAATTATTTTTTGCTGTCTTTATTCAGCACAATGAAATGTGACTGAATTCCACTAGGAAGGCGGACAGGACAACCCTACTGAAAAAACTAATTGGCAGTAACCTCACATTTTCTCACACAATCTCACTCAGTTCACATAAGAAATCACGTACAAGTCGCATATAATTGCATAAGTTCTCATAGTTTCTTGTACATTATCATAAATTATGTACGATGTTTTATGATAATGATGTGCACCGTATGAGACTCTATGCGATTAAATGAGATTTTATGAGGTTATTGCCCCGTAGAACTTGTGGCTTTTCACTAGGGAAATCTTTATGCGAAGAAAGCCGTCAGCGTTGTAGTAGTAGTAGTCGGCACCGTGTCGGAAATATTCACGTAGAAGATTTCTTATTCGTAGACAAGCTTATGGCGTCACAAACACATGACCTCGTGCGGGAATTTCAAACACCGCACATTCAAAATAAAGCTATACAACTAAGAGCAAGGGTCCAAATAAAAAAAAAAAATGGCGAGGATCAATAAATTTCAGAAGTTTGAATTAATTCAAGAAAACAATGTTGTCGCCATTCGGGTTTGTGTTCTGCTTGCCAGACGAGGACGCAACGTCACGAAGGGTCGTTGGTACCAAGCATGTTAGAAGGGAACCTAGGAAACGCGTTATGGCGCGCGTAACTTATGCTAACGTGTGTTTGTGCTGTGTGCAGACGTTATACTAATAATAGTTTTAAAACTGAAATTATTTAAGCGAGGAAAATAAAAACATCGTGCAATGAAAAGGAGGTGTTCAAGGCACTTAAGCTTAAGCGTCCCGCTAATTATTTTTTTTTAAATATGGAACAGTCAACTCTCCCATATACCTGTTATCTTGAATCAATGAACCGAGATTGGAGTCGACGCGAGTGGTCAAGATAAGGTGGCCAAGGTTTTCACTTAGCGTATAAAGGAAAAAAAAAAGCTCAACGGTCTGTTACGTCAGCATAAAACAAAAAGGACGGGCTTGATATATACTTGCCTTTGAACGTCGCCTAAATGACACAAGATTTGGAGGGGCGATACCACGCTTGGAGCCCCTAGTGGCACACTGCGGAAGCTATGAACACGCACACTTACAAGGGGCGTGTTTGAAACACACAGCTCGGACCACCAACGCTCAGGTATTACACGCGTTCGCCACCGAAGGCCAGGCACCACAGACGTTCACGCATTTTCACATCATGCTCATCAAACTTGTCCGAAAAAGATCAGCAAGACTTGCATTTTTGGAATCCGATTCACCCGCAGAAGATGCCCCAGCAATTGCTGCCGAGGAAGCCATGGACGTCGACGTGGAAGAGAGGACAGGCGTGAATATTGCTCGCGCTTGCACCGCCTCGAGTGACGTCGACGACGCAGTGTGCCACGTCTTAGAAGAGCTCTCCTCCTGGAATCGCTGCCTCTGGTATGTGGGGCTGCAACTGCAGGAAATCACCGTGCCCGGGGAACTGTCTCTAGTGCGAGTGCGTGACCAAGGCTGCGGCCAGGAACAGGAAGCGCGCAGTCATGATGGAAGGGTTATGTTCCATGCTCTGCTCACTCGACATCGTTGCGTGGTGAGCTTAGAACTGAGAGAGAGTATCATCGAATGTAGCGAGTTCGGGGAGTGTCGCGACCTCGTTGTGGGCGCGCTTGAGCGGAACTCGACTCTGCGGATGTTGAGCTTGGGCAGGTTCCGAGACTACCAATTCGTACGGGAAGAATTATTCGCCCTCGTGGCCACAATGACTCAATTGCAGGAGTTCGAATGCCTCACCACTGGGCTATGTTTTGACCTGGTCAACCCGCTCCGAACCCTCCTGGAAGACCCAACGGCGAAAATCTCCAAGCTGTTGATACCATGTGTTGCCTTCGATGAGGAACACGCGAGACGACTGGTCACTGCGTTGAGAAGGAACGACACACTCCTGGAGCTGTCTGTGCACGTGAGCATACTCTCCTCGTTATCTCCTAACGGCACAGCAAGGTTCGCTCGTTATGTGGCCAACTGCGAGCGGCTGCAGGTTTTGACTGTGACTAACTTCCCCGAGGTAGAAATAGTAGTTTACCACGAACTGATGTGGATTGTCGAAGCGCTGATACCGCACGGAAATATACAGAAGTTCAAGCTTATCGATTTTCTATTGGATGAAGATTGCGCCTGTCTGTTCTCTCGACTCCTTGCCCGGAACGGCGCCTTGGAAAGCTTCGACATAACTGATTGTAAATGGTGCGCGCCGTTCTGTATCTATCCGGAGACACCACCTCGGGAAGAAGACTTTGAACTGATGCGCCCAGGGCCGTCTATTTCGACACGCGTTCGCCCGTGGGTTGAAGCGTTTATTGAAAACACTAACCTGAAGCACCTGGCGATCAACTTGGGTGGTTTGAATGCTAGTGACTTTGCGGCGTTCTTTCAAGCCCTCATCTCTTTGCGATCTCTCCGAACGATTGTAGTGGCTGGCGTCGCTCCGATTGACTTGTTGGAATTGGGTCGAGTAATACGAGACACAGGCATGTGCGACAGGGTCGACATCGGTAACGAGTACGTCGTTTCCGCGCCGATTTTCGACGCTCTTGAAGACTATCCGGAAGTGATAAGGCACGTCGTTGTTAGTTGCGAAGAAGCGCCTAGCATATATGAATGCCGCGAAACACTACTGCTGCTGATGACTTCGGGCTGGTATCACATAAGTACGTTACGACTGTACCTGTCGCAAGAAGTCCTCGACGACGTCATAGTTCAGGCATTGTGTCATTACTTGGAAGGGGCGGCTGCGCTATTAGAAGTCGAGTTGAGTGGCTGCGGCGATCCAGATCTGAGCCTCCTCACGGGAGAAGCGTCGGTCAACCCTCTTTTGGTGGCCCTGTTCTCCATCCCCGTCCGGACACTGTGTTTGTGGAAATTTCGGTTTGGCGCTGCCAACTTGCGATTCGTCGTCGAAACAGTGCTAATGAACAAGATGGTGTGCGAATTCATTTTCGACTCTTGCGACTCCGCCGAAAACGTCACGTTCCTCCGACTGCTCTCCCGCGACATTGCAGAGAACGAAACTATGCTGCACGTGCGCGTTGACTGGTCCAAGGTAGCAGAGACGCAAGCGAGCAGATGCGTCATCCAAGACGTCCTGAGTCGCAACATCGGGCTCGTCACTTGCGCAGCCCACTTTTTGGTTACTGGCGTGCGGTCCCTGCGCTGTGTGGATGCCCTAGACCGAGTTTGCGAGAACGCTGCTCTTATTGACGCAGTTAAAAGAAAGGCAAATGTGGGCGAAGCTGAAGCAACGGCTATTATTGAAAGCGTGATGGCCGTCACGTGAAGCCATCAGCGCTTACAGAATGACTCGACAAGCGCCAACTAAGTATTCTGCCACAGCCTGTTCACTCATCACTTGCGCGCATAAATTGTGCATGTATCACCATGCCGCTTGTCTCATGTTTGGCATATCTATGTCCGCACTGTTTGTGTTAAGCGGCACTTGAGTGCTTATGTGCATCGAACGAAATTTTATTGTGCATATCAACCTGCGCGTTTTATCACTGACGATGGAGTCATGTTTTCGATCCAGAAAAAATAAAAATAAACCATTTGTGCTGTATCCCCATTTTTGCCTTGACCAGTGTTCATCCTGAGCGTAGCATAAGATGAAGTGCTCTACTACTTCGTAAATTTTGCGCGCTAGCAGCACCCGTACTCTGAAAAAACAAAAAAAAAAAAAAACAAAAAAAACCGGCACTGTATGCACACAGCAGAGAATATATACCGCATAGCAGGCTTTGCCAACTCTAAGCTGTGGACCTTAGAGCGGGTCTCCCGCTAGGTTTTTCTGAGCATTAAATATCCAGAGGCTGAAATATCTGCTTACGTCAGCGCAATGCCTTCGTTTATACCAGGATGCCTAGATACAGTTATCTTTTGCTGTACGTTGATATCGAGGATCAATTGTGCACATGCTCAGGATACTGAAAATTACACACAGAAATAACGTGAACGAGATAAAAATTGAGCGGACACGAGTTCTGTTTTAACCACCTCGAACCGGGCATCGCTTCTAAAACAACAAAAGGAAAGAACAACAGTTCACGCGCCCATGCATGGCACGGCTATCACTCCTCTCCCCCCTCTCTCTTTCCTCAAATCATTCACGTTACCACTGGTGTTTAGAAATGAGAGCTATTGCTCAGGCGCAGAGAAGTGTTTATCGACTGATCTGTGTGGCAGTTTTAAAAATTACCATAGCTTCTACTATCACCCTTGTGGTTGTGTGCCGGCCCTTGCGAAAAAAGGATGTTTTGGGGGGAGGGGGGTAAGTCACCGCATTGGCTATAATGTAGGCTAATTTCTCTTGAGTTCGTTTCCTTTAGCTTTCTTTAATGTGCTGATGCAGTCTTGTGTTCAGGAACATTCCTGTTTGGCCAGAGCTGATGTTCTCGAATTACCAACGTAGTCACCGGTATGCAGGACCAACTAGCCAGTCACTTTTTTTTATGTGCTCGAGATACACAGATTTAGCGCGCAGGAATTTTCTTCCTCGGCGTTTAGTTACAAAATCTGGAAACGGTGTTGCATGCCCGAAACAAGTAAAAAGATATGTAGCAAAAGTCAAAGCAAACCACATCCAGAAAGTGGAAATATAGTTTTGCATGGACTTAAGGAAAGTCGCATAACGAACTCTGAACCCAGCCAACTGTGTCATTGGCCAATGACTAAGCTTACTGGCCTTCTTGCTTCTCCTTTTGATTTATTTTAGTAAAGCAGTACAGATTTGACCTAGGGCAGATTCATGTGTGCACTTTGTGTTCTGGGGGAAGGGAGGGGGGGGGGGGGTGTAGATGGCGGCATGCCTGGCACCAAAAGTTATATTTCCTTTCTCTTGAACTCCTTTGTACGTGAAATCGAGAATAATGTTGCTAACATGCCACTCAGCAATATTTTGCGGCATATATGTTTACAGTGCTTTTTAATTTTTAAACTTTTTAAAGAGAGAAAAATTTTAATTTTACTTTAATCGCCATGGAAAGACTATCTTTATGTACTTTTACTCCAGTTTGAACCGCAACATTTTGCGATCAGGGAAAGATATCTTGATTTTTAGGCTGATATAATGTTTGCCTGTAAGGTAGCGATGATTTTAACTATTCAATTTATTTTCGTGATTTCAGGATATTAAAATAGGTGATATAGTGTTCACTGAGGTAGCTTTGACAAACATTAGGAAAAGCAGACGTTCTTATTCATTTGCTCTAAAAATTATCAAGTAAAAATCAAAACGAGATCTAAACAAACCATTCTGCAGCTGTTACGTAAATTAAAGATGGCGACTGAAAAACTGGCTAAATCAGCCAGCCATTTTCTTTTTCTGAATATGGAAGCCCTCATGAACTTTTGCAGTACGTTTTCCGATGCTGCATACTACGTCACACCCCGCAGAAGGGAACCCTATAGTGAAGACGACAAAATGAAGTACAGGTCGAAAAACGAAATAGGACAGAAAGCCGTCCGCGAGAAGAGACACTTCTTCGCGAGATTCCGCCGGATACCGCGTGAATGTGACGTCATCACCTGGTAACCATGGCCGGATTTGACGTCATCATGACGTCACATCCGGTCACGTATAATAACAGGAATACGGCGTCATCATGACGCCACTCCCGGTCATGACCGATGACATCATCAGGCGATTCATGCATATGCGAAGCAGACTCCGCCGGGCGTCCGATCCGAGCGTCCGTGCTGCGCCTTTCATTTGCGCTTCCTCGAACTCCGCACCACACGGCATACAGAAGCACACACAGTAAAGCAGGAATGAGCGGAGTTTCAAACAAAGGCTTTCGGCTCATCGCACTTTAGTGCTCCAAAGTGCCATCCGAGGTTTTTGTCTGTATGTAGTACGCGGGCTGTTCACTACTATATAAAAGCAACAAGCCCGTTTACAAACCCTTTAAGCCCTGAATCTGTAGCTCAATTCTGGAATTCCTTAATTGCCTCTTTTAATTTCCCTGGTCATACTAACGAAAAACGGAACTTTTTGAGGGTATGACAATAGTTCCCATCTGCGGCCTTCCGTGTGGATCCTGGTTGCGTACACGCACATCGCTACTCACGTATAATCACCAGTACCTCAATTTGTACATGTTATCTCACACATAATCCTCGGCTAGGTTATCACACCATGTGCATAACAATTCGACATGGATATTGTTACGTAGCTCAGGGCTTGGTCCAGGGTATAAGACAAGGCGAAAGACGACTGTCCAGCACAGCACAGAGCGAACAACACGCGCTGCACTTCGTCCTCTTCGTTCACCTTCTTCGTATCATGCCGCCCAACCCATCATCCCCACCCCGGTGTCGGTTAGGCAGTTCCAGGATAGGGCGAATGGTACGGTTTTAGGCGCGACACAAGCACGATGTCAAACGGGGCAGAACTGCAAACGCAGACTCTAAGACAGCAGGGGCAGTCTCGTGTCAGCGGTGACCTTACGGACCGCACGGTATGGGACAGTGTAACGACAGAAAAGTCTTTGTGAGATTCCGATGCGGCGAGGTGGTGTCCAGAGCAAGACGAGAGACCCAGGAGAAAAAGAAACAAGAGGTGACGGCGATTGGAAGCATCCTGCTGCGAGGCTTGCGAGGTGAGCAGGCGGGCGGGCGTATGCATAAGGTGGGCCAGCAGACGTCTGAAGCTGCATGTCGCGGGGCATTTGTGGATCGCGGCCGTACAAAGATAGAAAGGAGAATAAACGGTAGAGTCATGGCGGGGATTGCGAGATCCCAGTCACGGTGGTCCGGTGAAACGTACATAACGAGCATGTCGGTGAGGGTGCGGCTGAGGAGCTCGTGTGGCCGTTCATTTGGGGACGATAGGCGGTGGTAAGCTTATGTTTGGCGGAGTAGGAACGGAGGATGTTTTCGGCAACTTTAGAAAGGAAGGAGCGGGCGCGATCTGAAAGGAGCTGACGTGGTGCGCCATGGTGTAAATAAGGTCACGAAGAAGGAAATCGGCGACATCGGTAGCAGTACTGGTGGGAAGTGCACGCGTAATTGCGTAACGGGTAGCGTAGTCTGTGGCAACGACAATCCATCGATTTCCGGAGGTGGACTCAGGGAAGGGTACGAGAAGGTTCAGCCTGACATGGTAGAAATGTTCGCAGTACCTAGATAGCGGCGTACAGAGCGATGAAGGTGGGACCAATAGAATCGACGACGCACGCGGTCGTAAGTGCGTTAGGTGCCCGATGAGCAGCAGAGGGGAGATCGTGCACATCTTGAAGGATTGCTTTCCGAAGGTGTTTGATACAACAAGGAGGAGGTCGAGGCCATGAGAGTTAAGATTAAGGCGGTTAAAGTTTCACCACAGAGAATGATCTGGCGAGTCGAGCGGTCAGAAGTGGCAGACTCGAGGCGGTCGATTATATAACGCAGCTCGGCGTCCTGGCGCTGCTCGTCACCGAAGTTTGCTAAATAGAGCAAGAACAGGTCGGCGTTACAGGCACTGGTTGAATTCTCTGGTGAGTCAACGGGATAATGGGAAGGCAGTCGGCAGCGGTGTGCTGCCGACCAGACTAACTACCGTGCACTCAAACTCTCGTAGTCGTAAAGCACGACGATCAAGCCGTCCCATGGGGTCTTTCAGAGAGGAGAGCCAGCAGAGCGCATGGGGGTCTACGACCCCAGTAAAATGACGGCCGTATATATAAGGGAGAAATTTCCCAATTACCCACACTAAAGCTAAGCATTCACGTTCAGTGATGGAGTAATTGCGCTCTGCGGTAGAAAGTAGGCTGCTGACGCAGGCGATGAGACGATCGTTCAAGGACTGCCGCTGAGAAAGTACAGCGCCAATTCTATGACCGCTAGCGCCAGTAAGGTCTTTTGTAGGGGCGTGCACATCGAAGCGTGCCAAGACGGGCGACGTAGTGAGCTTAGAGATGATTTCTGCAAAAGCTTTGTCTTGAGTAGGGTCCGAGGAGAAAGCACGTGCTTTTTGATAAGATCTGTGAAGGGGCGTTCGATGTTGACAAAACCTGGCACAAATCGACGAAAGCACGAACACAGCCACAATAAGTTGAGCATGTCGTTGCACGAACGGGCAGCGGAAAGTCTTTCACGGTTTGAAGCTTCGCTGTGTCGGGATAAACAATAGTGACGTCGATGACGTGGACGAAGTCTGTAAGCTGACGACGCGCGAAACGGTACTTGGAGGCGTTCTAGCTGCACCCACTTGACCCCTGCGAACTTCTTTACCTCATCCGCCCACTTTCTGCCGCCCCCTGCTATGCTTTCCTGCCCTTGGAATCCGGTTTGTTACCCTAAGCGACCATCGGTTATCGTCTCTTCGCACTGCATGCCCTGTCCATGCCCATTTCTTCTTCTTGAATTCGACTAGAATGTCAGTAACTTGGGTTATTTCTCTCGCCCACTCTGCGCGCTTCTGGTCTCTTAACGTTACTCGTACCCCCCCCCCCCCCCCCCCCTTTCGTGCTTGCGTATAGAGTGGGAAAGTAGGGCAACCTCCCATATCGGTGGTAATAAAGTTTTCAATCAATCAATCAATCAATCAATCAATCAATCAATCAATCAATCAATCAATCAATCAATCAATCAATCAATCGCTTAATTAGCCGTAAAACGTAGTTAATGCGAACAGACTTTTTGTGTTTGTATTTGCGGTTGTGTTTTACAATTATTTTAAAGCTCAGCCCCTGCCTCTTGTTATGTAGCCGAGGTCAAAACAATGTTGTAATCTGAATATTTCACTACAACATCCCGTCTAGGTAATGTATGTTGTTCTAAACAATAGAAGGGTTCCTAATATTTTATCAAGAATATTTCAGAAGCAGAATTGACTTTGGAAGATTTGAATGAACTTTCTTCAAAGAAAAATAACATACTGGAGTGCTACTTTATTATTTTTATTTTACTGTAACTACTTGGGGAGTAATACACGTACACACAAAATTTATCAACTAGCTCTTCCTTCTTTTGCGCAGCCGCAAGAAAGTTGGCGTTGCGCTTCCAAACAGGCGCATAAAATAGAAAATAGAATGACACAGCTGAACGTGCGCATATATAGTGACATCCATGTTTTGCCAAGTGTTAGCAGTAGCAACTCCTTATGGATGACATAATTTCAACTGGCAAGAACACAAGCAACGAACAAAATACATGATAACAATTAATGATCAATGAAAATAAACAAAGACGCCCTTTCATACCTGCACAGGATCTCATCATAATGAATTTGCAGGCAAGCACATGGATATTCACACCATGCGCCTTCCCCGAAAAAGCAAACACAGCTTTGAAAGATCACTAAAAAATTCAGGGGGCACTTTGGCTCACTAAAGTGCTTAAGGTGGAAGCTGCAATTAGAGGCTGGTGCCGTTCGGAAGTAAGACATAATAACCGGCAACCCAAAGTCCCAATTTTGTAAGCGTACACTTTCACTAATTGCCTAATACCAATGGCCTAATTAGCATAAGCACATTAATGAGCTAATTGGTGTATTGTACTTCAGTCAATTACCAGTACAAGGCATACTTATCATAAGCAAACCTTAGTTCCTGTTCAGCAAGCGCGAACTTGAGCTAATTGCCTAACTAGCACTATTCTAAGCTGATTAGCTAATTAGGGAAATTGACTATCACTTCGCTCAGTTGTAAGTACACCCTCGCTCGACCACGACCACGCTTAAGAAACTAATTAGTGGTTAATCGACATAATTAGTCTAATTATGCTAATTGATTAAATAAATAATGAACTAATCTCAGCCTCACTTACTTGGAGCATCACTATACCATCCCTTTAATTAGTTGCATGGTTAATAGCCAAATTACAATTGGCCCCGTTTGAAATTCGCGCACTGTGACGTCACGACCATTCGACCAATTGAAACGTGTGACATTTCTGTCGACAACACCTTGCTTTGAGCGATGAGGCATTAAAGGCTTCCGCATTAAAAAGCTTTCCAAGAAGGGACGATGGGATTTAATTCGATGGTGTTAAAAACCCATTCGCCGGAAAATGCGGCGTGTGTGTTGGCTTTGTGAGCGAAAAATCCGGAGCATGGTAGCTGGCAGCGGACATGGCCGCCGAATTGAGTGGATGTAAGGTTGCCTGAAGTTACATTTTGCAGGAGCTGCCAGCTCGGGCCTCTCCTTTCGTATGGGAGGGTGATATCAGAGTCAGTCTGCCAGCATACATGGCAAAATTACTTTTGAAAAGGAATTAAATTACATTACTAATTACTTTGCTGAAGATCGCAGAAAAGTAATTAAATTGCATTACGCATTACTGCTCCCCTCAAAGTAATAAAATTGCATTACAATTACTTTTACTGAGTAATTCAATTACTTTGAAATTACTTTGTAGTTTCCATAAATGCAAAAACTAAGTAAAGCTATTAAAAAAAACTTGTTCTCCAGAGTATTCTAGTTCTGCTTAATTCTGTCTCCTTTTGCCAATCCGTTACGCTGGCTTCGGATTGTAGCACGTCGTTCCTGCTTTCGCGCACTCTACTTTGTTGTCTATTGAAGGAGTGATGGCGCACTTTAGTCAAAGTAATTTCGAGAGGAATTAATTACTTTGCTGCGAAATTACTACCAAAAAGTAATTCACTACATTACTAAATTACCAAACCGAAAAAGTAATTCATTACATTACAAATTACCGAGAAAAGTAATTAAATTATAGTAATTTCATTACTGTAATTCAATTACTGCCATGTCTGTCTGCCAGGACATTTGAATTCACGTTATCCCTAGGCCACGTGGGCACGTTCATACGGCTTAGTGAAAGCTGGGCTTTATATGTGGGCTGGTATCCGCTATCGCGTCGTGCCCTTAAAGGCGGACCTTAAGTGGTCCTCGCAATTTTTGTTTCATCACGCTCGGGGAAAGGAACTTGAAAGACGAAGCTGTAACAAAGGGGAGGGGGGATTAATTGACGATCACTATACAGACAGGAAATTGAGCAAAACCATGAGACAGTGTATTGCTTCTTGAAGACATAGCGCAAAAAAGACGGAGACAACACAGATGTAGACAGGACAGGAGCTAACTGACAACTTTATTTTCGAGGAAAACCGCAGCACAATTTATGTCAAAAATCACGTGACAATTAAGGGGCCCTATACTATGACCAAGCACAGTTCAACAAAGGGCGGCCGAAAATCTTGACCCGGAAAAGCCATAAAAGAAACAAGAAGGAGGGCCGGAAAGCATTATCAACAGACTACATAAAAAACTCGCGCGAACAACATCGTGGCCAAGGGGCGGTGCCAAAGAACCCAACCAGTGTATTGCTTGTAATGTGAGCAATGCAGTAGTATTATGTTACATAAGTTTTATTATTGACAAATGAGGTAAAAAGAAGCTGAAAGAAAAAAAACTCAAACGGCCTACAGATCCCGCAATGAAAGCGCGCGGGTATACACCGGCCTGTTTTAATGCTATGATCGTTTCCACCCTCGATTACTCCACCGATAAGAGCCACAGGGGATGTTCTTGACCAGCGTGCGCGCAGTGTCGGATCTTGTTGCCGGGCTTCAAGGCCACGCACATGACTGTGCATGCGACGATAAGCCTTCGACTGCCCTCGGCTTCACCGTTGCTAGGGCTCGTTGCTACGTCACTTAAAGACGCTCTACCAGGCGCTAAAAACGTTGCTACCAGTGGGCAGCTGCCTCTTTGCCACCGGCACTTTGCCGGCACCACTGCTGCTGCATTCGTCGTCGGAACTTGATCCACTTAGCGCTTTAGACGCATTATCGTCGGCTTGCCGGACTGAAACGCGACGTTGTAGGTCTCCCGGGTGGAAGAAAACGGGTTGGTGTAAGAGCAGCGTGGGTTGTGGGCGGTGCTCGCTAGTTAAAGCTGTCGCTCTTGTGGTCGCGGTATCTTCGCTCCCGATGCGTTGCACCTGTGATTCTGCGCAGAACCTTTATGGCCTTCTCGACACAAGCACCAGTTCGCCGTAGTTAGCTTACTCGCAGCGGTCCGGCCGTTAGAACAAAATGGCGTTCTGTGCCCAAGGCGACCGTGAAATCGGTTTGCGTGGCATGGGGTACTAAACGCTGGTATGGACAGCTTTGCACAGGGACTTTTTCGAATTGTGATTACTGCTGCTCGGAGCCTCGAGATCCGAGCCGTCTGAACGCAAGAGAGGACATGGTCTTTTCCGGACATCACGGTGCTCGTGGAAGGTCAACATGGCGTCTCCTTGACTTTGGCCACGACGGATACTGCTACTTCACGGCAAGTTATTTTCAGTCTATACGTTTTGTTTTTGTTCTTTCTTTTTTTTTAAGGAGGCAGCGCTTGTTAATGGCTTTATATGATGTTTCGCTACGGCTGCACCGTACCCGTACGTGCCCGATATTTTGAGCCCGGTGGGGGTGGAAAAAAATTATGCTTAATGGCACTGAGCCTCAGTTTTTGAACGCCCATTTTCGAGTGTTGTGTTCACTGTTCGTACCTTGGATTCACATTGCTGGTGCCGAAAAATGGTTCGTGAGGTACGTGGTTTGAAAGTTGCCGCGTTCGCTCTTGCGGCACGGACAAATTAAGCCTATAACGCCATAGCGTTGAAGACTCTGTTAACCGAAAATTCAGCGTCCCGCCCTGGCTTTGGCGTTATGAGCGAAATATCACGAGCATGCTGCTGCCAGGCAGTACTGGCAGCTGACATGACCGCGCATTGAGTGGCCGTAGGTTTGCCTGACGTTAAGCTTGTCAGGAATTGGGGGGTGGTGACAATAAGTCTACCAGGACATTTTAATTAGCGTTAACCGCTGCGGGTTCGTTTCCGCTGAAAGTATATACCTATAGTATACGTGCTTCAGTAGATCTAAAGTGGTTTTCTGCAGCGCTTTCCGCAACGAGCTTTTATTTCAGAGCGCAGCTCTTGGTCGCCCGTTCCTGCGTTTCGCGGCGTTACCGTCGGCTTTGTTTCTCGTAACCATAGGCAACCTGCAATGAAGTTTGCTGTGTCGATCGCCGCGCCGTAACACATGTCCTAGCGAGAAAAGCAAATGCTTCTGAGGCGGCTTTTTAGGGTGTTTTCACGCCACCTGCATGAGCTTACAGGGATAAGATTGCACACTCTGTCGAAGCTTTGCGTGGCGTGTGTCGGATAACTGGACCACATCCAGAGCGCCTGGACAAGGACGTTATCTGTCACACGCGTATCTATAATGCTGCTGAACATGCTCGGTCGTCTATCGCGAACCAAGCGGCTAACAGCAGTATTTTTGAGTCACGCTGCGGGACAATTGCAGCGCTGCCTATGCAGTGCAGGTTCCCTATGCATCTTCGTAGCTAAATCCTGTCGCATCGGCCTTGGTGCGACTTTTCAGGCCTTGCTAGGTGCCTGCGAAGAAGGCAATGAGGCAGTTTCTTATCGCTGCCGTCACGCTGTCTGCGATATGGTGCTCCCCGGGAAAAATACGAAATTAGCTCGCTTGTGTAAAAATTTGGTGGTTGCGAAGTTGCTTCTGTCATTGCTACTAGGTAGGGTGTTCTTGATTTTAGCAAGTCCATCGTTTTCTCGCTCTGCCTGCGGCCAGCGCTAAGTCTGGTTGCGCCGTTGTGACACAATTTTTGTTCCTTTCAAAGCGCTTCGCTCTCACAAAAAATTGAGCTTCCGGCATGCGAAAGACTGACGCGCCGTGAAACGGCGAGGACTGTATACGTATACGTCGGTGTCACTGCATTGTTTCACGCGGGACTTTCTCGCGTGAGCTCCCATCTGTTTCCGAATCTTTCTTGCGTATATTTTGGTCAGTTTTGGCTTCGTTACACGTATTGCCGGTACGCTTTATCGCTATTTGTGGGCTTGGTATAAGGCACGAATATTTTAGGGCTATACTTGTTCGACACTCTATTGCGAATTGCGTGGTTACGCTAGCGCTTTACAGATAAGGCTGTACAAGTATGCTGGCCTGCCCCTTTCAAAGAGGTGCTAGTTTTCTCTCTTCCTGTGTCGTCTTCTAGTTGCTGGGTTTGATTGCCAACTGCGTTCAAGTAGCAGGATTCGAGCCCAATAAAATGGCGAATGTTTTTGAGCCTTGAAAGGTGCTCTTCAAGAGGATATGGCCCCGAAAACACGGCAGGGTGCGTCCAGAAAAATGGCACTTAATAATTCGCTCCATGGGTACACGTAGTCCTGACGTCATTCAAAGTCATTAACTTTAATTGGCCCCCCAGTTGCATTGCGTCAAAGGTCGTTAGCGTTTGACGAGATAGTGACAGCTTCGAAATGCGCGCTTTCATTACACCCCACACATGTTCAATAATATTAAGGTCGGAACCTTTTGGCGGCCACACAAGAGGCGCGACCTCTCATTCACCAGTTTCACGACACTATGGAGCGGGGAAAGATCTTGCTAAAGGTAGAAACCGTCTGGAAATGGTCCATTCAAAACGTATACGGAATCAGCTCGTCAAGTATAGTGCAGAAAGCGAAGCTGTTGAACTTCAATTTTCGATTCTTACGTCACAAGATGCACGGAACAGTGGAAGATGTTTACACCACGAGCCAATTATTCTACACAAATTATTATACACTGTGCCAACACTTTTAAATTTGTTTCGTAAATCCGGTCTGCATTTTTGTGTTTCATGTGTCTGCATTTTTGTGTCATGTATACGAGGTTTACGTGAAAGATTTGTTACTCAATCTTCCTTAAATAATTGAGCATTTTTCATTTGATTTGCGTGTCTTTTGTTCTTATCTTGTGTACATATTTCATACGAATTAAGTCAATTATTTGTCTTTTTTTTTGTGTGTCGTTGCTTGCATTGTAAAATAGCCTGCAGGGTCCAGTCAAGTTGCTCTTTTGCAGCGACTTATACCCTCGGTCTTCCCAATCATGGATGGAAATAAATTATCAGAAACACATCAGTGGACAGCTGCTGCGCAGCTTGTGTAAGAATGTCGACTGGCATGCAAACACCGTCGCTTCGGTGCAGGTGTCCTCTGTCTTGTCAAAGCAACCTGCGGGGAAGTAGACCTAACGACCTTGTGGTTTATTAGCGGAAAATTTACTGGTGGCTTTTCTGGTGGTTTATTAGCGGATGTGCTTTTAGGAATATTTTTCCGCCTTTTTCCAGTTTAAATTGGTCAGTTCTAAGCTGCTTTGTATCCGGTTATCTTGTGTTGCTCCCTGATTTGCGGAGGTTACCCTATCGTCGCTTTTAAATGACTCTGCTATAACTGATGTAATGTAGTTCACTGCGTTGTCTCCCTTTAAACAATTCCCCTTGTTATCTTGAATCCGGTCCTGCTTTCTTTGAATCTTTTTACCTATACCAGCTTATGTTTCCAGAACATTGCAGAATATTTATATAATAGGATATTTCAGAATATATGGTTCCAGAATTCTTGGTCCGCCTTCAGTGGCAAAGTGGATTTCAGCTATCGGTGGACTGCTTTATTTTACTTCGGACTAGGGCCTGTGCATCCATTTTCCTTTGTCGATACGATTTCCATTTTTGGTCTATTTCATCCTGAGATACCTGTGCCTTCTTTGCCTCTCGGTGTTTCCTTGAAGCTGCCCGTATTCCATCAGCTCCGTGGCTTCCTCTTGCCACTCCAGCGGTTTGCTACTTTAACCTCAACTTTTGTCTATGAGTAGTACCTGATCCGAATATTCCGTGGGGCTTGTCTCTAATGCTTTCCCTGTGACTGCTGCTATTTGCACTATTTGATCGTCGTTTAATTTCGCGTTTACTTTATGTCTAAGTTCCATTTCTCTTTTTATCAAGGGCCCCATCTACATATTACGTTTATGATCAGTTCCCAGACTACACGTCCCTTTTATTTCCATCTTAACGAGGTTTCTATGAATTCCCTGCGACATTAGGCAGTAGTCAATGGTTGTCTGCCTGTTCCGGAATTGCCACGTAATTTGTCCCTCACATTTTGTTTCTCTATTTACAGTACCAATAGATTGTATCGCTCACAGAAAGCTGGCATTAGCTTCCCGTTACAATCCGTGTATCTAATCGATATGGCCGTTCATGTCCCCCAGCAGACTAATATCGGCCCCGTCTCCAAACTGGCTTATGTCGTCACTGAGACATTTAACGCGATCCTCGTTTTCCTGCCTGCTTTGGTGCCCTGTTCCTAAATAAATTACCCCTGCCATGTTTTTATGTCGGCAATTATTCCTGATACCCAGATATATACTTTGTAAGATTATTTTATTCTTTGCCAATTTGATCCTTGGTCTATCAACACACATCAATATTTGGCATATTTGGCAGCAAATATAACTATTTGGCACCTCTCTAGCCTTCCGTACAGAAAATTATAAAAGCTGTGCTGTAGTGGAAGATAGCAAAATTTTAAAATTTGAAAAATTTTAAATGTCATTATGCCTCAAAGCTTTGGGGAAAAATGCGACAGGGTGTGGGAAAAAATGAGACTCCCTTAAAGAACTAAAAACTGACCCCTTATTTGTAACAAATACACACGTAGTTCACTCCGTGGGCACTACCACAATATTCGTGAGCCCATTGCCCGCATGAACAAGACAGACCCCGGAGTTGCTTCCTTCCATGATTATTCTATTGTTTTTCGCGCCTGCAATGACCATCTAAAACTACCATCATCTTGCATTCATGGCTGCATCGGACATGCTCCATAAAGTGCTGTAGAAACCAGAGGAACATTTTTTTCGTTAGTCTAGTCGTTGTCAGACGCGCAATGCTATGTGCCGGGAGGAGCTTCTGCCGTCAGAAAGGGCCGAACCTGTTTCCGTGCACACACCATCACAGGTGGAAGGACAAACCCGGTTGTCCTTGCGCAACACACTACAGTTAATTCTTGCTCTTTCATCACTTGTTACTGCCGAAACAGCCTTTTTTTCTTGTCGATGCAATACCTTTCGAAAGCTCGTGGACAGTCTGTACGTCGGTCTCGTCCATGTTGAAGACGCGGGAAGGCGTGATATGCTCACGACAGATTATTTATTCAAGATGGTCGAAGTATCTGCTCACCTGATGCTTCGAAAGCTACTGCGCTCTTGGCAAGGAGAGTGCCTCCGGCTTCCTGAGAGAAATGACCTTTTTGTTCCTCTTCAAGAACACACTAACCCAGTATAATTAAGCATTTTCTTTTCTCTCTTGAGCGGATGGGCAATATCATTCGACTCGCGCGAGTTGTAATAGAGCTTCTGGACGAAATTATAAGTCAAACCGAAAAGTGCTTCCCCCATGGATAAAATATGCTGCACAAGCAGCTGTTCTTGCGCGACAGAAAGCGTGCGCCGCTTGGACACCAGAACACGCTTGTGTAGCTCTTTGGCTTGGCATTTCTTAATTTTTGTCATTCTTCTGTGGAGTGCATCTTTCGGAATGCCAAAATGTTTTGCGGCACCGCGCATGGAATATCTGTTCTCCTTGACGTGCTCCAGCGCTTTTTTTGTGATATTTTCATCGCGCAAACTGCCAATTCTTGTCTTTATCTTGTACGTCCGGACCATCCTAACTAGCAAGATCGTACACACAGATCTTAAAGCGCCAGTTACAAAGCTATTGCTGTTACTTTAAGCCATGGAGCGTACACAATGTCGAGTTTTGCCACATGCGTAGACTCCTACTAAAATAAGTTTGCCGTTTCAACAGGCAAAAAAAAAAAAAAAAAACGCAAAAACTTCCCATAAATAAAGGATAACCAATTGTAATACTTACGTGAATCCAGAATGTTTGGAAATTCAGCTTGCACTTTGCCGAAAATTGAGGCGTGCAGAAATCCGCGCCTCTTCCACAGCTTTCTTGTTCACCCAAGCGCACTTGTGAATTTTTTTTCTCTTCAAGCAGGACCAATGACTTCAATATTTTAAACGTATACAGTAGATATGTGACGGCTTATGTTGCCTAAATACCAAACAATTATGATTTTATACGCTAGACGTCGCTAAGCGTCTCGACATGGCGCTAAACGCGACATTTTAATGTTTTTTGCCTCATGTCGCGTATTGCCCCAATCTCCCCTAACTGTCACCACGTCCTTTTAAAGCTTTCCGTCCATTCCTATAGCATCTCCGGAACTGTGCACACAACGATCTGCGCTTGCTGTGCCATCGTCCTGATATCAGTTCCCTGCGCTAACCTTTATACCACTCCTGCAACGTCACCATTGTGGACATTGTTCAGCCCCGCTGCTACTATATCCAAATGACCCCTGCAGAAATTTTCCCCATACAAAAATTTTTATTGTCAGCTATAGAAAGTTCTTTGTCTAGTCTACTATAATTTGTCCAAATATCTATAGCCATTCCTCTGTTAGTATTTGTTTTGCGATTGTCTATGCTATAGGAGACTAACATTTTCTATAGATTTCTGGTTGCCCTTGCTGCAGTCTTAAGCTTTTCTATGGCAATGTTTAAATTTTGTGGCAGATATGGAAAATAGTTTATGGTCTGCTGTAGATGTTGGCCCAAAAGTTGTAGCCTGCTATAAAAGTCCTTCTAGTGTCCTAATATATTGCAGTCTTTAGCATTTCTGTAGTCGGCTATAGAAAATTCCTCGCGCACGCGTGTGTGCCTTCGTGCGCTTGTCGTGCTCATTCCTCTTTGGACATTTATTTTCAATTCTATGCCGAAATAACTGAATCAAAAAGTGGTCATTACGGTGAAAATCACCATTGGTCGGAGGTAATTACCGCAGGCGGATTACGATGCTGCGACAGTACTCCCACCAGTTTTATGCAATCTGTGACGCAATTCATTTCTCGTACAGCATTGCGGCTGATGTTATACGGTTCACCGTACCGTATAAACAATATTCTATAGCAAGCTAAAGCAGTTTATATGGCTTGCAGTTTGTAGCTTTCAATGCATTTATACGCGCATAGGCGGCTTAAGATAACTACGATGACTAGTCTACAGCTTCAGGAGCATACTTTTCTATAGCCAGCTAAGACAGCTGATATTGTCTGCAGTATATATTTTGAGGCATTCACATATCTGTACAGAGCAGAATGGAATTGTGACTAAGTCTATAGCTTCAGGAGCATACTTTTCTACAACCAGATAAAGGATTTTGAATGGTTCAGAAGCTATAGCCAAAGTGTATACAATTTTCTATAGCTGCCTATAGATATTCTAATGGAACTTCGTGGCTGACTATAAAAGGCCATAGATAGACATAGCAGACCCTAAACGTTTCCATTGAAGTACATAGACCATTTTTGTATGGATTGGACAGCTATTGGTCTCTTCCAGCACTGCGTTCATTGTCCTCCCTGGGAATATGGTCCCACTGATACTTGCTTATCACCCTTTACACGTTCCATGATCGCTCGACTTCACATGCTAATGTTTAAATACCCGCCGATAAGCAGCTGGGTGTTCTCTCTCCCTCCCAATTGCCTGCTCCTGCCTTGTATTCTGTCCTCTCTGGGAAACTGGAAACTTTTGTTCCCTGCTTCATTCTTCCCCGACTTAGCAGCTACTTCTAAATAGCTCTGTTGGTCTGCACCTGACCTATTTGCCTTCACTATCCATGCCAGTGCCGGCCCCAGCCACGTGGCCCGCACTGTAATGTCCGCCATTGTTGCTTCCAAGGACAGTGTAGGCCATGTTTTCTTCCTTTTGAGGAGGCTGTATCAGCCGTTTCTCATTTTCTGCCCTTAATATGCCTACTTCTTTTTCAAAGGCTTCCACACGTGACACTGGACCGGCCGCTTGTTCAAACCTGTCTAGGCGCGCACGCATAACCGGCCAAAAAGTCAGTGCCTTTCGTCTGCTCTACCCAGTCGAAACGCGTTTCCTTCAGATTTTCCTGCGCGTCACACTGCCCGCACTTTTCTTTATTTTGGTTGCCTATCTTAAGCTTATATCAGCTGGACTACATATCAATTGGACTATACAATAAATACACAGGTTAACATCAGCGCGCGATCTGGCGCGACTTCCTTGATGTTTTCTTCGCTGTAGTGCGTGCATACGGCCCGCTACGCTCGCTGCCCTTGGTCGTTTTCTTGAGAATGTGGATTGGTCTGAGAAGACTCTCTTCTAATCCTGCACACACCATTCCCTGAGATTATTGGCAAATCTGATGCGAGAAACCTTCATTCCGTTAAGGATGACTTCTATGCTCCAGCACGCGTTTTCTTAACCCGGCCTCTTTTGTAGTCTTCGACGGACCGCCGTGTCTCTGACATCGAGGTGAACAGCTGGGCGCACATCCTTCGCCGTCTTGAAGGGGTTTGCTCTCAACCTTGTTTGCAACTTTGTTTGCACTCAATATATTTATTCCTGTGCTTCTTCGTGCAGGTTTGCTTCTTACAGAGAAATGATTTGTCATTCTACATAGTTTTGAGAGCTTGTTAGGGACTGAAAATAAAACTCGAACACCTGCTCACTTTCCCATCTTTTTAAATTGTGTGAAATAATGTGCATTTACATAATTACTGCTACTTTCTTCCAATTATCGGGCACGCCTTTACGATTCCTGCGAATACTCTCTTCGGCTACCGCGATATCAGGATATCTTGAGAATAACCGACTTCATGTAGCCGCTCTGCTTGCTTCTGGAAACTAGCTTCGATCAGATGTCCACATGACGTTTCTAGCGCCTTCTTGAAACACTGGTTTAGAATGCCCGTTTTTATCGACTTCAAGTGCGCCGATTGAAATGAAAGCAAGGACTTGTTAACCAACGCTAGAGCTATGCGCCTTGTGCTGTCTTGTTCCCACACTATTTTTGTACAATCAAGAATTATTAGAAAACTATCAACATACTTAAACACTTTTTTCACATTGCAATAAAATGGGCGATCATTCAGTGTTCTAACATTTGCTAAATACAAGTTGCTCAACACAGCTGCATGCCAAGACCAGTTGGCATGGTTGGTGAGCCCTCAAAGAGCATCGGCAATAAACAGGTTATATCATACGTGAATTAAGTGTTCCTTCATTTCACCGGAAGCAGATTCCGTTACGGTGAACTGTCTGGCGGCACCACAGCGATGTTTGCCAGTGTCGGATATTGACGGATCAGGCGCAGCCAATCGGCGTTCAGGTTGCCCAGCTGCAGCCGGCCGCCGCGTCGTTCTGCACACCACGCGATTTCGGACCACACCGGCTGCTCGCAGGAAGTCCTCCCTCTCCTGCATGCCTAGCCACTCATCTCGCACAATCTCCTCGACATCACTCTTGCTAGGCAAAGACGACAGCGCCTGCGCCATGTCAAGGAAGGCAGGGCTTGTGGCCACGGGTTCGAATGCCTCGGCACATTTACGTTCCGTGGAAACGCCGGTCACGAGCCGCGCCGCCCTCTTAAGCAGCATCGCGTTGCGCCGAACCACGTCCTGGACTCAAACAATCGAAGGTAGCCTTCCTCCTCCTCCTCCTCCCGGATAGAGGCGCAGCAGAAAGAACTGGAGCGACTCGAACCAAAGGGGCATGAAACTCACACTTCAGATTCCGGCTACACCGTACAGCGCTGGCAAGGAGATCCAGAGCTTCCGCAGAGAACATACCGAAGAGCACGGGAATTCGCACGCTTTTGTTCGCCGCGATAGCTGTAATAAGCATGACGTTCGTCTCGCTATCACGCTGCTCATGATCATTGCCGATGACACTCAGCTCGCGAAGTGTTCACGTTTGCTGAATGTAGCTCGTAAACAGCACGCGGGCTTTTGCATCGAAGTCCACTGCATCCATATCAAGCCGCAGAGTGGTCACGTGCAATATGTCACGCACCATGTGAAGCGCTTTGCTGACACAGCTCATATTGCCGAAGGTTTTCACCACTTGCTCTAACAGGTCAAGGTCTTCAATTTCTATGGTCGAGACGCAGATAGTTGCAGCGTAGATCTTTGGCGCTGTTCGGCCTTCGTCGCGAACGATTTGGAGCACTCGCACTAGTCCCTTAACCCACAAACGCGCCACGCACTTTCCTCACTGTTGTTTGCCGTTAATCTATGGTAGAAAGGCTCGACTACTGCCAACGTCAGCCCAAATATGCAAAATATGTCCAACGCGAGAAGAGTTCGGTTGTTAGCGAACGCTCTGGCCGATGACGAGTCTCCAGAGCCGCGAGTTCCACGCGTAGTTTCACGGTTGGCCGGCTGTTGCTCAACAATTAACTCACTGACAACGGCATCTACGCGCTAATTTCGCACCACCACATATACAATACACTAAAGTTTTTGTTGTGGGCGACCAACTCGGCCACCAGTTCAAAACTTTCAGTTGAGAGAGAGCCGACGGACAGGTGGAGCTCTTCCAGAGTCTTTCTCGAACAGCGGCTCCAGTTCGGTGGTTTGTACCCGACGTTTGGAAGGTTCCTCGAACTCCAGCTTCCTCAGTGTCCGGTAGTTGCGCAAGTAGTCGGCCATCGCTTCTCGTGTTCGTCCCTCGGCTCGGATAATAACATTGTTGTTCAGGAACAGTTCGGTGATCGTCGTGTTGCTCATGAGAGCATCGACAAGCTCCATCGGCCTGGAAAGGCGCAGCCTGTGAAACACTCAGGCTTCGAAGACTCGAAAGGCTTACGATACTGAAGTGTGACCGCACGATCGTAGGCGGATACCAGCAGAGTTGGTAAGCGATGTTCCACCTGTGTCATGCATTTGAACACGTGTCCTAGATCAGCGGTACACCGGTCCCTGTAGTCATTGCTGTGAGGCACATAGAGACATCCAGAGGGCAACCCTAGACAGCGGGCAATTGGCCGTCAGCAGAGATCCAGTGATGTGTACTCCGGTGACACACCGGTGCATGGTCATCCAATAGAGCACTGGCGCCACAGCCTTGCGCTGCCGCCCGGACTGTTCTCACCGGTGGCGGGTTCTGTTGTCCATCGGCAGGTGTCCTCAACGGTGAGGCATAGTTGACCCACTTGTTCAATGGATTCGCCGAGCTCCAGGCTGCACTGGCATAGGAATGCGTTTCAGGCTGACAGGTCCTGAATTAAGTGACAAGCTCGCGTGGCGTTCCCACTGCAACACATGTCGAGCTGTATTGGTCTCCCCGTGTAGCACGAGGCGGCTGGTAATCCGCCCAGCAGCCTGAGTACCCTGAGGGTGCAGGAAACTATGCCTCTGTCTTCTGATGCAATCTCTAATGGTGGCGGCTCGGGATCCGCTTTCTAGAGCAAGCGCCGTTTTTCACTTTCCCTCGGTTGCCCGCCGCTGCTACTCGAAAGTCTGTTTGCTCCACTTTCCCGTGCAAGACGTGTGTAAGCGACGTTACTTCCTCGGGAGCTGCACCGAAAGAGCCTCTGAGGGTATTTGTTGCTCTCGCTTGCCAGTTAACAATATGATAATGATGATGATGATGAGGTCTTTGGGGTATTCTTGGGGCGAGGATACTGGACGCGGGTTATGCCGGCCGACGTCGTGGCGGCACTCTTGGCGTCTAAGAGAAGTGGAGATGGGATGTTGGGAGGGGGAGGGGGGAGGTCATCGTCTTGAAGCCGCTCTCGATGTCGTATTTCTTCGCCAGCGCCATGTTCAGCAGGTCCGGTGGGAGACTAAAGATGAACAGCCAGGCCGGACTCTTCCAAGAAGGCCAGAAGGAGCCGGTAGGCTGCCAGGAGTCCCCTGGCAAGGCAGTCTTGTTTTTCAGTATCGACGATCAATGGATGTTTTTATCGAACTATGCAGTCTGGCGTCCTAACACACACAATAGTGTCTGTGGAAACTATAGTGTCCTAACATACCAGGATAAACTACGCACTGTGCCCCTAGCCTACAGGTGTGGAAAAATAGCGAGAGAAGGGGCTAGCGGAGAAGACAGATAATTAAGCACGCACTCACAGGGTTTGTTTATCCAAAAGAGGTAAATGCGGTTTCAATATAGAATGTGCAACTACGTGTTGTGGAGAAACTCGAAGATATAGGAAATTTGTTTCGTAAACAACTTGTTGAAACATGCCTTAACATGAATACTTGATTCTTTAAGTATGAATACTTCCCCATTCACAGCGGCAACACAAGCACAACAGCTTGTGTTGTCGTCGTTCGACCCAGCGTCCAAAACATTTTCGTCGTCTTCTGGCATCTCGGCTACGCACTGTAACGATACTGGCGTTAGCTACATCACCCATGGGGATAGTATTATTCTTCACGTCAAGCACGTCTTACTGAAGCCTGACAGAATGGAGAAAATGTAGTCTCTTGGTTATTAGTGCGGTTCAAAGGTGAACGGACAATATTGCCTATTAGTTCTGTTGTCAACTTTGCAGTGACCCTCGATCGCATCACTGAGGTACTCCAAATCAACACAGCGCCATAAATAAAATAAACCCAAGACCATTCAGACACGCAGATAGAACACTGAGACAGGCATGCGGGAAAGAGTTGATATCACCAATTATAAAAAAAAGAAAGTGATAACTTCAAACTATCGCAATAAGACAGGTTGCACAAAATACACAAACTAATATCATACAGGTAGTGACAAGGCGAATTCAGGTTCTGAAGAGCCAGTGGGCAAAGCGCCAGGCGAACGTTCGTACACTAGTCAATTAAAGGAAGAAATTGATCGATGTCGCTTGAACTATGTCTATCCAGTTTGTTCCAATCCACTACTGTGCGAGGAAAGAAAGAATATTTGAATGTATTGTTTCTTGTGTGAAAACGAGCATAGTTATCAATGGCGACGTTTTTCGACATAACCAGATGGGAAAGAAAGTTAAATATTGCGAGCTGTTGAAGCCGTTTATTATTTTAAACATGAAGTCGATAGTAAAACGTCTATATATATTCCGGTCGCTATAGTCTAAAAGCAGCCGAGCACGCAGGGTGCTCGAGCCCTTGTTTCTGCTTTAACTTATAACCTGCGTATGTCCAATCCAATCGCAATAAATTCCGGAAACTGCGCGAGATGTTGAAATATTCGAAAAATAGCAGACGTATTAGTGTAAGCAAACAAGCGCACGGCTGGTTCATTCAGCGAGAGGCGGGTTCTGGAGTGTCTTTATCGTAATTTTTGGTCTCTGTTTATGCAGAAAATCATGCGCCGTCAGTTCCGATGAGTATAGACGTTTCTCTCATCATAGCCAACGGACGGGAGGTGAGCCTTCGATCGGCGTCCGATATATCGCGCCGGAAGCAACTGATCACTTTCAATCACTGTGTGCGGAAACTATTCTGCCAGTGTGAGGTACTGACGGATACGGAGCAGGGAGTCGGCGTTAAAGCTGTCCAGCTTAACGCGTCCGGCGCGCCTTTTCCGCACACAAGGCCCATTGTGACGACGCCAGCTGCCCTCACGAAGCCCTTCATTCCCGAAACGCCTGACCTAGTTTCTCGCACCTTCGCTATCGGCTTCGCTTTCACTTTGGGAAGGACGACAGCCGAAACACTGCATCCACGAGGGCACGACTTCAGGCCACGAATTCGTAACCCTCCGCACTGTACACTCTAAACAAATATTAACCATATATAGGAGTAAAAGGAATGGCATGCCTTCTAATGCACTCCCTTGCAGGGACGCGGTGTTCTAAGCCCCGGGTAAATTGTCACCACAAAATGTGCGGAATTCTGCACTATTGGCAACAGAGGTATATTACCTCAAACCTAACTTATTTCGTGCAATTAGCAATGGCGGGGCACTTTTAATGGCTGCTCCAGTCGTTTTGAACTTGGCAATTATAATGCGTTGAAACTTCGCTTAAAATGTTGCTAATTGCTGGAGCTTCGCATTTCCTGAAGTCAAAATCTTGTTCTTTTGCAGCGATGGAAATGTACCCCCAGAGCTTGGCGAAAATACTGTCCTTATAAGGGTGTGCCCCGGAGGGCATATACTTCCTTATGGACTTATTCATATTTTGAGTGTAGCGTTCCTTGGAGGTACCAGACACGTACCGCGCCGCCTTTGTTGCAGCACCTTGTTGCGCCGAAACACGTCCTCGACCCTAGTCGCTCGAAGCTCATGTCAGTGTTAGTACTGTGCCAAGAATGTAAGACCAGAAGAACGAGGGCGTAGTTACCATAGGAGCCCAGGGATAAAACAACCAGAGACACCTGTAGTGATTGAGGATCAGCACCGGATAACCGCAGTGGCGTACAGACACAGCATCAAAACCTTCGGCTGAGCGGGGCTCTGTATAAATCTGTTACTGGCCCTATTTTGTATGTGATTCCTGCTCTCCATCCCGAAAAGAGCCCTATAACCGGGACATTATTGTAGTTACCATAGGATCCCAGGGACAAGAAAACCAGAGAACTGTGGTGATTGAGGATCAATTAGGAAGGAAGCAAACTTACACAGGGTATGGCTCTGCTACACAACGCTTGCTCTGAGTACGAGAGCATCGGCAGCGGACAGGTCGATCAGCTTGAGAAACCGGGCACTTTTGCTAGTCGCGACAGTTCGGACCTGCGAAACGTCCACCCGCTCATCGTGGTCAACATAGTCGTGGTCAGCAAGCTTCAATGCGAGAATTATTTTAATAGGCTTCAGCGCACAGCCACCCACAGACTTAACACGAATGACTGAACGTGTGGCCTGGACTGCCGTCAGCGCCGCGAAGCGATAGTCATCGGGTGCGAGATGATGCTCGAGGTACGTTTACTGCGGCTGACGATAGCTGGTGCCCATATCGATTAGACTGCTTTTTCGCTTGTGGGAGATCCCCGCGTCGACAGCGTGCTCGTCACGGTGGCGTTTCTACGTTTTTTGGCTCGCCGAAGTGTCCTCCCACGCCGGGCAATGCGCCTTTCTTATCGCGGCCACCAAAATTGCGCGCTCAGTTGCCGCGGCTCGCGCTCCTTGAGTTTGGTCCCAATACTGCGGACATAACATTTGTTATGAGAAGCGCGATGAGCTTCCAAATTATTTGCACTTAAGGTCACAGGTATTCTGTCGTACAAAGTATGCAAAAAGGAGCAGCAGGGAAAAGCTAGCTAGTGGAGCCTGCAAGCTTTGTCAGGAAATAAATCTGCCGCATGAAAATATGTCAGTTCCTTTTTATTTTCCCACACTTCCACACCGCACGTCTGTTAACGTTTGCAGAACAATTTGCCTTGATGTCCTACTTCTTCTGTACTGCTCTAGTGATCATAGATTCATAGATTCGTACGATACGTGGCGAAATAGTTGCGCTTTTGCTGAGCATGAAACGTTTGAATGGCGTCATGTGGCAAATATTTGAAAGGGTGTGGAATATACTGTATACACATACCGAGATATATCAGTGGTATAATGAAACATTAAATAAATAATAACTAAATAAAAATAAATCTTTATTTCCATCAGGTGCTATACAGATGGAGGGCTACGGAAAAAATGCTGCCACTTGGCGGCTTGACGAGTCCGCAGCCCCATATATAAGGCAGCGTCTAGGCAACACCAGAGAATCAACACGCGATAAACACAAAAAGTAAACAAGCGATAAGCATATCAAGACACTTGTTCTATGCAGAAGAAAAGAAATGCTAGATAAAACAAACACCAGAAAAGATCGTCAGCTTAGTCAATCAGCAAACATGTCTCTGAGTTAAACAGTGGAACAGCTAAATAAATCAAAATTCAGTGATTGATAATAGTTTATAAGAGATGGCAAAGAATAACACAAACGCTCCATACCAGAAGTCAGGCGTGGTGCAGCAACCTTCCATTTTTCTCCACGTCTAGTATTATAACACTTCTCATTTGTTTCTAAATGTGCCAAGGCGTCCAGGCTGTGAATATTTTTTTTTCGCTTCATATTTATACCGAGCACTCAAACGGTAGCGGTATAGCTTGTGAGCTATAATAACATGAATGAAAAGGAGTTCCGCGAAGAAAGCGTGTATTGATCATTCGGCGTGATTTTCCAAAGATCCAGAAAGAAAACGCATAAATGGGTGCCACATTCTGAAGAACACAACACTAGCTCTGACCAATAGTTTCATTTTATTTGTTGACAAAGAAATGAAGGGGCTCAATCAACAGAATGTAGCATGTGAGCCTGATTATTTTTACTGCAAAAAAAACTGTTCACCAGAATATTTTACATAACATTGCTGTTGCTGATCTGCAGTTTGCAACCTGCAAAGACCTATATCACCTCCAGAACTATGCACATAATCTGCGCTTGCTGTGCCATCCTCCTGATATCGTCAACTCCCTGAGCTAACCTTTCCACCCCTCCTGCACCGTCACTAGTGAGGACATCACCAGCGGCGTGAGGAATGTTTCCCAAAAATTTCCTATCGTCATCTATAGCAAATTCTTTTTATGGTAAGCTATAGACATTTGGTCCAAAGAGCTAGCCATTCCCATGGTAGTCTTTAGGTTTTGCGACAGTCTATGCTATAAAAGCCTTTAACCTTTTCTATAGATTTCTGCTTCCCCGTGTACCGCAGTCTTTCGTATTTTCTGCGGTAAAGTATAAAAGTTTGTGATCGAATATGGAAAGTCCTTTGTTTGGTCGGCTACAGATATTTCGCCCAAAAGCTATATCCTGCTATAGAACTCTAACATGTGGACTTCTGGTGTCCTAGTGTCCTGCAGTCTTTATAATTTATATAATCGGCTCTAGAAAATTTTTCGCGCGCTTGCGTGTCCATTCTTGCGCATATCGTGCTCATTCCTCTTTGGACATTTATTTTCAATTAGATGCCAAAATAACTGAAAATTGACCAGTTGTCACCGCGATGAAAATCATTGGTCCGAGGTACTTACCGCAGGTGGACTACCATACGGCGACAGTTCTCCCACCAGTTATATGAACTCTGTGACGCGTTCCATTTGTCGCACAGCATTGTGGTTGATGTCATACAGTTCACCGTACCGCATAGCATATATTCTGCTAGTAAACCTCGAGGCAGCTCGCGAGAGGGATTCAAACCGCATGTACCTAAATAGAAAGATATGTCTCCTGGTCTATAGCTTTGGTATATACAATATTCTATACCCAGCTAAAGCTGTTTTTATGGCTTGCAGTTTGTAGCATTCAATGCATTTGCATCTCTATTGACCCTTTACAGGGCAGTTCCGCTGCCTCCAACAGATGGCGCCACTAAAACAGCTGTCATGTCTGGCCTTTAGAACGCATCGGTGGGCAGTGCGGACAGCGTTAGCGCAGCTTTTCTAAGAATGCCGACTGGCGTTCAAACACTGTCGCTTTGGTGCGGTTGTCCTCTTTCTTGTCAAAGCAATCTGCGGGATAGTTGAGCTAATTACCTTGTGGTTTACTATCGAGAACATAGAAGACTCTTTCTACTTACGGTGGACATCATGACCTAACAAGCGTTGAAGTGCAGGCTAGTTGGTTGCTCATTTGGAATTAACATTTCGAATGACCCTTCTATTGGATACGAGGGTGCTTCTGAGTTGTAGGGAAATTATTGTAAACCTCACCCGCCATCCGATCTCAACGTCGGCAGTAGCTGCGGAAATGCGAGAACGACCCTGACGATTGCTCAGGAGTCATATTTCGTCTGTGTAGGCTGCCGCGTCATTTCCGTAGAATTTTAGAGTATCTTGGTGTGACTATTAATATCTGCGCATTCGTAATGAATTCATTGGGCAGAGAGGGAAGGTTATCGTGTGCATGCCTGTGAACCTAGCTACATTCATGCCTATTTCAGGCAAACACTGATGCAATACATGTAATAATTGCTGCTTTCATAAACTTAACCACGGATCAATGGCGAATTTTAACATAAGACTTTTATATTTCCGCTTGATCGCGCTCGCTACATCTGCGGGTGCTGAAATCCGGTGTAGTATCCAATCTCTTGCGCCCGAGCGCAGGCGAACGTCGCTGAGTGCCTGACGTGGCCTTTGATCAGCGCGTATTAGTCTTCGAAGTCAAAGGTTACGGGAGGTAAACTAGTATCTGGCCAATTGTCGGGGGAATACATTTGCGTCCATATTCAGTGCTAAGTATATGTTGTGAACCATGTTTTATGGTGATCGTATCCTTAATAAGTGCGTTCATCGTTTTCATCGTTCAAGCAAATATATTGAAAAGTTTCAGATGATAATCGGCACGTGACCTCCTTAGTTTTAAGATAAAGTGTATTATCCACAAAAAGCGCTAGAGAGAATTGACTAAAAAAAAACTCGTCAACGGCGGATTGGTTTGTCGACACATCCTATAGCCAATGCAGGCATTCAGATGACTCGGTAAATGGGCTAGGTGATCATATAACACATATTTTAGCGTATGCACATACTATGTGCATTCACATGAAGTTTCTGTGCTATCTACAGCTCGGTGTCACAATAAGCTGGTGCGCAGCACCTTCTGCCGGGTGCCAGCGCACGGGCCGCCGTCAAAACCAGAAGGCCTGAAGGCCGGCGATGGAGGAACGGCCACGTGACCAAATATGGCAGCGACAAGGCTGTCAGGCCGTAAAACGTCTATAGGCGGAGAAAGATAACTGTTGTCTACTGATCTAGCTATAGCTTCAGGGGCATATTTTTCCATAGCCAGTTAAAACGGCTTATATGGCTTGCCATCTTGATTTAAAGGCATCCACATTTTTATACAGAGCAAAAGGTAATTGCATGACTACTAGTCATAGCTTTAGGGGCATACACATTTCTATAACCAGGCAAATAGATTTGTATGATTCAGAAGCTATTGTATAGAATTTTCAATAGCTGCCTATATATATTCTTACGGCAATTTGTGGCTGACTATAAAAGTCAGATAGACATAGCTGACTAATTACTGTTCCATTGACGTACACAGACAATTTCTGTATGGGTTCGACAGCCTATTCTTGGTTTTTTTCAGCACTGCATTCATTGTCCTCCCTGGGAATGTTCAGTCTAATACTCGCTTATCACCCTTTGCATCTTTCATTATAGCTCGACTGCACCTGCTCATGTTGGAATCCCCGGTGATAAGCACCCGGGAATTCTTTCCCAACTAGCTGCTCCTGCTTTGGGCTTATGTCCTTCTCTCTGGGTATTTCTTTGTTCCCTACTTCTTCCTTCGTTCCCGACTTAGCAGCTACTACTAATAGCTCGGTCGGTAAGGAGCCGCCTGCCTACTTTGTCTGCACTGTCCGTGCTATAGTGCCGGTTCCAGCCACGTGGCTGCAGCACTGTAACGTCCGTCATTGTTGCTTCCAAGGACAGTGTCGGCCATGTGTTCTTCCTTTTCAGGAAGCTGTCTAGGCAGTTTCACATTTTCTGCCCTTACTATGCCTAGTTCTCTTTAGAAGCCTTCCACACGTGACACTAGACCGGACTTTCTTGTTAAAACCTGTCTAGGCGCGCACTCAGCACGCAACACCGGCACAAAATCAGTGCCTTCCGCCTCTACCGACTCGAAACGAGTTTCCTTCAGCTTTACCTGCGCCACACACCGCACGCACTTAGACTTCTTTTGGTTACACATCCTAATTCTATATCAACAGGACTATACTGGCAGAAGGAAACGACGATATTCCTATTGTCCCAGGGCAGTAGTACCCGGATGATGGATGAGGAGCAAGCGTTCGAGGCGAGGCCCCCGTAGTCAATGCCTTTTAAAGGATGTCATCTGTTGATGCTCACGAAAGCCATGAAGTCCACCCTGTAGGCAGCGAAAAGTTAATATTTTGAAATCGATCTGCGTGAAGCCAAATTCTCTCAAAATGGCCATAACCGCCGGCGCCCAAATCCTGCAGTATGAGATGGTAACCACCGATAGTGCTTCTATTTACCGGGTAATTGTGAAATCAGTTCTTGTATTCGGTATTTCATGGCTTTCAGGTCATGGGCCTGGCTATCAATGATTTATTCCCGGTACAGAGTCTGAATACAAAAAAAGGCATGTATACAGAAAAAACACCGGTAAAATGCCGCCGCCGGCCAGTTTCCAGACATATTCAAAAAAATTCCTGCATTATGTTCTGCAGGAATTCAGCGTTTTTTTTTATTGAAAACAATACAAACACCATATGTCCTTGGCGGCGGCCTGTAAGTGGCTGTGCAGAAAATACGATAAAGTTAAATTTAAGAAATATACAAAAAAGAAGACAGAAATGAAGAATAAATATACACAATCCACTTCAAGCAGTGGCTAAGCCACAGCTGAATTTTTTGAAAGGGCTCCTGTAATGCACTGCAGAAGCAGGGCCTGGAAATAGGGAAAGGTTGCACTGCTTAAAGAGCAGAAGCACACAATCAATAACAATCAATATAAACAAAAAAAAGAGTGAAAGATGCGAAGTCTCGCAAATCAAAAGATGAATCACTCACACGGTAAAGGTGAACAAAATGATAAAAAAATGCACACTTATATATCTGTGGCCCCATATACTCTCATACATGACGCCACACACAAACTGCGCAAAATAATAAAAACAATATATAAAAAAGAAAGAGGGAAAGAATAAAGAAAAATAAATAAATAAAATGACTGTGAAATGGGCTGGTAAGGAGGGCAGCAAAATTATACTAACTGAGCAAATCTGCTGAGAATAATTAATGTGCCAATTAGGCCACGAGTGCGTAGCCAAATTATATCCCTAACCGATAACCCTATTTCCTTTGCTGCCTTCCTGTAGTACCAGCACAAAGGAGCCCACGTGATCCAAACGAGAGACCCAAAACCTTACAACGTTTCCCCCTGGCAAGGACCTCTATCAAGGTGGCGTACTTCTCTCGTTTGATGCGACACATGCGCTCCAATGTCTCGGTGTTGTAGTCCCAGGCGACTGCCACATCCAAAATGTAAGTGCAATGGGTTAAGCTTAGAATAATATCTGGCCTAAGCCTAGTCCCATTGCGGTCAGTGAAAAGCTTTTCCCTTGTCACTTGGGCACCGGAATGAACCTCTCTCAATTTGTTAGAGATTGCATCTGCAATGAAGTTATGACGCGCGACTCGAGGGAGGTTGACTGCCTCACATTTGCCCGTAATGTGGGGAACTGTCTCGGGCCTTTTTCTACAACACCGGCAAATGCGTGACCTAGGATCTCTGGACTGTTTATTTGATAAAGATCTGCATGGGTACAGTCCAGCCCTTAAACGTAATGCTTTGATCTTGTCATGTTCGTCCAGATACTTAGCCCGAGGCTTGAGCCACTTGTTTCCGAGTGGTTCTTTGCGGAAACCAGCTATATCCTTTGATACGTAGTTATCCTGCCAGGCTGCCAAAGTCCGGCGCCTGGACTCCTTAAGGGCCTTCACCACATCTGCTGTGTCGGTCACACCGTTCGGTACATCGAGGTAGTTATATAATCCATCCTCTCTGTCTTTGAGACACTCCTCAATGATAGTGTCGACACTCTCGGAGCCCAGACGGTGGAGCCTGGCAAACGCCTTTAGCTGCATTTCTGGGGCCAGGCGCGTAAGGTTCAACAGGTAAGGCAGTAGTTTTTGTGTGGGTTTCAATCGTGCCAATCGAAGCCCGTCGCCTTTGAATTAAATTATTTGAAACCCAGGGTGGCCTATTCACAAACAATTCCACACCCAAGTACTTTATAGGCTCGTTTGGAGCCTTTGGTTTGACCACCACACCCCCAACGGTAAGATCGGGGATGTGGTAGTCACACCATTTCAAGTCATGGGCATTGTAGCGCCACCCAATATACTGGGTCTTTGCTGCGAAATGGCCCAGTATTGAAAAGATCTCACTTGCAACATCCAGGTTTCTTTGAAGCTCAGCGAGGCTGCTGGCGACGAGTACGACGTCGTCAGCATAGGCTAGTGCTGCAATGTTAGTCTGGTTGATGTGGAACCCCCGACCAGACTCGTTGAGCTCATGCATCAAGGGATCAAGCACCAAATTGAATAGGTAGGGCGACAGAGGGTCAGCCTGATTGATCCCCAGCTGCATGAGCACACGAATCCCGTCTGAGGCCCCTGAATATGAGAATGTGGTATGCTGCAGGAAATAGAGGTCGCGGATCGCATCGACAAGAACGGCACTGGCCCCTCCCTCCTCCAAAGCCTGAAAAAGTGCACTATGACTTACGCTATCAAAGGCCTTTCTAAGGTCCAGGGATGCAGCATAGAAGTAAGTTTTATTTACTTTGCTCCATTTCATCAAGCTCTGAAGTAGGAGATTGGTTTGCGCCGATCTATCATCCGAAAAGCCGCTCTTCAGTGGATGAAAAGAATGCCATGATGTGAAGCGCTCTAACAAGAGCCTAGAAAAGTCTAATCCAGACAGAACTGATAGTTATAGGCCGTAGGTCGCTTGCGGATAGCGGCACATCAAGTTTCGGGATAGAGACAGTCCTTGAGAGGCGCAGTTCGTTCGGAAGATCATGTGTAATCAGGAAGTTATTGAGGACCAAAGTTATTATTTTCATGGGAATTTTGCCGAGCTCGGACACCGTCAAGCCATCCGGGCCAGGAGCTGATCCCTCTCTCATGGCTTGGTAGCACATGAGTACCTCACGAACGGTGAAGCAAGGGACGTCCCGAGGGAGTATGTTAGGAGGAACCCCCACCCACTCAACCGGCGGTGAGGGACTCTGAAAGAGATCATCATATTGGCTATGGATTTCAGGCAGTGTAATATCAGAACCTGGTGAACCTGTTTTACAGAGTTAATCTATAAGCACTTTCGGTCCCCTATGAAAAAGGTTTCTTTTCATATTTCCATCGCACAAACTGCCAATTCCTGTATTTCTTTTGTATGTCCGGACCATCCTAAATAGTGGGAACGTACACAGAGACCTTAAGCGCCAGAAACAAAGCTATTATTGTTACTTTAAGCCATGGAGCGTACACAATGTCGCGTTTTGCCACGTGCGTAGCCTCCTAAATTAATTTTATCGTTCCAACAAGCGAAAAAAAAAACAAAATGCAGAAACTTGGCATAAAGGATAACAAGTTGTAATAAATAAATACTTACGTGAATCCAGAATGTTTGGAAATTCAGCTTGCACTCTGCCGAAAATTGAGACTTGCAGAAATATGCGCCTCTTCCACAGCTTTCTTGTTCACCCAAGCGCACTGGTGAATTCATTTTTTTTTTCTTCACGGAGGACAAATGCCGTCAATCTTTAAAACTTATACAGTGGACATGTGATGGCGGATGTTGGCTAAATACCAAACCATTGACTTTATACGCTAGAGGTCGCTAAGCGTCTCGAAATGCGGCTAAACGCGACATTTTCATGTTCTTTTTTTTTTTGGCCTTATGTCGCGTATTACCCCGCTCTCTCCGAACTGTCACCACGTCCTTTTAAGGCTTTCCGTCCATTCCTATAGCATCTCCGGAACTGTGCACGATCTGCGCTTGCTGTTCCATCGTTCTGATATCAGTTCCCTGAGCTAACCTTTATACCACTCCTGCAACATCACCATTGGGGACATTGCTCAGCCCCGCTGCTACTATCACCAAATGCGCCCTGCAGAATTTTTCTCATAGAAAAATTTTTATTGTCAGCTATAGAAAGTTCTTTGTCTGGTCTGCTATATTTTGTCCAAATATCTATAGCCGTTCCTCTGGTAGTCCTTGTTTTGCGATTGCCTATGCTATAGGAGCCTTTAACATTTTCTATAGATTTCTGGTTGGCTTTGCTGCAGTATTTAGCATTTTCTGTGGCCATGTATGAATTTTCTGGCAGATATGAAAAATTGTTTAGTCAGTTGTACACGTTGACCCAAAAGCTGTAGCCTGCTATAAGTCCTTCTAGTGCCCTAATATATTGCAGTCTTTAGCATTTCTATAGTCGGCTATAGAAAATTCCTCGCGCACGCAGGTGTGCGTTCGTGCGTGTGTCGCGCTCATTCCTCTTTGGATATTTATATTCAATTCTATGCCGTAATAACTGAATCGACCAGTGGTCATTACGGTGAAAATCATTATTGGTCGGAGGTACTTACCGCAGGCGGATTACGATGCTACGACAGTACTCCCATTAGTTATATCAAGTCTGTGACTCAATTCATTTGTCGTACAGCATTGCGGCTGATGTTATACGGTTCACCGTACCGTATAAACAATATTCTATAGCAAGCTAAAGCAGTTTATATGGCTTGCAGTTTGTAGCTTTCAATGCATTTACATGCGCATAGGCGGCTTAAGATAACTACGATGACTAGTCTACAGCTTCAGGAGCATACTTTTTTATAGCCAGCTAAGACAGCTGATATTGTTTGCAGTATATATTTTGAGGCATTCACATAACTATACAGAGCAGAATGGAATTGTGCGACTACTAGTCTATAGCTTCAGGAGCATACTTTTCTATAACCAGATAAAGGATTTTGTATGGTTCATAAGCTATAGCCAAAGTGTATATAATCTTCTATAGGCGCCTATAGATATTCTAATGGAACTTTGTGGCTGACTATAAAAGGCCATAGACATAGCAGACCCTAAACTTTTCCATTGAAGTTCATAGACCATTATTGTATGGGTTGGACAGCTATTGGTCTCTTTCAGCACTGCGTTCATTGTCCTCCCTGGGAATATGGTCCCACTGATACCCGCTTTTCACCCTTTACACGTTCCATGATAGCTCGACTTCACTTGCTAATGTTTACATACCCAGCGATAAGCAGCTGGGTGTTCTCTCTCCCTCCCAATTGCCTGCTCCTGCCTTGTATTCTGTCGTCTCTGGGAAACTGGAAACTTGTGTTCCCTGCTTCATTCTTCCCCCACTTAGCAGCTACTTCTGAATAGCTCTGTTGGTAAGGCTGCACCAGACCTATTTGCCTTCAGTATCCATGCACCCCGCCGGGGTGGCGCAGTGGTTACGACGCTCGACTACTGTTCCCAAGGACGCGGGATCGAATCCCGGCCTCGGCGGCAGCTTTTCGGTGGAGGCGAAAAGCAAGGCGTCCGTGTGCTGTGCGATGTCAGTGCACGTTAAAGAACCCCAGGTGGTCGAAATTTCCGGAGTCCTCCACTACGGCGTCTCTCATAGCCTGAGTTGCTTTGGGACGTTAAACCCCACAAACCAAACCAACCAACTTCACTATCCATGCCAGTGCCGGTCCCAGCCACGTGGCCCGCACTGTAATGTCCGTCATTGTTGCTTCCTAGGACAGTGTAGGCCATGTTTTCTTCCTTTTGAGGAGGCTGTCTCAGCAGTTTATTTTCTGCCCTTAATATGTCTACTTTTTCAAAGGCTTCCACACGTGACACTGGACCGGCCGCTTCTTGTTCAAACCTGTCTAGGCGCGCACGCAACACCGGCCAAAACGTCAGTGCCTTTTGTCTCCACTACCGAGTCGAAACGCGTTTCCTTTAGATTTACCTGCGCGTCACACTGCCCGCAATTATCTTTATTTTGGTTGCCTATCTTGAGCTTATATTAACTGGACTACAAATCACATGTACTGTGCAATAACTATACACGTTAACACCAGCGCGCCCTCTGGTGCGACTTCGTTGATGTTGTCTTCGCTGTAGTGCGTGCATACGGCCCGGTACGCTCGGTGCCGTTGGTCCCATATTTTTTGGGAATGTAGATTCATCCGAAAAGACTATCTTCCAATCCTGCACACTCCATTCTCTGTGATTATTGGAAGCCCTAATTCTGTTAAGGATGACTTCAGTGCCCCAACACGGCTTCTTAACCCGGCCTCTTTTGTAGTCTTCGGCGGACCGCCGTGTCGCTGACATCGAGCTGGGCGCACATCCTTCGCAGTCTTGAAGGGGTTTGCACTCAACCTTGTTTGCACTCAACATATTTATTCCTGTGCTTCTTCGTGCAGGTTTGCTTCATTACAGGAAAATTATTTGTCATTCTACATAGTTTTGAGAGCTTGTTAGGGACTGAAAATAAAAGTCGAGCACCTGCTCACTTGCCTAATATTTCAAATTATGTGAAATCCTGTGTCTGTACACAATTACTGCTACATTATTACACTTATCGGGCACACCTTTACGATTCCTGCGAATTATCCCTTCGGCTACCGATATCAGGTGTTCCGATATCGGGTACCGATGAGCAGGTGTTCGACTTATTTTTAGTCCCTAACAAGCTCTCAAAACTAAGTCGAACACCTGCTCATTTGCCTATCTTTTTAAATTATGTGCAATCCTGTGCATGTACACAATTACGCCTATTTGCTTACATTTATCGGGCACGTCTTTTCCGATTCTTTCGAATACTCCCTTCGGCTACCGATATCAGGATATCTTGAGGATAACCAGTTTCATGTAGCCGCTCTGCTTGCTTCTGGAAACTAGCTTCGTTCACATGACGTTTCTAGCGCCTTCTTGAAACACGGGTTTACAATGCCTGTTTTTATCGACTTCGAGTGTACCGAATGAAATGAAAGCAAGGACTTGTTAACACACGCTGGAGCTATGCACCTTGTGCTGTCTTGTTCCCACACTATTTAAAACTATCAACATACCTAAACACTTTTTTTCACATTGCAATAAAATGGGCGATCATTCACTGTTCTAACATTTGCTAAATACAAGTTGCTCAACACAGCTGCATGCCAAGACCAGTTGGCATGGTTGGTGAGCCCTCAAAGAACATCGGCAATAAACAGGTTATATCATACGTGAATTAAGCGTTCCTTCATTTCACCGGAAGCCGATTCAGAAGTATAGTGAACTGTCTGGGGACACCACAGCGATGCTTGCCAGTGTCTGATATTGCCGGATCAGGCGCAGGCAGTCGGCGTTCAGGCTGCCCAGCTGCAGGCGGCCGCCGCGTCTTTCTGCACCCTAGGCAATCTCTGACCACACCAGCTGCTCGCAGGAAGTCCTCCCTCTCCTGCATGCCTCGCCACGCATCTCGCACAATCTCCTCGACATCACTCTTGCTAGGCAAAGACGACAGCGCCTGCGCCATGTCAAGGAGGGCAGGGCTTGTGGCCACGGGTTCTAATGCCTTTCCACATTTACGTTCCGTGGAAACGCCGGTCACGAGCCGCGCCGCCCTCTTAAGCAGCATCGCGTTGCGCCGAACCACGTCCTGGACTCAAACGTTCGAAGGTAGCCTTCCTCCTCCTCCTCCTCCCGGATAGAGGCGCAGCAGAAAGAACTGCAGCGACTCGAACCAAAGTGGTATGATACTCACAGTTCAGATTCCGGCTACACCGTACAGCGCTGGCAAGGAGGTCCAGAGCTTTCGCAGAGAACATACCGAAGAGTACGAGAATTCGCACGCTTTTGTTCGCCGCGATAGCTTGAATAAGCGTGACGTTCGTCTCACTATCACGCTGCTCATGATCATTGCCGGTGACACTCAGCTCGCGAAGTGATCCAGTGTGCTGATAGTAGCTCGTGAACAGCAAGCGGGCTTTTGCATCGAAGTCCACTGCATCCATATCAAGCCGCAGAGTGGTCACGTGCAATATGTCACGCACCATGTGAAGCGCTTTGCGGACACAGCTCACTGCCGAAGTTTTCCACCATTTGCTCTAACCGGTCAGATCTTTCATTTCTTTGGTCGAGACGCAGATAGATGCAACGTAGATCTTTGGCGCTGTTCGGCCTTCGTCGCGAAGGATTTGGAGCACTCGTACTAGTCCCTTAACCGACAAACGCCCCACGCCCACTTTCCTCACAGTTGTTTGTCGTCAATCTATAGTAGAAAGGCTCGACTACTGCCATCGTCAGCCCAAATATGCCAAATATGTCCAACGCGAGAAGAGTTCGGTTGTTAGCGAACGCTCTGGCCGATGACGAGTCTCCGGAGCCGCGAGTTCCACGCTTAGTTTCACGGTTAGCCGGCTGTTGCACAACAATTAACTCACTGACAACAGCATCTACGCGCTAATTTCGCACCACCACATATACAATACACTAAGGTTTTTGTTGTGGGCGACCAACTCTGCCAGCACTTCAAAACTTTCAGTTGAAAGAGCGCTGACGGACAGGTGAAGCTCTTCCAGCGTCTTTCTCAAACAGCAGCTCCAGTTCGGTGGTTTGAACCTTACGCTTTGAAGGTTTCTCGAACTCCAGCTTCCTCAGTGTCCGGTAGTTGCGTAAGTAGTCTGCCATCGTTTGCAGTGTTCGTTCCTTGGCTCGGTTCATAACTGTTCAGGAAAAGTTCGGTGATCGTCGTGCTGCTCATGAGAGCATCGACAAGCTCCGTCGGCCTAGAAAGGCGCAGCCTGTGAAACATCCAGGCTTTGAAGACTCGAAAGGCTTACGAGACTGAAGAGTGACCGCGCGACGGTAGGCAGATCATCAGTGTTGGTAAGCGATCTGTTTCACCTGCGCCGTGCATCTGAGCACGTGTCCTAGATCAGCCTTACCCCGGTCCCTGTAGTCATTGCTGTGAGGCACATAGCGTAACGCCAGCCTGCGGAGTTTCGACGGATACTTCCAGAGGGCAACCCTAAAAAGCGGGCAATTGGCCGTCAGCAGAGATCCAGTGATGTTGACTCCGGTGACACACCGGTGTATGGTCATCAAATAGAGCCCTAGCGCCACAGTCTGGCGCTGCCACTGGGACTTCTCTACACCAGTAGCGGGCTTTGTTGTCCACCGGCGGGTGTCCTCACCAGTGAGGCATAGTTGACCTAGTTGTTCAATGGATTCGCCGAGCTCCAGGCCGCACTGGCATAGAAATGCGTTTCAGGCTGACAGGTGCTGAATTGACAAGCTCGCGTGGCGTTCCCACTGCAACACATGTCGAGCTGTATTGGTCTCCCCGTATAGCACGAGGCGGCTGGCAATCCGCCCAGCAGCCTGAGTACGCTGAGGGTGCAGGAAACTATGCCTCTGTCTTCTGATGCAATCTCTAAAGGTGGCGGCTCGGGATCCGCTTTCTAGAGCAAGCGCGGTTTTTCCCTTTCCCTCGGTTGCCCGCCGCTGCTACTCGAAAGTCTCTTTACTCCACTTTCCCGTGTAAGACGCGTGTAAGCGACGTTACTTCCTCGGGAGCTGCACCGAAAGAAGAGCCTCCGAAGGTATCTGTTGCCCTCGCTTGCCAGTTAACAATATGATGATGATGTCTTTGGGGTATTCTTGGGGCGAGGATACTAGATGCGGGTTATGCCGGCTTACGTCGTGGCGGCACTCTTGGCGTCCAGGGGAAGGGTAGATGGGATGTTGGGAGGGGGAGGGTGGAGGTCATCGTCTTGAAGCCGCTCTCGATGTAGTCTACTTATTCGCCAGCGCCATAGTCATCAGGTACGGTGGGAGACCAAAGATGAGCAGCCAGGCCGGACTCCTCCAGGAAGGCTAGCCGGAGCCGGTGGGCTGCCAGGGGTCTCCTGGCCGGGAAAAGCACTTGGTTCTCCGTGGCAGCAGGGAGTCCGAGGGCTCGGTAGCCTGCCTCTATCTTTCGACGGTGGTGGACGTGTGCTGGGAACACACAAAGGAGATGCCGCAGCGTTCCTGCGTCACCACAGGAGGGACATGCAGGGGAGGGAGCCCGGCCATGGACGTATATCTCCGTGGGAGTCCAGGAGCCTCCGGTAGTAAGAGAAGAGCTCGCTCCGTGCGGGCTAGCTTATCGGAGAAGCGGTGGAAAGTCTTCCCCTCGGCCGCCGATCTGGGTGCAGGGCCTTTACTGCATTCTTGAGAGGGAGCCTAAAACATTCAAACACAGATACATCGTTAGACATACCTAACTGATTGGAGTGGGCCGCTTTGGCGAGTGCGTTGGCCTCATCGTTGCCCGAGATACCCGCATGGTCCGGGATCCAGTGCAGTGACAGAACGAAGCCGGCTTCCTCCAGGGCCTCGAGGCGCGCTCGTAGGTGACAATTCGATAGCTGGTAGCAGGACGGCTTGAGCAGGAGCTGCAGTGCCGGCCTCGAGTCACACAGGATGGCATAGGGGCCTGGGGTCTGGCCGTTGTCCAGATAGTCCGCCGCCACGTGGAGTCCCGCCAGCTCGGCTGCAGCAGAGCTGCCTGGAAAGAAGAGCCTGCAGGAGCTGAATTCCCTCGTCTGTGGGGCCGTCATGGCCGATGCAGCCTGGCCCGTGGAAGGCAGAACCGAGCAGTCGGTGAAGAGCAGCGTGCTCCTTTCGCACTCTTCAATCAGGGCTGCGGCAGCCTGGCCCAGGGAGCGACAGGGGAGCGGTGCTTGCTGACCCCACCCAGGTCGAGGGTGACCTGTAAAGGAGGACGTGTTGGCGGTGGAAGATGGAACACCCTGGAGTTGTTCCGATGAGGTCTGTGTACACAGCTGTCAGTTGTCCCATCCGGGAATGTGGGCGCTGATCAGCCATGCCAGGAGGGAAACTCCGTCAGGGGCGTAGTGAAGGTGATCCACGTGAGTGAGGCCTCTCTGGAGCAGCTGCAGGGTCAGGGGGTAGACACCGGCTTCCGCAAGTGTTGCCGCAATCCTACAGCGCTGCGTTGCTCCCAGTAGGCGTCGGATCGATTTCCTGCGAGCTCTGTCCAGGACGTTCACTCTGGTGGGCCTGAGGGAGATAAAAGGGAGAGCATAGAGAATGGAAGAGGTGGCAGCCGCCTCGAACAGCCGGATCGTCCATGTTGAGCAGCCGTTGCTCCTGGCGAAGAGACGTTGGGCTGCTCGGCCAACCCGGTTCAGATGATCCAGGTAGGCATGTCCACAGGGATCCACGTTAGGCGGTGGGCAATCACGAGCCCAGGGTACTTGAACTGGCGTCTCCAATGCAGGCTGGTGCCGTCAATCACCAAGGTAGCTGCATAGGCTGAGGCTCGCGCTCCCAAAGGATGAACCATTAGGGCCTCCGACTTTGAGGCAGAGAGTTTGAGACCCATTTCGAGGAGAAATTGCTGCACAGTCGAGGGCTCGTTGCAGGACTTTGCTTGCTTGAGATCATCCGTCTCTTTGAGGTCTGGACCCAGAGCACCACGTCGTCAGCGTAGACAGAGGTCAGCACTCTGTGATGACCGTGTTTGATGGCACTCGGGAGGCCAGCTAGGACCAGGTTGAACAGGAAGGGGCTGTGAACAGACCCCTGGGGCAATATTGCCAGCGATTGCCGTTTGCGAGGAGCGCGGAATCATGGCTATCTTCTTGCTCACGCCTGAGGGAGAGAAGCAAACCAGCGGGAACAGGACCGGGAATGGAACACTGGGATTCTAGAAAGGCGTGGAGAGGCGACCCGTGCTCCCCTAACCCTCGTTGCCAAGCTTCTTCGGTCCTGGGACCAGACGCCATAGTTTGGCTCTTGGCCTGGAGCTTGTGCGACGGCTCTGTAGGCAGTGAGCAAAACCCTTGTTCACTTCTGATGTTTTGTTGGATACGCCTGCCGCCTTCAAGTGCCCCATTGCCCCCCCCCCCCCCTTCGTACAACGAATATAGAGCCGTTAACGCGGCAGGAAAAAAACAAAAAAAAAAAGTGCTGGCATCCCTCCCTTTCCTCCCCGTCATTTTGCACATGCCGCCGGTGCGCCACGGACTAGTCACGAGCGAAGTGTGTGGGTGATTGCGGTGCAGTGAAAACACTGTTCACTGAGCCGCATCGCTCGATGCTCGAGCTTGATCAAGTTCAATCCACTGCCTTGTACGCGATCGCAGACACGCTCGTGCGGCCGCAGCTCTGTGCGTGAGATCAATGGGTTTGAAGTCTGGCGCCGTTTTTTTCATCGCCAAGTAGTTGCGTGCAGTGTCCTGACATTCCAGTCATGGTATCTGAAAATATGCAGCCATGGGGCCCCACGCTGGCCGTGAAGTACAATTCTGAGTCATTTTTTTTTCCAGAGCATTTAAACAGGCGCGAGGGCGTGCAATACGAATGGTATGACCCTGCATGTAGGTGTATGTTGTTACCAATTTAGTAATTTCCCCCTCCTTTCTGAATTGTATATGTATATATACACTGAGGGTAAACTAGATAAACAAAAGTAGCGCAAGGAGACAAGCAAGGACACACACGAGCACTAACCTCCAACAGCTTATTAGGAAACGCAGGTCGGTAAATCAACACAATGTGGCAATGTACTGCGCAGGCGCAGAAGTACAAGCAATTTTCAAAAGTGTCTCAGGTAATTTAGTTCTTGAGATAAGCCAACAGACTGTTTCGCGATGCACCAGTCACCTAAGCTATCTATAGCTTCAGCTCCGCTTATTTAACTGGGAAGTTTGCTCAGGTTCTTGGTGATCACCTCAGTGTTGCGCACAATACCGCCCCCTTCCCTCTCTTACTGTCCTTTTCCCCTTTTCGTTATATTTTCTGGTCTTCGTGCTTGACATTGTCCGATAGCAGAGGCAGTGAGCACTCGTGAAATATTTTCCGTCTATTTCCAAGAAACCAATGAGATCGAATACCAGGCAGCTTATGACCGAAGATCGCGTGTCGCCGTCGCATTTAGTTCATCTGTTGCCGTTGTCAGATGGGAAGGAATCAACGGAATCAATTAGTCGAAGTCGAAGGAGGCAGCTGCCTAGATCATTTTTTGGAGAAAGAATGCGAGAGTGTCATCTGGTAGGGATGATACTTTAGGAAAAAAATGCATAGCAGAAGCATGGCTTAGATTTTCGGAAAAGGCCTATTGTCGCTGAGTGAGGAATACTGCACCACCCAGACCACTGCGTGTTATGTTTGCCCCTTACCCTACAACAGGTGAAAGGAAAATGGCATTGACCTATGCAGACATATCAGGATAACACCCGCGAGAGGTTTGAAAATCTATTTTGGTGCAATATGCGTGTAAAATGTACCTCATTTTCAACCCCCCTGGGGAGGGGTGCGCTGTATCTTATATCTGATCAGCAAAGATCAGTCTCCACAGGAAAGAAAAGGGTTTGACGTGTCCCGAGAAGTATGCAGCGAATCCAGATTGGAAAGATTTGGTTCGCCTCCTCCAAACTAATCCTTGCTCGTTTGGAGAACAGCCTGAATAGCTCCGTCGGTAAGGCCCCGCCTGACCTCTTTGCCTTGGCTGTTCATGTCAGTGCTGGTCTCAGTCACGTGGCCCGCACTGGAATGTCAGTCAGTGTTGCTTCCAAGGACAGTGTCGGCCATTTTTTCTTCCTTTTCAATAAGCTTTCTGAGCAGTTTCTCTTTTTCTGCCCTTAACATGCGTACTTCTTTTTCGAAGGCTTCCGCACAAGAAACTAGACCGGCCTTTTCTTCTTCAAACCTGTCTAGGCGCGCACTCGGCACGCAACACCGGCACAAAAAGTCCGTGCCTTCCGCCTCCTCCACAGAGTCGAAACGCGTTTCCTTCATTTACCTGCGCCGTACACAGCGCGCCCTTCACCTTCCTTTTGTTGCACACCTTAAGCCTATATCAAGCGGACTATACTGAACTATGTCAATTGGACTGTACAATAACTGTACAGGTTGGCACCAGCGCGCCCTCTGGGCGCGCCTTCGTTGACGTTTTCTTCGCTGTAGTGCGTGCATACGGCCCGCTACGTTCGCTGTCGTTGGTTCCGTCTTCTTGAGAATGTAGATTCGTCCGAAAAGACTCTCTTCCAATCCTGCACACTCCATTCACTGTGATCATAAGCAAATTTGAGGCGAGAAGCCTTCACTTGGTTAAGAATGACTTCAGTGCCCCAACACGGCTTCTTAACCCGGCCTCTTTTGTAGTCTTCGGCGGACCGCCGTGTCGCTGACATCGAGGTTAACAGCTGGGCGCACATCCTTCGCAGTCTTGAAGGGGTTTGCATTCAACCTTGTTTGCATTCAACAAACTTCATCCTGTGCTTCTTTGTGCATGTTTGCTTAATTACAGGGTCTTCTACGGAGTCTTGAGAGCTTGTTGGGAGCTGAAAATACATCTCGAACACATGCTTAACTTGCCTATTTCAAATTACGTGAAATCCTGTGCATGTACACAATTACTCCTTTTTGCTTACATTTATCGCACACGCCTTTACGAGTCATGCGAATCATCCCTTCGGCGACCGATATCAGGATATCTTGAGGATAACCCAATTCATGTAGCCACTCTGCTTACTCCTGGAAACTATCTTCGATAAGACGTTCACATGACGTTTCTAGCGACTTCTTGAAACACGGGTTTACAATGCCTGTTGTTTTTATAGACTTCGAGTGTGCCGAATGAAATGGCAGCAAGGACTTGTTAGCACGAGGCGCGTAGCTCCGCCATGTGTGGTCTTGTTCCCACACTAACTTGAAGTCCAGGAAACGAATTTTCTTGTTTTCTGGAAATTTACGTGTCATCTGAAGTAGCTGCAGGACTTCCTTAAACACCGCTACTATAATTCGAGGAATTGTTTCCGGGCCCTCCAAGGTACAATCAAGAACTAGAACAAAATCAACAAAGCTAAACTCTTTTCACATTGGAATCAAATAGGCAGATATTCAGGATTCTGCCAACGTTTCCTATATATAAGTTGCTCAACACAGGCGCCAGACAAGGCACAATTGCAAACCTCCTCTTTCTGCATGTAAGGATTTCCTTGCCAGCTGATAGCACCTTCCGTACTTTATCCGGCCAGATCACTTGATTGGGGACGTAAGGGGGTCCCTCTGATGATGTCTGTCTGGTAGGCAGACGTGGAATATCACTGAAAACTTCCGTCTTTATAAAGCATGTGCTTGTGTGTGCGTGCTAGGAATAAGCACTATTTAGTACTCAGTTTGTTCGGCTCTATTGCCTGGGGCTTGTGTATATCTTGCACTCTTTCCCAATAATTCAAACGTGTCTCGCGTACTATAATAGGGCCTTTGCTCCTAATAAGCACCTGCCTCGACCACGCTGGAATTTTCATCATCTCGCGGAACCCCTTGATGTAAATCCGCAATGCCATGGGAGAACCAGTTTACAGACCGGAATGTGGACCAGCGTTATTTAGTGGTAGTTGCGGAAATGAAAGGGGCGAAGGTAGCTTGCGTGTGAAAGTACAAATCTTTCAAAAGGCACTCTTTGCTGTATAACGGTGAGTAACTGCACTGACATTGTTCTTGTTCTTGGTATTCAAAGACTCCACGTACGCTGTAACCAAGACCTGACAGTGAATGACTGTCAAGACAGTCTTGTTTTTTCAGTTTCGACGGTCAATGGATGTTTTATCGAACTATGCAGTCTGGCATCCTAACACACACAAAGTGTCTGTGGAAACTATAGTGTCCTAACATACCAGAATAAACTACGCACTGTGCCCCTATCCTACAGGTGTGGAAAAATAGCGAGAGAAGGGGCTAGCGGAGCAGACAGATAATTAAGCACGCACTCACAGGGTTTGTTTATCCAAAGGGGTAAATGCGGTTTCAATATGGAATGTGCAACTTCGTGTTGTGGAGAAACTCGAAGATATAGGAAATTTGTTGGGTAAACAACTTGTTGAAACATGCTTAAAAGAGCAGCTGCATCACTTTTCGAGAATTTCGCAATATTCAAGGATTCAAATCTATATAGGCTGTGGGTCATGCACGCAAAGTGTTTTTGCGCTAGCACTCAAACCGATGGCGTAATCTACGATTAGAACTCGAGCTTCTCCTCACAGCACTAAAGTTATGCGGTGGAGTTCGGTGATGACGCCACTGACGGTAATATTTCTTATGGTCGTTGCCTTCGTCCACATCCTGTTGTGCATTTTCTGATGGTGCTAATCAACATTTCTAAGGCATTGCTTTCAGCAGTTTTGTTTTTACTTCTTAAAATCAACTTGTCTATGCAGAAAACGTACCGACACCGTCAATGACGTCTTCATGCACCCCCCACCCGTCGCAGTGCATTGCTGATAAGCCTGACAGCCGTCGCGGTTTTAATCGCCAATTGCGCCATTGTTTCAACTACTAGCGTCAATATATTTCGCGTGCTTAAACTGCAAGCTGCAATCATTCAACTGCTGGAAACTCGCCGAAATCTCAAACCGGTGCAGCTTCCCTTTAACATCGATACTTGATACTTTAAATATGAACACTTCCCAATTCACAGCGGCAACACAACCACAGCATTGTCGTTCTTGTGCCCTCAGATAATGTCGTCGTCGGTCGACCCAGCGTCCAAAACACCTTCGTCGTCTTCTGGCATCTCGGCTACACACCGTGACGATACTGGCGTTAGCTAAATCACCCATGGGGATAGTATTATTCTTTACGTCCAGCATTTCTTACTGAAGCCTGACAGAATGGAAAAAATATAGTCGCTTGGTTATTAGTGCGGTTCAAAGGTGAACGGACAATATTGCCTATTAGTTCTGTTGTGAACTTTGCAGTGACGCTCGATCGCATCACTGAGGTACTCAAAATCAACACGTTTAAATTGTTGTTTATATTACCAATAACACAAGAGGTGCGGTTGCAGGGTGGGAAAAGACTAACTCTGACATTAGAGGGTTTTAAATAGAAATAAAAATACTCAAGGCTTTAGTTTCCACTTATGGATAACGAACAAGATTTATGCACGTATTGTATGTGACTTCTTGCACATGACTGCACTCCACACATTTATGTGACTCCACCACCACCACCTTGTTACGCCCTGTGGCAAACTCAGCGCCATAAATAAAATAAACACAAGACCATTCAGAAACACGGATAAAACATTCAGACAGACATGCGGGAAAGAATTGATACAACAAATGCAAAAAAAAAGTGGCATCTTCAAACTATCCCAATACTAGACAGGTTGCACAACCGTATTTCATGGATTTCAGGTCATGGGCCTGGCCATCAATGATTTATTCCCGGTACAGAGTCTGAATACAAAAAAGGCATGTATACAGAAAAAAAATCAAAGGTAAAATGCCGAAACCGGCCAGTTTCCAGACATAGTAAAAAAATTCCTGCAGTATGTTCTGTAGGAATTCAGCATTTTTTTTTATTAAAAACAATACACACATCATATGTCCTTGGCGGCGGCTGGTAAGTGGCTGTGCAGAAAATATGATAAAGTTAAATTAAGAAATATACAAAAAAAGAAGACAGAAATGAGGAATAAATAAAAATACACAAACCACTTCAAGCAGTGGCGAAGCCACAGCTAAATTTTTTGAAAGGGCTCTTGTAATGCACTGCAGAAGCAGGGCCTGGAAATAGGGAAAGGTTGCACTTAACGAGCAGAAGCTCTTTTGAAAAATCTACACATGACAATGCCATTTAGAAAGTAAGAAAAAGAGAGAAGGGGAAGGTGATAAAATGCACACAATCAATAACAATCAATATAAACAAAAAAAAAGAAAGTGAAAGATGCGAACAGTCTCACAAATCAAAAAATGAATCACTCACACACTAAAGGTGTAAAAAAGAAATGCACACTTATATATCTGTGGGCCCATATACTCTCATACATGAGGCCACGCACACACAACTGTGCAAAATAATAAAAACAATAATATATAAAGAGAGAAAGAGGGAAAGAATAAAAAAAAAGAAAAAAGTAAAATAGCAAATAAATAAATTGACTGTGAAATGAGCTGGTAAGGAGGGCAGCAAAATTATACTATCTGAGCAAATCTGCTGAGAATAAGTAATGTGCCAATTAGGGCGCGAGTGCTTAGCCAAATTATATCCCTAACCGATAACCCTATTTCCTTTGCTGCCTTCCTAGTACCAGCACAAAGGAGCCCACGTGATCCAAACGAGAGACTCAAAACCTTACAAGGTTTCCCCATGGCAAGGACCTCTATCAAAGAGGCGTACTTCTCTCGTTTGATGAGACACATGCGCTCCAATGTCTCGGTGTTGTAGTCCCAGGTGACTGCCACATCCAGAATGTAAGTGCAATGGGGTAAGCTTAGAATAATATCTGGCCTAAGCCTAGTCCCATCGCGGTGAGTGAAAAGCTTTTCCCTTCTCACCTGGGCACCGGAATGAACCTCTCTCAATTTGTTAGCGATAGCATCTGCAATTAAGTTATGACGCGCGACGCGAGGGAGGTTGATGGCCTCACATTGCCCGTAATGTGGGGAACTGTCTCGGGCCTTTTTCTACAACACCGGCAAATGCGTGACCTAGGATCTCTGGACTGTTTATTTGATAAAGATCTGCATGGGTACAGTCCAGCCCTTAATCGTTAATGCTTTGATTTTGTCACGTTCGCCCAGATACTTAGCCCCAGGCTTGAGCCCGAGTGGTTCTTTGCGGAAACCAGCTATATCCTTTGATACGTAGTTATCCTGCCAGGCTGCCAAAGTCCGGCGCCTGGACTCCTTAAGGGCCCTCACCACATCTGCTGTGTCGGTCACACCGTTCGGTACATCGAGGTAGTTATATAATCTATCCTCCGTGTCTTTGAGACACTCCTCAATGATAGTGTCGACACTCTCGGAGCCCAGACGGCGGAGTCTGGCAAACGCCTTTAGCTGTACTTCTGGGGCCAGGCGTGTAAGGTTCAACAAGCCTAATCCCCCCTCATTGTAGGACAAATGAAGGTGTGGAAATGAAAACGGCAAATGCAGTAGCCTTTTGACCTCTTTGCGGGTGTGGCGATCCAGGTATGTCCCGCATGCCTTGGCTGCAAGAATACTGGATGTTGCATAGAGCAATTTTGGAACCAGAACACTGGTAAGGCAATAGAGGTTTTGTGTGGGTTTCAATCGAGCCAATCGAAGCGCGTCAAGCTGCCTTTCAATTAAAATAATTGAAACCCAGGGTGGCCTATTTACAAACAATTCCACACACAAGTACTTTATAGGCTCGTTTGGAGCCTTTGGTTTGACCACTACACCCCCCACGGTAAGATCTGGGATGTGGTAGTCAAACCATTTCAAGTCATGGGCATTGTAGCGCCACCCAAAATGCTGGGTCTTTGCTGGGTTCAGCGAAAGGCCCAGTTTTGAAATGAACTCGCTTGCAACATCCAGGTTCCTATGAAGCTCAGCGAGGCTGCTGGCGACGAGTACGACGTCGTCAGCATAGGCTAGTGCTGCAATGTTAGTCTGGTTATGTGGAACCCCCGACCAGACTCGTTGAGCTCATGCATCAAGGGATCAAGCACCAAATTGAATAGGTAGGGTGACAGAGGGTCACCCTGATTGATCCCCCGCTGCATGAGCACGCGAATCCCGTCTGAGGCCCCTGAATATGAGAATGTGGTATGCTGCAGGAAATAGAGGTCGCGGATCGCATCGACAAGAACGGCACTGGCCCCTCCCTCCTCCAAAGCTTGAAACAGTACGTGCACTATGACTTACGCTATCAAAGGCCTTTCTAAGGTCCAGGGATGCAGCATAGAAGAATGCAGCATTTACTTTGCTCCATTTCATCAAGCCCTGAAGTAGGAGATTGGATTGCGCCGATCTATCATCCGAAAAGCCTCTCGGCAGTGGATGAAAATAATATGATGTGAAACGCTCTATCAGTTCTGTCTGGGTTAGACTTTTCTAGGCTCTTGTTATAGGCCGTAGGTCGCTTGCGGATAGCGGCACATCAAGCTTCTGGATAAAGACAGTCCTTGAGAGGCGGAGTTCGTTCATAAGACTGTGTAATCAGGAAGTTATTCAGGACCAAATTTATTTTTTCCATGGGGATTTTGCCGAGCTCGGACACCGTCAAGCCATCCGGTCCAGGAGATGATCCCTTTCATGGTTTGGTAGCACATGAGTATTTCATGAACGGTGAATCAAGGGACGTCCCGAGGGAGTATGTTAGGAGGAACCCCCACCCACTCAACAGGCGCTGAGGGACTCTGAAAGAGACCATCATATTAGCTATGGATTTCGGACAGTGTAATATCAGAACCTGGTGAACCTGTTTTAGAGTTCATCTATAAGCACTTTCGGTCCCCTATGATAAAGTTGTTGGTGATAAGAATAAAGTGTCATAAGAAAACTTCTCATAGACTCGTTTGGACGTTTAACAACTTTGGCTAACTTACGCTTACCCCCCTTATTCTTCTTGGGTGTTACCTTAAATATATCATAAAGAAGTGAGAGGTCTGAGGCAGTGGACCATTTATCAAGTTGGCCACCGGGCCCGAAGATTCGAGTTGATATTTAAATAAAACCTCGAGCACATCTTGGAATTCTAAAGTAGGAATCTCTGGAACCTATTCCTCACCACGAGGGGGGGGGGGGGAAACAAGTTGGTTCAATACACGGCAAGGCCGCAACCGGGATGCGCATAGCCACAGATGGTCTTTTACCATGTACCCTACGCGGCCCACGTTCTGCCTCTAGTTTATTGCGATAACTGTCCCTATGCCGTAAACAGCGAATCGCATGCACAGACCTAATGCCATGTTGATCCGCAATCGCTGCGTTTGTGAACCGTTCGCCAGGCGGAAGATCTAGTTCTATGCCTATGATGATTCGAACCTCGGCCTCCGTCCATTGGGCGTGCGAAAAAGCATGGCGCCTTGGAGACACTGTAAGCTCCTCATCACTCGATGACTGTGTATCCTTCTGAATCACAGGCAACACACTTACACCCGCCCTCCGTACCCCTTCCTTGCCCACCGTCCAAACCACACTCATTGTGGGAGAACTCCTGTCGCCCTGTCAAATCCGGTGTCCTTTTCAGGACGCCCGGCGGTCGGGCAGCTGAAGCGCCTGGACTCATTGAGCGATCATGCTTATCACAATTGGACTCAGCATGCAACCAGGGTCGCGAAGAGTCTGGGCTCCCCCTGTGTCCCGCATTAGAGAAAGTGGCGATGAGCCCGTGAGGACTCTGACCCTCCTCATAAGAGGGGGAAATCCTATCTACTTGAGGCCAAAGGCCTACCGTTGAGACAGGTCTCGAATTGCCCACTCTGGCCGTAGCCGGATGAAAGTGCAGGAGTTTGCGTGGGCTCATCCCTGAGAGATGTAGTTATTTCTATTGGGGTATCCAAGACACAATTTGGACCATTTAAAACCCGTTTAGGCCCTGAAGTAATACGGAGATCGGACGAAACATCCGAGGGCGGTTCTACATGGTTATCATCATCCTCGACGTGAAAAAAGTGGGGAGCATCGTCTCGACTGCACAGTGGGCATAACCTAGGCCACTAAGGGTCCGTCACCCAGGCCATAAGCAAGAGTTTAGCTCGCCAAAAAGTTTCCCCCGGGCTTACATAGAATCGCCCAGGCCGAGCCCCTTCCCCAGAGCTAAGTCCCACAAAATGGCGGACACCCACGCCGGGGACCGTTCTTGTCCCAGTTTACGTCTGGTCATCGTAGAGCTGTAAAACTCATCCTGAAGCTCTCCCATCGCGCGTGGCGGACTTGTCAATACTGCCACCGCGTTGGTCGTGTTGTGGGTCGCACCCACGTGCTCGGGCAGGCGGGATCGCAGCACCCGCGGTGCACTTCCATGACGTGCACCCCTGCCAGACGCCTTCGCGCACCCGACTTCGGTAACTCTCTTCGTGCTGCGCTCCTCGCGAGAGCCCGATTCTACCAAATTTTGTTAAGCGTCTCGGATTGGACGCCGGCCCCGTTGCAAAACTCTTTTAGGAACTACCGCCTACGTACCGGAAGCGCGAGTGGAGGCATCATCCTCCACCCCTCTGGTTTCACAGCGGTACTACTGACACTCTCAAAGGTTGCTTGCACCCGTTCTGCTTTATCTTCGTCTTCACTCTCTTAGCCTGCTGAGATCCTGGACGTCCCTGGCGTACGCCGGAGGGGGAGTGAAGACAGTTCCTAACAGCGCCCCCGGGCTGGTTTACACAGGGTTGCCCCTACCCCTGATGACATTAGTCAGCGGGGATTCCCCTGCGGCGTCCTTACCTAGATACTTAGCCGCAAAGCCCATCCCTGGACTGCACCGGCGGGTGAACAGACTCTTATTTGCCGCTACGAGGAGTGGTCATCTCCAACTCCAGCGGCTTCCGCCTTGGATCACAGGGAGTCGGGAGCTCTCCAGCCTTATCCCTAGTCCCGTTTATCAATAGGGTATATCATCAGTAAAGGCTGTCATTTTCGATGGGCCCCACCGTAGCAGCTCATAAGCCCGAGAATCTATCCCACTTTAGTTGGATAGACTTCCTCGGAGTGCGCAAGGTTCCGAGGTCCCATTCGGCCGTCTTTGCATTCACCGGCGTGGCCTCTCTCGATTACAGGAGCGCGCCATTGCTCCCAGCCTTATTCCTCCGGGCTTCATCGCCAATGGTTGCACCCCTCTCGGTTACAGGAGGACGCAGCCCCTCCCAGTGACCAACCAAAAGTCAATCCACCCATCATCGAAAAAACTGCGTTAGTTTGCTCGATAACAAATTAATGCCACCAGGCTTACCTGTCCCTCTTTATCAGGTCACAGCTGAGTCCTCTCCGCTTCCGCGGAGGGCTCTCGGGTGTCTGCTCACCCGTGTTGTAGTCCCGCTCCAGCCACCCAGAAGCTTGGATTTACGGGCCCTCGCCAGACATAGGCCTGGCTATGGGAGGAGACTTATGCAACACAACTCCGTCCCAAGAGTTTTGCTCGCCAAAAAGTTTCCCCCGGGCTTATATAGAATCGCCCAGGCCGAGCCCCTCCCCAAGAGCAAAGTCCCACAAAATGGCGGACACCCACGCCGGGGACCGCTCTTGTCCCAGTTTACGTCTGGTCATCGTAGAGCTGTAAAATTCGTCCTGCAGCTCTCCCATCGCGTGTGGCGGACTTGTCAACTACTGCCACCGCGTTGGTCGTGTTGTGGGTCGCACCCACGTGCTCGGGCAGGTGGGATCGCAACACCCGTGGTGCATTCCCATGACTAAAAAAGCTTTCTAATACTAGCAGAATCCTCCGTTAGCAGCAACCACTCTTGCCTAACGGCACGGCATAGACTCGTAGAGGTAACGGGTGACATCTATTTCATCGCGAAGCCTATAGTCCCACTCTGGATGGCTGCCCACAAGACGTCCTCGTTGGCATTCCCAATGTGAGACCTCATGAGATTGGCTGTCATAATGCCTGTACATTCCCTATCTGGTTCATGTGTGTTCCCTTCGGAGGCCACGGTGGCTGTCGCACGCCACGTACTTCGAGAACAGCACTAACTTTTCGTGATGTATGCACAGGATTCCTGTCCCTCTGCAATAAATAGCATTCGCCAGGGAAGTGGTCCGTCAAGGATTTAGGGCAGGAAGACGTTGCCAATAATGTCCACATACGAATTCGAGATAAAACGTCCGCCTATCTTCACTAGGGGTCCGAGGCCATTTGTTGTCATGACGCCCCATACAGCCACAGAGCAGCGGCCGCTGGAAAACACACTTTGCACGCATGCCTACGCAAAGAAAAAATGGTACCACGCCTTAGGTTGACACCTGTGACAATGGGTTTAGGGACAATACGATGTTTTCATTGAATCGAGCTTTAGCGTGGCATATAGCACACCGCGCGGCGCGGACCGGAAGAGAGATGTTGAGGGTTAGGACTTGCTGAATGCGGTTGAGGTATCTCTCTGCAGTAAAAAAAGCAATGAGTGTTCACCGAAAGGATGGCGCAGTTCTTGATGAACAGGACGAGTGTAGGGCGCCAGTGAGGATCACCTGCTGCCCTGTTGCATAGGTCCATGAAATCCGCATCACTGGAGGCGAATCCATATAATCAACTGCGCTTCATAGCTGATCAGCGGATGATCTGTGCAGTCCTCTTTTACAGAGCTGGAGTTTTATTCTCCCCCACATATTTTCGATTATGTTGAGGTTGGCTCCTTCGCGCACCCACTGTAGACACTGCACACTTCGTTGGTCAACGAGCACCTCGACCACCTTTTCAGAGTGCACACGTGAGATGGCGTGTTGGAACAGGAAATGTAGAAAGGACCATCCAACGCTTAAGGAATCATGGCATAGTGAAGTATGTTGCAATGCATTGTCGATGTCAGATGTCCATCAATACGATGCAAGACAGAAAGTCTATCTCGCGACGCAGCTTCCCACACATTCACCGCAGTGCAGCCGTTAGATGCCACTTCATACACAGAGCGGGGGTCGTAACACGGCACGATACTCTGCTTTTGATCCCAGCGCATTGTGAATGTTGGCTCGTCGGAAAACATTACCATTTTCCAGTAGTCGGCGTGTTCACTTGCAAACTTGCAAGGCTTGTTTGCATCTGACAGGAGCGGCTTCTGCGCTGCCACATAGCTGTGTGTTTCCTTCCGGCAGCCTGCGCTTCGCAGACACACCGGCAGCAGCACTTATCTCCTTGGCGGTGCTGAAGGGGTTTGCCCGCGCGGCGTTTGCCCAAGATAAATGGCAGTCCACTTCGAATAACATATTAAATATTAAACTTAATTTGATAAATCCTGTGTTGGGAGAATGGAACGTTAAGTGGTATAGGCCACACACATCTCACACTGTCACACATAATTTCCTACTCACAAAGCAAGACAAACCCTTATGCGATGTATCCAGACAACCTCACTCTAAACCACGTCTCATACTGAGGCAAAAAATTTGAAACAAAAAAAAAAAAGCATTTAACAAAGTTCTGCAACGAATTTTCCTTTTCACCCAGCATTGGTTCTGGGTGAAAATACCCTTGTCAACTTATCCTGCATTAATTTTTTAAAAGAATCCAATATCCTAACACAGTATAACACAAAACAAATTACAGTTCATAAATACACCAAACTGTTTATTTTTTTTTTTTTAAATCGAGCTTGGCGCGTGATAAACTCAGTTGCTTATGCGCCAATAAACCCAACACAACTATTATTCTCTACTAGCAGCCACTTTGACACATAGGAGTCCGCGGGGCTTTAATCCAGCATTCTCTATTAAGAAAACGATGAAGCGGAATGTGACATACCTGATAACGCCGACTGTGCGGACCGAGGCAGGCCAGTTATCATTTTTGAAACTGATATCAAAACAAATCTGGTTGAGGGTGACCGTCAAATCAAGCAAGCGGAGGTAATGCGAGCTTGCTGAAAAAACACCTTCTCCAGATAGGTCGAAAACACGGCAAAATTGGTGCCACTGTACAACTATGCGAAGCGCTCGGCCATATGCTCGCGCAGTGTAGCTCATACTGAGCACGATAGTACACCGTCGCACTCGTTTTATATCATTTTATATCATGTACCATTTAATTCTTCACTTTAAATATGGGATGACCTCCTTGTATTAATTGGCGATGTCATGCACTATATATCTACCTTCAGAATTAAATGAATGTTTTAATCCCTTAATTTCAGGATGACTAGTTGCAGAGATCTGGCACCGAGCGGGATCGCGTCGTAGCCAAGCACGGTAGGAGGAAACTCCTCGCCCTCTTGCTCGTGCCAACGCCCTGCTACTGGCTTCCATTTTTTATTTTATCCTTCGATCCCAGTCGTTTAAACTGCAGTTTAGTGTCGGTTCTGACAGAACAAATCAGTTTCCCTCGTCATCTCGCACATCACATAGCCAAACATTGTTCTGACGCTCTTTGGCCTTAGCCGCCCTTGCATCATTAACTTCCAACTCCCAGTTAGCCAACGCACAATGTAAATGCTGCGAGCTGAAATTATTTCGTCAATCTTGCTTCAGAAAATTGTACTGCAACAACTTCCCAGAAGTTCCTGGTCTCCCCTCTGCAGATTGGGCTTTCGAGAAGTCTTCCGTTTCATTATCGGAGCATACTTTGTAGAGATATTGTATAACCTGCCCAAGCGTCTACCTTGTCTTCTGTTTTCACTCGCTCTTGTACGTGGGGGAAGGGGGATGGGTGGTGTCGGCCGAGTGACCTCAATTCGTCCTCCACAATCTTCGTCCGTACGACCACGCGCACCGTGACATGCTTGGGAATAGCTTCTCACACGAGGGCTATCTGGTTTCCTATGCGTAACGAGAGAATCGAACAGTGCGATGTTACCATATTGTCCACGGAAAGTCGTTGCGGACACCGCCGTTCACGCGAACGCAAGCATTGCACCACGAGAATCCATCGCAAGGCACCAAATAGTTCTCACCACCACAACCTAAAATCAGTGGATCGGAGATAGTTATCAGCTGCGCATACTTGTTAGCAAACACCCGTGGTGGATTTGAAAATAATTTTCTATGCACACTGCTTAGAAAGATTACGAGTTCCAAATACTGATGGTTGTTTCTGTAATATTTTTCATGGGTACAAAAGAGATTGACCACAGCGAAGAAAGGCACTCGACTGATGTCGTTATACAGATGCGTAGCCGACTGATGTGTATATTTTACTCGCAAAAACAGAAATGTTCGAAATAAAATGATCCAAATAAAAATCTCGTGTAGCAGGAACTGGGCCATGAAGTGGGTCCCCGGCAGGTCCGATGTAAGCAATGCGGGCCAGCCCCGGTGGGCTTTATGCGGGTACTGCTACGCGGCTCGGGTAGGCTGCCCACAAACGCGGAAAGAACAGAGCAGCTGAAAATGTCAATTTCTAGACGATAGCAATGTTAAGGCCTCCATGTTTTATCGGCAGCAGTTTTCTATTGCGTGCATCCCCAACCCCTGCACCCGTGCACCATGGTGACTGCTCTGCAAACAGCCCAAGTCATGTAACACTGCATGACGCGATAAAATAGGCAGACTCGTATGCAGTGTCATTTATGTAGGCAGTTTAGAATTTGGCGCTGTTTGCTGGCTGGTATCAAGGGTGATGACTTCACAACGTTGTCTGCCAAATCTTAGTTTTCCTAGACCACTTTTGTAGATATCGGACGCTGCGTTCGGTTGAAAATGTGTGATGGCTAAATTGCCTGTGCTGGAACTTAGAATACGGATTGTCACAAACTGCTCCGGACAACGGCTGCCAGGCGCAAGCCGTGGAGGCACAGGGTTGCTTTACGCCAGCACCTGACCTCAGTCAGCTTTGACAACAGAATTTATTAGGCCGGTCTCCCCATGTAGGGTTCACGTGTGTGGTGCGTCTGCGGCGGGCCAAGGGCCGAACCTCTCCACATTGTCGCCTCGTGTCGCCTTTTGTCCGAAAACTGGATACGAAGAAGGGACACTGAACGACACGCTGGAATGCGGGGAAGACGTGTTAATTAATGACTGCTACACGTGCGCTGTTTCGGGGATGGCGAGGGTTCAGGGAACGAGAAGAAAGGACCCGAGGTGACAAGGAAAGCGGCAGGAGGAGGGTGGGGCAGAGAAGAACGAGAGACGCGCTAGAGCAGGTCGACCCAGCCTCGTCTCCCGAGGGACGACTGCCTGAAAATACGAAGACTGCTCGCTAGTCTTGGCGGCGCGTATATTGAGCTCGCCGTATAAATCGTCACCATCAGCGCTGCCTGCAGCTATGGCCATCACCTCCCACCTCAAGCACCGGATCACCGCAGGGGCGTCCAGACAGCCTCAAACCGTCGGGTGAGTGGGGGCATCCAGCTCTGATTATATCTGTTACTGGCCCTATTTCGTCCAATTCTGGCTCTCCACCCCGAAAAGAGCCCTATAACCGGTACCTCACAAAGATCATATGACTTCCATTTTTATAAAGGAAACTTTGTTTGTGTGTGCTGGCTTGGAATTAGCGCCATTTAGTGGCCAAAGTCTGTTCCGCTTTATTTTTTTACTTCGACCATACTATAGTTTGCAACTTCTCGCTGGACCACTCGATGTAAATCTCCAACACCCTGGGAGGACCGCTGTACAGACTGCAACCTGTGCCAGCATTACTGTTTCGGAAATCAAGGCGCGAAGATACCTAGCGTGTGACAATGCATTTTCTTCAAAAGGCACCCTTTGCTGAGCAACAGCACAAACAAAATACTAAGGTCATGAAAACACCACGCACGCTGCAATTAAGATCTGACAATGAATGACTACCACATCATTCTTGTTTTTCAGTTTCGATGATCAATGCACAATGCTTTTATCGAACGATGCAGTCTGGTAGCCACGCGTGATGCGTGCGCAAAGTTCATCCGGTTTCTTTTTTTTTTTTTTTCTTCATTGGTGGACTGCTCTATAGTTTCCTAACAGCCTAAGATACCACAATAAACGACGCACTGTGCTCCTATTTTACGTGAGTGGAAACGTTACGAGGAAAGGGGTTAGCGGAGTACACAGGCAATTAAGCACGCAATCACAGGGTTAGTTGATCCAAAGAGGTAAATGGGGTTTCTGAGAGTTTCGTTAGAGAATGTAAACCTTTTTGTTGTGGAGAAACTTGACGACATGGGAAAATGTTTTCATCAACAACTTGTTGAAACATGCCTTAACATTGATACTTGATTCTTTAAGTATGCCATTAGACGCTTTCCCATCCACAGCGGCAACACAAGTGCAACAGCTTGTCGTCGTCGTTCGACCCAGCGTCCAAAATATCCTCCTCGTCTTCTGACATCGCGGCTACACACTGTAGCAATATTGGTGGTAGCTACATCGTCAATGGAGATAGGACTATTTTTTTTTCATCAAGCCGTCCTTATACCCAAACCTGACAGAATGAGTGGAGAAAATTAATCGCTTGGTTATTAGTGAGGTTTAAAGGTCAACGGACAATATTCCCTATTAGTTCCCTCGATCGCATTAGAGGTACAGACTGTCAAAGTGTAGAGCCCGAGGGGTCTTCTCAGCCGTGTATTGGCGCTAATTTAGCATTAATGGCAATCGCTCCCATTGAAGAGTGTAGCACAAAAAATCTTACCAGCAAGATATTTGGAACATCGCTACCTCGGGGTGCTGCGGACGCCTCCACAACATCTAAAACCAAAGAATGTATAGGTACCTTTAGGGATGTAACGGACAACTTGAAGAAAGACCGGAGGATATATCCGCCACCGGTTAGATCCCTGAGTAAAAAGGAATCGTATGACTGGAGAAGACTCCAAGCTCGAAATTTCTTTTCGCCCCTGTGGAGGAGTTGGACGGGCGCCAGAGGGCGGAAGAGGGACGGTGCAGAAACCGAAATTTGTAAATTTTGCGGCCACGTGGCAACATTAGATCATATAATATGGAGATGCGTTCGTGCCCCAGGGCGCAACGCGATTAAAACTAGCGATGAATGGGAGACCACGCTAAGAAGCTACGACGAAAAAACACAGCGATTCGCCGTCCGCCTGGCGGCCGAGGCTGAAGACCTCTTCTCCTAGACGAGGCCGGGTGTCCTCTGGCCGCGGTGTGACAGACTGCCTCCCCGGACGCCTGCGTGCGGACTCGTAGGTGGCTGCTGCACCATATTCGGCGGAAATAAATGTTCTTCCTCCTCCTCCTTGCAAATGCATTACAAGCCGCACGACGTGGCTCAGAAGTAGACCCCCTGATCTCTACACTTTTGTCAAAGGCTGTACACCAACAAAGCATCATGAATAATTGTTTTATATATTTACAGTACTGCTACCCCCAATAGAGGGGCTGTTGCAGAGTGGGGAAGTCAATAACACTGATATTAGAGAGCGAGAGGAAAAAAAATAGACGTAAGGCCCCTCAGACAGACATGCTGGAAATAATTCATACCACAAATATAAACAAAATTACAAAGTCGAACAATAATCACAATATTTCACAGGTTACACAAAATACAAACCAATATCATACAAATAGTGACAAAGTGAATACAGGTTCGGAAGAGCCATTGGGGGAAAGCACTGGGCGAACGTTCATAAATCATTCAAACGTGAGAAATTTTTCGATGCCACTTTCTTGAAATATATGGCTATACAGTTTGTTAAAATCCACTACAGTTCGAGAAAAGAAATATTTGAATGTATTTTTTTTTTGCGCGAAAAAAGTAGTGAGGGCGTAGCCCCTTTTTCTGGCATAACCAGATGTTTCTAGAGTTAAATATTGTGAGCTGTTGAACATAAATGGCCCTTTAATATCTTAAACATGAAGTTAATAGTAAGGCCGTCAATATTTATTTCGTTATAAGTAACTCGCATAAGTTCACTTTCGTTCCCTTCATACCAGTGTAGCTGCAGATCGTGATGGGCAATTGGTTACAGGCGGCGTGGAGCGCTTTATACATGCCGTATTACCAGAGTTAAATGTCCTTCGACACGTACTCAAACTTGCTGAACTTCTCCGCTTTGGTGGCATAATCGTGAGGTTTCACAATGCAGACCCTTGGCTATGTTGAGTGGGCGTCATGAATGATCTGCGGCACATTTCTCACATTCCCTCGCCAGACATAAAACGCACATTCCTCAAAGTGTCGCTTGGCGCCAGCGAAAGGAAGATTGCATCGCATTCAGCCGATTTCTGTTCGGTAGATCGTGAACAAGTTCCAGCTATAAGGCTGTGGTTGCCAGTAAGCGCCCTGGCACAGGACAAGTCTTCGAACTCGCGATCTCTCCGGTGGGGCACGCTTTCACATTTTGTGTGAGCGGCAGTTTGGTTAATTCCTCTTTATCTCTGCTGGCGGGTCGTCGATCAACAATACACTGGCATCAGTCCAGATGGCAAAAAGGCTCCAACTTATTAACAGCTCTTTCAGGCTGTTACATGCGACCAACTCGGCGACTACATGCTAACATTCAGTGGAGGGAGCCATAGGTACAGTTCCTCCATGGTTTCGTTAAGGAACAGGAGCAACACAAGTGATCTTATTTTAGTGGCGTTCACTTTGCAGTTGGAGTTCGTGCGACCACGAGCTTCCTCGGTGTCCTGCTGTGGCCGCCAGAAATCGGCGATTGCCTCCCGGGTTTTTTCCCTCTATATCAGGTCGGTTTCGAAATCTTGTTCGGTGACAGTTGAGTTGCTCGAGCTATCAAAAATTCTGTCTCGGGAAGCGCCTTCTTTGACGTCCAAACAACGAAGACGATAAGAATAGTTCACGAGGTCGACTAGGGACCATTTGACTGAGTACAGCGGAAATCCTACACGCACTCTTCCAGCTGCGTCATGAATCCGAGCACACGTCTGAACTTCGCAGCGCACCTGTTCCTGCGTTCGCGACGAGGCAACGAAGACACTAGCCCGCGGAGCTCATGTGTTCTGTATTGCAGTTAAGGCCCCCGTGAAGTTTGCGCCCAGGAGGGAATCGGGGAGGTGAACTTGGCCACACACTGGAGCATGGCAATAGGCTAGAGCACGAGAGCAGCAGCCTGGCGCTGCCGCTAGTACTGCTCTCGATCTTGGGCAGGCTGTATTGTCCACCGGCGGGAGTTTATCACGGCGAGGCGCAATCGACCCAGTTTTGGTGATTTGCGGAGCTCGAGGCTGAACTGAAGGTCTCATTTCAAACCGAGAGCAGCCAAATCGGATGACAAAATCGCTTGATGGTCCGGGTTCAAGGCATGAGGAACTCCATTTGTGTGTGCGAATGACAAGATGTGGCTGGAAGGACGCCTAGCGGGCCGAGGGTGCTGTAAACTATGTCCAAGCCGTCCGATGCTCTATAAACCTTTCAAGGCGCTTGTGATTCGGAATACGGAAACACTCCTCTTCGCTTCAAATCGGACATTTTTGGCCCGCTGCCACCCGAAAGGCTGTGTATATGCTTTAGTGAAAAGTATCACTATGAACTGACGCGTGATATGGCCGAGTTGTGATAGGCCACATAAACTCGGGGCGCGATTGGTTGCTCGCTATTACGCGACCTTCGCACTCCGCCCCAAGAATTCAGCACTTTACACGGCGCCTGCATCTAAACTTGTCTCTGACGTTGTGCGACCAGTTTCAGTCTATTCGTTCCGGTATCAGAACAATAGGAAAACTGAGATGGAGCGTAACGAATAGGCCAATATGAATCCACGAGAGCGGATTCTGTTAGTCATGGCTTACTGTAAAGTAAAATGTTGTTACAGTCCAAGTATCTCGTCTACTATTCTACTTATATCTAGATGGTATTAAATATTTTGCCCTTTCAGTATCTGTCTACAAGCAGCTTTGAAGCCGAATTGCGAAATTGTCATTTTGCAGACGGAACAAAATCCCTATTTCCTTTTAGGAGAAAGAATGTAGAGCGTCATCCGGTCGGAATGATATCTTTAGTTTCGCCGCGTGTCATTTACATTTTAAGCGCCCTACAACAGCTAAGAGCTGATCGGTACGAGCTATGCAAACATATCACGGTAACGCCTGTGGGAGGTTTGAAAATAGATTCCAAGCACCCTTTTCGGAATAATTACGCTGGATAACGCCAATGTCTCAGCCTCCTTATTTTACCGGCAGGCGTTTTTCATTACATTCATCACAAACCCGTGGCGAATCTCCCTCGTAGGTGTGGGCCACCTCTGAAGGAGCGGCCATTAACAACACGCGATGGTCAATACGGAACTTGAATCTTCATGTAAGGGAAATTAGAGCAAAACACGGGAGGACTACGGCACAAAGCGATAGCAAATCGATTTCCGGACACTTGCAGGCACGTACGACGAGGGGTGACTATCAGCGCAATTTTAGGTAATCAGCGCTAGTTGTGTGATCTTACTACTTCTCCTCGCCTGTCGCGATAATTTCGAAGTACTATTAACGAACTCACAGACCAATATGATTGCCTCTTAAAGCCAGAATTGGGCTGTCATAAGCTCCTGTTATACTGTTGTGAGTATTGGGAAGCTATTTCGGGAAGCCTGAGTTTGCAAACAATAGCCTCGGGGACATTATACCGTTGACTGGGTATACCACAAAACAAAATTCATTCGAAGTAGTGGCGGATGACTGAGCAAATAAGAACAGTGAGCTTGCAGTCACAGGGAACGTTCAAACAAGAACCTGATTCAAGGGGGTGCCCAGGAATTTTTTAATGTAACAATTGACCTTGCTAACTACCACTTTGCTTACATACCTATCTACAAAAAGAACTATATAGCATCTAAGTATTGAGATTCTGCAAAGAGCACAGAAGCGTGGCTTACAACTGTCCTTTCTGATCTGTAATTATAAGCCGATGTCACAACAGGATGTCTACAAGTTTCAGTGTGAACAAAAATATTTTTCAGTTTGTCTCTATCATGCGTTTGGTAACATGTAGTTACAAAGGATTAATATTCTGACTATACGTTCACTTCATATGAGATCGGGCTACAAATTTCTACGAAACGTTAAGGGATGTATGGACCCCTATAACACAAATCATGCAAAACCTGTGTATAATATTACAGGAAAACACTGCGAAATGTACATTAATGTACCTTGATTGTGGCGTTATGTCGCCACTACATTCATGCATTCATAGTCCTTTCATGACGGCCTGCCATAACACAATCACCCATATCAAATCATCCCCTGCTGACTATTCTTGTTGTGTTTGCAATGTTTGCAGTGTTTGTTGTGTTTGCAGACTATGTACGTCATTTATACTATAGATAAAAGAGCGATTTTATTAGTTTACTTTCGTGTTATCGTCAGTCGTCATCATTTGTCGTGCCATTGGATCAAGGTGACGAGCGGTTGTAATCTTGAAAGTTTATCTGTAATACGGAACAACTGCTTCGTACGGTCATCCACCGTGGAAAGCATTTTTTTTTTTTAATGCCAAGTGGCTGTTTACTAACTTCATTATCAGCTTTTGGTGAATATCCGAACAGCTATGCCGTGCTTTCTTCGTTTCTTGCTGTTTTCCATAATTACGTTCATTACCTCAAATGGTGGTGCCTTCGTTTATGAAAACTGATAGTGGGCCTCCGATAAGTCCTTCTCGCAGAGTAAGAATTAACACAATCCACGTCCGCTACAGTTTAACGTTAAACAAGTTTCCCACGAGCATTCATGACGACCTCCGTCTTTAACGCAGTGCTCAGAATGGTGTGTTTTCAAACAATACCGCGCGATATCGACTCTTTCCTCGCGGTTTCAAAAGAGCTGACTGCGAGCTCATCCGGTTAAATCGAAGCCCATGATGTAAGTATTGCTCCCTTCAACGTCCCTCCCCCGGAACGTTTGTCGCAATGTTAACTTTTACCTCAGTTCCGCAGTGAGCTACAGCGAGAAACCCAAAAGAGCAACGCTAAAACAAATTTGACAGCAAAGAAGCCTATAGTCAGCAAAACTGGTATTACAATCCTTCTTTCGACTTCATTAGTGTGTTATCTTCCTTTCAAACAGGTCATGTCCAATTCCTCTGTCCACTTTCGCAACAAAAAATTAGTCAACTACAACTTTCATGGCTACCGTAGGTCAAAGACTCATCTCGTTAAAGGGACCGGGAGTCCAAATCTCAATACATCACGCTAAGAAGCATGCATTACAGCCGACAAGTATTTGCAGTGCGACAGCGCGAAAGAAGAGAAAAGAATATAATTACCGCATATCATTCGCCTTACTTGTGATGCATCCTGTTGACATTGTGATGCTGTGGGTTGCCAGCACATGGTTCCGGGCGCTAACGAAGTGAGGCCGCGTGCGGGGGGAGCCGGCGTACAGAACCACGAGCGCATTGAGAAGAGATGTGTGAGCGCGTATGATCGGATGAGCGCCACCGAACTGCCAGCAGTTGTCCACCTGAGGCGTACGGCAACCGGACATCGGAGCCACGTGTGCCTGAAACCACAGTAGGACAGTTCTTTTAACCAGTCTTTGTTCGCCGTAAATTGTAATTAGGCTCGTAGTGGGCATGAGTGTGCTATAGCGTTCAAAGTATATGTAGTCTCTTTGCCCTAGTCACGTGAAGTCACGTGAATGAAAAACATTGAAAAACGGGCACACGATTTCGTCACAGATATGCGTATAACTTTTTTCCATAAAAGAAGTGACTTTTGTCGCCTATGTGCCATTTCTTGCTTGGATTCCTTACCGTTTTCGCTCTGTTTGTCCACTGGCCTGTTAGCACACGAATGTGTGTGTGTGTGGGGGGGGGAGGGGGGGGGGAGGAGGTTGAAGCTCGAATGGGTCCGGTAGGGCATAAACGTAAAGGAGGTGACACACGGTAGATAAACAGTACACTTTCATCCGACGGTTCGGCCGGGGTCCGGCCTTTGTTGCTTATGTGCTATAAAGCGCCCATGTCACCTATAACCATCTGTAGTAGGTAAACACGCCCTAATTTTTCACGCGGAGCCCGGTGACGCAGCGGTGGCTCACAAGTAGCCAACGGAAAAGTGGTGTAGAGCGGTGAATGCGACATTCACGATATGCTTATTGGTTCTCCGCGGCGCACACGTCGACCCTGAGCTGCACACTTATATGGCCGAGGATAGAATTACATTGTTCCTGTTTAAGCAGCAATTCTCAGCCGTGTGCACTGCCTTGACCGCAACGAGCTTTCAGGTTGCCTCCTCGGCAGCACAGTGCCGTCTGTAGCTCTTGCAGCCTGGTGTACGCCTCTTCTGCAGACAAGAACAGCTCCGGACGCTGACATCTCAAGTGGGCCGCAGGTCGCTGCAGGATCTTGTCTTTCGAAACCATCGCCTGTGAGGGAAAGGGGATGATTTCAATGCTGATAGACCTTCTGTTCGAAATGAAAGTGCTTACTACTGTTGCGGAATGATTTATGAACAGCCCGTAGGGGCACCTTGTGTAAACTAGGTTTTGGTGCCTGGCTGGCGCCGTCAGACCCTGAGCCCCCATACCGAAGCTGTCATCCGTACCGTGGCGATAAGTTGTAAGGTGCAGGGTAGAAACCGTGAACAGGGGCTGTCGAGACCATGGTCAAACCTCTGCTGAAGGGCTCCTCGTCTGTCTACCAGGCACCGCTCTCACAATCTCTCAATTTTGAGACTGTGTAGTGAAAATAACTAGGCCCATACATGTGAAGTGTGAGGAATCGCGGAATCAGCCAGTTACAAGCAAGGCTAGGGTGTTTAATAGCAGAGGCTCGCCCCTGAAGTTTTTATTTGCAGGATAGGGCCCGCATGATAACTTTTTCGGGAAAACGCAGCAAATAAAATTACAAATCTATTTACCTAAGCGACATAGTGTGAAGCTAAAAACAAAACTGCAACTAAATATAGAAGCATTTTTAATATTACAATTAAATGTGCTCTTGGGTAACTATTTTCGCCGCGAGTGTCAGCTGACGACCAATTCATCATCATTCATAATTATCGTGAACATGGTGGCCTGCCAGCGAACAGCTGATTCCGCGTATAGTGTTTTTTGGTGGTCATCGAAAATCAAGGTGCTGTATTAACGTTTTAAGCATGCAGAAAAAATGTGGTAGATACTGGAGGTCTGCAATGATATACTCTCAGGGACCACTGGGCCCGAACGTCTACGAAGACAACTTGTTCAGGTAAGTCAGCGTTGTCAATTGGGGCTTGCTGTCGATTGTAAAAGTGCTTTAAGGGTAACATGTGACAGGTATGTGAAGTGTGGTTGTGCAGTATTTTCTGTGCAAAATACGGGACGATGATGAAGCTTAGTGTCAGGAATAAGGAAAGGAAAGTTGTGTGGTAGCATAATGGCGTGTTTATGTATGTCAGCGGCACATAAATGAATAAGTCGTTGACGAACACGATCGGGACAACGAACAAGGGCGAGCAGAAAGATTAGGTGGACTATTGCAGTAGTCTCGGTCTCTCTTGCTCCTTCCTAACTGAAGTGAGAGCTCGCGCGTATATAGGCATCCCTGTAGGTTGTGTTGTCATGCTAAGTTGCAGATTCCCTACATTCCCCTGTGTGCAAAGTTAACGTCCTTACAAAATTGTCGCCAGGGAATTGTCATGATAAACTATTAATCATTCAATGTGGCTTCGAACGTGAAGTAGTCTGCGAAGGGGCCGGCGCGGATGTCCCGCGGCCAACTCCTGATCATATTGGATTACCTCGAGCAACACCCGCACTTGGCACGCGCCGCTTTCCCTCTGTCCCCTGAATATACGGCTGGCCGCAGGCGCCAGCTCTGGGAATAGCTGGCGTCTACATTGAATGCCGTAGGCCTGGTCCAAAAGTCAGTTTCTTTTTGGCGCAACGTGGCACTTGTTGTGCACCCGCACCAAGCAAGAAGCTGCGAAGTTGAGGGCGGAGCAAGTGTGAGCGTGCCAACTTGCCTTTCCATATTCTTTCGGAGGGACACCACCGGAGGCGGCCAGCTATTTGGGCCTGGAGGTCGTATAATCAATTAATGGGCAGAGTGAACGGGCAAGACGGGGTTCCGCCCCTCTTCCACCCGTACAGGCAAGAGCAGTAGCAGTAGTAGTTGTGTAACTTGTGTGTATTGTCGTTAGTAAGGCGCGGTGACGTTACAATGGTAATGTTTGCTTCTTGCTGATAATGAAGGTTTTTTGACTGAATCTCATAGCCATGTGCTGCGAGCAACATACCTATGGAATGAATTTCGAAACACTCATGTATGAACGTGTGGTGCTGTGCTCTTTCGCAGAGTCAGACGACCCCTGCGGCATGTTTCAGTGGGCAATCCGCCAGGAACCAGTGGCTTGCAGGCCGAGGCACCCTCACGTAATGGTAAGTGAACTATTTAACCTTCTGTTGTGTTAAGCATTTCAGCTTTTTATATTGGTTTACCTCGCTGTGGGTGTTTAATCTGGAAAAGTATAGGAATGTGTAAACTGGAATTTGCAAATGCAGCCTTATTTTATGTACAGCCTTTGTCAAGTGTAGAAGTAAATAGCCCAGGGAGTCTGCTTCCGAGACGTGGAGTGGCGCTGATTTAGCATTAGTGGAGGTCTTCCCCTCTGGGGAGAGTAGGACAAAATAGCTTCTTGCTATCAAGAGATTCGGAACACTGTAAATGCATTACAACCCGCACGAAGTGGCTCAGAAGCAGACCTTTTGGGCTCTATACTTTCTATACCTTCCTTTTTCCTTCCAGTGCTGTTCTTCATAGTACCTCTGTACCGAATAACTGAACTTCACATTGATACAATGCTGCAACTGTCCATTGACCAGTTATGCCCCGGCGCCTCGTGAGATGGAGCTAGGAGTGCCACAGGGTGTTGTATTGTCGCTTTTTTTTTTTTTTGTCCTGCAGGAAGCTCTAGTGGCGGTGAGCTACTGTTTTCGCGGCCTAGGGCTGTCGCTCGGCGCGGACAAGTCCGTCAAAATGTCCTGCGTTCCGGGTTCGCGCAAGCGGCCACCTCCGCACACATTGGACGGGACTCTCCTGCCTATATGGCGACGGTACTTGGAGGTGGACATAGATCAGCGCATTTCCTTCCGTCCCACGGCGACCGAGGCCTGCCTGCAGATGAAGAGAACCACCGCTGCCGTACACAGGCCCATTGCTCGAAGCCAGGGCATCTCCCAGCAAGCCGCGCTGCGGCTTTACAACTACGTGGCTCTGGAGGCAGTACTCTACGCGCTACCGCTCGTCACGCTACGCAAACCATGCTGGGGGAAGCTGGAAGTTCAGTATCGAAAGGCGCTCCGTATTTGCCTCGGTCTCCTTCAGAACTCAATACGCAGCTACCTTGGCCGAGGCAGGCACATAGCCGTTACAACTTAAGTCCAAGCTGCGGGCGCTACGTCACATCGATCGCCTCCAGCTCTTGCAACGACTAGGGCAACATCGCCACTCGCACATGGGATCGGCGCTGGTGCTGCTCGAGTACGAACAGCTCACCAGCGCCACGCCCTCCTATGGCCTCTGCTCTGCCTGGCCTGCTGCTGCGGAGGTCCAGCGAGAGATCGTCGGCATCGCGGGAAAGTGCACAGCCCCGCTTTGCGCAGTTCACCAGCGGACCAGCGCCGTGATTTACGAGGAACTTCAAGAATACCTCCTCGTTTACACTGACGGCTCTGTGGCCAGAGAAGGCTGCAAGCTAGCAGCGGCCGCTACTATCCCCGCCCTGCAACTGCAGACGCGTGCCAATCCTGGGTTCCTCCACCACGGCGGAGCCGCTGGGCCTGAGCCTAGGTCTCGATTTCCTGCTCGAGCTCACTCCGCCGCCACCCAGGTATGCCCTGCTGTGCGGCTGCCACCCCGCCCTAAGCCTCATTCAACCCACAGGCCGGAGAACCCCGCTGCTGTGCCAGATTCGTGCGTGCCTGGAGCGCCTGGCGGAACACGGCTGCTACTCCATACGAGCACAGAGGATCCCTGGCCACTGCAGCATCGGAGGCGACGAATGCGCCGCCGCGCTAGCAAACACAGCACATCAACTTCCTCCCAGCGACGAGCCCTTCACCCTGGAAGACATGCATGCGGTTGTCGACGATCACCTCCGAACGCAGCACCCCACCGCCACCCTCGCCCACATCCTGATCCAATGCCCGGCGGATCCTCCCCCGCGGGGTCTGGAGCACCTCACCACGTGGGACGACTGGCACACCCTGTTGCACTCTGATGACCTGGTTCTGCAGAAATCTTTACAGACTGAGCTGCTGATGTCATGATTTATAGGAACATGAACGTTTCAGTGTAGTGGGGCCGTGCGGGGGCCCAGGCGCATACATGCCCCAAACTCCTTTGTTTCAATAAAGTTATTACTACTGCTGTTGAAACTTCGTGACAAACTTGTGCTCGTTTCATGTCAAGTGAAAAACCGGGTTCATACGATACATGGCTACTAGTCCGCCAGTTGGAGGCGTTCATAACCGTACCTTCCTGCAAAATTGCAATCGTTTATTGTTTAAATTGTATAGCTATACTTGCTGAAGTGATTCAGGCAATTAGGGTCACAGTAGTGAAGGGCTCCGACAATTTCGGGCACATCACCTGCAATTGTTTAACATCCACTGACAGCGCACAGCACATGGACCCCTAATACGTTCCGCTCCCATCGAAATGTGGCCGATGTGGCTGGTACTGTACAGTGAAGCGCGGCGGGTGCAGAATTATAACATTCTTTGAAGACGAAAGCCTAAGGAGACCGCAACCGCTAGTTAGTGGTAGTGATTGATAATGATTGTGGTGGTTGATAGCGGCAGATTATGACAGACATGACTATGATGTCATCACCCGGTGATGTCATTACAAGTCGTGACGTCATGATCTGATGTGACTTCATGACGTTCCATCCGGCCGTATCTAATAACCGGAGCTGACGTCACAATGCGTCACATTAGGTTATGACGTCACTAGGCAATTCACGCTTGAAAATTACAGGTTAAGCAGGAGACTGGTACCACCACCGGATAAAAGTAAACAGGGAGGCAGCCGCATAGCGGCGCTTGCAAGCTGGGAACTTTGCAAACCCGGTCACAGGGCATATGTCCAGATGGACGATAGAGAAAACGATAAATGCGAGTACTGTGGGGAGAGAGGGACCCTCGGCTATTAATCTGGCAATGTACATGCTAGCTCCCCAGGGGCTACAGCAATTAAAAATTGTAAAGAAGCCTGGGAAGCCCTACTGCGGAGCGAGGTCCCTGCCCCACAGCAACAAGCCATCCGCCTGGCGGAAGAAGCCGCGAAGAACAAAGACTTTTGTCTGTTTCCGATCGCAGAGCGCTCGGCTTCCGTCCTTTAGGCCCGCGTGCCGGGGGCAGGGATTGGGGGCTTCCTTATCTGGTGGAAGAATAGTTATCATCATCGCGCATATAAGAAGCTGATCCCGCCGAGCGTCCGATCCAGGCATATGTGCGACACCCTTCATTTGGCTCTTACTCGAGCGCCGCACCACACAGCACACACACAGCAATCGGCGGCGTTTCGAATTTGTTCACAGGAAAGAACGTGCAGTATCTGTCACAAACTTTAGCCAGTAGCGAACATTAGTTATTAGCCAGTCACTAGTACCCAGTAGTCACAACTGTGGAGTTTATATAATTGCAGTTGGTTCAAGGTGTGGTTGCTCCTGGCCCTGCGGGGCTGGGACTGGTAGGTCAGTGCAGCTTGCGGCGGGGCTATCCTGCCACCGCATTTTTATCTGTTGTAGACCGTCATTGCACGCGTTACTGTTTCGGTGCTGGACGACGTCTTTTGCGACGCGCGTCTCTCTCCCTCTTCTTTTTCTTCTCCATTTTCCCTTCTGTTGTTGTTGTTGTTGTGGCTGTAGGAAGAAGGAAAAGAAAATGCACGGGCCTGCTACTGGCTCTGTAGCTGAGCCATCTCCGCTGCCTCGTGCAGACAGAAGAGAAAATAGAGAAAGAAGAGGGAGAGAAAGACGAGCGCCGCAACAGCCGTCGTCCACCGCCGAAGCGGTGGGGGTGCAATGACGGCCTACAACAGATAAAAATTCGGTGGCATGCTAGCCCCTGCCGCAAGCGGCGGTGACCTACCTGTACCAGCCCCGTAGGGCCAGGAACAGCCATCCTTCACCACCTCCCCTCCGCGCGTCGAAACAGACGTCGTCCAGCCCTGAAGTGGTGGCAGGTGCAATGACGGCCTACAACAGATAAAATATGGTGCAGGCTAGCCCCCGCCGCAGGCAGCGGTGACCTACCAGACCCAGCCCCGTAGGGCCAGGAGCAGCCATCCGTCCCGCGGCTTTCGCCTCATCGCAGTTAGTGGTCCAAATTGCCCCCTAGAACTTTTTGAATGCCTCGCTATTTTATGTGAAAGTTTCTAGGTTAAACTTTCTTAATTACTTTATGAGATAACAATTCTATAATATGCCCATTCTAAAAATAGCGTGTGCTCCGTGTTTCCGCTTTTTCCGACTTTGCGTGCTGTTTGATTATTAAAATACATGCTTTCAGTTTTCCCTCTCGGAACTCCTTTTCGACTGTGCTCGAATCACTGGTTTATGCAGTAGTTACGCATTGCCGAAAAACGTAATTACTATATATATATGTGTGTGTGTGTGTGTACTCTCAGCTGTAAAATGGTGGGAGAACGAGAAGGCTCGGCAGTTCTCGGGTGTGTGAGGAAGAAAAAGAAACACGAGCTGCTCGTTCGTCCCGGTAAAGCTAGGACTCGAAACGAGGACGTGCAGATCGACGCAAGGCCGCCCAGACTGCGTAGAAGCCATAACTGCGCCCCAACTGACCTGCTCCTATTGTTCCTTACAGAGCACTGCCCGGCGCGGCCACGACTTTCGACATCGGGTGCAGGAAGAGGTATTTGCACTAGGCAGGTAAGTGCATTGCTACTAAGGCATGGCTGCGCTTAGGTTGATTTCACTAGCACTGGTGAACACAAGGCTATAATTTCGCCACCGAACGCGTCGCTTCAAGTTAACGTGACCTGCATAATACAAAAAAAGGCCGCGGCTTAAGTAACTATTTTGTAATGTAGTCGCTTTTTGCCTCCTACATAGTTAAGTCTGCAAGAATCCCGCGATGTATCTTCACCTGCCGTTTGCGCAACCATTAGCCGCATTTCATTGCACGTGCCTAATAACTGATTTGCGCTGAGGGTACGCTCACCTCTTTGATTTCCTCTACCCCTTCCTCGCTCTACCCTTTCCTCTACCCTTTCCGCCACCTCAGTTCAGGTGCTTCAGATATCAGATAGCAGATACCGGGGGGTGGCAAACATCGTTTCCTTCCTTTTGTATATTAAATAAAATAATCCCCACTACTGCTACAGCAAGTACGGGGAATTTAAACATTTCTGCTGCTGCCGTCGCTCGCGAAAATGACTTTTTTTTTTCTCGTGTCGATGGCTTGTTTTGTAGGAGTGGTCAACGGGAAACCAACATGAACCCAAAGTATGTAGAGTCTATTCAGCAAACACTAGCCAAGATCTCGGCTTCACTTTTTGAATCACAGTTATGTTAGGGCATTTCAGTTGATTGTAGTTTTACGGTGCATATAAGTACCAAATGTGCGCTGATAAGTGCGTTACCTCCAACGTATAAATGACTTCCTTTTGAAAAAAAATATATACGAGCGCATACTCTACTCCATTACATGTATCAAGATATTACCGGAGAGGTTCAGTAACGCGATAAAGGCATATGCTGTGATAGTTAGTCATTTCGTGTTCACAAAGTACGAGCTCCTGGACTAATGGCGTTGTTTATATTTTTCACACAGAAAAAGGACTTCCACTATCGGAATGTCGCTATGACCGTGATTAATTTTACTGAAGCTAAAGGAAGTAAGCCATAAGAATATTTTATATAACTTTGCTGATCGGCAGTATACTACTTGCACACTTCTGGAAGCCACTATCAGGGAGTATATATAGCTGTGCTCGACATGCAGCAGATGTGAAAAAATTAGTTGTGGTTTAGCTCTGTTAACCCTAGTTGAATTCGAAAGCAATGGCGGAAGCTTCTTTTGCCTGCTACATTGCTGCACTATCATGCCCTGTCAGTGTAAGGTGCTACATTATTGGAAACACTTAAGCTCGATCATCCTTTTATGGTATGACGCGAGAGTATAAGCTACCAGCCCACATATAAAGTCACGCTTCAACCAAGCCGTATGGACGTGCCTGCGTGTCGCAGGGGTAACGAGAATGCAACTGTTCTGGCAGGCTGATTCTGTTATCACCCTCCCACATAAAAGGAGCGACCCGAGTTGGCAGCTCCTGCCCGTGGCATAGGGGTAATGTGAATTCAAATGTCATGGCAGGTTGATTTTGTTATGAGGAGACTAGCTACGCTTCTTCACGGCGTAGCTGCGGCGACCCGAGGTCTCGTTCTGGCTGTGGTATTGCTTTCGCAATAAAAATCATCGTTTTCGCAGTCATTATTTGTTATAGTCTTGAGCGTGAAACTGCTGCATGCTTTGCAACACGTGGGTTGTTTGTGCATCATACTTAGGAGTGCATGTGTTTGATTTGGCTCCTGGGGCTTAAAGTCCCTAAGTGACTGGGCGTTGTAGTGAGGAGCTGAGAAAATTTCGACCAACTGGGGTTCTTTAATGTGCGCTGACATCGCAGTGTACACAGACGCCTGGCTTTTGCATACCGCCGTGGCAGGGCTAAGAGTGTATGTGTGAGAGTACATATTTTACGTGTGTATTTAGAACAAAACACCTCACGACCAGGTTGAAGATCACGGACCATAGGTTGCGGTAATAAAGTCTGAACGTCTTAGGAAACTGAATCGGCACTCGATCGTTCATCAAGTACACGGATGCGATTTATTTTTGCTGTAGCAGATATTCATGTGTTGAACCGGACCAATAATTTCAAGGTTGGCTCAACGTAAACATAACTACAAATACTGTTGATCGAGTATGCTCACCTCAAACACGATGGCCCTTTTTTCTTTTTTAAATTCAACATTGCTTCAACGTTCTGTCACAAACGGCTGTTTGTGTTTCCAGCACAAATTTCTGTGTTCAGTGTTCACCGTGTTCTGTGTTCACCGTTGAATGTTCAAGTGTGAACAAGTAATATGTAGTCTCGCGTCTCATATATTTTTAATTCTAATGAAGTACTAATAGAAGCTAGCCACGTCGTAGTCTCATCGGCATGAAGGTTTCCCTCAGGCACCAATGCAGGTGTGTTAGTGATGACGCCTGGCGATGAGACCGCAGGACACGCGCCTGGTCGACGCGGCGCCGTTCATTGCCGTCACACTACCGTGTTGTGTTGTGGCTAGTATTCGCTGATATACTGCCAGCGTCATAACTATCGCACTAGTGATCTGTTTCGATCGTGAGCAAGTGCAGTTAGCTACTCTTTGTGGCAATATTAAAATATATTTTAAGTGCTTGTTGTGTCCAATACTTGGTCGTGGGTAACCTGACACCATTCACGGCCTTATGTACTACGGTAACCTTACAAAATTCTGCCTCTCTAAACCCTTTTTAGCCCTACCGAGTGAGGCCGCTTTCTCGCCTGGATCAAGAGATGAAAAAGGACACCCCAGACCAAAAAGTAAGCGGTCAAATAGACAGGCCGCAGTGCACTCTGGGAACTGGAGCTTTGACTGACCACTCCAATGAGCCCCAGGGGAAAGGCACTGCAGTCAACGAAGACTACACCTCTACCAGTCAACCTTGCAGCCCTTCTGGGAGGGAAGGACCGACGCCTCCGGGACAAGAAGTCGCCGAGGCGTTGCAGTCATCGCAGTTGCCACGCCAGGAGTCCCAGCTAGACAAGGTGGGGCTAACCGGAGCAATATTGAACTTAAATATCAACTGCCCCAAAATAATAACATAAGCAACTCATAAGGTCTGTACGTTCAAATATACCAACATAACATCAATGCATAGTGATTTCGTTGTATCCGAAACTCCTAGTTTATGGGCATCGCCTATTACAGCCAGAAATTAAGCTTATACCAAAAATTAATATTGCTCTAAAGCTGCTGTTTATTTTTTTTCTATAACTCTTTCATGGCGGCTTATTTCAACAGACCAGCCGCGGTGCTTTTCAGTCTTCACGGAGTGGTTCATGGTCTCCTTGTCGCGACCCTAGCTGTCAACAACTTGCTTTAGGGGCGGAATATCTCTAATCGTGGTTGAACAGGTATGAGGCAATAACCTCACATTTTCTCACCCAGTCTCACTCAATTCACGTAAGAAATCACAAGTCGCATATAATTCCGTACGATCTCATATTTTCTTGTATATTAACATAAATTATGGGAGATATTTTATGATAATGATGTGCATCATATGAGAGTCTGTGTGATTTGATAAGACTGTGTGAGGTTATTGCCCCTAGAACTTTTCGTATTCCAGTAGAGCAGTCCACGCAAATGTTGTTACGTCGACCGTATTAATGATATTTAAAACGGTATGGGTACCCTTATATATACTTTGAATGCCATGTCTGCATCAGAGCATGTCTCTGCGATTTGTTGTTTGCAGAAACGCATGCATCTGAAGAAACATACGCCGTGTTGCCACTAACACGATTACGCGCATTTTCAACCGGTCGTCCGTCTCCCCCTGCAAACATTCGGTGACGAAAGTTACACAGCGCACGTCTCCTCTGTGTAAATTTATGCATGCGCATATGTAAAGTAGCATCACGTAAGGTGAATGCCAAGCAGGTGACCGATATACCATGCACGTGGCCTTCGTGGCCACAGCACGGCATTACAACTTCTTAAATTACTGCTTTTAGTGGTATCTACAACCGTATCTAACCATATCCAAATCATACAACCAAGGAATAAAGAACATCAATTTTTAGGTATCATCATCATCAGCCTGACTATACCCACTGCAAGGCGAAGGCCTCTCCCATATTTCTCCACTTAACCCGGTTCTGTGCTAGCTGCATCCACTTGACCTCTGCGAACTTCTTAAACTCATCCGCCCACCTAACTTTCTGCCGCCCCCTGCTACGCTTTCCTTCCCTTGGAATCCAGTTTGTTACCCTAAGCGACCATCGGTTATCCTCTCTTCGCACTACATGTCCTGCCCATGTCCATTTCTTCTTAATTTCCACTAGAATGTCGGCAACTTTTGTCGGTATCAGATTTGACAAAAAACTCACATTTCTTCCCCACATAATTAAACTTGAAAAAGAAAGCTGCCCTAGCCCTTAACGTGTTAAAAGCGCTTTCACGGAAACGGTAGGGGTCCGACCGATTATGCCTTTTACAAATCTATCGCTCTGTGGTGCGCTCGAAGTTAGACTATGGAAGCGTAGTGTACGGCTCAACCAGACCACCCTATTTGAAATGACTAGATCGCGTACATAATCTTGGTTTACGGTTATCATCTGGTGCGTACCGAACATCTCAAATAGCCAGGCTTTGTGTAGAAACAAATGCACTCGGCCTAGAAGATAGAACCGCACTAGCATGTACATTCACCCTTAAAATCCTTTCTCCGCCAAAATATGCCATGAAATGTCCATCTAGAACAATCAACAAGCCTCTTGTGATTAAGCCGTTGCTCATGTGGTTTGAACAAAAATTCAAGGACTTAAATATATTAAATGAAATGCCAAGCATTGCCCCAAAGCATAATCCGCTCTCACAATGGTACACCTTCCACACAGATTAGACCTCACTCACGCAATTGGGAAAACAAATACACCCTATGAGCACGTATTACAAGAATAACTAGCACTGAAAGAAAAATATAAAAATTACAATGCATTTTACACAGATGGTTCAAAAACCGAATACTATGTTGGTAGTGCAATAGTACAGGACAAAACAGAGAAAGCAATACGATTGCCTCAGTGTGCATCAATTTTCATTGCTAAATTTGCTATGCTGTCTATGTTGCTGTGGAGAAAGTAATGGATGACAACATCGAAAATAGCTTTATTTACACAGATTCATTAAGTGTCATCACCATAAACTCCGTAATTGCTGTTGAACCATTCAATAGGAAGCATTATACACAACATAGCAAAGATAACAGGAAAACATACTATATGATTATGCTCGGTCCCCAGTCACGCTGGGATGATGGGTAATGAAAGAGTAGGTGAATGCGTTGCGCGGGCAAAATATTTGCAAATAAAACAAATCAAGATGCCTCACAGAGACTTAGTGCACAGCAAACGGAGAGCTAAGTGGCAGGCCGCTTGGGAAAATGAACTAAACAACAAGCTTCATAAGGTAAAACCCATATTAGGGTAATGGCAATCATTCCAACCTCAGAAACGTTTCATCGAAGTAATTTTATGTCATTTACGCATAGGACACACGTACATCGCGCATAATTTTCTACTAATAAAAAAACAAAACCAGTGTGCGAAATGTGTGGTGATGAGCTCACAGTTGATCACATTTTGATGCCATGCTCACAACTCGAGGAACTCCGAAAAAAAATATATATATATATATATATATATATATATATATATATATATATATATATATATATATATATATATATATATTTCACAATGAACACATTCCATTTCACCCTGCATTACATTTAGGCGAGAAAGCGCTCGTCAAGTTTTCTCTTGTTTTCACGTTTCTAAAGAAAGCGAATATTTAAAATCAGATGTAGGCATCGTTTATCATATAAGACCATATAACCTTGTGTTTGGTGGCACACGATAGCCGCAGCTGCTTATGCGCCAAAAGAAATTACATATAAATAGCTAACTTCCCGCTGCTGTTTCGGTTTCAGGAAGCAAGCGATATAGCTCACGTGAAACACGAAAACAAAAACAGCAATCTACTCACTGATATGCATCCCATTTTTGTTCGAGCTCATGAAGAAGGCTCGCTTAAGCATTGTAAAACTGTTGACACTTTCCTCTCAGAAACCTAAAATACAGAAGTTATGACTCCCCACACACTTCGCTAAGAATAACTTCCCTGGATCCAATTCATCGGTTGCTATGCATTTCACTGTTTCTTACAGAAGGGTGACGTGAGAGTCGCGGACATAATGGCTCAAGAAACGGGGAACACAGCAGGAGAGTCCGCTTTTGATATCCGCGAGCCAATGAGCCACCGGTTCTCGTTAGACCAGATCATATCGATGGGGAAGCTGATCCCGACCGTGCCACCACCCGGTTCTCCTCTACATAGCAGTTGCTCTGCTACCCACGCCACTGTGAGTACTTCTAAACTTGTTTGACGTTTCAAATTTGTGTTTGTGGCAGTGGTAAACGTCACTTAGGTGTCTTGTCTTTCTATCTTTTTTCTTACGTCTCCTTCAAATTTGTATCTGCGGTAGTGGTAATCCTTTTGTTTCATTAACGGGGCAACAACAATAGCAGCAACAGCATGGCAGCGGCGTTTATTCGCTGTTACGGCTCTCTGGAGCGGCATTGCTGGAACCAGAGCGCGGCGGCTTCCAAAACAAAAGCCTAGCCAAACGCGCATATCTACAACCCTCTTTTCGCACTCTACGCCATGCCTACAATTCCTTTATGTCATACGCGGTCAAACATGCAATATGTGATGATGTTTGGCTTCGCACATCTTCCTCCCTCCAGTTCACGGTCTGATCCCCATTTCTCTGTGGACACCTGAAGCGCACCATAAGGTAGGTGGAAGGAAAAGCGGAGAGAAAGAGGTGACATTGTGAAGAACTACAGAGAGATATCAACCACCTGAGGATCTTTCACTTGCCCTGACATAGCTACGCAGCATACAAAGGCTTCCTCGTTTTGCCTCCATCCGACCTCGGGGGGATTCTTGCCCTGATAGGGTAGGGAAGGGTAGGTCACCGCCGCTTGCGGCGGGGGCAAGCCTACCACTGATTTGTATCTGTTGTAGGTCGTCATTGCACCTGCCACCGCTTCGGTGGTAGTGGACGACGGCTGTTGTTGCGGCGCGCGTCCTTCTCTCTCTTTCCTTCTCTATTTTCTCTTCTGTCTGCACGAGGCAGCGGAGGAGGCTCAGCTACAGAGCCAGTAGCAGGCTCGTGCATTTTCTTTTCCTTCTTCTTACAGCCACAACAACAACAACAACTATACATGAATACGCGGCTTAGGAGAGGAGTGCAACAGCCCCGAGTTCTAACACAACCGCGGCGGCCGCGTTTCGCTGGAGGAGGGTCGCAGAGGTGTTCGTGTGCTGTGCGATATCAGTGCGCATTAAGGGCTCCCAGGTGGTAAAAATTATCCCCCAGCCTTCCACTATGCCATCTATTTCTTCTTTCACTCCCATCTTTTCTTCCCATTAAGACGTGGTTTAGATGTCTAAGGAAAATACTGCATCTTTACTTTCTACAAACAAATTACTTTTTTTTTTTTTTCACACCGGCACATAATAAAAAAGGCTCAACTGTTTTAATCGCTTTAAGTGATTGCCGTGACGTTTGTGTTCGACTATTAAGGAAATACTGACATCAATGTGAGCTGTATACTTTGAACATGTTGTGCTTCCCATAAATAAAACCGAACCCCGTTCAGAATTGTGATGGATCATTTAATACCACTTTACTGTGTCGTATGTGACTTCAGATCTTGGCCCCAAATGCACTGTCATTCTGAGAATACGCAGTTCAACACAGTGAAAGAAGAGCTTCTAAAATTGATGTCATAATAAAGAATTTGGAAACATAGCATCCCGGCAATAAACAAAAGCGCAGCGCCTATCGTCGCTTGAGCAGGACACTACTATACGCCTTCTTATGCCACCTTAAAAAAAGGCGGCAAGTGCAGCGTCAAGTGCGTTTTTTCGTATGCAAGAGCGTACCAGCACAAAGAAAAAAATACGCAATAGGATAGAATTTTCCTGCATTCGTAAATCTTCGCAAAAAGGCCCAGTGGGCCTCATGCAGGAAGCGTCTCTGGTTGACGATAGATCCCCGGTGAACTATCCGGTCTCCCTAAGCTACTAAAGCACTAAGGACGCCTAATTTTAGCTACATTTGTACCTCTTTAATGATGCATTAGTCGTTGGAACATTATTTTATAACTCAAGTTCTTCTGGTTGCTGTTTCCGTTTCAGGGAGCGAGTTATTGCGATCTCTGTTGTTTACGAATGCTTTAATTCTCGCGAAACACCAAAACAAAGAGCAATCTACTCACTGATATGCATGCCATTTTTTTTTTTTTTTGTCGAGCCCTTGAAGAAGGCTCGTCTAAGCGTTGTATTAATTAAAACTGTTAACACCTTCCTCTCAGAAACCTAAAATAGAACCCCACCGGGGTGGCGCAGTGGGTAGGGCGCTCGGCAGCCGCTTTTCATTGGAGGTGAAAAGCCAGGCGCCCGTGTGCTGTGCGATGTCACGTTGTTGAAATTTCCGGAGCCTTCCACTATGGCGTCTTTCTTAGCTTGAGTCGCTTTGGGATGTTACACCCCGCAAACCAAACCAAACTTAATATAGAGAAGATATGATTCCCCACAGATATTATTCCGCCTGTATAACCCTGGGCCCAATTCATCGGTTGCTATGCATATCACTGTTTCTTACAGAAAGGTAACGTAACAGTCGCGGACAGTATGGCTCAAGAAACGGAGAACACAGCCGGAGAGACAGTTTTTGATATCCGTGAGCCAATGAGCCACCGGTTCTCGTTAGACCAGATCATATCGATGGGGAAGCTGATCCCGACCGTGCCACCACCCGGTTCTCCTCTACATAGCAGTTCCTGTGCTACTGAAGCCGCTGTGAGTACTTGTAAACTTGTTTGACGTCACTCCGGCCTCGTGTCTTTCTATTTTTGTTTTCTTACGTCTCCTCCAAATTTGTGTCCGCGGTAGTGGTAATCGAGCATTTGAAGCCATTTGACTAGCCCGTACATTCTGCTTTTGTTTCATTAAAGGGCCACAGCAGTAACTGTACGCTGTTGCGGCTCTCCGCAGCAGTCCCCAGAGCGTGGCAGCTTCCAAAGCGCGTCTTACCGAACGCTCATGTTTACAGCACTCATTTCACATTTTATGCCCTGTACTGAGTTTTTTTCGTGCCATACGCGGTCATATATGTACTGTGATGGTGTTAGGCTTAACGCACATCTTCCTCCCTCCTGTTTACGGAGTAATCTCTATTTCATTCGCCGGAAGACGCATATTTCTTCTCATGCTGTCGTAGGTCGCTCATCCTCCCTGCACATCTGGGGACACAAATACTTAATGGCTGCTTCATCAGACAACATAGGCATCCTTTTCGCTGCCCTGGCTATATTGAAAGCAGGTGGAAATCTTTAAAAACAGAATCCATTTAATATTGTTTCGCGAAAAAATGGGATCATGATGAATAACTTTATTAAAATCCGTCAAGGAAAAGATTCCTCCCCTTTCAGCAGGCTGGAATCTCTTGGGATTCAGTGGTGTCCAGAGCCAGATGGATGATATTTGTTTGGACTTCTTTATGGCTGATCATTAAAGCCTCCCAGGACTCCAAATTCCTGTCTGGTTCGTTGTAGCTGGGGCATGTCCACACCATGTGTATCATACCTGGAAAAGTTAGTGTTTGCACAGCGGGCCCTGCATCACCGGATGCCATCTTCTTAGTGCGAGTGGGTTGGGAAAAACACCCGCTTGCAACTTTCTCCATATAACCTCTTCTTTTCTGCTTAGAATTTTGTGCGCTCGTGGCAGTGTCTTTCTTCCTAATCTGTAATGACTTTAGAATATCATGGTATGTTTTCAAATCTTCGCTCTAAAGGGGCTTTCTGCTCGACGAGACCGCACTGGTATCCCGGCGCGTATGTCCTCGGGCCAGTGCGTGCGCTGTCTCGTTTCCTCGCAGGCCCTCGTGGGCCGGAGTCCCGGTGAGGTTAATCAGCTCTGCCAGTGGCGGTCCGGCAGCCAGAATTTTAAACGCTTCGGCCGATATCCTGCCTGCGTTGTAGTTTCGGACAGCCGATTGGGAGTCTGTTACAATCACCCTTACATTCTTTTGTATTAGGGCCAGCGCAATGGCCACCTCCTCAGCCACTGTTGCGTCCCTCTGCCGAATGGTGCAGCACAAGACCCGGTCCCCATCCTCCCTGGTCGTTAGGGCTACGAAACCCGTTCTGCGTTCGTATTCCGCCGCGTCCGTGTAAACCACCTCCTGTCTTTTTCCTAGTTGTTTTCTGTAGAGCTTTCACTCTCTCTTTTCTTCTAGACTCATGGTGTACTGGCTGCATGTTCCTTGGAAGTGGTGGGATTCTAATTTTGTTCCTTATGTTTGTTGGGATATCCTCAGACTGTGTTAGCCTTGCTCGAGGTTCGAAGCCTAGCTTTTCTAATATTTTTAGTCCCGATCGGCTGCGTAGGAGTCGTTGCTGCTGTGCTACTTCAGTAGCCTCAATCAGGTCGTCTAACATGTTTGAAATCGCCATGTTGAGAATTTTCTGGTTGGATTATGCGAAGGAAGGGCCGGGGCGGTTTTGACACATTTTCTAATTAGGATTTCAATCTTGTTTTTTTTTTCTGCTTTTGCCAGCCGTAAATGTGGTCCTACTTATGGAATCCTACTGATTACAAATGAATGAATTAGTCTGAGTAGGTTCGCCTCTTTCATTGCCGCGTGTTTGTTTGCTATTCTCTTGATTAGCTGACACGTCTGGCCTACAGTCGATTCGAGTTTTGTATCGTTTCGATGTTCTTATCGTTAGACTGGATCCGAAGGCCCAGCACTATAATCGTTTCTACCCAAAGTATTTTGGCCCCATTTACCGTTAGCGTTATCCCGTGTTCCTGGGGCTTTCTTTGTCAATTTTTTTCGGCCGAGGAAGAACGCTTCCGATTCGCAGAAATGTTCTCGGCAGAACATTTTAGTCCTATTTGGTTTAGGTACGACTCAATTTCCTCAATCGCTGTTTGGAGCTTGATTTCGATGTGCGCATCACTGCCTCTGGTAACCCAGAGGGTAAAATCGTTCGCGTATATTGTGTGGTTGAGTCTTTCTATACCTGCCAATTTTTTAGGTAGGTCAATCATTGCAATGTTGAAGAGTGTTGGTGATAAGACTGAGCCTTGGTAGTACCTTTGTTGCCCAGTCTTATTCCTTTCTCTTCCTTCCCTCCTAGGTAGATATTAACTCTTCTATTTGAAAGTATTTGACGTAACTATATGTCTTCCTACTTACATTTAGAGTTTCTAGGCGTTCTAGTATGACTGAGTGGTCAGTGTTGTCGAAAGCTTTGGCCACGTCTAGACCCACTATTACTCTTATGTCTAACGTTTGATTGTCTAGAACTTGCTCATTAAGTTGAAGCATGACGTCACATGCGGAAAGATGTACCCTGAATCAAATCATCGTGTCTGGGAATCTGTTAAGTCTCGTTTTAATTACGTGCTCCATTAATTTGCCTGCACATGAGGTAAGCGTAATAGGTCTCAGGTTTTCTAGGCAGCTTTTTGCCTGGTTTCGGAAGAACTAGGAAGCCTCTTTCCACGCCGGTGGGATTTGGCCCTTGTCCCAACATTCCTGCATATACGTTGTTAGCTTAGCTATTGATGCATCACCCAAATTCCTTAGCATGCGATTACTGATTCTGTCTGGACCTGCCTCCGTTTTTGTTCTAAGCATGTTTAATTCCGTCCTAACCTACCCGATCGGGATAGGCTAATCCAGAATGGGATTCTCTGCGCCCTTGTACTCAGGGAGGGGTGTGGGGGCCGTCCTTCTCAAGTGCCTGTCCCTCACTTCAGAGATCAGTTGGTCACTAGTGCCTTCGTATTTACATACGAGTTTCTGTAGTTGTTGGCGTGCCTCATGTTTTGTCTTATCCGGGTCTAAAAGATGCCTAAGCATTTTCCACTTATTAGCTTTGCTGATTCCGCGGTCCATCTGCTCGAAGATGTTGCCCCAGTTTTGTCTAGTTAAGTGCAGCGCATGCTCCTCAATATCTCTGTTCTGTTTGGCCAGGAGCTTGCGTACATTCCTGTTCCTCTTGTTCTGGGCAAGCTTTGCTTCTAGCTCCCTTTTCTTGCGTCACAGACCTATCAAGCGCTTGTCGACCACTTCTTGTACTTCGTCTGCTTACACCTCTTCTGTGGCTTTTTAAACTGCTTGGGTCATCATGATTGAGTGGGGTGTGAACGATAGAAAATGATGTACTTAGGGCACATAGGCGGTGTACGCCACACCAATCATTCCTGGATCACCTTAGGAGTACGGGCAAATACAAGACGATTAACTTAAATACATAGTTAATAAGAAAGAATTTTCATCAGCATCTACTCGGGCGAAACCATATAGATAAAAAGAAAAGCTATATGGTTTCCGCTGAAACTTTGTAGTTGAATAATCTTCCTGATTTACACTGGACCAGTACGAATTTTTCTTGAACTACGAGGTCTCAGCGGAAGTTGTACCTTTGTAGCTTTATGGCTCCGCTTTAATTGATGCTAATGAATAATTTGTCACACCTTAGGGATCCCACTAAAGCATTGCGCCAATTGTATCCCTGGGTATGAGCAAGTACATCTTTATTAAGGGAATATAATTATTCCGTGTAATTACAGTAAAAGACGTGTAATGTACATCTTTGCAGGAACACAGGCCAAGCTATTTCTGACAAGCAACGAATAAAAACAATTGCCGAAGGAAGCTGTGGAGATACTTTTAATTCCTCCGGCATCACGCGTGTGTTTGTCTACTTGTTCCAGAGGGGCGTCCTCGTCGCCATGAGGGATGCACTGGAAGACATGCGCCAAGATAGCTATCCAGAGCCTCGCCCCGATCCCCGCGAGCCACTGAGCCGGCGTTCCACCATAGACCGATGCATTTCTCAAGGCATTGTGATTCCCACATCGCCGTCCCCGATGTCACTCGACAGCTACACTGGCAGCGCTGCAAGTCCCCGAGCAACACTGGTCGACGATCCGGTAAAGCTTCTCGCGAATAAACCATACTGTATGTATGGGCGTATAGTGTACCCTAAATAATAAACTGATGGAACAATCGTTCACTAGCATCCACACAAAAGCAGCCGTAGTGTTACAGTAAAAAGACGTGTAATTTTTCAGACAGTTCATAGCCGGAGAAACATTTGCCCTGTTCCGGTGATCAAACCTGAGCATCCACCTTCGCGGTACGGTTGTTTTTCGCAGTAAGTTAAGAGAATTTTAAACTTCACTATTAGCAAGTGGTATAGCTAATTAGTCACTCGAGGTGTGATTGATTTTATGTTCGACGTTCTAAAGGATATCTTAGGGGGTTCAAAGTTTTCCCTTTAATTATTATTTACCGTGTCATTTTCCGGTTAATAAGCCAGCCGTACGAGTCCTAAGTGGCAGCCATTGCTGTTGTGCTGTAACCTGTGACTGAGTACATCATAGTCGCATTGCGAATAAATGAATGTATTGATCTCGACCCCATTCTCATCAGATTGAACCAAGGCGCATGCCTCTGGGCTCTGTAGACCACAACTGTAGCAAAGGCTTTCTCGACCCCTGGAAGATGGTCACCATCAGTCTGATCGCGATCGTCTTGGCGCTGGCCGTGGAGTCTAATTCGTTTCCTGACGTCCTTGACGTCACCTTAATTGATTTATTTAATTAACTATTTTAGTATTTGATATATTCAAATATGGCGTACTTTAACATTTGTTGCCTCTAATTATTTACCTAATAACTTATTGACCTAATCATTTTTTCGGACACATCATTACATCACCCTCTATCGATTGACACCCTCATTAACCTCTATCACTTCTCAATTACTCGCAACTGCTGCGGACAACTTTTATATCATTTGCCTGTAATTATTTACTTAATTTATTGCCTTAATTATTTTTATGGCAGCAGCATTACGTCATCCTATATCGAATGACACCACTGATTAACCTCTAACACTTCTCAATTACCCACAACTGCTGCGGACACGAGTTTGCTGACGCGGACTGCGGGTAGAAATTTGTGAACATAGCGAAATAATGCTTTTGCATTAAAACAGCAATCTACTCACTGAAATACATGCCATTTTTCTGTTCGAGGTCTTGAAGAAGGCTCGCATAAGCGTTGTACTTAAAACTGTTACCACTTTCCTCTCAGAAACCTAAACCGGGAAGTTGACTTCCCGCACACTTAGTTAAGAATAACTTCCCTGGATCCAATTCATGGGTTGCTATACATATGACGGTTTCTTACAGAAAGGTAGCGTGGGAGTTACGCACAGTGTGCCTCGAGAAACGGAGAACACAGCCAGAGAGCCGGCTGATGATATCCGCGAGCCAATGAGCCACCGGTTTTCGTTAGACCGGATCATATCGACGGGGAAGCTGATCCCGACCGTGCCACCACCCGGTTCTCCTATACGGAGCAGTTCCTCTGCTACTGACGCCGCTGTGAGTATACTTTTAAACTGGTTTGAGGTCACTCCGGCCTCTTGTCTTTCGATCTTTCTTCTTACGTATTCTTCAAATTTGCTTCTGTGGCAGTGGTAATCGAGCGTTTGAAGCCATTTGACCAACCCGTGCAATCTGCTTTTGTTTCATTAACGGGACACAGCAGTAACTGCATGACAGCGACGTTTTTTCACAGTTACGGCTCTCCGCTGCGGTAGTGATGGAACAAGAGCATGGCAGCTTCCAAAGCGCGTTTACCGAATGCGCATGTTTACAGCACTCATTTCGCATTCTATGCCCGGCACAGAGTTTCCTTCGTGCCATACGCGGTCATGTATGCACTGTCTTAGTGTTATGCTTAGCGCACATCTTCCTCCCTCCGGTTTACGGAATAACCCCCCTTCATTCGCTGGAAGACGCAATTTTTTTAATCGATATTTATTGCCTCAGGGCATCAGTTAGGGTATGAGATGAAGGATGAATAAATGCATAAACTAATGGAAAAAGGTTGGCTGATTCTATGAAGTCCAGGAGTGAGCGATGATGAGGTCACTGCGTCCAAGCGACATATGAGGCAGGATTGGTTGCTGAAAGGCCAGCTATCCTCAGGTGCCGGATCCGTGTTGGTTTGAGTGCTTGGTAGTTTCACAGCAAGTGGTGAATGTCGGCCTCAACATCTTCGTTTTTACAGATCGGGCACCCTGGGAAGGGATATAAGTGTTGGAAGTATGACCATGTCCTAGTTACAGCTGGTATGAGGGTAACACCAACCCGGATCCTCCTAAGCGCAACCTCATTTGCACGGGAATACGCAAATTTTTTCTTATGTTGTCGCACGAATGCTTAATGTGCACTTCATCAGACAACATAGGCATCCTGTTTCCTGCCCTAGCTATGTTGAAAGCTGATGGAAACCTTAAAAAACAATCAATTTTTTTTAATATTTTTTGGAAAAATATTGGGATGGAGTTTTTTGGCTCATCGTGGTTGTGGACTACGATGGTCCACAACCGCATATGTGGACCATCATATGGTGTGGACGATAGAAAATGATGCACTCAGAGCACTTAGGCAGTGTACGCCACTCCAATAATTCCTAATTTCAAGCAAATACAGGACGATTAACTTACATAAATAGTTAACAAGAATGAAATTTTCATCAGCACCTACCCGGGCACCGCCATATAGATGCAAACTTGCAAAGCTATACGGTTTCAGCTGAAACTTCATAGTTGAATATTATTCCTGGTTTACACCGGACCAGGACGAATTTTTCTTCAACTACAAGATTTCTGTGGAAGTTCATAGCTTTTCTCTGTAGCTGGATGGCTCCGCTTTAATTAATAATGAATAATTACACCTTGTGTATTCCACTAAAGCATTGCGCCAATTGTATTCCTTGTTATGCGCACGTGCACCTTTGCAGAAACATAGTCCAAGCTGGCAAACAACAAACGAAGAAAAATTGTCGAAGGAAGCTGTGGAGATAATTTTAATCTCTCCGGCATCACGCGTGCGTTTTTTCACTTGTTCCAGAGGGACGTCCTCGTCGCCATGAGGGACGCACTGGAAGACATGGGCCAAGACAGCTATCCAGAGCCTCGCCCCGATCCCCGTGAGCCACTGAGCCGGCGTTCCACCATAGACCGATGCATTTCTCAAGGCATTGTGATTCCCACATCGCCGTCCCCGATGTCACTCCACAGCTACGCTGGCAGCGATGCAAGTCCCCGAGCACCAGTGGTCGACGATACGGTAAAGCTTCTCGCGAATAAACCATACTGTATGTATGTGTGTATAGTACACACAAAATAATAAACTGACAGAAGAATCGCTCACTAGCATCCACATAAAAGCAGCCGTAATGCTACAGTAAAAAGAGGTGCAGTTTCTCAGACAGCTAGCCGGAGAAACATTTTGCCTGTTCCGCTGATCAAACTTGAGCATCCACCTTCGCGGTACGGCTGTTTTTCAAAGTCAGCTAACAAATACTTAACCAGGATTATTAGCAAGTGGTGTAGCTAATTAGCCGCACGAAGTGTGATTGATTCTAGATTCGACGTTCTCCCCTTAAGTCTTCCCCTTAATCATTGTTACCTTGTCATTTTCCGGTTTAAAGTCGTAAGTGAGGGACAATTCCCGTTATACTGTAACCTCTGACTGCGTACATCACAGTCGCGTTGCGAATAAACGAATAGATTGATATCGCCCCCTTTCCAATCAGATTGAACCACCATACAAGCCTATGGGCTCTGCGGACCACCATCGCCTCAAGGGCTGGCTCGCCCCCTGGATGATGGTCACCATCGGTCTGGTCTCGCTCGTGTTGGTGCTGGTCGTGGTGTCTGTCCTAGTCGTGCACCACACGTACCCTCACATCGACTTTCCCACCTCTAATGTCTGCGAGAGTGAGGATTGTGTGCTGCATGCAAGGTCTATCCTGGCAACATTAAACCAGAGCGCCGACCCATGCACCGATTTCCACGCCCACGTCTGTGGACGTCGCGAGGTCAAGCTTCATGCAGGGGACTACACCCTGGCACACGCCTACAACGCACAGGTTTTGAAGTCACTCTGGGACCGGCAGGTGAGCGTACCTAGCGATCGTAGTCGTCGATTGATTGGTGTCTTGACGCACGTTACTTCCCGCCATGCCCAGTGAATCGATTTTGTTTGTTGCTTGCAAGTCAATAGCACTTCCGTTCACCATTGACTTTGAGCCGAGTTTTTAAATGGGTCTTTGATTTGTTTTTCTTAATAAACATTCGTGTCCAATTCAGGCTCTTGTATCGGGTGGTGGAACGAGAGAGTTATTCCAGTGAATTTTGGAGTACATTTAAAATGTTAACCACTCAACGGCGTTTCCATGAGCGCAGCCTGCGGCTAAGAAAAGCTATACCATTTTCTCTGAAAATTCGTGATTTGTAAAACATTCTCCCAAGTTTAGCAATCGCTTTTGTTTCCAGCCTATCTCTGCTTTGTAGCAAATAACTGGTAGACGTTAATGAACAATTACTTCCTAATGGTGAGAGAGGTTTTTCATATTGCTTTTTCATTATAACCACTCAACCGAACCACCAACTTCTTTAAGAAACCGCACAAAATTGTTTAGCTTAAGGTGGCGCTAATTCGATGATTTATCGTAGTGTTCAAAACCTCGTGTATGAAATTAATACAAGCATTCATTAGATTCACCAGGTCAAACAATAGACATTTTTATCTGCATGACATAGCGGGTTCTCCGAGTTGTATACGAATCTTCAGTTTATATTTGGTTTACTTTTCAATTGGATAGAACCGATGCTAGGTGCCATGACATTATAACTTTACAAGGCTTCCTGTCTTATCCATTTTTTTTTTTTTGCCAGTGGTATGCAGCCCATGAACTGATTAAGTCGAAAAGATGACAATAAGAAAAATATTGATAAAGGCACAAAAATAATTATGATCAGCACTAATGCGTCTTATCAGAAACCAGCATATATATGATAAGCGAGGCTCCGCCAATGTATACTGCGTCACTTTCAGTTAAGCCTGCTTCGGTTTGTTGTTCCAAGCGCACTAGCTGTGTGGGAGTTACACATGCAGCACAAACATTGGTCCAATATTGGCAATATGCTGGTAGTACAGTGGTCCTATGTTGGACCTGGCATTGCCAACACCACTCCAACCTTCAGTTTATTTCGTTATCTGGGAGCAAAGAATCACGAGCACTATGAGGGGAGGGGGAGTTTATAATCGCAATGCACACGGCAGGTGTTGCATGCGCCGCTATATTTTATTTAACGGTTATTTTCTTCACTAACCCAAACGAATTGACTATCAAGACATGCGTGTACAACACGTAACTGCGATATACGGATTCAATTGCAAAGGGAACGAAAGGCAACTGCAGCACACACGGATCCCATCGCAAAGGGCACAAAATGCATAAGACAGCCCAAAAGAAAACTCCAGGATTTTTTATGAATGACGTCATTTTTTCGGAAACTTACAATCGGCCTTCTAAACTTTCATGCCAAATTTGAAAGCAGGGGAGCATTTGGACTGAGCATAGGTTTTAAAATTTCGCGTTGCGGGACCCCAATCAAGCCTATTACTACTGGAAAGTTGATGACGTTACAAAAATTATTTGATCGTTGAGATTCCCTCAGAATAAGTTGAATTAAAAAAAAACTAGAATTATTTTGTCTTATGAGAGAAATAATTGCAGTTCGACAATCAGCAGTTAACCATTCAATGCGCGCACGGGAGGGCTATCGTGTGCCATCATTTCGACCATGTCATCATTTCGAGACATCCGTGGCTATAATCTTACGTTGAAACTACATTTCGGTTTGCTTTTTGCTGATTTAAAAATGTTAATTTTTATATTTAGAACTCATTATCGCAGTAAAAGGCACATGTACAAGAAACATACCAGGTAAAAATTGTAAGGCTATCATCAATGTGGTCGTTTGATCGATCCATGCAGAATCGAACGTTTCACGCGGCTTATGAACGATTTCAAAACTCAATTTCGCACTTTGTGCAAAGTTCGTATTACTGGAACAAGAGGACTGGCTAGTGAAGTAATATTAAATGGGTCCTGAAACCCAGTTCCCAAAACTTCGCTATTGAAGAAACCGTATTGTGTATTCCTGAAAAAATCCTAGTAGCAGCAGTTATTACTACACGTCTCTCTGATGGTTACTAACCCGGTAATGAATGTTTACGACATAATATACAAGCTAGTAGTAAGCGGGCTCATTATTAGGCAACATACTTTAAGCAGTAGCGATTGCTAGCTGAAATAAAAATATCGAGTACCTGCTTGACCTGGACCATAGTACTGAATATCCAGCGTTAAAAGTAATTTTATATTCTTGTTGCGTGATGTCAGATATATTGTACGATATTGCCGCGAGCCATTTAAAACTTGATTTGTTGTTTTTCAACAACCGTTAGCATTCAGCCTTATCACTTAGTGTATGGAGCGATTTTACACTCACTTCATGCTCGTTGTCATAAGATGTGGCGTTATCATTTTTCTTTGTTGCACCAAGATGTATCGTGAATTGTCCCAGCCACAAAAGTCTTTGTTGGGAAAATGGAAATAAGTTTTCACCAGGAGCGTTTTAATGAAGTGGTTGTATGTCGCCTTCGTATAGTCCCCCACACCTCTCACATACTTTCCTACTCACAAAACAAGACAAACTCCTATGGGATGATGACCTCACTGGAAACCATATCTTATACTCATGTAAAAGATTTGAAACACTAAGGAGAAAACATTTCACAAAATTCTACAATGAACACATTTTTTTTTCCCCCGGCATTAGTTTTAGGTGAAAATTTCTGTGCCAGCATATCCTGCATTGTTAGTTTTTAAAAGAAGCTGATATCATACCCACAGTATAGCCCAAAACAATTAGTCCAATATACATCAAACTGGTTTTTAACCTCAAGCTTGGCGCATGATAGCCTCAGCTGCTTATGCGCTATTAAAGACAACACAGTACAAATTAGGTCGTTACAACATTGCAACTAAGCGTTCTTCCAGTCATTTAAAAATGCTATCGGCGAAAAGTGACGCTGGCAGCGGCGTCAGCAGCGTAGTTGTTTTGCACACACACAATATGTTAGCAGTGTAATGTCCTCATGTCTATCTAAAACTTGTGTGGCCCCACGGGGCAGAGTATTTAAAGGTATACATAGAGACAAAAATATATTCCCCGGCATGCACAGTAAGCTTTTCGCACTTATTCGGGTTACTCCGACTTGATTTTTATTCTCTGCTATTTCGTTTTTGCCGCTAGGAGTTTCTCGTTGATTCTAGTGCCTCGTACACTCTAAGCGCTTCATTTCCAGTACGCATGCTTCATGTTATGTACATATATTATGGTGAGGCTGCCCAAAAGTAATAGAAATTAATATGCCAAAGTCAGCATCAAATGTTTAGAGTACAGGGCGTCTGCTTCTAAAATGTGGGGCGCTCGTTTAGCATCGATGAGAACTCTTGCCGTTGCAGAGAGTAGTGTGAAAATTCCTACTTTCGAGAGATTTGGAACACTAGGGAGGCATTTCACGCCACATGGTGCGACTCAAAATTAACCCGCCTGGGCTCTAATTTAGACAAAGGCTGTAGGTACGCTGTGGCCTCTGCACTCTCAGTGGTGGTGGGTAGTTATCACGTTTAATGTGTTGCTTTCTGTTGTTGTAGTATACCGAAATTAACTCGTCTTTCCTCCATTCCATACTCTAAGCATTATACAGCGTATGCCAGATATTTCCTTTTTTGTTGAGAACCACCACATTTGCTTAGAACAATATGGTTGTTTCTTAACCATAGTTTTAGAAATGTATGGTCAGTCACCGCTCTACTGTTAGTGCTTCTTAATATGTTTCGTTGATTAAGTTACTTAGGGGTACTTGCATTTTTACTACTAACACTTGCTACCCTGTCGTTTACTAAAACCTAGCCACATACTTATGTGACGAGCTGCGACTAAATTTGCCTTAATAGTTGTCAAGACCTGGCTTTTAATTGTCGAATGAACAGCGGTTTGTATAATTGATTGGTTTGTGGGGTTTAACGTCCCAAAGCGAATCAGGCTATGAGAGACGCCGTAGTGCAGGACTCCGGAAATTTCGATCACCTGGGGTTCTTTAACGTACACTGACATCGCACAGCACACGGGCGCCTTTCTTTTCGCCTCCATCGAAAAGCGGGCGCCAAGGCCGGGATTCGATCCCGCGTCCTTGGGAACAGTAGTCGAGCGCCGTAACCACTGCGCCACCCCGGCGGGGTGCGGTTTGTATGATAGTTGCTCCGTATTTCAAATGCAAAAGCTGATCCAACAACTGCGTTTGCTTTCTTCTACGCAGCCCGACCTGGCCTCTAATCACAGCTCCTCAGCGGCAGCCAAAGCCTTCGCTGCTTTCTCCAGATGCATCACGGATCGACGTGATGCCACGAACGTCAAAGACTTCGTGGGCTTCATGCGGGAGCGTGGAATTCCGTGGCCGTATCCCACCGAACCTTTCAGAAAAGGAGCCGACAGTTCCAAGGTGCTGGACATCCTCATAGACCTCGCCGTAAACTGGAGAGTTGCTCTATGGTTTGACGTGACCGTGGCCGTGCGCCACGATACTCCTGTCATCATCATCGGAGACATCGGGGAAATACCCACTCTGCGCATGCAACTGCTAGCAAGCGCCAATGACGCTACCTACAGGGCTCTTGTTCATAATTTGTCACTCTTTCTGAGTGACAGCGAATTCACTCTGAACGATGAGCAAGTGAGGGAACTGCGTCAGGATGAGATGGCCTTTAAAACGATCCTACTTCCTGATGACGTCCACGATGCAGAAAAAAGGTTCGACGTTCTTCTTCCGTTAAGTGATGCTACTATGATCTTCGGAAATGATGTGTCTCCGGACCAGTGGACAACCTTGCTGGACAAGTACTTAAACACCGTTATCAACATTTCAGCCTCAACGACAGTGCTTATTTTCAACGAGCAACAATTCACCCGTGTTGGCCACATTGTGGATTCGCTTACATACAGTAGACTTCTAAACGTCCTTGGCTGGACGTTCGCGTACGCGTACGCCTGGGTCGTGAACGCAGACTTCGGCGTGCTGTCGCCTCTAGCGGGTGACACTAGCATGCAAGTCCAGTGCTTCATCGCAGTCCAAGAGACTTTCGGAATTGTACAATTGGCGCCCACGTTTGAAAAGACGTTCGATGCCAACGAGAGGAACAAAGTTATCGCTGCGTTGAGCTGGACGTCTGCAGCTCTCGTGGAATTAGTGAATTCGTCACGGAGAATAACAGATTCAACGAAGACCGAAGCCCACAACAAAATCGCTTCGCTAATGTCGAAGCGGATATGGCCGCCCGAGCCATACTTGCACTCGGATTCTCTCGACGTGCTGTATGCCAACTTTTCTGCAGTCGCGAATACGTTCTTTGATACCTGGCTCCAATCACGGAAGGCGCTGAGGGCAGCGCTGGGGAGCCCATACTACGGTAGCCTCATGACGTCCAGGTGAGACATAACCGAATCTGTGCAAGTTATGGTGCTGTGAACATCGCCAGTTGTAAAATATAATGACAGTCTGACACTGCCTCATATTCCACAAGGTGCTCGCAGTTGTTATCACGATGGTTAAGTCGCGGACTCTAAGAAGTTAGGGGTAATTGTTGTCAATTTGTGGTGTTCCATAGTTTCATAGCAGGAAATAAATACACCACACTCGAATTATTTTGCATAGTTTTGCGAGTTCAGATTACTTCCCCTCTTTTACTAGTTATTCTAATAAAGGTGTTGGTATTACATTGTATGGCAGACGCGACAGTGAGCTCCTGCGCTCATTCGGCACCATGTGGTAGCCATAGTGAAAGTGCACTAGAGTTCACTATTTAGTGCACTGACCGCCGAGAGAAAAGACGACGTTATGTAGTTAGCCTGAGAAAGAAAGAATTGCGACCTAGCATCCCTCGCGGGTCAAAAGAAATAGACGATTGAAAACAAAAATGTAGAAGAAAAAATTCTCTGTAAGAGCTCTAGATCATGCTCAGAGGGATAAAAGATGGAAGAAATGATTAAAAATAAGAGCACTCCTCAAGGCAAATAACAACGTGGTACCTACCACATGACGCCACTGCGAAATTTTGAAGGGAACTTGGACAGACTATATACGTTTTTGCAAATAGTGCAAAGAATCCGCTGCCGTCCGCCCTTCAGTGCTCGAGCAATTTAGCTTGGGTTTACGAACAATGCTGCACTATGTCAAGAGACTCGGCTAGTTTCAAAGTCTTGCGTTGAGAAAGCATTGAGAAAGCGTTGAGAAAGCACCGTTGTAGATGGGCGTAAAGGGCTATAGTCGTGATTTGTTTATATCCGGCCTGTCTGAATTTGTGAAAAAAGTGTTTTGCCATGAAATTTCCGTTTGGTAATCCATAATGTAATTCTCGTTCAGTTAGATCCGCTCCTGGTACCGGCGGCTGCGTTTCGATGGAGGCGAAACGGAGTGGCGTCCGTGTGCTGTGCGATGTCAGTGCACGTTAAAGAACCCCAGGTGGTCGAAAATTCCGGAGTCCTCCACTACGGCGTCTCTCATAGCCTGAGTCACTTTGGGACGTTAAACCCAACAAACCCCTAACTGCATGATGTGTCATATATGATACAAAACAATATCTCGCAAAATTGTCGCAATCGCGTAGTCTTTCTCAGAATAAAGGTTGATATAGACACTTGCGTCATGAATGGAGCACACTAATTTTTTGGGCAGAAAAAGAAAGTTGATGGAAGCAATTAAAGCTGTGATACATGTCAAAAAATGGCTCTAACTTACAAACGTCAGCGCCACTTGTGTCGCGACGCTTACGAATATCTATCCTTGATATTTGTCTTCGAAGTACGCAGCGCCAGAATATGGTCAATGACAACAGTCTTTAATAAAAGCATTTCATAAAATACCGGCCGTGCTCACTTCTGGTAGCAGTTTTCGCTGCCAAGATGATTGTATCGCCAACTCAATAGGCGGCTTATTTGTAAAATAGTGCAACTAAATGATGCATTGTAACAAAGTTTCCTTAACCTTTGTGTACGTTCTAATAGTAAGTGAGAGCGTAATGCCGGTTCCGCCTGATGCCATCGGTCGCTCTGAGATGACACCTAAAGATTGCTCTTCTCTAAACCTCGATTGGAACTTATAATTTCTTGTTCTGTCAGAGAAAGAGCTCAAGTTGCAAGGTGATGACAGTTTGCATGCGTCACTACAGCATTAATGTTCAGCAAATGTTTGAAAACTGCCAGAGTTGTTTTCTGTGAGGCGCTTGCGAGCTTAAATTGGACACGCGTACATCCTCTTCCAGATACCGATGGTGGTCAGGCAGCGTACAGTACGTGTACACTCTGAACGAGCTCCAGGTCAGCCTCTCCGCCATCTTCCCGCCGGCGTATTTGCCAGGAGGATCAGCCGCCATGACTTACGCGGGGCTAGGCTTTCAGCTGGCCAGACAGCTGGTGCGTTCCGTGGATCTGCGCGGCCGAGAACTAGACAGGCTGGGTCGGCACGCAACCTGGTGGCTAACGAATAAGCACCACCAGCCTGCTTGCAGGTATGCTTCTTTCCAGGCAATATAAAAGAGCAAGAGAGCTAATAGACTCCTATGCCATAGAAATATAGCGAAAAAACAGTCATGCATCTTAGATGTATAACTTTTCAAAATACCGTGTGCAACTCGACTGCACCTTGTTTTATTTCATGCTCTGTGAATTTCATGTCGCGAGATACCCACGTTTCCGAAGAACAGCAGAAATCAGTGAGAGGTACGACAAAAAATATTTCACACTAACACGAGAGACAGCCTAGCAAATAATGCCGACAAAATAGCTTCAAATTTGAGGTGCCTAAGAAAGTAGAGTAGCGAGATGATATTTAGTGTACGTTAATATGGCAAAAACATAAAGCTAAGAAGATGCAATATATGCACGGTTCTGTAACCGATAGCTGGTAAGGATGAATGAATGTGATTTAACTTCAGGGAGGCTTAACGGCAAGGATAGGGACTCAGTTGTAAATGTGAGGATGAAAAGCTCGCTTAAGGTTTCTCATCGCTTCTAAGAAGTGATTTTGAGGCCACACGGTAAGGCCCCTATCCTTAAGAAGCCACACTGCAGCTGGTTATGACACTCGCGATCATGATTTAAATTGGAGAGGAGCCTACAACTTTTCTAATAGAAATTAGCCGATATTGTAGCAGTGTATCTTTCGCTGCGAATAATCATAGCTAATTCACTTAAGATATGTACAAAAAAGAGGCAGTACAGGAGAGAGAAAAGATAATTCTTTAGAAACTTGTTCAGTTTGTTCTGTAGTTTGCTGCTGCTATAGACTATTCTAAAAGAACGTGAGAGTGTTGGTGCTGTTGAAAGCTGGTGTTCTGATGAACGCGCACCTGGCGAGCATGTTTGTGCTACGAAGGGCTTTCTTGCTAACAATGTTCACCCGGACAGCGTCACTTTGGTGAAGGTGGTAAGATATGACTTCATCAACAGGTTGAATTCAGCAGGCGTATGGTCAGGAACGTCGATTGGATAAACTGTGTTTTTTGGCTGAGTCTACAAATGCAGTCGTAGAGTTTCACTCACCGACTGATCTGTCTGTTATAGTTGTCATCACGAGTGATCATCTTCAGATGATAAACTGTTGCTTCTAGCCGTGCAGAATATTCATGTCAATGTATTGTTTGGTAGGAAAAATGCTGAGGCGACGTAGATGGTGGTCCCACGATGGTCGAGAAACAGGTTTTCTTGAGAGCTGCGATGTCATGTATACAATATCAATACGGCAGGGCCTAGATGAATCACGGTGATATGCTTCATGTTGACCTGTACCTTCTTCAAGGCTATATGTTGAACAAGATAACCACGCATTCAGTAATTACGCATTTAAGAAAGACTTACTAATTTTGTTGACGTTGTTTTTGTTAATTAGATGTATAAGCATAATTGTGGCTTTGAGAACACAATGGCTTCAAAAGTCTTGCAGAACTCACTTCTATTGTGTAAATGCTGGGTGCGGAAAATGTGTTTGAGCATGCGGGGAAACCTATTTGGTTTCCGGACGACGGGTCCACCCCCTGCTTTAACCCATAATCCATTTTTCCCAAAAATGGTTTTTTACTACTTCTACATTCTTTCTTGCAAATTTGTCGCATATAGGGACAATGATTATGATGAGAGATCACTGCTTGCTTGTAAACAGGCTGGACCAAGCTAAGTCTGCCAGGGAACGCCGGCTGCTGGGCGACCTATTCGCCCTAGAGGTGGCACTGGTCGCAATGCGGACGAGCTCGGCACAGGCCCCGGGCGTGATGCCGCTGCGTCTAAAGTCACTCGAAATGCTGACGACCACTCAGACATTTTACGTCAGCTACTGCAGCCACCACTGCGGCCAGCTCGACGCGCGACTCATGTGTAACCTGGCCATGAACGCTACCGAATTCCGTCGATCTTTTATGTGCGACACAAAGCGACCCAAGGTGGCGCCAAACTGTGTTTTTGTGTAAAAGAGAAATGAAATTGTCTATCTGCAGCTTCTGTCGTTTCTTTACGCTGTTTTTGTCGAGATGAAACCAGACCTTTGGAAAATGCGGTCATTTTTCGTCATCTCTTCCACAGCCAGGTTATTTCGTGCTCCCGCAGGATTTTTTGCACGTGCAAACTCTATAAGAAACAAAAATTCTATATTTCAATAGGCTGCTGTAGGGTGTTAGGTGATGTGGTATACGCTAGAATTGGATGCGCTTTATGGCTGCCTAGAACCGGACAAGAGCACAATATGGTTGAGGCATGGGCACTGAAGTGCAAGGAAAATGATGGGGTAATATCTCCTTAATGTAATAAAAAATAAACTGTTACATGGCTGCAAATAAAGGCTATTGGGTGCGAGATTAAGCCACCTCTGATCAGCGCCTGCCTGTCCGAAGTGGGATCATCATCATCATCATCAGCCTGATTATACCCACTGCAGGGCGAAGGCCTCTCCCATATTTCTCCACTTAACCCGGCCCTATGCTAGCTGCATCCACTTGACCCCTGCGAACTTCTTACCCTCATCCGCCCACCTAACTTTCTGCCGCCCCCTGCTACGCTTTCCTTCCCTTGGAATCCAGTTTGTTACACTAAGCGACCATCGGTTATCCTCTCTTCGCACTACATGTCCTGCCCATGCCCATTTCTTCTCACTTTCCACTAGAATGTCAGTAACTTGAGTGGATGGGAGTGGAAGTGGGATAACACGCTTTAATCTGCTGCATGCTGTGCTAGGCAGTTTAGGTGAGCTTTGTTATGGAGTTTGCTACTGCGATGACGAAGTGCATCGACCAGCTTTGTTGATGCCGTTCTTGAACAAAAACTCACACACAACCAGACAAAGGTAAGCGGTCATTGAAGCACGACAATCTAATTACAGTGCGATAGGGGCGGAGTTCCGAATGCCTGACAGATGCAGAGCGCTTCCGTCGGTACCAGGCCGGATGCGGCATCGTTCAACTGCTCCTTTGAACGTAGCAAAGTAAGAAAGTTAAACAGCAGCTACGAACAGGAGAAATATATTAATCTGTGAAAAGTTGTGTTCCATGCTGCGGATCCTTGCTCTCTAACTACAAACATTGACACTCGGTCTTCGGGCGGATATTTGTTTTTCCCTCGATATTGAGCTTTATCAGGTTTCTTAGAGGAATCACTGAGGCGATGGGGCAATGACTCCTACGTTACATTGGCCGAAGCGCAATCTTTTGTTCTGTGCATGCGAGATGGTACAGAGCGTCTGCAGAACGCGGAAAATCGCGTGCCGGTGAATTCTTACGAAGCCTCGAGGCAGTGAAGCCCCTCTGCCGTCGTCAAAATATGTCACGCACTGTGTGATTGGCGAATAGTAAATAAAACAAACAGCATGCAGTCACAAACGTGATTCAAACCTACGACGAAGTGCGCAGGTCAGTTATTCTGCTCGCGGCCTTAAGCATGTGCACGTGCTAAACAGTAACTTTCTAGCTCTGTGCATCGCTGCCTGAATTTCGTGCGCAGGTCCATTCTCATTTCTAACAGTCATATCTCTGCCCAAAGTGTCCTGGATGAAACCCCCAGTATGTAATGTGGCAGATATATTCACCGCCTACTGTGGATTTTCCGCGGCGATGGTGCCAGTGAGGATTCGGCACTTCACAGTAGCCAGACCCCCCGCAAAGTAACCTGTCCTCACATATTGCTTGAACGCAGAGGCCACGTCATCCCTCTCTCCTGGACTTCTTGCGCGGCCCGCTCCACAGTCGACTGCTGCACTTTGGCCCTTAGAACTTTTGGAAGATTTTTACATGCGTGAATTTTCACCCCTGTGGAAAAGTTACCTTCATGACCGTGGAACATTGGCGATTTTCGGAAATGAAGCGGATGGGTACTTTTAACCGTGACATTGTCCTGACGCATGCTGATGGCGTCGCTGTCAACGATGTGCCCCATCTTTTTGCAGGTTGTGATCTGCAGTGTCTGTCGTTAATGGCGGGAAGGCCTCCGCTGTTTTCTTGTTGCCACAATGCTGGACTTATATGCTGTCACTGCCGTACTCCTCGGTGTGATGAATGTTGGTGATCCGCCCATACTAAGGAGGAGTGCATGGTGTCGTACACTGATAAGCTCCGCACTGGCAGCCATGTCGTTGACGACATTTGCAAGAGTATTTTGAATGCAAAAGAGGTTTTGAATGCTGTAGGTGTCATGTCGGCCATTAAACCTATCAAATCTGCGACGAATCTACCGGCCCATAGCCACGTGAAAAAATTCTAGTGTTTGGTGCCGTTACTCTTATTCAGCGTGAGCTAACCTAAGCTTCAGGGCAGGATCAGCTGTCAGCAAACGTCTTTTGGCAGATGTGTAAAAGCCTGGTGAACCAGTCGCCTGTAATTCACTGCGCCTCTGATTACATTCTTGACGTGCGTGCCTGTTCTGTGCGCGAGCCGGAAAAATACGGGGACGGCGTTGTGGCTGCGGCGTCGAGTTCCTGAACTGCCCGAATTCTTAATGCCACGGTCGGCTGTACCATCTAGGCATCTAGCGCCAGCCTAGTAGTTTAAGCCCTGACGGAAACGTTGGTTTGGGTGTGGATGTGTCATGTTCATGTATGGCCTCAAAGCGTGGCCTGTTAGCGAGTTTTTTTTCCTCTGAAGAATGCATAGTTTCCGAGAAGCACGACCTTTCCGCACCTTCAGATCGGAGAGAAAGGGTGCCAGCTGCAGAGAGTTTTCACCTTCCTGATTGGCGAGAGATATTGCTGATGCTTGACTTAATTGCACGTTGGTCGCCATGGCGAGCACTCATGCGAGCTAGGCAGAAACAGTAGAAGACTTTATTAGTAGTAGTAGTAGAAGACTTTATTCGACAGAAACAGGTACGGCTCCACCAGTTGATTTTGTCCAGTAGACTAGGAATTGTAGCTGCTCAAAAGACTGAGATAAAAAAGGAATTCGACACGGAGGTAGCCTTGCGGGCCTTCTTTAGCTGGTTACAACGTGTGTCTCACTCGGGTCGCTTCCTGTTATTCAAAGAGAGTATTTATGTCATGATTTTCTGCACCAATTTGACGCAGAAGGGCGCCTTATTATTATTTTTTTTTTACTTTTGGCGGCATGGCGAATCGTGGAAGTTTATCAATGTGTATGCTTTAAATAATTGGGTGCAGCGAGCAGGGGGTTTTTCGCCGATATTGTACGCCTCCAAGTTTTCAATCGCTATTCAGTATTGATATGGGCGGATGCAATTGCGTTTGCGACACACATGACAGTACAGGACCTAGTCAAAACGCCGATAAGAGCATTCATGTTTTATCAACTATCACTGAAAGCACAGGTTTAATTTATGCTGGATTTTCATCCACCTTAACATACATTAGAGAAGCCTTACATTCACGCTTTGACCAATCTCCACGGCGCATTTCATGCGATGTCAAGCCGTTTTCTTTCTCTGATAATTCCAGGGTAATTGTTCCGATTAGAGTAAGTCCCCGTCCAACGTTACAGCCGCAGTGGGCGCTGTGGAAGTTGAACGCTTCGGTTTTAAACGAGGGCGACTTCGCGCAGAGAATGAGGGCAGTTTTGTATCCTTGCTTCATTGACTTAAGTTTCCCATAATTCGCAGCTTAGGAGATATTTAAGCAAGAAGTTTTTGACAGAGCTATTGAGATTGGTACAGCCAGATCTTCAACTATGTTTAACATTAACACTAGCTGCATAGCCTTTATTATGTGTACAACCTTAAATGCGAGGCTCCTGGCCTGCACATAGAGGAAATCGGTGCTGTAAGATGTCACCCTCAAAAGTTCGGTGCAGAACGCTTTAGAGCAACCCGTGTCAGATCAGTCACGTTTTTCAAGATGAGTAGTCAACTATGGAGTCATTGCTGGATGAACGTCGCCTGCGGCTGCCAAACGAGTCACAGTATTCTTTTGGTATGGTGCCTTGCTCACTGATTCAGATGCGATGGTAACCAAGTATGCAAATCATAACAGTTATCTTTTTTTTTTGGACCGCAAGTACTGATGATGATGGTTACGTAGAGTATATTGTGTTTATGATCCAGCCGCGCTATCAGGATGAGCGCAAGGCGATAAGCTCCTCATCTGGAAGACGTAATTGATCGTAAGCCACTTTCCAAAACCCTGTCACCTGACGGTCTTTCCAGAAAATTTCGCAAGTCATGTGAATCTCTTTTAGCCCTTTTCCCCATCAATTTCTTTAGATCAGTATTGATGCGGAATTTCTGTCATAGTCCTTTACAAAAAACCATACTGTGTTAATATTTCATTTCATTTCATTTATTAATACTGTCAGCCACCATAAGGGGCTGTAACAGGAGTGGAAAATACAAAACGAAAAATGAGCAATATAGAACACGATCAAAATCAATAGTCAATCAAAAATTGTCTCTGAATGCACACACACACAAACAAAACAAAAATGAATTACACTGAAATCGGAACAACAGCCATCCTACACAACAGCAATAGAACCTCATCACCATAGATCCATAGATGAAATTTTCTAAATGGCGTACAAATTCAGATAATGATGATGATCGAACAGCAGAATCTGGAAGAGAGTTCCAGTCCTTACAAGTTCGCGGGAAATAACTAAACTTGAAGCAATTATTTTTTATAGCCGGCAATGGAATGAACCTACTATGACGATGCCTTGATGTCTCGTTAGTTTTGATCTCAAAGTAGTCTGATTTATTAATTTTTAGATAATTATAGATAATGAGGTAAAGAGTTTTTAGTCTTTCATACCTGGTTCTGCTTTCTAACATTGGTAAAATATAAAAAACTTATGACATTTGCTGAAGCCCGCTGAGGCAGAAAACTGCTCAAGGTGGTGGAAAACAAATCAAGAGCGGAAATGTGCCTTACAGAGACTGCATAATAATGGTACACCGCAAGCTAAAGCAAAAACGAAAGTCAGCATGAAATAGAGAAACAGATAATGAACTACCCTTGATAAAGTCCACTTTGAGGGACTGGGCATTTTATAAACATCAAAAACGTTTCATAGAAGTGATTTTATACCGTTTCTGCATTGGACACACATGCCTGAACCCAATATTTTTGTTCACAAATTAAGGGAAATCCGTATGTAAAAAAAAAAAAAAAAAAGGTGGAGATGAGCTGACCGAGATTGGCCCCTTAGGCTCAAGACTTTACAGACTAAACATAAAAATTTAAAAAATACTCAATTATGCAATGAACACATTCCATTCCATTCACCATTGTTTTCGGTGAAAGTTGACTTGTGCTTAAGGCTTGTGCTTTATGTTTATATTTGTTTTAAGTAACTGTTATTGTTTCTAAAGGAAGAAGACAGCTCAAAAACCTATCGAGGAAGTCACCTGTACTCCACCGTACGCGCAAGTTTTAACCTCGGGCTTGGCGCATGGTAGCCGTAGCTGCTCATGTGCCATTAAACCCAACGCAACAAAGCACAGCCCCAAGATTTCATGTTCTATAGAAACGTCCGTAGGGACCACGCAAAACTCCGGTCGTGACGATATAGTAAGAACAAAACTTTCCACTCATCCACGAGCTGTGGTGAGTCGTGACCAGAGACGTAGCAGGTACAACCTCAAATGAGTGCTTGCGCGCGCTACGATGTTAATCAATCCTGCTTTATAGGCGATGAGCCTTTAAAGTCAGTTTATTGCAAATGTGTCAGTGAGAGCTTTTCAACGCCAGCGCCCAAATTATTTGAAACAAACTCTGTAAGACCACCCATCGAAATTATGGGAAAGACTGAAACACATTTTCTTATTGTTTGATTCAGAGACATTACTACCCGCATCTTTTGATTTCGCCGGCGTGGCTACGAGTCTCCTTCGAGCAACCGTCTGAAAAAAAAAGAAACTCGCCACAAGTGGGTTGAGAACCCAAAACGCGGCAAGGAGGAGGAGGAGGAGGAAAAAACTTTATTAAAAAAAAAATGTAAACACTCCCAGGAGGACCTCTTAGTCCAGGAGCCCTCTGGCTGTTCCTTCTAGCTTAGCCCGCTCGACCAGCCGTAACTGATCTGCAGGTTGCGTGGCTAGAAGGGCAGCCTCCCAGGAAAACGCGGCAAAGAGATCATGGCCAATGCGTTAGCCCACGGCGCCATTTTTTTTTTATTGCCAAGTGCTTAACCCGATTTTACACACACAGAATATTACGCGGCAAATACAACAACATGGGTTAAAAACCACGCCAGCTCGGGCTGCGTGATCCATTAAAATGTCTCTTGAAAACATCACTAATCCTAGCCACGGACTCTAGAAAATACTGCCGTATTTTCATCGACACCATTTCGCGTTTCTTTTATTGGGTGATATTGTAATTTAATTGTGATTTTCACAGCACTGCCTTTTCGAATGCAAACAGGAAAGAAAACAAAATATGACTGCCTTCTTGGTAGCCGGTTTCTTATTCCGCTGCGTTTCGGATGCCGTAGTCTTCGCCGTCCTCATCTCCTGTGAACAAGTTGCAACGAAGACCTTGACTAGGCCTCCTTCATACTAATAAAAGCCTAAGACACCCGTTAAAAATTTGGCTACACATGTCAAGACGTGGGAAAGGAAAGCTGAACGGTGCAAAATTTAGCTAGACGTGTTCTAAATAATGCTTCGTTTGTATACTTGTGCTTAGCAAAGCTAAATCTTTGCTTAATTCTTCGGAGTAACAAAGGGCCAGTCTCACACCGTCTTATAGTGCGGTGTCCTTTCCTTCAATAATCGCATTATATCTTTCATGTCACTGTTGCACACTGTCGTTTTCTTTGGGCCTGCAGCTGTGACCTCTGCTCAAGGAGCACTAGTCAGCCGATTGGCAATCGTTTTTAAGCCTATCAATAATGATGCATTGTTCACCAATGAAAAGGTTTCAATTAGAAGAAAAATTTGACACCAACTTAAGAATTTGCGGTAACACAGCGTGAGTTTCGGGAGGGTGGGAAAGAGAGCATGATTTTGGCGGAGGAGGCAGCTCTTTCATTCGCCTATACGTGTCAGTTGTACGTATATTTAACAATCGAATACTTGTCAGGTGTTCTGTTTACGGCTGAAATATATTTCTAGATTTTACTTTCCGATAGCTTCAGCTCTACCGAATGAAACGATGCATCCATCGTCCGACAGACAAGTTTATTATTTTTCTAGATGCGATATCTTCTAAGAAAAGTCTCAATGTGCGTCAATAAACAGCTGGCTCACAATGTTTTTTTGTTACAGAAAAAACATGCATCTTATTCACAAAGGGCGGAACCCACTTGCAAAAGTAAACTCTCAGGGCGTGATACACGATTCAATTCATTTGATACAATCCCCGCGTTCAGCGCTGTCGCCCTTTCTCCGTTATGACGGTTGTAGCTTCTCGGAATTCAGAGAGACGCTGTGCGCTTCCAGAGTCCAAATTCACGAAAACGGCGCTAGCTTTGTTTTTACTGATATTTTTCTCCAATCCATTGGAAGTCATTTCAAACCCGCACTGAAAAAGCTGGTAGACAGAAAAATACACACTACGCCTGACAGCTCAAGTTCTGAGCTTCGTTCAACGAGCGATAGAAGGGGTAAAAAAAAATAGCATGCTGCAGCGCCATAAAAAAAAAAAAAAAAAAAAATCTTAACCTGCCACAATTGCGCATATCAGTGCCAGCGCATACGTACTGTTCCCAATTGCAACCAACCTTCTTTACGGTGTTCCGCATAAGAACTTTACCCATCTATTAAAAAATAAAAGTTAGCTAAGTTGGACAAATGTGAGGTCTGTGCGCTAAGACATCGAGTTGCACTTTTGCTTCCTGCTCGAGGCAAAGATTTCAAGGTAAAGTTTCAGCCAAAGATAGGTGATATCGCTGATTGGGGACGTTAGCGGCAATGCATTAAAAAACGTTTTCAGCACCTACTGCGCCATAAGAGGGCAATGCACATTTGCGAGTTGATGGAAGTTGACCAATAAGACCATATGCAATACACAGCGCGAGAGAGTGGCATTATACAGACTACTTTTTTCCTTCCGCTCGTCTCTTGATTCGACTGTGGATTCTCCATGCATCTTAAACACCTTCCTATCGTTGCTCCCTTCATATTTGAGCCTTGCACATATGGTATGGGTACCAAGTAATAACAGTGTGACAGTCAATGAAGTTGTTTCAACATAGACTTTTAATTTCAGATGTTCTATATGCGCATGCTAGTAGAGAGGCGCAATCCCATGTTGTGTACTGGATCCAAGCGTCTGAGATACGAGGGTCTCGCTGAACTATACGCTTCCATAAGCTAGGGTAGAGCGTATATAGATCGATAAATACGTAGAAGGCACATCCTGTCGGACCCCCATTGTGTTCTTGACAGTACTTTAAATTTGTTTAATGATTGAGATGCTGTCTTTTTGAGGGCGTTTATGTGGGGTAAAAAAGTCAACTTTTTATCAAATGTAATGCCCAGAAATTTATGTAGATCTTTTCAATGGTAGTACGGTTTTCTTTAAGTTTAAGGTTGGGGCGGTATGCACGCCTCGTTTGAGGGTTAACAGAACAATTATTGATTTCTGTGGAGAGAATTGGAACCCATTTTTATCTGCCCATGTGGCTACTCTATTTATAGTTAGCTGTACTTGCCGCTCACACCAAAGTTCCCAGGCCCCAGGTTCTGCTTCTGGTCGGCGTATTCTGGCACTTGAGATACCATTAAAGCAATTAATTATCTCGGAGATTGTAATAATGCTTCTTGTACACTGCACAGATATTTTGAGACTTGAGGTTGTCGTAGCTGCCTAACTATTCTGCTCAGAAGAAGTCCGTGTGGCCTGGGAACTTTTGACTACCCCTGTAAATGCAATCTGCAGATCATCAACATAAAGCGAGTACATATTGGATTTCGGGATTTCTCTGGTTATTGATTTAAGGTTTACAAAAAGCAAAGTAGTACTACTTAAAATACATCCTTGGGGAACTCCGTTCTCCTAAATAAAGCTCATCGAAATGGTTGAGCCCAAGCGTACTTTAAATGAAAGGTTTGATAGGAAATCATTTAGACAGTTTAACATCCGGCATCGAATACCTAGATCTGCTAGGTCGCGTAGAATACCTAATCTCCATCTTTTAAAACTGGGAAAAAACCCAGGCGCGAAAAATTCACACACACAAAAGAGAGAGACAAAGGGACAACGGACAGGCGCCTGTTCATTGTCCCTTTGTCTCTCTCTCTCTCTTGTGTGTGTGAATTTTTTGCGCCATGGTTTTTTTCCCCAGTTTTGAAAGATGTTAGACCAACTAGCCCGGCAACTTGAACCAAATCTCCAGGTTGTGTCATATGCTTTTTCTATGTCGAAGAAAACGGCAAGACAGTGTTGTTTACGTATAAATGCTTCTCGGACAGCATTTTGAAGTCTAAGAAGAAGGTCTGTCGTTGAGCACGCTTTTTTAAAAACCACTGTGATGAATGTTTAGAAGTTTACGTGATTCTAAAATAAAGGTTAACCTAATGTTCAAAACACTTTCGAAAGATTTAGCGAGGCAACTCATGACCTCATGCCTAACTCTAGGGGGCTAAATTTCTTTACTGAACTTGAGGGGTCTAGAGGTAGCACCATTATGGTTTGTTAGCTGCCTGCCTTTCATACTAGCTGTAGGGCTCGTTACTCACACCTTCAACTGTTTGTCTCTGCCTTGACTTTATTGCCTGTCCTTGGTTTTATTTGACACGCTGCTAAACATTTGGTCTTAAATGTCACTGTTCACTTTTTGCTCCGTTATTGTTGGCGCTTCACTTCTCTATCTCATGTGTCATTCTGGTCGCGGTGTTCTGCTGTAACTCTGTCGCGCCTTTGTTGCCTGTTTGACTTTTGGTTCTATCAGCGCGCTGTTAAACAGTGGTTTTTAAACTCATTGTTCACGTTTTGCCGTGTTATTGTTGGCGTTTCATCTCATGTTCTCAGTGTTTATCTCGTCGCGGTGCCTTCTTTCTTTCCATGCCGGTTTCCATGCTCACTTCCTTTAAGGACGTCCTTTTTTTCTTTTTTTTTCAGGAGTAAGCTGGTGTTTTAAAATGAAGTGTCATTCTGTTTTTTTTTTTTTTTCGTTTGTCCATATTTCTTATCGCCTTCCTCGCCTTGTTGGCTTGCATGTTGTGGTACATTCGTTTTATGTTTTATTTTTATGTATTTTTCCTGATTTACCTAGTGCTTTTTTGTAGTCTAATTATTTCTCCATTGACTGTTTATTCACTGTGTGGGCATGACTTTCTCTGCTGGGAAATGCCGTCATATGCAGGGGCAGCCGCCCCGTCAAACTGCTCTTCGAAGCAGCTTTTTAGCGGCTGCTCCTTTCGTTTCCTTGTAGCAAAGGAAAAATAAATTATTATTATTATTATTATTATTATTATTATTATTATTATTATTATTATTATTATTATTATTATTATTATTATTATTATTATTATTATTATTATTATTATTATTATTATTATTATTATTATTATTATTATTATTATTATTATGTTCTTTCGGGTGTTGCTTTTACACTAAAGGGTTTTCCAAGTGCGGTGATCCGTTCTTTGCTTGATAGCAGATCTAGTGTTCATGAACGAGATGTTTCTTATCGCACCTAGCCTCCACGTGATGCCGAGAAATGTGTTCTTCATTTTTAGGAGGCGTGTTGCTTTGTATGAATTCGACGTCACGACAGCCTCTTAATAACATTGAAATTTGGCGCTCGTCTTTGTGTGTTATCTGTCCTCGTCTCTCCCTTCCACGTCGTTCATGTCAAGTATACGGGTCAGCAAGGCCTTCATATCTGAAGCGCTTGAACTCTGTACATAATTGAGGTTTTCTTCTTTCAGCTGGCGCTTATTGGACATCACCTATCACCAGTCTTTATGTAGACACAAACGAATCATCCCTAGAATTTAGAAAGACCATGCTCACATTTTCATATATCCTGAAAATACCAAAACATATATACTACCCTATTTTGACGTGTGCATACAGAATATTGTTCAACAATAGGCTTCAATCAATCAAACCCTTGTTACTTGGATTTGAGGATAAATTCCAAGAACTAGAAATACTAAGTGTCTTCCCTGATATTGTACCGAGACACGATCCACTTCCACCATGGTACAGCCTTTGTATTGTTTGCTATTTTTGTTTACAGTTTTGTAAACAGAAAACACCGCAAGAACACATTCTGCAAGAATTCCTAGTTCTTAAAGAAAAATATGACAATTGCTCGCAATTTTATACGGATGGCTCTATAGACAACAAAACACGTTTGAAGTGCAGTAGTACAAGGATCATCATCTTCGTTATGATCTTTTTCACGTTGACGTTTTCAGATACTGTGAACACGTTTATATGTTTGTTTAAGCTCATTTCGGGAAGAAATAAAGGCGCAGTACCGGTCTCACCTCTTGAATAACACCGAAACATGCAATTCCCTGCACACAATTGGAGCCACATATGCCGTCGGTGGGAATCCCTATCGCAAACTAGCCTGTGACTTGGTTAGCAGGTGCATGAGAAAAGGGAAGCGAAAATGGTATGGCTCCAACCTAAACGGTGCAGAAAGCACAGTTGTGACATAATTTTGATGCAAATCACACCTATTTTGGCCGCTGGGTTTGCAACAATGCCAAGCTCTTCTCCGACAAAGCCGGGGTACAGCTACGGCTTTTCAGCTTAGTATAGTGTCGCATAACGACTTTTGCAAGTGCCCAAAAATCTTAGCACCCCCGTATTCCATGTATACGTCGTTAATTAATTTTACCTTCTTCCTATTTTGCAAAAGGGGAACAAAGAAAAAATGAACCCATCAAAATGTTTTCATCTCTCATTTTCACCTACGTTCGCATGACTAAATGGATGTTTCATATTTTCTGTCTTGAGTTCTCAGTGACTAAAGAGCTCGACTACTGAGCTGGTGAACAAGGGTTCGATTTCGGCGACCGTGTTTAGAGGGAGCGAGACGCATTGCACCGTTGTATTGTGCGATGTTCTATGATGTGCACTTTAAATAACCCTTGCTGGTCGAAATAAACTCTACGCCTTCCACTAAGGCTTCCCTCATAGTTTGCGTTGTTTTGGGACGTTATAATCTGCGAAACAAACAAAGCCACCTTTTCGTTTTGTCAATCTCCATGCACTCACTCAACGTACCATTTCGAAACTCTACTGCAAGCCAGCACCTTACACGAGGAGGAAATGATGAACAATGGCGGCAGTTGTATTGCCGATAGAACGTGTTCATTGTCGTAATGTCTTTGTCGTAATGTCATTGTCGTAATGTCATTGTCGTAATGACAGTGAGAATGAAACCTGAGAAGAAGGAAACATCAGTTATTTGCGCTAATGTTCTACAATGACGTCCACGCTCAATCACGTCGAAAATTTCCAGCATGCTGACTCATTGTTCAAGACGCCTGCTGTTGCTACTTAAGAGTACGCCCGCATAGTAGGCTTTCACCGAATCGTCTCAGACTGCTGCTCCATCAGTAGCAGAACGAGATGAACGCCCGTCTTCTGGTTGTTCTCGCATTGATTCTGCTATCGACGGTCGCTGCTGGTGGGGGCAATAACCTCATAAAATCTCATTTAATCGCATAGAGTCTCATACGGTGCACATCATTATCATAAAATATCGTACATAATTTATGATAATGTACAAGAAACTATGAGAACTTATGCAATTATATGCGACTTGTACGTGATTTCTTATGTGAAATGAGTGAGATTGTGTGAGAAAATGTGAGGTTATTGCCCCTTACAGTTTTTTCAGTAGGGTAATGACAAATATTTATCTGTGACATCTCACATGCAAGGCTGGCCCGCTAACTAGAACTAGTGGCTAAATAAAGAATTGTTACAGGCATCGAAAAATAGGACGGTAGCGCTAGAAAACGCCTAGGCGTCTGTTACGCATCCCTTGCACATAATCATTTCGAAGTTTAGACCACTCCCATTAGTATGTGCATAACAGTATTTTACTACTATGTGTTGCCTCACAGTTAAAAGGGGTATGATAATCATGGACCTGTGAACATCTTTCGGCCTCTTTGTAGCTTGCTATGATAAAGTTAAGGTAAAGTTTTCTGCAAGTAAAAATTTTAAGATCAACATGTTCCAGGTTTGAGCTACCACAGTCGCGCGTTTGAAGCTACAAAACTTTAGAGAGAAACCTCAATTCTGTCGGTGGGAGTCAGTTGAGTCAGGGGTAGAATGAAATTGTCCACTAATGCATCTGATATAACGTGCGAAGTAAATAGCTCGCCGTTCCTGGTCTGTATAAGCGAGGACGCCATGCAATTACCTTCGCACAGCGAACAATGCCTTTTAGGGCAATAATAAACGAGATCCTGTCTTGCTTCCGAAGCGATTTCAAGACTTTTGACTTTAAAAATTATGACAAGTTCCGTTCTAACAGCAACGAGAAATCTCAGTCCGATATGAGAGAACCCCTCGCACGCAAGTATCGCGTTGTCGTAAAGCTTTTTGGTTTCTGGCATAGGAAATGAATATACTTGCTTACCATTCACGAGTCTTAAAGGGTACACGATATGAGAATGGGTGCCATTATCGAACGTACACCAAGGCTAATTACTCTTAACATTCATTAGCCAAGGCATGGTGTTTACTGGTGTCTCATGGAATTTTGTCCTATACTGAAGTGACCAAAGTTAGAAAAAATTAAAATAATTAGGGTCCGCATGCCATGACTCCACGAAGAGGGTTCTAATTGAGTTGCGGACAACGCGGAGGGCTATGGAACGAAAAATGGCACAACATTATGAGACAGGAAGCCTGCAGATTTGGTCAGAGAAATAGCCCGAGTTAATGACATTCTAGTGAAAATCAAGAAGAAGAAATTGGCATGGGCAGGACATGTAGTGCGAAGAGAGGATAACCGATGGTCGCTTAGGATAACAAACTGGATTCCAAGGGAAGGAAAGCGTAGCAGGGGGCGGCAGAAAGTTAGGTGGGCGGATGAGGTTAAGAAGCTCGCAGGGTTCAAGCGGGTGCGGCTAGCACAGGACTGGGTTAACTGGAGGAATATGGGAGAGGCCTCCGCCTTACAATGGGTATAGTCAGGCTTATGATGATGATGATGGTGATGACGATGACGATAATGCATATCCTCAAACAAATAATCTAAGTTATACTAATGAGTGAAATGTGATTAAAATATTTACTTTATGCTACAGCATGACGTTATATAAAGCTAGATAGCCTATTTCGAACATACATGCACTGTATAAAATATAAGCCTGAATTAAGTAACGTTAATTAGTCATATTTACTCGGGAACAGCAAGTAATATACCGCTTACAAAGTATATTACTTCACTGCACAGTACAGGAACACCCAGGTTCAGACATATTCCTGGATCTTTCATTTGCTCACTGCATATTCTCTTCCGTAGCTATCAAAGTCAAAATACTGCAAAAGAATTGGCCGGAGAGCAACTTACAAGATATTCGCTCCAGCCACTGGTTACCACAGAGAGCATGAGGGTCATGATAGTTATAAAGTAGTCTAAAGATTCAATAGGTCTATGTAGGGAGTCGTGGCCGGCGCAGTTAGCGTCCGATCTAATGTTTCTGCCTAGTGAAGTTCAGCAATAGACGAAATTTGCTTTTTGAGTAGTGCGTACACTCTGTCTTCATATTAATATTCTCGATAACGATGTTACACACTAACACCAGTGTTGTATTATCATGATAGCGTATTACAATTAAGTATATGTAATGCTGTAATCTGCGATACATCAGTGGTGAGGAGACACCACTGCTGTTGGTCACACTTCAATTTCTGTGGTGTATATTGTCTGTAAGCATCTGCGCTTATTTGCAAGTTAATTTTTCTGTTTCCACCTCCTCTAATTATAAACAACTGTAACTGTTTCACAAATAATTATTTCCTGAATTTTTTTCAGCTCCTCGGGGTGAGCATGGTGGGCACCATGGCGGCCACCACGGTCACCACGGCCACGGAAGCCAAGGAAACCATGGCGGTGAAGAGAACGGTCACGGTCATGGCCACTCCGCACCGAACGGAAACAAGCCATCCCCGAATTGTACTCTGAATGCCACGGGTAGAGGCAATGGAGCAGAGAATGGCTCCGGTAACGGCGCTCATTGTTGATGTCACCTCCGGGTCAAACAAACGTGTCCAGCGCGAAAGCCATTCTCTTCGCAGCAACTAGAGGTTAGCGAGTATTCCTGCTTAACGAGCTTTACCTCATAATCAAGGACAATTGGGTTGAAAAGACACCTGCTGTCTGGTCAGGCGCAGTAGTCAGACCGTTCTCTGCTTATCGACGGCCACACCAGTCTTGCAAAGTTTTACTACAGCGCGCAATTCCACGGACTAAATTATTTAATGACTGCTTTATAAGCCATAACGTTCAAGAGAGCTCTGTAAATGCCCAAAAGAGGTGCCCGTGTACTAATTTGTCAGGTGGACATAATAAAATATTCCTTGGAGGCACTTAGATCTCTCTTAAATGCCGTAAGGCGAAAGCCTTTTCTACGACTGTGTTTCGTTTCCTACGACTCATTTGTCGCTTTTTCATTCATTTGCTTTTCTCTTTTTAGAGCGCGGCTCTTTGGAGCCCGTTCCTGCGTTTTGCGTCGTCGTCGCCGTTGTCCCTCGTAGCCAGCTCCGCAGCAGGGGCAGCGCGTGCTCCTGCCGCCACTGTGCGCCCCTGCGTGTACCCTCCCCCCCCCCCTCTCTTCCTCCATGGTGGCGACCACGCGTGTTCTCCGATTGCCGCTGCGTCATCCCGTCCACCTCTTCCTGCGGGGTGGCGACGGCATTCTGCGGTTGCCGAAGCGCCGGCTCGCTATCAGTGGATCACGGTGCGCGCATCCCAAGCCGAAACGCAGAGCCACGTTGTCTTGACTCGCTAGCGGCGTCAGCGGCACCAGTCAGTCGCTGCTATTTGTTCGTCGCACAACGTTCCTAAGGGCCTCCGCGCTGCCTCCCGCAACCTCCCGATAACTTCATTGCTATCTTCATTTCTCCGACCACAAAGCTTCTTTCATAACAGCCAAGAACCGTTAGTGGAGTGTTTTTTGAAGGAATACGTGTGAAAAATTAAAAAAAAAAGTGTTCTGTAATTGTATATACGTGTCTTGCTCGAAATCTTTGCCTCAATCTATCGAAAAGGTGGAACAGCTGATGAGCTGCGCTTAATTTTTCGCACTGGGAAGTAATGTAATGGTCGGCAATTTTTTTTTACTACTTTTTTCCTCTTTTACTTTTGACTGACTGGTTTCTATGTTGTAACACAATGACGAGGCCTGACATTGAAGCTTTGCAATATTTTCGGACGTTTTTTTTTTTTTGCACAATTTATACGAATTTCGTCATCTGCGGTTATTTAAAGTCTGCAGACTATATCGACGTCCATGGCTGTTTTGACGTGAGATTGCCTTTTGGCTTTGATTAATTACTCCACATCAATTACATTTTGCACGTAGAGGCATTTTTTCACCATCTTCTTCATACAACCATTCTTTTACTCATAAGTCACGTCATTCTTTGACGTGGGTGGTGTGACATCTTCTGCGGACGGACACTTTCTGCGCTCCCCCAAGAGCCTATAAAGACTTTCGCCGTAACTGCAAGTGATCACAGTTGCAGTTTATTTGATGTGGTGCGGCAGGTTGAAAAATCTAGAGTGATACGGGGGGTACGAGACGCTGCAGTTAAAGACACCCTTGTATTGCTTTAAGCCACCTTAAGTTCTCAATAAAACCTGTTATCGTCGCACAGAACAAAGCTGGTTCTTTTCGTCTCAGCGCCTTTGAAATTCGGCCACCATGGCCGAGATTGAACTCATGACTTTGAGATGTCAGGAGGGATTCATGGTAGAATGTACTCGTGTCAAGCCGCGATGCAGTCTATCTGATATTTTTGTCTGACAGTAAAGACGTATGTACAGGATCGTCCACTATTACGGTGGACATGGTAGCAAGCGGTTTACCTCTTTCAGAAGCCGTTCCGCCCGACATAACCGCACATCAAATCAAAATGGCTCACGCACTGATGGACTTCGAGAGGACCCCGCAGGGGGCATCTATTAAGGCATATGTTTGCGTGTACTGTGAGACACCACAGACCCCGAGCACCCACGTTTAGCCGTGTGTGGCATCGCCATGTCTAGTCTAGAGAAAAGGGGATCTTGGTGATTGAGCCGATGCCGAGTATTTGACCTTTAAGGCCCCTTGGCGGAGGCAGCACACCACTTTGGCCCACGCTTCCCATCCTCCGGGCTGACCCACCCGGGGGAAATCGGCAATAGCCTTTTCCTATCCTCCCCTCCATCTTTCACTTTCCTATCTTCTATCCTACAACTCTCCTGTCCTCTACTCTCTTCTCGGTTTTTCCTTACTTCCAGGCGGAGGGTTAACCTAGTGTGGCTGACTACCCTGAGTTGCGCCATATTAGGTTATATTTACGGTGTACAGCTGACGTGGACAGGACTTGCCTGCCAATTCCTGCCTCGTCCCTTCGCTGGGTTATATGGTGGGCTGGCACTGCGGCCGAACATCATACATTATTTATCGCTTCTTCCTCCAAACAAACTGATCGCCTTTCCAAGAAAAGGCGGACTGATGTGTCAGCTCAGTTCTTTTCATCGAAGCATGAAACTTTCCCGAAATACCATGTGATCCACAGTGAAAGCCCTGCCAAACAAGCTCGGCTAATATCTCCTTTAGCAGTATCCAAGTCTCTCACAACGATACACCCCAGATATAAAAGTCAGTAAACTGGCTAACGGAGATATCCTGCTTGAGCTTCAAAACAAACACCAGTACAGCAACCTTCAACAACTTGCCACATTTGGGGACATCCCAATAACAGTCAGTGCCCGTAGATCCTTGAACACAGTCCAAGGCGTGATCTCAGAGAACGACTTCCTGTCACTCACCGACGAAGAACTTCTAGAAGGCCTTTTCGAGCAAAATGTAATCGGTGTGCACAAGATCAAAATACGAAAGAACAACCAAGAAATACCAACAAAGCACATAGTTCTGGCTTTCAACTCTAGCAAACTCCCTGAATCCATTGAAGTTGGCTACATCAAAGTAAACATCCGACCCTACATCCCAAACCCCAGACGTTGCGTCAACTGCCAAAGATTCGGTCATGGCTCCCAGAGCTGCCGGGGCCAACAAGTATGCGCAAAATGCGCCTCAAATGAATATAAATCTGCCGAGTGTGAAGCTGCACCACACTGTGCAAACTATGCAGGTGAACACTCCGCATACTCATGGTCATGTCCTTCTTGGAAGAAGGAAAAGGACATCATTAAAATAAAAGTAAAGGAAAGCATAACAGTTAAAGAGGCACGACAGCGATAGCTTGTTGGACAGGGCACTTTTGTATTCATAGCCGAACCAAACTATGCCAATGTAGTGGAGCGTGGGGGCGGCACACCACAGCAGGATTAGGACTCCGCCGAGAGTAATCCTCAGGCAGAGCCATCTCCGCCCCCGGCAGCAGCAGCTAAAGCTGCCCTGCCATTGCAGAAACAGGGCAAACTGGCCCCGCCGTCAGCAGCCCAAAAGGCTTCTCCCCAAAAGGAGAAGCCTGCAACCAAAAAACCAATTCTCCCGAAACGTCATAAGCCTCCGAGTAGGTAATAAACACAACCCCTTCTTCATCCCCGCTGCAGCGGCAGCATAAATCTCTGGAAAATAAAACGGAGAGATAAACTCATATAACAGGACCAGACAAACCTGAAAACTAATTTCGGGTGCATTCTTAAAAAAAAAAAAAAAAAAATGCCGTTCCTCATACACTAGAGCTGCCGAGGTCGTATAAACAACTACAACGATATAAAATACTTTTTATATTGATTTTTTCCTGTAGTTCTACAGAAAATTAACTCAGGACCCCACAAAAACATTTTAAAATGACACAACGTCTTTCGCTGCGATTGAAAAGAAGCAAATAGGCTAACTGGAGGTGTCACTATCGTATAGTGCAGAATGGAGTTGCAACACGTGAAATTAGCCTCAAAACCAAGTTCGAAGCTGTTGCTGTCTCTATCATTCATTATAAAACAACAACTATATACTCACCGTATCTCCAACCACACCTAATTTAACCCTTCATGACCTGGAAGAGCTTTTAGAACAACTGCCAGAGCCAAATCTTGTTGTTGGAGATTTTAATGCGCCCTCCACTTTTTGAAAAAACTTTTTGAAGAAACGATCAAACAGATACCAGAGGCCGTATTTTAGAGGATTTTAAATTAAGCATTGATGTCTGCCTGCTAAATGATGTCTGCCCCAAGCACGGAGAAAATGAGCGTTTTAGGTTTATCGTTTAGCTCCCCATCAATTTATACTGATTGTAAATGGGACGTCCTTGATCATCCTCTCAGAAGGGATCATTTGCCTGTCATTATTAGCCTAACACCCTCACCCTCCATCACTCTAAACAAACCCAGGCGGTGGAAGCTGCACCTTGCGAACTTGCTCTTAGAAGTGATCATTTGCCTGTCATTATTAGCCTAACACTCTCACACTCCATCACTCTAAACAAACCCAGGCGGTGGAAGCTGCACCTTGCGAACTTGGCTCTATTCCAGTCTGCAGCCAGCCTGGAAAAGGTCTTTTCTGAAAAACTGAGTGTTGACGAGGTAAATTAAAAAAGTACGGCCAGCATCGTTGACCCGGCGCTTGTAGCTATACCGAAGTCTTCAGGAGTGGTATTGAAAACTCTCAAAGTCTGGTATTCTCGGGAGTGTATAGAAGCAAAAAAGAAGCAAAACAAAGCTTGGGGAACCTTTCGTAGGTACCCAACAAACTAAAACTTCCTAAAATTCAAGCAGGTGAGAGCTAAAGCACGGTATGTCAGCCGCAACGTCCAGAAGGCTTCTTGGCAAAAATACATATCACCAATAAATAGCTCAGTCACATAAAAAAAAAATATGGGAGCTAGTTCACAAACTAGATGGAAACTTCTCCTCTTACACAATCTCATTTCTAACAACTCCTGGCACTCAAACAAACTTACAGGAACAGGCATAAATTCTAGGCGAGCATTTTTCTGAAATTTCAAGCTCTCTACACTACCCGAAATCTTTCATAACGTACAAAACCAAGGCCGAAAAACAAAAACGTCCAACAAGTGGGAGCACAAATGAAGCATATAACAATCTAATAACACTACAAGAAATAAACACGATTCTATCTGCCGGCAAGAAGACAGCATCTGGCCCAGATGAAATTCACTATCAGATGCCTGCACATCTTTGTACACCTGCTGTAGAAGCACTTGCGAACTTTTTGAGCAAAATATGGGTATCCGGGAGTATTCCTGAGGCCTGGAAAAAAGCTGTTATTATGCCTTTCCTGAAACCAGAAAAGCCACCAACGGACCCCGGCAGTTGTAGACCCATAGCTCTCACAAGTTGCCTTGCAAAGTCTTTTGAAAGTGTTTCAATACCAAATTAGCCTTTGTACTTCACTCCTGAGAACTCCTAGACATCTGCAAGTGTAGGTTCAAAAAAGCATGTTCTACAACGGACTATCTAGATGCCTTGAAAACACTTTCCGTGAAGCATTTATTCACAAACAGCACCGCCTTGCCGTCTTCGATATGGAGCAGGGGACAGCAGGGGACAGTTCGCCACGCGGTACCCAAATTTGTTAACGCTTCTGGTAGCATTCCCTGCTAGGTGTGCAGATTGTGCTGGTCCTCTCCTTCAGATTCTTATTGGGTGGAAATTAATCTTGGGCCTTTCATTAGGGCCTTTCTTCTATCGTATTGCATATTCATATTGTCACCGGGAAACGCGGGACCAAAGTGATGTGCTCACTGACAAAGACGACGACACGACGAAGCGTTGAGAAAGAGGACGACGCTGACAGAGTGGACACTGCACGGCTACTGAAGTCTTAGCGTCGAGTTCAGCCCATCTCAGTGCTGTTACAGTAAGTACATCCCCGTAACATCTTGGTGGAGGTCGCGGGTTCGACACAATCTGACGCTGGATCTCCGCAGTGGCCGTCATCTCGGAACCGTCACGATGACAACCGACGCGGCTCCATCTACCTCCGCAACTCCAACTGTCGTCGTAACAATATGTATTAGTATGTATATGTTAATCTCATGTCAAGCTGCATTATACCCATTTCTGCTGGATTCATTGTGTGGCCAATCCCCCTTTGGGTATGTGTCATTATCTAAGGGCACAACAACGTGAAGCCATGGCTGGCGGTGATGTTCTGTTCTAGATCCATGTAAGCTGGCCCATCCTTCGCTCCTGAGGTATTCGGCCTACAAGTGGCGACATAAAACTACCGACACGATGACTGATCAAGGCAATACCAGCACGAAGCGGCACTCGCACCTGCAGGACGTCTCGTCGCTCCAGCTTAGCCGTTCCCCCTTATCTGGCCCTTGAACCCGCAAGTCTGTGTTTTTTTTTTTTTTTTTCAGTCTGAGGCGCAGTTTAACATCGCATTAACTAGAAAACGACGCGCTACTACCGGGTCATTAATGCGCTTCCTCCTGAAGTTTCCTGTAAGCTCGCGAACTTAGTCTCTGAACCCGCGGAACAGACGCCAAATCAGCACCTCAAAACCAAGAAGCTAGGGAGAATCATGCCTTCAAACCGCGCCCGCCTCCAGCAGTTCCTTGCCGGAGAGTACCTTTGCGACCAGCTGCCCTCTCAACTCCTGCACTGGATGCGGCAGTTTCTAGGGGACTGCAAAGTCTCCATATATGGCGTGTTGCTTCGGGAGCTCTTCCTTCAATGTCAACCAAGCCCATTCGCCTTATTCTTGCGGCGGCCGGCGACATATTCCTAGATCGCCTGGCGGAGCTCGCCGTTTGAATCAGGATATAGCTAAAAGCATCTGCGGTGCAAGAGTTTCCTGTTGTTTCTCTTGTTGCGAAAATTTCACTTGAAAGGCACTCAGTGAGCCAGGCGAGCTGACCGAGTACTTGGCCATAAAATCAATCCCTTGTTTAAGTTTACAGCTTGCGAACTTTTGAAGAAGCAAACAAGCTGCTTACCGAAAACCTGCTTTCCTATAGTATTTCCAGCTTCATGTTGTAGCACTCAAAGATACTTCAGCACTACCGGGTTCATTATCCAGGAGCGTCGCAAATGCTTCAATTCAATAGATAACTTGTTTTTGCGCCATAAGTTAATTCTACGCGCATGCTGTGCCCCTATATATTTTCAGGGAAAAGTACACAGCGGTAACCACCCCAAGCAGCACACCAATATTGGACCGACGATGGTCTATTGGTGGAAGAGAAGAGTAAGCGTACTGGAGCGCGGCGTCAAAATCTGCGCTGAACCAACCTCTTGTATTTTCTTCACACTGGGGAAGAAACTAGCAGTTTACCTATACCTTGAGTTGTGCACTTGTCTTCACCGTGTTCCTGCCATCTCATTTTCTACAAAGATAAATAATACCAAATCATAAGGAATTAAAAGAGCATTCAATTTCATATACGAAATATACAGGTGGGTGGCACTCAGTAATATCCTAAAAAAGCGGCTTGCCCTCTGTTCTTGACAGAAATCGCATATGTTGCTTTAAATTATTCTATCAGTTAACGGAGAATAACTTCAGCATATTAACACCTCCAATATCCTATTTATTTCTCGTGATATCAAATTAGAAATCAGCATTCTTTTTCAATTTCACCATTAGATTCGCGATTTAATTCTTTTAAATATTCACTTTCCCAAATGATCATTACTGATTGGAATAACCTCACCGATGATGTTGTTAGACAGGTCCCTGCATTTGTTTGAAGAACAGTAGAGCGAAGAGCTGTACCAGTTGGTACATATTGGTAAAGATTGAAACCAACGGAAGGAAGCAGATAAAGAGGTGTGCACGAGACTATGCCAGTGTTTTCCTGCGTATCTCTCTTTGCATCCTTCCGCTGGTTTCAGTGTTTGTAGAGCGCTTGAATTTATTGATGCTTTTAACGTATTTTCTTGCTATGTACACTTCTGCTTAGTTTTGTATGCCTGCCTTTTATTTTCGACACTATGTTCCTGCCTGCTATCCTCCTCGCAAATAAATCAACAATCGATATATAATAGCTCATTCTTATCGCTGATCCCGAAAAAGCTTGCATGGTTACGGAAGTACATCGCGGCACCTATAGTCATTTTTGTACAAAAAACATATGCTTAAAGGGGTCGTGAAACGAAAATGTAGCTGCCCAGTTGTAATTTTCCTTGCTTCAGTAAACATTAGGCACGCTGATTCTAAAATATCTCGCCGAAATATTGCTTCTGGATTTAATAATACCGTTCTGAAATCACAGCTTTTTTGCGTTCCTGAAGCGACCATGCGACCCTGTAGGCCGGAATCAGAAGTACTCGCCTACGTCATCGTTAGCCGTTTGGAAACGCAGATATTAATCGTTGTTGTCCTAAAATAATAGGCTCCTGTTAAAGTTAAAAAATAAGAAAATAGTATATCAACTATTCGCTCACGCAAACGCATTTCTTCAACAATCTGCCCACGTTACTGTCACGTGACGCGTGGTTGGCGGCGGCGGCGGAGGACGGGTGTCGTCTGCTTCTCGCTGCGCGCTGGAGCAGAGCGAGAGACGACGCTCAAGTTCAGATTTTCTCCGCCGGGTACTCCAAATGACAATGGTTCTAATCTCATTTGTCGTTATTTTTTTTGTGAACATTCCTGATGGAGCACAACAACGTCTTGAGCAGTTTCATACCACCGGTACAACTTACCAGGTCAAAGCATCGCTGCATACACCTTACGGGTGCTGGTTGTGCGGCCGCTGCTGTAACTTTTATTTTGTTCATTCTTGGCTTCATTAAAGATACGATGTAAATACAGTTTCAGGTCGAAGAAATCGACAAGTGTGTTCAGTTCGTGTAGTGGCTGGAGTGTTTCAGGAGCGGGCGCCGCGGCACGTACTCGTATATTGCTCGCCTCCGCGCTGCATCGTTGAGAATAGCGTGTCGAGCTTCGCTTTCTTTATTTTGGCTCGATGACCTGAACTATGGCACTGCACGGAAAGCCGGAAACAGAAAGAAAAAAAGAAAAGGTAGGTACAATGTACTTGGGTGGCCCTTTCACCCAACGCGTTGTCGCGTGCACATGTGCTTCTTCGAGGCGCCGGGACGGGAAGCGATCGCGCATGCTACACACATGTTCGCAATTCTCTAAAAGCGTTTACCGGGTCCGCAAGCTGCACCGTGCCATTTCAAAAAAGAGCGGAGACCCCGTTCACCGGCACTCAAACATTGTAGTGCGGAAGAAAGCTAATGAGTTTTGCTCCCCCATCTTCCCGACGCCTCTTTCGTTATCTTTCTCAAAAAAAAAAAAAAAAAAAAAAAAAAGAGTTGAAGGACCACCCTGCTTCCAACACCCTCGGGCTGGTAGCCGGCGCCCGTGCTCTATGCTCTCTGAAAGCGTGTTTTTCCGGGCAATATTCAAGCGTTGAAGCAGACGAGACTCGTACTCCGTGCTGGTCTCGCGCTCGGCTCTTTCCGTGTGCCCGGAATCCACGCTCTTCCATGCAAATCTGTTCCTTCCGTCACTCGCTGCCTCTTCCATCGTGTTTGCTATTCGCTCCTCTACGTTGTGGCCCCGTTAGCTTTTGTCGTTCTCGGCGCGTTGCGCGCGTGTGAGGAGTGGTCGCTATGCCATCCGTGTGTATTGTGAGACATTTGCAGCACGAAGTACCGGAGTGGAAGTAACGTTCGGTTCCACAAGTTGCCCAGTGATCCCCAGCGAAAAGCCGCCTAGCTTCGAGCCATTAACCGCGATGGTCCCAGCGGTATGGACACACTGACGGGGTTCGTGTGTACAGATCATTTTTTACCAGAAGATTATGAAATGAACCTCGATGTCGCTCGAAGCCTCGGCATGGAAGTGAAGTACGCTCGCCTCAAGCCAGACGTTGTACCGACGCAAAACCTTTGGCTTGGTACACCACCAAAAAAGCGGAGGAGGTCTGAGGTAAGTTCACATGATAGATGTCAACTTTGTTGCAATTTATACATATTTTGCAGTTGCTAAGAACTTTTCCTTTTCTTAGGAACTACTCGACTCGCAGTATGAAGTCTTGACCGCTGAGGAAGTGCAAACTTCGCCTCGAATGGTGGACAATTCAACGCAAACCACCAGAAGTGTCTCGAGTGCTTGCTGCCAAACTGTCGGCAGGGATGTACAAACGCGACGTAAGGTTTTCCTCTTAACAGTAGCGTGCTCATTTTATTTCCATTTTTAACAAGCAGAAGTCGTGTCATAATAATTAGGCCATAGTTTAACCACGGCCTAACCTAGGGTGTTTCCAATCTTCAATATGGGAAAAGCAAGCAGACATTTGTTTTCCATATTGTCTTGTGGTATCAATGAATGCTAAAAAAAATTCTGGGAGCGGCAGTCAGGTGGTGTCGGTTACAACCTGTATAATGTTGTGGCGGAATGTTAGAACAGTTTTAAAGCCAGCGAAGAAAGCAATCATTCATTTCACATGCAGGGTGTGACAGACGATATCAAGCTTGACAGTAATGTACCCTTTACAAGCTGATAATGAGGCATTAATCTATGATATTTAGAGAAAATTTATCTAAAATATATTGTGCAACTAGATCATTGATGTTGCATTTGCATAAACAAATAGCACTTCACAGTGCATGTATTTTATTATTTTTTCATCAACTTACAGATACGCAGGTGAACTTCTATGTTTATTCAAGAAGAGATATGCAGGTGCAGACAGATCTCAGGCAATCCACTGAAACATACCATGAGGCCAGCAACACTGCAAGTGCACCTACCCTTGCACCATGTCTTTCTCTTCCTTTACCACCTTCCTCCAGAACAGGATCCTCAATTCCACTTGATCGAGCACTCTCTCCGATCACATTCATTCCAAGGCAAGCCTCTAGTCCTGTACAATCGGAAGCCTCAGACTTTGAAGAGAAGGATAACATGGAGCACTCAGAAGAGGATAACATGGAGCACTCGGAATTCTTCCCATCATTTAACGAGAGCTTCCTAGGGTAAAAATTGACTTTATGTGTGCCGCATGTTATTCCATTATGATCGTATGATTATCAGATCAATGACTTAGGAAAAACAATGGCACATAAGGGTGTGCATCTCTTTCATGAGCAGGGGGATCAGAGGCATCAGTGGGTTAGCATACCCAGCCCAAAGCACACGTAGCAAAAGTTTCCACTGCTAAACATAGAAGTCTTTAGTTCCATTCCTTCCGCTACGTTTTTCTATTTGTATGAGTACCATTTGTCTGTGCTTGCGTGACTGAACTGTTATTGTGTACATAGTATTTGTGCTCCTCATAAACCTCACTATGCATAAATATTCACCAAGCAGGTCTTGATCCATCAAACGCTTTCACAATATTCAGTGGCACAAGCAGCTGCTCAGACAGCATCAGTGTAACATTATAAAAATTCTTGAAGCTCTGTAAACCTGTGTTTACACTATTTAAAAGCAGAGTGCATGGTATGCAAAAATGTGCACTAAAACACCTTAGATGCAGTGCTGATTTGGGCAGCCCTTATATTTACTGCTGCTTTTAATCCTGTTAAATTCTAGCCTCCAATCAGCTCTGCAGAAAAATACTTCACAATTTCACGACCCGAACTTTGTATTTTTTCAGACTTGACTCCAGCACTGAGGAGGCCCTTCCACAGGATGAGAGGAAGTTCATCGTGTTTGAAAGCTGCCTCAAGGAGCTCTTCACAGTATGTCGTGAATGCTATTCCTGTTGCAAAAGCGTAAGTTGTGTGACTGGGACTTTGCTGCAAGTACAGACAATGTGCGCGAACCACCACTGCCTTACATGGAAGAGCCAGCCAATGATGAATGGCAAGCCAGCAGGCAACGTGCTACTGTCAGCAGCCATGCTGTTTGCCGGCACCAGCCCCACCTCAGTGCTCCGAATGTTTGAGCACGTGAATGTGCAGGTGTTCACGCCACGAACATTTTTCAACTACCAGCGAGGCTACCTGCTTCCTGCGATTGACAAGGTAGGACAAAGGTTGTGTGCTGCCAAATGAACTACTGAACCAATGCTTTACGATTAGAGTTATTCCAGCTTATGCAGTAAAGCCATCACCATAAGCAAAAGAATTTAGCAACTGGATCATATGCCTATACAAGAAATGATTCAGAAGGTGGTTGGATACACTGAACTCCCATTAAATTTCAGGATGTGCAGCCAATTATTCGTTTTTTTTCTTTTTTTCAATGTTATTGAACAACATATAATAGCCTAATCCCCATTGGGTGGAAAACCTGCATCTGCTCATGTGCCTGTAAATATGAGAATGCTTCTTAAAAGACACCAATTTGTTCATATATGTGTTCATGTAATATCTGGTCAGTGAAAAAACCCTTTTCTCACACCAGATCTGGCAACAGCAGCAGCAGGAGTTGTTTCGCCAGTTGCAAGGCTGCAATGTTGACCTGGCTGGTGATGGACGCTGCGATTCCCCAGGGTTTTCGGCAAAATTTATGACATACTCACTGCACGTCGCCCAACTGAACAAAATTCTCCATTTCGAGCAAGTGCAAGTTGGGGAGGTAGGTCAGAGCAATTGTAACAAAGTGGCTTTATGTGACTGTGCATTTTTTTCCCACAAAAGTGTGCAGATGTCAAGTCAAGCACCTTGATGGAAAAACATGCCTTTGTGAAGAGCTTGACTATGGTAAAGGAACAGGGGCTTAATGTGAAATCCATAACAACAGACCGGCACGTCCAAGTCACAAAGCACATGCAGACCAAGGAGCCCACCATCAAGCACTACTTTGATGCTTGGCACATCTCAAAAGGTAAAACTGAGTATAAAAAGACTTCCCCCATGATGTATTGCAAAATGCGGCTACATGCTATATTAAATTTTGTTGGATTCCGTGGTGGTATTTAACCATGAGGAGACCAATATCATAGGGAAGTATAGTAGCAAAGGGAGGGTCAGAAGTTGAAAGCACGAGGAGAAGCAAAGGCAGTGTTTGTTTTTTTTGGTTGTCTGACATTAATGATGATGAGGGATATGGATGCCATACATGCACTGATACATGCAGATTGCAGCTAGGGACACAGAATTTGGTGTTTCTATCCAACTAATTGCATGTCAAAAATAATTTGTAATTTTTATCACCTACCCAGAGATCCTCCCTAAGCATTACCTACAGCAATTAACATATGTATAACTGATTAATATCCATTTATTACAATTTGGTTCTAGGCATAAAAAAAAAGCTGGCTGCCCATGCAAAACGAGCTGCATGCAGCATACTGGAGCTTTGGATTCAGCCAGCCAGCAATCAACTTCACTGGTGTGCTGCCATGAGCGATGGCAACATCGATTTGCTGCGAGACATGTGGCAAAGCATGGAACGGCATGTCACAGATGTGCACTCAGACCACCCAGGGCTCTACACACATTGTGCCCATGATGATCTTGGAGATAGGCAATGGCTTGTTCCAGGTCAGTATGCCGCTATTCGAAATCAAAATAAGTTTTTGCAGACCCCTCAATGTGCCTTTTATGTTGAATGTATGTTCTTGTAATCAAGCATGACTTGCAAAACGTTTAAAGTTTTGCCAAACAGTTGAGGTGCCCGATTTGAACTAGTGGTCAACCTTTCCAAAGCTACTATTTGTTACCTCAATGCATATACAACTATATTAATAATTATGAGAATTATGTGCACCTAAAAATATGCAATTGTACTTCATTGTGGTGCCATTTGAAGAAGACTTATCCAGAATTTTTTTTTAATATAGGGACACCTGCACACAACAGGTTTGTCGAGGTCGTCATGGCACCCCGTCTCGTTAAAGACATTGGAAAACTGGCACCCAGCACACATACTTTCAGCTTGGAGGCCTTCCACAGTGTGCTTATAGGCTTTGCACCAAAGTCCATATGTTTCTCATCTGAGGGCATGCGTGCAAGGTAGGTGGTGAAAGAGACCTGTCGAAAATTAACATTTGAAGAACTGTCGGATCGTCTGTTTTCAGAACACAGCTGGCAATACTCCACTTTAATGAGAATGCCAGCAAAGGACAAGCCACCACAGCTGAAGGCCTGTCTAAATGGAAAATAAAGGACCCAAAAGCAAGGAAGGGCACAGCCGTTGCCTGTCCTGTGAAAGCTGAGCCTACATATGGTAGGTAGTATGCTTAGCACTAGGAAAAAGAAAAGTACAATTTTAATGTTCGAGATCTCAGATATGTAATGGCCAAATTTGTTACATCTTTTATATGGTATGTTCAATCAACCGTTTATTTTTCAGTCTGTACACTCCAGTTTAAAGGTGCAATGTGGCCGAGGATGTCCATATCTGTGACATGAAAATTCTCAGCCACCTAGTGGCGTGAATACAAATAAAATTTATAAATTGGTGGCGCCTAGGACTATGGAACACTGACAGCAAGCCCTGATATGAAAATGGTCTTTGGCCACATTGCTTCATATGGTACATTACAGGCCTTGCTTTATATACCTGCATTACAATGTTAACTCTAATCTTTCATCTAACTCCCAATACTGGCTTTAGAATGAGGCGTCACCAGTGCTTTTGTGCCATATTCAACCAGAAATCAGAAATAACTCCATGTCATCTGAGAGTTCTAGTACAGGAGTTTTCATGCTAAGTACAGCGGCATGCAATCACCAATAAGAGGGCTTTGCTATGCATGCGTTTGCAGCATACTGTTGTAAGACTGATTAATGTGTGGTATATTTCAAAGGATAATGCTGACCCTTCATCACTTTTTGTTCTCTGCGATTGTCCTGTTTGTTTATTTGCACCTTTAAATATTCAGAAAGGATAACACTCGTATATGCACTCCTGATTTGCAGCCTATGTTGGCCTCCTTCTGGATGAGACGGCACGCTGCTGCGAACAGTGGCCATCTTTTAAGGCTGCTTTTGCAGCAAACCCTTCGACTGCACCACCCCCCATGAGTCACTCTTTCCCGAGACCTTCCAAAGGTGAACTCGTGGCAGCTAGAAGGTCTAGGTTTGCCAGTGCCACGGGGAGCACCACCCTGTAATACAGGTGGGCATTCTCTAATACTACCAAGTCAGAAGTGTTGAAAGAAAGACGTTTTAGTTTCAGAATAATTTATTGGCTGGCCACAAGTTCATTGTCTACAATGAAGCATGCCAGAAGTTCAAAATTTTCAGGTTGTAAGGCAGTTCACTTGGAGCAGAACATCTTTATTCATGCTTCTTTGGTGCCTTACACCTAAATATGCAAACAAGTATATACAGCTGCACAATTATCATGATGTATTTCAGGTCATTACTCACCCATAAAGCATTCCATCTTGAAAACTGCAGGTGGAGTAGAGTACACAAAATATATTCTAAGTGAGCCTCCTTTCCCTCATATGCAATATCAGCACATTGAAAGCAAAACTATAATGTTAACAAGGTGGATGCAAATGCAATTTTATATAATTATCTACCAGAAATGGATAGGCTGAAATCTGGCATGTTTAAAAACAACACTTCTGAAAAAAAAAAAAAAAAAAGGGGAAGAAGGGCTCCCATGTGTTACTTCTTTGAAATGCCTTGGCACACTTTGTAGTCACTTGTCCTATTTGTGCATTGACCCTCTTGTGCACTCCTCGATCTGCGTAATATCTGGCTAATATGGACAGTTCTATCCAGAAAAATTGTAATGTGACTGGTATACAAATAACAAGTAACACATTATAGCCAGTGAGCATGATTTTTACTGCAACAAAACAAGCAATTTATGTGAGAATGGATACTTCAAACCCCGTTTTTTGGTCCAGTGACTGGAATACATTTAGGTTTCATGAAGCTTTGACCCTCCAAAATTAATGAGGCACTCTTTGCTTTCACTTGATTATGTAGCAAACAATATGAATAATCACTGACTGTGCTCTATTATATTTTTGAACCTTTCTTTACTTCAGCTGAAACTGAACTTGACTTTTACAGCTCTCACCACCTTAGTTTAATTCTACTTTGTGGTTTACTGCCTCCTATTACCTATGAAGCATATTGCCTTGCCACATGCACAAAAGGCACACATGACCAGTGTATCCATTACTTATTTGTCATCAACCACCTGCCTACCCACCACGCCAATGTTCGTTTAGTTGTGTGCCCCTCAGGAAAGGAAGTAATCAAAAAGGGTGCAGCCGATTTCATGCTGCTATTGCCTTACTTTCTTTTTCTGCCTTTGTCAGCCTTGTTTACTAAATCTGTGTACACAATGGACCTCCTTCATAAATGTTAAGTCAGCTTCGCCTCAATGCTGCATGACCCACTACTGATGGAACAGCAATTTTTGGAAGCTATACTATAGCCACACTGCATGTGATCTACGCAGCAGAATAAGTTAACATAGTTTCCAAAGCAGCACTATCTGCAGAGCAGCAATAAGCAATTTTAGCAGTTTAGCTTTGTTTAGAAAAATGAAATTACAGAATGAGAAAAGGAATTTAAATTCAGTCAAATTGCATGTCTTGTTTTTAGCACACAAATAAATAATTAATATCTAGGCAATAATTAGTGCAGCAGAATGAATGGACAAAGATCAGTCCCACAAAGTTTTATCATATTAGCAAGACATGACTGTAAACAAATTAGCCCAGAAGTTCTGATGAAGTATACCATATACAAAGTAACCAGGACAATAATGAGAATGGCAGTAGTGCAGGGCAATCAGATGTTCAGCTAGTAACGAAGAACAAAGTAAAGAAAGCTTTAGAACCTATGAAAAGGGGGAAACCAGCTGCAAAAGTTCAGGAAACTATACATTTATCGAAGGATGGTGGGAATTTCATGCTAGAAAAACTAGCCACCCTGCGCAATGCCTCAGGACCTCGATTGTAACAAAATCTTGGAAAAATGCTAATAATATTTTAGTCCATAAAAAAAGGGGCGTCAAGGACTTGAAAAATTACAGACCAACCAGCCTACTATCCATTACGCACAAAGTATTTACTATAGTTATTGCTAATAGAATCAAGGCATTAGACTTCTATCAACCAAACGATCAGGCCTGCTTTAGTAAAGGCTATTCTGCTATAGATCATAGCCATAACTATCAACCAGGGGATAGAAAAACGCTCAAATATAACCAAAACTTATACATAGCTCATAGATTATGATAAAGCTTTTGATTCAATTGAGACTGCAGCAGTAGACAAGCCATATGTGGAAGTACTGAAAGGTATCTATAGTGGCTGCACAGCAACCATAGATCTCCATAAAGAAAGTAATAAAATTCTCATAAAGCAAGGTGTTAGACAAAGAGACACAATCTCCCCAGTGCTACTCATTGCTTGCTTAGATGGAGTATTCAGAGGGCTGGATTGGGAACAACAGTTAGGGATAAGGGTTAATGCAGGCTCTTTCAGTAATCTGAGTTTGTTGATGACATTGCCTTGCCGAGTAGCTTAGGTGAAGAATTACAAAGAACGATTAATGACATAGGCAAAATAAATCAGTAGGGCTAAAATTAATATTCAGGAGACTAAAGTAATGTACAGTCGACGTCACCCTTGTGTAGAGCGCTCGGGAGACACACGTCCCTGTAAATAAGGCCAGATATCGGCCGCAGCTGGTAGGTTCTTGCGGCAACACTCGAGTGAAAGTGGTGCCACAGATAGCCGCAACCAAGGCAGACACTAGCACCTAGCCCAGAAGTCTGGAGTTGGAGTCTATTTTCAGCTTTTGTAGCCCGATATGCCTTGCTCGAGCGCTCTACACAAGGGTGACGTCGGCTGTACAACAACCTCGGAAAGGAAGTTTTTTGCGACAGGTAGCAAGACACTGGAAGTGGTAAGGGAATATGTCTGCTTAGGATAAGTAATATCAGCAGATCTGGATCATGAAAGGGAAATAAGAAAGTATCAGACTGGGCTAGAGTGCATTCAGCAGCAACTATCAAATCATGAATGGCAGGTTACCTATGTCCCTCAAGAAGAAGTTATACAGCACCTGCTATCTTACCAGTACTTGCCTATGGGGCAGAAATGTGGAGGTTAACGAAAAGTTCAAATTAAATTGAGGACCACACAGAAATCTATGGAACAAAAAATGGTAGGTTTAACAGGAAGCGTGCCGAATGGGCAAGGGAATAGTCACTGGCTTGTGTCTGACAATGGCAGATCCTGTAATGCAAAGGCATGATAACCAGTGTGTCACCCATATGGGTGACACACTGTATTCCAAGGGAAGGCAAGCATAGTAAAGGGCAGCAGAAATGTGGGCAGATGAGAACGGAAAGTTTGTGGGGTAAAATGGATACCGGTGGGACAGGAATGGGCAACTTGGAGGCATATAGGTGAGGCCTTCTTTACCCTGCAGTGGGTGTAGTGAGGCTGGTGGTGGTGATGACTTCACAAACCTTGTGCATACTGGAAACCAGTGTAACCTTCGGACGGAAATCTCTCCCTTATTTGGTTTACAGCACAGGCAGGGAGGACCTTCCGGTGATTTCTGCCCAGGCGTCCCCAAAGCCAGTGTGCAAGCTGGCTGTAGCTGACGTAGCGGTACCTCCTGTTGACAAGAGAAGGAGCAATATTTTTTTTTTCACCATAGCAAAACAAAAGTCTGGTTTGGGGCTTTTACCATTGAGTTACTCAAGTTTCTGGCATCTGTACAATTAATTATAATCTCGCAGGTTGTATGCTGTAAAATGCCATTCTGTGGCTTGGCTTTGTTTGTAGGGTTTAACATCTGGAAGAGACTCAGGCTAAGGGAGATGCTGCAGTGAAGGGCCCTGGGAATTTTGACCACCTGGGGTTCAACGTGCACTGACATCGCACAGCACACGGGCCCCTTGCTTTTCACCTCCATCAAAAAAGCGACCACCGCCGCCGGGATTCGATCCCATATCCCTGGCTCGGCAGTTGAGCCCCCTAACTATTCAGCCACGGCGGCAGGGCCAGTGCAATTCTCACTGTGGATTTATTCTTCCTGGCAGGATAGTGAACTCTGAATTTCGCTGCAGGTAACTGAGAGAAAATGTGAGGTAAGAAAAGTAATGCCTCAAGGCAATGCAGTTTTTGTCAGACAGAACATGGCAGTCATCTTGCACTTTGTATTGTGTCTGAGATAAATGTGGATGCCGCCATCATAAGCATAGAAAGAAGTTTAGGGTGTGCAGATGAAGTCATTCTGTTTAAAGGAGCAAAGAACACCTGGTCTGTTCCTGTCAATTCAGATGTTTCCCCACAATATTCCACACTGACAACAATTTGGTGCTGAGGAAGGCTACAGTCTGTAAGCACACTCAGTAGCAGCGCAACAAACGCGAGCATAGCAACCTGACTAAGCGACTTCTCAAGGCAGATGAAGGAGTTCAAAAGTTTGTCTGGTGCATCTTGGACGACATGGTATTGCTGACTCAAGTTTTTTTCAAGTGCAATGGTGCAATGGCATGACTGACCCAGTCAAGCAACATGTATACCTTCTTACGTTATGTGGAGCTGAGATTTAAATTTCACTTGTGCACCTCTGCAGCCAAAAATGCCAGACCAAGTAAACCGTGTCAATATCACACAGGCACTGAAGATGCACTTTGACCTCCACTTATACAACATTTAGTCATGCTATGTTTCAACGTCGACACCAATTGCCTAGTGAATATATTACACAACTGCACTATGCAATTTAGCTTCGAGTTGTAACTTCGGGATTTTGTCAACAGCAACGGCAGTAATCACGCAAGGTGCTACGTCTACAACTACTACTGCTACAACTACTGTAATGAACGCTACATCGCTGCAGACAGATGTAATGCTGTGTGACAGGTTTGTTTCTGGCCTAGGTGACGAAAGCCTCCAGGATTAGCTCTTTGCACAGTATGACCTGACATACTTCAAGGCTCTCAACTTCGCCATTCATGTAAAAACTGTTAATCATGCGTTTAAACTAAACAAAGCAGTAAGCAACACAGGCATCAGAAGTAATGGCAAGATTAGCAAGAAGCAAGCACAACGCTGTTCGCACTGTGGCCACAGTACAAAATCATGCAGGTTCGAGAGAGCAACATGCCATTACTGCTAAAATTCCAAGTCACACTGAGAAAGCCGGCATTTCGATGCAGAAAAGTCTACCAGCAAAGCAACTACTTGGGGAAGTCAAGGACCTCACAGCCAGCAAAGAATGTCAAGTACAAAGCTTCGCACTCTGTTGGATCTGCACGTTGCAAAAAAACTGTGGTTCTCAATTTTCATGGCAAGCATGTGACTTCTGAAGTGTCTTCTTGCATAATGATCAATAGTGCCACGCTTTGATCCATTTGGACTGGAGACCAACCCCGCAAACGATGACGTACACTTGCACACCTGGTTTGGACAGGCACTGCAAGTAGTGGGAACAGCAACAGTTCCTGTCTGCTAAAGAAATGGAACATTCAAGCTTCCGTTGTTAGTGGTTAACTACTTCTTCATGATGACTGGCATTCGATACATAACCTCACATCCATACCAACCCCGTTACCAATGGACAAACCGAATGGTGTGTGTGGAAGTGAAGAAACCTATGATATGAGATTCACAAGAACCAGTAAACCTTGTAGTGGCAGCACTGCACAGTTCATTAAACAACAGGCATCAGTCCTGCAAATGTTTAGCTGTGAAATGCCGACACAATTGGACCACATAGTACCCACACCGGAGTAGCCTGGCATTGAAGAGAATTTGCACAAGAATTGCCAAATGGGTGCAGGAGGAAAGTAATGTCTGATAATTCCTTCCAGGAGTGAAATGGATGTCTAGAAATATAGTGAAGCTGGTGGGCCGACATTCTTAGCTGGTTCAGTGCTCTGAAAAGATGGTGCAGCATCATCTGGGCCAGATAAGGAAGTGCGGCCACAGTCAAGGTGAAAGACGAGGAGCAACAGCAACCCTTGCATGAGGAGTTAAGCACAGTGAACGGTCTGTTGCTGCCAACACAGCAGGGGAACAAGTACCACGCAGATTGCAGCATACAAGGTGACCATCACAGCAATATAGAGCTGCTATCTTAGAGGGGAGGGGTATTGAGCCTGAGATCAAGGTAGGCGATGCAATCATCAGTACAGCACAAAGATGTTTAGCGTGTAACCTATGTGTGAAGCAGGAATGTGCATACAGTTGTCCTGCTTGAAAGAGTAATAAATGTTAGGTCCATTCCTGTCAATGGCTGTCAAATGTTTCCTGACAACATGCCACACTGACAGAACGCATAACCAACACGTAAGGAGGTAGAAGTGAAATTGTTTGTTTTCAGTGCCAAATTTTTGCACGTGCCAGCAATAGCAAGCGTTGCAAGACTACTATATGATGTAGTCTTTTTGTCAACTTCATTTGTTAACTTTAAAATGCCCATTGCTTACTCCCGCTGCGGAAGTTTCGTTAGGTTGTTACACTCGGAGGAATAATTTTTTTTTTTTCAGAGAATCTTTTTTTAGTGCGCTTCAGCACATGTTAGATGCCGGAATCAAACCATTTGAGAGAGTTTACTTTGCATCTACTCAGATGCAAATTGTATGTACCATGCTCTGCTCTGAGCATCTACAGATCAGTGGAAGTGGTGATAAAGGTTGCAATGAATTCAAATTATGTCTCGTACACTCTACCACATTGTCACCTAATGCAAGTTGGCAAAAAAAGTTAAAACTTTAGCAAATAAACCGCGCTTAGATGGTGACCGTGGGGGGGGGGGGGGGGGGGGGGGGGGGGCAGGTTACCGTGCCATGTGAATTTCACTCCAAACAGTATCCTTTGAAATAAAATATTATATGTACCTATTTTATTGTCTTATGACCATTCTTATGTAATCGTTTGTTCAAGTTCTGCAACTGTTGAATATGCCTCCCCAACTAATAAAACAAGCTTGTGTGTGTGGACAGCAACTTTTTTTTTTTTTCTTGCGATTACCTCGCAACTGTGTGCATGCTCTTCAACACATGATCGCAAGTTCAAATGATACATGTTACATTTCCTTGTTTACTGGTGCATGAAATAAAGCAAACCAGTAACCTGCATGGTAATGCGTCGCGCTGATGCACACCTCCTACGGAGAAAAGGATAAAACTAACGATGCTGTGTTCGCGCCAACGTGCCGCGATGTCGACACTCACTGACACACGGCGCAAACACAACACAGACGCTTTCTTTTTCTTTTTTTTTTTTTTTGTGCATTTTCGTAAGGGACACTGCCAATGATCGAGAGAACGTAACGCCAGAGTTCCAGATTTGTTTATATATATATCATTTTTTTTTTTTCGTACAGCGTTTCCCGCGTGAGAAAACGAAAAACGGGCAGTCGCTTTTTTACGCTGTCGCCCTTTGAGCACGGTTATTACCTTGTGGCCTCGACGCGCAGCCCATGGTCAATAAGCGTTTCAAGGGCCACGGTCAGTACCACTTCATCGAGGCACAGCGTAAAAAAATGGGGGTGCTCCGTAATGCAGCCAGACGGCTGCTTCCTAGTCGCCGCCGGGATCTCGCGGCAACAGATGCTTTCGAGGGCAGACGGCATCGGCACGCACCGCCCGCAGCTGCACCTGTTCGAATATATCGGTTAGCGATTGCACTTTTCTTCAACGCCTGAAAGTAGGCTAGGTTACATGGCTCGAGCATCACATACCAATGCGTACTCCCGAGACGGTCGGGTTCGGGAGGCTGACGATCGGGACTTCTGCAAGGCGAAATGTTGCCGCGGCCTCTCGGCACGACTGCTGCTGGCCCGACGCAGGCTCCGTCTTCGCCTTCGCCTTCGCGGTTGTCGTCGTCGCTATCGTCTGAACCTTCCCGATCTCGCACTCGTAAAGGTGCATCGGCATAAGGCTCAAAACCCAAGCACCGACTCCTTTCTAAAAGGCGACGCTGAAACTCAGGGAGGTCGGCCATTTTTTATAAAACAGTATATTGCAGCAGAGTACGATTAGAACCCCTAGAATTGCGCCGAGCTCGGTCAACTTCGGCTCAGCAGGCTCCGACAACAGGAGCTTCTCATTGGCTTAGCACTATGACGTATCTGTTTGAGTTGAGGAGGAATCGCGCTAGGAAACCGAAATTGTGTTTTTGTCGCTATTAAATCAACGCGGGTGATGAAACGAATCGAGGTATATTATATGATGAAGGATACGGATTCCATTTACACAAGCTGTGCAAACAAGTGACGTCATATGGCGCTGACAAATGGCTTTGCAACAATGTCCTGGACACACTGCGATGCACGATCAGCTTCTTCGTTACATCAGCAACACAGTTGCAGAACACTACCAGAAAACTCAAAAAGCGCGATGGGAACCCACGAGAAATAAAGGTCGAAGTACATCGTCACTATATAGGCGCCGTCTTGTAGCGATCGCACGACGTGAAACTGCACCGTGGTGCGCCCCTGCCGGCGCAGCCGCTGTCTTTCCATGTTTGCTCACTAATGTTAGTTAAGGTAGTCTGTCAAAAGTTTAAAACCCATGAGGTTTGCTTCCAAGCCGTTTAATGAGGCTGCTTTAGGATTCGGGGACGCCCTACCTATGCGAGAGGGCAAAATCAAAAATCTCCTGATCTTACGGAGATTTCGAACACTGGGAATTCATTGCGCGACCAAAGATGTGGTTCATAAAGAAACCCCCTACTCTTCACCAATGGTGAGCGTTCTTTCTACATACATTGTAAAAAGCAGATGAAAAACCTTATGGTTATTTCGTTTAAGCCAGGTTTTTAGAGTGGTATAAACTTCTTTTACCGAGTTGAAGGCTATGTCTGTGGCCCGTCTGGTACAGCGAGTTGAAAGGGGTTTATCTTGCCGTTAGGGAAGCGTGGGCAGAGTGCAAAGTACTTCTTTTTTTCCAGGGACGTTCCCTGATGACAATTTGGGCGTTGCATGTGCGGTTTCTCAATTACACTCCAAAAATAAATTTTGCGCCATGATTTAATTAGACGCGAGCTTCCAGCAGTGAAATCAAAATTTAGATATCATTTGGTTTAGTGAAATGCTGCGAATTTAATTACTTTCCTAAGCCATGCCTGTTACTATATATGTTATACGTTTACGTAAAAGCTACGTTACATATGAAGCACAGTTCTACGACTGAAGGAAACAGATTGACTCTCTTGTCGCTTATTTCTGCCAGAACGAAAGCATTTCTATACGCCGTTTCGATGGCCTATGTTGTCCCTGCGAGTTCACATCGTCACAGGCGCCCATGTCCTAGACCATAGTGTTTTTTGTTTGCTTTTGACAAGGAAGGTACAACATGCCTTAACGCGCTTGTTTCTTCTTATTTAAGCTCGAGCGGAGGTGGCATGAATGCTTAAACGTTTGAAAACCGTGCAAAGCCGCAGTCAAAGTAATTTGGCTGCGACGTCCGGCAAGACTACCGTTAGCCGCAAAGCCGGAGACACTAGCTATTTTGAAAGAAAAAATATATTTCACGACCAGCACCTTTTCTATCTATCGGTACTAAGGACCAATCAGGATTTCGATTTTTATCAGTTTTTAAGTCTCATTCTCCCCCTGCAAGAAAATACATGGTTTAGTTGACACCATGCAATAAGTGACGTAATAAAGCTTCCCTCTTCTTTTCATACCTTGGAACGGAAAATAAAAAAGGGGTGGGCAGGAGGTGACGCACAGAATCATTTTTTTTTTAACCCAGAATTTTCAACGCAATAGATATGAGTGCGCACAAACAAAATGATCCAAATGTCACCGGCACTCTTCGCGCACAAAAATACCTGGTTTCTGATATATCATTTCGTTCTCTTGCGTCTTATAACTCGCAAAGGTTATTCGCAGAGCCTTCACGGCGAGGGGGCAATCACAAGAGCGATGATTGTTCTGTGCTGCACTGTAGGCGTTGTGAAGGTCGATAACCCATTCTAAACAATAATAGCAAAATGTTTATCGTAAAAGTGTATGCCTGCGGGAGAAGAACAATATGAAGTTGCAACTCCCAACAACGCAAATCCTTTACTGGGAATGGCATCGCAATGCATCATCGGCTTGATTGCGCAGGAAACTGGGTTTATTGCAAAAAGGTGTTACCTTGTCTTAGTGAAACGTAATCATGTTCGGAGTTTCAATAATGCACAATGCAAGTGCGTCTGACATCAGTAGACGAAGCACGCTATTGTACTCTGAGAGCGGTCCCACGTGTCCTAGAAGGATTATTTGTTCGTTTTGTGGGGTTTAACGTCCCAAAGCGACTCAGGCTATGAGAGACGCCGTAGGGGAGGACTCCGGAAATTTCGACCACCTGGGGTTTTTTAACGTGCACTGACATCGCACAGCACACGGGCACCTTGCTTTTCGCCTCCATCGAAAAGCGGCCGCCGAGGCCAGGATTCGATCCTGCGTCCTTGGGAACAGTAGTCGAGAGCGTAACCACTGCGCCACCCCGGCGGGGCGGTGTCCTAGGAGGAGTAGAAGAGATGATGATACCCTTAAGTTTTGGACAAATTCGGGGAGAAATGTTTTTGAATGCTCTTCTTAATATACTATCTAAAAGCATAGTAATAAAGTAATAACGAATATACTCCAGAGCATTCGGCAGGCCTGTATTTCATCGCTATAAAGATTTCAAAAATAAACCCCATTTATTTGATATGGCAAGCTTCATAATCATTACTCGTTATGAGCGCTGGACACAATTCAAAAGCAAGATTTTACTTCGCACTGACTGCTTAGACGATTCTACTAATTTAGTCATAGATGTTACCTAAACTATTACACAGCTGCCTCTCAGTTTCCCTAAAACGCAGCCTGTTGGTTTTCTATGGCAGCCGTAACTTCTAGGTGCCACAGGAGCAAAAACAATAGTGTCAAAACTTTGCTACTCATCGCCAGCTTAGAGCATTTTAATTAAAATGTGCATAACAATAGCTTACAATATTTCACATTTGCCCCACAATTAGGTGTCCCACTAAGGTGGTCTTGTTCTAAGTCCATTAAAGAAGTGCACCAGCGATCAATACCGCCGCCAGAACCTGTCAAATTCCTATATTATTCCAAGCAAAGCATAATTAGAACGAGAACGCTACTTGAATCGTCCATTTTCTTCAGATGCGAAAATAAACAAAAAAAAAAACGTAACACACGTAGCGGATAAAAGCGTACACATAGGGGCGACTAGATGAAATATTCTTGGATTAACTCTTTTTTTGTTTGTTTGTTTTTTTTTGTTTTTTTGCGACAGCTTGTGTCTTTTAGAAACGAAACTGGTGACATTTCCTTTCATAGTGAGCAAGGAACAAGACATCGCTCTTGCCTTTGAGAACACTAATGGCGACCCTAATGTAGAAACCGATTACTTTTCGGTTGCTTATTTTTTCGGGCATTCAAAATTCAAAACAAAAATCACCATGCCTATGATGCAGGACTTTGAAAAGGGGGCGCTTTCAGTGAGACCGGCTCAGATGCAAATGCCATTTATTTCTATAAGTTACAATTATTTAACATTTAACGAAATTGATGCCCCGCTGTGGTGGCGCCGTGAACTAGTTTAAGGACCGGTAGCAAGCGGGGCTGCTTAGTGGTTCCTTGGCAAGAGTTTTTTCAGCGCATTCAAATCTTTTAATAATTTTACTATGAAAATATCATCGATTTTCACTCCGTTCACGCCTTGATGCGGGCGCGCCGCTTTCACGGCTTTCAAATAGAAGCATCCGTTCACCGAACAAGCTTTACCTGGATGAGTTCTCCGCTCTCTCAACACCGGTAGAGGGCCGGCATGCAAACGAGTTACAAAAATAATTGCTTCCGATTCCTTCTCAATGTTTATTGAAATCTCACTCAGTCTGTGCTTTTAAAATGCACCGTTCTGTTTCTGATAACGACGTACAAAAGGCCGATACACGACACAATACACTTCACTATAATAGTATGTCTGTTAGAAGTCTTTGAAGGAGGGCCGCTACTGGGTGAGAGAGGTCTTGCATGCAGTAACTGCTTCGACGCAGTCTCCAAAATTGACGCCACAGTCCAACACATCCACACACGTAGAAGACCGCCCAACACCGGTGGTCAAGGCGACAACCGTTTGAAGCGCTTTCGCGCATTTTGAATCAGGTCTGTCACTGTGCTGCAGCGTCAGCATAAGCTGACGCTGTAGCAAAGTGACGGACGTGGCAAGTGGATGTATACATTCTCAGGGAGTACTCAAACGCGCTGCTTGTCCTACATTCTTGTGAGATCTTCCTCTCGTGGTAGCCACATGCGCTTCTCCATCGTTCTGAATTTCAATGCCGTTACCGTTACAGCTGCTTAAGCCGACCTATCAAGCCTGATGAAAGGAAAGGTAGGAAGAGTCTTTTAGACAGCGGTCTCTTTGAAAGCTACACTGCGAGGCTGAAGAAAACATACACTCACCAAGTGCTGAAACAAAAAATAGTTTAAAACATGTCGTTTCGGGACCCCTAGGAGTCCGTTGATCACGGGGATCCCTTGATCCCTTGATTGTGATCAAGGGATCCGTAGGGTCCCGAAACATCGTTTTAAGCCTTTTTTTTTTTCAGTACCTGGTGAGTGTATGTTTTCTTCAGCCACTATGTTTGCCTCTCGCTAGACAGGATTCGGTTGAGCCTTTGAATAAGCTGAAGACTTCTCGTCCCTGCCGACAACGGCATTATTATGCGGCCCCTCAGGAAGGTGGTGGCGTGGTGCAGTGTATTGCGGTGGCTTGTGGTGGCTTGTGGTGTGTTGTGCACTAGCCACTTTCAAAATTGTGGCTAATACCAGCGGCAAGCAATGTGCCATGTCCGTAACCACATCATGCTTACATCTGCTCTCAACTACGGAATAGGCAGGTTTTATTTTTTTTTATTCTAAATTGGCGTCTCACGCTGCGTGCTCGACATAAAACGCCGAATTGAAGAGCCTTATTTGTTTGTTTTGTTTTGTTTTTTAACGCTACAGGAGCGGCGATAGACGAGCACTTCTAACAAAGTTGGAGCTAAAGGGCAAGCAAAAAAATATAAAAAAAATAAAGCGGTGAGACAGGTTTAGTTAAGTCGGCGATGAAGTATACATTCACGCACAATACCGCGCCGACAAATTTTGCTTCTCCTGTTTAAATTCTTCCCTTCATCTGCAAGCCAATGCAAGAACGCAAGCCCGCGTCTACTATTCGCGCTCTCGTGCCTCCAAGACGCACCCCGAGATCTCGTCGCAGTACACAAACGGGATCCAGCTTGTCTCGAGGCGCTCGAGCCCAACAAACAAAGATAGCAAACAAAGAGCGACCTCACAGCATGCAGGTGCTAGATTTTTATTCTATGTGCTCTCTCTGAAGCGATACTAAATAGCAGTAAAAGTAGAGAACGAATGCATTGCCCTAAATCCAGCAGGTGCGGATTAGGATTTGTTCCGCAGAACAACATACAAGCTCCCTGAGGTAATCTTCTCATGAATGCACTCAAGAATGTAGAGATTGCGTGTTCGGCTCGAGGGATGATCGCACGTAAATATTTCTGGAGCTCAGATTCCTAAATTGAAATTCAATCAGTCTAGAACCGAAAGTGACACCATTGAGAATCATTTTAGGCTTCAGTGTCATGCAGTGTGCTTTCTCAAAGCATTCATTGCCTGTACTGACGTACAGAGACATTCTTCGCTGGGATCTTGACTGGAGGCGGACAACGATCGTGTCCAGTTTCTCTCGCCAGTTGACGTTTCCATACACAGGCTGCCAATTTCTACTTTGCCATGGGTTCTTTGTTTAAATGGACTGACACAAAGGGTTTATGTAAAACTAGGCCCTTACTTTCAATGAAATATCGTGATTCAATCGTGCAATCAAGAACACTTTTCATTGCGCTCAGGTTGATCACAGACAGAGTTATTCATGCAGTTGCCATATTCATGCTGCCATAGTTCGTGAAAATTGGCAATATACTTTTAGATTAAACACGCGGATTAGGGTTTATACCGATACGTTTAGAAAATTTTTTAAAGGACTCGGGGTTGAGTTCAAGACTTTAACTGCACGCTCTTTACCCTCTTTCACTATAGATCTCTAGACGTGTTATAGACTCCTTCCCTTCGCGCTCTTTCTTTCCTTTTTCGCCCTTCGTTCCCCTCCCCACGAGTAGGGTAGCCTACTGCGCATCGCCTGGTTAACCTCCCTGCCTTTCAATTCTACTTTCTCTCTCTCTCTCTTATAGAATTTTCGTACAGCTAGTTGAGGCTCATGCAAAAGAAAAGTTTCAGTTTAGTTCTGCAAGGAATCGTAATCGAAAGCACCTTAACGCATACTAAACAGAAAGGGAGGGTTCTTGAGGAAAAAACACAGATGTCTCCCTGAACACCTATCATCTGCTCCTTGACTCTGCATTCGTTACGGAAAAGAGGTGAACTAACACACTATAGCCAAACGGGCGAGTTGGTGGAACATATTGGATGGAAAAACAGCGCGACAGACGAACACCACAGTAAAGGAACACAAGACGAGCGCTGCTCGTCTTGTGTTCCTTTGTTAAGTAAACAGATGTGATCAACAAAATTTCCATTCCAAATATTTCTTTTCATTGGATTTGACAGAATTAAAGACCCGTTGACTAAATCTCAGTTGCGCAAAGTGCTTCTGAAGGTATTGTCTGTCCACAGGTCAAACTATGAATTTTCTCTTTTTCTGATGAAAGAAATTCTGTGGATTGTTGCTAACTCTGTGCTGCCATAGTGCGTGAGTCTATCCGATGTACAGAAATAAAATATGCTACGGCAATCTTTTTCAATGTCTAAAACCAGCTTGCACCTTATATAAATATGCTGTGCGGTGACAAAATCCGCAGTGGCATCATAACCATGAAAATAATTTAGGCGTACAACCCCGTTAAACTTAATTAGTAGGCAAAGAATAATCGTTATTTGTATATAAGTAGTGCCTTTTCTTAATAACTCTTTTTAAAATGTTGGTCAACATAATAATCGTTCGATCTTTTTTGAAGTCTCTGTTCACGATCTTGTGTTTTTCGACGAATAATGACGCTAATAAAAGCGGTAATCCAGTCGGAAGGCTACGTCTCTTACAGTGGGGTTTCAAAATATTCTGAATTTGTGTCTACCTACCTGACTCACAACCTCTTTGTCTTTTTCATATTCCTCATGAGATGGAATTCCTTGAGCGTACACTGTTGGTCAGGGATAAATACCACCCAATATCGCAAAATTCCTTTCGAACTTAAGGAAATCTAAGGTGCCCTTGCCACGGAGTTTTGTGTATGAAACAAATCCTATGGCAAGGTTGCGGATAATTTAACCAGCGAGAATAACAAAGCAGTGCCTCAGAGTTTTCCCTGTGGCCACTATTTCTTGTTTCGAGATACATCGCACAAATATGTGCCGAAGAACAAATTTTACCATGGGTCTACCTCATGCTGCCCATTCCTCTATACACAGAAACGCGGCTCTAAGAATTTATTTTCATTATAACGCACATAATGCATCCACAAGAGCGAAGTTCTGCATTATTTTCCTTTAAGGGTGTATTAAACAAAATGTCGAGCTATCTTTTTATAGTGGGAACTCGATCTACACTCCTTGAGCATTCTTGCAGATTTCAAATTATTATTTTCCTTTACTTTCCTTTTATTTATTTTACTTTCCTTTCAAAATCGGGTCAAACGTCCCGACTCCCGCGCATTTTTTTTTTTTTTACTCACCCCAGGGAGAGTCAACACGTGGAGTGTCTTTCAGGTAACCGCATGGAGGCTTGCCGCTCTACCGTCGGCGGATGAATGCATGGAAAGATCATGCGAACATAGTCCGCTTGCTTCAAGCATTTTGCCTCTGTGGTACGCCCTAACTGCAACGTATCAGTTCTACCGAAATCCTATTTATGACCCGTGATAAGGGATTAAAAAAATACAAATTTGGGTATTTTCACGAATTATAGTACCTATATAATTATAGAATCATAGCGCGGGTGTATTTTTTGCAGTGGACTAAATTCATGTCTCGTCCTCCCCTTTTTATCCGTGTGCAGCTTGCGCTGTTCCCCTTTGCGATGAACTAACCAGACCGCAACGTTTTGTTTTTTTTCCTCTAGACATCGGCTGTTTAGTTCACGTCATCTATTATTGTATTTTCGGCTCCATGAAGTGTGTTTTGTAGGTAATTAAAGGAGCATCCGCTATAGGCCAGAGTAACCCAGAGCAATTATTGTGTGCCTCCGTAGGCGGACGGCCAGCCGAGGATTGCCCGCGAGTCCAATTTTGGAGGAAAACTTCGAGCTGTTTTCGCGTGCCTTGTATTAAAGAGCCACTTTTTTGGATGCACGGTTCTGACCAAAGTCAGACTGAGCGCTTTCCATAATCGCGCCACAAGCTATAAGCAAGACAAATGAAAGTTCTGCTGTGATTCAGCGCTCTTTTGTCGTTCAAAATCCTAGAGCGGCATGAATGGAAATCTCAAACAGGAGAAAACAGCGTCCACAAAAAAAAAAAAAAAAAAAAAAAAAAAAAAAAAAAAATACACGTTATTACGCAATGGCTTTTGTGAATTCTCACGGTCTCAACAGCGAAACGAAGAACAGAAAGCCACGGCTGCAGCCCGTTTCATCAGGGACCCGTTTAGCATAAAAGGGATCGCAGCAATGCTTACTGATCGCAATTTGCAGGCGGACCTCCTCAGCGTACCATTGTGCAGCTGGCCGAACGAGACAACGATGAGGGCCCTTGTTCTGGCTGCTGCTGCGCTGATCATGGCGGAGATGGTTTTTGCTGGTCAGTACACACTGAAGTTTCCGGAAAATTTATATGCCTTTAGAGCCTCGCTTCCAAGCGGTGTCGAGAAAGGCAATTATGCTCATGTTGTCTGGTATGTATCGCCACCAACATAAAAACAATTCGGCGCCTTGCGTCTACATCGCCACCACGTGAAATGCCTTAGTAAAATTTCGTAGCCTTAATTTTCACAAAAAAAGCGTTTCGTTTCAGCGCCCTTGCCTCTCGGCTGGCCGTATGGGTTATCAGAATTTGCGCTAGCAACAATAAATTGTTGAAACAAGCGCAAAGAAGTCAGGCGCTTGCAGTGATGGGTGTGGTAAAAATCAAATTAAACGGAGGACCAAAAGTTCGGGGCAATGGGTGGATCGGCGACCAACGGCAGGAGCGTACCCTGAAAAGCTGTGCGGCGGGGAACATGTATTTATCTACAATAGGTGTGCTTAGCCTATTTCTTTCGTAGGCAGGAGGAATACGGGGCTGGATATTTTGTTATTTATTTAATTAATAGAGTACAACATGGTATTAATTTCGCTATGCGTTAGACATTGCGTTATGCCTTGTATCCGTGCCATTAATCCCTGAATTATATTGTTACGAGTGGAAATCACGCACCAGTGGGCAACGCCACTCTGGAATCGACGGGCACCGCTTAACCGCACAACTCAACACTCAACGTCGTCTTCGTCCACACACCTAGACACATCGTTCTTCACTTGCTGAATGCCAGCATGGTACACCACATTACATTACCCCCGCCGCAGAAGCACAGTCCCGGTGCGTTCTAGGTAAACGAAGCAGGACGTGAATAATACGGCTTGAGTCGTATCACATGCACAATGTCGGAAGCTTGTGATGCAGAAGACTTCGGGTTCAGAGGTTCAATTTCGTATGTGACGTCGGTGACTCATCGTAGAATACGGCAGGGACCTGTGTGCCGTGGAGAAGTTTTTCGCACAAGCCCACCCGGCGGGATGGGAGCCAGAGCAGAACGAGAGAGCCTGGGAGGTTGTACACATCGCGGTGGCGACTGTTATAACGGGATTGCTGGGAATCTTGGGAGGCAGATAGCTTGTCGCGAGCAATGTGGCGAGCATCATCAGCGCATGAGATGGCATCACGAGCGTAAGCACTGCTGGGCTGGCGGCGTCAGTAGTGGGTAGCGATGTATCAAAGGGGAGTAATGGGTGTCGGCCATAGAGCAGATAAAAGGGAGAGTAGCCAGCGGTATCATGACGAGAAGAGTTACAGGCGAATGTTACAAAGGGTAGATTAATGTCCCAATCCCGGTGGTCGCCGGAGACATACATTGATAACATATCTGTGAGCGTACGGTTGAGGCGTTCTGTGAGGCCGTTGGTCTGAGGACGATAGGCGGTGGTAAATTTGTGGCGGGCGGCGCACACACGAAGTAGCTCGTCAACCACTCTGAAGAGGAAGCAGCGTCCACGATCCGTGAGTAGCTCACGAGGGGCACCATGTTGTAGTATCACTTCGTGGAGGAGGAAACCAGCTACGTCTCCAGCGCAGCTAGACGGGATCGCGTGGGTAATGGCGTAACGCGTAGCAATATCTTAGTTTTTGCCGCGATAAGTTTTACTTTTTTTCAGTACTTATCAATCTAAACCATCAGAATGGCAGCTGATGTTTCTTCAGTAATAAAATGCGTTTATTAATTTTTTCAACCTTTTATACTTGTATTTTTGAATCGCCCTTTTGTTAAAGTTCGTCCAAAGCGTTTTTGGTCGCCACAACAAAGTGTATAACATTAAAACGCCGCAGTTTGAACAACTCCTGAAACGTTATTTAATTCCTTTTTTCCTTTCGTCAATGCGGCCGTATAGCCTGCAAAATTTCTGATGAAATTTATAAATTATTAAATCAACGTTTCTAGGGGTCCATATAGGACTCAAGTTATTATAAAACCTTCATTTGCGGTGCAGTACACCCGTACTTTCAAATATGTGCAAGACAAATTTGAATGACCACCAGGACGTACAAGATAAGAATTTTGACACATACTTGCGTCTTCCTCGGAGCGCATCAACATCTGCAACCATTACATTCGTCCTTATTGACCACCCGCTTGCGCCGCGTATTACCGTTGACACTCTGCGAGTGCACATACGTCCCCTCACTGCAGTTCTAACTTCCTGCCGAGTGCCGCAACTCGTATGCGAAACCGCTCGCATTGAGCTGAAATTTTAACGCACATATCTCAGGATGCAGGCGCGTTACTAAAATTCTGCCCAATCGATTAGTCATCAAATGTTACTATACGCAATTCTCAATAAAAACATGCATGCATCGTAACTTCAGTGAATCGCATTTATCTATAATGGTTTCCTACTCAAAATTATCCTTTCAGTTTTGTCCGCAAATCCCATCCAAAAATCTTTTATGTTGTTGAGCTCTTTGTATTTATTTTAAAGCCTTGAACATCTTTTGTACAATCACTACAAAGCGCAAGTGTGACTCGGTCGGCCTTGCAATGCTGCCAGCTGCCGCCAACAGTCTACAGCGCTACTTGTGGAGGGCAGATTAAGCTCATTGAGCTGATTGAAAAGGGTCGCAGAACACAAGTCTGGATAACGATTTATATCAAACTCTTGGTCACATTGTTGAAATAAGGCCCAGCGGAGCACCGCGGCTGTCCTATGTACAATGCCAGCAATGCGAATGCCGCCCGGCAATGCACTCGGCGACCGACAACGCCATTCACCAAACATTAACGCGCCGTCGGCGGCAGCCTTCACAAGTTTTGGTGAATAACAATGGTCACCGAGTATTGTTCCTGCGGCAGTGCACTCCCAACCCCAGACTCTCCTGCCACAAATCGCACTTATGTGAAATAATGTGCACAGTTTTACATGAATGTTCTTTTTTTTTTTAAGAGAGTATATGATTTCTTCCTTTAAATTCCCTTTAGAGAGATGTCAATTTTGAAGTTCTCACTTCTGCAGAATAAATATTTGTGCCCGATGTCTCGATCAAAAGTTATTGCGTCAGTCGCGAGACTACATACTCTTTCAGCCTAGTGATATGTTGTGACCGTAATGCATATGCAACCTAAAGACTCTGGCTGAAATTGCGACAGTCCAATGCACTGTCAGTATATTCGGTGGCTCATGCGACCATGCACATTCAGTCGCACTGAGGGAAGCACGCGGAATTTACCTCATATATCGCAAATATTAGACGCTGATTACGCGGTCTTTATGTGAACCATAAGGATTGAAATGTGAGGACTTGCAGGTTACAATTTATGCGGGTGAGGCGGTGAACGAGCGCTGCTTTCCATGCGCGTCAACGGCGGTAGCAGACGCGGAGCGGTGAGGAGGTTGCGACCCCACAGAGGTGCTGCGGTAAGGTGTAAACAAGCCCCATTGCGAAGACAGTAAAAAGAAGCGCACTCTCCCTCGAGACCAGCCACGGAAGTGTAGCGTTAACGGCGCAGCTGCGAAGCAGCTGCGGCAGCTCCGCAGAATGAAGGTGGGGGACACATGTGCGAAAAGCTCACGCTCACACTACGCATGTTGTGCCCCTGCTATCATCGTGGAATGTACCTAAGTGACACCAGTGATGACTCCCGTCGCTAGCACAGCCGCCGCCGGCGAGTCAGTGAACATGGACTGATGTCATGGTCCGCGGTCGGTTCCGATTGGCTACTCCGTTCTGCGGGGCAGGAAAAATAGCTACAGGCCCGACCGTTCCGCGGGACGTCAAACAAACCAGCCTGAGCGAAAAAACGGAGTGGGGCGCGGAAAACGTCCTGCGTTTGGGCGTTTTTCCGTTAGTGTAAACGGACATGGCAACGTCCGTGTTTTGTCTTTGGAAAAATTGCGCTTGAGGATCATCGTCGCCAGCTCTTTTGGATGTGCCGATCAATTCGTTCACCTTAGCCCAGGTTTGACAAGCCATTTTTGCTGTCTTCAAATAGATGCATCGTGTATTTCCTGATGTAGCTTCGCCGGTAAAGTTTGTAGGCTTGCTCTTTGTTTTTGTTCGCCAGACTCTTTCCTACACTTCTGCCACGCTTCGTCTCCTTGAAAGCATGACTCAACTATATCATGCGTAAAACGCTATTATAGGTTTCCTCTATTTGATTATTACCCTTTTAGCCGACTTTAAGTTAATCGTCCTGCATCTGTCAATAATCTCTGCATATAAGCTGACATGCTCTAAAAATAAAAGCGCATGTCAATCAGTGTTCATTACGTTTGGTTAGATACCATTTGCTTTTTTCATTCTGGTGTGACAACCTCATTACCTTTATCCGACGGAACATGAAAATATTAATGTAATGACCTGCTAGTGTAATCTTAATTACACTGATTTTACAGCACTGGCTTTTCAGTTGGATGACAATATATGATCAATCTACGATGTTGTTATCTTCGAACCAAGTATTTCTCTTCTGCACAAATAATTGCACTTAACAGCCGGTATTCTGCTGGTAAATCAAGATCTTCTCTCACAGACTACCTCTATTCTTGCATTACGTTTGTATTCATGTCCCCAACCAATATAAACTGGTGACCATTCATGTATTCCTTGATTTATTTAACAGAAAATTTAGTTTATCTAGGAACAGATGTGTTTTCATGCTACCGGCCTCCATATCGCAAATACAGATAGGTAGCATCTATTTTCCTTATGGTGGCAATAACATCATCGCCAGAATTAAAAGTTACTTCGATATTATGAAACACTGAGTTATATTTTGCAATTACAACTCTTCCAACTAAGAACTACTCTCCATTATGTGTTAAGCATTTTAGCTTCCGTTCTCGGCTAACTAAAGGGACATACATGCAAATGGCCGAAAAGTGCCATGAGGCTACGGGAGCGAAAGAACTCGCCTCAGGTTGTAGCAGTTGAGCGCATCATTAAAAGCAACGTCGATTAATAATTTTGGGGCATCAAAATCGCACAAAAACAAGCTGAAGTACTACCTTGAGCAAGAGTCTTGCCCTTGTCTGTGTATTCAACCACGTTGCTATATCTCAGTAACATAATACACTTTTGCGTAGTAAAAATTAAAACATTTTCCGCTCCACTACAAGCCGTACAACCTGCTTTGTAAATACAAGCTTTAATTTTTTTTTAGGGGTGTTCATGTTCGTTTTGTAATAGTTAACGCTATCTCCGGTGCGCCCTTCAGTGACAAGTAAAAACGCTTTCCTTTCATAGCCGAAAAAGTGCCTTAGGCCTTTGTCGCAAGTTGACGATGCAATGTATTGCATTTCTTGGATGATGCAGTAACCAGAGTCCAATAATACTTTCGTCTACCAGGCGTATGTCAGTGTGCCGTAACAACACGGGGTATGAGAACTGAACTTCTTCGCACCAATCTATACTAACACTGTGTATTTTTACTCTCGCAGGTTAGGTTTAAATAAGTTCTCGATGCATCACTGGTGACGGCCAACAACCTTCGTTTCACTCCATGGTCATGGCTTCCACAATCTGTATAATAGTGGGGAAATCCACAGTTCAAGAAGTTTTTGGCACAAATCTATACCGCTTCTAACAAAATCGCTGTAGAATATAGCACATTTAATCAGTAAGTTCCCCGCGGCGCCTGCGGCAACTCAAATTCAATTATCGATCCCTTTAAGGCGAGCATCGTCTGAATCTGGAATGTCACAAAAGTCATTCAGCATTGTGCAAACCAGAGCGGCCGATTGCCGTTCATCAGTGGTTTAAAAACAAAGAACTGTACTGCGAGCGAGCGTCTACAACTAACTAGTCTGAATTAAGTTCGAAAAAATAACAATTCTGCCTGATGACTTGCTGGCTCCAGCTCTGGGCTCATCGACATAGTGCTCTTTTAGGAAATAGTACACAGTCTAAGTTAGGCCCTTTCTTTCCACACTTTATAACTGCACTGAAGTTGTTTAACTGCTTCGCCCTTCACCAGCGGTCCTTCCTCTCTATCTCTGCAGGTCCTGAAAGGAGAAACGCAGGGACTACCGTAGATTGTCCAGAAAATGAAGAATACAAAACTGGACAAACAAGCTGCGGTGAAACGGACTGCGGCAACAGTTTAGCTAATAAGGGTTACTGCACTAAGTCCAGCCTTGCCGGCTGCTTCTGCATACAGGGATACCGCAGGAGATCAAGGGACGACAGATGCGTTCTTCCACAGGACTGCAACTCGTAGCCAAATAAACACCACTATTAAACCGTGCATCCCGGTACGCATATTGAAGATCGAAGATTGGCTTGCTTCTTTATGAGAAAGTGTACACTCAATAATGTGGGACTAAATACGAGGGGTAGTGATGACAAACTATCTGGGAGTACATGTTGGCATAATTAGTTCTGTATCGCCTACTCCCGGCGGCTTAAAACAAGAGTCAATGAATGACAGGGTACGTATAACATTATAGCGAATTTCAGCGGCCACCACGTGTAGCCTCGCTTAGAATCCACGAACAGCGCAGAATCCACCGCAGTACTGGGAACTCCACACTGTAAACGACACGCTGCTAGTTTTGCGAGGAAATCAGTACGATAAAACTGAAGAGGGGAGTCTACTTATCCAGAGCTGATATTCAAGTTCGGAATCCTAATTGTCCAATAAGATACCAATGTCGACTGAAAGATCGATGAAGATATGATCTGAATCACCGAATAAAATTCGCACATATTAACGCCTTTATTGAAGTTGACTGCAATTGATGAACTCTGAGGAGTTCGAGTCGTAACTATTTGAAAACATATTGCAAATATAGCACTTCTTAAATAATAATGTTTCTCTTTTCAACGCATTTGTTTTCATGTTCTCCTGCCACCCAGTGTTTTTTCAATAAACCTTGAACCTCCAAAAACACTTGGCATTAGGAGTGTCAAACAGGTACTTCAACAAACACCTGAGCGGAATTTGTATTTTTGTCTGAAAGAGGAACGAAACCAAACCCGCGTTTTTCTTCATATTTGATTGCTGAACCCAAGCAGAAAAGAATATGAGAAAACCCTTTCGAATATATTATAAAAGTAATTCAGTAATACTTTATATATATATAAAGATGTCAGGCAAGCAGGCACGATCTCTCCAGTACTGTTCACTGCTTGCTTAGATGACGTATTCAGAGACCTGGAATGGGTGCAGTTAGGGATAAGGGTAGATGGAGGATACATGAGTAATCTGCGATTTGCTGATGACATTGCCTTGATAAGCAACATAGTGATTGGTGACCTAGACAGGAAACGTAGAAAGGTATAGGCTTGAAAATAAATATGCAGAAGACTAAGGTAATGTTCAACAGCCTCGGGAAGGAACACCAGTTTACGTTATAGATAGCGAAGCACTGGACGTAGTAGGCGAATATGTCTATTTAGGACAGGCAGTAACCGTAGATCCGAACCATGAAAGGGAAATAACAAGGAGAATAAGACTGAGATGGAGCGCATTAGGCAAGCACTCGCAGATTATGACGAGCAGATTACCGATATCGCTCAAGAGGAAAGTATATAGTAGTGTCATCTTACCAATACTCACCTATAGGGCTGAAACGGGGAGGCTAACCAAGAGAGCTGTACTTAAGTTGAGGACAACCCAGAGGGCTATGGAACGAAAAATGGTAGGGGTAACATTAAGAGATAGGAAGCGTGCAGAGTGGGTCAGAGAAATAACTCAAGTTACCAACATTCTAGTGGAAATTAAGAAGAAGAAATGGGCATGGGCAGGACATGTAGTGCGAAGGGAGGATAACCGATGGTCGCTTAGGGTAACAAACTGGATTTTAAGGGAAGGAAAGTGTAGCAGGGGGCGGCAGAAAGTTAGGTGGGCGGATGAGTTTAAGAAGTTCGCAGGGGTCAAGTGGATGCAGCTAGCACAGAACCGGGTTAAGTGGAGGAATATAGGAGAGGCCTTCGCCCTGCAGTGGATATAGTCAATCAGTCAATCAATCAGGATTTTTCACTCACGTCCATCAGCGCCGACGATAACATATAATTTTCTGCGACATGGACCCTCAACGCTGTGAAACGTCGGCGACTTTAGGTCACAGAATCACCTTATTTTTACTTTTGCTAGGGAAAAAAAAAGCACAGGTTTAAGGAATTTTGACACCAACTATAAGCTGCAAGGTCGTAAGCGCATTAGCATTAGTCTGTGAAGGCCATGGTCAAGTTAGTAAATGCATTTTGCTGCACAAGAGGTGTCTCGTTTATTCCTATATGACATGAAAAATGTACTTCATCCCTTCGGAGTACAATGTAAAAACAATTCTGCTCCTTAATTTTCTTGCTTTCTTTCACTTTAGTTAAATTATTTAACGAAAATATTAAAATGAGTTTCTCACAATTCCTTTTCTGCGTTTCCCATATGCAATAAATACAATAGTTGACTTAGGTGGCTAAAGCACACTGAATCCGGTGTTTTGGAGTTTATTTCCAGAACATGGTTGTGATACATGTGTACAATGCATGAGAACACAATGGGACTGCCAGATTTGCTAGCTGGAAAATATTTTCGCACTCTAATAACGGCAATATCTTCAAGTAAAACTCTTGTTCGGTCTAGTTGGTACATTTTGATTCGGAAATAATACGGCGCGACGGTCGAGGCCAAAGAAGGCACAAAAACGACGCGAGTCTAGTCGTTTGTGCGCCTTCTTTGTCCTCGTCCGTCGCGCCATATTATTTTTGAATCTAATAGCGGCCTTCAAGTTTTACTCACAAGCCAAGATTATTTGCAGAAAGACTACGGGGGCAGCTGCAACCTGAAGGGCTTTCATTCTTCTGTGCTGTCCTCTTGTGACGGTCAACCACTCACTCAAAACAATAAACAAAACACACCCTGGTTGCGAGCGCACGCATGCCGGATAAGTGGCGCTGTAACTCATACCCCTCCCCTCCCCCCCTCCCTATGCCAGAGTAGTTATTCGTGACTGGAAGTTGCAACACAATAGCAATACAGCGTGTATGTTGAGGCTATTATACAAGAACGAAAATAAAGAGTAAGGCATAACGTAATTCATCTAGGAAATTAAAGGCCTGATGGACAAGCTCACGGCACATGAAAATACTATACATGGAGCAAGAGAACGCTTGCTTTGTCGGAAGCTGCGGGATAAATATAACCGACTCGCCTACTCAATTCGCAAGCCTCTTAAAGAATGGCATGAGCGAAGAATAATTAATACCAGAGTCCTAATCTTTAACACTCAGGCGCCCCTCATGCGGGGGCAGCTTTCTTGAACAGAAAATAGAAAGCGCCGAGTTGCTGTCACTTACTACGGAATAATAGCAAAAGGCAATGCTGTGTAGCAGGGTACTTACCGTAACCTTCAATTTCAATGCAAGCTTTAACTTGAAATCCTGCATAGTAATAAAAATGCGAGACGCTTTTTTTTTTATTTTTCAACTCCGCACAGCTCGATGGTTATTTCTATCGAACGGACTAATTACATGCTCTTTACTATATTTCGGAATGCTACTGAATACCTTTATAGTGCAAAGGGGCTCCTTCGCCACTTCGCTTAGGCGGGCGCGATTGCCTGGACGTGCACCTTGGCCTTCTCTGCATAAGGCGATGATTTTGACTTCAGCCAGAGCCAATCAACAGTCCTGCACTTTCCTATTCGTTCAGTGGCCCAGTCACAACACCACTGTGCTTTATCAGCGCTTCTTGCTGCGTCAGCCGTACGTAGCTTGTTGAGCGCGCACCGCTTTATCTCGGACAGTGAAGCGACAGTACTCTTTTCTTCTTTTTTTTTTTTTGTTTCAGCGTTCTCACTGTTATTGCGGCAACTGTCGTACGCTACGGCAATGTTTAATAAACGTTGTGATGAAATTCCTGACTTAAAAAAATTAAAGTGCCTCAGATGGAAAAATTAACTAGAATCACCAACTGACTGATCCTGCATATAAGACCCATAAACAATAAGGCATACCGGTCTATCAGACCCATGAACCAATATATACTGATCTACAAGAGAAACATTTACATGCCTATAAGATGTATAATTTTTTTTAATTGTCCGATACTTTTCGTATACTACCGACAGATAAACGTGTAAAATCAATGGCGCTGCCATATAGGACAAATATGCACAAGTCATCTTTATAAGATGTGGCTGAAACGTAGAAGCTAATTAAAATGACTTTGCTTAAGTTGAGCACGACGCATAGAACTATAGAACGGAAAATTGTGTGTCCAAATTTAAGAAATAGGTCGCGGGCAGGTTTGGTCAGAGAAATAACCCGAGGTAATGGCATTCTAGTGTAACTTTACAGCCGCCTTTCAACGAATGAAACCGGAACAGCAACTGCACGAGATGAAATTCAATTATAAATAATTTAGTTGGCGTAGGTGAATCTCACGTCGTGCATTTGGTGCAGTATTGTCTTGCGCGCTATTAAAAAAAAAAAAAAAAAAAAAAAAAACACGCATCCAAATTTTCGGCGTGCCAAATCCTATAAGGGCATCTCGCGACGACGTTAACAGAACTAGCTCTGTATAGTTAACGTAGAAAGACGGGCTAGTTGGTCTTGATAAGTAGAGTGCATATTTTGTCAGCGTAAAATTAAAGACAGGACTAAAGGAGAAAGACAAGGGACAAACGCCGAACTTCAACTGCTGAAGTTCAGCGTTTGTCCCTTGTCTTTCTCCTTTAGTCCTGTCTTTAATTTTACGCTGACAAAATATGAGCTCTGTATAGCTTCTGCGGTTACTCTTGCGGATCCTCGATAGCTACTCCCACGTACTTGTCAGCATACAGTTGTACGAATTCCTTAAAGGACCGCTTTAACCTAGTCGTCAACCTGCCTGCTTGGCCTCAGGGTTGTCTCTCTGAATATGAATTCTAGGCTCGAAGGCTCGATTCTCACCGCTCATCTCGATTCTTACCGCTCATCTCGATTCGATCCGCTCATCTCAAAAGAGCTGCAAGACTCTGGCAGCTCCTTCCAGTAACAATACCCAGAGAACTTGAGATTATTGAAATACCATAATTTAAACATCGGTGAGACGTGCGTTTAAATTGCACCGGTCTCTTCTACGGCTAAGCAATATGCATGTCGTTTTAGAGCCAATTACGTTTGTCTTTATGTTTCTCGTTATACTCTATTGCCAGCGCGTCTGTGTGCTTACTGTTCGATTACGTCTTCTTTTTCTTGTGTTACTCGACATTCATTTTTTTACAAAGCTTTTTCTCACATTTGCTGGTAATCCGATTCCGTTACCGGGATGCTTGCAGCTTAGGGAAAGAAACATATGTACATGCAATGACAAAGTAAAACACTAACGCAGAAGTTCAAACTATTGCAAAGTATTCGATCCATCCTGAGAAGCGCCTAAATGAGGTGTGGAGTAATCGACATCAGGCTTCGCAAATGTGCAGCCTTTGTCATAAGTGTAGAGCCCGGGGATTCTGCTTTTGAGCCGTGTATAGAGGGGCTGATTTATCATTACTGAAGGTCGTTCCCATTGGAGAGGGTACGACAAAAAATCTTACCATCAAGAGATTCGGAACACTGGAAATGTGTTACAAGCCGCAGGAAGTGGCTTAGAAGCAGACCCTCTGGGCTCTACACCTTTGACAAAGACTAATCGCAAGGTAGCTATCCCAGTCAACTATTGTTGCAGGAAGGAATGCGTGCCCTGATTATCTTATAGGGAGAGAGTTAATGGCTCGCATTTGTTCGTGTAGTGACGCAGCCCCTCAAGAAAAAAATTAGGGACTTCTATCCTGTGTGGCTAATTAATTATCTGAAAAGAGTTTATACTCTAAACACAATTATTTAAAGTATATATCGGCTGGAGATTACCTATCACTACGGGTTAGAGCACAAAATTAAGTTACAGTAAACTATCGACACAAATGAAGACGCCCATCTCTGTAGATCATGTACCTTATAGATTTTATCTTCTTGTCGCCTTAATAAAGCTAGAGATCTTATGTAGCAGAAGCATACTACGAATTAAGCAACGTTTAAGCGCGCCGTAAGCAAAAGGCATAAAGCTTTTAAGCAAATACATTTTTCGGTTTTAGTGCGATGCTGCAGTGTCAGTATGATTATTCCAGCTAAGTAGCTGGTAATCAATGCCTAATTAGTTCACTTATGTACTTAATGGGAATACTGAGGCTTTCGTTATACCGGAGCCATCGCTATATGCAGACATTCATTATAATTCACGCCTCTCGTGTTTAATTTGTCCCTACCGTCTCTCTCCTACAACAAACGAGGGTGGATTTTTCATTTTGCATGTTGCTGCTTGTCAACCACAACACGTGGCCCTTCTATATACTATAAGGAGCAGGAGTCAAGCGGTTGTTATTACCTGCCATGTGGCAGGAGGACAGGGCTTTACGCTCACAGTGGAGTGTTGGGCCAACATGGCATTTCTAGTTCTTTCGCATTAAAACCCTGCCAGAAGCAGATTTTTAATGCTTTGAATTCATGCTCGTTATTTTCTGCCCACTCCGATTCTGCAAGTACGTTGTGCTCGATAAACATGGCATAGAACCCAGCAAACGTTACACTACGTGAATTGAGACTGTTTCGCATTGTTTCGGACAAAGCAGAGCGTCCTTCGACAACATATCGATCTAGCTAGCTGCCATTGAATTTTGTTTCTATTTGTTATTACATCAAAATCAGAATGCCAAGCCTCGCTCTGCTGACAACTTAAGACCAACAGGAAAGGATATAGGATATGAATAAAGAAAAATGTCAATAGGATTTATATCGATTTGTATTGTGTAACGAAACCTGCTACAACCTTCGAGAAGCCTCAATAGAAGCTATTTACTGCAGGACAACACGCGTTCCAACAACAAGCAGTGCTCCTTTGTTACTGCTGCTCTTAATACTCAATATATATATATATATATATATATATATATATATATATATATATATATATTTATATATGAAAGGGTCGGCTGCCCTGACTATAGAGGAAATCGCCACGAGTACGAAAGGACACAATGAGGACCGTACTGCTTGTCGCCGTCACCTTGGTCATCCTGGGAGTGGCTGTAGCATGTAAGTAGTGGGCGCAATGCACAGTAATCGGTTCTTTGTAGCCAGTTTAGGATAACTTTATTTAGCCGAAAGGAAATATAGAGCAAATTTCGGAAGCTTCGATCCCAAAGCCTTACTACAGGGCATATACGAGAGGTGCAGGCATTTATCAATGTTTTAGTGCAGCCATGGTGGCCTTAAACAAATGAGCTCTCGCACTCGGTCGAAGCAGCATGTGACAAGCGTAAGCAAGCTGGGCTGCGCGTAAAAAAGCTAGGCAAGGAATGTTAGCCTCCCAATGGGGGTACGTAATGGTTCAGAATGAAGCCATGCATGCTTGTAGCGGCTCAAGCAGCTGACGGGGCTGTGTTTAGGTTCCGAGCATAACAAGATCAACGCCATAGGTACACTGCTGGATTGGCTCTAATTTCAGTAAACAACCGTCGACAAAAAAATTAGTTGTGGTTTAGCTCTGGTTAACCCTATAGCTGAATTGCGAAAGCAACGGCGGAAGCTTCTTTTGCCTGCTGCATTGTTCCCCTATCACGCCGTATCAGTGTAAGGTGCTACATTATTGGAGACACTTAAGCTCATCCTTTAAGGGCATGGCGCGAGAGCGTGAGATATATATATGCCAGCCCACATTTAAGTCACACTTCAACCAAGCCGTATGGACGCGTGCCTGCGTGTCGTAGGGGTAACGAGAATGCAAATGGTTCTGGCAGGTTGATTCTGAGATCACCCTCCCATATGAAAGGAGCGACCCGAGTTTGCAGCTCCTGCTCGTGGCACAGGGATAACGTGAATTCAAATGTCATGGCAAGCTGATGTTTTTACGAGGAACCACGGACACGGACACAGCACACAGCGACGAGCGCTTATAGACCTGGCGTAGTATTTTCGCAATAAAAAAATGGTCTAAAATTCTCTGAAAGCAAAGCACCGATTTCAGGACTGCTGTCGCTATCACAAAATTCATGTTAAGTGATGTGTGCATAACACGGAAGTCTCTAAAGATGTGAATTTTGCTTAAATTTGTTTATCGTAAAAAGGCCAGTGGTGATATTTCTTGGGTTTAAGTCCCAAGTCAACACAAGCTATGAGGGACGCCGCTGTGGAGGGCTGCGGAAATTTCGACCACCAGGGGTTCTTTAACGTGTACGAAAAGCGGTCGGTCGCCTGGTCCGAGATGTGAAAGAGGAAGCCAGGGCAACGAAGAGTCAATTCCTCCGACAACTCGGGCAGCTGTAGTGTCCGTGCTCGCGAAGAGCCTGAGCTGCTCGGTGTCAGTCGAGAATGTATGCGGGCGTTGCGGCGAGGGCAGGAACCGAAGCAGAAGAAGTTGGGCCTCGATGCACGCTGGCTTGAGCCTCTCCAGCGCTGCTGCATCTGATGCTCCTTTAAGTTGATTGCGAAAGTAAGGAATGACGCTCAAGGACACGGAAGAGTCGAAATGTTGTTGGAAGGAACCGCGCACAGAGCCTAAGACAAGAAAGCATGCCTTGCTGTGCTTAGGTCTGTAGTCCCGTATTGTGGGTGGTCTCGCGTGTTGTAATCGAAGATGGCAAAGAACGAAGGCAACTGAGCAATGCATGCGACTGATGGCGCCTGCCGGGGTGTTGTCGACACCACTGATGTGTCAGATGTCCGTCGTGAAGACTGAAATGAAGGTGCATCCTTCGCGTGGCTTATAAGGTTCACCAACGCAACTTGAGCCAAGATTTAAAATTTGAAAGGCACTTCGGGTTCGAATTCACACTAGATACTTAATTCTGAAACACGCCTAGGTAACTCAGGCTTTTTTTTTTATTCGCCATCTTTACTCACTGAATATTTTGAACAAGAACTGCGGACTCCAAGCGTGATACGTGAAGTTGTACAGCGCCTTCTGAAGCCATTTAACAAACTGTTTCCTGCGTGATACATCTCACATAGTCCTTTTTTCCTTGGTCCAAACAATGTCTGGGCAATATTAATAAAACAAGAAAGCCACATGACGGAGCGCTTGTGGACTACTCTCAAGACCGCGATGGACGAAAAGGATAGGCGGCGTTGTGACTGTCCAAGGCGAACCCTTAAAAAAAGAAAAAAAAAAGAGAGAGAGAGAGAGAGAGAGAAGAAGCTTAAGGGGGCTAACGTCAACTTTAGTCTTCAAAACGCGCCGTCAGCTCCTTAGTATGCGCATGTCCCGCCTCTATCCAGGAACATGTGCCATGTGCTCTTAAATCTCTGAGATGATGCGATGCCATACCATTTTGTTAGGAATATTTGCTTATTTTCAATTCGCCATTGCCATTATTGGGGCAACCCTCATTGTTGGATATAAAAGCTTTACTCTGTGCTATTTGTTCAGAGGTGAGTGCAAAAGTTGTGCTGTCTGTGGTTTTTGCAAGCGTTGAAGTTGTGTACCATCACGAGTAATGGGCAAAGAATGTCGCATACATGTTTGATATAGGTTTTTTGAATGCTTATGAAAGCTTGTACTAACGTTTATATTGCCAACTGGTGGTTTCAGATAGCACCTGAGTGACGAAGAAGTTAGAGACTCCCATGCGCTTCTTCTTCTAGCTGGGACTCTTGGCTCTGCCCTCTTACCTGTTCCCGTAAATCAGTGTCTTCGTGACAGTTTTGGTAAAGCCAGCTAAGTATCTGGCCTCTCCTAGGGCGGGGCCGCTAAAAGTCAGTACGGTGAATACTCGTCAATATATTGCACTGCTCTAGCCGGAGTGATGGACGGCGCAATTGCAAAAGGTTCGGACGCTGAAAGCAGAATTTAAAACCAGTGCATAAATGGGCACTGAAAGCATAAAGAAATGAAATCTTCACGTAGAAAGCTATAAGTTTAAGTAATATTTCTGGCCATAAAAATTAAGTTATAACGAATTAACACCATTTGTTCTGCCTATTAAATATTGTTTTATCACGATTGTCCAGCAATAAGGCATCACCGCGTCTTTGTAATGCTTCGAGTCTCACTAGAACAGTAAGGAAGAGCGCTGAACAAGTGGTGAGGCCCAGACGAAAACAAGTCCATTTGTCGAAATGTTGGCTCGACTTGCGAACTGGGGCTCCCCCTCAGTCCTTGTTCAGTGCTATTTTATACTGTGTAGCCATTTTCTCTTGTTTTACCCTGCATATAAAACAGTAAGAATAATTCCCTTGTGCAGAGTAAGCCTTCAAACAACGGTCGCACAGAACATTGTAAACTTGAGGCTGGGAAATTCTTGCCACACTACAGCATTTCATTCCAGAATAAAATGGCGTTATGCTGCAAGACCTATGCATTTTTGACGCTAAGTGCATATTGGCAAGAACGCGAATCTATATAACGAACACAAGTTCTGGGCAGAAAAAAAGGCCCTAATGTTGGCGTTACAAGTCAAGCATTCCGAACTAAAAAAAAAGAAAAAAAAAAGGACAGCTGCAGAGGCTGAGCAAGAAATAACCCTGTCGCCTATCGATGGGGATGATCTTTTTATCGTTTATGAGGTAAAAGCAATAAAATACGTACAAACTTCAGCCTGTAAAGATCGTTTACTTTTATATACGGCCTATCAGCTATGAGGTACAAAACCGCGACACACGAAAATGTAGTAGCAGCAAATATACGTAAAGGGCTTTCCCCGGTAAAATTTCGGTGATTTCAGCTCAGGAGGATCGCTTCTGCTAAATGCTCTGGAATATATAAATAGGTAGGAAGCCAGCACCAAGCCCTTAAAGACAGGGTTTTTGTCGTCCGATACAGCTGAAGGCCTTAGAGTCACCCCAAAAGGCACAATGGAACTTCTTGCCTATCTGACTGAATGCGTCTGATATAAGTATTGCCAACTTCTCGTCTCAGCCGACACACCATTCAAAAATTGTTTGGAATAATTCAGCAATTTTCAAGTCATTGCAATTTCTAACGGCAGTCAACTGCCTTAGTTTTCATGAAAACTAAGGCAGTTTTCATAATATGGCCAAAGCACTAGACCCGGGAAACTGTTCAGGAGGTGCTGTGATGTCCTTAGTCGGACTAAATGAAGACTTCGACCCTGTGAACACTCTAATTGATGCAGCAAAGCATGATGTGGCTTCAGGTGTTCTCGATAAGTCTACACTTGGTGGCCGTGTCTACCCATACATGAGCAGCGACGCAAGGTTAACATATTACCTTGCTGGATATGTAGCTCGAAACAAGGTGGTGGCAATGAAGTGTCAGGAATGTTTTCAGCAGCTTTTAACATCTGCCGACGCGAATGAGAGTCTCTCCTCTCTTACTGCCTTTTGCGACCAAGGAGGTATTCTGTATCCTTCAGTCCAGCTATTTGCATTTGTGGAAGTTTCAGGAGGTTTGTTTCCGATGTGGTTAAGTTGGAACAAGCTTCAGCCAGACAGTATGACAGAAATTCTTCCCATCATACAGAACGCGCTTCGTGTCGGCTGTCATGCACACAAGGCGACCAAGTCCCTCAAAAAAGATCGACCTCCAGCAAGCGAAATAAGGAAGCATTTGAGACTGAGAACAACTTGAATGACATCTGCTCATGCCAGGGCTATCCGGCGTCATTGCTTGTTTTATGTTAAATGCCAACCTTTTGAAAAGGTTTCCAGTAGTCTTCTGAATAACAACAGCCATAGTGTTTGTGAATTTGTTTGATACTTTAGTGCAAATTGTTTGTGCAATAAATATTACTTGTGCACCAGAAATTCGTTTTTTGCTCATTAAGGAAAAGCCGCCAGATAGAGCAAGCAGGTACATATTCAAACTATTATACAGCTACCAACAGAACGTATTTCACCAATTCGCTTTATCTGAAGCCAACATGCCAGCTTTCCCTTTCCAAGTATTGCGCACTCGTAAAAGTGCCTGAACTTTGATAGCCCGCGTGGCCATTTCGGACATGCCACAAACAATGACACCTGCGGTTGCAGTTCATATGTTCAAGAAAAAGAGATTGGGCTACTGAATGTGTGCTGCATCCTCATGCTAAAGTAGTCACGGGGTAGATAGAAACATGCGAGGTCTAAGAGCAATCTTCAACAGTGAAATTCACGATGTAAAAACATTACCTGACGAAAGTATTTGCTGAGATTGGCAGGGCATATGTGGCTGCAAATAGAGGTGGTATGTACTTGTTCAAGTCGCAGTAAGATTAGAAAGATCGAACCGGTGCTCAAAGCCCGTCGCCAAACTCAGTCGAACAACTGCGCGGCGAGCAAACGACATCGCAGCAACCTGACGGGTAACAGGGTGCGAGCGCCCCCTAGATTTCTCGCTCCAGAGAATCGCGGAAGGGCTTCAGAGCCAGCGGAGCCGCCCGCACACTTCCCTATTCTAGCCAATATGTAACATTGGCAAGCCATAAATATAGCATGGCGATTTGTACCACCACTGATTTACAAGCATAATTCCAATGACATCATGCCATGGCAAACTTGGCCCGCTGTAACCAGCTTATATGACCAGCATTGGGAATAGAACAGATACTCCGGCCCACTGTTGTAAATGATCAAGAATGGTATATCCTATATCAGAAACATAAATATCCAATATCGGGCTGGTTCACGGTGCCGCCTGTGTTGGAACAGTTTCAGGTGCCCTGATGAACCATTCCAAAAGTTGTCGTACGCGGTTTGGATTGAGGGGATCTAAGCCAGCGGAATATGTGGGCGTGGCACGGACGAGTGTACCGCCCAAGTACCTTGACGTGCCATTAAACGCGTACAGGCGCAAGGAAATCTCAGAAAAATCGGGTTGTTTTTAGCAACAAAATTTATTATGTCTTGTAGATTATTAATTACGCCAGGACTTCTATTGAGTGATTTCATAGAGTTTTCCGAATACCTTTCCCAACGAGTCAGCGCCGGTAGCCTATAGACCCTATTCACTATCAGGTTTAGCAGGCGGCAGTCGTGGCAACCCTGTATTGCGGAGACGCCATAACGTTGGGCGGTTCGAAACTAAAAACGCACAAAAAAATGTTTCCGACGCGTCGGCGCCGGTCCACCGGCGTCCTCCGTGCTGCGCGCCGTTCATTTGTCGGACACTTGAGACGCCGTTTGCAACGCCGTCCAACCAAAGCTCGGATTTCACCGACGCCGTGTCGTGATTCGCCGTAGGCCCCCCTCTCTCTCTTTCTTTCCTTCTCTCCGATGTTGCCATGGTTGCCAGTAAAGCTGCAATGACGTCACGTGAATAAGCTATATAGGATTAGTCCATCAATATGTGCGTCACATTGCTTTCCGCTTTATGTTTTGTTCGCGATACATCCCGCCCAATACTCCAAACTTTTTCCAGAAAAATTTAGTTAATGCTCTGTCTACATTGATTGTGCCCTCTAACTTCGCTGACCGTCCTTATTTAAGAGGATTTATGCACGAGGTATATTTCGCGGGACATTTTCTGAAAGCAATTTTTTTCAGCAGACCTTGTTTTCAGTGTCACGAAAACTCTTGCACAAAGTCCTGATTTCGATTAATTTTCCACCTCCCCTTTAGCGCTCGATGTATATTGAGTTGCCCGGACATGGCGCCCTCACGCGGGTCCAAAAAAGGTTACTTTCAAGTTTCACCTTGTACAACGACTTTCTTCTAAACTCTACATACGGTGTTCTGATCGGGCTTCTAGTCGCGGCTCCTGCAGCGGCCGGCGACTGGGGTCGAGCGGTTGCGGGCGAGCGCCTGACGCCCGCTTACAAGCCCGACGCTGCTCCGCATGGCACCGGCGCACTTAGGAGAAGCCTCGGCGTCTCATGTTTCTGAGCTTGTCTGAGCGCCTGGCGCCTCAACAACCGCCGGCGCCCCGCCAGTGCGCCCTCATCTCCTACCTCCTCGTAACGCGGCGGGCACGCAGCGCGCTCGTTTGGCCCTCGGCCAACTACAGCTGCTACAGCGTCCGGATTGGACAGTTTGAAAACCAACGGCTTTATCACCCCCATAAAAGAAGGCGCTCGGCCGGTGGTCGGGCTAGGGTGCCTTGATGTAGCGCTGATATCGAGGCACCCTAGGTCGGGCGAAACCGATCGTCGTGAGAGTCGTCGCGTGCCGTGCTGTGCACCTGAAGCAGACGTGGCATAGTCTCCTTGGCCGTCACTGTACGAAGACAGACGCGTGAAGCCCGTAACTTTCAGCCCCTATGCCGGTATTGTTTTACCTTGAACCATGACTGTGAATATTGTATAAATTCATATTTCGTTCACCTCTTCGTGTGGATTGGAGCCTTAATACCTGGTCACGGACCATAATCCAATCACGGACCAACGGGAACATCACCTGGGAAGAATCGGCTTCCCTGTCTTCTCTGAACTGCCGCCTTTGTAATACTCCTAAAATAATTTGAGCATTGCTTTATCAATTGCAAGTACTCAATTACATATTGGAATGTCTTGCAACGGACCCTAAAAACCAAATTTATTTGACTTCATATTCCATTCGATACCTCCCTGCAATGCAATTTTTGATGCACCTCTTGATATGATTATTTCTAATCGAACTAAAGGCCTTATGGAAAACTAGAGTTACGGTTCGACAATATGAATCAGGCGTTTCGACAAAATCTCATGCCTGGCTCATTGTTTGCAGGAACTGTATGAACAGACAGACTTTGAGCGCAGCGGCACTTTATTTTTTATTTTATTTTATTTTTTTTTTTGCGGATTTGCCTTAACCATCTCTAGTGCGTTTACTGTCTACTTTGAGATATATTTCATGGTGTTTCATAAAGTATGCGCGCACTATAAATAGTTCCCGTATATATGGCATAGTTTATTAAATAACATGTTTAAAGAAAAGTGACACGGAGATGTGGTTAGCGCGCTCGGCTAGGACACGAAAAGATGGCTATTTGATTCCTGGCGCAGACACGGTTCTCTTTCTAAGTGTCAGTGCATGAGAGCATGCTCCGGTGACACTCTCTGATAACATGTGTCGGTTAAAGAGGGCACGCTTTGGTGAACACTGTGATGACGCCATTCATGAAACAAGAAATGCTTTGATTAAAAAATACGGTGATGTCATGCTTCCATTTTCCTTAAATGCTTTCTTGCAACTGCAGGTTGCTTCGACCAGGTCCCTGTGACCCTTGTATAAGAAATCAGAACACGTAAAACTTCACTAAAGCCAAAAAATTAATATTACTCCTCCTTAATTTAAATTCGAGAGCGCGGAGACGCGCATCCGCACGATGCACCGGTCTGACACTTCACTCCCTTTTTTCGTCGAACATTCCTTCACACCGCGAACATGGCCGGAATCAAACAGCTTGATCTCTTCAGGCATATTCGCGGTAGGCTGCAAACCTGCTGCCGGCGCGCAAGCTCCTTTTGGCATGGTCGTAAAAATCACCAGCTACGGCGCGAAGTCCTGTCTCTCGGTATAGGTGAACTGGCCAATGGTGGCGATGGACGCAGCGCAGCCGATGCAGGTGCTTGTAGGGCGCTATACGGGATCATTACTTCAGCGTGACAGTCCTCATAGAGGTTAATGCCATCAATGATAGGGTTACCCTGCGCTGAAGGCACATTTTTTTATGGCCACATGTTTTACTTGATGTCACAGTAAAGATTAGCAACAGTTTGAGGCGTATATACGAAGCTCATCTTGCTGTATGGTTTTCAACATAACCTAAGCCCAATTGTCACTGAAAGGAATACTCTAAATAGGCTTCTGCTCTCTTATTTCAGGGCATGACAAACCATGCGGTAAACACGAGTCGTACGCAGAAACTGGCAAGAGCGGGAGCTGCGGCGAGCACTTTTGCGGTGAACCTAAGAAGAGGATATGCACCAAGGATGCGCAACATGCATGTTTCTGTGATTCCGGCTATTACCGAAAAGGGGGAGACAGAGGCCCATGTGTCCGCCACAGCGAATGCAATAAACGATAGGTAGAACGACGTGATATTGATTGAAGTACCGTGTATTAAAGCGGGAGCAGTAACCGTTGCCGTGGTAGGCATGACGTTTGTTGCATTTCAAAGCACGTGCGAATCCGGTGTAACTGCACACATGTGCTATACAGTGTACGCTGGGCATGACAAAGAAAATAAAAATAATAATGCAATAAATTTACATTCGCTTCTTTTTCAAGTTGTATTTTTCTTATTTTAAACGCGGATAGTTTGAGGTGCACTGGGAACTTGTACTTACACAAGAATGGAAACCGAATGCCTAAAAATTATACTGCTGTCCATCACGTTTTTCTGCGTATGCGTGCTCAATTGCAACATCGGTGACAGAGAAGCACCGAAGCTTGGCGTACGACAGACAGCTAAGCATATATCCCTCTCTGCAAAAAGCTCGTTTAAAACAGCCGCTTTTAAAGCTACAAATTTAGTGTGATTTCAGCGTTTGATATAATCATGTTAATCGCGCAAAGGTAACATTCAACCAGCCCGCCAGCAACAACTGCTCAAGCGAATACCGCTGGTGCTGGTGTGGCAATGCGACGCAGGAATCGAAACGCGCAGAAAAAGAAAAGAGGTATAGACGGCTTTGAGGAATCCCACGAGCGCCCTGAAATAAATGAAAGCTCGTGCGAACATCTTCAGTTGTAGGGTGGGTGTTTATTTCTAAAAGCTTAAGAACTCAAGTAGGCGTAACAGCAGCCCGAGATCTGCGAGACCAGCGAGGTACCAACACCAAGCGATGACCATGCGGCTCAAGCGTAAGCCCGTCGTTTCTTTATAATTGCTCCCGGTCAGAACACAAGGCGGCGGGGTCATAGTAAGGCTTGCGCCGTTCCCAGTCTCGGGGTCGTGGCGACGGAGATCGGCAGACGGCGTTAGTGGCTCAACAAGATAGTTCACTGGAGACGTCCACTTCAAAACACGATAGAGATCTTGATATTTGAAAATAATTTTCTTGGAGATGTCCGGTGTACTGGGAGGTATTCATAGCCAGATAAGAGAGCCAGGCGAGAAATGTGGGGCAGGTGGATCTTCGTTGCGGGGTTTTCGGAGGCATTGGGTAGCTGTCGTTATAGACCGGGCGATCTGGCAACGTTCTTCAGCGTACTGGACAGCTTGTGAAGCAGTGGTGTACTGACGTCAGATGTATCAGGGGGGTATGAGAGCACAGTATCGACGGGGACGGAGGGATGACGGCCGTAGAGAAGGAAGAAGGAAGAAAACCATGTAGTAGACGTTATGACAATCTTGTACGCAGTTCGGAGCGTCATCAATAGAGGACAGAGGGTAGACATCTTTTCTTATGATCCTAGTAATGCGGCAGTAATCTAACGGAGCCATCCTTCTTCGCGGAGACTTCCGATGAGGCCCATGGGCGGTTGGAGGGCTGAATAACTCCATCTTTGAGTAGTTGGTCCACCCATTCTTCAATAACTTAGCATTCGAAGAAGGAAACACGATATGGACGTTGACGAAGGGAGGCATGTGTATGTGTAATAATAGAAGCACAAATCGACTATATTCATATATATGAACAGCAAAATCAAGTGTAAATTTTGCTATAACAAGCAAAACAGTGGCTGAACAGTTGTTAAAAGTGATAGCTCACCTAAGTTGCATTTGACCTAAGCATGCTAAATCGTCTTTCATGTTTTTCTTGCAGATCACGAAATACCGTGCGGTAAGAATGAGATGTACAAGCAGCACCAGAGCAAAAATTGTGGCGAGAAAATGTGCGGTCAGAGCTATAAAGAGATAAATTGCACGAATGACGACGAGAAAGGGTGTTTCTGCAAAAAACATTTTTTCCGAAAGGATGGGGCTAATGGTCCGTGCGTCCACAAGACGGCTTGCTTAACGACCGGAGCATAAACGTATCGGAAGAAACCTTTGGCTTGTCCACTGAGCAATAAAGTACGCACAACAAACAACATGGGTCCTATGGTCGCAGTGAACTGTCCTCGGCGGCAAACTTCGTAATAATGTCACAATTGGCCATAGACACAAAAAGAGGACCCAGATGTGATATTACTGAAATCAACTCTTTATTGGGCTGACTTGCACCCGCAAAAGAACTATAAGCAACTCGGTGGCGGCGATAGCAACAAACGTGCCCGTCGATCGACGAACTAAGAATGCCCGTTTCACTTGTCAGCACTGAATTTAAAGGCGACGGGGAAAGTTGAAGTTGAAAGTTTATTTTTGAATCAAAAAACAACTTACAAGAATATACAGCGAGAGGTCCCATGGTACAAGACCGCAGGTGGGACCTCCAATGGTAAAATATTTTGATAGGCAACATAAAGAATAATATTATTGTAAGAAAATTTATGAAGCAACACTGAAAATAAATAACGAAATACATAATAAAGGGTGCGTTGCCGACAGATTTAGATACAAAAACAGAATACAGAAAAAATTACAAAAACACTTGCAACACAGAAGATAAATAAAGAAATCACAAATTAAGAACACTTTTTAATTTCAACTTGAACAAAGAAAGTGTATTAGTTTGCTTAATGTCGAAATTCAAAGAATTCGAAAATGATATGGACGCAAATTGAAGTCCTTGTTTCTCGTAGTTAGTATTGACCTTAGGTAGTAGAAAATTATTACGTAGAGCGAACCGTGAAGCGAAGATCTAGATAAAGCCGCAAACGGTACATAGCATGACCTGGAACATTGTAGAAAGCACACGCGACGCGAGTGGCTGGAATCTTCGAGATACGTGCCGACGCATCTTTCGGGACAAAGAAAATGATAAAGCGTCGTATCGCGACAACGAGAATGAACAAACGCGGGATACAGAACCGATAAACGAGCTAGAATCCCAATGATAAGGCCGCACCCCAGCGGCTGTCGAATAAGAACAAATAAAGATTCAAATAGTTCACGGCAATATGAACGGTTATCCGCAAGAGCCAAGAACATGCACAGGTATTTACAAACGTCCTTTTTGCGACCAAAGCTGGCGCTATAAAGTCGGCAGCAAAGCGGGGTGTAGGCAAAAACACAATAGGCCAACACTGCATGCGACGTAGCGAAGCTGCCTTCAAATCAACGCGCATTTGCGAATATCTTAAAAGCGTGTACGTTGCTTACGGTTACAAGCATCCTTTCTTGCGTAAAACTTTTCAAAAGTTTGGTGCACATTTTTCAGTCCAGTCTTACCAAAACCTTTTCAGGCCAGTGATACTGCGATCTTAAGCTCAACAAACCTTATAGGGGGTATTCACGTGACGTCACAGCTGACGTCAGTAAGCAGCCGACGCCATCTTTGCGTCCTTTCTGACTAGTACTAGTACGGGGCGGCGGTTAGCTTAGCTGTTCGGGCGCGTCCGTTTACTCTGTCACTCTGCTTCATGCCAGCACCGTTATGAAAACTCAATCGGCATCATGAGTGAGTTCGATTTATCGGCAAAGTGTGCGCGATGCGGACAGAGACCAGTACGAAACAAAACTTAGGTACCGAGTCCCGACCCGTGTGCAGTCGGTATGCGCAACTGTACGGTAAGCGTCGGCCTGTGCCTACGCATAAATATATGCGAAATTCATGAATTGCTTGTCCTACGCACGAGCTTCGTCACAAGAAACCAATCGCAAGCTTACTGACCACTCAAAGAACGCAACTACGTTACAAGCGGCTGGGTTAAGAGCCGCGGTTGAAGGAGACGAACTCGCTCTTTGTGCAATTACGTGCGCACCATCCAACGTTTATACCAACTAAACCGCAGAGTTTTTGTAGCTGATATTCTGCATAAAAATGGCGTTTGGTAGTCAGTATCTTTATACAAACCTTGTTTGGTGTACTTGCCTCAATCGATCATATGAAGTCGGATGTTTGCATCGTCTGTGGCGGTAACGAAGCAAAAGAAACCGCTGCCACAGGCCACAGCGATGGCACCGGTGGCGCCACCTCGTTGCCTTGCGGGCTCGAAATAACTTTTTGCAACAAAACTCTTGAAATACAGTGCAGTTTTGGCCAAGCTAAACTTGATTTGTTATTAGAGATAAATAAGTTTATAAAGTTCTTCAAACCTTCTGCAAAACAACTCCGCCCGCCTACGTACGTTCCTTCGCCGAATCTGCATGCGGTCTGCTTTGATTAGCAGCCGACACAGACGATGCGAACATCCGACTTCTTCTGATCGAATGAGGCAAGTACGGCAAACACAAAGTTTAACGAGCCCCCTTTGAAGGATTTTATTGCAGCAAAACACGACGAGGTTTTGGCGGCGCGCTGCATGCATGCGCATGACTGGAAGCGATACATTGCCGCGCTGCTCTTTTACCGGGAATGTGTCTTCCGAGTGCGTGAAGAACAGTCGCGCACGGATAGTGACAAGAGCTGCATGGCGGCTAGGGCACATCCGGAAGATTCCAGTCCAGCCCATTTTCACATACATTTCTCATATTCCATGATACTTCTGCGGTTGAGCCGTGCCAGCCATACGTGACGTCGCATCTCGGTGAGGTGTGATCTTCCGAAACCTTAAAATGCCGAGGTCGTTCGCGCAGCTCTTCAGCTTCCGTTATTTACACTGTGCACGCGTCTATTACAGTCTACCATAGCTCAATAAACAACATATAGCTGCGGGTGCCACTGCTTGTAGAACCGCACGACAGCACTTGATACGTACGTTCGCCCTGTTCCGTGGACACAAAAATGGCCGACTGCGCCTCAATTACCCACAATGTACCACGCACAGCGCGTCAGTGAATACCCCCTATACTGGAGTCTCAATCTTCCCTTGCCAAGTTGTTTACATGAAAGAAACCAGAATGTTCGATTCATGCGATTTAAAATGCAAAGCAAATAAGGCTATGAGTGACGGCGTAGTTGAAGGCACCAGATAATGTTTGACCATCTAGGATTCTTTTTTTTTTTCTACCTACACTGGAGTACAAGGCCGCCTACTGCTTCACCTCCATCTAGAGACAGCCCTCGCGGTCGGGTGCGAACCCGGATCCCCTGGCTAGGTGTGGAATGAGAGAGAAAATGATTTTGGTGTACTTCTGTATTTCTGTGTATGTGTATTTTTGTTTGGAAATAAAAAGTTGGATAAGAATGGAGCCTGATGTTTTCAGCAGACTTCTCCAATTTTACAACCTCGAGATGCCCGCTGAGCACTTGTTGCGCCGCGAACGTGTTCCGAGACAGGACAAATTTTCTCGACACGTGCTTCTGCAGCTGCGTTTAGGCCGAGCTCCTACGCCCTGAGATACAACACCTGACTCGTCGGAGCGGCGCTGTGGGCACTGGGCAGCGAACTGCTAGAGTCACTAAATAAATTTGAGAACTTATCCAGTGACTCTACGAACTGCTGAATTCGCTGGAACTTGGAAGTACCGCAGCTTTTTCTTTTCTTTCTCTCTCTATTCGGCGCAGCGTCGCTTATAGTCCAATTACGATCACGTGGTCTGGTGTCGGCATGGACGGTCTATTCGCTCAAGAAACTAAACTGGGGCGGTGCTTCCGCGGCGGCTGTTCGGCGGTTTGACGAAATTGTTTTACTCTGTGTCGCTCGGTGCGCTTAAAGACACGCGTAACATAGAACGTATATCTGGATATCAAGTAATGTCGAAGTGTTGCGCTTTCAAGTGTGGCAACAGAAGAAAATAAAGCGCTGAGGGCGAGCAAACGAAAGCTTGTGTGGGTGCATCGCATCCAGTCAGTGCGGCAAGTTTTTTCCAACACAAGGAACCGGCTCATGTTATAAATGTCACGCAAACTCATCGACTATGTCATAAGTATTTTCCTTTATCCAGAATTTTGCCATTTGAGCGCATCACTAACGGCTCCATAAAGATCGCATAGTTCCCTAGATGTTATAATTTGTAACACCTGTATACATTTTCGGAAAAGTTTTTTCTTGAAGCTTTCCTGCTGCTCACTATATTGCCAGCTGAAGATCGTAATTAAACATCCACCTTATATTACATGTTGCTCATGTGAACTGCTTCCTTTGAATCAATATTTCAGCAAATTATGAATGTATTCTAGTACACGAAATTAAAAAAAAATACCGATAAATTGCAGCGTAGTAGATAATATATCAATTCTTTGTCGATGTGCAAAAGTGCAACGCAGATTCGCACACTTCTAAGAAACTATGGCAGAGCCCTTTACCTTGTTTTTATTGGCAGAACTACTTTGCTGCCATGCAATAAAATATTGATTACTATATTTGGTAACTAGAGGGCAGGGCTTGTGGCCACGGGTTCGAATCTGTCGGCACAGTAGCGTTCCGTGGAAACACCGGTCACGAAGCGCGCCGCCCTCTCAAGCAGCATCGCATTGCGCCGAACCAAGTCCTCGGCGCAAAAAAAAAACGCTCGAAGCTGACGTCATAGTCCCTTGGAAAGGTCAGTTCACTGAGGGTGTGATTCCCAGAGAAGCCCGGATAGAGGCGCAGCAGAAAGAACTGAGTCGACTCGAACCAAGATGGCATGAAAGCCACCTTACACAGGTTCCGGTTACACCGTACAGCGCTGGCAAGGAGATTAAGGGTTTCCGCAGAGAACAACATACCGAAGATCACGAGAATCCGGACGCTTTTGTTCGCCGCGATAGCTTGAATAAGCGTGACGTCCGTCTCACTATCACGCTGCTCATGATCATTGCCGATGACACTAAGCTCGCGAATGCTGTTCACGTTTTGTGAATGTAGCTCGCAAACAGCAAGCGAGCTTTTGCATCGAAGTCCACTGCATCCATATCAAGCCGCAGAGTGGTCACGTGCAATATGTCACGCACCATGTGAAGCGCTTTGTGGACAGAGCCCACATTGCCGGAGTGTTCCACCACATGCTCGAAATGGTCAAGGTCTTCAATTTCGTTGGTCGCGAAGCCGATATTGGTAACGTGGATCTTCGGCGCTATTGGGTCGGCGTCGCGAAGGATTCGGAGCACTCGCTCTAGTCCCTTCACCGACAAAGGCCCCGCGCATACTTTCCTCAGCGTTGTGCTTGCTGTCAATCCTCGGAAGAAAAGCTCGATCTCTGTTAACGTCAGCAACACACTGCACCACGGGAACCTTTGACCCTGTTATCCCCACGTACTCAGATATACTAGATCTTTACAAAGGCCAGCGAAAATGCTTTGTAGCCCCACACAAAAGACTAACCCAAGAGGAAGCAGTAGACTGGCACAGATTACAAACCGGCAGTTATCCACACCTACACGAATTACACACGATTTTCTCTGCGCAATATGTAGATGAATGCCCATGATGTCATGGTACACCGACACTTGAGCACGTCCCATGGACATGTCCTGATGCACTCTTGGACCCTGAAGTAGAAAACCCGAGCAGTGGGAGCACTTGCTGGCCAGTGAGGACGGGGAAGAGCAAAGATTTCTCGTAATCCGAGCTACAATGGCAGCAGTAAAGTGAGGCATCCTGGACCGAGGATCGACCATGGCGCACAAGTGACCAGCAATGGTCACAAAAACATCGAATCTGTAGAAAATAAAGTTTTTTTTTTTCCATCCAGCGCGGGTTTGAGCAGAGTTCGGTTGTTAGCGAACGCTCTGGCCCATGACGAGTCTCGAGAGCCGCGAGCTCTACGCGCAGTTTCACGGTTAGCTGGCCATTGCTCAACAACGCACGGGAAACGGCATCTCTCCACGCTAATTTCGCACCACCACACACAACACACTCAAACTTTTGTTGTGGGCGACCAAAAGGGCCACAACTTCGAAACCATCAGCGGAGAGAGCGTCGATGGGCAGGTACAGCTGTTCCAGGGTCTCATTCTCTTACAGCGGCTCCAGAAGTGACCACCGTTCGGTGGCTTGTAACCCGGCGCTTCAAAGGTGCCGCAAAACACCAGCTTCGTCAGTGTCCGGTTGTCACGTAAGTAGTCGACCATCGCTTCCTGGGTTCGTCCCTCGGCACGGTCCATCACTTTGGTGTTCAAGAACAGTGCGGTGATCGTCGAGCTGCTCTGGAGAGCACTGACAAGCTCCGCCAACAGGTCGGCCTGGAAAGGCGCAGCTGCTGAAACATCCAGACTTAGAAGACGACTCGAACGGCGAAAGATTTTTTTTAAAACGCACAGCGTAACAAACGAAGGATAAGCGAGCAGACGGGAACAGCGCTGACTATCAACTGCATGATTTATTGAAGGAACACGTATATGTATGAAAATGCTCAGATAACGAAGTGCGCATGTTCGCAGATAACAACAATTCACTACAACCACTTTTGTCAAGATATCGCGGCGATGAATGATAAACGATGGGGTGCTTACGCACGTGCCAGAATTCTTGTGAATGAGATAGGCCTCTTTTAATTCTCTTGTTAATTTTTCTCTGTGTTTGTACAACAAACAGGGGAGTGCAAGGAGGGTGCAAAGGGGGCTTGTGGCTACATGTTGATGATGATGATGCTCAGGGCCATACCCTTTGAAACGGGTTGGCACCAAAACTGGTGCGCAGGCCAAAAGTGAAAGGGAGAAAGAAGAAAGTTAAAGAAAAAGAAGAAGAACAAACAAACAAACAAAAGACAGAGGACTGGGAGAAGAGAAGCACGAACAGGATGACGCCAGTCACGCCACACCCTCCCAGGTGAAGTTCGGGGTGGGGTAGCTGGCTCCACACTACACGCCTACACCACGCCGCACCACAGTCACATTTTTGGTGTATAGCGCCAGGTTCGAAGACAGGGCTTTGTCTAGGGAGTTTTCATATTCTCGTTGTCTTACGTTGATTGACCAATGTAATTTTTGCCGCATGCAAGAGGTGCACTGTACATCGCTCCTTCTGTGCACGGAACAAAAGCTACATTGTTTTACCTGGCATCCCCCACGGCATGCACGTCGTTTTTTGTCATTTATTTTTCGGTCTACCTTAGCGCAAATGCTGCCAAGTTTTATGGGCGCAGAAAAAATGACCAGTACTCTATACCTATCCCCAACTGGCCATAGGCTGCGAGAAATTCCAAGAACATACGGTATGACGGCAATATTTTTCTTTTTAAGGGGTGTCTCAGGAACCTGGCGTATTTTAGAGGCCTTTACTTTTTTCAGGGCCTTGCTGCATGCAAGCAACATTAAGTCATCGGGGAAGCATGCTGACCTCAATCTATCTATAATCTAATCTTTGAAACTATTCGGCATGGTCACAGGATTTGAAAATTGCTGACCTTATGTATAACACGGCTGTACCACACCTAACTAATTTGGAATGGCCAGATTTAAAATTGAGCACAGGCTTCTTCGATTTTGGTGCAAACGCCCAGCAGACGTAATTTTGCCCAAAATTCAACCTTAAATCAAGAAAGAATATCACAAGACAGGGTTTCGAATGTGAAGTTCGCGCCATTTCCGCAGTCTTGAAAAACTTTTAGAATGTCTTCGACGCACTTTGAAAGGTCATGAGTTTCTACAAAAAGAAGGTAATCGTCCACATATCTGAACACTTTTTTTTTACAAAGGGACCAACATTATTATTGATGGCTTTGTCAATATAACTTAGATCAATTTCACTTAGAATTGTGCTATACACTAGACCCAATGCACACGCCTGTTTTTTGTAGATACAATTGACCCTCAAACTGAAATAATGTGGATTCCAGGTATAATGACAACAGTTCCAGAAAAGACGCCACAGATATATGCCAACACTACGAATTAAATTTTGCTCGTCATTGTCATCTGTTATGCATTTTTGAACACAAACCAAGAAATGATCATGCGGAAGTGAATAGTAGCGGTCTTGAGCGTCTATGCTGAAGGCTTTACAGGCACCTGGGTTGTATTACGATAGATAATCGACAAGAACGGTGGAATCCGACAAACGAAAAGGATCCTCTATTGTCAGCATGCCAAGACCCTCCTGCAAAAACTTTGACACCGCATTTTGCCACGTGTTTCTTTCAGTAACGATGCATCGAAATGGAATGCCCGGTTTAAGTGTCTTAGCGGCAAAAAATATTTCCAAAGAATAGATTTTTGCACTTTGTACTGATGAATACAAGCGTTACAGTCACTGACTGCTCAGTAACTGTAAAGCTTTTGCCTTATATTTTTTTTTACCGTGACATTTACAAGCTTAAAATTCTTGTTGATGGCTAGTATAAATATTTTCTTGAACATGACAATCACAAAAAATTCTTCTTTGTCGGAAAGAAGTGTCCTCAGTTTCTGAAAGAGTGAATCAAGAGAGATAGGCTAAAGGCCTTGTTACTTTTTTCCGTATTAAAACTTACAGCTTCAACACAGTCAACAATGGACCTAGGTCGTTCGTCCTGGAAGCCTGTTCAAGCAGATGTTAAGAACATGTGCGAGAAATGTTTTTTGACCATCGCCATGTGTGTGAATGCACTCCCCGTCTGAGAAAGCATGTGGTTTTTAAATGAGCATTACAACAGGTTAATACGTAAAATAACTGAAATGGAGTGAATTGTACCTTTAAAAGATGACTGTCTAAGCAGCCCTTATGTCGGACGACCGCTAAAGGAACTTGTGTATCCGCCAGATGCACCTTTTAGTGCATGCAAGATGGTTCCCCGTGATCATATGATAGTATAAAACCACCTTTCTTTTCTGAAATAAACATTTGTTGGAAGTTAGCACTGTGTGCGTCTCCTCCCTGGGTCCATGTCTTCTTGCACTACATATTTTTCCTTTGAGTTCACTGAACAGCCACATTTTGTGGGACGCTTCCCCGCATGCTCTTATAGCCCATGTGGTGAACCATTTTGAAATAGCAGTTATAGCTGTGAAGAGGCACCACTGCTACTGCGTTGCACTGCGAAAAGGTGTGCGGAGGCACTCACAATTGTGGATCATTACTTGAACATTTTCAACAGCGTGTGCAAAAGCAAAACACTAGATGAAACAGCGAAAAATGGTCCTTGGCACATGGTTCTACATAATATTGCGAGCGTTCGTTAGATAAAATTACATTAACGCTGTTGGTTCTTGGCAGTCTTTTATAATAATTTGACTAAAGATAGAGCGCACAGGAAACACACACAAGAGAAGAAGACACAGGACACGCGCTAACTTTCATCTGATTTATTTCAGCAATAGCAGCAAATACATGCTGAAAAGGAGACATGCGCAGTACATACCGATGGCATAAAGACAGATTCAAAACAAGGAATATTACAAAGCACGATCAAGAGACTGAGCTCTGCCTTCCAGAGCCGCACCGACGTATCGCTAACGCACCTATCTCCCATTTTCCTAATATGAAATGCCTCCAATAGTTCACGCGCTGTCTTATCTCGGCCTCTGCCCAGAATCTTAAAGGGCTACTCCGGAGGTTTTTTGACATTCGAATATTCTGTTAAAACTTTTGCTGTAGATTTTTCTTTCCGTCCTGACGCATTATACAAAAGTTGGGCGCCGTGCCATAATCCATTCGCACTCAACACGACTTTAAATTATGCAGTTGTCATGGCTTCAGTTGGGACGATTTCTGCGGGCAACACTGTGTTTTGACGTCACAAACATTATACCGGTGTTACTGTCCCCTTCCCGCGTGATTATAAAATTGTGAGGCTTATACTATTGAACTACCGCAGACATTTTATGCAGTGCGTCATGATTTCCATACTTTATTTCCACCATCCAACGCACGTACGAGTGTTTTTCTAATACTGAGTGTGACGTCACCATTTCGTCAAGTGGGACGTCGTTTCTGTTGAAAGCAGTTTCGGTTTCGATTTTCTGTTTTTCCTTTTTAAAAATACTTCTAATTGGGATTTCGAAAACGGTTTTTTGTGTTGGAGTCAGGACACGCCAAGGAATGTAATTCAATCAAAAACACAAAATGATGAAAAAAACGCCGGAGTTGCCCCAGCCGCGCCTCACGTCATTAAGATTCTGGGCAGAGCCACATAACAGTGACTGTGATCATTTCAAAGGTCAACTCACTAGTGTTAAAGCACCCGGAGCAGGCTCAACAACCTTGGTGAAATGCTGCTAGCTCCTCAGCACCTTAAAAGGATTTATTTGTCCGAAGTCCAAAGACGTCGACTGTTTCAAGCTGCACGCAGCAGGATAGGAACCGAGAAGTACACATGACAGCAGTTTCTGACCCACTTTTTTTGGCAGTCAGGGAAACATAAGTTCAGTAAAAAAAAAAGTACGCAAAATAAAATAAACAACCTTGTCCGAAAGGGAAGGAGAAGGGTCGAATACAGAAGCAACAGTCCCGGGTGGGGTAGATCTTATCTGCTCGCACCCCGCTGCGCGCTCCTTTCTCCCACTCGGGCTCTCTAGGGCAGTCGTGGAGTGTTTGTACCGGCCGGCTGAGATGCCCCCCTGCCCGGAGACGGCGGCCGGCGGCTAAAAACCGAAAGCTGCGACGCCCAGCAGCGCCCTTGTGAATGTCGCTCATGGCGGCGAGGGATGCCCGCTTCGTCCCAGAGCATTCTCGCAGCCCACCGGCTACGTTGACAACAAGTGATGGAACAGTTGGCCTGCAGCGAAAGGCCGATGCGTGGCGACATTGCGGTCGGGCCGCAGAACGGAGCTGGCGCGGACCCATCGATGTTTGAAAGAAGCTCACCGTAAAAGAGAAAAAGAAAACAGCGTCTTCTGAAGGGAGACGAAGTTCCGCGGACGTTTCCGTGTCTGTCGCGCGCCCCGGCTCATGTTTAACTACATGCAGGGGCACACCATTCGCAATGCACGCCCTCGCGTATGTTTAAATGTGAGTTGCTCTGGAAAAAAAAAAAGTGGAAATTTTTTACTATAGGAAAATTTAAAACAGTGCTAACACATACAAACACAAAAGAAGAGAAACGACGTTCTCGTTGTTCGTCTTCTTTTGTGGTTGTGTGTGTTAGCGCTGTTTTAAATTTTCCTATAGTCAAAATGAACCAACCCGCCCAAAAAAGAAGTGTAATAAAGTGGAAAGGAAAACACGCAGATAACTGCTCTGGACAGCCAGCGTGCGGCCACCTGGCTGCGTATCTTTAGATACCACAACTGGAATGTCAGGACGCTGCACGCAACTACGCGGAGATGACGAAACAGGGCGTCAAACTTCAAACCCATCTGTTCTCACGCACAGAGCTGCGGACGCACGAGCGTGTCAGCGATTGCGTACAAGGTAGTAGACTGAACTTGATAAGGCTCGAGCATTTCGCGACGCGGCGTGAATCAAGTTCTCTCGTGTTTCCACTGCTCCGCAATCACCAACACACTTCGCTCGTGGCTAGTCCGTGGCGCTCCAGCGGCATGTGCAAGACGAAGGGAAGGAGAGGGGCTGACAGCACTTTTTTTCTTCTTTTTTTTTCCTGTGGCGTTAACGGCTCTAGCCGTTGTACGAGGGGGCAATGGGGCACTTGAAGGCGGCAGGAGCATCCAACAAAACAGCAGAAAAGAAAAGGGGTTTTGCTCGCTGCCTACGGAGCGGTCACACAAGCGCCAGGGCTAAAGCCGAACTATGGTCCCTGGACCCCGAACCATTGAAGCTTGTCAACGGGGGTTGGGGAGGGACGGGTCACTACGGGTCACCCCTCCGCCCCCTTCCAGGATCCCCCTGAGTTTCATTCCCGGTACTGATCCCGCTGGTTTTCTTCTCTCCCTCACGCGTGAGAAAGAAGATAGCCGCGACTCCGTCCTCCTCGCAACCAGCCATCGCTGACAAGATTGTTATCGGGCACGCCTCCTGCGAGAGCAACAGCTACCCACAAAGGCTCTTCTTTCGGCCCGCAGCTCCCGAAGTAGGAACGTCGCTTCCACACGTCTTGCACGAGAGAGTGGAGTAAACAGTCTTCCGAGTAGCAGCGGCGGGACAGCTACGGCGCTTGCGCTAGAAAGAGGATCCCGAGCCGCCACCATTTGAGAGAGCATCAGAAGACATGGGCATCGTTTCCGGCACCCTCAGGGTACTCAGGCTGCTGGGCGGCTTGCCAGCCACCTCGTGCTACACGGGGAGACCAATACAACTCGACATGTGTTGCACCGGGAACGCCACGCGACCGTGCCGCTTAATTCAGCACCTGTCATCCTGGAACGAATTCTTATGCCAGTGCGGCCTGGAGCTCCGCGAATCCCCTGACCAACTGGGTCAACTGTGCCTCACCGTTGTGGACCACCGCCGGTGGACAACAGAGCCCGCCACCGATGCAGAACACTCCGGGTGGCAGCGCCGGGCTGTGGCGCTAGTGCTCTACTTGATGACCGTGCACCGGTGTGTCACCGAAGTCCACATCACTGGATCTCTGCTGGCGGCCAATTGCCCGGTGTCTAGGGTTGCCCTCTGGATGTCTTCGTGGAAACTCCGCAGGCTGATCGTAAGCTCCGTGCCTCACAGCGATGACTACAGGGACCAGTGTGCCACGTATCTAGGAGACGTGCTCACATACATGACGCAGGTGGAACAGATTGGTTACCAACACTACTGGTGTCCGCCTACCATCGCGAGGTCACTCTTCAGTCTCGTAAGCCGTTCGAGTCGTCTTCAAAGCCTGGATGTTTCACAGGTTGCGCCTTTCCAGGCCGACCTGTCGGCGGAGTTCGTCGATGCTCTCAAGAGCAACTCGACGATCACCGAACTGTTCCTGAACACCGAGTTGATGGACCGAGCCGAGGGGCGAACCCGGAAAGCGATGGCTGACTACCTACGCAACAACCGGACACTGAGGAAGCTGTTGTTTGCGGAACCTTCTGAGCATCGGGTACAAGCCACCAAACTGCGGTCACTTCTGAAGCCGCTGTTCAGGAATGAGACGCTGGAAGAGCTGTACCTGTCCATCGACGCTCTCTCCGCTGAAGGTTTCGAAGTGGTGGCACTGTTGGTTGCCCGCAACAACAGTTTGAGTGTCCTGTCCGTGAGGTGGGATGGTAGCACGGAAAGATGCCATTGCTCAAGCGTTGTTGACCAACGGCCAGCTAACCGTAGAACTCGCGGCTCCGGAGACTCGTCATGGGCCAGAGCGTTCGCTAACAACCGAACTCTTCTCGAACTCGAGCTGGACATATCTGGGCTGACGTTAGCAGAGATCGAGCCTTTCTTCCAAGGATTGACAGCAAGCGCAACGCTGAGGAAAGTATGCGCGGGGCCTTTGTCGGTGAAGGGACTAGAGCGAGTACTCCGAATCGTTCGCGACGCCGACCCAATAGCGCCGAAGATCCACGTTACCAATATCGGCTTCTCGACCAACGAAATTGAGGACCTTGATCACTTCGAGCAAATGGTGGAACACTCCAGCAATGTGAGCTGTGTCCACAAAGCGCTTCACATGGCGCGTGACATATTGCACGTGACCACTCTGCAGCTTGATATGGATGCTGTGGACTTCGATGCAAAAGCCCGCTTGCTGTTCACGAGCTACATTCACCAAACGAGAACACTTCGCGATCTGATTGTCATCGGCAATGATCATGAGCAGCGTGATAGTGAGACAGACGTCACGCTTATTCAGGCTATCGCGGCGAACAAAAGCGTCCGAGTTCTCGTGTTCTTCGGTATGTTGTTCTCTGCGGAAGCCCTTGATCTCCTTGCCAGCGCGATAAGGTGTAGCCGGAACATCTGCAATGTGGGTTTCATGCCACCTTGGTTCGAGTCGCTGCAGTTCTTTCTGCGGCGTCTTTGTCCAGGCTTCTCTGGAAATCACACCCTCATTGAACTGACCTTTCCAGGGGACTACGGCATGAGCTTCGAGCGCTTTTGCGTCCAGGACGTGGTTCGGCGCAACGCTATGCTGCTTGAGAGGGCGGCGCGCTTCGTGGCCGGCGTTTGCAAGGAACGCTACTGTGCCGAGGCATTCGAACCCGTGGCCACAAGCCCTGCCCTAGTTGACACGGTGCAGACGCTGTCTTCTTTGCCCAGCAAGAGCGACAGCGAGGATATGATCCGAGAAGCGTGGCGAGGCATGCTGGAGATGGAGGACTTCCTGAGGGCAGCTGGCGTGGTCAGAAATCGCCTTGTGTGCAGGAAGAGACGCGACGGGCGCCTGCAGCTGGACAGCCTGAACGCCGACTGTCTGCGCCTGATACGACAATATCTGACACTGGCAGACATCGCGGTGGTGCCGCCTGACATTGTACTGCAACACTGGATCGGCTTCCGATGAAATGAGGGAACCCCTAATTCATGCATAATTAGCCGATGCAGTGCTGTTTTTCTTTGAAGGCTTACCACCCGCTGTATGAGCATGCCAAAATATTCCGGAATGCCGTGTCCTGTGAAACAGAATGCACGTGATCGCTACTGCAAGAACAGTTAGTGGACATAGTAGAAGGAAGTGCCACTGGAGGAACCGCATCCCGCTGAATGAACCAGCTGTGCGCATGCGAGCATACGTAAGTGTATCTTGCTTTTTTTTGCGCAGTGTTTCAAAGCATTAGAAATGAGAAAGACCATTTGGCACGAGTCGTGACAGGAGGGCTGGATAGCGGTCTAGAAAAAAGTGTCAGCGATATGAACTATACAGGAGTCCAGGCTAGGTGTAAAAATTATCTCTGACAACAAACAAAAGTAAGGAAAAGTAATTGGCAATACTCCTGTGTGTGTGTGGTCTGCCATTTCAGGCACAATCATTAATCATCATGTAGGCGCGCTGAACTCTATCTAACCCGAGACAATTCACTAACACAAGACAAGACTGGTACGTGCGCGAACTTTCAACTGTTTATTACAAGTACTTCTCTCCTTATATACAAACATACAAAGAAAACATGTACAAACACGTGTCAGAAACAAGTTTATAAGTGCAATTCATCAACCCGTAACACCTGAAGCACCGCTTTCCATCACGCTGCCTGTTAACAATTGGATCTCTCTGCTCGTCAACGCTATCAACGGATCGCTTACGCATTCCGTAGAACCGGCCCGTGCCATTTCATATGCTTCAAAGATTATTATTTCGCGCCGGTCTGTGAAATGTCCGATTGCAGCAGTTTCTTCGAATATTGGGACGCATTTTTTACAGCTATTAACGTGCTTGGCGAGGTTGCTTGGGTCGTTATTTTTGCCGCAGTTCCTTCGATGCTCACCCAATCTTATGTTTATGCATCTTTCGGTCTGGCCGCAAGACAGAGGAATGCTGTACACAACACACTTATCACAGTTTATATGATCTTCTTTTGGTGGTCTTGTCTTGGTGGTGTACCAGTCTTGTCTTGTGTTAGTGAATTTTCTCGAGTTAAAGTTCAGCGCGCCTACATGATGATGGAAAACCAACTAGTCGCCATTACAGCATTGCTTGCAATCATGAATGGGTTTATTCATTTTTCTAGTTGCGACTATTCTGATCGAAAGTGCGTTGTTTTCTTTTATAAAAAAAAATGCATGTTAACGTTCTCTGACAGTATCGACTGTTTATTTTTTTTATTTTTATTTTTGCACGCAACTTGGCCAAGGTAAAATAATTTCTTCCCCGGTTTTCGCGCAGCTGCCAGCCCGTCCGGCGTTTCCAGGTCTCGTCACCTCGTGGCGCTGATAAAAGGTTGTTTGACTTTATTTGCGAGTATACGTCACGTCAACGCCGAGTATTCTCTTATTTTAATCCACGGTGCTAATGTGTTCACTTGCGCAGTTTTCAGTTGCAGGTTGTGACGCTGCTGCCTTTGGAAAGACTGGGCTCTTTGAGAGGAGTAACAGCGCTCAGTATATGCGAACAATTGTGATGCTGCGTTAAAAACTGCCAAAACGCAAACTGCTCCGCTGGCATCACTCTGCGACGGTTGCTCATTACACTGATACGCAGTCATTACTGGGCGCATATGGCAGCTAAGAGCGTATCCGGCAAACCTGTGCGGGAGGTGCCTGAGGTGAGCGTCGGCAGAGACGATCAGCCACGTGGTTTTGGACTGTCCAGCGATTTTGCCGGCCTCCGAGATCCGAACGTGGTCAGCTGCCCTTGGGTTTGAGGCGCCTGCGGGAGTGAAGACTACAAAACGACGTCTTGAATTCTGCTGGCAACGGGTAGCCCTTGCGACCTCGGCGGCGGATGTGCGACCTGTGTGCTTATGACCGTGGCGTCTAAACGGCAAATTGACAATTTTTTTTAATTGTTCGCTCTGCCGCGCTGGAACGCACGGCGACCCGCTGCTAAGGGCAAAGCCACCATCACCGTCATCAGGTGACTTTCGGATGATCATTTTGTGAAATAATATTAATATAAATGAAATAATGCATGACAGTCTTTTTTTTTATGTTCGTGGTGAAACCACGCCAGAATTAGTGTACATATCGCAGTGTTTACCTGAAATATTATACACATGTTTTGCACGTTGTGTATTATAGTGATCCAATATGCCCACAAACGTTTCATAGACATTTGTAGCCCGAGCTCTCGTAAAGTGAACGCCGTCAGAATATTAATCCTTTGTAGTTACATGTTACCAATCGAGACTGCAACTGAAAAAATGTTTTTGTTTACACTGAAACTTGTAGATATGCTGTTGTAATATTGCCTTGTTATTACAGATCAGAAGAGACAGTTGTAAGCCACGGTTCTGCTCTCTTTGCAGCTTCTCAATAGTACTCAGATGCTATTTCTTTTTGTACGATGTATACATAGAGGTACTTAGCAAGGTCAACTGTTTCGTTAGAAACTTCCTGGGCACCGCTTGGAGCAGATCCTTGTTTGAATGCTTGCTCCCTGTGTCTGCAAGCTCACTGTTCATATTTGCTCATTTCCCGGCGCCTTCTTTTAGTGCCTCATTGTGCGGGGACCTGATTTTGTGTTTAGTTTGGTCTTCGCATCTTGTAATCGCAATAACAGAGATGACTGTCTTTTATATGTTCCAAAAGCTACCCTAATTTCATTTCTGACATGCAGAACTATTTACTGCATTGCGCAGCACGTAACCGCATACTTCGTTATATTCCGCGAGTGTCGGTTTTTAACTTGTCTTATTCGCTGGAGTTCACAAATATTTTGCTTTGTCGCTACTTTGAGTGAATTATGTTTCGTGGTATACCCAGTCAACGGTGTTATAACAGGTAGTCGGAAACAGCTTCTCTATACAGGACTGTTAATTCTCTTATAAAAGTATAATTCGGGCTTTGAGAGACAATTGTACCTGAGTCAGTAAGTTCGTTGACACTCCGAAATTCAGCACTACAAACGAAGAGAAAAAGTAAGAATTTGCAACCAGCGTTGACTACCTAAATGTTGATCTGGTAGTCACCTCTCCACTCGTCGTACGTGCCTTCTAGTGCGCAGGAATCGAGTTGAGTTGGATACAACCTATCTGCAGTAACCGCTATACCCAATTTCTCCGCAACAGAAATAAGTACGCGGTTAACACCTTTTCTTGTTGCCTAAATAAAAACCATCAGGCCAAATTAAACCTCAAGAATTTCGATGCCTCTGGCTTGTTTTGTTCAGTCAGATATTAAGAGCTGATCCTGTTTGCTGTTCAGCGCAATAATACACACACCGCAGGCTATTGCCCATAGTTAGGAACTGCTGTTTTTATAAGTTCTATACCATTATAGTGAGTGCTTTGTGCCGTCGTCCTCATTGTCCTCCCGTGTTCTGCGCTCTTTTTTCTTACATAAAGATTCAAGTTCTCTGCACTTGTCTCGTGAGCTGCGCGTAAACTCGACTGACACATCTTTTCCCCAACAACCAACCCGTATGCTATGGAATCAATGCTGTTCTGTTTTCTCTTCAATTATGACGTTACTGCTTTGTTGTCCGCACACCTTGAAGCTAGCGTTGCGCAGTGTGTGGAATTTATTATCAGTAGTTTGGACAATCTAGCTTATCAGCGAAATTCCAAGCAGCAAGTTTTCACTGTTGGTTACCAGAGTGTAGTGATAAAACTGTGTACTACCTTTTTTGTTTTTCTTACTATACGCAACCATGTTGCCGAACTGGTGTTTGTCAATAAGAGATGAAACCGCTACCGAAACCGAAAGAGATGAAGCGCTTCAGAATAAAGTGTAGAAGGGGACACAAAAGCTCCGCCTCAAAGGCATGACGCGATAGTGGCCTGTGCTCTTGTCTAATTATACACATACTGACTGGTGTACAGATGTAAGATTCCGTTCTACGTACGTGAAATGCTACACGCAAATACACGTAAAACCCAGTTTATTTCCAAGACACCCAAGCTTATCTTTCCGTGTCTGGTCGTTGGCGTGACGGCAGGCTCACAAAACCTAAGGTCTTGGATTCGAATCCACCTAAAACCTAAATTTCTTAATTATTTAAACTCAGTAACCTTATAAAGTTTAACCATTTGAGACATGCGGTGTCACTTTGCTCGTATTACATGCCACGCTTCAACCACATTCAATCCGCTCGTGACGTCACGTTTAACGTGAGCATTGTGGAGTGTTTCAAATTCCTGCGTGAAGTCATGTGGCCGCGACGTCATGACATTGTCGACCTATCAAATTTCTTATTTTACGGCCAATGACGCTGACGCCATCTTTCCTGTCATTCTGGGTCCTCAACGCTATCCCGTTAAAAGGATACGTTAAAGGGCCACTGTCCAGGGAAGGCCCTTTTAAGAAAAGGAGCCCAGTGTTTCGATCAGGTACCGGAGATAGTCTGTGCAAAATTCTACAGCGACACGCGCGCCGCAAAGCATCGAAAATACAATTCAAAGCTCCCTCATGATCTCCTTTGAGAAGCCAGCTTCACCGCTTCCTGCGCTGGCCCGACGGCCCCCGATAATGACGTGCGTACCGGGAACGACGTCCATTGGTCCGTCTCGCTGACTGACGGGAGAATAATGGGTATCTACCGCTCGCAGCGCGCTTTTCCCTCGCCACGTCCACACTGAACCCAGCGGCGCGCGCTCCCTCGACCGTTTTTTTTTTTTTTTTTTTTTCGCTCGCGGAGAGCCACGCCCCACCTCCCGCCAAACGCGGAGGAGGAAGGGAATTTGTATTGCGGAGGCTAGACGACCTCGGGCAGGAGAGTGAAAAACTTTTGCGAGGGAACGGAAGGAGAGAGGCAGGATAGAATCGGGTGATTGCGGTGGCTGTAACTGCGTTATTAGTTACTCTTTTCAAAAACATTTTGCGGCCTTGCGTTCCAGGGGCGAAGTTTCACAGTCACCGGGGAAGAAAATATTTTCGACCGGAGGGTGGACAGTGGGCCTTTAAGCGCTGAATGTCATCTTCCCTTGATTGCTGAAGCTTCCGCTGCATGACATGAAGCGTGGGAAGCGATTGTTGCAAGGCGTTAATGATATCACCGGTTTGCATATCGTCGCTTCGCAATTCCGGCGTGGCCAAGCAGGAAATCTGCTAAAGTGAAGCGCTCGTTCCTAGCAAGCTTTCGTCCAATACTAACAAACAGCATTGCATCCTGCCAGAACCTGCGCAAAAATGTACAGGTCCCGTTAATGTGAAAACAAAGATTGAGCACGAATATTGTTTAATGCTCAAGCTCTCCTTTTTCCTGACCAGTTCGCTTCCTGGCGTATAATATATAAAAGCAGCCCTCAACTACAAAAGTTATAAAACAAGCCTGTTTGTGCTAACATGGCGATTTGCCTTCGTAATCTAGGGACCTGCTGGAGGGCCTTTTTTTTTTTTTTTTTTTTTTTACTAATAGGGTGCACATTTACACGACTTGTCTAGCGCTCTAGTTCGCTTGCTGTCACTTCCTGGTGATTAGGAATTTTTTACCGTCGCAAATGCGCGGAAATCTCCATTTGGAAACTCAATCAACTCCGGATCCCGTCATCCCATACCTCTCGCGGTGAAATAGTTTGATAGGTTTGACGCACTCTAGGTGGTAAGCTCGAAGTTTTCGTGGGAAAAGCGCGTGTTCATTTTCTTTTTTCTTTTTTTAGTATCCCACAATCCTGCTCTTTTCTGCATGGAGAGCAAATTTTGCCACTTAAGCCATGCTTCATTTGTTGCTTATTTCAGCTCTCTAAATATATTGTTACCGGGCGACAAGCCCTCCAACTCTCCAGGCCCGACGGAACATGCTTAGCGTCGACGTGGACGGGATCCGGCACGGGAGCGAACGTCTCCGTTATGAATGCCCGTCTCCGCCGTCGCCTAAGGAAAGTGTCTGTCGTATTAATCGTTGTCGTCGTGTCTGCGTTGAGATAATTTGGTCACAGAATAAAACTGCGGTGAAACTTAACAAACTGATGTAATGGCTACATATGAAAGAAACTTTACAGGAATTCAAACTGACGACAGTTTCGTTGGGCTTCTTGCAAGCTACTGTCCGAGTACGGTTGGCCGTGTTTCCCTCTCCAGGCATTCACTTGTTCCTCTTTTTCTTTAGAGGGGCCCCCGCTTGCGTGAGCCCTTGGAGCCTGGCAGTCGCGGCGCTCGTTCGGCGGTGTCGATAATAGAGGAATCCTCCTCGTGTCCTCGGTGCTGGCCCGCAGTCCCCTCGTAAGCTCGAATTTCAGGGCAGGCGGGCGTCCGCGTTTTGTTAGGCCCATCGCTGTGCCCGCTAGGTTTCCAAGAACCTCTTCTGCCGACATGTGGTGCAGGCCCGCCGAGTTTCGTGAATTATGGCCCCGGCTGTGTCCTCGACGGCGCCAGTGGATCGGGACGCTTTGAGAGGCGACGAGCCGTTGGTCGACTGGCCGGCAGTGGCAAGGAGCAGCCGTGCCATTTCCGAAAAAGCACTGCGGCGCGTACACACATACACACATACACGCGCGCGCGCACACAAACACACACACCCGTGAGTGGCCGCTCGGCCGGCGATCAGGGGGACGAAACCGCCGTCTCCTGACACGCCCTTCGGTTCTGGCCTTTCTCTGTTTTTGTCCCCGACAGAAAGTGCCTACTCCTGCCCCCTCAGCTGTTGTCCGTGTCGCTGATGGTAGTACTTCTGCTGTCGTTGTACAGCTCGTCTGTTAATCGCCGGCCGTCATACTTCTGTTCTCTTCACTTCCTTGAACACTGTCCCCATGACCTAATTCTCGGCCTTGACTTTCTCTCTGAACATTCTGCCCTCATTGATTGTGCCACAAGTGTTGTTCAACTCGACCTACATTTTACGGACGAGCCGCCAAATCTAGTTGCGCACCGCCTATGTACTGTCGATTTCCTCCGCCTGGACCCCGAAGCCGTCACCTATGTATCGTTCTTGTCGTCCCACCAGTCCCCGTTGACCAGTACATCGTTATTCCAGCCCTTGATGTACCTCTCGCATGGAGCGTTGCCTTTGCGCGTATAGTCCCTATGTTTGCCAACCAAGTGTACCTTCCGGTCTTCAAACTTTACATCGCACGTTCAGTCGCTTACCCAAGGCATGTCGTTCGCCACACCGTGCCCTGCTTCCGAATGCGTTGTATCAGCTGTTATAGGTAGCGTACCCCTCCCCCCTCCCTCGGCGAATCGCCGCGTGTCAGACGTCCCACCATCTGACGAATACACAAATATGATTGCTCCTGACCTTTTACCAACACAAACTCACGATCTCAGATGTCTTCTTTCCTCTTTTCGCGATATATTTGACTTCGATAACCGCCCTTTGGCTTGGACATTTTTGGTTACGCATCGCATAAACACCGGTGACGCCGCTCGTATTTACAGACGTCCGTATAGAGTGTCCAGTACGGAACGCAACATCATTCAGCAGGAGGTGAACAAGATGCTTACTAAAGACATCATAGAGCCCTTGTCAAGTCCATGGGCCTCACCAGTTTCCTTGTTAAAAAGAAGGACGGGAGTTGTTACGGGGCGACAAGCCAATGAACATAAAGAACGGAGGACAGAGAGGTGATGTTCGATGACCGTGAGATGATGTTTAATGAAAAGATGTTGGCGTGCCTAGCGCGAGCGCTCCTGCTCGCGCCACTGCCCGCTTCTTCCTCGTCCGTAACATTATCAATGAGATGCTTTCGTAGTCTTTTTTAGCGATCAAAAAAAAAAAAAAAAAAGAGTCGATTGCTTTTGCTACGTCCCCACAGAGAATACTACCGGCTTTTCGCTGTGACGACATCGTCCCCTTGGAAAACCTGGCTACCCTCTACGTGCAAGCGTTGATGCTGTGTTAAGAAAGACACCAAATAACTTGGCTTGCACAAACATTTACATATATTTTCCTAATAGAACACAGAGGCTGGTGTGGTGAAGTGCCTTTGGATGCGTTGCTGCCTCGTTGACCCTCCCGTTGTCTACTGCATCCTTCTCGTTCTCGTTCCTGCTCCGAGAATAGCCCCTACGTCGCTCCCGTACGCGGCGTCTCTCTTTTTCCCGCGCGCTTTTCTTTCTCCAGCCCCCAGACCTTTGTTAGTGCGCCTTCCTTGGAGCCCCGATCAGCAGAGGTATGGCAGAGGGTCCTTGCTCCCCGGCGTTTAGCCAGCGTCGAATCTCTAGCTGGCCAGCTGCTAAGTCGGGCGGCGGCAGATGTGCGTCACCCGCTGCTTCAGCCGGCCAGTCGCTCCCGTGCAGGGCTCGCTCGCTCTTGCTTTCTTCTTGCACCGTCCCAAAAGGGAGAGGGGGGAATCGGGGGTTCAGTGTCGCTCTTGAAAGCCCGCGATCAGCCACGGCCCACGAGCGGCCCGCAACCAGCGGCAACCACGTGCAGCACTGTCAAATGCTTCAGAGCGATGCGTGCGTAGCACTGGCACAGTACTATCAATACTGCAGTCGATATTATTACTCTCAGCAGTCCAATCTATAATATTACTGTCCACAGCATTTTGTGAATAATTACGCAGTTGTTGGCTAGTAATGTTGCCAAAATGTCAGCTATATCGGACTCTGATATCAGCAATACTAAATTGATATACTTTATTAACAAAAGGAAATAAACTTGCGCAAAACGTAGAAGAAGAAAGAGACGTGACGACAGGACAGAGCGCAAACTTCCAACAGGTTTTATTCGGGCACGTTAATCCTTCGTGGGGTCACTTAAGACGGATCTGCAAAAACCTCAAATCTGAGTATTGGCACCAAGTTCGACTGCTGGAAGAATGGCTAAAGATATATGTTATTGAACACAGTCATTCAACAAGACAAGCTCACCGTCTCGCCGAATTCAAGAAGCTGATCACTCAATCTACAGAGTTTCAGTGGCGCTGCATTGTCTGCAATTTGCCTCGACAAGAAAAAAGTAGGCGTGCTACGTACACGCTCGAGCTCGTTCTCGGAGATGTGCGGCTACCTGATGACGTCAGAAGAACGCTGCAAAAAAGGACCGAAGTTCAGTTACGAACCAACAGCCAGCAGACCCCAATTACTGAAACTTGTAAGGACCGTGGCAGCGGGAGGCAAAGAAGCTAACGAGGTGCGAGTGATTGGCGACGGCGTTGACTGCTTGCTACGAACAGTGGACGCACTCCAGGGAAGGAAACCTCCCATTATGAAGATAGCCAAGGCAATACAGCGTTGTGGAGACACCGCACTACAGGCTGATAAAGGAGGGAGCTTTGTGGTCATGCCTGAAACGCTTTTTAAAGAAAAAGCACTTCAGTCATTAGAAAAGAATTTCGAAGAGGTTAAGTTTCACTCCAAAAAGCAGAAATCTATTGCTGTGCAGTTGCTGCAGGATCTTTCCCTTGAGAGAGTTAAGAAAGTCGCCAAAAAATCCAAGAATCACTTCTTAGAAGTGTTCTTTTCAGGCAAAAAACACAAGCCTGAATGCCCACTGAGGACAATCGTGTCGGAAAAGGGAACATGGCAAGCCGCAGTGAGTAAGTTCCTGCAGCAGCAGCTTAAGTCTCTGCCACTTGAGGATCCCTTCATGGTTAAAAGTTCTATTGACGTAGTCAAAGCTCTTCAAAAGCCGGAAATCAGCCAAGACAGCCTTTTCTGTAGGCATGGAAGATCGTTATTATTCTGTTCCACAAAAAAGGCTCCTTGAAACGGTCCGGGAGAAGACTGCGTGCTCTAGTGAAATCAGCTTCCAGAACTCATCAGGGCTGAGCACCAACAACTTCCATTGCCCTCCTTGAGTTTTATCGCAATTCCACTGCAGTATTCCTCAACGAGAAATTATTTGTCCAAAAAGAAGGCATATGCGTAGGACCCTCTGTGGCACCGGTGTTTTGTGACATCTACTCACGGCCTACTGTCGTGCATCAACTTGTCTGCCGTGGACCGACGAATGTCTGACTTCCTGACAGGCATGGGTGTTTTGAAAGTCCTGAGGTATGTGGATGACTACCTTATCATACTTCAAGTGATGCCTGGATGCGACTTGGTTACCCTTGTGGCCAAAATTGTAGGAATTGTTCACTGCCGAAGCAAAAGGCCTTAAGTTCACCTGGGAATTCCCACATCGTCAGGAGATTCAGTTCCTTGATTTACTAATTACCTTCAGCGAATCCGGATGCGGCCCTTGTTTCAAATACAATCCACGCAGCAAAAAAAGCTTATTGGCCTATGAAAGCGCCCACTCGAAGCTCATCAAACGTGGAATTATAGCTGGTCTTCTTCAAGCTGCCAGAAGCTGTTCACAAAACCTGAAAAGCAACGTCACAATCCAGATCAATCGTCTTGAAAAAGCAGAGTAACCCGCCAATGTAATCCGCAGTGTAACAGCAAGTCTACTGCAAGAAGCACAAAGGAACGGCTGTATAAGAAAGCCTCGACTGTGCTTCGGCCAAGACAGCAGGGTCAAGTCATCCCTTATCTGCACGAAATTTCGCATAACCTGAAGAAGATTTGAAATTGGAAGGAAATAATGTACGAACTCGAGGAAAAAATAGCAAGAGAGCTTCTTGAGGCGTCATTTATCCATAGATTAGGAACCGATAAGTGTGTAAGTGAAACGTCGGTTATTCTGTTGAAAAAGGAAGCTTCGTTTTTAAATGCTGTGCAAGTACCTTTGTGTGGTCCCGGTATTTATTTTTATTTTTTCCTGTGTTTTTTACTATATTTTTTTCTGTTTTATCTGCCTTTGGGTGGCCCTAGATTATCTTGGTTCAGTTCGGATTATCTTTCCATTCATGCAAATTCAGCGCTTTATAGAGCATGCGCACATATTTTCCCCCGAGTTCGTACATTCAATATCAGTTGTAAGTTAGCGCTCGTCCTGTGTGCCTCTCTTGTCCTCGTCTGTTCCGCGCTAACCCTCCCAGTAATCATGTGAAAAGAAGCATGACACTAGGTTCATCGAATGCTCCACCAATGCACATACATATAGAACAGACGAGTAGATGCGTCAATGACCGTTTCATTGAACGTTAGAGGAATGTGAAAAGATACAAACTTTGGCAACCTGTATGACCATATTGTCTGTCATAAATGAAACCTGTGTATGAGGGTACATAATTCTCGCACGGGGCAAAACCAAAGTGCAGAGAGAGAGAGAGAGATCATTGAGTCCTTTTTAATAACGAAAAGCGGTGAAAAATGTATTAGCTCAACTTCTTTAACACTCCTAGATAAGGTGCCAGCCTTTTTATGACATGTGAGATCTGCTGTTTCACTTGCTGTTATATTTCTATTTATTTGTTGTTGATTTTTATGACTGCCGCGGTTTTGGCCTAGAAAATCGATTTTATTCACTGAGGTTTTTAACCTTTTGGTTGTCTTATCATTTTTAGTTTGCGACTGCATGTTTTACTTTGTTTTTAGGTATGACTTGGCTTTGCCATAGAAATGCGTTGTTACGCGGCGTGTGCTTGTCTATTTGTGTGTGTATCTGTGTGTGTGTGTGTTGGTTGTTTGCGCGTGCGCAGTATTGCATGCGTGTGTGCCTGTCTGCATTTGCTGGTATAACCCTGTCTTCATCATTCGGCCTTCTTAGTACTGCAAGCAACATTTGGTCTCAGCGATAATCTGAGATTTAAGCAGTTTCTGCCCTGTTTGGTAGTGGATTTTTGCTGGTTGTTTGATCAGGTGGTTAATCTTGGATCGCTGTGATATGATTTCAATTTCCTATACATGCAGGTACAGTTTCCCAAATAAAACCAGTTGGAAGTTTGAGCTCTGTGCCGTCGTCTCTTCCTTCTACTTTCTGTGCAAGTTTATTTCCTTTTTCTAATATGAAGCAACTCGCCCAGAAGAAATTGTACTTATTGAACTTTATTAACAATTTTTGGTGAACGCCGAAAATTTCATTCCGCAGCTGAAGTATACTGGAAAATGTCCATCAATACATTCATATTCTAAAAATTAACCAGTTACACCATAGAAAAATTTAGTCATTCATTTTTCCATTAATTTGTAGCGGTGCAGTTCGGCACTTGTAGTGGCTTCGTTTCGCTACAGCTGAACATATCCAGATTGTCGCGTGTTCGTTGAGCATTGGGAACACAAGCATGTCGACTTTCTTGTCCTGCACCCTGGTCCCCTATCTGAAATCATCCGTCCGCATCACTGCGAATACCCGTTCTGCTGGTGCCGACGTTGCTGGAATGCACAATTAAGCACTTCTTAAACTTCGGGGAACCGGGTTAACGTGCAGCATGCCTCTAGCTAGTACTCTCAACGATTGCTCTTCTCTATGGAGCAGGTATTGCGAACTGCGTGGTCGTTATTTATGACAACGACGGGGCAAAATAAAGTGCATGACACGTTACAGTAGAGCAGGCGGTCAGTGACTCACATCATCAGCTGGTCACCGGCTAAACGTCACGTCTGTGCCAAGCTTTCTACGTGTCTCTTGCACTCAGTTTCGGTTTCGTACGTAATGTCGGATTCCCTCGCGCCGTAGCAAGGTGAGTTTTTCCTTCCCTTCAAAAACTGATATAGCATCGTCTTGCTCACGGCTTCGAACTCCTCATTGGAACTATATAACCACCCAACGGCGATAACTGAAAAAAGTAATTAGTGGGTTCTGGCTCGGCGATAGGGACACGCTCTTGAACGCCTTAAGTTTGCTCGCGACCACCTTTCACACGAGGCCCCAATGAATGGTTATTGGTCGTGTTCTCTGACGAATTGACATGCGTTAGTAGATCATTGATACGTGCCAGTTGTGTACTTCGAAGGTCGGTGTTTCTTATGCATGAATTGCACCATGTCTTAACAACTCTGGCTCCCTGCGGGGTATTTGTACTATCTGGTTTAGCAATAAAGACTTCTGTTGAGAGTCAGCTCTTATTTTACGTCCGTCTCTGACCCGCTGCAATTATGGATCGAAAACCAACAAAAGCGCTTCTGGAGACTGTCTGGCACAAGATAAGACACACATTTAAACAAAGTAGCTGTTTGGGCCAGTTGGTTCATACTTAGAGCATAAAAAGTCCAGCGCAAGAAAGAAGGACAAAGAGGTGCCGTCCTGTCGTTTTGTGTTCCTTTGATCCCCCCCCACCCCCCTTTTTTTTTGCGCTGGTCTTTTCATGTATGTATAAGGCAGTTTTCTAGACATGTAGAAAAAAACTTCATATGCAGTGGGCACTTATATTTAAATGGTTGGTTGGTTGGTTGGTTTGTGGGGTTTAACGTCCCAAAGCAACTCAGGCTATGAGAGACGCCGTAGTGGAGGGCTCCGGTAATTTCGACCACCTGGGGTTCTTTAACGTGCACTGACATCGCACAGCACACGGGCGCCTTGCCTTTCGCCTCCATCGAAAAGCTGCCGCCGAGGCCGGGATTCGATCCCGCGTCTTTGGGAACAGTAGTCGAGCGCCGTAACCACTGCGCCACCCCGGCGGGGTACTTATATTTAAATGAAGGACAACATTCCCCTGGGAACGTTTTAGCCTTTTCATTCGCTTTATTTACTTACTTATGGCGATTATTAGAACGAATGCTTTTCTCAGCACAAATGTTCTTATTACTTATGGCGATTATTAGAATGAATGCTTTTCTCAGCACAAATGTACTTATTACTTATGGCGATTATTAGAACGAATGCTTTTCTCAGCACAAATGTAATTCCAAACTTCCTGAGCCAAAATAGCCAAATAAACGTATACAGTATGAAAATTTAAGGAGCTTTCAAATGTTTTCTAAAGCATGTTTGCACCTGCCTAAATGCTTTGAAATGGTCCACCACTTGATACTTGGGAGAACTGAGTTACTCCATTGCTTGCCACGCACCCAAGATTCAGTTTGCTGATGTTCACAAATGCATAACTCGTCTCTCCATTTGAGTTAAAAAAATAACAGAACATGATTCTTAGAACTTTTAGAAACTGGTGACTGGAAATGTGGTCAGCAAGTATTTTTCTCCACATTGGTGTAGCTGCAACTACACAGTTGAGAGTGATTCTGGTTTCCACGATGTGAACTTCCTCAGGAAATTAAAGATCAATAAAAAGCTGATAGGATATTGCATTTTTTTCATGGCTGTGTGTGAAGCCATGTGTCAATTACAATTTTGTCATTTTTATAAGCTTACTTTCTGAACAGCAATGATGACATTCGGCACCAGTTTACCCTATTGTGCCTCACAGTACCTTAGTCAAGCTATTAAATAGCCAATATAGGAAAAGAAGGGTGAAGTAGCTGGTACTCTGTGAGGGTACCTCACCCGCCATAGGTGAAAGGGTAAAGAAAGTGAAAAGAAGAAGTGTCGCAGTGGATCTCTATAGAATAGTTTTGACCACTTCCACCAATAGTCCGGTAACAGTAATGCTAACACGGTTTGCTAAAGATGTACTACTGGCCATTGGATTGCCACATGCACCAGGACATCAACCCTACGAGTGACAAAAGCTACGTCCGGGAAGCAGAATCTGGTCACTAGCCCATTGTCCTGGTAAAACTACGTTCTGAAATCAGTCACTTCGCAAAACACAATGCAAGGTGAATTCTTTATTCTTGTCTTGCATGTTTCACGCTACTCTCTTCACTGAAGCAGCGACCAAGAAAACTGACTCACTCGGTCAGAAACGTACGCACAACAACTCTCTCGAAGATGACAATATTCTATGTACAAGCCGAGGTTATGTCGCATAAGAAACGAGAGCAATACATAAACCACCTAGTCAGTTCTAATACACTGGACACGCACATACACATATTAGTTACAACAGCAATTTCGTCACGTTCACAACAACACAACTAGACACCTGACTATAGGGTCACAAAGTGTTCGTCATATGGCAGACAGTGCTTTCACAACAGTGCACTGCAATCAGCTGCATCATAAAAATGAAAAACTATGCAACCACAGTAAGCGCTTTGAGATGGTATTGCTTCTTGGAGCATTTTCCTGATCAATTACGCTCATTCGGTACACCAAACAAGACACACGCACCTGCCTCCCAACCTGTTAAGAGCTATTCTTGAAACAAAGAATCATTAAGTAAACAGAAACGATCTATTATCCCTCATCAGTTACCCATATCACGTCACGCAGTTCGTCTAAGTCTTACAAATGCAGTTAGGAAGACCGCTGCTTCCCATCAAAAGTGTGAATAAAAATGCCTCAATATGCAGCATATCTTCAAAAGAAAACAACAACAAAAAATAAAAGAGAAAGCATGTTGGCAATAACATGCAATGACTAGCCCAAGATGCATCCAGTTCAAATCCAATGTTAGGCCTTGAACAAAGTGCCAACCAATGAACATAATTTACCTCAAAGACAACCACCTTTTTTTTTTTTTCCTTTGTGTGTTTCAGTTTAATTTTCACACACTGCATCTCGCTCACAACTGCGGAAGACATCAATACTGCATAGCCCCTGGGAGGAGCGTAGTCCTAAATTTAACTTGCGTTAAAACAGTGAATGAATAGATATGAAACAATGTTTTTTCATTATCACTTCATTATCATTTACTCTTCGCTATCATGTAAACGTCCTGTCAAAAAGCAAGCAATCCTTGCCACATACCACTTCCAGGTGCAAAAAAAAAAAAAAATGTTGACAAAAACTTTCCGCTATCAATGCAACATATATATAAAGTTTCATGTTAATTTAATAAAAAGAATATATCATTCTACTCGCTTGTGCTCTGTAAGTATCATAAGCTCGTATGTTTTGACTGCACCTAAATAAACAAACAAACCAACCAAGAAGAGATCTGGCCAAGAGAGGGCTGAAGCCAGAACATGACCACAACTTCCAGTTTACAATATGTCCCAGCAGCAAAGTTACAACCCCGAAACGTCTTTACATCCTGTCTATACATAAACACTACACATTCATTTGAATCACAAACCACAGCACAAACACAGCATACGTGCACACACACTCATACACACATGTCACAGACTTGAAGTGACACTATTTACACTACATACAAAGCTTCTCAAAGCAGGCACATTGAGACTTGACAACCAGAGATGGCGGGAACAGTGACCCGTTGTGTGCTTGCAGGCTGTTCCCACAAAAGGCTTTGCATTCAAGACGCTTTGTCCAATGTCAAAGTCTGTGCGCGAAACACACTTGTCACAAAAATTTGCACCTGCAAAAGAGGTGCTTCTCAACAGGAGAGTTTCAGAGGTCACCACACTATACAGACGCGCTGCTGACTTGTCAGCTTTCTTCTGATGTTGTAGGACAGACGTCAGGTCACAAAGAACACCTGTAACAAAAAGAAAGAAAAAATGGAACTGAACACTGCGCAACAAGCATCAAGAGACACAGAATTATGAAGTAGAGTTAGCACTAAGGTGCACAGAATCAGTTGCTTAGAAGCATCCATTGAGCCACTTTCTCATGGACAAGTCGCATGGCAAAGAATAACTGCAGACAGAGCACGCAAGCCCAGTCATACATGCGAGTATTTCAAGCAAATGGCTTGCGTGACACTGTACATTCTACAAAACCCGTTATACTAAGTGGCACGGGCAGAGTCACATTATTTTTCGTTATCTTTGGGCAGCCTCACCATAGTATATGTGCATTCTACAAGTGCACACTTCTTTTTCATGCGCTTAAATTGCTTTGTTCCTCGATCAAAGCATCAGCACATATAATGAAATGGCGGTTTCTTCAAACTGGCAATTGAGGCAAATTATATGCATGTACTCTGCCTGGCCCGATACAGAGTTCTAGGATCTGACACCACAAAGGGGAATGTCCATATTGGCCTCAGCGGATGATGTTGCTTAGCTCCGTTGGTGTTTTCATATGCAATAGTGCGTAATTTCGCTGGTGCATGCCATTTCTCTAGTGCATTTCATATATTTGGCACGTGCATATTGTCAGCGATTCCCTAATCCAAAGATGCATCTTAAGAATGCCCAAGATAAAGTGGCCTTGTTGTAGCGAATGGGCACGCTTTCTTATCTATGTGCTAGAAGGGGATATCACTCGAGCAGCGGAAATGCGTCTTCATTCCGACAGACCCTGTGTAGCTTTCAGAGTAGAAGACAGAAGATGCATACATCTGAAGGACAACCTCGCGATTCATACCGTGCTCGGCTAATGGCCTGGAAGACATCCACACTCCTAGACAGCAGCACCCCTAAGTGGCAGGCCCTTACAGTAGTTGGCGTTGGTGCCACTATGGCACTCTCGGTCAGCAAACTAATCAGTATATTCTAGGCGCGGAACTAATATGCTGCCCCATTAAAAGCAATTGCCCACTGGCTTGCACAAGACCGATTGCGCGTGATGCCATGTGACGCATGAAATGCTTGAAAATAAGCTGCATCTGCACCACTCATAGCCACTGCAAGTGCTTTAACCTAGTTATAATTTGCCGATAATGTTGGCTCGGGATATTTTACACGTGAACACAGCAGGGTGAAGGTAGCTCAAAAACAAAATTCATCTTTAAAATGAAAATCTATAATACCTTTCATGCTTGTGTCCTCTTAAAGGGCTTGCCCATGATCGTTTTGGCTTGCAAAGTGCTTGTGCGTGCAACTACACTCTCGTCACCCGTGCTTACATGAAACTATTCGAACAAACTCCCTGACTCAGCTATTACAACTAATTCTTAAAAATTTCAATTGTTGGTTACTGACCCTTTTGAGCATATTTTTGATAGCCATTTTTGTCATATACATTCCTCAGTCACAGCTGTATTTTACATAGCGAAGGATCTTTCTGAACTCTTCTGGTTGCCATTTTGCTCACCACATTCTGACATTGTCATGCTAAAATCTACACAACACTGGGTGATGTTCATGTACAGTCTGCTGTGTCTTATACCAGCGTACCCCATATGTAATGGGTCCTTAATGGTATAACATATAAATAAACGACAACAAGATGCTCACCTTGGTGGGCTACGAGATGCAGCAGCTCTTGCGGCAATGGAGTGCGGCCATGGCCGAGGAGGAGTGGCGGCGGTGCTTGCGGCCGGCGAGCCGCAGCTCGGCCCCGCGAACCCCCACAGGGTGATGCGGGGCCACCAGGGACAGGCCCCCCGGCCCCTCCGCAAAGGGTGAACTCATGAAGTATGACTTGAGGCACGACTTGAGGGGCGTCGGCAGCGGCAGCTGCTCGATGCGATGCGAGCTGGTGCAGCTCACAATGGACCGGCAACACAGCTCCTGCAGTGAGAGCACTGCGAGGTGCCCACAAAACATATGGAGAAAGGGCGTCAGAAGAACAGCTCCCAGCAATTTTCCCTTCTCTCAGAGCAAGCGAGTCAATGAGTGAATGAGTGAAAAAGCAAGTGAGCAAGAGATTGAGCGAGTCACTGAGCAAGTGAATGAGCAAGTGAATGATCGAATGAATCAACAGCCATGGAAACAAGTGTCTTTGAAACACGTACAAGTAAGATATATGTGGAAAACCGGCTATTTCCAGCAATGGACCATGGTCATTTAGTGCCCTACCACAATGCTCTTTCAAATCAAAGACGACAGACACACGGCACATGGAAGCAGTCTCGAAATAACTTCTAGCTGAGCATAAGTGGTCTTTCCTTTTGACAAGTACCATGAGTTAAGGGAAGATGCGGGTCGAAAAACGCGGGTTTTTTCGAAAATGACGGATTTTTTGTTTTTACTTGTTTTGTCAAGTTTAGTATCTCTACTTTCATGAAAATAAAAATCAAAGCTGAGTTTAAACAGGAAATGGGCTGAAATTACGTTTAAAGAGCGCACGGTGGCGGTTAAATGACCGAAAGTATGCTATCTTCGAGCGTCCCGCGGTCGGCATAGCGCAGTTCATCGCCGTTGCGGATCACGTGAGGAGATCAGCCAAGCCGCATTCTCCCAATCACCACAGTTGCCCGGCGACTAAAACGCAAGCAATAATAAAAAAAAGCATGCCTACGAGCGCTGCGACTGGTTTTCAAATCACGTGGTACGAATCAAGCCTCGCCATTGGCCGCCGCACGCGCGCATGTGGCGAAGCCCACTTGCTGGCTCCATGTCGAGGTGCGTTTCTGAGTGACGATCGTTCGGCAACTTTATCTTCGTCATGGATGAAGCACAATTGAACTGGCGCAGTCACCGAGCAGTGAAATACCATTCTGTTCACAAATATAGAGGACGTTGGTGAAAATCGAAAGAGAAGGCTCGTCCAGTGACAACTCGACCTGTGGCAGTTAGGCCTAGTGGAACCGACGCCGATCCCTCCAGCGTTTCAGATGCCTCCGAGGAATTTGAAGCGGCGTTAGATTGTCCGAGTGCCTCGGAAAAAAAGATTGGGCATTTCTAAGGTGAGGAAATAGCCTGCGATGAAGTGTCATCTGTAGTTACTGACTTGGCAGCGGTGAACGTTCTTGTGCGCGGCGCGATTTGCCCAAGCCAGCGTTCAGGACTTCCAGTATTCGGGAACCGGCCGCAAAGCGCAGACTCGATTCGTTTCTTGAACTACTCTGTGAGAACTCTGCCTGCCCGCAATGTGTGCTTTCCACAACATACTGATTGCGGCGAGTTATGGTGTGCAGGGATGCGAGCAGCGATTGACAGCGGGAGCTCGGATAAAAGCTTCGTCGTCAACGTCAAAGCTGCTGTGGCGGCCTGTTTTATAGGAATTGGATATGAGCAGCTAGTGCGATTTTCCTCAATTATTGGACTCCACAAGCCAATGCATCATAGCTTGGCGCATCCAGAGAATTAACAATGCAGAAACAAATGTCCTTGAAGCTGACTGCGGAAGCGAACGCAAATCGCCGCACACTGAAGAAAAAAAGCGCATGTCGGAGTCCACTCGCAAGGGTCATGAGGGAGCGACATATGCTGCAGGAAGTTTCTAGTGCCAGTGGCTGCTTTATGGACAATTTTCTTCTTTTGAACCAAAGTTTGATCGGAATTGAAGCTCTCTTTTTTTAAATAAACATACAATTTTAACTTCAAATGCATTTTTCTCGAAATGCAATTTTGGGCAATTTTCAGCGTTTGCCCTTCATGTTTTTGGTACTTCTGATGCTCATATCTGAATGAAATTTTGCCCACATTTTCTCTGAGGTATGAGGAGTGCCATTATCTCTTCCAAGAATAAATACTGATCAAATATTTACAAAAAAAAAAAAATTACCACACGGTGGTGTCTTGACAATGTAGACTTTCCAGGTTCAAATTTTTCACGTCATTAGCATACTTAATATGTACTTTATTATTAGTTTTTGGCACTCTACAGTTTATATGGATCAAAATGAGCCATCAACGATGTGTGTTTATAGAAGTTTAGTATGACAAAGAAGGGGGGCAAAAGAGTGTATATTTTACACACTGTCACTGAACAGAACAAAAACTATGCAACTTACAATAAACCTAATTGCAGATTTGAAATCAGCATAAAAAACTGAATTATTAACCAGAGTTTTATAGCTCTAAGTCAAATATTAAAGAAAAAGTGTCTTCGAGTAGCATCTCCCCTTAAGTAATGATAGTCTGTCTTCCTAATTACTAGTACAGGAGGCAATCTGATCCAGCAAGCACACTTCGAAAAACAAAAATCAGCGCGTTTTAAAGTGGTCAGGAGTCAATCCTCTCAAATGAGGACTAAAGCACTGAACATAAGAGCAACGAAACAAGGAGCCTTCACAAGACCTTCACAATACTCATGTCGCCCTGAATTTTTTTCCTTCACAAACCCTGCAACACCTTGTCCTCCCTTTCTTTTCTAAAGTTAGTAAATAAACTCGTTCAACCGCTAGACTGCACTGTCATGAACATTTCAACTGAATCACACTTCTGCAAAGGGCAGAAAACCCACAACCACACTCAAAAGTGCCGGAAGCAGTCACTCGTAAGAAATGAGGCGTGGTCATCGGTACTGTGGGAAAAAAAAAAAAAAACTTGGGGCAACAACATTAGCCCTGCTAGGTACCAACCCTGCAATATTTCTAAAGCCAGTGATACTAAATTATGTTGGCAGGTGCATCTAAACAAGACACTGACATACCTTGCTGTTAAGTCCTACAAAGTCAAAACAAACAAGACGAACATATTAGCGTTGCCTGCCACCAGCCCTGAGGTATCAATGTAGCTTCGGCCACTTATGAGCAGAAAATTAAGTCTAAACAATCACCTGTGGATCACCTGTGAGCCTTATGGAAAGTGCCAGATGTTTCGGAAAGACATCCCAGTTAACGAAAACAGTAAACCGCTTCCTCACAGAAAACTGTTCTGCTTACCGCTGCAGGAGCTAGATTCAGTGAAGCTGTAGTTTGCTTTCAGCTGCTGAACGCGACATCGGTGCTTCAACCCTTAGCCCAGGGTATAGACCCTTTACAGCGCGAGCGCATGGGCGCTGCCATATTTGATCACGTGACCCTTCCGCCATCGCCGGCCTTCTGGCCTTCTGGTTTGACGGCTTCCGTCACGCTGGTACTCGGCTGCACGGCGCGGCGTACAAGCTTTCGCTGGGGACAACGAGCTTGTAGACAGGCAATAAACTTCATGTGAATGTCTATAGTATGTGAAGGTGCTAAAAAATGTTTAATTTAACCACGTAGTTCATTTATTGCGTCCTCCTAAATGTCTGCATTGGCTAGAACGTTTCGACAAACCCATCAGCCGTCGACTCGTTTTTTGTTTTGCTTTTTTTTTATCAATTCCCTCTCTAGTGCTCTTTGTCGAAAACGTGACTTTCTGTAAAACTGAATAGATTACAAACTCATTATTCCCTCAAACGTATTTTTTTTTTAATTTTCTTGCGCAAAGGGCGATCGCATGCTCAGACTATGCTGGCTGAGACGCATTATGAATGTTCATTTAACATTGTGCACAATACTTACTGCTCAATATGGACGCGCGTGTAATCCCCGAAAATTCATAAGATATAATTTTATCTCCTGTAAACGACCTGGCTACAAAAGACTATTACGCTGCTTGAAGGCTGCATCAGGCGCTCAGCGGCGTTCATCTGCGCTCGGGCGAAGGTGACTGAAAACTGCACTGGAATTCAGAACGCACGGTACGCAGCCGAAGCAAGCGGGGATATAAAAAAATCTTATCATGGTAAATTTCATCATTGGCCCATGCATTAGTTTCATAAAAGCAGCAGTTATTAGATGTATTTCAGCAGTACTTGTACGTCGAATTAAAATTTGGTTTTGTTTGTGCGGTGTTACGTCCCAAAGCGACTCAGGCTATGAGTGGAGGACTGCGGAAATTCCCATCCCCTTGGGATTCTTTAATGTGCACTGATATCGCACAAAACACGGGCGCCTGGGTTTTTGGATCCCGCATATCCTAGGGAATAGTACCTAATTAAAGCAAACAGATTCACTTACATGCCCACACTAACTTTCCGTCTCTGCGCAATCAATTCGTATAACTGCATAGACATTAATAGCAACGTGAAGGTACCTCTTAACGCCTTGCGAAAAAAACTCGGCAGCAGTGCAAAGACTCCATATCCAATTCCTGAGAAAACGTCACGGTCGTTCTCGCAGTCCCATGGCTACTGCCGGTGCTAAAATGAGCTGGGGCGTGAGGTATAGCCATTCTCTGGAATTCACAGGCGCTTTCTTGTCCCAGAAAGGAACATGAACTCGCGATACATCTCCCAGAAAAACGGTTGCCTAGGCCATGATGTGCACCTTATGTAGAAAGCGTCTTCTGTTCTTCCGCCAGTAAACAACAGGGTCATTAGCTCTACTTCCTCACAGAATACTTCGACAATACAGATGTCACCTGCATCAAAGCAGCGCTGTTTAAAAGTCAGCTGGTATTCTTACACAAGATACACAGCAGCAGTTAGCACTGCGCGCCGATGCGTTCCGAAGGCCAGCAATGACGGCCGTCCTAGTGGCGCCACCTGTTAGGGAAGAGTAGAACTACTCGCTGTAAACGGTCTATAATCTTCACTATAAGGCCAGTTATAGAAAAAGCTCGATTACAAGTGGAAGAAAACTAAATATCAACCTCTGAGATGGCCTGCCTGTCTAAGTTGAGGGGGATCGCACGACGTCAAAAAGAAGTAAAACAAATACTTCAAACATTCTGCTTTCTACTTGCCTAGAGAATACACATCAACTGGTTTGCTGGATGAGCATTGCGAAACAGCGGCGAGTCTTGACCCGTTGCAGGGGTTCTCAAACATTTTGCATCAAGGAACGCTTAACGTTTTCAATATGTGGAAAGTAACTCCGCCACCACGCTTCGCCTCACTCGAGGGTCACAGACTTGATATTGCTTATGAATGGACCTTTTGTGCTTTACACCGTTTCACTTTTGTAGCCAATGGATTTTTTTTGCTCTCAGCAATTATCGGCACTTGTTACTTCATTAGACACCATTCTCTCTCACACACACTAGGACCTCTAGCTCAGAGATGAGAACACAGAAAGCTAGCCAGACAAACACAAAAATGCCACAAGGTCTGTGCTGTGGATGCTGCAAAATGGAAAAATGAACTAAGAAGCGGTATTACTATAAAATGAGCTTTAACAAACAGTACTGTATCTGGTGCGCACGTTCCTTGAAGAAGTGTGTTGGAAAAGTGGGGACAGGGCAGGGTGGGTGCTTGCAGAACCCACAAAAGCAGTCAACGGAGCCTAGTTTGAGAAGACCGGATCTGTGGAATCACTTGTCTGGATTATTTGAAATTGTCTGTGACAGAACGCCAGTAGGTGACTTCGGGTCGTCATACGAAAGCACTGATACCAAAGGAGTGCTTTGCAGATGACTTCATTATCAACGCTGTAGTCAACCAGACCACCAATGATGTGAACTGCGACAACGAGTTAACAGAACCTGTGCTTCAAAATTATTGCCGTCATCGATAAGGTTAATCAATACTGCCCATCGATCGATGACTGCAGCCTACACCTATACAAGGCACTATACCTGCCAGATTTCGCGTATATCAAATGCTAGCATGCAAGCCTATTCGCAATTTGCCACTGCCGAACTGCCACAGCCATGGGTGGAAAGTAGGCAAGATCACCCTCACTGAAATGCATGGTACACTCATTCACCTTTTGCTGCACCAATTGTAACCCTGCGCTATGCACCCAAAGCGTTAACGTGTTAAAAAAGGTGTTAAGGGTAACAAATTAGTTTCCAAAGGAAGGAAAGCGTAGCAGCGGGCAGCAAAAAATTAGGTGGGTGGATGAGGTTAAGAAGCTTGCAGGGGTCAAGTGGACGCAGCTAACACAGGACCGGGTGAATTGGAGTAATACGGGAAAGACCTTCTCCCTGCAGTGGGTACAGTCTGATCAGTGATGATGATGATGACATGCACACCCAGAAAGGAATCCATGAGCACCCACCTCGGTTGGAGCGCCACAGGTGCTTCATGCCGTTGCGGCGGAGGGCCATGCGGGACAGCTCCACAAAGGACTCGGTCACATTGAAGTCGCACAGCGGGCTCACCTGGTGAGAACAGAGCAAGGACACAGTTACCACACACTCATTAAACTCAGTTTTCCAGCGTCAATTAAAAACAAAATTGTCAACGTTGGAAAGACGGGCTAGTTGGTCTTGACAAGTAGAACGCATATTTTCTCAGCGCAAAAGCTATAGACAGGACGAAAAGTGAGGACACAGTTACCACACACTCATTAAACTCAGTTTTCCAGCGTCAATTAAAAACAAAATTGTCAACGTTGGAAAGACGGGCTAGTTGGTCTTGACAAGTAGAACGCATATTTTCTCAGCGCAAAAGCTATAGACAGGACGAAAAGTGAGGACACAGTTACCACACACTCATTAAACTCAGTTTTCCAGCGTCAATTAAAAACAAAATTGTCAACGTCAGAAAGACGGGCTGGTTGGCCTTGACAAGTAGAATGCATATTTTCTCAGCGCAAAAGCTATAGACAGGACGAAAAGCGAGGACACAGTTACCACACACTCAAACTCAGTTTTCCAGCGTCAATTAAAAACAAAATTGTCAACGCTGGAAAGACGGGCTAGTTGGTCTTGACAAGTAGAATGCATATTTTCTTAGCGCAAAAGCTATAGACACGACGAAAAGCGAGGACACAGTTACCACACACTCATTAAACTCAGTTTTCCAGCGTCAATTAAAAACAAAATTGTCAACGTTGGAAAGACGGGCTAGTTGGTCTTGACAAGTAGAATGCATATTTTCTCAGCGCAAAAGCTATAGACAGGACGAAAAGTGAGGACACAGTTACCACACACTCATTAAACTCAGTTTTCCAGCGTCAATTAAAAACAAAATTGTCAACGTTGGAAAGACGGGCTGGTTGGCCTTGACAAGTAGAATGCATATTTTCTCAGCGCAAAAGCTATAGACAGGACGAAAAGCGAGGACACAGTTACCACACACTCAAACTCAGTTTTCCAGCGTCAATTAAAAACAAAATTGTCAACGTTGGAAAGACGGGCTAGTTGGTCTTGACAAGTAGAATGCATATTTTCTCAGTGCAAAAGCTATAGACACGACGAAAAGCGAGGACACAGTTACCACACACTCATTAAACTCAGTTTTCCAGCGTCAATTAAAAACAAAATTGTCAACGTTGGAAAGACGGGCTAGTTGGTCTTGACAAGTAGAATGCATATTTTCTCAGTGCAAAAGCTACAGACAGGACGAAAGAAGGAGACAAAGAAGGGACGAAGGCTGACCTCTTGTTTGCCCCTTGTCTGTTTTTTTCTTTCGTCCTGTCTATATTTTTTTTGTGCTGAGAAAATATGCATTCTACTTGTCAATTAAAAGCGTTCAAGTGGTACCCATGTGACCTCACACGAGCTTCAGCGTCACCTGTTCAATGACGCTGTTACACAGTCATGTGACCTATTTAAACACGCCACCTGACTGACAACTGGTTTGATATCAATTGTCCGACAGCCCTACCAGAAGTCGGAACATGTTTGCAGGCAGCTGCCTACAGCTTGAAGTTTAAGGGGAGACGCTACTCGGAAACCAATTTTCTTTAATATTGATGTCACATAAATGAAAATTGCACCATTTATAGAGATTGATCTCCTCTTTCCAAATCTGTTTTTATTTCTGAGATAACTTCAAGCTTTCATGTTCTAAGTACCATGAACAGTTGAAAAACTGTGCATTTTACAAACCTACTGGACATGCCAGTGAGCATGAGAAAGCAGTATAAGTTGCTTTTTCTTGTTCCTTATACTTCACTAAATGCAAATAAGCAAGGAAATGGTGATCCTGCAGCATGCACCATTTTACTGGAATTTTTATCTCATGCTTCCCTTTTCAGAAGCTAGTGCATAAATCTATTTGAACTTTTCATACTTACAAACTTCACCAATTGTAATAAAACCTAGATAACTGCATTCTACAGATCCTAAATATTATGCATGCCAAATTTGGTCTTGATCCGAGTACGACAAATGCATAAAATGTTGCATGCAATAACCATGTTTCACTCAAAATAAGAAGTTGAGAAAAATGCAAATGAAAGTTGTAAATGCTCTTTACTACGGTTCTAGTTGGACTATGTGCATGAAAATTGGAGGCAATACAGGCCAGGGCATCCTCCTACAGTGTACAGCTTCAGAATTCCCCTGCACCATATGTTCGTCCCTCAGAGCTTTTGTTAGTAGCATCCGCGAGACAAGCCTTCTTAGCTAGACTGCGGCGACGAGCCCTTGCCTCAGCTGTCTGCTTTCTGGACATTCTTGAAATTCTGAATGTATCAGAATTCTTGCTCAGAGTGACAAGTTCTCTTGAGGGAAGGACACCCAGTTCTTCCAGCACATTCTCAAAGGCCTTGTGTCCCTTATTAAACCACAAGACCGCAAGTGATGTTGCCATCTCGACAACTGTGCGTGAGGCGAACCTCGTCTTGGGGCACAACAGCCAAATCTTGCTGTTGAGCGATTCAGCTGCGTTTTGCGTTTTCCCCTTCACACAGCGAGAGAGCAGCTGTTCATTTGTGAGCCTCTTATATACGGGCAGCATTGCCTTGCCCTGGCTGTTGGTGAGAATGGGGGTGTGTGCTGGGGCTGCCTGGCCCAATGCCTCTGCCCTCTTGAATTTACACCATGAGCCCTCTCCATCTGGACAAAATTTGTGGCTTTTGGCTGCATCTGTTGAGCAAGAATGGAAGAAGGATGCCCAAATTGCACAATACATGCCACGCACGCTTCCTCTATTACCAGTGATGGCGACCTGAAAGTATGTCTGCAGCTTGTGGATGACTGCATCTGTAAGCTTGTGACCTCTTGGCATGCTGAGCTTTCGTAGTGCAGTCCCAAGCCGCTTGGCGACATGGTTTGTGCAATCCTCTTTTGTTATGGGCACACCACTGTACACACTTGGTGCTGACACAGCTGTAAAGGCCTTGCTATCTCCGTCACTTAGAAAGGTTGTAAATTTCAGTGGTGTACTGTAGGACTGTGTCCTCTTCCATATCCTCAGAGCAGCAGTCGTCTCCATGGCATGTGCTGAGCAGTCCACATTTTTTTCACAAACTGGCATGTGGAAAGCTTGCCATATTTCCTCCTCCCGTTTGTCTGCAAATTCCGTGTGGGTACTGCAGCTCTGGCAGTAATTAGACAAAACTTCGAAGTCCAGGCAAAGCCCTGTCTCTAGCGAAATGGCAGTGCCTACGCCATTGTGACTTTTGTGTCCCCTTTTTTGCCAAGTGCCATCAAACATTACAGCTAGACTGGCGGATCCAACTTCCTCAGCTGTCACTTTGCGAACGAACTCCAGGTTCTCGACCACCGCCTTCGTAGCCGCGAGGTGCACCTTTTTCGTGATGGCGTTGAACGATTTGTGATGCATTGGTTTAGGTAAGCCAAGAATTGAGCAAAATCGGACGAGTTGGTTGTGTCCCGCTCCAACAGCGCGCGCTGCAACCACGGCCTTAACATTGACGGCGAAGCTCTCTCTAGCGCTGGCAGATGGACGCGCTTCACCGTTGACGTCGCTCGCCGGAGTCGCTCGTCGCGATGAATACGTCGATGAAACAGTCGATGTGGGGCATGCTTCATTTCCGCAGTGCAACTCCAGAAATGAAGCGAGTCCTTTTCGCTTTGCCGGCAACTCTTTGATCGAAAGTTCGCACCGTCCGCACTCCGGGCATGCCGCGCCGCTCACAAGGACGTTCACGGCGCCGATCTCGATGATAAAAGCAGTCGCCGACTCATCACCATCCCTACCTTCATTTTCGAAGACCCCGATCTTTCTCTCAGACGCACTGATGAAGCTGTCTACGCTTTCGATGAAGTTGGAACATCCAGCCGTCACAGAAACGTAAGCGTCCCCTCCGCCGAGGTTAGGCCTAGGTGCCGCGGGCATCTCCGTCACACGCCGTTTTACTTTGCGGCGGGTTCCCTTGTATTTATGCTTCGTCCAAAACTTTTGACGTTGAACGCCACGCTCCTTCTTAGCATCCATATCAGCAACAAGCAGAAATATTTGCAGCGGCTTTCGGAACACGTAGTGCGAGGTGCGCGTCTCAGACACAGCAGACGAAGTGCGGCCGCTTCGCGAACTGGGAGCCAATGGCGTAGCTACGATCGAACCACGTGACGTGCAAGCACGCGGTTTTGGCGGTTAGGAATGCTGTTTTTATTATTATTTCTTTGCTGCATGCGCAGCGGCAAAGCCTGCTTTGGGGAGAAAACGCGTAGACCTAGCGCCGCACGAAATTCCTACGCCGTACAACTTCGCAATTTGACGCCTCGCGCGCTTGAAAATGGGTCAAATTTGCACATTTTCGAGCCACCGCAGGTACTTTAACCGCCGTTTTCGATAATTTCCGGATCATTTGTGGCTCTGATTTTTTTATATATGAAAGAGGAAGGTTGAAATTTACTAAAGCAGTCAAAAACACAGAAGTGACATTTTTACTGAAAATCGCCGTTTTTCGACCCGCGTCTCCCCTTAAGCGAACTGTAATTGCGTGTATCGTCGAGATACGGCTGTCAAAAAAAAAAAGGGGGGGGGGGGGGGGGGCTTTAGTTTAGATTTCTTGAACTTAAGCACCACCCTCAATTTGGTCATTGTGAATGTGAAAAAAAAAAGTCTGCATAGGTGACAATAATGCGAGTTCTGTCAAGCTGCCCGGTGGATTCACCTGACACTACACACTAGCGAACCTCGGCTGCCGCACTCGGCCAGATGCCGTACGTGTATGGCATATTTACCTATGTTAAATGAAAGGGAGGTGTAGATGGAACTTTATGAAGACTATGATGTTCACTGCGCAGCATGACAGTAAGTTGCAGTTAGAACTTGGCATCCACAAATGCTGTTCACAAAGCCTGTCCATGCTGCTCATGAGCCATGATATCGTTGTGCATTAATATTCACTTCACGAAGTTCGCACTTCATCAGGTGGTCTCTGCCAGCCTTCTCAAACTAGAGCTCACAAGCAAAGAAAAATGAATTTTCAGTCCTGAGTATGTTGCCTATCTGCAGTGAAAATACAGGACAGTTGTGTTCTACCAACTGCACTGGCAAGTGCATGTTTACAATTTCCTCGTGGCTGTACTTATTGAAGCATTACATTAGCTTACAGTGTAATTCAAATTAACCACTTTCTCAATATTAACTAAACACACACAAAAAAAAAGGCGATGCCGCCACACTTAGTTTAATAGTTTCCGACGGGATGGCATCGTGCTGAGTACGACTTGAAGCTGATGATGCCAGCACAGATAAAAAACAAAATGATGCTCCACCCTGACTCCACACTGAAATGTGGCCTGAATGGCTTGCAGCAAACATATGCGGCCATGTAGTTCCGAATTCTGCATTAGACTCCTGCCTCCGGTATTATTACCAGATATCTCTCACTACCGATTAATCGCCTGAGGGTGCAACCACTATCATGAACGAGCCAAGCAAACCGCGCACAATTCAAATTTTCTATTGCAGAGCCAATCTGAATATAATTAACCACCCTTTCTGATGTGCCCCACCACGGTGACTCAGTGGTTAGGGTCCTCAACTGCCAATACCGGGGACGAGAGTTCGATCCTAGCTGTGGTGGCACAGTTTCGGTGGCAGCGAAATGAAAGGCACCGGGTGTAGTGTGCGATATCACACGGTGTTAAAGAAGCACAGGCGGTCAAAATTTGAAGAGCCCCCGCTAAAATGTCCCTCGTAGCCGATGACCGTTTGAAACGTTAAGCCCTATAAACCAAATGAAACCATCTTTTCGACAACATGTGGAACCAGGGGGGCGCTTAATATCTGCTGTTCATCCAAAGCTGCCTTACACACGGTGCTTGGTGCACGGATGGTGCACCAGAGCTGAAACATCAAAGGCAGTCAGAAACGAGCACCATGATGTCTTGTGTAGAAAGTGATTGCATATCCAAGCAACAGCCAAACAAACGTATGGCTCCACTTTTCCTCATTTAGTCTAGTATCCCACCCACGTGCACGACACAGACTGGAACGAAGAAATCATCAGATCATGACATGTGACGTACCTCAAAGAATGCCATGCCGTGCTTGTGGGCGTACTCCGCTGCCTCCTGCCGGCCCACTTCACGGTTAAAAGCCAAGTGCAGTCGGTTGCCCAGCAGGACCTGAGGGGACGGCATTCCTGACGATTACTGAACTTCACAGTGATGAGCAGATGCACTAGTGAGTCCCCATGTTTCTCTCGATACAGAGAAACTGCAGTTATTTTCATAAAAAATACAGCGCAAAAATTTAATATAACATTTTTAATATAAAAATGTACTGCAGCATTGTTTGTACATACAGGAAGACCTGTCAAGCCAAGAGTCCTAGCTCCAACAGTCAACAGATAGATCTCAGGCCATTTGCTGGCAGTGGATTTGCCGCCAGTGGTTATCTTTCTCTTTTACCATGCATTCAGAAAGGGTGAGCACCTCCAGAGAACAGCTGTGGTTCTTTGCCTTTTGCATGAAATCACCAGCAACATAAGTTTGAGTGCTTTTCACCCATCTACCAGCTGCACAAAAATGTAAGCTTGTCTACTTGAAGAAACAAAGCCAAGGACGCTTTAGTGGTCACACACAGGAATTCGACTCACGTGCTCTGTCACGTCCCATTAGTTACTGGGATGAGACCTATTCGATAACATTATCATGGCAAAGCAATTTCAAAATAAAATTTGTCGCATAAACCGTTCATGCGAATTTCAACTGCCTCTGTTTTTTTATTCTTTTAGGATTTTCGCTGTTAAAAGAGTTTCTTTTCAACGCGTTACGTGTTCTGGGGGTTTTTTTTTGTTTGTGTGCTTTTCCCTCTGGATTTCCACTACCAGGACCTCATTAATGCAAGTTTGTTCTGTCTCTCAAGGTTATCCTTTTCATTCCTGTGCTTTGTTCAATCAATTTCTAACCTTCACTCCTTTTAATTGCTGACTGTCCCGGATGTCTGTATTGCTCACCTTAGAGACTCCCGGCGCATGCCGTTCCACCTCTTGGAGCCAGCGCCCCAGGCCATCAAAGGACCACCGGTTCGTGATGTCGTACACCAGGAGAATCCCCTGGGCACCGCGCGAGTACGACCGGATGATCGTCGAGAAGCGGCCCTGGCCCGACGTGTCCCACAGGTGGAGCCGCACTCGCTTGCCGTCCAGCAGCACAGTCGTCGTCCGGTATGAGGCAAAGCCGCCAGGGGCGCTGCAGAACCACACACCATTGCACCACATTAACAGTATTCAAGGCTGTTTGACTCACTCATAAAGTTTACCCATCTGTAAACTTACAAAGGATCAAAAGGGATGCAGAAAGACATATGTAGCAAAAATGAAAATAATTTATATATACGTCATTCAACTGACCTCAGACCAAAGATGCCGAATTGTACAGAAAAGAACTTGTTCTAGCACATTTTACTATAAATGGTTAAATAGCTGCTGAAAATGACTCGGGAGCATACACCGCCTTCTTTCAGTCATTACAAACAGTCCGCAAATTGTACACCCTCCTCTGCAAACTAAGCCTGATATTGTAGCTTGTATAGATTACATGTGCACTGCATACATTTTACTTTGAATAAGTATGCCACTCACACACTGCACTGCACACTAAGGGTGAGATTAACTACAGCTTTCATGTTGTGGTGGTGGTGAAAACGTTTATTGAATCTTGAGCCTTATCGACTGTTTTGATGGGTCGGCTCGATATCGCGTAGGGTGGCCGGGAGCTTGTGGCTCTCAGCGACTCTTAGAGCCCAGCCCACCAGCTCCTTTTGTGCAGCTGGGTCCGAGCTGGACACCGCAATCTCCCATCGCTCTATGTCTGTTAGTTGCAAATTGCGGGGTGGCTGGAGCTCACAGCACATGTAGAGGATGCGATGAAAGTCTGCTTTGGGTGCCCCGCAGAGGGGGCATACAGGGGAGAAAAAGCCGGGGTAGATATGGGCAAGGGTAGGACAGGCTGCAGTAATGTGGATCAGGTGAACGCACAGGTTTCTGCCAGAAACCTGGTTAGAGTATGGCAGCCACTTTTAAAATCACCGCAACCAGTCAGTACTAACAAGAGACAGGCAAAGTAAACTGAGTAGATCAGTGTGGCAGCGCACCTGAAAGGTGACTCCAGGGCGCCGTCCTCGAGTCCGCCGAGGATTTCGCCCTTGCCTACGTCGCTGTCACCGACCAGCAGGAACTTGAGCAGGTAGTCGTACGCCTTGGCCGAAGGAACGCCGCCGCCTTGGCCGCTCGGCACCACCGGCACCACCGCCGCCGGCCCGTTGGCGGTGCCGTTCAGCGCAGCCTCCATGGCTGCTGCTGTTGCTCTTGCTGCTGCCCCCTAGCGGCCACGCCACCGCGGCACGCCACTTCGCGGACGCCGGTCGTACTAAGCAGGGACGAGCACCGCCATTCGCGGCTGCGCAAAGTAGGGAAAGACACAGTCGTTTATGCAACTGTCTAATGAATTTTACTGGGGCGAGTCACGTCAGCGTATAACTTGCACACAAGAGCGCCATCAGATTAACGTTACGATACAAGCAAGCGCACGCACGTGGGCGTATTAGCGACTCCTCATATTCCTTATTCGCAAAGAATAACTGCAGACAAGTAATAAACACAACGCAAGGACTAAGGTAGAAGAAACAGCGATATAATCCATCCCACCCTGGTCCCTATACTACCGCGAGCTCCCAGACTAGGCGTCATGCCAGCAGCATGTTAACAGACTACTCATTCACAGTATTTTTGTTGTTGTTTATAGAACGGCGTCCCGAGCGTTTACAACGTCGCAATACGCAGCAGGAGGAAAGAAAACGGGGAGACAGTCACAAGGTGCTGCAGTGGCACGCCGATTACGACACACGACCCCAAAGAAAAGAAAACAGCCACTGCAGACCACGTTTTAGATGTGTCGTTAGGAACGCGAAGAGAGCCTCAAGGTGTCGTCAGAGGGGCCGCTCAGAAAGCGAGAAACAATAAGACGACTACCCGGGTGTCAAAGGCGGTTAGACATCAATGTGCGGACTGGTGCTGGAAGCAGCCGCATGCAGTGATAAGGCAGATAAATTAAAATGTCTACGTCAAAACATCGCTATGCGATAGGCGCCGCGCGCAAGTTCGGAACAGCGGCTACGCGCCCAACGGATCCAGTCAGACAAAAGTGCGTCTGCGACGGCTGGCACGTGGGCCATGCAGAACAGGTGGATTCAGCCCAGGTGACGAAACCAGAGGAAGAAAGCGAAATCAAAGTGTTTTGCGTTCATCGAAGTCTTATCCGGAGTTAAGGTTCAATGAAGGCCTCACGCAAGCTGACGACGACGAAATTGATCAAAGCTTGCACGCAAGGTTCAATGAACGTCCGATCCAAGTTGAAAATGCACGGAGCTCCGCAACGCGAATGTTCACATTATACTGTAGTGAACACAGAAATTTCCTCTCCCCCCTAACTGAGGGCCTTCGTTTCCGGCCCCTCGCTCGTTGCGTGTTCTTGCTCTTGTGTCGCGTCCATGTTTTCGCGCTGTTACCTGAAGATGAATGACCAACAAGCTCAAGCTGCTGTTCTGACCTACAAAGAAGCCATATATTCTTCCACATCCATGTATGTCTCCGTCATGGCTCAAGCGGTTTGGAACAATACCTTCTCGGTAGTGTTGCCCGCTGCCGTTATTTTGCGACGTTACTTTTACAGTCCATATCGAAGTCTTCAGCTGCTCCATATACGCTCACGCCGACGCAGACTAGCCAGAAGGAAGGGGGGGGGGGGGGGGAAATCGAAGTGACACCGATAGGCGGTGCCGCGCTCCACCCCATGATCGCACGAACCTCCGAAGAAACGCGACAAGTACACAGACAAAAACACGGGGGCGACACGAAACGGAGAAAGCACTCGTGTTTCGTCGACCCTCTAGTACGCTCGAGCGGCGGCGGGTGCCATTCAAACCACCCAGTTGCAAGTGGCTCACGCCAAGTGCGATGTATCCATGTCCGCGGCAGGCGGACGTCATATCGTGTACTGTCCGCGTAACAAGCCCGGCGCAGCGTATATGGCCATTGTGTAGCCGAACAATCCACGGGCGAAGCTTCGCGGCTTCCTTGAGAGAGCGACTGCATGCACACACGCGGGTACCGCCGCACAACACCATCACCCCTCACAAACACTCCTCCCGCAAGCAGACCGGCAACGCTTCAACAGCGCACAAACTTGCGCCGTACGCTATACAGCCACTGCAGGGGCGACGCTAGGAAAATACGGCGACGGGCGGAAAGGGGAGTCAACAGGTAAACGGCCGTCGTCAAGCGAAGCACCTGTATAGCCCCCTACGTTAAAACAATACAAATCGGTCGCCCAGTTCCCGTGTGACAAAGAAAGAACAATCTGCTGCCCCCGGCGACGCCGTCGGAACGCACGCGCGACCTGACCGGCGTGACGCCCCGTGGCAGTGCGCGGACTAACGATGTGGCAACGATACCGTGCTTTCGCAGATTGCGAGTTGTTTGCTTTTCCCCCATTTTTTCCTGCGCTCCATCTTTACCTTCTGCTTCCGACTCCCAAAAACGTCGCGCGAACATACAAACTATCGTAGCGTTTCGTACGTGCTGTGCTCTCGGACTCTCTGCAATTCAATTAAAGAATCAAAACATTCCTCCCGTGCACAAAGCACTGCAACGATATAATCGTGATCGCCCGAGTGTGGCCTATTTTTCAAGATAGTTGCGCAAGCTAATATGGAATGGCTGGTTCGGTGGCAGCAAAAGATAAGTTAGATCCTTTTGTGCGCCCGTACTATTTCTGTGCAATTTTTTTTTTTTCTCACGCCTGCCCCATACCGTCGCCTGTAATAAGGTCGTACAGGGAAAGCAAGACCGCGAATGTATAGTAGAGGCGGGCACGACAGGGAAGCCACGGCGCCCCAGTTTAGAAGCTATGCCCGGTTAAGAAGAAGAAGAAAAAAAAAAAGGCGATACGCCAAACAGGGTTAAAAAGGGTCACTTAACTAAAACGGTTCCTCTCCAAAGAGGCACGCACGAAAGGGAAGGAGAAAGCCGCGCGCAACCAAAGATGCAGTGGGGCCGCACTGAATGCCTGCAGTTCACAGCCTATTGAGATCCATTTATGCAACCCGATCGGGCAACGACCAAGCGACGAAGTTCGTCGGGTGCTAGGAGGATGGGGTGAGCAGCGGCCCTGTGATGCACACACAAGAACAGACCACCACAAGGGCAAACTACACCGTCACGCCAGCACGCCCGCGCGACCAAGGAGAAACGCTTTATGTATATAGTGGGGCCCCGTCAAATCGAACTCGCTTAATACGAATTTCCGGTTTATTCGAAGCGACACTTTACTCACATACACAGACTGAGTTGTGTTTGTGTTTATGGCGTATGAACTGCTAGGGCTATCTGCTAGGCTGTGACCGCTGCACACTTTCTTAACGCGTCGATTTCTCTCTGGCGCACCAGCGTTCATCTCGTCTACGACTGACTCAAAGGCGCTCGTCGTCGTCGAAAAATAAAGCGTGGAAAAAGATACGGCGCTTCGCGGTATAGCGTCTATTAAATACGTTTTGAAGAGTCGAGGCGCGCAGGGGGACCCTAACCATAGCTATCCTACGCCGTTTCTGCGGCAATGCCCTGTTCATGTGAACTGCCGCTCCACTAGTGCTCTGTCCCACTAACCTATGGGGTCATCGTGTTCCAGAACTGATTAACGTAATGAGGACCTTGAATCTGGACCCCTTGACGTCACAGATAGCAGCGTAAGAGGGTTATCGAGCAGCTCCTACGTTCCCCGTTTGATCACGTTCCACTGGCGATAACACTGGACGCACTACCTCCGCAGCCAATGAACAAGGGCGGCGCTGATGAACACCCTAAAGGCTAGGTTACACGCAATATAAATACTCAAGAGTTGCAACAGTCGTTGCCGTAGATAATGTGGTAACAACACAGGACGCCAAATTCGGAGGCCGTGAGTTCGGATCCCACAGGCGGCACGCGGTTGTTTTCTCCACTTTCTAATAAATCACTTCCCACTTATCAACAGCGGAAATGAAACCCCCAAATGCTTTCCTTTGTGTTCAAGAAGAGGGCTTTGGTCGGGCAGGTAGGTTCATGTTGAATGGAAGGAAGGAACAGCTCAAACGGACGGGACGTGTAGGAAGGCGAGACAGGCACATGAGCTGTTTCTAGCAACCAAATGGTTTATTGCGAAACAAGTAGCAATATATAGCAGACAGCCAAAGACAGCGTAATTTGATTTTTATGCGCTTTGGCTGTCTGCTATATATTGTTACTTGTTTCGCAATAAACCATTTGGTTGCTAGTCAGCTCATGTGTCTGTCTCGCCTTCCTACACGTCCCGTCCGTTTGAGCTGTTCCTTCCTTCCATTTCATTTGTGTCTGTTGACTTCTTCCGTGTGTATACCTCATTAAGAGCCGCTCATTTTCCCACATTTGTTTGCTTACCTTCTATCAGCGCTGACCCTATTCTATAACTGTCTGCTAACATCATTTTCCTCGCTGTGCGATCACCTTAGGTGCACCTCCAATGATTTGACGGTTAAGTAAGGACTATACGCAAACCCATGCGGATAAAAGCACGCCGCTCATGAGCACAGCACATGAGCGGAGGCGATGAAGGAAGGGGAGAGGGGAGGAATTTTGCGACCGTGGAAATAAAACGAGTTCCGCGATTGAAAGGCTGCGAACACAAGCAGATATAGAGAGAGACACGCGAGCACATACCAAAGGAGACACAGCGCACCCGACACTATTATGCTGCGGAGCACGGGGGTACACTGGCCGCGCACTGCCGCCGATGGAAATCAGGGTGTGCGATATCAACCGGCGGGGGTTTATTGGCCTCGTTCCCTCGTTTTTTTTTCGTCCGTTACGGCAAGAAAAATAGGAAAAAACAAACACGAGCCGCACAGCTCAAAGGGATAGGAGGAGGAGGAAGAGGCGAAATCACGAAAGGCCGTCGCATGGCACCTCTCCCACTAGTCTCTCTCTTTTTGGGTCGCTTGCACGGGCCGCTCGATTGTCGCAGGCCGTGTTGTCATCGTCGCGTGCCAAAACAGTTCCGTACCCCGGGCGTCGGTGCAATCGACCCGCTTTTCTATCTCCGCAGCCGAGGTCGCTTCTCCCGACAAAGAGGGACGGGTACAGATAAAGCTACCGAAACAGTGGCGCAGCCCCAATTTTTCTTCTTTCTTTTTATTACTTTTTTTTTTTTTTTTTTTGCGACGCAGGAACGCGTTACGTACAGTGTCCGCGAGGCCCAACTTTGCGCGCGCAGTGCAGCGCTGACCTGGGAAACAATAGAGGGCGCAAACTCGAGTGGAGAGCGACCAGGATCGCCCGCGTGTATGTATACGCGTACACTGCACAAATGGTCGCGCAGGTAGCAGGGCGGTTGAGTTCTGAAGAAAAGAAAAAAAAAAGGGGGGGGGGGGGGGGGGAAGGCGCAGAGACGGAACATCACAGCAGCGGACAGCGTCGACGAGAGAACGGAAGGCTTTCGTTGACCGCCCGGGGCGCAGTCCATCTCCGCAGCTGCAGCTACAAGCAGCCTCCCGCTTGTGTTTGTGCGTTAAGACTAGGTAATAAAAGACTAGGGCAAAAAAAGAAAGGGACGAGAGGGGGGTCTAAGATGCTATCAAGGAAGGCACTGCTGAGGGACGCCGGCTGTAAGCGCAAGGCGATGTGATGGGTCACAACACGACAGGGACACCGTTGTCACGTCGATGGCTGTAAAAGGACGCCGTGCTCCTGAACAAACCAGAAATCGCGCTAGCGAGCCCGATAAAAGACCAAGGAACGTGTACAGCGATTCAAATAGAAAAAGTTAAAACGGGAATGGACATTAAAAAGAAACGCATTAAACGCTTCCTTTTTTTTTTTTTTTTCAGACGCTCGTTACAAAAACACGAGTCTACACGAAAACGCCCGGCTGGTCTGGCTTCCTTGAAAAAAAAAAAAAAAAAAATTAAGGCCAGGGGGGTGGGGGGGCGAGTAGATGTGCTTTTATTACTATTAGTCCTCCTACAAATCCGTGACAAGAGCAGGGGAGAGGTAGTGTTTTTAATTTTCTATTTTGTTTAGTTTCGCTTAAGTATCATTCAGCTAAAGGACAAATCCGTCAATCAATATCCCTCACATATAGTAGCAGCTCCCGAAATTCGTTCTTGACCTGACCTGAATGTATCCATTGCACTGGCTACAACGAAGTTGGCTATGCACTTCGCCACTGCGAATTCCACATTGCGGTGGCATGAGTGCAATCGAAAGTGACACCAGCAACTGGAGCCCGGATAAGAACGGTCGACGACCAACCGATAAAGACGGGGCACACGGCATACGCGTGCCGGTAGCACCGACCGACGGCAATAGCACGCGCATTATATACATATTTACTGTCAACGCTCGTATGGAATTATACGACACGAACTGCCGAGCACACGCCGCTAAACTCCCGCGAACCCGTCGCATCGAACGTAGGGACCATTTATCCGTGACGTATAAGCTTCCTTTCGAATTAGAGCGAATCATTTCTCACTCCACCCACGAAACGGGCACCGACGCATCTCGACACGGCGGCGTCATCGTCAACACGGATTCCGGTAGCGCCTGCGCGGGTGCCACACGAAAATCTCCACAGCTTCCGAGGAGGAAAGTCCGTCGCGAAATTCGAAATAATGCCCCCCCCCCCCCCCCCCCTTTCCCATAAGCTAGCTCCACGGAATACCCAGATAAGAAATACCTTGCCCGTCTGTAATTTATTACAGCTTTCAAAAACACGGCGCTGTCGGGAGAACGAGGGGGTAGGGACGACTGCGTTATCCTTGTTTTGGAAACACAAACGGCCAATAAAACCCCTTATCGCACGCTGCCCAAGCCTCAATAAACCGGTGCACGCCAAACGACCCGGATGGATCGCGTTCCGCATCCCTCCTGATTCCAACATTAAACCTCGCGAAGCGTGTCGCGCACCACGTCGTTTGCGCTGGCGAGCCCCGGTTTTATAAACCACTAACGCCAAACCGATAAGAAAACTATATAATTTTTTTTTCGCCTAGTTTAGCACTTCGTACCGGAAAAAAAAATGCCTCAACTCCAAATCACCTCCGGAGGGGACGAAAAGACGATGCACGTAAACGAAGGCAGCGGAACCATGCAGACGCGCTTACAGAGACGAATTGCAAAAAGAAAGCACATGCAGGGGAGGGGAGAGAGACTCTTTCTCATCACTATCAGAAATTATCTGCAATGCTGTAGCTAGCATCACGTGACTTGGCCGCCATCTTGAATATTGAACGGGAATCTTGAACTTGGCCGCCATTTTGAACGGAGGGACGGACGAGCAACCGGCAAACGTTAGTAAGAGATAAAGTTCTTAAGCAGTGGCTTATCTCAGCTAGGCCAGGACACACATAGCGAAAGCTCGACTCAGCGTCTCCGTCGCTCCGCGTCTTGATGCCGCCGCCAGGCGAGACGTTCTTCCCGACCTTCCGCGTATGCTGTTGGGCGTACGCTTGCATGTTACGTCACACAGGCACGTACCAACTCCCTCTAACTTCTGTTCCATAAAGGACCACTGATGGAGTTCAGCCCCAATAGAGTTGCAAGGGTGGATGAACAGATTAGTTGGTAGTTCATCTTAGGAAAACAAAACAGCGCACTCCTGACACACGGACAAAGAAAGACTACAACACAGCGCTGTGTTGTAGACTCTTCTTTGTCCGTGTGTCAGGAGTGCGCTGTTTTGTTTTCCCAATGGAGTTGTCGCCGTGTCACACGGCTAAGAACGAGCTCCTCAGAGACGCCGTTGGGGTCCCATCAGGCGCTGTTCGTTTTGTGTATTCATATAAAATAATCAAGTTAAAAACGTGCAAAATAACTTTTAGCCGCTTCCTTTTCAACAATTTGAATTAAATTTAAAATATAAATGTATTTTCATTCACGTGAAAGGAATGCGCTGTTACTTTTACTAGCATAGCGGGTTTGTCCGTTCTGCTGAACACAATGTGCTTGCAAAATTTTTGCGTGCATGCTTTGATATTTGCGCGTTTACTTTTTTCCACGCTTTGCGTTGTGCAACAGTACTAAAATTAGTTATAAATGTAAAATTAATGCATTTTTTTAGCCTGCCCTGAAACTCGCGGGGGAACCAGAGCCCTTTACCTGCTCTAAGGAAATGGTCGGAACTCCTTACTCTAGGAACTTCCTTTCCTAAAGGACTGCCGTGTGACAAGGCGCGTATCTCCATTGAGATAAAGCCTATCTTGGTTGAAGGGAGTTAGCAGGAGTTCAGCCGCATGCCCGTGTGACAGCAGTATTTTCACGTGATCATACGAAGTCGGAGGCGATGGAGGAGAGAGCGCCACGGAGGGGACCGGAGAATGGTTCGCGCATGCGCAGTGAGGCTGCACGACGAGGCCCATGACGTCACAAGTTGGCACAACGGTGGAGACCAGCGAGGAGAGAGCGCCGCGGAGGGGATCAGCGAATGGTTCGCGCATGCGCAGTGAGGCTGCACAACGAGGCCCATGACGTCACAAGTTGGCGCAGCGGTGGAGACCAGCGCGGCGCAGCGGCGGAACACCTGTGCAACGGCGCATGTGCAATTGTGGCCTATGACAGACACGGCGATACTCGCTTCTAACTAGTGTTCGCTGCAACAACTATTTGCCACCTAGCAAAACAAACCTGTCAGCGCGTGCACGCTACGCTCCCTACATGTCACATGGTTGTCATAGCTTGCGATGTTCAGGATCGCGTGCTTTTTCTTGCAATCGGTCGGCAGCTCACCTCGCCTAGCATGCACCAACTAACTCGGAGAAGAAATAAAGGGAAAACGCAAATAACTAAGTGCTGTAAGCACATTATCCTGCCGTGTTATATACGTGCTCCCATTTCACTATCAGACGCCAACTGCGCTGGGCATGTTCGTCTGCTCGCGCGCTAAAGTATCACCAGAGACCTTATGAAAGACTGGTTTCACAAAGCGACCTGTAGGGTCTTGTGCGCGAACTAAGTATGCGGTCGAAATGGCCAGACAGAGCTCGACTGTCTGATGAGCCTATAGGACACGCAATCTCGTACCACGCATGCGCCCTTCTGAGCACTGGATTAGTATAGGGCACGAGGGCCGGTCATTACCAGGAAGCCCGTCTCTGCCAATGCACACCATTGCAGACGACACAATCAGAGCCCCTCCCCTGATAACGCGGCATAGTCCGGAAAATCCGCGGCTAAAGCAAGGAAAAACATGGAGCCACGGATGATATTGGGACTTTAATCGAAAAACCGTTTCCTTTCTGATAAGTTTTCATTTGCTTTTGCTTCCTCTTCGTTTCGGAAGAGCTCGGCTGCGTCAGCTCTGCCCTTTTGCGTCAGCAGTAGGAAAATCAATAATTACACTGGAGCGGCGACACCGCTGAAAACCCTGCTGCTTTGCTTCTACTGCGTCTTGTGACGCCATCTTTGACGTCAACGGGAGCCGTTCCTCCGTTACTGCAGGGAGACATTAGATTGTACTAGACCTTATACACATGCCACTTTCTTCTTATTCCCGTTAGCACACTGCAGTTCCAATTTGCGAAACCAGGCAGTGATCGAATCGGATAATAAAAGATCGGAGAACCAAGAACAACGTGACTCATTCTGAAATGAGCAAGTGAAAACAAAACGAAGACACGCGAAAAATGACCTTTCAGAATGCCGACCTTAGTTCGCAGTTGCCGTTTTGTCCTCTCGCCAACGTTTTCTCATTGAGCGCGGATACAGAACCGCAGGTACGGATTTATGGAAGAGATGCACAGTCAGGACCAAAAATTATTTTGACATCCTCGTCGAATTCAGAGAAGCATTACGCGCAAAATGCGCCTAAACCGATCTGTTTAGAAAAAAAAGAAATTAAGTTCTGCCCTGTTAACATGAAAACTTTGGTTCAGAAGCAAACCTACCGTTATACAGAGCGAGTTACGCCACGACGAATCGCGCGAGAAAAAAAAAAAAAAAAAGGTATTCAGAAAAGAAAAGCACTTTAATGTCTACTTTTGACCACAGCGATAGGCAGTTCCAAGCGTGTCACCTTAGCGATGATTATGTTTAAACATTTCGCCGCGTGTCGAAGCGCCTGAAGCTCATGACAGCGCGCGCATGTTATCCGTGATCTGTGCAAGTTCCCTTGCTAGTTTGAAATTTCAATACCTTTCCTGCCATTGCATTATGACATCCGACCGAACGGGCTAATAATGGTTTTGGTTTGGATTATGGAGTTTAATGTCACAAAGCGACTCAAGTTATGCAGGACGCCGCAGTCGAGGGCTCCGGTACCACCTGGGGTTCTTTAACGTGCCCTGACATCGCACAGCACAAGGGCGCCTTGCTTTTCTCCCCCATCGAAAAGCTGCCGCTGAGGCTGGGATTCGATCCCGCATCCTTGGGCACAGCAGTCGAGCGCCCTACCCCTACTGCACCACCGCGGCGAGGCAGGCTAATTAATAATGACGCATGACATAAGTAACCCTGGACACCGCGGCCACAGCTTTCCCCGCGCATACCCCCCCCCCCCCCCTTATTTTTTTTTGTTCTGCCGTCAGCGGACAAATCTCGGCCAGACCTGCGAAGACGCGAGAGTGGTGGAACGCCTGCAGTACAGACCAACACCGCGTAGAACAGAAGCCGACGAAGACGTCACGTCACGCCGGAGACTGCGCGCCGCTAGCCAGACCGAGTCGTCGCGCTCGTGCACTTGTATACACAAAGTCGTGCGCCGACGCCACGCACAGCCGCATACCGCGTTTTCACCTAGTAGCAACGGAGTCGACAATAACAGCACAAGAGAAAAAAAAAATAAAGACGAACGGCCTTGCGGCGCAGGCATGCCCCATCGCTAAGGGCCCACCTTCCCGTCGGCTCAAATAGGAAAAAGAAAAAACGAAGCAGCTGATTTAGCCAAGCTGGCCAAATACGAAGCGATACGAAAGCGCGTCACGTTTAGTTTCGCTTTCGGTTGAGGGCTTCGAGGGAAGGCAATATTTTCGAACCGCTTGCGTTAAGAGGTTAACGCGATAGCGACTATCTCTGAATCTACTACGCACGCAAGGAAGTGTACGAAGGCGACGACATGCAATGAACCGCGCGAGAGAGAGGCAAAAAAAACAAACAAACAAACAAACAAAAAACAACGTACACACACAAGGGATGATCGGCTCCGGCGATAGCTATGCCAGGTTCCGTAGTACTCGCTTGCCACCATAAATTCCCCTGTTCTCTCACTGTCTTTTCTTTCCTTTCCAACTCGGCAGATGCTTTTCTATGCAATGTAAGATTACTGGTAGGGGTTAGACCGTGTTAAGTAAAGCCCTAGAAAGAAAATTAATGAGAGCAGCCGTCTCTCAAAAGCCCTCAAGATCCCTTTCGTCAAAGCAGCAGCTTTTGCCAGCGAGATCTCGTTTCTTCCTCTTCAGCAGCGGTGGGTTGGTAATCGAGCAACCACGTCATCGTGCGTCATATGTTCCATCCTACACTGCACACTGTCGATGCACACTTGAGGAGGATGACAACTTTCCTTCTGGCGGCGGAAGCCCCAACTAACCTTTTTTTTTTTTTTTTTTTTTTCAAAACGCGAACTTCCATAGGGCATACTGTATATAGAATCATGCAAAATATTTTCCTGCAGGAAACGGATAACGCTGCTGCTCTTATTGTTGTCGGTAAGCCGCTTTGGACTGTGCGGCAATAATTGAGAAGACGACTACGTCACACTCCACGTCGCCAAAAACGCCTAGTGAAAAGCACAGGCGAGAAACAAATCATCACACTGGGTTCGGACACTCTTTCGAGCCTAGCAGGCGTAGTGGCAAATCGCAATATGTTACGAAAAAGATGGCACATTTATATACTGGTATATTAAAATGCCTTTGCCGGTTCTTCAAAGCAAAAAAAAAAAAAAGAAAATCGGCAACGACCACAACAGACACGCAAAAACACGGCCAACGCCGCGCAGCTGCCGGATACGGGTTGCGTCTTTATCGCTGCTTGCTTCCTTCTGTTTTAGTGTTGTTTTTTCACCGACCTTGGGGGACGGACCAAACAGTCGTAGTCTCCTCATTAGCATGCGCGCCCTTTCCCCCTCGACTAAAACAGGGACCGGGCGCCGCCACCCGCACGCAGCTTGACCCCCGCCGTCGTCACGAACGACGACCGCATCGCTGTACAGAAAGGGGTAAGGAGGGCGCGGTGCGCTTTTCTACCTCTTCCGATCGTATCTCTCTCTGTGTGCGCGGCATCCCAAACCAGGGAGAGACGCGTGAGCAATCTCTACGATGCTAGGTGTTGTTTTTCTCTTGGCCGCGGGCTCAATCTGCGCAGCTAATTACCCGCAAACACGCTTCACTGGGACGTTACTTAATGATGACTCCATTGCCCATGGCCAACTAATATAAAAAGGTAACAAACCCCCGGCCTTTCACGCTGCCAGCAATATCGCTCCGCCAGTGAGAATAAGTTGGCCATTTCACTCCGCTCACCTCCGATCAAGAAATCCTCGAAATAGTTCGCAAATGCCGCGTGAAAGCAAAAACGTTTTGAACGCAAAATGTATGTCTTCATTTACATATCGCTAACGTAAACACCAAAAAGGAGAATATTTACTTGCTTTGAGCTCATTATCATACGCAGCAAGGCGAGGAAAGGTAGAAAGAAAAAAAATAACAAGACACAGAGGGAATTTTAACGCCGCCATTATGTACGCAACAACCTTGGCCTTGACCCGCACTTCAGGTCCGCGAGGACAATCAAAACACTTCCCGGGGAGTAGTCGCGATGCACGAGCCGGAAAGAATAAAAAAAAAATAAATGGCAACATTCGCACTCGCCCTGTGTATAAGTCATACACTCGACCTACTACGACCCAGAACTGAAAAAAAAAAGAAAAAAAAAAAAAAAAGAACTAGACGGGAAAAGCCAGAAAAGAACAAAGAGTACGAGCACCGCTTAAAACGTCGCCATCCTCTGAGGCATTCATTATACACGCCATTTTCAGCATCAGTAAAAACATGGAGCCGCAAGAGCGGCCAGTATAATCGTCGTGGCATGAGGGCGCAGCTAGGTGGCAGCGCGTCGTCGTGCATGAACTCGCTTCTTCGACCGGTCCCTGCACGAAGGAGGCGCATACAGCCGACACCTCTACCTACCAAACACCCTCTGACAAGGGCAAAAAATCCCCCACTGGCCAACACGTGACCATGCCAGAGAATAAAAAAATTCGAGAACACTTTGGCGACTAAAGTGATGAAAGGCGAAAGCCTGAGTGATGCATTCTGCTACGCGACTGTTGCGCATGTAGCGATGAATGCTGCTACGAGTAAAGCGAGCGACTACTCTTTCCCATTCTGCGAGTGCACTTATGCTCCTTGTATCTTCACAGTTGTTCTACGTTTACTGTTGCGTAGTTGATTTACGTTTACTGTTGCGTGGTTGATTTTACCGTGTGCGCGGCAAAAGTTATATTGAATAATGAAGCACGCAACTATCAATTAGTAATCAATTAATTAGACATTAATAAGTAATTATTATATAGTGATTACTTAGTCAATTAGTCATTAATTAGTGATTTGTAATTAATTGTGTTTAGTAATTAGCCGTTCATTAGTACCTGAACATCGATTGACATATGGCCATATAAGGCACGTATTCGCGCATACTGTGGTGTTGCTCTGTGATTGATCTAGACCTCCATGACGTCATCAAGTCTCGACCAATCAGAACCGCTGCAAAGGCGTGAGACTTTTGCTCATAAATGCTTTCGCCTTAAAATTCTCACTGGCCAAACAAACGGCCAGTGGTCACGATCCGCACAGCTTTTCATCACACAGGAGCACCAAAATCCATACATACAGGGCTGCTGGTGGTGGCGGTTAAAAAAAAAAAAAAAACATTGCCGGCCACGACAATTTCTACCTAATATCTTGAACACACGAGCACACCCGAGCTGCGGTAGGCGGAAATAAATGCGACAGGGTATTCTGCAATTCTGACCGACAGAAAACTGGAAGTTAGTAAATACTCTGCCGGCTGAATTTAAACATTTCGATATTACCCTTTTTCCCTACTCTATTTCCAGCTTCTTGAAACCCTCTTTTTTTTTTCTTTAGAGCTCCGACAGAGTGACTTAATTTAAGATTCCCCAATGCCTATACATAACACGATTCGCGTTCCGCTACCGTGATGCACTAACGCGCACTGTGTCGCCTACGCCCGCGCGGAGGGCAGGCGCGCATGCGCGTACAGGTCCCCGCGGATTAGATCTCTCTACACTGTAACGACGACACCTTGAAACTCAAAGGACGCACCGTCTCGAGAGCGTTGTGTCTGTGGCGCTCTACACCCGTATACCACTCCAAGGAGGGAAGACTAACAACGATCGGGACAGAAAGAAGCGACCGCGTCGACAAACCGAACGCGTTCTTGAGTACCAAGGACGCACCTCGAGTGCGCCGTCAAGGTTCCAGAATAGAACGTCACGAGACAGCTGTGTTGTATACACCGTGCATCGAGAGCTTCTCAAACAACTTCGTCTAGCAAACACACACTCGTCGTTGAAGAGACACGCAGAGACTATTAATAGAGAGGTTTAGCTTACCGTGATCCGCGCATTCCACTGCGCATGCCCAGATCCCCTTAACGCCAATAGATGACGCCACATACATGTTGTCGGCACATAGACCTGCCGCGTCGGGACCAATCAGCTTGTGCGCCCCGCCCACGCGCGGTAGAGGGTCACGGTGGCGGATCGCGGATAACGGTAAGCTAAATCTCTCTTATGTCGAGCTATAAACCGGACACTATCACACACGCAAAGTTCACGGACAGTTCGAAGACAAAAGCGACGCTATACATCAACTTGCGAGAAGGTGAGCTTCGCTCCTGCCTGTATACAGTGCGCACTTCTACGCTGTCCAATGACACGCTAAGTCACACCACGAGCACTGAAAGCAAAAAAAAAAAAAAAAAAGAAAAAAAAACTATACCAGCAACGATTCCGGGAAAAGAGCTGCTCGGTTGCACGCACTCGTGTTCGGAATTTCAAACGGCGGTGCCCGCTATCTGGCGTGGCATAAGAGCATTTGAACGAGACCTTCCCCGGACAGTAAGTACTCCATTTTAGTAAACGGTCCCCACTGGCGCGACGGTATTCGCCGTCAGAAAAAAAAAAGGGCAAAAAAAAAGGAAAAATAAAGACAACGAATGGATGAAACCAAGCTGCGCAGTACGAGATCGATTCGTCAATCGGCATATAGATAGTCCCTCCGCCCAAGTGCCTGCACGAGACAAAACGCAGCGAGAACAGGGCGTCCGCGTTCGATACCGTGAGCACAAGCTGAGACGCATGCGCTCCCTGAACGTTCCTCCGGCACGACTCCGAACGATTCGCGCCACATGTGCGTTGACATGCCATTGCTCGTGCAGAATATCCGGCCGCTACAGTTCAATATTCCAAGCAGGAAAAAAAGAAAAAGTAGTACGGACACATTATCTGTTGGCTATTGAAGGATAGCATCAGAAGCTGTTGACGCGTTGACCGAGTTATGTATCGATCCTTGCCAAACCTAGTTAGGCGAAGCGAAAGCGTCGTATTGCTTGGTGTTTACTTTGGTTAGGCTTAGGTTTAGACATGGGTTGCAGAGATTAAATTAGCGAGACTGAAGTTGAGGACGATGTCAACTAGAAGAGAAACACTTGATGTATTTACCTTCCGCCAGAGGTCCAGTGGCGGTGCTATGACTGGGATCCCAGGCCGAGGCTCAAGCGGCCGGAAGACAGTAACCAAGCGGGTTCTCGAGAGCGGCAGCAGTAGAAGACGCCCAAACCCGCGGTGACAACGACGCGTGTTCAGTCGCCACCACGCGCTGTGGCGCTCATTCGCCTCGCCGGGTCGGAAGGGTGGGGAACGACTCTCTCAAGGGTAACCACGAGGAAGTGTTCCCTATTGTTGGCGAAAGCAGAAGCAGGAATCTTTGTTTGCCGAATGGGAGTGCCCGCGACATTTCGAGAATGGGCTATTTGCAGAAATAGGTAAGTCAGCTTCTCTTCAAGGCTTGTTTTCCAACCGAAAAGGTCTCGTTCCCAGATGCCACTCGCATTATTTGAAGAAACGAACACAGGCAAACTCCTCTAAGTAATGAACTCTGGAATGTCCCCAGTTGACTTCAAGATGACTCAGGGCGAAGTGTCAGAAAGGTACAATGGTTGAAACCAACCCTTCATAGGTAAAAAGAGGACGAAGGGAGGAGACTGTCCATCGCCTTGCTTCTCGAGCATGACTGGTTTCGGCCCATTTGTCACTCTCCTTCCCAGTCACACTTTCGCGAATCCCTAGCGTCAGTTCAAGAGTGGCCACCAAGAAAGATCACCCTCGCCACACGGAGGTGTGCGAGGAGTCTGAAATACAACCTCCACCAGTGGGCGGCACCTCGAATGTTCGCCAGTGTCTTACTGATTGAACTGCCCGACATGAACTCCATGTTCCCAGCTCCCTCCCTAACTGGGTCACCAAGCAGTATTTAAGAGGCGGAGTTATATCCACAAGCAGTTCTATTCTCTTCACTCGACCTTGACATACTTCACTATGCAGAAAGTGTACATAACCCCCCCCCCTTTTTTTTTTTTCTTTCTCTCGTCTCTCCTCCCTGGTTACTCTAGTCTCGATGTCTGGGGATCCACCTGGGAATACTGCACTCTGCAGATTAGCAGTTCAGCGTCCTAATCACTAAGCCATCGGGTGGAGGAGAGGGCATTCCGCCTTATGTGTATGACCAGAACCACCTGATACGATAGCTTTAAAGGCTACGGTCTGCGGCGATACTTGAGATTCCTCGTTCGCGTAGATGCAGCCTCCACTAGTTTCATTAGTAATATATTGATTTGTGAATCTCATAGCTCACTCACACAACCGGTCGTGGGCCACCGCACGAATTAAGATGCAAAGCCCTGCTTTATCGAAGCCGTACGAACGTGCCTGCGTGATGTATAGAGTAGCTTGCCATGCTCCGGCATACAATTAAGGCCCCTGGAATGATTCCTACCCAACCTCCCACCTGATACGAGCAATCCGAATTGGCAGCTCCTCCCAACTTTCTGGTACCATGTGGTATCGTTACGTCACGCAACCCATAAAGAACGACTGCTTGGCCACGTGTCACCTGTCAGGTATTCCACCTGCAAGAGCCAGGACCGTCACATTTCGTTCACGACAACGCTGAATTTTCTGCCGAACGGAACCTTTAACGCTGTCTTAACGACGCACTCGTAATGAGCTCACAGATTTATTCTCGAACATGGCGAGAAATAACGAGAAACAACGAGACGAGCCCGACGAGTTCGTTCCGTCTCCTTGCGGTTCGACCGCTCTGCCAGGCAAATCGGTGCACCCGTAGCGTGCGCAACCGTCCGAGCTTCTGCAGCTCCCCCGCTCCGTTTCGCCCACAGGCCGCCCACGCCTGCCTGAGCAGCGCCGGCCGACGCGAGACGAAAAAGAAATGTGGGCCACTCCGTTTCGGCCATGCATTTTTTCTCTCTCTCTTTTTTTCCCGAAGGCACGTCCGGCCGAGCGGAGCCGCTGGCGGCAGCCGTTGCGAAAGTACAGCAAGACACGCTGCACAGGAGAAGAGAACGGCGCACATTCGTGTCACTCCGCCGCAATTTCTATTTATCTACTTCGCCCACCACCTTGTCCTATCCTTTTTTTCTTTCCTCCTTGTTCCGCTCGGATGCCTGACGCATTACAACAGACTTCGCTCTATTTCCCGTCCAAACACATTCTTTCTCGGTTCTTTTCGCGCTCTCTTTCGCCCCACCTTTCCACTGGCCTTGTAGACAAACCTCAAGGGAGTAAGAAAAAAAACTCATCTGAAACGTAAACAAGCAACAGCAACCAGCAGACTCCATAAACACAAGGACTACATCTGCTGAGCTGTGGGGCAGACCGAACACAGATATCTCCTTTACATCGCCCCCCCCCCCCCCCCTCCTCCTCGCCTCATCCGAATCGGCAAAAACAAGAGAGCAAGTAACGCACATCCTCCAGACGCTCCGCTCTTTCCTGTCGGCCAGCAGTATACCACAGACGCGCGTCGCCGTTTAAAGAGCCTTCGGGTATAATAAGAAACAAGCGCGCGCGCGGTCAGCCGAGATTAGCGCCCATACCAGAACAAGAAAAGGGGGCGGAACGGCCCACATGCTCAGGGAGCTCGATTCGTTCTTTTTTTTTTTTTTTTTCCTACTTAAAGAGACACGTGAATTTTTCTTCGTTTCCCAGCGTTGTCTTCCTCAATATATTCTTCACGGCCCTGTAACGGACAATCACTATCGTAACCGCTTAGTTCGACCTACTGATTCACTCGAGCTGATCGCTTTATTGGGTCTCTGAAAGCACGCATGTTCGAGGAAGCAAATTAGACCACGGCTTTCGTATTTAATGTCCCTTTCCAAGATTGGAGTGCGTCGGTAATTCCAACCCGAGACGGAGAACAAATCGGTTCCAATCATCGGTAAAAGAGTAAACAGAAATTTCGAACCACTGACATTCCCCAGTGGCATACGTATTAACAGCTGTGTTAAGCAATTTCCCTCCTGATCGAATGTTTTTTCACCCTTCGTTATTGGGTCGCTAATCAGCGTACCGGATGTGAGACAAAGTACAAAAATAAAAAAAAAATGTAAAAGACAATGACGCGACAGAGTTGCGCACAACACCGGATATGGGAAACGTGAAATATGGCCCAAACAATAGCCAAGCAGGATGACGACAGACTTTAGCGTACGCAACAAACGGGCGCAAATGATATCTAGAACGATTACAGCAAATACCTACCGCACGTAAAATCTGCGCGAACTCAGCACTTTGTGATAATTAATTAACGCGCTACGAAACGCGCGCCCGCCGCCATGGTACGCTGCGTCGCTGACGTTTCTCGACAGCCGTAATACAGGAGGAGCGCACGGAGACGAGCTTGGCATCGTTAGTGCTTTCGTTGATGCAATTTAATTACCCGGTATTTCACACTTTAATTCCCAGGTATTTGCGCATTTTCGGACGCTACCGAACCCAGGTTGTGCTGTGCAACTATTCACCAGGCTGTGCAACTGCCATCTGATAATCTTTATTTCATAATCTTATAATCTGATATTTTCATCTGATAATCTTGCGCAGCTCTCTCGCTTTTTTGGAAGGAAGCTCCTGAAACCGTCTCGTGGGTTGCACGTGACGTCACCGCCGTCATAATGAATGCAAGATAAAGCTTCTATAAAGGCCAAAGCCGGCGGCGTAAGCGTGTTACAGAAATATTACGAGGGACTTAGCTAATAAAATAATCAAGAGTTAATTATTAGTCATTAATTTTTAATCGATCATTCATTGGCATATGGCCATATAAGCCACTCATTTACGCATACTGTGGTGGTGCTCTGTGATTGGTCGAGACCTCTATGACGTCATCCCGCCTAGGCCAATAAGAGCCGCCGCAAAAGCTGGACACATTTTGCCCACGATAGCATGAGCCATTAAAGGCTATCGCCTTAAAATACGCAGGTCTCCGAAGGCCTTCTGGTCTCAAACATGGTGGCCGATATGGCAGCCCCTCCGTGCAACCCAATGCACCCGTACAGTGTGGAGGCTCGCAGGCCGCCGAAATGCAGGGCTTTCCGCGGCAGCACTGTCGACGCCGTTCTCTCTTCCTTTTTGGCGTTCCCAGCCTATACTCGGGGACACTTTCTTGGCAATGGAGCCAAAGCTACAGAGCCAAAACGCTACGCAGCTGAATATAGCCCTTAGTTAGATGAGTAGTTTCTGCAAAAACAATTTGAAATCATAGCGCTAGTTATTTACGGTATATTTTTTATAACAGAACTGATTTTCCGAAATGAAACTGTTATGCATAAAACACTTGTCTTGGTTCCACCAGGTCCTCTTCTGTGATGTCTGTCAAGGGTTTTAGAGACACCCGGCTTTGCAGACAAGACGGCGACTGCCGCCTGTTCGGGTCGTTCCGGTTCTCGTTCACTCCGCAACGACTTGAAGCGTTTTCACCAGACAAGATTCGAGTCAAGTTCAAGAGACGCTGGCTGTCGAAGCAAACGAAAGAAATGATCTGCAACGTCTATGCTGGCAGAAAGCGGCGCGGTCGGACTACATGGCGGAGCGACACGTTTAAAGGCCCCGCCTCCCTACCTTTGCGCCCATTGCCAAGAAAAAGTGTTAGTCTGCGCCAAGCTCAAGCCAGTCGGCCTACGCGCGGGTAAATGTGGTACGCGCGAAACGTCTACGCAACAACGTTCTTAGGCGCGCGCTTGCGTCACGGTCCAACGAGCCAAAAACAGACGTAAAGGTTCCGTCCCGCCCAATTCGGCGCCGCACGAAAGGAGGCGCGCGAGCAGGAAATGCGATATCCGGGCCTGCCAATCAAAGCTCGTGGCGCGCCTCGATCGAGCAACGCGACGCCAACTGCCAAGTCGGGCACGCCTGCATTTACGGGGAACATCCCAAAACCGACGAAAAACGCGCATGATCAAAGAGCGGCTGGCACACGGGGGGACCAACGCAGCATCCGGCCTCGCTGCTGACCGCCAAACCAACCGTTAAATGTCCCGTGCAAGCATCACAAGGATCATCATCATCAATCTTATTTCCGCTGCGAGACAGACTTCTCCCAATAACCTCCGATTAGCCTTGTCCCGCGCCAGCTGCGGGTACCCTATACAAGCAAACTTCATATCACCTGGCCACCTGACAATGCCCCCTGGTACAATATCCTCCTGTTATCCATCACCTTAACGGGACCGTCCGTTATGCTGCCTTCCAATTACATGTCCTGGCCCCGTCCACATGTTCACAAGCTGTCACTAATTCCCGTTTGGGTCCTAACCCACTCTGCTCTCTTCCTGTTTATTAAAGCCCTACCAGCGGCAATGACAAACGGCGATTTTGTACCCACAGCGTCGAGGACAACAGAGTTTAAAAATTAGATATGGTTGTTAGTGACGGCCAGCTAAACAAATCTCTAATTGCAGTCAGGTGCCCACCTGTAACGGTTAGAAAATTAACTATTACTACATACCGAATCAGCTTATACTAGTCAACGTTATTCACCTTTCTTTCATGACGTCCGTCAACAGTGTATACAGTACACCGCAGAGCTATCTTTTTATGCCCAAAAAGCCTATATTTAACACACGGCGTCGAACTACGATCATTAAAAGACCCGGTATATATACTGCTACAGACCTGCTTTTGCGTGGTGCTATTTCACGGACCATGACGAAAGAACGGTGGCCTGCTGCCAACTGCCACGGAACAAGGCGCCCGCTTCATTAGTTTGCATGCGCCCAGCATACATGCCGTGCATACGTCGCACGAGAAACAAACTATATACACGCTCAAACATGTTATGTCAGCGACGAGTGGCGAAGTCCCGTGTGTTATCGCGCAGTGGGCCGCAAGCGATGTGTGCCGCGATAACGCACACAGACAGGATAACAGAACGCTTTGTCGCGTCTAACTGCAATACTATATCTGTCAGCCAAAGTAACACACGGCCGCTGTTGTACCATGGGTTTAGGGCTTTAGCTGTGTACTTGCGGTTAAACTCTGAAGATTAGACTCGTGATATTTGTCCTACAAACAGACCTCCAGCATCGTAAACAAATGGCCTTCTCTCCGCGAGGGCGACCACACTGGGTCGTATACGCAACCGAAGCCAAGATCGACTTCGCCTGTAAACAGACTCGCGAATTCCGACCTCCGAAAAAGGAAGAATGCCTTTACACGATAACAATTTCTTCCTTGCGCTCGGAAGACTCCTGAACCTCTTTTTTTTTTTTAATTCGTCATCATCGTCGCGGTAATATATATTTAGACCACAGCAAGATCATGTACACAATTCCCAACGACCGCAAATTACTCATGCCCCAGCAAGCTAACCGGTATATGCCTTCATTGGCCTCGCCATCTGTCTCTAAATATGCGATCCGCGCCGTAATGACATACGGCTGTAATCCGACATAAGCGCCCAAAACAAGACCAGCTGTACGACTACAAAAGAAAGTAATTATTTCGCAAAAACTCCTTGGTTTGGTTTATGGAGTTTAACGTCCCATTAACGTCCCAAAACGATCTATAGGCTATATAAGAAGCGCCGTGGTGGAGGGGGCTACGGCGTAATTTCGACCACCTGGGGTCCTTTAACGAGTAACTGACACCGCACAGCCCACAGGTGCCTGGCTTTTCGCCCCGCCCACCGAAAAACGGCCGCCGCGGCAATGATCCGATGCGGCGTCCTTGGGTACTGCAGTCCTGCGCCCTAACCACTTGCGCCATCGCGGAGGAGCACAAAATTATTAAACAGCTGAATTAAAATCAGCCCTGCCCGCGGTTCGAACCGGGACAGTCGCTGGTTGGGCAAGTGTGAATTGATCAAGTAGAATCTTGAATCTTAACTGGAATGTGCTTAATGGGAAGCCACCTAAGTGAAATAAATTCAGAGAAAGGTTGTTATTAATCCGCAGTTAGTCCCTAACTTAAAGAAGCACTAACAAGCTCGAAATTGTACGCCCTCACATCAAAGCACGACCGCAGCAAGCTCTCCGACCTCTCCCCGCAATGTCCCACTCGGTGCCCATATCAGCCGAGTACAGGGTGACCTCGAGCTCTGGTGCTCTACCTCAAAGGCACCGCATCGAACGGCTACGCTTCCCGGTGGAGGAAGTCCTCGAACGGATGCCGATAAGCGTTTGCAGCGAGAAGCACTTTCGAAACCACCGAACCACTGCTCCCGAGAAAGGCCCCATACCAAGAGCGAAGCGGCATGTAGAAGCCACTCAAAGGGCAAGCAATGGTGTCGCAACATGCGTCAACTAAAATAGAAAAAGCTCCCACATGCCCCCATTGACAATGAGAGAGGAGGCGGAGGTGTTGGGCGATGATAGGTAGGTCAGTTATGTGTGACCCCTGGGAAACGCACTTTCGGGTGCCAAGTCCGCTTTCCATCTGACAACGGCAGCATTCCCATGACGTCGCGGTAGCCCTAGACTAGAGCTACCTGCGTAGAGCTACCTAGACTATAAACCCGGCTACAACTAAAATACTGGTAACATGAGGTTTGGCGCAATTTTTTCAACTGTTTATTAGAATGGATTTTGTCTGAAGAAAAGGGTTTCGTCACAGCACGCCTAAACCCTTGCACCTGTTAGCCCTCAGCGACGTCAGGCTAGCAGGTAGAAGGGGAGTAGACACGACGTCATGACAAGAACGAGAACATCTTCGGCGGAACTCCGCCTGGTTGGGTGCTTGAAACAAAAGTTTGAGAAACACTTATCAGCAACCAAATTATTTATTAGAACCCGACACAATTGGCCAATGCCGTTGGCTAGAGGGCCCCTTCTGAGGGGAACTTGCCGCTTTGTCTGCGAATCAGCGAAAACATCAAAGCCACCGCTTGTACTCACGGTACTCGGGGCCAACGACCGTTTTTGCCGTCGTATCCAAATGAATGCCGAAATTCGAAAAAAAAAAATATATATATATATATATATATATATATATATATATATATATATATATATATATATATATATATATAGTGCCCATTTAACTCACATGAAAGGAGCCCTTGGCGATAAATGGACAGCGCCCGCCCATCACGTAGTCCCGGTACTCTAATTCGGTTGGGCCGAAATTCGAAGCTTAGCCGACTGTCGCGAAGCCTGCGGCACTCAAATAAACTCCATCCAAGTTACGAACTCTAAGAAGATCAGGTTAGTGCTAAGTGGCAAAATCCGGCAACAACTATGCCCACAGATAGGTTGTTCATGTTAGTGTTTTTTGTTGTTTTTTTTTTTCGATACAAAGAGCACTACACAAAAATTAGCTTTGCACATAGAATATACGGCGAGGCGCACGCAAACTAAGAGGTTAATAGTGATCGTAACATCGGCATCGACTAAATACGATAACCTTCCAATTATTCCAATGAGCATGCACGCGTTTATTTGAAAACGCAGTGATAGTGGAATTTGTTGCCTATTTTATTTCGTAGAATTTGGTGACACGACTGTGCCCTTGAGATACGCACGTCTAAAGCTTCGGCCTAATTAATCATGCATGCGAGACCGCGGCACTCGACACGAAGCTCCTTTTTCCCAGGTTTCACATTGCGTATCCCAGTCGAAAAAAAAAAAAAACGTTCTGTTGCCACGACCAAATTGCTGCCCAGATTTTGGCACTGAACCTGTAGCGACGACTGAAATCTGCGGTTTTAACGTCAAAATTTTGTACAGCTACTACTCCAGAAAAGTACCACACCACAGCTAAAGATTATTTTGTACGTTTCTGACACGATTAGGCTTTTTTTTTTTTTTTTTTGCCGAGTGGGACGGTGCTTTGCCCGACAAGAATGTGTATTTACAGCAAACGGTTTCGCCCTTGGCCAGAGATAACCAATCGTTTGAAGAAACAGCTCTCACCTCGCTCCGTCCGCACATAGACTTGCTGGGTTTCGCGGGCCAAAAACGAAGACGCGCTGGCCAAGAAAGCAAAGGTCATACAGCGTCTCGTGTCTCTCCACAATTTTGTCAAACGAAACGCTATATGCAAACAGCTGCGTAGCACCAGGGAAGAGCTTCGTGCCGAGGTGTTGCGTGCGTATAATTAAGATGGATTGGGCCGAAACCTTAGACACACGCATCTCAGAACTTTGAAGACCCTGCATAATTAATCCTAAAAAAGAAAAGAAACAAAAAAAAATAAATTACCAGGAAATAAAACGCTTCGGCGCTTATGAAATTTATTCCGGCTTGCTGATCTCTGCGATGTTGCCGTGCACACGAAGCGGAGCCTACCCAATAACACGAACTGCTTCCTCGATCCGTTAAAGTCAAAAAGCGCTTTACAACGTAGATGCCACGTGTTCGAATGGAGTGGAGGTTCCCAGCAATAAATGCGCCTGCTGGCGGCAGACAAACGTCAACGTGCCAAGAAACAGCCACAAAAATTACGAGAGACTTTAGCGACTAAAGTAGCGAAAGGCGAAAGCCTGAATGCCGCATTGTGCTATGCAACTGGCACTGATTAGGAAGTAATTAATAGGTCATTAGGTGGGTAATTATTATTTACTCATTTATTAATTAGTAACTGACCATTGATTGACATATGGCCATATAAGGCATGCATTCGCGCACACTGTGGTGGTGTTCTGTGATTGGCCAAGACATCTATGACGTCATCCCGTCTCGGCCAATCAGAGCCGCCGCAAAAGCGAGACACATTTTGTCCAGGACAGCATGAGCCACTAAAGGTTTTCGCCTTAAAATTCATTTTTACTAAAACGGGAATAAACTGACGGCGCTGCCACGCCTTCCCTTCGAGACGTTACTCGAGGTTGTGCGCGTGGCTCCGCAGCGGAGGATCCCATGCAAGGCAATGCAAAGAGTCGCCGGCAAAGCAGTTTCGCCCTGTGAGAAAACGATACAAAGGGGGACGGGTGACGAGGGGGCAGCGGAAGCGCCGTCGTCCCACAGAAGAAGCCCGGCAGTTCCGAACCGTGCTTACGGACGAGACACGCTGGCACGGGTTAACGGCCACTGGGGAGGGCGGTCGGCTGCCGCGCTGTATAGTACCCGCCAGCGCGCTCGGTCCACGGAATTAATAAAGAGGGCCTCGACAACCGGGCTTCCCACGGGAGCCCTCATGCCTCTCTATTAATCCAGCACGGCCGCGGACGACGATGTACGAAACGTGCTACGCTCCAGACTTGCGGTTGCTACGGGACGCGACGTCCGTCGCCTTCAGCTCTCCTCTGGCGACGCTCGGTTTTCGGAGAGCTGCCGCGTAATTTGGCAGCGCTGACTGATTCTGGTTTAAGCTTAGCGTCAGCGTTAAAGGGGCAGTGAAAGTTAACCGAAGCTGCCTGCGCCGATGGTCTTAGGGACGCCAACGACCAAGAAGCCACACCCACCGGAAACAGTTATTATCGGCTGAAGAAGATAGGAGGGAAAAAAAAAAAAAAGAAACGAAATGCACATGTGGTTATCGACGACAATGCCGAAGAAGCGTCGACAAAATGTTTTTCGCTAATCCCAGTTGCTACGCCACATAGCCACTACCTTCAATATGATGACGGCAAACAGCCCTCCTCGGTCTCGGGAAAACTTTTTAATTCGTTTTTTTCTTTCTTTTTTTTTTCTTTTTTTTTTTAACACTCGCAATGGCTTTCCGGTGCCAGAGACAAGGGAGCTCTTGTCCGTTCCTGCATGCCCCATTGCCCACAGTTGCGTCTCCCCTGGTGTACCCCTGGCATGTAAAAGCCCTCCAAAAATCAGCACCTGTAAGAACACAGACACGACGTATGAAGGTGCGGCCGCCCGGTGTATGCGTTGCGATGCGACGTCGTGTACACGCCGTATGCGGGAAAACAGCTACGCAGCTACCCGACAACAGTGGCACCACAAATGCAAACACTTAAACCACGAACCGATAACGCGGCGGCCCTCGAGATTATAGCAGCCTCTACAATACGCGATGCCGACCAGAACCACGACAGGACAGGGCACCGTCGTAAAAAAAAAAAAGAAAAAAAAGAGAGTACTGAGGCGTAAGCGCACTGTTCGCCCAAAACGTGATGGTCCTGATCTCGGCCTTATTGACGCTTCGACAACGCTCCATTTCACATGTGTCCCTACAAACGATGTTAAAACATACATCTACTCTTGCATCTACTTAGTACATGGGGTGAAATATATCAAAGCACTGAAAGAGTTATGCGTAGCAGGAGGCAAGACAATACAGCGGAAAGAGCAGCTTTTCAATGAGAAGGTTTTTGTGCCTGGCATATAGCCACAGTTGAGCCATGTTCTTGTCACTATCACCCCTTAGCCCATGTTACTTTGTGCAAGCAGAAACCGTGTTTCGCTGCACAGATGGATTGCACTGACGTCACTGCCACCTGCGTGACTACGAACATGGTGCACGAGAAAAGGTCGCGCGTTTTTATAAACAGATACCGTGACGCCTGCTCCGTCTCAGCACATGAAGTGGCGCAGTGCACCATGTGCAAGAAGTGCGCACCATTCCCACTGTACAAGCATGCGCATTGCCAAGACATGCAAGTAAAGCGCATGACGATACATGGCAGCCACATGCTAACAGTCCCATTCTTGGCATGACTGTTCAGTGGAACTCACTATGCTCTTGGCAAGAAATAAACACGTCATTCACCTTTCTCTATCTGCTTGTTTCAGACCGCACTGCACTTCTTTTATCCGTATTTTGCCTTGTACCTTCATGCGATGTGTTATGTACTGCACTGCTCTAGCTACAGACCATCATGCTTCAAAATGTGTAAATGAACCACTGCTCCAATGAGAAATCCATGAAAAGGGAACCCAACTCCAAAGTTCCCTCAACTAGCATCTGCAAAACAGTTTAGAAGACTACTTTTAGTTGGTTGGTTTGTGGGGTTTAACGTCCCAAAGCGACTCAGGTTATAAGAGACACCGTAGTGGAGGACTCCGGAAATTTCGACCACCTGGGGTTCTTTCACTCGCACTGACACATCGCACAACACACGGGCGCTGCGCCTTCCGCTTCCGTCGAAAAGCGGCCGCCGAGGCCGGGATTCGATCCCGCATCCTTGGGCACAGTAGTCGAGCGCCCTAACCACCGAGCCACCCCGGAGGGCGGAGGACTACTTTCCAGATTAAAAATGTGTTATGTTTAGTTCCGCCTGCAAAGTACACTAAGGCAAAATACCAAATATGGTAAATCACCACCAACTGCAGACATACACTGTTCGTGCCCAGAATAATGGGGCTTTAACTGAGACTGATTAGCATGACATGCAGCCTATCACGAATAAAAAAAAAAGCAAAAAAAAAAAAAAAAAAAACGACAGGCAGGGTGCACTTATATGGAAGTTTTGAACACAACAGTATAAAAAGCAATACTCTTCGGAACATCTGAACTATCAGCATCAGTACTGTCAGCACTGCGAGAGAAAAATCACGAGCATGAGTGTTGTTCTACTGTACTTCTAAAATGGTGTTTGTATTTTGTTTCTCTTGTCTGTTTTTGTATTAAGTGTTATTAAAGTGCTTCGTGTGTGTCCCCAAGGTAATACCCTCCCCGGAGGGCCTTTAGGGTATTTGAATAAATAAAATAAATGACTTTGACAGGTGGTAGGGCCGGCTACTGCCCCAGGTTGTGTGGCCCCACGAGACCACATAACATGGCAGGACTCCTAGACCCCGTAAGCGCATTAATAAAGCTTGGTCGAAGTGGGGTTTTAAATCTATGTTGGACTGCCTTGTATTTTATATGGTAGCTTCAAATTTACGCTAATATATATGTGCGAAAATTAGAGCTGCAAATTAAGTAAATTAAGGGACTATGGTTATCCAGGTAGCAAAGTCTGCACATATATGCGATCCTAGACCACCAAGTCTTGCCTGAAAAGTCATTCCTGCTCCAAACCAGAACTATGTTTACATAATTCAAGGTTCCATTGCAGATTCCAAAGAAATATCAAGTAAGAAAACTAGGCCAATATTATTTTTAACTGTATTTTTTTTTTTTTTTAATGAACAACAATTTTCTTTGAGAAGGCCCTGATGAAATGTCTACAACAAAGCAGGCTTGTTAAAAGAACAGCTATTAAGAACATCTGGAAGCAAAAACAAACTCCAGCAAAAATTTACGGTTTCGGCAACAGTACCGGCGGACTCTGCAATTCTGCGATGATTATAGAGGTTGGAAACAGAGACCACCACAAACACAAGCTCAATGGCCTCTGATTGTTATCACTGTCAAGTATGTCAACGCCTTTCTGTGTGGTTAACAAAAGCCACAGCTGTCACCTTAGGGCATGAGCTGTGAGCAAGCAGCTGCTGCAGTCTTTTTGTTGATTAGTCTTGTTCTGGACCAACAAAAAGTGATCGCTGAAAACGGATGTGCATTGAATGCCTAACAAAGATGATGGATGACGATACATCTGCAGGCTTGTTAGATATTAAAAGAAATGGATACAAAAACAGACTCCAGTAAAAACTTATGGTTTCGGCAACAGCAGGGGGGAACTCTGCAATGCTACTTTAATTACAGACCAGACGTTGCAAACAGGAGCCATCACATGCTCAATGACCTCTGAATGGTATCACTGTCAGGTCTATCAAAGCCTTTTTATGTGGTCAACAAAAGCCACAGCTGTCAAAAGCCACAGCATTAGGACATGAGCTGTGAGCAAGCAGCTGCTGAAGCAAATAGCACAAAATACACTGCACTGCTGCTGCAGCCTTTTTGTTGATACAAGCTTGTCCTGGACCAATAAAAAGTGGTAGCTGAAAACGTACGAGCATTGAATGCCTAACAAAGACGATGGGTGACCATACATATGCAGAACAATTTCAGTAAAATATGTTATCGATAAAACACTCCTGCAATAAACAAACTATTTCTTATCAAAACAAACATTTAATATGGAATGTTGGCAGCTTTGTGATAATAGTAACATAGCATATTTGCTTCATAATGAGGACTGTAAAAGGCTAGGGGAAAAAGAAGTGAGAAAGGAGCCAACTGAATGTGAAATAAGAATTATCACAAACTGAAAAAAAATTCATCAACAGTAGTTAGAGGGAAGTGCTACACTACATGGTGCATAAAACGGAGCAGTTATTCCTGAACAATATATAAGTCAAATAACTCTACACCTAACATGACATGTACAGCCTCGTCCACTTCTAGCTGTGACGCGCTCACTGCTTTCAAGGCGTCATTGCTTCTGGCCCGGCCAAGCAATAAAGCTAAGTGGCAGGCCATGTGAGGCAGCATGTCTGGGTCGCTGTGTGCTTGCATCGATTTGCATCAATATGTGTCTGTCTCGGACGCAATGTTGCTTTGAAAGCAGTGACCATATTATAGCTAGAAGCGGATGACCCTGTACAGCTGTGATTATGGTATTACATCCATTAGAAAAGCCACATTAATTAGCTCCCGTAGTCGGCATTTAAGCTCCTGCTGCTAGCACTGTGTGCATCGCATAGAAAAAGTAAAAAAGCACGACAATCTAAAGACTGCCACAGTGAACATGGGATAAATAAATTAGCATCTCTCTTAAACACACACAAAAAAAGATGAAAACCGTAAAGAGAATTCATTCACCACGACAACTAATGGGCAAGCAAAGTCGCAACTCAACGCATTATTTGCCAGTGAGATGTCACCGCTTTATGCTGTTTTTTATTCTGGCTTAAAAACGGTGTATGCCTACCGCTGCCCACCTCGGAAAGCGCTGTGCGAGGCAGACTATGAATGAACAGCGACTCGGTCGTCGGTGCGCTATTTCGATCGCTTGCGCATCGTCGGCGGTATTTTGCTACCAATAGAAAGACACGCCAGATAGGCGTGCCGTCGATAGTATAGGGCGGCGACCACGAGCTAAAGCAGCGCTACCTGCGTAACCGTCGGACTTGCGTTTTCTTTTCTTATCAATCGCACTACCATAATGGTAGCCTCTGGTCATTATTTGACTACGAAACCTCTTGTTACGTAAAACCATCCTTGCTTTATTTCGCCCAACAAATAAAACCTGATTCCCATTCTGTCGCTCCCACAGTCGCATAGGTCACGCCACGTGTTGCTTCGGTAAAGCCCAGAAAGAAAAGTCGGATATGTCACTACAGAAAACACGGCATCGGAGAGTACAAAAAAGCGTACCCAAGCGTTCGCAAAATAACAAAACCGGCTCTTTCGCATGAACAGCACCGTCATAAATAAGGAAGAAATGAGAGGCAGAAAAAGAAGAAAGTAGGAGAGGTCTTTCTGCAACGCGAATTGCGGCAATCCAATTTTGCGCGCCCGATTAAGCTCGGCGGGCCGAGCCAAGAATGCCAGCGCCGCCGGCCGCAGCCGTTACTTTCACGGCCACCGAATCGCCAAGCTTCCTGCGCGCGCGCTTTCTGTGCTCACTAGCGGTATTCGCGAAGACAAAAATACAGAAGAACACACAAAGAGCAAGAGGAAAGAACGAAAGAGACAAGTGCAAACGTCGCGATGTCTCCAAGAGCACGCGCAACCATAATATAAAATCCCAGCGGAAGTGGAGATAAGCGAGCACGCGCACACACATTTCTCATGCGACGATCCACCCAGGTTTCGCGCTGAATATGTAAACGACTGCTGGCACACGACACCTTCGTCGCCCTGTCGTTCTGCTGCGAGGCGCAGCTGCTGCACGTCTGCAAAGGATGGGAGTGCCCGTGACGCAAGTGATACACGGGAGAACACGCGCGCGCGCGCGCGCTCACACACGCATGCCTTCGTGACAGATGGCCGAGGCTCCCACCAAAGCAGCTCCGGCAACGTGACGTAGGTTGAAAATATTTTCTCCCTCCGGACCCTGTCTCGCCACCCCGTCCAAAATAAACACGCCGATCCCGACGACCGCGGCTACTACGAGAAAGCAGCGTAAAAACGTGAAACAAATGAGGGGGCAACAAAAAAAAATCGCGGGCGCTCAACACGTTCGCGGTAGCATCTCGTGGTCACGCTGCCCACGTAAACAAGCTGTTAAGTCGTAATTGAGGAAAAAAAAAAAAGTACAAGCGTTGACGACGAACGTAACAACGCGACACGGACGCGTTCGTCGTGTGATAGGCCTAACTACGACTACGGTACGGCGCCAGCGTAGGAATTGCCGAGACTCGCAAGTAGCGTAAACAAGGGCTGAAAACTAATCGTATCAGTGTCAAACCACGATTGCTTTTCGAAGACTACGAACCAATGCGCTAAAAGTGTAAAAAGCGGATGCTGTCAAAATCTATCCAAGTTGGTGCTCCGAGGGAGCAGCACTCACCGTGGTTCGTTCCAGAACAGAAGCATTCTCTGCCGCCGTCGTACCCGCGAAGTCTTTTCTGGCGCGGCGGAGAAAAAAAAGCCGAAAACTGGCGTGAAATCACTCGCTGGATGCTCCTCTCCACAAAAAGCGTATCGCGGCACAAAGTAGAACACGCACCAACGATTTTGGAGCCCAAAAAACTGACCCGAATTGGCGTACAACACGCTCGCTAAACTTGATACCAAACGACACACATATGCGCGTCTGGATTGCGGCTCGGCTTGCTGACTTATGGCGAAGGCGAAGACGAAAATTCATCGCGAAAACGAAACCAAACTTTCAGCGGCGATTTAGACGGTTTATATCGTCTAGGATCCCTTTCTATAGATAAATATCTCAAAAACATCATAATGTGAATTGACAAAATTGTTTTATAAATCAAGCTAGATGCAGTTTGCAAAAATACTTTCATCTGCGTGTTGAATCACGCAAAAAAATGAACTGGGGACAAATCTATCAACGCCGTTTTTTAGACTTTGTAGTTGACAAAGTGCAATACCAATATACGAGAATGTTATTTAAAATAAAGGTGTTTTGCCAACATCAAATATCTGTCTGTGGAGCGAATATCGTCGGTATCGTTGGCTCGTCGGCTCACTACATTGATTTTCAAGATGGCAGCTCCCATAAAATCTGATTTTCGTGCTTTTGGTTGCCGTGATTGTTTTGGCGTTACCCAGTTCCCGGTGGTCGTCTTCGATCGCAACGATTAGCAGCGCCTAGCAACCGCCGTCGCATGATTCGCGTCGCTGCCGAGATTACACATTGTCGCGTGACAAGCGAGAGCCGCTGCGTCGCCGCTAATGACAACCACTACGATCACATTGGAAGAACTCCAAAAGCATAACTCCAAGAACGACGTCTGGATACTGTTTAGGGGCGAAGTTTACGACGTTACCAAGTACGTTGGCGAACACCCCGGAGGCGATGCTCTACTCAGGTATGCCGGCAAAGACGCCTCCAAGGCTGTCAGCGAGCAACCGGCTCACAAGTGCGTCTTCAACTTCATCCGATCGAAGCTGAAAACTTTCCACGTAGGTAAATTAGCTGAGGAAACGTGAACGGTGCCGGACTTTGCGTCGCTACAAACCTGTCACAGCTACGCATTTTGCGCACTAAACCACACTTTGCTTTTTGTGTTTTTTTTTTGTTTGTTTGTTTGGAATGTGCTAAGCGTTAAGTTCAGCGAAACGGAAGCTCCTAAAATTAGGGCCGATGTTGTGCTCTACATAAATTTATTTGTGTATGGTTGTGTGTTCATGGTTCAATCCGTAACAAAGTTTCCATTGCTGGTTCCTATATAAACATACTTTAAGGAAGCTTAATAATGTCTGTTCAAACGCGGTGATGTAATTGCACTGAAGCCCCAGAAAATTCCTCTTTACACCTGACTTCCAGTAGGAAATTCGGTGTGTTCTGTATCTAACATGATCGTCTGCGTCGGGCCGAAAGGCTCTGGAAAAACGGCTCTGCTGAAGTACCTTCAGCAGCTGCTGGAAGGAAAGGGAAGAAGGGCTGAGCTGCAGCACACGCGGCCAACAATAGGCATTAACATGACCATCCTGAAAATCTCCAAAACTAAGATGTGTCAAATACGCGAAGTAGGCGGTGAGATGGCACAGTTCCTCCATCAGCAAACGTCGGACGCTACAGGACTGATGTTTGTTGCGGACTCATCTAATGTTTTCCAGTTTGGTGAGACCTATGTCACTCTGCTTGACTTGCTGACTCTTGAGCATCTGAAGAGTGTACCTTTCCTGCTGGTGTTCAACAAGGTTGATGCCAACCAGGCTGTTCCTTTGGAAGAGTACAAGGATGCAATGAGGCTTACCGACGTGGTTGACTGTGCTCCACAGGAAGTCGCAACTGTGGAAACAAGCTGTTTGACTGGTTATGGCATGGACAATATCCTTGACTGGCTTTCTCGTAACACGAGTGGTTAAATACAATACATCGTTGTAGGAACGGACAACGTGATGCATACATCAAATCAGTGTCGCCATGGAAAGGCTGTATGTATATTGTGAACAATATCTCAGTACTCTTGAATTGCACCTTAGCATGGTAAATTTTTAACTCTTTCGTTACCACGCCCATTCAAATGGATTACCGGTGATCGATGCTTTAAATCGTCGATCTCGACATATTGGAATCGCTTGTCGTACATCTAGCGCCACCCAGCGATTAATCATTGCACTGTGCTAAATGTTTTCGCTCTGGTGGCGTTCTGAGTTTTAATGGACCTTTCTGAGAGCTAATGTGCATGTGTTGTTGCGGGATGTCGGCCGTGCTTGAAAAAAACCTGCCACCCGTGGTAATGAAGCATCAACATCAGTTTTTTGTGATCAAAAGTCAAATAGTGAATCATATTGTCGTCGGCTTTGTTATCTGACTGTGTTGAGCGGTGATAATTACCCGAAAATGGCGCCAGCTATTCACTAGTGAGCTTTGACTCTGAGCCCGGGTGATTTTATTCCATGAAAACACATTACTGAATGTCCGCCGCATGTCCAACATGTATACCCGGCCTCTACAGCCAGTTTTCAGCACTTTTGGTTTGGTGTCTCACGAAAACTCGCAACAGTTTCACCGCATGGCACGAGAAGTGACACTGTTTCCATCTGTATTTTGTTTTTATGTAGCTGAAGAACGGTGCTGTACAGATAGTTTATTTTTTACACAGTGATCCTGGTTCATTCATCTTCAAAATGCATTGTATAAATTTTCCTTGTTAATGGCTCTGTAGATATTGTGCCTTTTCTATCTTATTTTTAACAATTTGTCACAAAAATGTCAATTTTCCGGTTTTTTTTTTGTGTTCCCTAACAATCTTTTTGCTTTGTAATTTGATAACATTCCATTATGTGCAATTTTGTATGCTGCAACGTGTGCTGCAGTATTATTTGTACTGGCAAAAAAGAATCTTCGGAAACCTATGAAAAATGACCATTTTCTTGTCATAATGAAAGAATTAAGAGTACATCTGCCCAGCTGATACATCTCAATGCTTACCAGATTATTGACTTCTTGCGCCTGGTTTCCAGGTAATTTGCCTCTTTATTTCAGGCAAATGTGTAAGACATTCTACAAGTGTTTGCTGTGTTATCAGAGAAAAAATTTGCATGTTTCCTAGTTAACATTGGGTGTTTCCACGTAAGATCGAACAAAGGATGGTCGGTCGACCTTTCATATTTATTTCAGCATTTGATATATGATTGCCTGATGACTGCAAAGAAGAGATCTCTAATTGGTTTTGCTGTCAAACGTTTTTTCGAGGCAGGGGGAATTCATAATGACGAAGAGGTGGAGTGTTGCGCTTATCTTCTTTGCTATTTTTTGGCTAATTTGGCTATAAATTACACAAAATATGTTAATGTTAGGTAGCTGAAAATTGTCTGACTAAATATATGCATGTTTTTATTTGTATTCAGCTAATTTTCGTTTTCCTGGGTAGTGCAGATGTTTTTATATAATTTCTCAAAATCGGCCCAGGAAACAAAATTTTACCTACTTTACAGGCCTTTATTTCGAAAAAGGCTTGCGGCAGAGCAACAATAATTCCACACTATGTTCTCAGCATAGTTATCTATCAAACAGCTAAAGCTTATATGAATATAACGTTTCAATACAGAGATACGATCGCGCTAATTTTACGAAAACAGCGAACAATGAAAACTTGTGAGGGCAATTAAAAAAAAAACATTTTTGATATTTTTAACCTAATTTTGTCCATCTATTCTCCTCTACTTCACCTTTAAAAAACATTAAAAACACGGTGCATGATTTTCTTGCTCTAGTAATTACAGCCTCAATAAGGCCTTGTGCAAGGCATAGGGACCACGCAAACGTGACAATTCTACGGCATTTCTGAATCGCGCATGACTTTTAAATTTTGACATAATATTGTAACAGGGACTAATATATTCACAAAAGAGGATTAAAGATATATATATATACATTGAGAGACAGCCAAGGAGCCAGGCATTGAGGGCTCTGCGTTCAACGCACTTCTCTTCACCTTCCACAAACGAGCGCGCCACTTCGTCCTAATCGTTCTCCACCCGCAACATTATTGCATCTAGTCATTTTTTGCCTCGACGTTTCAAATTAGCTCTGACAGACACAGCAATTATTGCTTCGGAATCAGTTTTGTACGCGTAGAGTTCCTGATGGCGCTGTGGCATCAGAGGGAGTGTCCAGTGAAAGGGAACACAAAATACCTGCAATCACGTTAATTCCAATGATAAAAGCTCTATGTGCTCCTGTCACATCCTCTTATGGGTAATGTGCTACTACTCCTTTATGCTGAAGTTGCTGTCACATGTCCTGAGAATGCCTAATACTCTAGTATAGTGTTGTGTTCAGTAGATGCAAAATATATTGCATGAAACCACCCTATAAGTGTCTGGTGTGGAGTTATTTTCAGGGGATGCTTCGGAACAAAATCAAGCAAACTATCATCAAATGGAGGTGCAGATAGCATCTGGTTGCATGAGTTTTATATATGCCTGTGCTGAACAGCTGCTGGAAAATCATGTGCTGCAATGTTTTTGTAGTTGTCTCAGGTATTCCAGACTTTATTCCAGACTTTGTTCATATTATATACATGGCACAGTTTAATTATGGTCAATTTTCGAAGTGCAGGGCATTGAAAGCCATCAATCTGGTCATTACATCTGATGACAGGGACAAATAGTCGGTTATCTTCATTATTTTTTTTTTTTTTGAAGTTTCAGAAAGTTTTCAACTCTAGTTACAGGGAAGACTTCAAGTAATGTAAAAACAAAAATGGTAGTGTAGAAAAAAATATTTGCAGGAATAAATTATTTGCTGTGGGAGACACAATATGCTGCAAAACTCCTCTGATTAATGAGCTAATCAACTAAAACTCTAATTACCCTTTTTAATTATCACATTGGATGGGTCTCAATAGGGAGTTCGAGGCCGTGGACAAGACGAAGCCATATTAGTTTAGAAAAACGAATTTTCTAAAGCCCTGCTACAGTAGCCTTGCAGCGCGCGTGGAAATCCAGCGCCTTTTTCCGCACGAAACCGAAATTGAGCTCTTGAGACGGGCAGGAAGTTCTGTACGAGTTTTTGTTTGTTTCACAAAATATGGCATCGTTTTGTTCACGGCTTCTAACTCCCCATCGGGACTACCCGTCCGACTGCGACAATTAAAAAGTTAATTAGTTTTAGTTAATTCGCTGAATAATTAAATGATTCTTTTAACGTATTCTGACAACCGCGGCTGACAGCTTATACCTGCAAATGTATTTTTTCTTCTATTTTGAACTCGATATTTCTTAAAGTTACTTATCCTTTCCTGAAACACCCTGTAGTGCTACTTGCCCATGGATTCAGCTTCGTAATCCAAATCATAATTACCTACACAAAGCTGTCATTGTAGAGAGCAGTGCATGTTTTGCTGAAGGCAAATCGATCCTTCCACCTACTGCAACTCATTGTTCGAAAGATGAGGCTTGCGTGATTTCACTGCCGGTATGATTTTCTTCAGCCACATTCGAACCAGTTGAAATTCTCTTTCTTAAAAAAAAAAAAAAAGGTTCAGTTGGTGCAGGTTTGATGGGAGCAGGGTGTTGGGGGTGGGGTGGTCTCAATTATTAAAAATTGATTTCTGTTTGGCTTCTCGGGAAAAGTTGAGTGTGTTGCAAATGACTCGCTTTGCAAACTACCGCACTGATGCTCACCAATGGACTTGCCTGCGGAAGCCTGCCGAAGTTTACTCATAAAAAAATAATTAAAAGTCATGCAGTAGTTTTGAAAAGTCATCTGACCATCAAGGGTACTGAAACCGAGCCTTGCGGTGGTGAAAGGCGGTGTCAGTGAGCGCTCGAAACAAGTATGCCACGTCATGAGTTAGCCGAACTACGACTGCTAAGACTGCGAGCTCTGGAAGAAATTCTGAATACATGTTTTTATTGTTTCTCTGTACGCCTTTCTAAATCATCGTTAAGTTGCGCCATCTCTTCGGCAAATAAGCAGGCCAATTCTCGAAGAAACGCTTTTATTAATACCGTGCTGACACCCGGCACGTTCTAAATTCGTGGAAACCCTAAAACTCCAAAACATTTTGGGGAACTAGGAACTGAAATGTGAACGTTCTAACGCTCCAAGTATCATGAAATGACTTTCGTATGCAGCCGTGATTCAGAGCCGCATGTGGAAGACTTTCTCCAAGTACTCCTTCACCTGCGCTCGATTAATACTGACGACTCTGACGACAGGTTCCCAGCTTCCGGAAGATGTCGCGAAGTTGACCTGCACAAAAGAACAGTGTTACTGTAAATTTTTGGCGCCGCCGTCGGCCTGTCGTACCAGCCACGCATTTTTATAACTGCAATATCATGCCACGTTCCGCTTTCGTTAAGTGGAAACTAATAAAGATAGAAGAAGAATGGTTGCATCAGATAGAAGAGGAAAAATGAACCGAAGCCAAGTTTGATGACTGTAGAGTAATTAATTAATTATAGTCAGAATGTGAAAATTGAGCGATAACTACAGGAGCCGTGTGACGTCACATCCACCGGAAGTCGTCTCCGGTCATGTCGAACAACCGGAACTAACTTCACGATGACGTCACATACGACCATGACGTCACGACTGGTCATGACATCACCAGGCGATTCACGCAGAAGGGTGGCTGCTTCTGGCCTACGGTGCTGGCACTGGTAGGTCACTGCCACTTGCGGCGGGGGCTAGCCTGCCACCGCACTTTTATCTGTTGTAGGCCGTCATTGCACCCGTTACCGTCTCTCCCTCAGAGAGAGGGAGCGCTCTATCGCAGAGAGAGGAAGAGAGAGAGCGGAACGGTGTCTCAGAGCGAGAGAGAGACACTCTATTTCTATCTCGCCTCTTTCTCTTTCCCTCTCACCCCTCCTACCACTCTTCCTCTTTATCTTTCCCTCCCGTCTCTCCCTCTGCTTCCGGCCCTCTCCCTCTGTCTAGAGAGAGAGAGAGAGAGTCTGTCTTTCTAGAGAGAGTCTCTCTGTCTTTCTCTTTCGCTCTTCCTCTCTTTCTCTCGAAGAATCGGGCGTTCCGAAGATCGCAGCGGGGTGGCTAAAATACTTTCGCCTTGCTGCACGTGAGACAACTATCTGCATCAGCTGCGCTAGTGAAGCAAAACTCCATTTGAGGCATGGGTCGTGTTGTTTATTGCAGCCGGTGTAAGAAAAAAAATTGCCCTTGTGCCTTGCAGCGACAGCAACGCTAAACTCGAATTGTCAGCTCTACTGTGACGTACTTATACATGCAATGCACTTTTGTTTCCCTCCGTGGCTCTAAAAAATAACGGCTGACCACGCAGTTTAGCCATTAACGGTACTTTGTTTAAAAAAATGCAGTTTTCAATAATTAATAATAAATCGCTGGCTTTGTTCCAAGGAGTTATACTTGTTATACTTGCTGTTAAGGAGTTATACATGTTAATGCTCGAAAGGATTCGTTCTACGCACTGAACACGTTTATCAGTGGCTGCTCGGCGACCGTTTCTGTGTACCTTTAGTGTATTAAATTAAAAAAAAAAATTACAGTGAGTTTCACTTCATTAGATATGCAGTTAGAAGAATTTTTACAGCAAAACACTTCCATCGCGGCTAAGAGTTTGTTTCTGAAGACAGTTCTTTTTGATACGCAGAACTCCTTATTTTTACGAAATTTTGAAAGCTTTGGCTGAAATATCCGGTGTACACAGCTGACAAAAGGGCGCACACAGACAGCAAGGAGCTTCGTTTGCTGCGTCGAAGAGCGCTAAATACCTTGAACTGGACCTTGAACCGCTCCAGCAGGAACTTCCACTTGAGGGCAGTGAGGTCATCTTCCCCGAGACTTTTGATCTCGTCAACCTTCGGCGCAAGAGGAAAAATGGTACGTTCAGAGCAAAGGTCACGAACTGTCCACGGGAGCTCCCATTCTCATGAAATCCGCTATCATCATCATCATAGAGTTCATCAGCCGGACTGCGTCGAATGCAAGGCAAATCATATTGCATATAGCGCTCCCAATTAATACGGCTCTGCACCAGCTGTGGCCACGTTATCATCAGAAACTTTCTGACCTGATCCGCTCACCTGACAGCAGATCGGAGCGTTATGCTGAATGGCGCGGACTCGCGTGCGTAACTGGACGGTTCTGGGTGAAAATTTAAACATTGAATAGCCCAAGAAAAAAAAAACATTTACAAAAACTAGAAAGCGCCACGAGAATTTAGTATCTCATCAGTGTTCTCTGAAACGCAAGAATATTTAGCCAGTTTCAAATACTCCGGATATATGGATGATCAAAAATGGCAGTCCTCCTCTCCTGCCTCAAATCAGCCCACGTCAGCGAGCAAAAAGAAATAAAGAGAACAAGTCGCGTTGGCGCCTTTCCAAGCCCCCGTCTCGCCTGGGTCAATTGATAGCATTCAACGAGTATGCGCATTCAAAAATCCCGGATGACGACACCGGGAATTAAGGGAGCGCGCGGGGAGGCATCGCCCTTAATCGGCCGTGAGCGGTCGCCGAGAGCTCTTTTCAAAAAATGTTTGTAAGTTATAGGCTCCAGGCAGAGCTTTTAAATTTCATTCAAATACTGCAAAGACGTCACCTCTGTGGATTTCTTGCATTATAATATTACGGCTATTATCGCTTCAGGGCGCCTTTAATATCCCGAGACGCAGACGCGCGCTATTAGAATTGTACAAAATATATGAAATACTTTTAGAGTGCCGCTGCCTACATATTTTTAATATATAAGTGCATGCTGGCTGGAAATAATAAGTAAGATTATTAATTAATTCTAATAAACTACCGAGTTTAAAATGACAACTTTCCCCGCACTTCGTGTCCTGCATAACCCATTTACAATGACGATGTTTGTGCGCGCTCGCGTACCCTGGCTTCCGTCCTGTGCTAGCGCAGTTCTCAACGTCCCAGGGATGTCTCGCTCTACCGGTTGGACTGCCGGAATTCTTCCCTCACCGTGAGCCCGAGCATTGCTTCGGCGGTGCGTCCGCTGATGCGCGACCGTTCCAGCGACCCCGTGTGGTCTGTCCAGATGACGGGGATGTCCAGCTCCTCAGTGCACTGCGGCTCCGCCTGGCCCATCGCCACGGGACACGTGCCGTTGGAGCACTGGAGGTCACCGCTTCGAAGTCGGAAGTTGCAGTGGCCACTGAAGAATAAATTGGGAGGGGTGGATAAACATCCGAGATCACGGTGGAATCTACACTGCAGAAATGCGAAAGCCTATAAGCGTCACTGGTGCACACGGTGCATCACGTTTGTTCTCATTATCGACTAAATGCGCCGTCATTATCATTTCTAATGCCATCATTTTCATTTGCACTCATTTGCAGCGTGGTGGTGATCGCTACTGTCATCCTCACTGTAGACAAGGAGAGTTATGATGCGTGTTTCACGATCCCGGGCGTGGCGCAGTTGGTTACAGCACTCGGCTGGAGATCCGAGGGATGAAGGTTCGATTCCCGGTGGATACAGGATTTATTTATTTATAACTTCCTCACGGTGCGATGCTAATAACGGTCTGTACACAATACTTTAGATGGAGTTCGATACTCTACTGGACGGTACTGCCATTCGGTCCCTCATGTTCCTCGGATCATCAGGGATTGAGCGCGATAGCCCTTTTCCCACTGCTCCAGAATAATCGCAATCAGCGGGGGATATTTAACACGACATTGCGTTTCGCCTCCACCAAAACGCGGACGCAGCGACCGGCTTCAAGCCAGTTATTTCGGTGTACTACCCCAGCACACTATAGCCACTGAGTCACCGCAGCAGATCTTGGCGGCAGGAAACATAAGCGGTAGCGTGGAGGTGTACAGCGGACGAAGAGGTGCCACACGCAAACTGACATTATAGTTACAGCAATATGATTCGACGACCTACTCGTATACGAACCAAGAAGGGCATGGAGACCCGGATGCACAGAACGACCACTCGCTTGTGACTGACCATGAGCAATGCCCCAAGGCACACGTCAGGGTTAACGTAAGAGTGGCAGTCTGGGCGGACTTGAATTTGCCATGTAGCAAACAACGATATAGTCGGATACAACTCAAGCATGCAGTAACCTATACATATACAATTCTTCCATAACAGAGAGTCGCCCGCAGCTTTTCTAGGTACCGAAATGACAAGCCAAGCATCAAACAAAGTTGTAAGCTAAATAATTTCAACGTCTTTGGCTTGTTTGGTACGGACACGGAGTAACAGTACACACGTCATCTAGTTAGCAACTGCTGTTTGCTTAGTTTGTATCCTACCGTAGATCGTATGCTCTCCAAATCAGCACGTATGCCTTTGTACTGGAAGTGCTCGACAGAATTTCAAAACCCAAACTCCGCATATGTATGAAACAATAAGTGGTTGTTCGCGGTTTGCGTGCAATTGTTTTCGCTCATTTTTCAATTCGTACTCAACATATAGTCATGCTGTGCATTGTAGAGTGAATTCTGGATCACGGATGCACAAAATAAGGAAGAACTATCTCAGACTCGTTTATCTTGTCCTCGGAATGAGGTTCATTAATATAGCCTCTGTGCCCGGTTTTTGCGTGTCGCTCTCCAGAGTCTAGAGCATGACTCAGCTAAAATATTTGTACCTCTTCGAGCCCAGAATGCTTCGCTGACTCGGCGCAAACCAGGGGTCGTATTAATAAGCTACCATCCACAATTTCAACTGGTCGGACGTCATCATGAAGGCTGCATCAGGAGAAAGTAGCGAGCGATCAGTGACAGAAACCACAAGATGTCAGATGCCGCCTCCAGCGATAGTCATTGCCAGTAGCCGCACATGCCGGTAAACCCTTGACTGAGAGATGTAGCCGATGCTGAGCTGCAGTCGGTAATGCACCAATGGTTCAGTCTCTTCTCAAGGGCGTTTGAAAATACTGGGTTTTGTTTCTCTGTATGATCAGTGCCAGACTACCAAATGGATCCGAAAACAAAAATGGAAACGGTTCCTTATAGAATACGGCCCGAGGGGAGCCGTGCCGAGCCCACATCGACATTTCGTAAACATGTCTATTAGAACGAAAAAAAAAAAATAAAACTCACAGGATGGCTACCACTCTGCAGCGGAAGGTACAGCGATCCGTGTCTGCGGTGCTGACGAATACGCAACGTTAAGTATTCATCGATAATTGCATTCCTCTCTGGTGAATTGCGCGTGACGTCACTGTGTTCAGACGACTCGTCGCAGTCATATCATGCGTGCCGTCACTGCATGTTTATCAGTCGGCTAGAGTGGTGCAGTGTTACGCCCACGACAACACATAACTATATAGAAAGCACGGCTGCTACCGAAAAAACAGTATAGGTGCTCTGTGCGCTAGCGAAATAATCCAAGTCAGCCATGACGCTAAGTGGAGTCGAGCGGTGTGCCCTCGCACACCGCGGCGTATCAAATAATAGCGCAGCAGAAGACACTAAGTTCGGACGTCCGCCATAGTTTCGTCTTTCTCCCTTGCCCGATGATGAAAGGGCTTGTGAAAGATGAACAAGCAAACTGAAGTTTCTACAATAATGGCCCAGGAGGTGCCGGTGGTGCACTCACCATCGTGACATCACGAGCCGTGCGCCGGGTCCGTCCAGGTCAAATAGGTTGAGGAAGGCGTAGAGGATGCCCGTGAATGGTGTGACATTACCGGTCACCATCCTCGAGGTGATCTCGTGGCTCACCTGGCTGGCTGTGTACACCGTCGTGTCCACTGCACGCGCCATTTGTAGACTTGACATGAAGACTCCGTCATGGTACCGACGGAATCTCGCTGTGAGGACTCAGGCACAAGCCAATCGGCAGGACAGGTGGAAAAATTGCGGTGCTCGTGAAAGTCAAGAGACACGTGGATTTCTGTGACATAAACAGTGTTCCTTTATATCCATGCATGACCTTGCCCGCAAATGTACCAAATGGAGAGCACTTCATTTTACTTGACCGCTACCATCGGCGCAAACCATTGCAGATTTGGTGGTGTCAGTGACGCTTAAAACGTAAGAAAATGCACTTATCCACACAGTGAACACATTAATTCAATATGTAGCCGGATGCACTCGTGTATAAAACATGTATGCGGACAGATATAAGGAAAATTTGGACACTTGAAGGGACAGAACGCTGACCGAAACATGTCGTGAGATTACTGATGGAAATGAAAAGATCTTGCCTCATATAGTGAAGATCGAGCACTGCAATATCAAAGAAAAGAGACTTTACAATTTTAATTTGCCACTGAAAATCGCTTAAAAACAACTGATGCGCCATCTTGCGGAGTAACCTTATTACTATCACTGTAGTAACCTATAAGTGTACATGTCGGCAAATTATATCACTGATTTTCTCAAGTGCATACTATTTTTTTTCCTTCTAAAGTGCCTATCATATTTTATTATATTTTGCGCTCTTTACAGAGCGTCTTTAAATAAAAACAAGCCTTTATTTCAGCCTTTGCTACTATATAGCGCCATCGCGTTTCTTATTCCGTGGGTGAAGCGGTGATAACGTCCACTAAAGCTTTCGTCGACGAGGCGTGCCGTAACAGCCCTGAGTGTGGAAAATGAAAAAGGATGTTACTCTACGATGTCTAATTACTGTATGGAGAGTGAAATTTATATTTGTTTTTAGTAGTCTTCTCTGTCGACCACCAGCCGTCATCGCGGTCGCTGCTGATGATTTCCAGCATCGGGCTACATAGAAGCGGGCGCATGCACTAATCGAAAAATTCTCGGAAACGTTTTCTACAGCGTCTCTACCAAAACCCATACGGAATCGAACACATTGAACAGCAATTTCTTCACTGCACTGCAAAAAACAAAAAAAAAAAAACATAAAAAAAAAAACAAATTCAATACCGAAATTCCAGTGTTCCACCCTTTCAAGCTTCGTCTCAATAGCAGACGCCCTGATTAAGTTATTTAAATTATTATCACTGTAACATGAATACCCATCTCAAGCACACGTAAGCACAACAACGAGTTCACTAGACTCCAATATAGTACTCTTATTACCATGACCCTTTGTAGTTTATGCAGTGCGTGCCCACCTGGCATGCAGAGGACCTGGGTTCGAACACCAATGGTCTACTTCTTTGAACTATTTCTATATCCTAAAATATCTCGTTTAGAGAAACCTCCTCGCCAATTTGGCTTCATTTAATGGCACCCTCCTCCAATTGGCTAGTTTTATTTGAATGCGAGGCGCTTGAAATTCTAGCGTGATGCCACGTGCTTATGACGTCACGCTTCCGTCGACAAACCAGCACCGTCTACGGCTTAGCGGCGAATTTTCACAGACACCGGGGATTCGAATAATGATAAGTCTAATTGCTGCCACTCAAGAGGGAAGACGGTTGCAGTTTACAAATTTAAGAGGTATTAAAATGAGGCTAGAAAATACTTTTGTGCTATGCGAAATGATGCGACACGTTAACTTGGTTCATGTGATGAGGCATGAGGGCATATAGGTGTTTGGATATAAGCTTTTGCTGACATGGCAGCACGTTCAGCAAACAAGCAACTGTATTCGTGACAATATTTTTGAAGGGCTTCGTTCGTGGTTAAGTGCCCAAAACACTGCCCTTCACCCAATCCCGACTTTTTTTCCCAGAGCTTTCACAGAGTTTACATCCTTCATGTGTACCAACTAGCAAAAATATGTACCAACTAGCTCAACTTTCCGTGTTATTGATCCTTCATGTAGCTGTAAAAATATACTCGACAAAAATGTTATAACCTCCGATTTCTTGGCGGCAAGAAGCTGCGTAGCGCACGACTTGTTTGCGCCTACAGGGAAAGACTCCTATTAGAAATTTGACCACGAGGAAAGGAAAAAATGTAGTAGCTGTTTCGCTTTTCGGTGGGAACTTCAACCGCACCGTGAGGAAAGGAATAAAGGAAATAAAGGTAAAAAGAAGAGGGAGAGAAATGCGCCGTGGTAGTGAGGACTGCGGCCTAATTTCTACCGTTTGGGGTTCTTAATACATGCGCCGACAGAGCACAGTACACGCTCAAATTTTACTCATTCTAGCACTAGTCTTCAGGAAGCTCGGAGGACGCGTCATGGGAGATGAGAGAGAGCAGGGGCAATGGACACGCAAGTAATGGACGCGGATGGGTTTATCGAATGCGTAAAATGCACGCTCCCTGGTTCTAAACTCCGAGTGCATGCATGGTACAGCTCATTCACGTGCAGAGACACATGGCCCTGAAAGATATAATAATAATAATAATAATAATAATAATAATAATAATAATAATAATAATAATAATAATAATAATAATAATAATAATAATAATAATAATAATAATAATAATAATAATAATAATAATGGTTTGGTTTGGTTTGTGGGGTTTAACGTCCCAAAGCAACTCTGGCTATGAGAGACGCCGTAGTGGAGGACTCCGGAAATTTCGACCACCTGGGGTTCTCTAACGTGCACTGACATCGCACAGCACGCGGGCGCCTTGCTTTTCGGCTCCATCGAAAAGCGGCCGCCGAGGCCGGGATTCGATCCCGCGTCTTCGGGAACAGTAGTCGTGCGCCGTAACCACTACGCCACCCCGGCGGGTAATAATAATAATAATAATAATAATAATAATCGGTTCTCAGGAAAGGAAAGGCTGTCACACTTGCTCCATGGACACCTGAACCGCACCGTAAGGAAATGGGGAAAGGGGGAGTGAAAGGGGATAGAGAGGATCCGTAGTGGAGGGGTATAAGGAGTAATTTCGGCCACCTGGAGATATCTAACGGGTACTGACATCGCACAGCACACGGACGCCTCTCCATTTCGCATCCCCCGAAACACAGCCGCCGGCGGCCGGGATCGAACCCGGGTACTCCGGCAGTCGGGCATCTTAGCCACTGCACCACCGTGGCGGGTTATATCCGAAAGGGCTGTATAGGATTTTGCTCCACGCTGGAAATAAACTTCAAAATTCGATGAGTTCCTTGTTAACTGACAAAAGCATTGGCCTGAACACTCGCATTTGATCTGATGTAACAGGTGGTCACTCACCGTAAGCTTCCTCGGTAACGTCATCTCCCAGATCGAGGCCCTGGAGGTAATCGAAGAGCGCCATAGCTTCGGGCATGTCTTGAAGAGAAAGAGGTGCGCACGGCACGCAAGGCGGATTAGTCGGCTCCGTCGAAAAAGTTCATACCCCACGAAGGAACATGGTAACACAAGTATGGAAGCAACGGCTACTACTGTTTTATCGCTTTTTGGGTTAAACATATTGTTACGTGGTGGCGACAAGGTCGATGACACAAATGAAGAGTATGTGAGTGCACTGAAGAAACTCTATTGGGCTGACTTGCGCCCGCAAAAGAACTAAGCGATTCGGCGGCGGCGATAGCAACAATCGTGCTCGGCGGTCGTCGAACAAAGAATGCCAGTTTCACTTGTCAGCACTAAATTTAAAGGCGGCGAGGAAAGATCTAGATAAAGCCGCAAACAGTACTAGCATGACATGGAACATTGTAGAAACACACGCGAGCGGCTGGAATCTTCGAGATACGCATCTTTCGCGACAAAGAAAATGATAAAGCGTCGTCTCGCGACAACAAGCAAGAACAAACACGGAATAAGAATTGATAAACGCGCCAGAATCACAATGATAAGGCCGCACGCCAGCGGCTGTCGAATAAGAACAAACAAAGATCTAAATAGTTCGCGACAATATAAGAAATTCTAGAAAATGTAGAGAATAATAGCGGGTAAAATAATGTGGGGGCATACTGGGCAATGGACCTAAAATTTGTACCTTTCTGAACGCGGTGAAGCCAAGCTATATGCTATAACGTAGCCACTGGGGTAATCAGTCCTAGTCCATGAAACCGATTACAAATTTGCCATCTTCAATATCTTATTAGTTTTGGGATTTTAAGCAAATTACACCTATTTCAAAGCTTGCGCGATGTAACAAAATTATCACCGCTACCCGTCGAGTAGAATATAATAAAGGCACAAGCTGTATACACCTTGATATTTAGTCAAGATGTTGAATGCAGCGCTGCTGATTTTAGAATAAAACCACAAATATTTCGCTTCCATATCCTTAAAGCGGCACTGGGAGTTGTTCTGTGCCACAGCACAGCATCCGCACGTGCCACCCACCTGGATTGATGGTGATCACAGTCTTCCCATCTGCGGAAGCACCAAGACCGAAGAGAGTGTTGAGTCTTACTCGTACGTCCGCCATATACAGCACTGTTTACATAGGAGACAAACAAATACGGCGACAATCACCGCAAGTTCCGGCATACAGCCGCGGTGTAAAAAGAAAAGTTTAAAGGGTAAACCTTTACTCTTTTCGGACTATGTATAGGACTGAGTAGACATAATCGTCTTTTCCAATATAGTTCTATATGGAATGAAATTCTCAACTTGATTCTACATGCCGAGTGTGGAGAATCTCGTAAAACAAACATTTCTTCAGGCAAAACTAAGCTATGCGAGCTGTATACCACAAATTACGGTAGCAGCTTAGGCACCACATTTTCTAAGGACTCTGGTCTATGGAATGTGCGCGGTTAACAGGGGGAAAATGGACCGGAGAATTCACCGTCATCGATTACACGAATAGCATGTGCAGTTTTCTCAGGACGCACCCTATATGCTGGGTGTGCAGAAATAAAATAAAAATGAACATGAACAGGCCAGGTTATAATGTGGTTTCGAAGCTCTTAAGGAACCAGTTTGCGCATCTTCGCATCAACAAACGTTACAAAAGAGCCATCAACTGCCCATTGCAAATTATTGTAGGTTCTGAGCTGCCGAATTTTCGAAATTAAATCAGATACGTACGTGTCATGTAGTTGTACTTGTTACAGCGCGCCAAGAGATGGACGGAGAGATTAGGAAATGGGAATGCAGGGCTGTTAATTCTCTTCCCTTCTCTATCTGTGTACGCCTCGGTGTGCTGTTAGATGTATAAAACGGCTCTACTGGCCAGCCCAGCGAAATTCAATGCGTACCGTAATATACGGAACTAAATTTATTATAAAAATGTGAACAATTAAGCAAGTGCTGACGGTACGAAATCCTTCTCACCTGTTTCCTTGGCCTTCCACAGGTGCGACATGTAAATGAGTTCTTCGTCCCACCTGCAGTGTGCCAAGAAGCCATTACTCAATTACTAAAGTATAGCTAAAGGAGGTTTTTTATGCCGTTCCATTGTATGCAAACTCTGTACCGCCAACAAAACTGATTGTCAGACTGCATTCAGGTCTCCTCTATAGGTCGAGGAGATTTTCCTCGAAGAGGGAATGTGGACGCTGGTGGGAAATTTGGTGCGCAGCTAGCACCACAACGCCGGTGCGGCTCGAGATAGCCTAGGTGAGGGCGTTTAGTTGTGTCTGGAACACCTTGGCCATAAGCCTCTGTGCCAGCATGCCAAGAGGGCCAGGTGTGAAGGCCTGGCTCAGGGCCTCTGGCAACGAGGAAGACTGCGCCTACCAGCAGTGTCATGTGTACTTAGGAGATAAGAAGAATAAGCAACAGTGATATATTTATAAAGGCCAAGAAGAAGAAGAAGAGCCATGGACGTAGTCCTGGTGACGCCTTAGTCGAGCCGCCGAGTTGAACGCTGATGGGAAGAGGAGGAAAACGAAGAGAGCCTCCAGGAGGACGCCATGGGCAATCGGTAGTGTGAATATACTCCTCTAAACTCGTCAGCCATATATACGAAGCTTGAATTATAGAGACATTATACTTTTCTGCGCTGTTTGTCAAGCTCGTGTACAGTGCAAGTGTGAAGTCCCTGCAACCAGAAACACAACCAAAATGAACCACGGGAACCTTGGGTACAAAGTTGCTTACAGGGTCACTTTGAATCCGAAGTGGGACTGGTCGCACACGGTTATGTCGAGCTTCTGCGCCTGTCTGCCGTCTCTCGTCGATATGGGAGTCACTGCCCCAACCTGTGAAGGATAGAAAAATAGCGTCGCGTTCGGTGACCATTATCGCTTTAACGTGATCAAGGCCAATTATGGAGAGAACGGAGAGAAATGGTTCAAAATATACCAGAATTAATGCACCACTTTGTTTTCGCCAACTACTTTACACATTACGACAACAATGCTTTGATGTGAGAGCCTTAGCTACGCCAGAGTCCTTCAAATATCGAGGCTTATTGAAGGACTCTGGTACCACAGCGTTGCAAAAAAAAAAAAAAAAAAAAAAAAAAAAAAAGAAAAGCGGTGACAGTTTGAAACCTCGCAGCCTTGAAAAATAACGAGAATGCCTCTGACAAATTAAGTGTTAGTATACTTCATGTCGGGAAAAAAATACAGTCTTTTAGCCATAACCGAGCGCGTTTTATGGGCCAAAACACATCGTTACGCATCGCGAATTCGCTTAGTATGTTCCACTTTGATTAGCGCAGTTAACTGTTAAGACTATATTCTCCATTCTGCCGTACAACGATGAACACCGAGACATATCCCGCTTCAGCACAGTTTATTCGCAATTCTCTCAAGCACAGGATTTACTCACACGTTGACACTGGTGGGTCACTCGGTTCCACAAACTTAGTCTTACAATCGGTCAAGTACATAGACATAGCTTAATTTAATGTTCTTCACAAGATGTTGGTTCTGAAAGATAAGATCGATGGAACTCTTCCACTGGGTTGTGACAATTAGGCCCCGTGGGCTAGCAATTGCGCTAATTGCACGTCCTCCTGCAAATTTGTTTTAAAGTAGAATACCTGTTAATGCCTTCGTTAAAGTCATCAAGAACTATCATATATTTCCTCTACATGTAGTGCGCCATACCAGTGGATGAGCACATTGTTTATTCCTCAGCCTATACAACATATGCGACCCAACTTTCTCGGAATCGCGCAGATGCGGGCGAGAGGAGGCGCGCCAGCTACACACACCCACACGACTCTACAGGTCCTTCATAACCTGTCCTAAATTTTAAGCTTGCTTTTAATTCATAATCCGGTCATTGCTTCCAAGTGATTATTAGACTCACACAAACATTTTCTGACGCGCGAACAGCAATGGACACGAGTAGTACAGTTGAGTTCACAGACGTATATGCACGGCGGAAGTCTCTTTGGATTGCTGAGCGCATCTATACAATAGGATGCGAATGGCATGCACAACTTAATTCGTACACACACGTGCTGATTGGCGTACAAGTCGTATGGGAAAGGTAGAACGAGAGGATGGCTACACTGAAAGGCCACTGAACAAGGGTTGAGGGGGAGGCTCAGTTCGCAAACCGAGCCAACATTTCGACAACGGGAATTGTCTTCGTCTGGGCCAGACGAAGATAAGTCCCCTAGCTCGTGCTCTCCCAAGGACCGCATGATATATAGACATAATGATCCGTTTTAACCAAGCCGTGCGACCGCGCGTGCGTGGCCTAGGGCAGCGTCTCTAACTCGGGATTCAATGCTAATAGAAGGCTATATTTAGGTCTCGCCTCCCATTTCAAAATCAAATCCTGAATTGGCCGCGCTTGCTAGCCATGCCATGCCATGTGGTATCGGGATCACAAAGGAAAGCTACGCTTGGTCGTTGCCGCCGCAGTATTTGGTTAGGCGGACGGAAACCGAAATCCGGAAGTCGGTAGAATGCATCGTGCTAGTGCTAAAAGTTCTTTCATTCACAAAAAAAAAAAAAAATAGTTTGGTTTGGTTTGTGGGATTTAACGTCCCGAGTTAAGTGACTAGGGCCACTCAGGCTATGGAGAGACGCCGTAGTGGAAGGCTTCGGAAGTTTCGACCAACTGGAGTTCTGTAACGTGCACTGTTGTCGCACACGACCGCCTTGCTTTGCGCTTCCACCGAAAATTAAGGCGGCCGTCGCGGCCTGTTGCCGAGTGGTTAGCGCAAAACGCCACAGGATTCGATCCCGCATCGAGCGCCCTAACATCTGCACCACTAAGACAGGGCGCACTAAAAATGTCCGCGGGCATCGGCGTAGACTGTCTAAAGCGTCTCAGCTTCGGAAAATCATGATCATGCCTCTGGCAGGTGGTGTATATTTCGCAGGTGGCACGGCCGGGCACTGATATATGTCGGAGGTACAATGGCGCGCCGGAGCCCATCATCCGTTTCGTTCATGAAAATCGCAGGGACTTTTGATTGGCTTGATTGGCCGGCAGGCTGTGCGACATCACAAAACCAGATGACAAGACTGAGCTATGGTGGGTGGCATGGGCAGCTCTACTGAAAAAACTGTAAGGGACAATAACCTCACATTTTCTCACACAATCTCACTCAATTCACATAAGAAATCACGTACAAGTCGCATATAATTGCATACGTTCTCATAGTTTCTTGTACATTATCATAAATTATGTACGATATTTTATGATAATGATGTGCACCGCATGAGACTCTATGCGATTAAATAAGATTTTATGAGGTTATTGCCCCGTAGAACATTTGGTTTTTCAGTAGTAGGTGGCACGAGTTTAAAGTGGTCGTACTGGGCCCGAAACGTTCACCCGAAAGGAATGTGGATGACCACTAACTGAAGTGTTCTAAGCCGCCTAAAAGGAAACTTCCATAGCACAGAATAAATGATTCTGGAAGGAGAGTCCTGACTCCGATTTCTTTATGTAAGCGACGACATAAACAAGCAGTATATGTAGAAATGTAAAGATCACGCGTATGACATGTGCCGCATGAATATCACTGATCGTCAGTGAATTTTTAAATTTCTATATTTTTTTTATGTTTTTGGGAGGCGATGAATAAAAAGTCCGCGAATACTAAAGACCAGCCTCGGTTTGCGATGGCATAATGAATTGCTCGGCTGCACCTGTGATGTCGAATCCTGGCCGGATTCCTATTTTCCCGGCTGAACCTAGTTTACAGAGCGAAAGCCCTCGCGCATCTCCTCCATGGTTGTCTGCAAACGCCAAGGGAGCGCAACCGAAGCACCGATGACAGCGCGCGACTCCTCCATAGTTTTCTGGGAACGTCAGGAAAGGGGATGGCTGCTCGTGGCCCTAAGGGGCTGGGACTGGTAGGTGACTACCGCTTGCGGCGGGGGCTAGCCTGCCACCGCATTATCTGTTCTAGGCCGTCATTGCACCCGCTACCATTTCGGTGGTGGATGGCGGCTGTTGCTGCGTGCGTCTTTCTCTCCCTCTTCCTTTTCTTTCTTCTCTACTGTCTCTCTTCTGTATCCACGAGGCAGCGGAGGTGGCTCAGCTACAGAGCCAGTAGCAGGACCGTGCATTTTCTTTTTCTTCTTCCTTCAGTCGCAATAACAACGTCAAGAAAACGCTTCGCGTTTTTTTTTTCTTTTAATCTACAGATAGCCTAAACTGAACATTAAAAAGACGAAGATCATGGCGTCTTGCCCTATCAAGTCCTGGAGCATCAATGGACAAGAAGTGGAAGCTGTGACAGATTTTCTGTTCTTGGGCGCCAAGATTACCTCGGAAGGAGACTGCAGCCATGAAATTAGGAGACGCCTGCTTCTGGGAAAGAGAGCAATGGTTAGCCTTGACCGCCTAGTAAAGAGCAGAGACATTAGTCTGCCAACCAAGATCCGTATAACCCGTGCTATGGTCTTTCCAGTTGTGATGTATGGATGCGAGAGTTGGACTGTGAAAAAGGCTGACCGCCGAAGAATTGACGCGTTTGAATTGTGGTGCTGGCGAAGACTCTTAAGAGTTCCTTGGACTGCCAGAAGATCAAATCAGTCGATATTGTCGACCATAAACCCTGACTGCTCATGGGAGGGTCAAATTCTAAAGTTAAAGCTCAGCTACTTTGGTCATCTGATGAGAAGAGAGGAGTCGCTGGAGAAAGATTTGATGTTGGGAAAGGTTGAGGGTCGCCGGAGAAAGGCTAGGCAGCGAACGCGATGGTTAGATGGCATTCTCGAGGCATTGCAGATGAAGCTATGTGATGTTAAGAAGATAGTGAGAGACCGGAAAGCTTGGCGTGACATGGTCCATAGGGTCACGAAGAGTCGGACACGACTGAACGCCTGAACTGAACTGACAGAGAGCCACGTGGCTCAACTCAACTGCGAGGTATGCCGCGTATGATGTCACACACACACACACAACACGCACACAAGAGAATTAAACCAAGACGTTCACACCGATGATGCGCTCGCTACCAACTGCCTTTTATTTGTGGTACGAAGAAGAATGCATCACGAAAAACGTATAGGGTTGCAATAAGAAGAAGGAGTCCCGCTCGCAAGTACTACCACACCTTCGCTGCTGTGTTTGAAAGCCATTTTTCGGACCGTGACCATCCGGTTTGGCATGGCTGACATAGAAGAATTGTATTGGATTGGTAAAACGTTTATTTGGGGCCTGCAGTAGAACGCTCGCGCTCCGGACGGGGCCTACGTCGTCCTCTGGGCACCGGCCGCGCGGCCTGGGTCCCCGCTCGCCGTGGCCGGCTCGCTGGTTCCCTGCCGGGCCAGCGCCTTGATGACCTGCTAAGCCGGCCGTCTCCGTTCGGCTTTCGTTCTAAAAGACGTGCACGAGCTCTGCGCTTCAATCTCAAGGTATGCAGGAATATACAGCACCGCAAGAAAAAAATATAGAATACGGCAAACGCCTCCTTAAAAGAAAAGGGCAGAGAGAGAGAGTAAACTTTAATTGTTTAACGGAATAGCGTGGGTTAACTGTTTCCTCATTCCATGGATACCATTGGCCTGGGCTGCCTCCCGGGCCCTGGTGAGCAGGCTGCGCTGCTCAGAGAGACCCGTGTGGGCCAGCTCTGCCTCTCACTCCTCTTGGCTGAGTGCTCGAGCTTTATATTTCTGTAATATCTCTTTGCAGTTCCATATCATGTGAAGGATGTCCGAGACTTCACCGCATGCAGTGCGTGTTATTTTTGAATTTTTCGGGCCAGATTTTGTGGTACTTTGCTAGGTTTGGAAATGTCCTAGCCTGTATGTTCCTCCAGGTTACTGCCTCCTGTCTGCTGAGGTCTTTGTGCGGTTCTGCGTATCGTTTTCTTTCTAATTTGAAGTATTGTATTAGTTCCCCGTATGTGAGAGGGGTTGAAGGCTCTAGGGCAGCTGGCGCAGATGCCCGGAAAGTATGCCCTCGGGCTATCCTGTCGGCAGCCTCGTTGCCGTCGATTCCCTCGTGTGCCAGTATCCACAGGATTGTGTGCTTCATGTTGCCTGTCTTTTTTTCCTGCTCCATTATTCGGTGTGCCTGTTTGCATACGCGTCCCAGGAGGAAGGCACGACAGGCCTTTTGGGAATCGCTGATTGTTATGTTTTTTCTACCTTGGCTGCTGGCGTGTTTAACTGTAAGGGCGATTGCAACTTCCTCTGCATCTTCTATGTGGTTATTGATCTTGATCGATGAGCTGGTCAAGTTCTCTTCCGGTGTGGTCAACTGTGGTGGCTACCGCCGCTTTTCTCCCCAGATATGGACTGGCGTATACATAGAGTATGTCGCTGTTGTTTCTGATGACGTTGTTTTGTGTGTGGCGACTTTTCGTCTTTCGCTGTTGTGTAGGGGGTCCATGTTTTTGGGAATTGGAAGGACCTGGTATTCAGCTCTGCTTTCGGGAGTGAGTGTTTCTCTTAGGGGGTTAGTTTTCTCGTTGATGGGTCGTCTCATGATGTTCAGTAGGTGTCTATCAGTCCGACTTTGTTCCAGTCTGCGTTCAATTGGCAGACCAGGATTGCTTCTTTGTGTTCTTCGTAGGTGGCCGAGATGCCCATTGCCATTAAAGCCTCATTGGATAAAAGGAGGCGCGCTGGTAGGCCAAGCAACGACGTTATAAAAGCGCGCAAAGCAATTGATAGATAATGCTGTTGTTGAAGTCGCTGGTGTGCGAGTGACTGTGTCTCCTGAGATCAACAATGTGTGTGTGTGTGTGTGTGTGTGTGTGTGTGTGTGCGTGTGTGTGTGTGTGTGTGTGTGTGTGTGTGTGTGTGTGTGTGTGTGTGTGTGTGTGTGTGTGTGTGTGTGTGTGTGTGTGTGTGTGTGTGTGTGTGTGTGTGTGCGTGTGTGCGTGCGTGCGTGCGTGCGTGCGCGTGCGTGCGCGTGCGTGCGTGCGTGCGTCCCGATAAGCAAATAGCACTGAGGACGTATGCTCCTGCCGCTAATGCATAAATCTAATAGGCTAAATTCCCGACGTTTCAATCAATGCACGAGGAAAACTGCACTTGAGGAAGTCAAATAAGTTGCACCAGAATTCTCGCTGCGCACCTCAACCAGCGCCTCCATGACCAGGGGCGTTTGCATTGAGGCACAGAGGCACTCCCTACGCCTCAACCAAGCCTCGACGAAAGTGGTAACACGCGTCGTCAGCTTGTGAAAGCGTCAGGTAACGCTAAAAAGACTAGGCTATTGATTGTATTTTGCATTTCACTGAGGACATTTTCTTTATTTCTTTTCGGACCTTCTTGAGCATTTACAGATCCAACCCAATCCGATCCAATCCACCGGCAAACATGGCTGCCCCGCCGGACGCAAAAAAGCGTAAATTGAGCGATCACACAAAACCGGCAGCGATCATTGTGCAGTCGGGCCAGATAAAGCGCAGAAACTGCCCCTACTTGGACACCATCAATCGGAATGTGCTGGACTTCGACTTTGAGAAACTGTGCTCGGTGTCGCTGTCTCGAATCAACGTGTACGCCTGCCTCGTCTGCGGCAAGTACTTCCAGGGCCGCGGAACCAACACGCACGCTTACACTCACAGCGTTCAGGTTAGTCGGCGATGTTGCGTTTTCTTCGCTCAGTCATCGGCGGCGCTGGTCTCTTGCGTCCGATTTCGATGCCGCCAGCCAATCCTACATGTTTTGTCAGTATTGTGGCTGCAGATGTAGCGCCTCGGTGCATTTTTAGCTCGCCACCTTCGTATCAGTCTGTTGTCAATTAAATACAGTGTAGCTTTTGAAAGAGACTGCATTGTAACTGAAATAGCTTTGGCTTCTTAGGTCAGAATGCACCAAAGTTTTAGCTGCCAGTGTGGAATAGAATTCGCTGTGAAGGTATCGCCTAACGTTGTGAGTCGCTGCTGTTTGTGGTTTATTGCCCCTTGTTGCTGTGCCGCTATATTCCCATACCCATCTTTGGCGTCTTCGGTATGAGAACATGTGAGTAAATTACAAAACACCTACTGTTCTACTCTGATGCTATGCAGGTGAGCCATCACGTTTTCCTGAACCTTCAGACGCTTCGTTTCTACTGCTTGCCTGACAACTACGAGATCGTCGACTCGTCACTGGACGACATCACATACGTCCTACGGCCGACCTTCACCAAGGAGGACATTGTCCGGCTGGATACGAGCGACCGTCTCTCTCGCGCCTACGATGGCACGACCTATCTGCCGGGAATCGTGGGCCTGAATAACATCAAGGCGAACGACTACTGCAACGTCATCCTGCAGGCGCTCTCCCACGTGCCACCGCTGCGCAACTACTTCCTCAGGGAGGAGAACTACGCGTCCCTCAAGAGACCGCCGGGTGACATCAACTCGCTCATCGTGCAGCGCTTCGGCGAACTTATTCGCAAACTATGGAACCCCAGGAACTTCAAGGTGGGGTTCTGTCGCAGGGAGAGCATGAACAAACATATTGTTATGCAAATATAGACATCAAACTATGAATTACTGGCCTTGTTGTTTTGCTTGCTTGCTAAGCTGAGACATTGTGTGCCATTTACGTCCATGGGCTACAGTGAGTAGAATTGATGGACACTGTATTTTTTGGGGGTGCAGATGTCAGTTCACCGTCGGTTAAATTTTATATGCATACAAGTTGCAGTCAGAAATTGTGGAGAAGGGAGGAGAAAAAGCAAGAAGCATTATGGTAGAGTGTCCCACATTAATCTGATTAATTCAGACCACCTGAAGTTCCGTAGCATGCACTGCTGTCACGTAACGTGTGGACACCTTTACCGTATTGTTTCCATTGCGAGGAAACACAACCATCACGGCCAAGGTCGAGTATGTGTCATGTGACTCGGCAGTTGAGCCCCTAACCACTGAGCCACCGCCGTGGGTCTTCCTTTGTGGAAACTGTATTAATGTTTAAAAGACACTAAAGACACATTGGAGGTAGATGTATATTGACTGGTTGCCATGTTTTAATTTGAGAGAGGCTGCTGTTACTGAAAACACAGTTTTGTAATTATAAGCTAGAAAAGGCTAAAAAATGAAATACAGATGCCTTTGCTGTAAGCTTACCTTCACAAGAAAACTGTGATGGTATCAAGGCTTTCCTGTTCCTAATTTCTGAGTCCATAGGGGAAGCGGCTTATAAAATTATAAGTTTTGACTTGCGTCACTATCTGCCAAATCAATTTCACCTCAGCCGCCAACGGCGAAACAATCCGCTTTTACTAAGGACCACAGTGGAAAGACGTTGACCTCTGTGGTTGTTTGACAAGGTGTAAGGTTAATTTTTTTTTTTTTTTGTACTCTCTTCCTTCAATCACTTTTTTGCTGCTTCTGCAGGCCCACGTGAGCCCCCACGAGATGTTGCAGGCCGTGGTGCTGTGCAGCAAGAAGCGCTTCCAGATCACCCAACAGGGTGACCCCATCGACTTCCTTTCCTGGTTCCTCAACAGCCTACACATGGCCCTCAATGGCACACAGAGCATCAACAGCAGCATCGTCTACCGGACGTTCCGTGGTGGAATGAACGTCTATTCACGCAAGGTGCTGCCAAGTTATAATGTTTATCTGATGTCATAAGGTTCGTCAAGGGGCCATACAGCTTTGGCGCCATTTGCAGCCTAATTGGCTTACTGTGGTTTATCCAGCTATGAAATTATTACTGTTGTCCCTTTTTATAGAGTATTATGTGGTGGTGTTGATATTTGAGCTCCACAACCTTGTGGTGCTGAGGATTGCAAAATAAGCTAAAGGAATTTGGAGTTTAATTGCAGAGTGGATTCACAGCATGCTGTCACTTATTCTTTTCCTTATTTGAAATGTTTTCTTTAGCAGTGTTTCATTTCTGCTCATAAGCAGTCTTTCTGCAGATGACGTTGCAACACGCCATAAAGTTGCCGTTATTGTTTCCTGTGGGGAAGCATTGTAAGTAAGAATGTGAATACCTGCCAACTCCTCTTAATTGCTTTGGAGATAGTACCCCAATTTTGACTCAACTTTCCGATTGTACGAGCAATTCCTTTTGTCTCTCTGACAGTTGTCTCTGGCAACATTGCCATCACCGGCCACCATCAGAATCATTATTCAAGTAGCCAATCAAAGTCAAAGTGGTTGCAGCTCGTTTTCTGTACGCTCTTCTAGAGGGCTTTCCAGTGGTGAAGCTCCCAAAACGGCTGCTACAGCACAGCGCTTGTGTCGTCCACAAAGCCCATGCATAAAGACTCTTTGGACATGCATGCAAGGTTGGTCAGGTGCCATCTACCATCGAGAAAACAGGGCCATCATATGAAAAAATTTAGATTTAAATTGCTCTTCTCTCTTTCTCAGTGCCACAGCCGGGTATTTGTTAATTTGGATGAGGGGCTCTTGATTGACAGTTAGTAATAAATAATAGTGATAATTAGTAGACTAGCTCATTAATTTGGACTAGCACCCAATTCTCATGAATTGCATACAGCTCACAAAAAATAATTCCAAGCAATAATTCTGGCAAAACATCGGCTTCTATTTTGACACAGAAAAAGTTCTGTGATCAGTCCATTGCCCCTTTCTACCACTACAAGTGGGAAATACAGAGGCAACAGTACTTTGTACGTAACATGCTGAAGAAGTACTTAAAGGGTAGTCTTCCTAACCCAAGTTTGTGTTTGTTTGCTTTTACTTGTTTGATTCATTATTTCGAGCCCCTTTAGCATTAAAATGCCTGAGGCCTAGTGATGAGTCCAAGAACTGTCATAACATTTTGATGGCTTTTGCATGATGCTCTGTATTCATCACATGAACAAGGGGAGTTAATACATAAACAAAATGTTCACGTCTTGGATGAAGCTGCGGAATTCAGCAGAAGTTTGATTTACTAAAAAAAAGAACAACAAATGTTTCCTTTCTGTATAATGCTGAGTTCATGATTATTTATTTTGGTTCTGCCTTTGCAGAGCCAGAAATCTCGCAGACCAGAGGATAGTGGGCTGAACTTAAGAAAATGCTATGTCTGCTTCGAAAAATTTTGCTGTAAACTATGAAATATAACTATGCAACCACTCCAGCCCGTCCAGTTCAGTATCCTCTAACAGTAGAAGCTTGATATGAACCTTACTAGGTGGTGAGAAGATTTGTATCCAAATATTCGTGTCATCCCAGCGAAAACAAAATATGTATGCAGCGCCATGGGAAATGCATTTGTGCAGATCTATTTAAGGCTGATGGGATTTATTAATAGCCACGCAGCCACAACTGACTACTCAAGGCGCATACAGCACAACTGACGATTACGTCAGTGATGTGCAGGTCACTTGCCGCTGCTTGCTATTCATTATTTCAGCATTGGCAATATATGGGCAATACTTGGTAGTACTTGAAGATGCAGTCATGGGTCATACATTTTCGCCATGCATTGTGGCGCAGGAAGTTGTTTGGAACATCTGAAATTCTGCACATCACACATAATGCACTCTGGCTGGGGAATTTTGCAAATTTGTACTATTCTCAAATTCATATAGATCGTGTTCGCACCTATGAGATTCTGATTATGCCTAAATTGTGACGTCAAACAAATTCACGAAATGTTGAGCGTGTGAAGAATAAGTCGGTCACAATATTTAGCTTTCTTAGGTAGAGACATTAAGGCCTATCCTCTGTATAAAAGCATTGCCACCTATCAAAATGTTTCATCAAGGAGCAGAGCACAGGTTTTTAGTATCTTTATCTTTGGGTAACTCCAATAGCTTTCAGTAGATATTAAGGAGCCTTTCTTTTCTGCGTGTCATGTATATCTAAAAAGAGCATGCTGACCCATGAACCCCTCAACGAAATCTCTAAATGCACTTTTTTTTTCTATACGGCACCCCTGGAATATGTGCAAAGCTTTTTCTGCTTCCTGGACTACTGGTTCAGAACATATTCACGTCGGCAAGGCAATCACGATTTGCTTCCATGTATTCAAAGTGGCTAATTTATGCCACCTGTTGCTTGTAGAAGGCAGAGAAGAAGAGGCACACATACATGAAGTGGCTGTGTGGTAAAGGTGAATTAACTTAATAATGACTGCTTGTACAGTGGCACAGACTGCTGTGAGCGAATACTGTACGATTAGTTAAAAGTAAAATATATAAAATGAGCTATGGAGGTTTGAGTACACATGTTTAGGTGGCCAGGCGATCTGAGGGCTCAGTGTAATTCAGTATACTAAGCCCTGATATGCAGGAAAAGGAACATGAATGTATTCTGCTCCTAAAAGAGTGTTATCTTTGAAAAATACAAATTAGTAGCAATAGAGTGTAAATTGCTTGTTCTCACAGTATGCAATGTCAATAAATGACATCCTGCCCTGTCCAGGTCATCCCTGTGGAGATGACGGAGGCAGAGAGGCGTGCTGCCCTGCGCACTACGGAGTACGATGAGAAGGTCGAGAGAACGGGGTTCATGTACCTCACTGCGGACCTGCCCGCTCAGCCACTGTTCAAGGATGAGCTGCGGGAGAACATCATTCCTCAGGTTGGCTCCATCGTTTTTTATTTCTTTGACTAAATTATTGCCTGTTCTTTGCAGCACCTGCCCTCAGTAGCAAAAGTGCATGCCGTTTAACCCATTGATACACCATTTCTTGCTTCCATCGACAAAAAAAAAATAAATAAATAAATAAAAAAACAAAAATCTCCGCCTATATATTAGCATATGCAGGCATTAAGAAAGACAGTTTTTTAGTTTTGCTTTAAAGTTGTAGGCAATGTCTTGTAATAACTTGTCAAATTTCATGCAAAATGTCGTAAATAATGTAAACTGCAACTTCGAAATTCCGCAACATTAAAGTAAACACCTTGGAGGACAGTGGCATAGCCAGAAATAATTTTCGGGGTGTGTTATGCACTGCTGGTTGGAAAAAGAAAAAAAAATGATGAAAAAAGAAAGGTCGCAAGGAGGCAGGGAGGGGGAGAGGACACAGTGCCCAGGGAGACATTCTGACATCTAAACCTCTCCTCCCTCTACACCACTACCAGGGGATTATGAAAATAAGTCTATTTTGAGGGTATGATCGTGCTTGAAATTTCGAGAAAAATTAATTCTCTTCCTGTCACCTGTCACCTTACTCACTGTTTCGTGAAAGCTCCGACCTCTCCGCATGGACACCTGCTTGTGATGACGCCTTCAACACTTTACGCCGTCTTTTGGTTTCGCCTCCCATCCTCCGCCACTTCGACCCGAATGCGCCAACTGAGATTCACACTGACGCTAGCGGTATTGGGATAGGCGCCGTTCTCACCCAACGCAAACCTGGTATCCGAGACTATGTGGTGGCGTACGCAAGCCGCACCTTGACCAAGGCAGAGTCAAATTATTCTGTTACGGAAAGAGAATGCTTGGCCATTATTTGGGCCATCGGCAAATTCCGTCCGTATGTCTATGGCCGACCATTTTATGTGGTCACTGATCATCACGCTCTGTGCTGGCTGGCGTCCATCAAGGACCCGTCCGGCCGCCTTGCTCGCTGGGCTCTTCGCCTCCAAGAGTATGACATTCGTGTCATATATCGCTCAGGCCTCAAGCATACTGACGCGGACGCTCTTTCGCGCTCACCGCTGCCTCTCTCTTCGTTGTCTGATGAGATCTGCGCCTACGATTTGTCTTCGCTTGCCACTATCGACATGGCCACAGAACAGCGACGCGACCCGTGGATATCTACACTTCTGGACTTTCTTTCAAGTCACTCTCCAGGTCGTTTGTCTCGGGCGCTTGCCCGCCAAGCTCACCATTTTTCAATTCGTGACGGGCTGCTCTATCGCCGCAATTATCTTCACGACGGAAGGAAGTGGCTTTTAGTCATCCCCCGTCATCTCCGCGCCGAAATTTGTGCTGCTTTCCATACTGATCCCCAGTGCGCCCACGGCGGAGTGTTGAAAACCTACACGCGCTTGCGTCTACGCTTCTTCTGGCGTGGAATGTACCGCTTCGTCCGCCATTTTGTCCGCTCTTGCCAGTCTTGCCAACGCCGAAAAACTCCTCTCAAGTCTCCTGCTTCATTGCAGCCGTTGCCCTGTCCTGCCCGTCCGTTTGATCGTGTCGGCATAGATCTATACGGTCCCCTTCCTACAACTTCAGCTGGCAACCGCTGGATTATCGTGGCAGTGGATCATCTGACCCGCTACACTGAGACATCATCACTGCCCTCTGCTTCCGCACGCGACGTGGCTGCCTTTATTCTGAAAAACCTGGTTCTTCGCCATGGTGCCCCTCGCGAACTGCTCAGTGACCGCGGACGCGTTTTCTTATCAGACGCTCTTGAGGCTCTCCTGAAAGAATGCCGCATCATACACCGCACCGCTACCTCGTACCACCCTCAGACGAATGGACTCACAGAACGTTTCAACCGCACTCTCGGTGACATGCTGGCTATGTACGTGAACACCGACCATTCCAATTGGGACCAAGTTCTACCGTTTGTTACTTACGCATATAACACCGCGGCACAGACCACTACTGGATTCTCTCCATTCTTTCTCCTTTACGGGCGCGAGCCACCCTGTACCATGGACACACTTTTTCCCTACCGCCCTGACGTTTCCGAATCTTCCCCCCTATCCGATGCCGTCACATACGCAGAAGAATGCCGTCAGCTCGCCCGCTCTCTCACAACAGAAAATCAGTGGCAACAAAAATACCTCCGTGATACCGGCGAAGCTTCGTCATATCTCCCGAACTCTCTGGTGTGGCTCTGGGTGCCCTCCACAATCCCTGGCCTTTCAAAGAAACTTCTTGCTCGCTACCACGGGCCATATAGGGTCCTCCAGCAAACATCTGCAGTCAACTACGTAGTTGAGCCCGTCACGCCCTCTGCGGACTTGCGTCGCCGTGGTCGTGAAACAGTTCACGTGAACCGATTGAAGCCATTCTATGACCCCGCTGTGCTTTCCGCGCCATAAGTCGCCAGGATGGCTCCTTTTTTTTACCCGGGGGAAAATGTACTGTGATAGTCAGCCCTTCAGCCATCAACATGCACCAGTGCGTTGTGCGACGAAGACAAAGAAGAAGTACGCTGGGCTCGCCGTTGCAAGGTCCTCTCCTAACAGCTCTCCATCTGAGCGTCAATAAATGCCCTATTACACCTGCTTCATTCCCTGTAAAGCATACAAAAACCACCATATTCGATATGTGAAGAAGGTAAAATTCACCTGAAACAAAGAAATTAATGCTAGGTGCAGCCCATTCTAAATAAAATTTGCGTGTTTGCTTTGTTCACAATTATGTACATAGTGCATTAAAGACTTAAGAGTGATCACTTTTTGATAGAAAAATTAAAATATGTGGTAGCATTGTAGTTATGTCTTTAAGTTTGGTGTTTGTTTATCTACTGAGTTTGAATTGGTTACCTCATTGATGTAGGGCAGGGGTTCTCAAACTGGGTTGTGCAAACTCCCACTGAACTGCTCTCCCTCCTCTCTTTTTCCAACGTGTGAACTAGGTGCAGTGTTTAGTTTGTTGAAAACAATTTTAGAGCATTAAATTTTCTTATCTTAGCTCCTTATTGAGGTTCGTGCCATCACCGCAGCCGGTCAGCCACCAGCGTTGGCCGAGCGCGCAAATGAGTTGAAATGTTGGTCTTATGACTAGTTTTGGGCATCTTTGTTTTGAATTTAAAGGGTGGCCATTTATTAAAGAGCCGATTTCCAAAAGCCATAAAACAAACAAAACAGGAAAAACCATCTGGGCCGTGCATTCATAAGCAACATCACCTGATTATTATGGCGGGATGGGTGGAGTGCTATGATTCTTTGGCACATATTGATGGCTGGTGCAGTTCCTTGAGGCCAAAAATTTTGAGAACCCTTGGTGTAGGGTGCAAGCAATACCATTGCTCCTGCACGGAAAGCAGCTGTGTTTCTAGCCTAATTGCATGTCTTCATTGCGTGAAAGAGCATTTCTTTTTGTTTTCGTTTTCACTTTTTTTTTTTTTTAACTGATCAATCTAGTTTGAGTCCTGCATCGTTTTACAAGAGGCACTAAGAAGAAGGTTTTTCTGTCTGGCTGAATGTGGCTTTAGTATAAATGAATACAGAATGGACACATATATGCACGTGTATTTGTACATTTATTTTCAGTACATCACTGCTCTTTGATCCCAGCCAAATTGTCTTTGTAGCATTTATGAATTTTTTTCATGTCTAATGATGCCTCTCCCTCTATTGTTTTTGTTCTTCTTTGTTCTTCTTATCTATAAAAAAATCGTGTGGTTGGGATCGTCTTAACCTTTTCAAGCTGTGTATGCATTTGTGTACACTGTGACCTTGCTGGTTTTTCTGAGAGTTTTCTGGCCAGCTCCATTTCCTTTTTTCAGGGGAAGTATGCATCCTTCTTCTTGCCTTTAGGGCACTTTCATGTGCAAACGTGCGATGCAACAAAAAAAATATTTTGCATAACAGTGAGCCAAGTAGCATGTCTTCTGCCGTTCTGTTGCTGACTGGTTTTTACACCTGTACTAATGGCCTATTCTTTCTATATTTCTTGTGTCATGTGCATCTTTGAAACAGGAAATGATTCTACAGTCCTTGTACTGTTGATTTCACATACCGTGATGTGTTAATATAGCGTTTCCAACAAATTTGACTGTTTCTAATAAATTTTGTACAGGCTTGTAAAAAAATTAACTAGTGTTGCTTTCTATAAGAAAAACCAAGCAGTTGACTTTGTTGAGGCCCGGACATGTTGTTTATGCCAAAAATTACTTTTTTTCAATCTGTGTGATAGAGGGCACCTGGAATGGGAAATACAGCATGCTCAGTAACTATTGTGAAGTCTGTTGTTGTCATCTGCTGTCATTTGATAAAATCAATTGGTGATGAAAACATTGGTAAACGGAAAGGGTTTGTGATGGCTGTAGATAGAGTAACGGAAACTACTGGATTAATATCAGATTGTCGTAAGGAGATTTTCCTGTAAATGGTGATCATTTAGTGATGGAGTATTAGTATTTTGCTTCTATTGTATAGGATGTGATCGAGCTTTTATAGACAGCCATGTGCAGAAACCTAGTTGTGAGACTGCTTTGGAGAGGTGATAAAAGCAAATGTAATTGAATTAGTACTGTCTCATATTCAGGCTGCCTCTTCCAGGCTGGCCATAAAAGAGAATGAAAAGTGTATTGACTCTATGATCACTTGTCCTTACTGCAAACCTTGTTACGACAAGGCTTGCACTTTAGTCATCTAAATTCATAGTCATGGTTACTCGTGATCTGTGATGACGATCACGAAATGATGATTCCACATCAGCTGACATGACTTGAGATTATTTCCTTCTTCACTCTCACCAGGTCCCATTGTTCACCATCCTCTCCAAGTTCAACGGAACAAGCGAGAAGGAATATAGGACATACAAGGACTCAACGCTAAAGCGCTTCGAGTTGACATCACTACCCCCATACCTTATCCTGTACATCAAACGCTTCACAAAGAACACATTCTTTGTTGAAAAGAACCCCACTATCGTCAACTTCCCCATCAAGGACGTCGACCTCGGTGAACTGATAGCCGCAAATGTGCCAGATGCCATCGAGGGAACGTACGTCTACGACCTCATTGCCAATGTTGTGCATGAAGGTGAACCTGGTTCAGGAAAAGGAACTTACAGGTGAGTCTGTTTTCTCTAGCTCTTATTAAGTGCGTGTTTGTGTTTTGGAAGGGGGGGGGGGGGGGAAGAGGGAGTCTCCTTCTCATTGCTTTAGATTTTTTATTTGGAAGTTAGGATGTTGTCAAATGAAGCTTTTACGGCATGTTTAAAGCTTTCTTTACCCTTAATTAAGGTGTGGCTAGAGGGCTGCTTGAGGTGAAAAAAATAAGCAGGCTTTTTCCCCGCTGTAAGCTATTTTAATTTAATTTACTTTCCAATGGTGTCATGCATTTTAAACGAGGTCAGTAGTGCAGATTCAAGGAACGAGGGCACTAGCATTGGCACAAGCACATTCATGGACATCGTCTGCATGCAATGAACCAACCGAGCAAAGAAAATTACATGCAAAAAGAATGGACTCTGACAGCGGCTGCACCAAGCAGCGGGAGGGATTCCCAATGTGAATTTTTGGGCAGAAAATGCACATTATACTGCCGGACAAACGTCAGCAGGCTGTAATCGAATATTCAAAAGAACAAATATTTGATGGAATTGTTTTCAATGTGCCTTTAAAAATATTTTTGTTTTTTTCTTCTACTACACACAGTTGTGAGTTGGAGCCTTTCATTGCTGAAGGGGTAACCTTTCCGCGCTGATAAAAAAAAAAGCATAACCAAGGCAGATTCGTGAACTAGAAATCAAGCATATTGACTAATAATTGCAGCGAGATGGGGCTGCTTAGGTGTGGGTAAAAGAAACCATGCCAATTTCTTTGTTGCTTGACCATGGAGACCTTTGTGACTCTTCCCATGAGTTCTGGAGTGCCAAAAAACAAGGTATGACCTGAATATCTTCTTCTGTGTGGGGAATTCACTACTCTATTGCCTTGGAACAATCAACGTTTCAAAACGTAGGTGGTAAGGCCCATGGTAGACAGTGTCATTAAACTACACTAAAGAGCATAGATGGATGGAAGGCCCAACGAAATGGTCAAACTTGTTTCCTGCACGCGGTGTCGGATTAAGAGCATTCATGACAAATGGGCCTAGGTAGGCTGAATTGCAAACTGCCCTTGTGCTACACCAGAGTGTTTTGATTCTCAAGTGAATAGCATGGCTGGTTCTGTAGTGCTCGTCAACCATTTTGTGTAGCACAGTTGTGTTTGACGCAAAAATATATATTTTTTAATCTGCTATTTTGGGAAAAAAATGGCAGCACGGCTGTTGGTAAAGATGAAACCGCTGTAAAGGTCGCACCAAAACTACTTTGGAGGCTTTTGCTGCAGAGATGTGGATATATGTGCCCAAGGTGGCCAAATGTCTCCAGACTGCGTAGTGTTGTTTTAAGCAATCTCAGGGCATTTACGGCATGTGTTATGAGGTTTACTTTTTAAGGGCTTTTAGCCTTCAGAGGTGCAGGAAGAGCTCCACTACAGGGCTCAAATGCAAATCATGCATCGTGCAGACTTTTGATCAAGGTGCATTCTAACCCTTCACCTGTGGTGCAGAAAACAGATATACTATACTGATATTAGATGTAAGCAGAGTAAACTCTTCTGCATCTTACACGAGAGATGTTCTTTAGATTGCATTTATAAATTTACAAAGCCTAGCACAAGTGAAAACTACCCCGCCGGGGTGGTGCAGTGGTTAGGGCACTCGACTACTGTGACCACGGATGCGGGATCGAATCCTGGCCTCGGCTGCAGCTTTTCGATGGGGGTGAAAAGCAAGGCACCTGTGTGCTGTGCGATGTGAGTGCATGTTAAAGAACCCCAGGTGGTCGAAATTTCCTGAGTTCTTTACTATTGTGTCTCTCATAGCCTGAGTAGACTTGGGACGTCAAATCCCTTAATTAAACCAAAGCACAAGTGATCTATGCAGTGGTCGGTGTTGGTTTTAATTGCAGCACCCACCTAAGCAGTGCACGAAAGCTGAAACAAAACCTTGGGCATGGCTATTTGTAGCGTCTTTAACAAAAAAGTAGTTCCGAATAAGACATGGGAAAAATAATGCCTCTTTTTTATTCATGTATTCCTCGTGCTGCGTTTGTACTCGACAAATTAAAACATATGACGTACCTCTTTGTGCTCGTTTTCCACATCACTCACTGCAACAAGTTGTGGCTGTAGTTATGTATTCATTTGAATTTTGTGGTTAGGGCATTATATGGAAGTCTGTCACATTTATGTAAACTTTGCACGGGCATTTAACAACTAAGCCGGAGTACCCAGGTTCAAACCTGGCTGTAGGTTTTGATGGAAGTGAAATGTACAAGGCACCCGTCCACTGGACAATGTCGGTGCATGATGAACCGCAAGTGGCCAAAATTGCCTACAGCCTTCTGCTGTGGCTTCCCTGATAGCCAGAGTCACTTTGGGATGTTAAACATGATAAACTGTGCGAAACCATTAAGGGAGCTTACCCCAAAGCTAGGTTTCAGCATAATCTGGCAACCCAGGTGGTATGACCACGTGAGCACGGCACCGGCAGTGATATCGCGAGGCCTGCGACAGGGCTGTTCGTTTTCACCGCTCCTCTTTATGCTGTATGTAGCAGATGTGACACATAGAAAGGAGGTGTCGGGTGTTGGCTACAGGTTGGAGCATCTAGAGGCTGGACAGCGAGTCGTCCAACATATTCCCGCACTAGTGTATGCGGACGATTTTGCGGTGATGGCAGGCTCGGCGCGGGATCGACTGGGTTACAGCTACGGTTCAATCGGGCGAAGTGCGCGGTAGTGGTGTGGGGAGAGGAGGAGCAGAGTCTGCAGCAGACTTGGACGCTGCAGGGGGGCCCTGTATGCATGGGTGCAGGCACCAAGTATTTGGGCATACGCCTCAGCTCGGGAGCAAACTGCCTGGCGGCACAGGAGAGAGCCCTCAGGGGGAAAGCAGCAAGATAGGGGGGTCCTGGGCCGCCAGTCCTTGTGGGCATTGTGGAAAATGGTAGCGGTGCCAGGGCTAACATACGCAAATGCGGTGTTGTGTCTCTCGGCTGGGACTAGAGAGTTCATGGAGAGGCGGACGCGGGGCGGATGGTGCTAGGAGTACACAGGAGCACCCCGGTGGAGGGCATTCAGGGGGACCTGGGATGGTCTTTGTTTGCGGCACGCGAAGCCATCTCTAAGCTGCGGTACGAGGCCAGGCTCCTCCATTTACCCACCAAGAACTTGGCACAGGGTATAATAGTGCACCTCATTTACAAGGGCATCACAACTAGTTGGACGAGGCGGACTGCGCAGCTTCGACGCCGGTTTGAGGTGCCGCCTGTGCCTATGACAACAGCTGCTGCGGAGCCTGGTCATGCGGCAAGCGCCAAGATCAAGGAGCAAGTGCGGACGGCAGAAACGAAGGAGTGGCTCAGTGGAGCGACGGCGAAGTCCACCTTGGCTCTCTACTGTGCCGCTAAAACCACAATCGGCAGGGAGAGTTGGTATGACAACTCCTGTGGCAGCAGCCTGCTGGCTGAGGCCTGCTGCGGAGTTTTGCGTACACGCGTGTGGCGCGCCCGGTTTGTGAGTGGTATGAGCTTCGACTGCTTTTTGTGGAGCAGAGGAAGAGACAATCAGTCACGTGGTCCTGGAGTGCCTGGCTCTGTCTCCTCCCACGGGGGCATCGACACTCCTTACTGCCCTGGGTTTCAGCGACGATGGTGAAGCTTCGGCGGTGGCCAACCGGTCTGTGGTGGAGTCGGTGGAGTGCACGAAGAAACGCTTGGAGTGTTGATGGCGCCGCGGTGCGGTGCGGCGCGAGAACGTGTGGAGGGCTTCAGCGACTGTGACCGACGAACAGGCCGGTGGATGTGACGTTTAGGTAATGGATAATTGTGTGTTCTGTGCTTTTTAAATTTATTTGTTATAGAATTGTTTGGCTCCGCCGCGTCGCGAGGCGCTGGCGACCCGTTGCAAAGGGTACAGCCACCATCACCATCACCACCATTAACCATTGCACGGCCTATGATGAGATAAAGCTAAGGTAAAGCAGATAGTGGAAGCCAGACTTGGTGTAACGTTGCAATCTGAGGTTGAAGCAATTGCATTGCCAGAAAATGTGTAAGCAGGGAAGCTTAACACTGCTTGTTTTTTATTTGTAGAGCACACATTCTCCACCGTGGTTCGGGAAAGTGGTACGAGCTTCAGGACCTTCACGTCACTGAGATCTTGCCCCAGATGATCACATTGTCCGAGGCTTACATCCAGATATGGGAGCGGCGAAGAAAGAAGCCCACCGCACAGGAACCGGTCACAGCGAAAACAGCAGCTAAATAGCTTTGTTCTTGCGATGCACTGTCTTTCAAGAATGTTTTCATTGATTCTTTTAAATAAATGCAAGAAAACTTGGCTCACCAATGTGTTTTAAACCGGCATGGAATTTTCTCAGAGTACAAAGTGACTCATCGAGGTTGCCATCATGTTATATTTTAACTTCCATGATGTCGAATCTCATTAGGTACTGTGTGCACCACCTTATTGGAGAGATTACTGGAAAGATAGTATATTTGTACTTGACAGCCTTCCTTATTGTGATTCTATTACTTACTCTATGTAGGACATGGAGGCTATGCAGCTGTTACCTACACGTGTCTCTTCCACTCCTTGGTTTCACAATGCCTGCATGACTGTTGAGGTTTCGACTGAGTGAAATACTTTCTCCTAACCTAACCTATGAAGGCTGTATATAGGACTTTGGTCATATTCCATGAGTTTCTTTGTCACCTAATTGATGGTGTCAGTATGGTCTGTTGTTGAGTAAATTTGACAAATGCCAGCTTGGCCTCTTGCTTGATTGATTTCTAAGGGTTTTTTTTTTTTTTTTTCAGTTCTATCAGTTCTATGATGAACTGAGTAAATGCCTTCTAGGCAGCAAACCCAATGAGTCTAATTTTTCATGTCCTTAAGGTCAACTTTCTCAGCTTTAGCAGAGAACTCACCAGAAAGTTTGTACGTTAGTGTGAAAATTTTGTTCCCTTTCATTTTGCACGTGATAGTGTCGTAGCTTGATTGTGTACTGCTCTTTTTTCTTTTTAAATTCTGAATTTATTATCAGGTATTGTGGAACATGCGACTTTTACCATGCCTGTTTACCATTCTTTTTTAAAAAGCAAGGGTGGCTTGAGAGATATATTCCAGTTCCATAACAAGCAGCTAACTAGAGACTAATTCCAGTGGAAGCTAACTTAGTTTGATTTTATTGCCCTTAATAGTAGACCTAAAAGTAGAATAGTATGTCAATAGCCCCATAGAATTTTACATTAATGAAGGCTTCATTACTAAATCTGACGGCTTTGAAACTGTTATTCAAAAACATTTTCGCAATAAGAGAACATGTGCTCAGTTGTAAATACCATGTGCACATTAATTGGCACATCGCTCCTATGAACACTTTTAATTGTACTGAATGCTGGACTTTGATGGCTACCACATGTATGCTCTGGTACATTAGCTTGCTGGCACTGATTTGCTATTTGTTCAGCAAACTAGGCTGTCTGTTATGCCAGCATGAACTGCAACATGCTTTGACATTTGCGTTAACCTAAAGCATGCTCACACAGGCTGTGAGTGTGTGAGTGTAGAGCGCTCACTGCATGAAGTGGCTGTTTTCTTAGCTTGAGCTTAATTAGACGACACTGAGCCCAACTTCATCTAACCTCAATTGTTAGTAAATGTAGTTTGGCTCCTTCTAGCTGAGCAGATGTCTGTTCAGCAGCAGAAGGGGCACTTATTACTGAGAAATTGGACTCACAAATAGAGCGCTGCTCTTCCCACTGTCAAAACCGAGATTGACTCTGAAATCGAAGTCCGGGGGTGAGTGGTGGTGCTGGCTAACTTCAGCGATTGGTATAAAATAATAAATAAATGCGGCCCCATCATAGTTTGCCAAAACTGACGGTGGTGTTGATACCTATATGCGTGAAAGTAGCCCCATTGCCTTGAGAATGCAGTGGTCAAGTGGTGTTGGTCAACTTCATTTTATCCACAGTATTCGTTTCGTTTAAATGGCTCATGAATAGCTATTCACTAAAACGAGCATGAGCAATAGGTGTCCCATCAATTCTGTTCACAACGGAAAATTTTTTAAGCTAGCTTCATTAGCACGAATCATACTGGCGATTGAAAGTGATGTCCCTCCTTAAACGCATCGCTTGCCGGCATGCAAAAAAACAAATGGAGAACAAGTCGCGACAATGCCACATCATTTGGCTGCACCCACCAAGCCATAATGATGTCATTGAGAAGGTTTATGCGTGAGGGTGTGTTGCCGTAATCAAATGCGAGCAGTCACCAGGAGCACTTTCAAATATTTAAGTTATAGGCTCCACACAAGGTTTTTAAATTTTACTCAGGTACTCGCAGAGAGCACCTGTAGGGATTTCTTTCATTGAATGTTCCCTGAAGTACCATTTCCGGGGCCCTTTAAGGATCCTCACGTTAAGGTGGTTTGATCAGAATTGCCTACCTTCTGGATGCCGACAAGCAGCGAGACGTGCTGGTTGTTCATTTCATGCCCACAGTAGAGCAGGTCAGCTATAGTTGTCACTTGCGAGGCAGCCCGCAGCGGCACTTGCAAGAGTGGGAGAAACTCGAGGAAGGTGTCCTCATCGGCGATGGACACCTCGCTACGAGGCTCGCGGTCCACGCTCAGCACCAGGTGGAACTGGCTGCCATGTTGAATATCGGAGAGAGAAATAATTCGTCGTCAGCGTTATTTGTAACTACTTGGCCCCTCCCAAGGCTCCATTAATGGAACCGAACACCGACCAAAAGTATCATGAGATCATAATAAGAAGTTAGAAGGTTCTGCTTCATATTTCATGGAGCTCTCCACTATCCCAGAAAACAATTAAAATCACATGAAACGAACTGAGGTGCCGTATTGGGGTGGCATGCTGCCATTATCGGTGTAGTTCACTCCATGACACCTCGGCAAAATATCAGATTTTCTTAAGTGCACTCTGTTAATTTTTCTTTCAGGAGTGCTTGTTATGTTTCACCATGTTCCATGGTTTTTGTTTCGCCAAAAAGAAATGGATGATTAAAATCTAGTATTCGGCCTCCTTAGTAATATGCATTGTGGGGCTAGTTGATTCATGCTCAGAGTTCTTTTAGTGCAAAAAGGTTTGTCCTGTTTTTCTTCTTTATTTTTGTGTCGCCCCTTTTTTGCTAAAGAACTCTCTGCCCTTCTAGTAACTGTCCTGCAATAGCTGTGGCCACCTTGTATCTACTTCTTTCAGCACAGTCAGCCTGCCAAGTTATACACTTTTTCGAAGCATCAGTTGTTTTTGTCAAGACTGCAAATGGCCACAGTCATTCACAATTTGGCACCATGCTTTCTACTCTTAGCACTTCGCACTTTGTTGAAATGCTTTGAGGACACGTATACGCAAGCGATGTAGACATGCACACACACCTGGATGCATCAGGCGAGTACTGGTCCTGTGTGGATCCGAGGTTTCGGTTCCTCACCACAGCGTTGGTCACGCGTACTGAAACCAAGAGGGGGTTAAAAAAAATTAATAGGACTGCTACCACTGTGTAAAAATGCTAGATGCAGGGACAGCTGTTCGAGGTCATGTGTATCATTTATTCATTATTCATCACTGTGATGTCACTCTCGTAACATCACTTGATGCTGACAACCACCATGTCACGGTGGGGCCAAATGATGCTTTGGAAGCTGGAAATAGGCATTCAGCAGCTGTCGCTGTGAAAGGAAGGACGACAGTAGACTGGTCTAACAGTCCCGGTTCTGTGTTCAGAGCCCGATTTCTCGGTTACATTCTCCATGTATCGCCGGTGCATGCGTGTTTTAGAGACAAGTGATACACAAAGAGGTCAGAGCTGTACAGCCCCTCCCTCCTTTTGCAGTCAAAGCATCATTGGTAAGATTGGTAGAAAAAGACGGCTTTGAGAAAAATTTGCTTTGCATGTCCCTTTTTTTATTTCCTGTGTACGTGCCCCTTAGAGTATTACGATGCTAGTGTCACCTTTCCATGGCTAGTAAAATTACGGAAAAAGAAGGTTTGGTGGCTTATTCAAAAACATTGCAAGGTTTCAATGCTGCTGAACCAAATATTGAGCGAAAGCATTAGCTGCGGGTGACCAAGCATTCTTCTCCTTCTCTTTTTCTTCTTCCTCAGCCCACATATACAGCCCCGCTTTAACCAACCCATATGAACGTGCTTTAGTGGCCTATAGGGGTAACATGAATGCCAGGGTCCTAGCAGGCTGATTCTGACATAACCGTCCCATGTGAAACGAGAGACCCGAGTTGGCAGCTGCTACCAGCCCGTGTGTCACGTGGGGTGTGACGTCACAGCATCACGTGGGCAAGACGTAACTGCGGCCGGGTCACGCGAAAGCTTGAAAGTGAGAGTTGTCTTTTATTGCTTTCGCAATAAAAGAAAAGCTTCGCTGAAGCCGTTTTTCTTTCCTCTTTGGGCTAGCCACATGAATAGTCTGATTGGTCCGTGTCCAGTAACCAGGCCCACAGGCCACAATGTAGGGCCGACTCTTTCCTGTTCTCATATCCCCTACTACCCCTACCTCCCCTGCCCTGCATGGATAGCACCCATTGTTAGGAACATAGAATCTTTGAGCACAAGGTGAAGCTTCTAAATTTACAGAATGTTTTATTCAGCGAGCGTACGGCCAGGAAGACGATGATGAATTAGTCATCGAAGTGGTCGAAGCTCGATCAAGATTCGCCCCATTTAAGTCTCCGTTATTCCTCGTTACACTGTGATGTGCTCAGGTGATGCGACAAGCACGGATCAAACAATAAAGCTGATGCACCCAACCTGGAGCAAAAGCGCCAGTCGCGCTTCATATCACACGCACCCGTTCAACATCTTTTTTAATTAATCAACGTGGAAGAACGTTCGTCGCTGACCGTAACAACAACCATTTTGGTAACGCCCCTTGATACCCAGCCCAAGTCACGGCCGGTCTCGAGGGAGAGTGCGTTTCTCTCTTCTCTACGGCCTCTCCAATGGGGTCTGTTTCCACCGCCCGCCGCGCCTCGGTGGGGTCGCCACCGCCCCACTGCTGCTTAACTGCTGCTCCTCCGCTACAGCCGTTCACGCGCAAGGGAAACGCGCGCGCGCTCGCTCTTCGCTCCGCCCGCATCGGTTGCAACCGGCAGGTTCTGATGTTTCACCCCTTATGGCTTATAGGAAGAAGCCGTAATCAGCGTCTAATTTATTGTGTATGAGTCAATAATGCGCGTGCGCGTGAGAGCGCGCGCGCCTTCGTCAGTGCTGTCGCGCACGGTCGAATGAAGTTTCGGGTGCACTTGCATCAACACTTTTTGCCCCTAAATTTTTCACAAAACTATATGTACTATTTTATGCAGTGCCTTTGAAAGCTGTAAGCAGGTACAGCGCGACCTGACGCTAGTGCATGACAAACTGTTCGGTGGATATTCTGTCAACCGCTGCCGTTTTCGTTTAGAGCAAAAGAGGCACTGACGAAAATTCATAGCACGTCTCAGATTCAGAGTAAGGAATAAAAATTTACGCATACAGTTAAAATTTCAGTTGTCTAGTGAAGTGGGCTGTTCTAGCTTCGTATAAAACAAATCAGTAGGTTGAAAGACAACAGATGTATACGTAGTCGCGACTGACGCACACGTAGACAGTCGTAGTCAGTTTAATACAGTGATAAAAAAACAACATTTAATCAAGGAAATGGGCATAAACAGATATGCATAATTGAAAAGAGCAACAAGCAATTAAAAAAAAAAATGTCCTCCAAAGTTTACACATTGCACTCATTCATCAAAACGGTACATGCGGCTAGAAAATTAATGTCTCAAAATCTTTCTGGACGGTTTGCGCACATAAGGAGCTGGCCTTTCGTTCCTGTCTGTCACTTTCTTAGCATAATTGACAAGAAGGATTCTGAGAAATTTCTCACATATTAAAGAAGCGGACCTTATAGCATGGCTATTGCCATTGCCTTCCGGGCAACTCAGCAAAGGTGAGTTCTCAAGTGCTGGCTGGATTAAGACTTGAAGGACTTCAAGGACATTTGTGTACGGTAGGTGCACGACAGCTTTTTAAAAAAGAAAAAAGACACAAACTTGTCCAAGAGGGCTACAAACTCTGGTTTTGGATAATGCAGTCCGCTAGAATGTTCTCCTCGCAGAATAGTGTACATGGGGCTGCTTCTTTCGCTGGTTTCAGGAAGGATAGCACAAGCGTCACACCCGAAGTCACTGATTAGCTTCACAATGTATCCAGCGACGTAAGCTAAACCAGAATACGTGACAGGGGTAATGGGATGACAGGAGATACCATCACTTCTTTCAGTTCCTCGGTTACTGATTGCGGCAGAGCTGGAATGATTTCGTCGGTGTCGACACTAGGTGCCTAGGCGCGCAATACAGCGTGACATACAACTCCTAGAGTCACCTCTAAATAAATAGCACAAAGAAAAGCTTTTATATCCATTATTGAGGAGTGTCCCTTGAGTAACAGTGGTGAATGTGTAATAAGCAAAGCATTTTACCAAAATAATGGGGCAGCGATTCTCTCTAAGGCAGGCAATACTGCACAGATAGTTGGAACTATTAGTTCAAAACATACTAGAAAAAGAAAGAAAATATTGCTAGGAATTAGTGCTTGAAACAGATTTCCTGTTTTTTCATGAAATAATCATGATATCATGTAAACATTTCATTAAACCAACGTTTATTTGCAAAATTAAAATAATGTTTATAATACCACATAAAACATTTGCTGGTCTATAATTTATAGCAAAATTGATAACAAAACTTAAAAGCGTTTACTCTGACGTTATACTAATACTTTGTCATGTAAGCATTATGCAACTTACATTACATTTTTATAAAATTATTTTCATCTTCGGTGTTACCTCGATGGTTTCTCATCTAGTGCTGAAAGATGGTTTTGCCATTGTTGCTGTTATGTTTGCCTTGAAGAAGCTTTGATGTGATCATGCTCATTCATTTTTTTTATTCATCTTATACAGGCTTGAGAAAAAATTCAGATTAAAATGAACAAAAGTAGATACCATGCCGCAATACATGTCATATGCTTGTCGAAAGTTTGCTGAGCGACAGTGTTTTTTTAATATAAAGACTCCATTCACGTGTGTAGCACATTGACAGGATGCCGCTGCAGCATCTACCTTCTGTAATCTTTCATTTAGGGGCTGCACTCACCACGAAACCCGCGGGCGACAGCGCGAAACCAGGCAAAAGCCACCCGCCGCCACTGAAGCAGATGCGGAGCGAACAGTGAGCAGGTCGCGCCCCTTGCGGCGGCGGAGAGCGTGACTCAAGGAGAAAAATTCCCATTGTTCACGCGGCGATTGAGAAGGCCGTAAGAAAGAGCGCGCGCTCTCTCCCTCGAGACCGGCCGTGCCCAAGTGAACGGCGCACTGTGGCAACCACGGCAACGTCGCGAGCGCGCCTGGTGGCAAGACAACTGGCATGGCGGAACCTTCGATCGCAAAAAGTGTTTTGAAGATCTTTCTTAAATTCTTATCCATGCCGATATGCGCGTAGTGGTACTCACTGCAGTCGCCGATACGGAAGACTCCAGCCACTTGCAGCACTTTGCTAGGCTCCCCCCAGCAGGCGGCGTTGACCGTGTCGCGTGGGGAGTCGCGCAGTGTGAAGTTGAGCACGCTCCGCTCCTCGCTCGAACGGCTAGACGACGATGGGCCTGGAAAATTAACACATATTTTGGAAAGATTGGGAAAGCTTTATTACCGTCCTGCTGCTCCTTAGTCAACTTCACCGCAACTGCCTGTTCACACGTTAACAGGCACTCTTTCAAACGAAGTAGTATACAAGTGCAACCTGCATGTGTTTCCCCACGAATTTGTGAGCAAAAATATCGAACACTAACGAACAGGAAGTGGGGAATAAAAGTAAGAGAAACGGGAACAGCAAACCAAAGAGACGTCAGTTCCGTTCTCAACCAAATCATCTGTCCGCTAAAATATTCCGGAAAGCCGGCTTTACCACTGCAAAGGTATATGTGCAGGCAAGCCAAGGCAGACAATGTAGTCCAAGCAAGCCAATGCAGGCAAGTGGCTACAGGTACTAATGTATTTTTATATACGATAAACTCCTTCTGGGCAGCTTATGCAGAGCACGTCTACGATAAAAGAAACATTACGTAACGCTGCTCATAGCGTTGCACACTGTTCACGGCATCACTTATTCTCGTGGTATATTTTACGGTGTCCAGTCCAGAGCTTTACAAAAACGACTTCACGCGGCTGTCAGAGTTTGGGGCCCAGAAGCGGAGTAGGAAGTTTCCGCCCAAACCTTTTTAAAAACCGAGTACATCTACGATGCCGAGCGAAAATGCAAGGTGAAAAAAAAAAAAAAAATCGTAGATTAATAACATATTCAGCTTACCTGTACCTGCAGCGAAGGTACGAACAGACTGTTTGGCGATAACGATACCAAGAACAGTCACTTTGGTCGAATTGGGATCCAGCCTGTCGATGGACGTACGGTTGAGCACAGCATCGCGCTCCATCTGCGTCAGTGCGCTGCCGCCGGCGTTGGATGCAAACATCGCAGGTGTAAAACGCGCCTCTTGTAGTTATAGGTCAATGGTTCGGATATCACTAGCTTTTAACTTCGATCTAGCACTTAAAGCGAGCGTTCTCCTAATTTAGAGCGTCTGTGACGGAGCGCTGGGACGGGTGTCGACGAAGCGCGGTACGCGAGTACAGCTTTTCGTTTGTCGTCTGATGCTCGTCTGCGAATTAAGGATTCGCTACGTTCTCGTTTGTAAAGTGTGTCTTTGTTCACTGTTTTGGCGCATGGTGATCCATAAATTGAATAAATTTCTGTTTTGTGATATTTTCATTTGATTTAGCAAACACTGTTTTTCTCGCGCAGCATGGTGGTTATCGTCTGCAAGTGCGCATGTGTTTGCCTGCGATACCCGACTGACCGTGCTAAAAGAAAAAAAAAAAAAGAGTGAATTGGAGCATGTTGCAAGACGCAACCAAAACCAACCAGGCAATAGCTTCCGGTCTAAATTATGTCCTGGATAGTCATGTAAATGTAATAGTTTAGTGATTAACACAGGTAATTAAGGATATGCGCACAATTAGTAGCGTTGGAAGTCGGCATCGAAATGTGTGTAGTATACGACTATGAGGATGGAGCAAAAAATGTGAGTAAATGCAATTGTCTTAATGGGGAGCTTTGGGTGTTAAGCCGTGAAAGTATAGGACTTCGAAGTGGTAAACATAAAGAGTTATAAGCTGTTGTTGGCAGCTGTTTTGGATGAGGCGGCATCCAATTCATCAACGCGTGAGATGAGAAAGATGCTGGCACCTTGCGGACCGTGCAGTACTTTCTGGTCCGCGCAAACTCCAGACGTCCTATTAAATGGCAGCGAAGAAAACACTTGCTATGGAGGAACAAGCGCCTCGCAGCGGTGGTGCAGTGGTAAAACGCCCGGCTACTGGGCCGGAGCATCCGGGCTCAATCCCGACCGCCGGCGGCTGCGTTTCGATGGAGGCGAAACGAAGTGGCGTCTGTGTACTGTGCGATGTCAGTGCACGTTGTGTCGTTGTTGTTGTTGTGGCTGTAGAAAGAAGGAAAAGAAAATGCACGGACCTGCTACTGGCTCTGTAGCTGAGCCATCTCCGCTGCATACTGATTGATTTTATAGGAAGGGAAAGGCGCGGTAACTGTCTCACTTGATTTCTGTGGACACCTCAACCTCGCCGTAAGGGAAGGTAGGAAGGTGGGAGTGAAAGTGGAAAGAGAGAAAGAGGAGCCGTAGTGGAGGGCTACGGAGTAATTTCGACCACCTGGGGATCTTTAACGTGCGCTGACATCGCACAGAACACGGACGCCTCTTCGTTTCGCCTCCATCGAAACGCAGCCGCCGAGGTCGGGTTCGAACCCGGGTACTCCGGCACAGTAATAGGGCATCTTACCACTGCACCACCCCGGCGGGGATACCTCCGCTGCCTCGTGTGGACAGAAGGGAAAATAGAGAAGAAAAGGCACCTCCGCTGCCTCGTGTGGACAGAAGGGAAAATAGAGAAGAAAGAAAACGAAGAGGGATAGAAAGACGCGCGCCGCAACAGCCGTCGTCCACCACCGAAGAGGTGGCGGTTGCAATCACGGCCTACAACAGATAAAATAAGGTAGCAGGCTAGCCTCCGCCGCAAGCGGCGGTGACCTACCTGTCCCAGCCCCATCAGGGCCAGGATCAGCCACCCTTCACCACCTTCCCCTCAGTGCACGTTAAAGATAGGCGGTCGAGGTTACTCTGGAGCCCTCCACTACGACACCCCTTTCTCTCTTTCCGCTTTATTTCCCACCTTCCTCCCTTCCCATACGGCGCGGTTTAGGTGTCCACAGAACAAGTGGGAAAGATAATATGCCTTTCCTTTAACGTGAACCAATTATTATTTATTATGGAGGAACAAGCCAACAAAACGGTCAGCGGGAAATGATCACGCACAAAAAATTAAAAAATATATACAATTATAGTGATAAGCTCTACTGCTCCACGTCTGCAAAGGTCGTTTGGGGAGCGTTTGACTTTGCCCGCAAGTGAGTGGCGCCCGCAGCCGGTCAACGCTCGCTTCTTCGAACACCGGCCAAACTTTCTACGGAGTGGTGCAGCTATGCGCTCTTGCCAGGCTCCGCTGCTGTGATACCACGTGACTAGGAGAGGGTATAACAGTTTCTTCGCATCGTGTTCACCTGCTCCAGCTGCTTCGCCGGCAGGGGAGGAGAAGGGTGGCTGTTCCTGGCCCTACTGGGCCGGGACGGTAGGTCAATGCGCGGGGTCTAGCCAGCCACTGAATTTTCCTGTTGTAGGCCGTCATTGCACCCGCCATCGCTTAGATGGTGGACGACGGCTGTTGTTGCGGCGCGCGTCTTTCTCTCCCTCTTCCTTTTCTTTCTTCTCTATTTTCTCTTCTGTTCGCACGAGGCAGCAGAGGTGGCCCGCCGGGGTGGTGCAGTGGTAAGACGCCCGACCACTGTGCCGGAGTACCCGGGTTCGAACCCGACCTCGGCGGCTGCGTTTCGATGGAGGCGAAACGAAGAGGCGTCGTGTGCTGTGCGATGTCAGCGCACGTTAAAGATCCCCAGGTGGTCGAAATTACTCCGTAGCCCTCCACTACGGCTCCTCTTTCTCTCTTTCCACTTTCACTCCCATCTTCCTCCCTTCCCTTACGGCGCGGTTGCGGTGTCCACAGAAAATTAAGTGAGAAAGTTACCGCGCCTTTCCCTTCCTATAAATAAATCAGTTAAATCAGGCAGCAGAGGTGGCTCAGCTACAGAGTTGCTGTTGTTGTGGCTGTAGGAAGAAGGAAAAGAAAATGCACGGGCCCGCTGCGTGTTTGGGTTTGCTCCGCAAGGGACAAAACGACAGAAGAGACGAAGAAAGCGGGCTGTTCCGACTAGCATCTACCGCCCCCAGGAGCCGAACAGCCTAGTGATTAGCGGCGCATGCTTTTTCAACGGGCGTCGTTATACGCGGCACTAGCTTGAGAGAGCCTATAATAAATACTACTACTACTACTACTACTATTATTATTATTATTAGTTTGGTTTGATTTGTGGGGTTTAACGTCCCAAAACGACATTATTATTATTATTAGTAGTAGTAGTAGTAGTAGTAGTAGTAGTAGTAGTATAGAGGAAGACTCGTTTCACGAAGTTGGCACTGAATTGTCTGTAGGTAACGGCCGAATTAACTGGCTAAATATTTTCACAGTTTTAATTTAGCAGAGAAACATTACTGTGTGTACTATTATTATTATTATTATTATTATTATTATTATTATTATTATTATTATTATTATTATTATTATTATTATTATTATTATTATTATTATTATTATTATTATTATTATTATTTAGTAGTAGTAGTATTATAGGCTCTCTCAAGCTAGTGCCGCGTATAACATGACGCCCATTGATAAACATGCGCCGCTAATCGCTAGGCTGCTCGGCTCCTGGGGGCGGTAGATGCTAGTCGGAACAGCCCGCTTTCTTCGTCTCTTCTGTCGTTTTGTCCCTTGCGGAGCCACCGTACCGAGCAAACCCAAATACGCGGGCCTGCTACTGGCTCTGTAGCTGAGCCACCTCCGCTGCCTCGTGCAGACCGAAGAGAAAACGCAGAAGAAAGAAAAGTAAGAGGGAAAGAAAGACGCGCGCAGCAACAACAGCCGTCGTCCACCACCAAAGTGGTGGCGGGTGCAATGACGGCCTACAACAAATAAAAATTCGGTGGCAACAGCTACAGAGCCAGTAGCAGGCCCGTGCATTTTCTTTTCCTTCTTCCTACAGCCACAACAACAGCCACAGTGTCGATTTTTGAAAGGACCAAAAAAAAGGATTTCAAAGGATGGAAGTTGCATCTATAGAACGTTTCCTTCTCTCCTACCAGGAGTTTGCTTTCCAGAGAAAGGCTTACCTGGAGATCCCTCTCTCTAGGTTAGGTCTCCCCTTTTATTTGCCAGTGCTGCTATCGTTTGGTGAAGATTTGCATTGGGTTCAATATGCGGGATTCTCCATGATTATATAATTGCAACTGGCAGGTTGGATTGCTAGCTCTCTTAAATTTTTTCGACACCTTCTTTCACCAAAACATTCTGTTTGTTATATTTATTTAAATGCTCTTCTGTCGCTTTTCATAAATGCTTTTTTTTTCAAAATTCCAAATTTGTGCTATTGTTTTGTCGTAATCGCCTGTTGAAATTTCCATGTATGTACCACTACACCTTGACCAATCCTGTCATGTGGATATGTACCATGTTTAAAAACGTCAGTTAGGAAGGAGAACTTTATTAATGAAAAAAAAGTTAGGGGTTGGGAAGGCGGTCAGCATGTGCCTCCGAGACCACGAAGATGCCGGGCTGCAGAGGCCCATAGGCAACCTGCAATGGAGTTTGCTGAGACATGTGGCGCCACCTGGCGGCCGAGGGGGCTAATACTGAGGCGGCGCAGAAGCTGACGCCGTGTATGTTGCGGCCGCTGTGTTCCTTCTGCATTCGCGTTTTGTTATCCCAGTGAGTGCAATTTACTCATTTAGTGACTTTAATGGTCTCGTGCGATGCTTCGACTACTACGGATGTGAACAAGAATAAAAATAAGCGCAGGGGCGGCGAGCAAGACTGCCACAAACGCAATAGAAACCTAAGCGTACCGCTTGGTGAGAGAACCTGGGGACAATGATGAGAGAAGTGGATAGTGGCTGTGAGAGGGTAATGTAACTGAAAATCGTTTTGTTATGGATCCAGTGGCGTGCAGACACCAAGGAGCTAAAATAAGACGATTGCCCGTTGAGCGGAGGAAACGGTATAAACTTCTGACTAGGGGAGTCGCACGATGGTTGGGGCACTCTCCTCAGTGCGCGCTCCGCGCTGTAAATTCTGGCGTGTACTGGTATATGATGTGCAAGATCGAGTGACTTTGTCCTTTTAACGGACGTAACGTCCAGGAAAGTAACCAAGTCGCGCAGCAGCAGCATCGAATTCCAGCCGCGTTTCATCGGAAGCGCAATAAAGAAAAAATGCTCGTGGATCTGTGAACCGGATTTCTAATGCGGTGTGTATTCGTAACCACAAAGCCAAAATATGTTTAAAACTTCAAATTATTCAAATTACAGATTTGAATAAGCATATTTATCTGTAAATTAGTTCTTATGGGGCTGAAAAAGTAGAAGTGACGGAGTGTGGCGGCCCGTGATGCTGTGTACGCGGAGCATGGACCTTCGTTCTATCGTTCCGCGCCAAACATTCCTTGCACCGACTGCTCAAGCTGCCCAAGAGTTTCTTGCCCCAGACGATAGACCGTTCCATCATTAGTACCAACAGTAAAAAATCCTAACTCTAACGACCTCATTTACGGAAGTTTGCCGTTGAGTGCCAGCATTTCCCGCCGGCTTTCCCCAAGCTTGAGGTACGGAGGTACAAAATGCATGCCAGTTGTTGTTGTTAAGAGCTTTAGTTTTCCAACAATCTAGGAGGCCCCGTACTCCCCGCCCCCGGCAGGCAGGCCTATGGGACGTAGGCCTGGGCCTCCGCGACTAAATGCCAGTTTTTGTTGATGACGGACGCTACAACCGCACAGTGCTTGCAATCGCCACGAAATCCGTAGCAGGTACTGCACCATGCCTCCTGTAACCTCCGCAGCACTGTCGAAAGGTGCACCACGACCAAAAGTGTTCGTCATGGTAATAAATTGTAAAGCGAAACCTCGAGTAAATTAATATGCTGCTGTAATCAAACAGCAAGAACAAAAAAAAAAAAGAAGTAACGGCCATCATTCTCTTCTCAGGTTCTCTCTGCAATTTCAATGTTTGGGTATTAGGTGTGAACGCAAGGTAAATGAAAAGCTACGTTTACATTTTTCATTCATTTTAATTCATCATCACATATTCGACTGATGCCCTGAGACAATGAATTTCGTTACAAAAAAAAAATATCTCCGTCTACTCACGCGACATTCAAAGTTGTGCGCGCGGGTGTTCCGTCGCGAGCGGCGCGCACTTCGCGGTGACGTCGACACCGTTCACGTTCCAAACATGACCATTCTCGAACAGGCGGTGTCCTTTTGGTTGGTTGGTTGGTTGGTTCACAGGAAGGGAAAGGCGCAGTATCTGTCACACTTGCTCTGTGGACACCTGAACCGCGCCGTAAGGGAAGGGATGAAGGCGGGAGTGAAAGTGGAAAGAGAGAAAGGGGAGCCGTAGTGGAGGGCTACGGAGTAATTTCGACCACCTGGGGATCTTTAACGTGTCCTTTTGCCAGTATTGGTTTTCGGAAGTAGCTCGGAATACATTCGATTGCCTTAAAACCGCCGAAAATGAGAGCCGAGATGCTTCCCGCCGTACAACGCGAATGCAACCCGACCGCGCCGGCCGCCTCAGATTACTCGGCGCCGCCGTTGGCGGCGCTGAACGCTGCACTCCACTAGCGCCGCCTGGCCACTGCAGGTTGCCTATGCAGATAGATGGTCACAGCAATCTAAAATTATATGGTTTAATGATGCGATTTCAGTGAAGAAGCAAGAACTGTATGCGTTAGGGAATGTATCAGTTTGAACTTCTCTCTACACCACCTCTTGCTCTCTGGAGAGTAAGCTGTGTGGTGGTAGGTATGTTATTCTTCCGAGTGTGTGCCGTGTAATCGTGTTATGAAGTGAGCGGCTCTCCGAAGGGCTCCAGATCCAAAGCGACGTCCACAGTTCGGCCGGCTTCTTATCAAGCGTATGAGTGGGCTGCCCCATTGCTTTGGTTCCACCTTTGCGATGGCGCCCAAATTAAGCCGATATCTCTTAGTCGTTCACATTTCAAAACTAAAAACGAGGCGGACGAAAATGATGTGTAAATTGGTTTTCTTAAAGAAGCAGTGTTCAGTCTGGGCGTGCCAGACAAACCCATCCATTCCCCCCAACCCCAATCCAACTAGAGAGGACTGGGAGGCGGCCCTGCTCGGTTGTCAAGACCTCAAGGCTCAAAAGGCTTTGGTTCAACGGACGCGGGCGGCGTTGCTTGCCAAAGGGGCCCCGGAATAGGGGCTCCACCTAGTATTGTGAGGGGAGGAGACCGATACGTCTCTAACCCAAACACCTCTCTGTAAACATTTAATTGTTAATAAATGTTTAACCACCACCAACCAAACTTCTCGAGGAAACCTGAACTGCACCATAAGAGGAGGGGAAGATAGAAATGAATAACAGAGGGAATGAGGTTGCGGAATAATTTGGAAACGCTGAGCCTAAATTTTCTTTCCTGTAAACCAATTACTAATGTGAAATCAGTAACTGGCTGTGTAAAAATTAAATAATGAAAATCATTGATAATGATAACTAATATAAAAATAGGCGTCTCTCATAGCCTGAGTCGCTTTGGGACGTTAAACCCCATAAACCAAAACCCAAAACCGAATAATAAAATGATGATGATGATAACTATTCATAGCAGAAAGTAAAAGTGAAAGGCAAACAAAATAAAATTTATCAAACAACAAAACTACAAAAAGAAAGTAAAATAATATATAAAAAATAAACTAGTACAAAATAAAAAAAAGTAAAAATTACAAAAATGTCTTGCCCTTATGCGATGCCCGACTTCTGTTCCGGAGTACCTTGATTCGACTCCGACTGCCGGCGAATGCGTTTCGATGGCGGTACGAAACGGAGGCGTACGTGTTGTGTGCGATGTCAGTGCACGTTAAAGATCCCCAGGTGGTCGAAATCGCTCCACGGCCCTCTCCTACGGCACGTTTTTATATCTGTCCACTTTCACTCCCACTTTCCACCCTTATGACGCTGGTCAGGCGCCCACGAAGGAGTGTGACAGATACGGTGCATTTCCTTTACTATAAACCAATTTACAATTTACCTCTAGGTCATGTGGTACGCCTTGTTGCTATATATGTGATATCTACTGTTCGATGTCAGTGCGCTTAGAGGTCCGCAGGTGGTCGATAAATTACTCCACTGCCGCAGTTCTTTCTATCGGGGTGGCGTAGTGGTTACGGCGCTCGACTATACTGTTCCCAAGAACGCGGGATCGAATCCCGGCCTCGGCGGCCGCTTTTCGATAGAGACGAAAAGCAAGGTGACCGTGTGCTGTGCGATGTCAGTTCACGTTAAAGAACCCCAGGTGGTCGAAATTTCCGGAATCCTCCACTACGGCGTCTCTCATAGCCTGAGTCGCTTTGGGACGTTAAACCACACAAGCCAACCGAACCAACCAACTTCAACTCCTACTTTCCTCTTTTTACCTTACTACGCGGGTCAGGCGTCCATGTTGGTACGCGCTGTTGCTATGTCATGTATTTTTCGAGGTCAAATTTCGGAATAACGCGACCTTGAAGTGTGCTAGCAGTAGAGACACTCTGAAAACTACATTTCCTTTATTTAAAGCAGAGAGTGATTTCACCCCTTTCTTTGCTTGTTCTCTTCGTCAGTCGTGCACGATATCGAGGAGGTCACGACTGTGCAGATTCAAAGAATTAGGTGGACGCTCAAACTTCACCTTAAACGCGAGCGCGTCTTTAACACCGCCTTTTCATTCCGCGATTTCGAGCTTGAAATGATTTGAGCTCCCGATGTCGGCGACCTAAACATGTCGAGAGCCGAGAGCTAACATCCGGGTGGCACGATCTGGCTGGTTTGCTCTCTTAGCCCTCGTACAGCAGGACCAACATACAAAGAATAGGTGCTGCCGAAACGAGGACTGCGTTCCGGTTTCAAGGCTTGGTTGGTTCACAGGAAGGGAAAGGCGCAGTATCTGTCACACTTGCTCTGTGGACACCTGAACCGCGCCGTAAGGGAAGTAAGGAAGGTGGGAGTGAAAGTGGAAAGAGAGAAAGAGGAGCCGTAGTGGAGGGCTACGGAGTAATTTCGACCACCTGGGGATCTTTAGCGTGCGCTGACATCGCACAGCACACGGACGCCTATTCGTTTCGCCTCCATCGAAACGGGTCGGGTTCGAACCCGGGTACTCCGGTACAGTAGTCGGGCGTCTTACCACTGCACCACCCCGGCGGGGCAGATAGAAGAGAAAATAGAGAAGAAAGAAAACAAAGAGGGGCAGAAAGACGGCGCCGCAACAACAGCCGTCGTCCACCACCGAAACGGTGGCGGGTGCAATGACGGCCTATAACAGATAAAAATTCTGTGGCAGGCTAGCCCCTGCCGCAAGCGGCGTTCACCCGCCTGTCCCAGCCCCTTCAGGGGAGTAGCCAGCTGTGGTTAATGGGGTTTAATTCCCAAAGCGACCCCGGCTATAAGAGAGGCATGACTCAGGTGTCCACCGAGAACAGTGACATATACTCGCGTTTCCCTTCCCGTAAACCAATTTACACACTAAGTGCATCATCCAATGTAAAGTGATATACAGCGCCTTCAATCCGCAAGGCACCTGTGTGCTGTGCGATGTCAGTGCACGCTAAAGAAGCCCAGGTGGTCGAATTTTCCGGAGTCCTCCACTACGGCGTCTCTTACAGCCGGAGTCGCTTTGGGATTGTAGTTTGTGGGGTTTAAAGTCCCAAAGCGACTCAGGCTATAAGGGACGCCGTAGTGGAGGACTCCGGAAATTTCGACCACGTGGGGTTCTTTAGCGTGCACTGACATCTCACAGCACACGGGCGCCTTGCGGATCGAAGGCGCTCTATATCCATTTACATTAGATGATACGCGAGAGGGAAACGCGAGTATCTGTCACTGTTCTCTGTGGACGCCTGAGCCACGCCGTAAGAGATGCCGCCTCAGCTGCAGGCTTTCAAGCTAACTCCCGACAATTTTCCTACCACGTTTTGAATACTTCCAAAACCCGAACCGATACTGGGTATGGAGGAAACCTATACATGATGCATGAGCCCTATACACTCGTAAAACCTGAGCCGGAACTGGGAACGACAACGGCTTTTCAGTTATATAGCAGCAGGGTAAATTATAGCAATAACTTCGCCTGCTGCGTGCGCTGTCGCCTCTGTACGAGCACACAAAGAGAACTAATTGCAAAGTTTATGGCATAGAAACACAAGGGAGCCCTGTGTAGGGCTCGTGTTCGGAGTTCGCATATTAGTTTTGGAAGAGTCATGCAAAAGGATGTCAGCTGAACTGCAAGTGCGAGCGGGGACTGAAGTAACGCGGCATTTCCACCAAAATAGCGAGAAAACGACATTCAAACAGATGCAAGCCTGGAATACCGGCCGGCTCAGAACATTGTCATGCATGTGCATTTCGAAAAAAAAAAAAAAGACTGAAGCTTGGTTTCCCACGAGCGCGCATGTAGCTTACCTCAGCGTTCCTCTGAGTCGCGCCGCCACCATGACCGCCACAGAGCCCGCAACTTCCTTGTGCAATGGAAATGTCGTGGACAAGATTTGCGCAGAAGTGCTCCACGATTAAAGCGAATAAATACTCATTTTATTTGCTAACAGCACGAGATATTCTCTCGCGGTGCAGCAGTCCAGCTATCATGCAAAAAAGATTCTTCGTAATGGATACGAATAATACAAGACGAATGGATCGGTGACGGCAGGACGCAGGTCTTCCTGATCTTTTGAAAGTCTCATCATGGTGAATGGCTGCCCGCCTCTCGCGATATGGAACTTCCGTCGTCGCCGCAGCGTCTAACATTGCAGAAGTTCCCCGTTGTGCCACGACTCCGATGAATCCGTGCTTGGTTGTGCTGGAGCCAAGTGTACTCTCAGCGCCCGTTCGTGCTGGAATGCTCTTCACATTTCGGGAAGTTCCGATTGTCGCGACGGCGTAGAAGATCCGAAGATTTTTTGTTGTGGCATGTCTGTGGTGAAGCCTTGTTCCGCTGAGCAGGAAACAAGATTACTGCCAGCGTCCGTTCCGAAGCTGCTGTCCACCATGTCCCCGCCGGTCATTGGAACGCCGGCCGCGGCGTCGCTGGAAGCTGCTTGGTTGGACTCCAACGGCCACTGCAAGCGGAACTCGCCGCGGGTTATCTCGGTGGTCACCAGGTGCCCGTTCAACTCACGCTGGAACTCCATCATACGTCCCTGCAGGTATTTGCAGTTATGGCACACGTCCACGCTTAGCGTTGAGTTCAGGGCCCGTATTGCGAGTCTGAGTCGTTATCGAAAGTGTCGCTATTTCCAAAACCTCGAGTCACCTGATTGGTGGAAACGCCGGAACACGATGTTGCCACCTCTTCCGGTTCCGCAGTGGCAACACCCAGTTCCGGCATTTCGACCAATCAGATGGCTCGTGGTCACGTGAGATAGCGACACTTTGATAACGACGCAAACTCTGAATACGGGCCCAGGTTGACCGCAATTCCTAGCGGCTGACGATGACGACGTTTGGATTGGATTGATTCTTCATAACGGGTGGACAGATTAACCAAGTATGGCCGACCACCCAGTTTATTTCAATAAAGAATATTTTCAGCATTTTTTATAGCTCCCAAGACGACGTTTTTTTCACTCCAAAACTCTTCACCCCGCTGTGACATTTCGCTTTGGACCGCATCTGAGGCATCTGAGGAATAGTGCCTAGAATATAGTCTCATTATCATCATCGATAATGATGTTTTTGTTTTTTTTTAGAACTGCTGCAGCTGAGGCTCAAAGGGAGCACTGCAGGTGAGGCTCAAAGGAAGTACCTTTGGAAGATAAACATGAACCACCTTTGCAGGCTGCGAGGTTCGAAACTGGGTTCGGGTCCACCGGGGAGGGGGGGGGGGGGGGGAGGGGGGGGGCGCAGCGGGGTTTACGGAGACTCTCCCAAGCGCACACCCCTAGAAAAGCCGAGCGCGAAGCCGGGGGACGCTTGTACCCGTTTTTACCGGTGGGTGTCTGGCGGTGGGTTTCGAACTAGCCACCTCCCGCAGCCGAGACGGGTGCTGCTGCTGCTGAGCGATCTTGAGGGTGAACTGGAAAGGTATGGCGAGGACTTTGACTTGTCGTACATGGACAGTGGCCGGGTAGTGCGACAGGTCCTACCGGGCCTGCTGTACGCAGACGACATTGTATTACGAGACGCAGACGAGTTTGTATTAAGTAAACTTAGTGTACATTCTGTATTTGAGGAGCTCCTGAGCGACTGTGGTTTCCGTCAGTTTGTCATTTTCCGTACGAAGTACAGTGGCTCATATGCGCTACCGTTCTTGATCGTGTGCTGTGTAATAACCCTCAAATTTTTAGCACAGTGCACAACAATTCCAGGTATAAGTGATCATGAGGTTGTTATCGGTAATATTATCTGTAAGCCTTTAAAACTTTATAACCCGCTTCCATGTCAGGTTTCTTTTTTTTTATATATGATCAAGGTAACTTTGAAGGTATAACTCAGGATCTGTTCACCTTTCTACCCGAGTTTGAAGACTGCTCTGAATTCATGGAAATGATGAGCCTTGGAACCAATTCTCAAGTCTGAACTTACTTCTCTCGTTCATAGACATGTGCCGTTTAAAATTATCACCCGAAAACGCATAAAATATAAACCATGGTTCAATAAACACATACGGGCACTTATCAATAAAAAGCGCCGACTTTATCAGCGCTACAGGAAAGAGAGGCCTGCTGCTTTGCGCGATCAGCTCAGGCAACTTGGCTTCTGTTTTCAAAAAATCTGATAATAAAAGCTAAGAATAATTGTTTTGTTCTGCTGAAAGAAAAATTACGTACGAAACCAAAATAAGTATGTAAATATATGAAGTCCAATAGAAAATATTCGGGTGGAATAGCTGCTATTTCTCACGGTCAAACTACCGCAAATGATGACGCTGGTGAAGCGGCGCTTTTTAATGCGCACTTCAAATCAGTATTTATAGAGGGCTACAAAGGAAGCCTCCCACCTATCATGCTGTGCCTTTCTGAACTGATGCCTGATATTGTAATCTCGGAGAGCGGGGTGTTTTCACTACTTCAGCGTCTCAACCTGTCTTCTGCTGTAGGGTCAGACGCAATATCTAATCATGTTTTGAAGAAATGTGCCCGAGCACTGACCCCTTTTCTTATCATTTTGTTTCAAAAGTCGCTACATGACAAGGAACTGCCATCAGAATGAAGTCCGCGAATGTAGTACCCATTTATAAGTATAATCAAACAAACAATTAGTTATCAGCTATCGTCCCATCTTCTAACAAATGTATGTTGCAAATCATTGCAACACATATGTATAGCGCGATAATGAAGTACCTAAAAAATAGTAATTTTCTTCTCGCAATACCAACACGGTTTTAGGTCGAAAATTTCAAGCGTCACCCAACTGTGCGAACATTCAAATGACATCTTTGTCTGTTACGATAAAAGCCTTCCGTGCCTTAAAGAAGTCATAGACCCCTGTTACAAGGCCACGAAACTGGCTAGCGGTGACTTGCTCAAGTTGATTCTGTATTTTTGGATTTTGAAAAGGCATTTAACGCTGTCCCACAAGTTCTCTTGCTGCACAAAATGTCTGATCTTGGTCTACCTGCCTCTGTTATCCAGAGTGCAAGATTACTTATTGAGAAGGACGCAGTGTGTGGTAGTTAACGGTACATCATCCTCATCTGTTGATGTGACGTCGGGAGTGCTACAAGGATCGGCTCTAGGGTTGCTCTTTTTAATTCATATCAATGATCTTACTGAGGGAATCTCGTCTCATATACGTCTGTACGCTGATCATTGTGTAATTTACAGATCAAATATCCGCCATTTCAGGTGACGGTGGCATTCTGCAAAGAGATTTGAACTATCTGGCATCTTATTGTGATATGTGGAAAATGCCCTTCAATATCAAGAAACGTTATGTTAAGTTTACGCGAAAAAGAGTCATTCTCCTCCCATTACCACATTAATGACAACTTCCTCGACTGTGTTGATAATTTCAAGTATTTAGGCGTATACTCCTCGTCTGACTGTTCATGGAACAAGCATGTAGACTACTTCAAAGCTACTACTGCACCTCTTACCGTCAAAGAAGCATTCTATATCGCATGTCCAATTTGGGACCCATAGACGCACAATCTGATTAACAAACTAGCACGTATTCGTTTCGTTACCAACAATTAAAACTTTGGCTACAGCATAACAAACAGTAAAACTGAGCTTGGGGTGCAGCCCCTGTACCAAAAGAGAAAATTTCTGAGATTGAAATTTTTTCAGTGTATTTAATGGCGACACTGGAACAGACAAAGTGTTTACCTGAAGGCTCCACATTATGTTTCCTCTAGAAATGATAGAGATTGCCTGCCACACGAATGTTTATGCTCATTCACCTTTCCATTTTACGGTGAACGAATGGAATAGACTGCCCGAAAGTGTAGTAAATGTCTCTTTTCATCAGCCCTGGTTGAAGCGTTTTCAGGTAGTTTTAGATTTTTCACTGCCTATTAATGAATTTAGTTGTATATTGGATGCATTATTTTTGTATTGTTCTTGTTGTTTTTGGTATTTCTTGTGCCGGACGTTTCTTAATAATGAGATACGATATTTGTAATCCCTCTACAATAATTCTCCACGGGCAATGGAGGTATATGCATAAATGCATACATAAGTAAATTAAACGCAACTGGAATTGTTCTGTTTGGTTTCCCTTTTTTTTTTTTTTATCGCCTGGGCAGGCATACAATGTCCTACCTTTGTAATGACACCTCGCGGCATACACTGATTGGAAGCCTTTTATTGCGGTTCATTCATGCACTCATGCAAATCCCTAAAGAGCCTGGACAAAATGCCGCACTGCTGTTTTTTTGGAATCTTCTCGAACAAGCTGGCTACTGACAGAAACGTTCGCTCAGACAAACTTAATTCACATACATGCTTCTCTTTACAGTTGTGCGTCGACTCTTCAGTTAGTTTCTTCGCAAACATGGCTATAAGAACTTCTGTGTGTGTGGGCTCCGCAGCGCTCCGTTTCCTCCGAACGACCCTCGGTCCTTGCGCGCTGCCATCTTCAGACAGCCTCGTGCCACTTGTGTTGTCACCTGGAGGCGGGTTGCCAGATGGCCCAGCTGGTGTTTCCGCCACGTCCTGTTGGAATTTTTGCTGCTATATTATGGGCAATTGATTTCGGAGCAAAGTATGATTACATGGCCGGGACCTTGAGTAAACGTTGTTTAATCTGGCAGTGCAAACGCAGTAAAAGTAGAATCTAATTTCTCTTATGGCATGGTTTTAGTATTTAGAACAACCACTTGGTACTAGTGAGTCAGTTAGGTTTTACTTCTGCTGCCATTTATGGTTCCCCACTGAAAGTTGTATAGACCTTTGCATCGGGCGAGAAGGACGTGAAAACGCCTCCTCTCTGGACTGTTGCAAACCGGTTCCGCTGCCGCTTCCACCGTGCTGACGTCAGGCGCACACAACAGCCCAGCGAGCAATATGGCGACGCCTAGGAGGCCCCCGTTGCAAAGGTCTATAACTTCTGTATTGCTACTGCAAAGCTTTACATACACTGAAGCAAGTGTTTGTAGATGGTGAAGAAATATCACTCACGCTTTGCGAAGGGAGCAACGGGGACCCTTGTGCCCTATCTAACATGGGGTGATCCTCCTTGAAGGTGGCCTCATCTTGGCTCAGGTTGGGCCCAAAGCTGTTGTTTTCAGCTGCCTGCTCATTGCTTTGGAGCGATGCTAGGAACTCGCGGAGGATACCTGCTTGGGAGTTGGCATAACATACAACCACGCTAACAATGTAGAGAGCACTGTACAGATATATTGCAATTCGAAGGATGGAAGCAACACAATTACCATCTGCCATGCGGCGCATTTGTTCAACTGAGACATCTTCCAAAGTGGAAGCGTCCTGCGGCATACGTTTCTCGTGCAAGCATCTCCTGAAAAAAAAAAAAAAAAATACGAGCATGGTCATGTTAACTTAATTTCATTTCAACCAAGAGCATTCTTGCAAAAGAGGTGCTGCATAGTCATGATAAGATCATGATATGCTGAAAACTAACATATCGATGGTGCACTGAGAATCGGCATGTATGCCGCAGTTACACTGAAACCTAGTATACGTGGGCATGCTGTCCCAGCTAAATTGAGGCTGTGGCTAAAAAAAATGCTATGTGAACCATTTGCATACAACTGCCTGCAGTGTTGCACACACAAGGGCGATTTTTGTTTTTCGACTGATTAATTGAGTCGAAAAACAAAAGTCACTGCATTTCCCTAGTTAACTAATTGCTAAATACAAAATTATCTGGCTGCTAGATGTATGGACGTGCAAATGCCACTAAATTTCGAAGTACATACCTCTTACTCGAGGTGGGATCACGAAGGAAAGACAACTTGTTCAAATACGGCCAGCTGGTCGCTCCATCAGCTGAGTCCCTATTCGGCTTTTCATTAACATATTTAAGAAACTTATCGCGGAGGTAGCCCCATTTTTCTTCGCAGAGGTCACCTAAAAAGAAGGTAACAGAAAAATGTGGCAATTAAATCGGACATCCAAGTCGTCAAGTGACGAGACAAAGCTGCAGGCGACCACAAATGGAACAAATGAAATGGCACAAACATCGCGATAAATCTTCTTAAAATCCCCCCCCACCCCCCCCCCCCCCCCGACACATCAATGCGCGAGCGTCTCGCGACAGCGAAGACCTGCAGAGCGCTATAAATTATGAGCTCATTGCGTGTGAACAGGGATGCTTACCTCACGATTAAGAATGTGCGATCCCCTCTCGGTCGCTTAATTGGCGCAGACATTCGCCACGTGCAGGGGCACCGCGGTAAAGAGGCGGCATGCAATTGTTATTACGCTAGCACATGTACGGGCAATTATAGAAAGCATGCCGGACACTTTTTCCTTACGCCGCTGCAGGCATTGACTGCTGACTGGCCACAGTTATGAAAGTTGTCTATTAAACTTAGCCCAGAAGGAAAACATGAGAAATTGCACTTACCGTCGATGCCCAATTCATCTCCAATGGTTGCCCACACCCTCCCCGACTTGTTCTTATAATCTGATGACGTTAGGTCGTACAGAATGGGGTTCAACTGAACTACTTGGATTAGTTTTTCAATAGCCTCGTCCGTCCATATCTGGGAGTCGGTTCCCGTAGACGCCTGCGAAGAACTTGCAGGAGCTGCCATCTCAGTAAGATCAGGAGATTCAAAACAGACGCGTGTGCGAAGACGTTGGAATAAATACAGAAGGATGGGTGCGTGCATAATCCTCTCCCTCGCGCACGCCACGTGCTGCCTTTATTCACGGACGAATCCCTACGCGCGAGCCGAAGAAAAATATATTCCCCGGATTTTTCGCACCACTCTGAATGAAGGAAGATGAGGAGGAGGAAAGGCAGGGAGGTTTCGCGGCCTTTTGCATGGCTACCTCGCAGGCAAAACCTCTTTCAACGCAGCTGGGAAACCTGTTGTGGGGAGCAGAAATGCCTCTTTCCTTTGTTGCTGTCGCGGTAATGATCGTTTCCAGGAAATCCTCCACAAGCTGAGGAACGCTGGTTACACCAGCGTTCGCCGAATAAGGAACAACAGATCGACACAGTGCGCTCAACAATCTTGGTTCAGCGTGGGCCCTTTCCGAGCTCTACGAAGGGAATAAAGAAGGGAAAGAGCGCGCGTGTTCATGGACAATTTACTAGCAGTTTGGAAAAATAACGCGGTTTGTGATCGGCACATCTCAGCGCGAGCAGTGAAAAGGCGGCAGTTCGCAATTTATGCCCACATATGCCGAAGTATTTAAAACCGCAAATGATTAAAGGCATTTAACAAGGACAATCGAGTAATTGTAATCGAAAAAGAAAACAACAAAAAAAAAAGGCGGTGAAACTTCAAGTTAACAGGCAGATTGAGGCCTGATATATATCAGGCGGGCTAGCCAACCCCCAAACCCTCCCCCCCCCCCCCCCCTTCACTCGAAATTTAGATGCGAAAGCTCACGAGGGTGCTGTTGGGGGCTAGTTGGTTTAACATTGTAACGTTCGTATGTAATATGCGTAGTGCTGTAACTGATACGTCTCAGTCCGCTAGTGATTGTCACTGCCGAAGCTTTCGCGCTGTCATTATTTACGTTGCTAGCGCATATCATAGTTCTATTGGCGTCTTTGAAATAATTAGTCTTTACAACGATCGCAGGTCGCGACAACTCAAACCTCGTTTTGATGAGCGCCTTTGAAAGTGGTTGAGAATGGTTGAGAGCCTTTGAGAGTGGTTTCCCATTTAGCGACTGCCAGTGGTGCACTCATTTGTGTAGTTGATGGCCCGGTGGCGTAAGAGAACTCGTGTAATCACTCATTACCAAAATTCAGTTGGTGAAAATTGTGCGCAGGTACCGATTCTTCGAAGGCTGCAGCAGTCGCGAACTATCGCTAAGTCTGAGGCTGCACAGCTCTCCGCTGAAGCTTTTGGAGAAGACACGAATGCAAAATGGTATCATCGCAGTACGACGAGTCAAGAAAGTGAACTGCTGCCCGTGGATAAAAATCGACGCTATCAAATTAAAAAAAAAAAAAAAAAAAAAAACTAAGCACGAAGGTCATTGATTAGTATCGATCAGATAATAAATTTTTCTTCTCACGTACGGGTCTAGTTTGCACGAGGCGGTTGATTAGATATGACAGTCCACTATTTCACGACTGTTTCCAGGCTCGTCGGTCGATAATCCAGTCCTGTTAGTCCTGTCTCCTTCTCTAATATAGAAAAAATAAAAGGCTGATTGATTGATTGATTGATTGATTGATTGATTGATTGATTGATTGATTGATTGATTGATTGATTGATTGATTGATTGATTGATTGATAAGATTCCCGTTAGAACTGCGCCTTGCGGAAATAAACAGAGCGCAACATATACTCAGCGCTACTTTGCAACGCCTCATGGCGCAATAAACGCTTATTTCACAGTGACGACCGAACCACTTATAGGCATGTTCGTAGCAAGCAGTGAGAAACAGTAGACGTTTGCTAGTACCGTGCACCCACCGTTTTGGCTGTAATTTCGTCTACCTCAATTTTTCGTGCTCTTTGTGGTGGCGGTCGGTTGACGCCGGCGCATCAAAGGCGCGCCCTGAGGCTGCCCCTATCGGGCCCGTTTCCTGTGAGATGTCCACTTAGCGCTTCTCGTTCATCTGAATTTTTACGCATATGTCCTGCTGTTCACTCGTAAAAATGGAAAATCCTCGCTGCACCAAATCAGGGGGCAAAATAGTGCGTATGAAATGCGTGATCTGCCTCGCTGCAGGTGCTCAGTGGTTAGGTCGCTCCGCTACTGAACCCAGAGACTCGATCGGATTCAATACCGGCCGCGTTTTGATGAAGGCAAAATGTAAGACGCCCGTGCGCTGTGCAATACGAGTGTAAGATAAAAGAAGCCCAGGTGGTTGAAACTGTCCGGCGCTCATAGCCATATACCTTTTTGGACTGTATAGACCCCATAAACGAAAACAAATCCGTGACCTTAGTAAACAAATATGTGATCTTATAATATTAACTTACGACATTTTGTATGCGCCGCGTCATTTTCTCCTATTTTAATCGCGACATTTAATTCGTTCACAGTTCTATAACTGTTGAAACAGATTCATGGTAATATAAATATTTTACTCATTTCGCCTTTGGCGGTCGACCCTTCAAGCTGGCACTGTTATCGTGATTTGAGGATATTTCAAACTTTTTTCGAATGGTGGAGGATAATGATGATGAAAACGTTTAACTGAAAGGAAAAAGGGAGGAAGTCGTGCTACTGGAAGCCACGTAGGCTATTCAAGGGCGTTAAAAAAAGAACAAAAAAAAAACGCTTAGTCTTTACACCCCACTATGCGAATTTCTTATAGCCGCGCATGTGCTTAGGTAGTAATAACTAGATTCGTCTACGATGTATAACAGGCGTCTTTATTTTTGTTGAAACCTTATTACAAGCGTGACGAGTCAAACGGCGGAAACCATGCGAACTCGTTGACCGTCTTTACTTTGTAAATAATGTACAAAGCTCCCCCTTGTCCTTTCTTCGTATCGCTCCCCTCTCTACTTCCCCTCGCTATCCTCTCCCTATCCCCTTTTCCTTCCCGCCGGCCGCAGCTCAAGTGCTTCAGTTTTTTAGATAGCAGTTGCCGCGGCCGGTAATACTCTTTTCCTTCTTTTTGATTATTTAAAAAAAAATAAATCAACCACTACCACCACCACCACACCTCTTCCCCTCCGCTCAGCACATTATCTCAGTCCCAACGCAGTGTGGCCCTGTTCCCTTCCCTCGCTTTTCCTTGCACGCGGCCCCTGTCTGAACAGTTTAGACATCGTTTGCAATTAGTGGTCCTTCTATAACCTTGCTCATTCTTTCATGTCCTTTATGCCTTGGGGACCATATCTCTCTGTCGGTTTGCCTAGCCTGTTGTGCCATTCACCACTGAGTCTTCTTCCCTGAATTTTTTTTTTTTAAGCTGTCAGCGACCTTTATGCACCTTTTCTTCGCGTTGCTTTCAGCCATGTTTACAGGAAAGAAAAAGCGCGCGAAAGCAGCACGCTGAGGTTGTCGCGCAGCTAGTGCTTTGAAGACGATAATGCGGTATGCTACGGTTGGCAGCGTGAGGCCAGCGAGAAAAAGTGCACGCGGTGTCTGTGTAATGTCAACGCAGACGACTCAACAATGGTGTGCGAGGCCAACGCGGCGAAGGTGGTGCTTTATTGCCTCTGTCCACGGATAGAGCCGTGCAATTTCCTCTTGGAAAGCTAAACATTCTAAAAGCTTGTCACGTTGGGTTTGGTAACGACCCGGAACAATCCCATCCGCACATGAGACAACCTTCATTCTGTGTACATAGAGACGTGTTGGTTAGTTGCTGGCCAACTTTCAAAGGAAAGAAAAAAATACTCCAGTGAGCGCACCTCCCCATGTACCGAATAGCTGCTCAATGTACTCTTACCGCGCTACTGCCAGAATACAAAGCTTTCTGCACTGGCGACATATCTCCACTCAAAACGTGGGCCACTGCACCCTCCCAGTACATCTTGTTGCGGGGTGAATGGGAAAGACCGGATGCTGTCGCCCTCAACTTGCATTGATACCCCCTCCAAGGCGACCCTGCAGCCCGAGCTTTACAATGGGATCTCCATAGGTTTTCCTGGAAAAAGTGCTGCTATCTCAGCGACCAGAGCCTCTTTGTTGCGACAGAGGTTGCCTGGCGCTGGGCCACCATTTAGACGTGGAAAACCTCCTCACCTATTCACCCCACACCTAGCACTTTGTACTGAAAAAAAAAAAAAAATGCGTGTCCAGCTAACAAGACACCGGAAGTTTCTTCAACAAGCGGAAAAGACTAACTTGAAATGCTTCATCGCGTTCCTGCCATGATCCAGCACTGACGCCACAGCTGCCGCTTACTGTGACTGTGACCGAATGGGAGGGTGCATACATGTCTATAGAGCTTTTCAGCTTAAAGCTGGCCAATCAGCGCCATGAACAGACCTGACGGCAGTGTTCAAGAAAAACTCCCTCGTACAAGAAAGAATGCAGGAAGGCACTAGGAGGGGGCAACATTTAACCCCGCGTGAGTGTTTATTCTGTCTTCCTTGCCGAGTTGTTGAGTTCTGAATATTTGCGTCTTTCACTCTATCGACTGCCGTTCACTCCTACGGGGAAACTCGCCTTGCATTGAAAGCCGCGACTAGACAAGTCCAGAGCGAAAAGGTGCATCCCTGGAAATATCACGATTCTTGCAGGGAATCAGCGGTGCTAGAGTGCCAAAGGTAAGCGCTTGACTTGTCGTTCTTGATTATAACCGTACTGCTATTGGCCTTAATTAAACGCGGAATTATGAGGGCAATTAATCTACAATTGGAAGACGGCAGACATTACCGATGGACCTGACATTGTTATATTGCACAACTAGGTTTGGTTTGGTTCGTGGGGTTTAACGTCCCAAAGCGACTCAGGCTATGAAAGACGCCGTAGTGGAGGGCTCCGGAAATTTCGACCATCTGGGGTTTAACGTGCACCATAACTAGGTATTCCTGATATTGTCTAAATTAAAGCCCAAATCAGAAAAAAAAAAAAAAAAAAAAAAAAAAACAAATGTCCGATCGAGTCTGCGAAATTCGGGGAAGCCAAACCAATTTTTGAAAATTACATGAACAACTGCACGTACCGGAAAGTAATTCTAGATTACCGCTGCAAATATTCGGGCATATTATCTCAACCTGCCACACGATTCGAATCGCGTAGCAGGGAGAGAGCGCGCGCTCTCCCTCGAGACCGGCCGTGGTCAGACTAAGCTGAGACGTGAGTTGAAATTAGTGATCGAGTGAGCCTAAGTGAGTCGCCAGCCAGCATGAATTTGAGTTCATGAGTCTGAGTGAGCTTGAATGAGTGGCATGTACGTCTGCGTGAGTTCGAGTTCATGAGCTTGAGCGAGCCCGGGCCTTCTGAGTCTGAGTGAGTCCGTAGCTTCCTTCAGGCACCACCCCTAAGGAAGCCGGCATACACAGATGCCAGTTACGTACCATCGTGCTCAAAAGTAGGGAGACCACGACTTCGGCAGCCGGAGCAGCGGCGGGGACGCACCGCGTCGCTGCTATCTCGCGCGGCTTGCTTGCTTCGAGATTTCCCGGCGTGACGCAAGACTTTCCCTCGCTTTCGGGCTGGCGCTTATCATGTCGCACTAGAAGTTTGTCAGTAATGATAAGCGGCAGACCGAGAACGAGGGAGACTCTTGCGTCACGGCGGGTACTCTTGCAGCGAGCGAATCGCACGAGATAGCAGGACACGGTGCGTCCCTGCAATCGCTCCAACCGCCGAAGCCGCGCGGTTTCCCCACTTATGCGCACGATAGTACAAATCCGCTTTTCTAAATTATGCCAGGGACCGGGTTCATCCCCCGGCGCACTGCCTGCTGCACATATAAAGCATGTTTTTCACGCACGATGCCAATCACCCAATTTCGGGCAGTGCACACACACAGGAAAAGCAGGTGCTAAAGCTGGCCACCGCGCGGGACTCACACTTGTGCAATTATGCCAAGCTGCATTTTATCCTGTAATTACGATCAAAACAAACCGTCGTATCTCTTGTACCGAACCTATATGCGAATGCCTCGCGTGACACGCGTACGTCCAACTTTGAAAACCGATGTAACCGGAGAATAAAAGTACCGTGTCCGTCCCACGTATCTTTTAGATACTGCATCAAAAAACAGCGGTCGGATCCGTCCGACATACATTTAGCTTACCTACGACAAAAAAAAAAAAAAAAATGCCGCGATGCTTGCGAGGACGCAGCGACGATTCTATAATCAGACATATATCATCGCACACTGCTCGCAATTGGTGATTGCTTACGCACCCACTGACAATCCCCTCAGAGTTTCTGGGTTTTTTTTTTTTTTTTTTTTTTTTTTTTTTGCGGGCTGTCGTGTTTTTAGGTGAAACATACGCACAGGCTTTTATTGAGCGTTGCCGTCTGTCTGATGCGCGCCGGGCTGCTCCGTAGGCTTGTCCAGATGTCCGCTAATCAGTGGAAGGCGTGCCCTCGTTCCGCAGTTTGAGGATCCATCCCTCTTCATTCCTCGATCGTCGCTACGCCATTTCCTTGCCTGCTCTCCCTCATAGATAAAGGGGACAAACCGCCGACGCTGGCAAATATTTACCGAACTTTCAAAACAGCTACAGTTTCGCATGGTATGCTGGGCCTTGAAGGTCACCGAGGGCAGAATGGGCCATGGCCGGGCTAAAGGCGAGAGAGGCGCGCACTCCTCTCTCCCCTTTAGCCCGGCCATGAACGGGCCAAGCCAGCGCCTCCTCGCCAAGTGCATATATATGTCACTGTCCTGCTCACGCCCCTTCCCCGCCCTCATCTGGCTACCCAAGCGCGCTGTGCGGAAACAATCGCGCAACCGCGCCAGCCAATCACCGGGCGGCGCGCAACTACCGAAGTCGCGAAACCTGAGCCATTCTAATCTCTCTCCCAGCGAGGCTGAAGTGCGACAGTATTAGGCGAGAGGGAAAGCAATAAGGAGGCACTCAGACAGGCAGGTGTCTGGATCAGATCTCTCCTCAAACCAACGTTCAGGCTTCTCCTGGGATTCGCATCCATCGGCAGCATCGTCCTGTTCAAAACGCCCCAAAAGCATTTTTCTCCTGCGATAAGTTTTTTCTAGAATTCGATATAAAGATAGGCGTTTGTGCTCATTGTCCGAATTGCACGTTAATTCGAGTGTACAGTTACTTTTAGTTTTTTGAGTTTGTTAATCTTCTCTGTGTTGGGATTCACGTGAGTTCGCGTTTTTGTTAATCTTCGCTTTGTATTACCTTTTGCGATTGACGTCAGTCGTGTGTTGAATTATAGTTTTAAACTTCTCTACCTCTGTTTATCAGCACTGCACAGATCAACAGGCATCGTGTTTTGGTGGCCGGTGGTTCAATGCTTAAATATGTTAATTAGTATTTTCCATCGCGTCCTGGCCTGCTGTTAATGTGAGTGCACACAGAGGGAAAAGATAGAAAATTTGCTCTCGACGGTGGCTATATGATCAGCTATTCGACATCGACATTCTCATTATGCATGTTGGCGCGAACAACACTCTTGAGAGTGTCAGCATGTGCATTAAGAAGTACTGTCGGTTGGCTAGCGGCATTGTCAAGCACAAACATCCAATGCAAATAGCTTTCTCCGCCATTCTCCCACGAGGGCAGAAAGCGAAACTCAGCTGCACCGCACGAACGAGCGGTACAAGCAGGTAAACGCTGCATTGCAGGAGCTGGGCCACAAGCGGGGTTTCCACTTCCTTGACGGCTTGGTTGGATGCTGGAGCAGCTACCTCAGCCGCGATGGTGTGCACCCGAGCCGGCAACAAAACCAGGTGGTGGCGGAATATCTCTACCAGGAGGCCTGCAGCCTGGCTGCTGTTGCTGAGAGGCGGTCCATTCAACAGAGATACCAGGAGATTCAGGTACCCTCATGTTCGACTGGCTTGGCCAATCCAGCCATGGAGGCCATGATTTGTGAGGCAGACATTCTAGGTTCATCTGCTTTTAATTTCAGGCGCAGTAAGCAAGCAACCTGCAACTCCTGCTCCTGTCCAGGGAACAAACAATACTCCTTTGCAAAGGGGCGGCACTAACCAGCTTCCAGCTAGCCTTCGGGGAGCTGGCTGGCTTTCGCTTGTTGGAGGTGTTCCTGTCTGGGAGAGCCTGCCTTCATCTGTGTCCCATGGCTCCGTTGTACCCGGATGGGGGAAGGCTGAAAAGAGGTGTGCCTTCTACCAAGCCTATGACTCCCAACCAATGTGCAAGCATCACCTGTGGCAAGGTGAAAGGTGGAGCATCATAGGGGTCACACAAAAGCAGCACCGTCGTTGTGTGCTCCCCCATCCCAACCATGATTGGGGGCTTGTATCAAAGGCTACCCGCAAGGAAAAGGCTCCACATTGGCCACTGGCAGAGATCCCAGAGTACTTGGCAAAACTGGTGCCAGGACCTCGGAGCGTGCCACACCCTATTCCGCAGCAGCAGCAAGGATGGTGCAGGCACACTACCAAAAAATTAATGATCTGGCTGCCAAAGCAGACTTCGCAGCAGTTTTGTGCAGTGTTGTCGTAGAGGTTACTGGCTGCAAAAGGCGTGCACGACACCAGCTAAAGAAGGCCAGAGTGCATGCAAATGTGTCGTGAATACTAGCCTAACCAAAGCAAAGTACCTTGTGGGGAAGCTGGTAATTTCAATGACCAGGCTCGCTCTAAGGTGCAAAATTCTGTGAATGAGGGTGACACAGTTCATTATGCTTTGAGCAGTGCACAGCCCAGTGCTGCGAAGCGATGCTGACGCTGTCTGGTAGCATCTGTTTTGTGCAGAAAGTCTAACTTAAGTGATATGTCAGACAGTCAAGCTATAAAAAAAATAGAATCTTTTATACAGGAAAGGGAGAGCGCGCGCAACTGATGGCCTCGGTGACACATGGCTAAATACCTCATTGAGCATCTCTCGCCTTTAGCACCAAGCTGCAATAGTGGGCTTTGTGAAGCTGTAACCCTTGTCCAAGTTCATGCATCTAAGGCTTCTAACACATTATCTGGAAGAAGCAAAGTTTGTCTGAACGGTACATTTGATAGTTTTGTTTATTTTGAGGAATGTTTTGATGAATGGTGTAAGGAGGAGGAGCATGTCGTTCATGTGACTAAGTCAAACAAAGCTTCTTATAATCAGGATCTAAGGATTATGAGTTCTTGAGAATTACTTATCGCTGTATTCTAGTGGTAATGCTAGGTTACGTAGCACTGAAAAACGTTCAAACCAATCTTATAATAGTATTGGTTGTGAAATGCTTGTTTCTCTGGCTCTCTACAAGACTCCATCCTAGCACTACAAAATAACTCAGCTGAAAACTGTGCACAATCACGACCTTAATCATTATTATTATTTGTACACATGTCAAAGACTTCTGAACAGTAATGAAAAAAAAAAAAAAAAACGAACTAAGGGAGCATGTGAAATGTAAAGTTTCACTGAAAGAGTTCAAGAAACTGGTTCAACTGGAAACAGGCAAAACCAACTACGAAAGATGTAAACAATTTCAAACAAATATACTCTGTACCAGTTTGAAATAATTAGACTCACGGGCAAATGCTAGTTCAGCAGGTAGAAACTTTAATTGAAAGAAATCCAAACTGGATCATTCATTATGAAAAGGACAGGAATCAACATGAGTTGCAGTTTATCTTCTTCCAAACAAGTGAGATGCGTGAAATGTTGGAAAAATATCCTGATGTTATATTTGCAGAAAGGACATATAATGTTAATATTGAAGGGTATGCTTTGTAATCTGTTCATATGCATTTATTACGCATTCGTACAAAAAAAAACGCTCAAATAATAAGGGGCATGTTTGAAAAATTTAGATAAAATTTAATCCATTTGTTGTATCAGGTTGTAAGGTGGTAATGATAGATAAAGAGATGAATGAGATGCATAACCTTGGTGATTTTCTTACGAAGAGCACAATATTTTATTGTGTGCATGGCACGTGCTGAACTGCCTCCATCGAAATAGTAATCATAAAGCAAGAGAGCAACGAAAATTGCTGCTTCTGCTTGTAAAGGCATTGGTCTATTCCCAAACTTATCAAGAGTATTCTGGCAGGCTAGGTCACTTGCATAATGTAGCTCCTAATGGATTCTTTCCTGTTATATGCAACAGCGGGACTCGTGCAGAGAGATGTGGGTGGATACTTACAGGAAAAGTCTTGTCCTCCTAGGAAATAATACAAAAAACCAAATTGAAAACCACAATCGAAAGCTGAAATGTTTCCTTCGTCCTGGTATGCATTTAGCGGGGGCTGTAGGAGGATTTATAGAGTATGTTGACAATGGCACTGCCTTTCTACAGTTTGCAAAGCTGAGGGAATGAAGATGAATGTAAATTGTATAGATGAATTTCAATTAGTAATGTCCCGTTATTGCACATCAGAGGCTAAAGATAAACTGCACGAGCATTATGAAAAATTTAAGACTGCTTATTACCAAGTCAGCTCACTTCTCAACTCGTATTATGTGGATTTAGAAAGTAAAGACTATTGTGTCAGTCAAAATCGCGACAACTGTACATGTACTTTCTTCAACCAGTAAGCCTTGCTTTGTTCGCATATCATGGCATCTCGCTCATTTGCTGAGAAAAGGGTACTTGATACAGCATGCATCCCTAGCAGATGGTGAAAGGAGCATTTCTTAAGTGAAAGCCCTACAACCACGCCCACAAAGCCAATAGTAACCAGTAGCATTCAAGCATCTCCACCTCTTAAGCTAGACACACCACAAAGGATATTCTAATGGGTGTGTTAGGAGCCTGAGATTAGGGCCAAGACTGTCGCAAATATTGCATCCGTGGGTAGTAAAAAAAAGAGGCACGATTAAATGTTTCGGCTTTAAGGTATTTGGAAAACAGATCACAGCGGTATATGCACACCAAAGTCAGGCTTGGAAAAATTTACAAGGTTTAACAATTCAAACAAGCCCACCAGTTCAACAAACACACACCATAAATACAGGAAGTAAGTTTGGGAATATTAAGCTTATAGTGCCTGTAGTTAGGGCCTGAAGAGGGTGCCCAAAAGAGGTGAAAGCTACTAATCAATTGTTTTCATCACAGCGAAATAGCTCAAGCCCACTAGTTAACCAACCAAGCCCCATAAATACAGAAAATAATTAAGGAAGCAATAGTAAGCCTGTGGTACCTGTAGTTAAGGCCAGTACAGAGTGTCCTATTAAAGTGAATGCCACTGAGGAGGTGGGCTCGAGAAAGCAAAATAGAATGGGCCTCACTTCTGTTAAAGCCGAGATGTTGCAAATTTATTAGCGCTATTCATTATGTGACAGAGATCTAGATGCTACTGACATATTTCACTGTCGGACAGCGTCCTTAATGTTGCCCAGTTCTTAACTCGTAAAAAGCTTTCAAGACATTCTACTGGGACAAAGGCTATGTTTTTCTCAAGTGAAGGGCCCATTTGTTCAGATCTTGCATACTCGATACCCAGATCACCGGCTTACTGTCACTAATGCAGGTGCACCCCTAGATACAGTATATGTGTATGATTTCATTGATGAAGATATACTCCCTGATGCCGTTAAACAGATATGTCACATATTAAAAGTGTCATTTTCAACACTAACGATCAGCATCAAACTCACTCAATATCAGTAAGCACTTTGGACTGTGTCTTGTTTGCAAATGCTAATATTTATTTATATAGTATCTGGCAAAGATCCATCAACAATGAATCTTAATCAGGGTATGCTATGGAGCAATTTACTGAGTGTATAAAAAAAAGCACCATAGATGACTTTCCAAAAACTATTTCTTTAACAGTTCATGTGCGGCCAAGAATATTTGTGTATAACTTACACTGTGTCTGCAGGCAGCCACTGAATGGCCCAGCGGCTGGAGATATTAAATGTTGTCTATGCCTTGAATCTGAGTCACTTTCTTTATTTTTGTTTCTACAGTGAAAGTGGAACAGGAGCTAAAGGCACATGGTCTGTCAGACGCTCCTGTACCCAGGCAGCAACTTCAGCAGAGCACACAAAATAGCTTTGGGGCGTTAAAATCCCATAAACCGAACCAATTTCCTTTCCTACCTATCTCAGTTATAACTCATAGCTTCTCTTGTGAAATAGAATGCATGCCCAGACCCCCTACAATATGAAGAAATGGGCATGGGCAGGACATGCAATGCGAACAGAGGATAACCGATTGTCACTAAGATTAACATGCTGAATTACAAACGCAGGGTAAGCATAGCAGGGGGTGGTAGAAAGTTATGTGGGTGGATTCTATAGGAAATTGTTGTGAAGGTCAAATGGATGCAATTAGAGGGATATGAGGAGGCCTTTGAAATTCCGCAAGTATATTTCGGTATAATTCGGATGGTGATGATGACGTCTCAAAACTGTACCTGAGGGGTCTTCTTGCACCTTCCGGAATCTGTAAAATAATACCGGAAATTAGCAGAAGCCGAATAATGCAGTCCTCTTAATAGTGAAACGTGGACATTGCACTTATGCTCCGTCTTTAAGCGTGTGACGCAGCATCAATGTCCACCATATGTGACTCCTTTTGCAGGTCCTCATGCACATATGCTCACCCCTCAACGTGCACTTTGTTACTCGCCTAATGACTAATCCCTTAATTTATGCCTCTGTTATGTTACACATACTAATCTGTTATGTTATGTTACGCATACGTAAAAATGAGCCAACAGCCTTTCTTTCTATGCATCTGATAACGAGCCCGCCATTTCCGTAAATTTTGTTGTTCATTAGCATACTGTCATAATCTGTCATATTATGTGAAATAATGCTGGGCACATATAAATCCCTACTTTAATGAAGCTGTACAAAGCTGCCTGCATGCCTTTGGGGGTAGCACATCTGACTTCCGATTCAAGGGTCCCGGTCTGATCTCTCATTTCGCCCTCCGTAAAAAGCTGCTGCCAATTTGGCCATGTCAATTGGTCTTGCAACATCACAAAACCAGCCCGGCTGCCGACATCATGGACAGATTGAACATGAACGTTTGAGTGCGGTGGGGTCGTGCGGGGACCCAGGGGGCCCCAAATACCCATTCGAAAATAAATGTTTTGTCCTCCTCCTCCTCCTCCATGGTAATGAAGGTGAAATTCAAGCCAACCTCCAAGTGGCGACAGACCTGGTCAGTGCCTATGCCGCTTCGTGTGGCCTTGCCTTTGCCCCTGAGAAATCTGAACTTCTTATCATTGACCGCCGGCGACAGCCCCGGGCCCTCACACTTCCACCTCTCCCATTCAGGTCATCCTGGATTGCCAAACTCATTGAAGTCGGAGATCAAGGTCCTCGGCCTCGTTATCTTTAACGGCCGCTGCCATTCCTTATCTCAATCATTTATTCAACACTACCGATCAAATTATACGAATGCTGCAATGAGTCAAACATCGAAACTACGGCATTAGGGAGCGAGACGCCCTGCAGCTGGTCAACACATTCATTATAGCCCACATTCCTACGACACGCGATACCTTCCCCTTCGTAAACAGGAGCTCAACCAGCTCATCCGGTTGAACACTCTAGTCAGAAAAGCGGTCAAGACAGCTCTGGGGCTTCCCCAATGCCCGTCCGACCGCTTACCCCAACTTGGCATGCATAACACCATTAAAGAGTAGTATATGAAGCACATCGCCTGGTACAATTTGTCCGCTTAGCAGCCTCGTCCACTGGAAGGCATGTCCTTCAAGCTCTCAATATTGCTCCGCCCTACTACCCAAAACCGCAAAGATTTGCCACAGAATGTCTGCAAGCAATTAACGTCAAAACCTCTCCCCAAGCACATGCATGCAGAATATTGCGGAAGAGGCAGCCAACTATCTGCGCGTATCGATGCCGCCTGTCTTCGGATCCTCCTCGCTAACTCTCAGCTAATCCGGGCATGGATGATTCCGGGACACCAATCGATTCCAGGCAATGAAGCTGCCCATCGACACGCTTGCGCACTCAGTCCACGAGCCTTCCCTCTCCCGGACCACACGTTGCCTTCCCGATCCTAAGAGGCAGAAACTTAGTGCCGCCAACAAACTAATAACTTTCTTTCACCATCTGTCCTAAACCTCTGGTACCCCTCCCTTTATTCCCTTGACTGCCCTCATATTGCAGTGAGCGGGCGTGCCAGGTTACTCCTCTTTGTCCACTCCCTCACCCCTGCATACATCCTTCCTCCATGCCTGCATAGAAGATTGGTAAGCCGCCTTAGGGCCACTGCCCGGAGTGCAGTTACTGCAGCCTTAGCCAACAGGGACCCTGGACTGAGGGTCCCCATAATTCCCCACCGCTGACAGAATAAAATAATGTTGTTTTGTCCATGGAGGAAGCAAGAACTCCACCTCCTCTGACTTCTGAAATTCCGACGTTCCGATCCGAGACAAGGCTGCTTACTTACTTCCACGATGCTTTCACGATTAATACACTTTTTGTTTTGTTTTTGATGTTTTTACTAATGAGCTTTTAAAAAATTGTTGATTTTCATATTTTATTTTCTAACTAAACTTTTTTGTGCTCTTTGCTAGGGCGCCGTCTGCTGCGACCCGGTTGCAGCAGCGAAATGCTTCCTGCAACCGGGTTGCAGGAGCAAAATGCTTGCTGCAACCCATGACGTCTTATCCGGTTTAAGAAAAACGTCACGTCCGGCTATTGTTTTGTGGGCAGGTGGTTGTTTTTAGTAGCAGAATGGCTGGTCGTCGGAGCCGTGGGAGCTGCGTCGCCGTGCCAGCCGTGCGCTCTCGTGTTGTACGGTACGTAAGCAATTTTTTCTATTTTTTAGATATTTCAGTATGCATGTATTGAGTCATTACCCGCTGTCTGGAACTCTACATTTAGTTTTCAACTTCCCTGCGCCCAAATGTTCTGTTGACGACCATTGAGCCTGCTTGGCCGGCAGTGGGCCCGAACGGCCCAAAGGTGTATTATAGAAAGTTCCAATCGAAAGCTCAACGTAGTTCTACACCAATGAACATGCGGTTAAATACCGTTTATTAGGCCAACCGCACGAAAGTCTCAGTCATGTAAAACACGCCTGACTACCAGTCTTGCGTGCGCCTAAAAAGGGCGGGAAACTTGGGTGAGCTTTCCTCAGCGGTCTGGATGAATATTTATTGATTGTAACGTCTTTGAGCTGATGGAGGGACTTGAGGAGATACTAGGACATGACAAAACAACGCGTAGAAGCAGGAAAGGCGAGGATCACACAGGCCTGTGTAGGAAGCTTTTGTTTCGGTGCACCACGACGTACTAACCATTTGTGCGACGTGACCCTTTGTGTGACCCGCATTGTAATGACGCGGTGTAGAATAATGATTTCATACCTCATTTTATGACTGCGCACTGTCAAGTGTATGCAGGGCCACTTTCTAATTACGGTGAGGTAAGCGATTTCGCCTTGTACTTGTCTTAATTTCTTTTGTGTGTGTAAACATCGCTTATAAGCTGACGTCTAATATTTGTACGCAGGGACCTTCCTGATATGTGTTTTGGAGTCTAGCATGGGCTTGCTGGTTGCTGAGGCTGAACAAATGGGACTATGAAAGGCGGAGGCAGCATATGCTCCAACGCCACAAGGTGAGCCCTGTACTTAATTTCAAAACAATTGCTGTGCCACCGGGACTGGTCATTTGTTTTAATTTTTACATGGGGAACATGGCACAGGTCACCAGTTTGCATAGAGTGCATAAAGGATTCGAATAAGCAAGCATCCCTGCAGCTTCCTGCAGTTGCGGTGTCCAGCTTGTAGTTCGCAGCCTTTCTTTCTCAGCTGCAATTAATGCATCGCAAACAGTGTACAATGTAACAGTTGATTCAGACTAAGAAAACCAGACTAGCTCCAAAAACAAACAAATGTTTGCACGAGATGGAAGATCAAACCACGCTATATTGTCTTCTCAATTCGCTGTGAGAAACTAGCAAAGCTGCCTTCTTTAACGAATGGTATTCCTGCACAGATTGGTTGTGTCGCTTTTTTGTGCGTGTGACAAAGTTGCTGCAAGAACTTTATTTATTTATTTATTTGGTTACTATCAGGGCCGTTGAGCAGCTAAAAACAGTGACAGCTTCTCCGGGCACCGATATGCCTACCAGCCGATTGTGGCAGGGTTGCTTCACATTAATCAAAGCAGCCTAGCAAATGAGGCTCACTGTAGCAGCAAGAATTGTGAGCACGCCCTCGCACTCACTTGCTTTGTCGTCTCCTGCATCTTCTGGCGCAGCAGCGCCGTGCAGTCTCTTTCCGCTCATCAGAGATGATCCTTTTATGCCAGGGGTCTTGGAGCACGGCCAGCGAAGCTGCGTGATGCAGTCTGCCCAGCTCAATTTTCAGCTAACGTTTTGAAAGCATTACCACCAGCCCTAATTTCAAACTAAAATAAGCTCAGACTTAGTACCCAGTTAGTACGCATTCATTTTCAATAAGGCGTTGACCACTTAATCTGCATGAACTTTCATTTGACATCACTATGCCTTCAAAAGCAAGGAGCCAGACATCCTGCCTTTTCTTTTATTTCCAAGTGTGCTTTTTTTTTTTCTTGCTGAGGATTATAAGTGTGGTATTTATTAACAGGTATGTCATTTCAGTACCTCTCTCCGAGTGATCCTGAAACTGCTTTTGTCGGGCATTCAAGCGGAAAGGAGCACACGTTGCTTTTCTTTTGCAATAATGGAAGGGCTTGGTCTGGAAAAAAGAAGTTTTGCTTCTTTTTATTCATTTTATCGTTATTTATTGTACTTTGTTTTCTGTTGTTTTGTTATTTTCTGGCTCCTGGATCATGAGAGAAAAGGCTTTGTCAATGCGGCCCACGTAGCAGTATGAGTTTGAGACCGCTGCTCTATGCCCATAATGGCGTGGCTATCAATGGATTTCATAATGAGTTTGTCTGAGGTAATTGTCAAGCAAAAAACTACCATATGCCACTGGTCGGCCCGGACACACAACCTCCGCATCATGGTGTTAGAATAGAAATGCGTGAGCGGGCTGCTCCACACCAAGCAGTAAGTGGCGATACCGATGCGCTGATTTCTGTAGGCTGCCGAGAGACTGCGTTGACTGTTGGTGGCCGCGGGTTCGCTGGTTGCCGCAAGGAATGGCAGTCAGTTCTCAACTTTCGCTGACGCCCCCGCTCTACGCCTTTCTTCGATCATGGTATATTCTAAGTTGTAATGTAATGTGGAAAAAATGTGCATTGTTCTCCACTGTGATACAGACTACGTATTCTGCAATGAAAAATGTCAGCTTTTTTCGGTGCGAAAAGATGTCGAACAGCTTCAGCTATGGCGGCCGGCATACCAAGATAGGACCGAGCTATACAGTCACTGTTTGTGAGGGGCATTTGAAGCCCAGGTTTGTGTCCAAAACATGGATGACAGAGTTAAATGGGCATGTGCTACAAAGCGTTGCTCGTTGCTAGCAAAGGAAGCGGTCCCCACGATATTCTCTGCCGGCCTTGCCTACCTTTCAGACTTCGAAAAGTAGAAAGCCACCCACTGAAAGGCAGCCCCAGGAACCGAAAAAATAAAAGATCGTCAAACCTTGTGTAGAAGTGTCAGGTGAAGGTAGCACGTGCTTCACACGACACTGCGTGGGCATGGGCCGGCCCAAAAGCCGGCTGCGGCTCAGCCCACGGGTCGTCTGGGCCGACTCGTGAACATTTTTGCTAGACCCGGGGTGGACTTAAACGTGCGGGCCCGAGCCGGATTCGGGCTTGTACACAGAAAGCCGATGTCCGATTTATAGTCACTTTGTCAGAGTAAAAATCCGCGGCGTCGCAGCAACGAAACGGATGAAATAACTGGTACGCTCCGAGAAAAAGGTTTAGTCTTCATAGCTTATTTATTTACTTATTACGGCACTGCGGTGGCTTAGTCATTAAAGCTCTCGAGTACTGGGCTGGGATACCCTAGTCTGATCCTAATTGGGAGACAGCATTTCGGTCGGAGCTGAAAGCATGGCAGGCATATGCTATAGATGACAGTTTCATTGAAGAACCCCATGTTGCCGAAGTGATCCGAACACCTGTGCTACAGCATCCTCATACCTTGAGCCGGTTGGGGACCATTACTCCAGACATAGCTTTTTTTTTTTTTTTTTTTTTTTTTTTTTTTTTTTTCGTTGTGAGAAAATTCAAAACCAAACGTGGGTATGGTTTTCATTTTTAGCTGTTGATTGGAACGTCTCATAACAGAAATAGCCGCAAAGGCTTGATAGAGTTTAGAAATCTCCTTGACGTTGAAATAAGATAAATCTTGAATGAGCAATGTTTAAATGAGTCAATTAATGTCGTAAGCAGTTAGACGTGCGCGGGCCCATTGAACGATTCAAACGAATATATGAAATTACTCCCCTCTGTGACTGAAGAGCAGCAGTCAGACACCGCTCTTGCATGTTTTAAAGCTTAAAATGCCATGTGCGGGTTACTCTAGTGTGGTGCAGCGTGGCATTCGCCTAATAAATTAGAGTAACGCTGGATGAGGCTGTTTAAGCTATCAGCGAGCACAGACAGTCTGGTCTGCGATAAGGTGCTTCCGCATATGGTCAGTTTTGTATACCACTGGAGACTAGGAACTGGAAACCTCATACAAACCACTGGGAAGGGCCAACGTGTGAACGCTTTATGAGGTTTGACCTTTTCCAAGGTTGCTGTTCAACACTCGGGACGCCTCAGCCACAGATACAGTCTTGCTGCCGCAACGGCGCCCTCTTTCTCGAAAGGGGAAATTGGAGGCAGGGGGGGGACCTTCTACATGCAGAATCGGCGAAGAGCATTGCAGCCAGAACACATGCCGGCCCTGGCGGCGGTGCGATAAATATAGCTATGATATAACAGCGCCTCTCGCACACCACAGGGCGGGCACGCCGCCTGAGCTTCTTGTCTTTCTTCTACCACCGTCGCCTCCAGTTCAGATACATTAAATTGGGAAGAGTATTGGTTTTCTCTTTCTTTGACGGAGGTGATACCTACACTTAACGGCCGTTTTGGCATGGCGTGAAGACTACATACACATGCAATTGGCTACCTTGCGTTTCCTCGAGATTTTAATGTTATATTTTGCTGCACGCGGTGTCTAAATATTAAAGCCTCCTCACAAGAAATCCGATTACTTTCTCTCTCTCTCTCTTTTTTTTCTTTTTTCGGGGCCCCCTCGAAAGTTTAGACTTGGTGGGGAAGGAGGAAGCCGCTGTGGCAGTGTAAAGGGCAGCACACGAGGAGCTCACTGACTGCCGGCGTCTCACAGTCTGGCACACACCTGCGTCGATCGGCGTCTGTCTGCGTCCCATTGTCGGGGGCACTCCCATGTCGAACGCGCCACTGCGCGCTGTCGGCAAGACGAATTGGAGAAGCGTAGTGTAGATGGCTAGCGAGGACTTGGTCTGGGCCACACCGTCTGCGTCGCAAGGGCCGTTGCGCACTGTCGGCCAGGCGAAGGGGATGACTGCGTGGCCGGCTTGAGGGTACTGACCCAGGCGGGAAGACGCCGAGATTCACTTGAACCTTTTTGTTTCCCGATTGCCCGACTTGGGCTGCTGTCGCCGTCTGGCCAAACACCCCGCGTTCCTTTCCGGTGGGGAATTCTTGTCACAATAGTTGAAAGCGGCAGCTCTCGCGTTTGTCTCGTTGTCGCCATCCTTAACAGGGGACATGGCTCTTAAAGCTATTTTTCCTACGTTTTTCAACAAATTTGATAAAACCTGGTATTCTGATTTAGTTTCTTGCACTGATTTCAAATATATAATTATGTTTCCAATTGGCCAATTAGTTCAGAAGATAAAATGAAATTGTTTATAATTTGCGGGAACAATGAAAAAATAACCGCACTACAAAAAATTCACGTGAACACTTTGCTAGGTACTAGAAAGCATAACAAATACAATGTTACGTGCACTTTTGTATAACAAATATTAGCGATGTTATAGCAGTTTAAAATTCACTGCTCCAAATGTGAGTGCCTTCCTGTCTGATTTAGAGCAAAATTGAAAACTTTGGACTGCTATAACATCGCTAATATTTGTTTAAAAAAAAGAAATGCTCCTAACATTGTATTCATTATGCTTTCTAGTACCTAGCAAAGTGTCCATGTGAATTTTTTTGTAGTGCTGTTATTTTTTCATTGTTTCTGCAAATTATGAACAATTAATTTCATTATCTCTTGAACTAATTGGCCAGTTGGAAAAATGGTTGCATGTTTGAAATCAGTGCAAGAAACTGAATCGGAATGCCAGGTTCTATCAAATTTGGTCAGAAATTGGAAAATAATTTTAAGAGCCATGTCCCCCTTTAAGCAGAAGCGAAATGCAATACAGCTGACATATTTCGTGGTGTGTTTGGAGACTGTAAACGGCCTAAACTAATGCATTCGTTTTCAGCTAATTTCTAAGTCTAGAGTTATCATGGGAAGACGAAAGAGTCACACTGGCCGTACTGCCCGAATCCGTGGGTCTCACTGCCTGTCGGAGGTTGGGCACACTACGAGCAGTGGCGTGCCGCGCCGGCGCGGCTCGTTCATACACAACCCTTCAGACACCACGCTCCACATCATGTTCTACTTGGCACTTGCTGTATTTCATTTTAAACCAGCCAAAAGACGAGACAGAGAATAGAAGCGAACGAGATGAGGCTGGCTTCTGTGTCTCGTCTTTTGGCTGGTTTAAAATGAATGATTACCAACTCGCCCAGTCGTTAACCTTGTTGCTGTATTTACAGGGCATTCCCACGTCTGCTGCTGTGGTTTAGTTTAGCACTGATGAACGCTGTCTATGTTGGGATACATGCAACATAAATAGCTTGAAAGTAAAAGATTGCACAGCCATTATTGTAGCTAGTTTGTAAAGCATGGGATGCATAATGTGGAGGTCTCGGACCTCAACAGTGGCATGTTTCTTGTTTTTGTTTTGTTTTCCTAGTTTGCAATGAGTTATTTCTCATTTGAGAGTAGATACACTGCTAATTGCCATTCATCACCAATGCAGATTTTGTTTTTATTAGTTAATTATATGCTTTCCTCAATTTTTTCCTTTTCTGCTAAATAGAAGAACATGAGCCTCTCATAGCCTGTGTTGCTTTGGGACATTAAATCCCATAAGCCAGACCAGCATGAGCCTCGTTTCTGGCAGTCATAGATCTATTTCATTGAACCTCTTTGTTAATAATAAGCTTGTCAAACATACGTCAGACAAAAATATACAGTATTATGGGCGTGACACCATGAAGGTGTCAATCATTAGAAATGTCACAAGTGTTGGGCAGGCATGGAGGGCCCATCATTAACATGTTAAAATTAAGGAAGCTCCGGTGCCACTCAAGCGAAAACATGAGAAGCCACTGACAGAAAGCCGTGGAGTAGGGCATCTGGAGGAGGAAAGGGCTATCCTTGAGTGCAGTCTATCCTCACTGAAGTTATTACTGATCAGTGCCTTGGAAATTTTATCAGAACAGGCATGGATAAAAAAAATTATATCCACAAGATAAAGAGTGGAAATGTGCTGCTTATTGATGTGAACTCCGAACTAGTCTAGTGGTGCTTGAGTACATCATAGTGGTATAGTCCACATTTCTCAAGCTAAAAGAGTCATGTTTTTAGTCAAACTTATCGTTCGGGCATCAAGTATAGAAACAAGCATTGCATTTTCTACTAGTTTGTTCCAAATTGTTGCTAAGGTCATTTGTGTTATATCAAACATCTATACATGTTTTGGCTGTTAGTCTTGCATTTTCAGCAATGCATTGATCTTTGAATAAAAATCAAATAGGTTATTTTGGTATGTCAGGTATAAAAAATTCAGCTAAAAATCTTTTGACTTTAGAAACGTGCTTCAAAACAATTTGAATGTTTCAAAACTCCCGTTTTATAGCTTCAAAGTGCTCGAGCCTGCTTCCACCTCTCCAAGTTGGTTTGTGGTTCAGGTCATTATTGACAATTCTGCATGACTGAATTGATGTCTTCAATTTGGAGTTTTGGGGAGGGTTGCATCCATTGGGAAGAGTGAAAAATGCTGGCCGAAGATAAGGAACGCTGCATTATGAAAATTCCGATTGCTATTGGGCAACCATCTCATGGATGATGGCACTTGAAAGCGTTTTGACTGGAGGTACTCTCACTGCTTGGGCTAGGCCAGTGCAGCACTTCATCTTACAGGAGCATATGCACCTAATTTTGGTCGCATTTTGCTTGTTAACGACATGCAAAACATTACTCTGTACAGATCATCACCTGGTTTTTATCTTCAACCGCTAAATAATTTATAATTGAATTTTTGTCATCTGTTTCAGGGTGTCTATACTCCATTAACACACTGAATGTTAGTAGTGCTGCTACTGCACTTAAAATCAAGTGTTGGTCTCTGTTTGCAATATTTTTTAGCTGCTTTGAGAAGTATGATGCTCATGGACAGCCTCCTTAACAACATGAACTGGTGTATTTGTGATGAGGACCATATATCAGACAGCCAGAGGTTTTATGATGCTAGCATTGTAGCAACTGTTGTGGTCCTGTAGTTCGGTGAGGGATTTGCCCATCTTGTGGTTGTTGCCCGTTTGCTGTGGCCACCCTCAAAGTAAATAGCTATGGTCCTGTCACATAGTTTGAGAACTTCTTGTTACTTGTATGGAAATTACTGTTTGGCACAAAATGACTTATGGCTGCCATCATGTGCATTATAGAGGGCGAGCGACTACATTTCGGTGGAACAGTTCCTCATTCTTTTTCACAGCCCATAGGAAGGATTTCGCAAGTTTAGAAAAATGAAATGTTCACAGCTGAGTCAGTCGCAATTCTGGAATCATGCTGTGTAGTCGACAAACGCTACAATCCGAGAGCAACGCATGTCGTCTAATGAACAGTGCAAGCGAAACTTCTTGGGTGCAGCAGCAAATGAAAATGTGCACACATGGTTTTCAAGATGTCTCAATGTTTATTTATATGCTTCACAACCTACCAAAGCCCGCACGCTTGCGTTATACCAAAGCACAATCAGCTGTCTGTTCTGATGTCTGCGGCCAGTGTTGATAAAGTTCTTTACCACCCATGGTGTCCATTTCTGCTGTGCATATGCACTGCAGTGATACATTGTCACACGCATGCAGAGAGCACTAGTACTGGCCTTACTTAGGGTAACCTTTTCGCTGGTTTGGCTTTTCTCATTCTTGAGCTATGCTACAGGGTGCACACTCTTCTTCTTGTCTGGTTCCTTTGACGAGTCATGAATTCAGCATTTGTGCTTCTTTCCTTTTTGAGGGTGTAGTGACCATATGCAAATCCACTATTAGAATATATGAGCTGCTGCATTAGCTGCAGTCCTGCTATCTTTTTATTTAAATTTGGTACATCTCTGAGTTTCTCTGGGTGTTTTGTTATTGTTCTGAGCTTGCATTCTTTTGTTTTTTCTCCCCATGACAGCCGATCCTGCACGTGACTGATACTAGTCGAGAGATCACAACAGCTGCCCACCTTTCAAAGCATGGCATTCCCTGGCCCAAGTTGACTGCTCCCTGTGCTACTGGCTCAACAGTGTACTCACAAGTCTGCACTTCACTTACGAGCGTAATGGCAACACACACACGTTGGCCATAGCTTCTGTGTCAAAATAAAGTATTCCTACTTATGTGCCTTTTCATTCATTATTAACGCACATGATTGGAGTAATAAACACTCCAGTGCCAAAACACCATGTTGACACACTCATTTATGTTTAGACTGCCTACCTTCTGCATTACTTCTCTTTTTGTAACCTACCTAGTAAGGTAAGTATTTACTGTATGTGTCATAGAACCACATGTATTTGTTATTCCTTTTGAGACGGGAAATAATTCGCAAAACCAGTGAAGTAAGAAAAGTTCACAGATATATTTCGTAGACAATTTTTAGAGGTAAGCCCAATGAAGATGTTTCGAACTGCAGACAGGGACTGATGATAAAATGGCAAAGTGGGTGGTGTTTGTTGAATTGCATAAGATTTGTTTAATTCAGTATTTTGCAGATGAGCAGCAACTTTCTTAATTGCAATGCTTACTTGCACCCATACTGTCACCTCATGTAATGCTCAAACATTTGGCAGTGCTAATCACTTTACTAAAATATTGAAATCTTGGCCCTTCAAAGTGAATTGTGTTCAATAGCGAGGTGACATGCTTGTAGCAATGAGATTCTAACCTTGGATGCCCGCTTAATACACTATTGCTGTGCCTCTATGCTACTGGGATGGTGAGGCAGCATACTAAAAGGGCATAAAAAGCATGTGCAGTAATTCTTTACATGTAACAATAGTTGAAGCCCTCGCCTTATTTAATGTGACTGCATTAAAAGGCCATATTTACCAAAAACGGCAATTTGAGCGACAAGGATGAGTGGCAGATAGTATGACCGGATGGATTGGTCTGTGTGATGTGAGGACCATGGTATGGTCCAGCTGCCTACCCAAGCAGCTCCTTTGACATGAGAAAAACTCATTGCCTTTCAGAATCCCGTCAGATGTGTGAGTTGGGAGTTCATTTATATAATGTGGTAATTAGTAATTTTACAAATTGGTATGTGTGATAAAAGTGCAAACTAAGATTGGTGAGCCAACAAGTAGCCAACTAAATGTACAGGGATGAGGATACAGGAGTCGTAAATGCTGTGGCATGTTTTCCTTAACAGCGGTGCTGAAGTGCCCCCGAAATATTTGTTGCATTTGCTCAATTTATGTGTATTTCAGTTTCTGGTATAACCTTTCCCACACCTTTAGGCACAGTAATTATAAGTAAAATCGGCAGTTAAAAAAATAGCATTGTCAAGATGACAGCGTTCCAAAAATTGAGAAATAGTAATTAAGGTACGTATAGCAACAAAAGTTGCTACACTGTACCATCAGCATACACGTGTGATCCCAGCCATTTTTGGAACCATAAATGCAGTATTAACATCAGTAGTTTATCAATTCAGTTTCGGACTATCCTCATGTTTGACAAGATTTTAATGATGAAACTTTCAGCTTAATGCCTCCAGTAGCCTGAGTATTCTGAAGCATAGCATTGTTGCCTTACTTAATTACTTGGCACACTTTCCAATTTTGCAGTGAGAAATTTTCTTAGCTTAAAACTGAAAAATTTGGCAGTACTCTGTCAGGGACGAAGCAAGCTTTTGGAAAAGGAAAATAGAGTAAATGTCTCCGAGTAGACACCTCATATGTTCACTGTGAATGAAACTAATGAGCAAAAAAAAAAAAAAGCATATGCTTTCAAGCAAAGTATTGCAATGCTTAATGTTACATAGAATTCCTCCTGGCACATATAGATTTCATATTTCAAGCTGCCAGTTTCCATCATGCAAGGACGACATCTGCTAGTTTCTATACAGCACCTTCGTGCTTTCGCACTGGCAAGCCATGTTTTGCGAGAGGGTACCTTTCTAAGTGGACTCAGCTAGGCTTAACCTGATTTCCATGAAATATATATGGAAGGGTGCTTAAACCAGATGCTATCAGGCTTTAAGTATACCTGCAGGTAAGGGCCCTGCCAACTACTATTTTTAATAAAGAAAATTTGATATATCTTCGTCACTTAGTGTTTGTCATATATACTCCCTCAAGCACAATTAATGTGGTCTAATCGAGCTGCTTGGTTGATACTAAAAATGAAAACGCAGCACTGACACCAAACATGGACGGGCTACTGCTCAATTAAAATGCCTGGAGAGAGTGCAACGTAAATCAATTTAATCGCTTTCACTTCTTTCTTGTCGACTGCGACGTAAAGTATCGGCAGCACTTGAGCAGTGGTCACCTTTACAAACCAAGCATGCTATGCGTCTGGTCATCGACTGGCAGCTGTCGGCCGGCGCATCGTCGCCGTCGATTCTCCTAGCGACGCCACGCCCTCCGCGGCACGGATTCAACCCTCTTTGCAGTTTGGTTGCTAATGGCCATCAATTTTCGCTGATTATTGCACTATAAGCAGATAAGCCATCTCTACTAATTGAGCACATAAATAAAATATTTTATCGAGTTTAGTTTACAGCGCAGCCCTATGGCAGTCGCGTAATCGGCGAAGCGAATAAAGAGCACATCAGAGGATGAAAGTTCGGCGATTCACTCTGATGCATATCTTACGCACTGGATTTGTTAGAGACCAACATGGAATAATTTGAACAAATTGTTCTATATAAACGGTCATTTGGCTGCTGGATATATCATTGCTTGTAAATCCGGCAGCGCAAAATATATAGTAAAAAAGAATTACTTCTTTTTCCATATTTTATGTTCACAACAAACATATGCATAACCACGCACTGAGATCAAGTGCCACATGAAAATTCGCGCTTCCACTTCAGTTCGAATAATAGCTCTCGAGGTCAAATGTTCGAATGAGTCGCGTTACATATGCTGTGTATGCAAGGTGGGTACGTGGGGGACGAATTAAACTGCACTGCAAAATATGGTTTGGTTTGGTTTATGAGGTCCCGAAGCAACTCGATCAGGCTATGAGATACGCCGTATATAGTGGAAGGCTCCGAGAATTTCGACCATCTAGCTAGGTTTTTACCGTACCGCGCAGTACACGCGGGCGCCTTGTTAGTATTCGCTCCCATCGAAAAGCAGTCACCCCAGTCAGGATTGAATCCCACACCCTTGGACATAGAAGTCGAGTACGCCAACTGCACCAGCACAGCGGGGGAGGGGGGGGGGGGGACTGCAGAAGACACTGTTGCGTTGTTGGGTGCTTGGTTTTGCCCGCGGCTGCTACATTTTTGTGACATGGCCATGCAGTCCCGTTCCACCTAGCTTCCACTGGGCCATCGCAATTCAATCTCGACTTCCTATAAAATCGCAACCATGCAATTCCTGGCACGAAGTCGCCCCCTGGTCGAATTAGCATGGCTTACCCTGCTCGAGTCGCTCGTTTATACACGCTGGCCAACAAAGACGTACGGGATCTGTTGGCTCTTAAATGATCACAACGGTGCACTGCAATGCCGATCGACGCCACGTACACGCTTACGGGCGGCATGCAATTCGTTGCAGCCTCCGCTGCTGCGGGTGCGAGTCGTGAAAAAAGAAACTATGCCGGGACTGCGGGCATTGCAGAATTAACATGCAGTTTCACGGGTTGGTTCGGCTGGAGGCTTTTAATTGTGCCCGTGTATGCGGTGCGATAACAATTAATTAAGCAGGCGCTGGTATATAACTGATAATACTTTTTAACTAGTCATGCGCACTAGCGCCTCATTTACTAACAGCTATAGGTTCGCTGAGGTCGCAATTATAATATCTATATCAGTTTTTTAAATTTTGGAAACACCATTATCGTCCCCGCTTTTAGCACATGAATTTAGGCCGCGCATGGCAGAAAACGAAACCTCTCGGTCGAGGATAATTTAGTGCGCGCGGCATATATATGTACGGGTGTACGTTGTACGATCGCTTCGCTAGCCATTCCTCCCGGGCGCTCCCGAACATTATGAAAGGAGTGACATCCGCGGCGGTGCGTGGCGCGTATTCAGCATGCATGACTAGCGTGGCGATTTGCGCTCACCCGCTGTATAGTTTCGGTTTCGCCTGTGTACGGCCGAAACTACCCGAGCAGGTAGCGTAGATGGCAGCGTACTGCTCCGAAGTTGTCACTTGCTCCTTCGTAGCGCACAGGAGGGACGGCAAGCTTCGAGAGCAAGGTATACCCGCACATATGAAACGGGCTCATAAGAGAGCCAGGTCATAGCCTCCTCTATTTTTTCGAAAAAAATAGAGGAGGTTATGGCCAGGTACGCGCTCGATCATCACAGTGGTTTCAATTTAGCCCGCGCATAAAAATTTCTTGCGCTAAATACGCCAACAAAATTATGTTTTGGGAAAGTTTACACTGATATAGATACTGACATGGGCGTCGGCATGACCCCCTGCATGGTGCCAAAGGATTCTTATTCACTGAAACTGCATTCAGAACACAATTTGTTCATTCTAGAAGGACAAACTCGTGGAAGTTTAAATTTTGGGGCTTGTGTTATTAAATTAAGGAAAAAAAGTATGGGAGATGGAATAAACCCCACCCTTTACAACCCCCTTTACTGATACATTATCACCAGGTTTGATTTGGTTGTTTAATCTGATGCAAAAATTCATAAGAATAGCAATAAATGGACAGCAGAAGACAATAAGTAGTTCAGTTTGGTAGTTAAAATCTTAAGGGTCACTGTATAAAATGCTTTTTGAAGATTAAGAAAAGGTAGCTAATTATATTTGAGTTGAACATGCCCATGCTTCTCATTTAGTGAATCCGTATATACAAAGCATTTCTCATCACCTGATGGGCCAGCTCATCAAGACACTTACAGTAATTGTTTAACTGTGGCTGCTTCCTCTTTGTACGAAATAAAAAACTAACTTGAATTTGAGGCAAAAATTTCTAAGAAAGGAAAAGGCGCGAGTACTGAGTCATCAAAAGTGCCTTAAAATTGAGATACTCGCTTAAAATCAAGAGACTTAGCTGCAGTATATGCAACCAAAGAAGAAACAGAAAAAGGCTTTTGAAATGTCAAAACAAGTGATTTTAATAGCACCCCCAAAATTCAGCAAGAGTACTGGGCAATTTTAGAGTGTATGGTTAAAGCAGAATTCATTTTACCCAAATTTAATACTCAAGTTGGCTGTTCTGCCAATGCCAAATTTTTATAAAAAATTTTAACACTTAGCACAAAAAAAGCCTAGCCTTGAAGGCTTTTGCTTTCTTTTCTAGAATGCATTCATACCTTCAGTTAGAAATGTTAAGAGAAGCAAGATCAAAAGCGACCATTCAGAGCTTCATTGGAACTATCCAAAATATAAGTTATGAACTGCAAAATAAAACGACCCAAGTTTAAGGTCTAATTGTGTTTTTTAAGTTTCGCTCTCAGCTATGCTGGTTCCTGTAGACCTTTCCTCAACTCTTTAAACTGTACAACTGTACTTCAAGACCTAGTAGAAGTAGTAGTAATAAACTTTATTTGGCTACAAAAATGAGTGCCAAAGAGGTTTGCAACTTATAGAGCCAGGGCCATCGGTCACTTCGACATGGAGGACTCCAGCCAGGTACACCAATTAAAAGGAGGAGATTCAAGATGAATGGGGGACTGAATGGCAATGGTGAAAAGGAAAAGCAGTGTTCTAGGTTAATGCAAATGAGAGATATAGTTGGGACAAGATGCTTTAGGTGGAAACGGTAAAGAAAGAAATGCGCTGGGAGAAGGAGGAAGAAACTTTAATGACACGGAGTATTAGGCACCGAGAATGTCCCGAGTACGGATCACCAAAGCCAACCAGTCCGTCAGCTGATGCAAGACTAGCCAAGCCCACCAGGTCGGGAAACAAAAGTGAGGAAAATGAAATGTGCCGGGATGGTGAGAAAATTTGTTCCCATTTTACGTTTGACATGAAATTTAGTGACAGAAGAAAGGAAGAGGTGTCAAAAGAAGAATGAGATAATCTCGAAAATGCCTGGAAAGCAGCTTCATTCATCAAATTGACAGGTTGAAAGAAGCCGGCTATCCGGAACATGGTGTCATCTCAGTTGCTGAAGGAACCTATAAAAAAATGAAAACAAACAGCAAGGAAGCTATGCCTAACACAGCGGACAGAATACAACAACAAAATCTGGTTGCAATACCCTATCTGCACAGCATATCGCATGACAAATCATGCGATATGCTGATTTGTCATGCAATAGGCAAACGAATAGGCAAAAAAGTAAATATCGAAGTAGTTTTTACAGCTTCGGAAAAGTTATTGAAGCTTTGTAGGATCACTCAAACTTGTGGTGTGCAGCAACGCGCATGTAGCATAAAACACCAGACTTTATTTGTACCCTGCAGCACAGGTGTGGTGTACGAGATCCCACTAAGCTGTGGGAAATGTTACATTAGACAAACGGGTAGATGCCTCAATGAATGGCTCTGAGAACACAATTATACCTATGAAAAACTTGCAAAAAAGAAACATCTGCGAAGGAAACGTTGCTTTGCACTGCAGCAGGTGCTCAAGTTGTATGCCCTGGCTTCTACAGGGCTTAAAGCCAGGGGGTGTGTCAGAGACCCCCCCCCCCCCCCCGTAATATTTAAGAGGGGTCTGAGATCCCCAAAAGCTTGAATTCAAGCATGAGGACTGTAAGAATACAAACCAAGTAATCATTGTTTTGTTCTTGTCAGTGGTGTAATTGGAAGATTTCTTCTCTATCGTTTCAACAGTTTCACATTGAGTATTAATAAAAACCAGAGATGGAGAAAAATAATGATTTCTCCCCTTTGTATAAAAAGATTTGCAAAACAGGCAACCAGCCACTTTCTCTCTTTATTTCCCTTTCCACCAATGCTCAAATCAGTACAGACCCCCTCCGATTGAGCCAGACTTTAAGCACTGGGCTTCACAAAACAAAGATTATTGGTAGAAGCAACAAGCAGATTACAAGAGAGATTCTGGAGGCAAGAGTCATCAAACAGAAAAAGGGCTTGTGCGTCAGTGCACCTTCAATAATGCTCAGTGAAAAAGAACTTGAGATCCTGTAAGTAGCGTAGGTTTACTCAAAACACTTAGTATTGTTATATCTTTTCTTGTATGGCAGTTTCCGGTTCTATATCGTGGTTTTTAAGGCTAACGACACGACTTAATCCTGCTCATTCATACTTTACATTTTGACAACAGAAGCCCATATACAGCTCAACCTGGCTTTTTCATTTGTCTTCATCGAATGTTTAGCGGTGAGGCATGTGCTTGCTCATGGTGTATACTACTTCACTTGTGTTTTGGATTTTTGTGATTTCTTGTTTATTGTTATTTATTTTTTTTGTCAGTGCTTTGTTAGGAGAGAAAACTGGTATATGTGTATATAACGTTTTGACTTCGGCTGAGTCACATGTTATGAAAATGTGCATAAATTCCTCCGTTTTCCAATAAACCTCAGTTGACAGTCAGTGCTGTGTTCATCTCCCTACCTCTGACCACATATATCTCAATCTCAAAGACCTCATTCCAATAGTAACATGCACAAGTATTGATACAGTCATAAATTTATTACAATGAACAAGACTTTGCTGTCAACCATGATGAACTTGACTTTCTGCAACATCTAATGTCAAAGTGAAAGTGATCGCTCCTTCTGCTTATATGCTTTACTTATTATTAAGGAGATTATTAAGTTGGTTTAGACCTCAAGGCAGAATATTAGTTTAAATAGTTTAGTCACACAAACAAAAAAACACGGAAAAGAAATTATAACCGAGCTTTTTCTTGGTTGAAGCGCCGTATAGAGGAAGAAAGTAAATATATTTACACAGGTGGAAGCAGGCTCAAGCATTTTAGAACAGCTCAGGGAGCAGTAATAAAGTAACTTCGGAGCAGCTTTGAAGCAATAAAACGAGAGTTTTGGAGCAATCACATTATGTCTTGGAGCAAGATTCTAGACTCGCTTTTAATAATAGAATTCTAGCTTCCTCACTTAACTCTGACTGTCGAATATTTCGAAAAAAAAAAAAAATCACCTCCAGTGTCGAACTATTTCAAACGCTATGCGTTTAGCGCAATACCCGTACTGCAAAAACGCCGCGGGACGGCATACAGCCGCAGCACCTGTACGGCAAAACCAGTCAAAGGGTTAAATAGCAGCAAATGGAATGCTGCCTTCTACACTTCATAATTGAAGATCGTTTAACTAAGAGATTTATACTGTTTTGTAAGATTCAAAGGTGGACTTCACCACCTTGATGCACTCAAGTATTGCCACTAGTTCGAAGTTCACATCAATGAACAGTACATTTCTGCTTTCTATCTTGTGCATATTCTTTTTGATCCTGCGCCTGTGCCGATAAATTTCTGGGTACTGGCCAGTAACGCCTTCAGGGAAGATAGGTGGCACTTTAAGTATAGCCTTTTTCCCCTTCAAATTCATTACTTTATGGCCCTCTGTGGCTGCTCAAATTATTGCTTGAGCTATCTTAGTTTTAGCACACTGGCGATAGGCCCTGTATGACTTTCCAACACTTTTGAAAACACATTTAGTGACTGGCACCTAAGTGGCATCACCTCCATAAGAGTTCCAAGTGTGCTTTTGTCTGTCGTAGGCATGACAGGCTAGATGGTGAAGCACCTGCTTGTATTCACAGCAGAATCGCTACAAACAAACCGTGTAGTTCGTTGCAGCTGGACAAGTTTCCAATGGCTCGTAGTCATCATCGGCCAGACTATACCAACTGCAGGGTGAAGGCCTCTCCCATACTCCTCTACCTGTGCTAGCTGCATCCACTTTACTCCTGCAAACTTTTTAACTTCATCCGCTCACCTAACTTTCTGCTGTCCCCTGCGACGATTTGCTTCCCTTGGAATCGTTTATTACCCTAAGCGAACATCGGTTGTCCTCTCTACGCATTACACGCCCTGCCCATGCCCATTTCATCTTCTTGATTTCCACTAGAATGTAATTAACTCAAGTTATTTCTCTAACTCACTCTATGTGCTTCCTATTTTTTAACGTTACACCTACCATTTTTCATTCCATAGTCATCTGCGTTGTCCTCAACTTAAATAGAACCCTTTTCGTTAGCCTCCATGTTTCAGCTCCATAGATGAGTAAGTGTAAGATGCAACTGCTGTATACCTTCCTCTTGAGCAATACCGCTAAGATACTAGTCATAATCTCAGAATACTTACCAAATGCACTCCATCCCAATCTTATTCTTCTAGTTATTTCCCTTTCATGATCTAGATCTGCGGTTACTACCTGTCCTAAGTAAACATATTCGTCTACAACTTCCAGTGCTTCGCTACCTCGTAGTAGTCTGGTGCGCCTGCTTCACTCGCTGATCTCATTTCCCTCACCACAGGCGATTCAAAAGGCCGGAAGTAGGTGCTATATCAAGAGCACAGAACATTTTCCGTAACGAATTCCTCAAATTTGCTTATAAGCAAACATTATGCTGCATACTTTTTTAGTATATTAAAATTTTATACATATTAGGCTCGGGTGAGATGCATTACACCTCTGCTACCGGTGTGCTGCCATCGTTTTGACTACACCAACCACATACCCTGTATACAGAACTCATAACAGACCATTGCCCAGCTGCGCTTCTCATAGTCGCTTAACTTAATTTTCTCGGATTGCGGTTCTTGCTGTCAATACCAGTAATGGCCCACTCTGCGGCAAAACCGTGCTCCACTAAATTTAATGTCAGAACATTGATGCAGTCGAATTGGAGCAATTTTGGAGCAAGGAAAGCAGGCTGGAGCAGAATGAAGCAAATGGAGCAGCACTTCCACCCCTGCATTTAGGATGAATGCAAAGAAAGGAATACTGCAATCAAATTCTAAATTCTAAGTTCATTCTAAGTTCAAAAGGCAAGCCACCATGTCAGTGTTATCACTCAGTATCCTAATTTCTAAGTTCAATATCACAGGAAAGACAATTGTGCCAAGCTCAAGCTTAACACTGTTCAACATGATCCAGTTACATATATATATATTCCTGCCGAACATAATCACAGTTCCCATATTGTAAGGAATCTTTATCAACCATGCTTTTATTTATGTGTTTATTGATACCTCAGAGGTCCTAATGCAAGACTTTACAATGATAAATGGCGATAGGCTGGTGGTATACATGGCTATGATTAGACAGGTTCTTCGATGGCAGTACTGAAGCTTACAGGATCACTGATGACGGATGATTCCAGTTGTGAACAGTGCTTGCGAAAAATGACTCATGAAATGTAGTTGTGTGGGCATGTGGTGAAACGCCACTTTTATGATGACCTGTGTGAGGTGTTCTATACACAGGTTAGCCGAGACGACTGCCATGAGGTCTTGTATGAAAAGCTTGTGATAAAGGCAGGGGCATGAAGTACAGTGACTAGAACAGAGACTGTAACAGAGATTTCATGGCAGAGATGCTGAAGGAGTATTCGAGGGAATGAAACTGGTGGCATGGTTTTTAACAGGCTCATAAGGTTCAGTAAAGTTACGGTAGTGTAGATCAACTATATGATTGGTATATTAAAGTTGTGATCACACAAGGGTTTTGTAATCTAGTAATTTTACACAAGAAGGTGCCAGCCATGGGTAGGTTACGATAGAGGTATCCAACAGTTCTATTAGAGTGATTAGTTACATGGCTTACAAGGCAAGACAATGTTAAGCCATTAGTGAGGTGAACACCAAGGTACTTAAACGAATTCTTTGAAAAAGTAGTACTAGTGTTAATTTTGTAAGTAGGATGTGTTGTTTTGGCAGTGGTGAGAAGAAATCAACAGTTTAAAGCTTCTCAGGGACGGAGGCCACATAGCACATCACTATTGTATGCGAATTAGATATTGATATAAGGCAGAAGCGTCGGACGAGTTGGTTACAGAGCAGCGAAGTACACAGTCATCAACTAAAATGTGGATGGTAGAAGTTACTGAAGGGAGATCGTTAAGAGTAAGGGACAGTGCTTTGTGGAACACATAGCTGAAAGAAAACTTTGAGAAAGAGGACTGGGTATTAGCAGTAACAAACCGCGCGCGGTCGGTCAGAAAGCCTTGGATCAAACTAGTGGATAGAGGTTTGTTCAATTCAGGCAGCTTCAGCAGAATGCGGGCAATGTGAAAAATGCGTGCAGACAGGCGACGCAACTTGGGAAAAGCGGTAAAAGAAAATCGAGTACCGAACCTGCTGGATATTTTTTTCGAAGTTAATATTGGGATATATTGAGGGCGAAATGCACCATTTCGGCTCCATATTAGTGCCTATACCCTGTGCGATTCAGGGAACGTAGGAACGGGTGAATGCTAAATATTTTTTACACACTCTTGCACACTACGCGAACGCGCACACCTCGTGAATAACGCGAAATAGAAGTGTCCTTTCGCTAAGGCAGTTTTGGGAAAACTGCTAGCAGCTTCGAAAAGACCCGTTTTATCTGGAGTGTCCGGCACTGCAAAAGAAAGAGCACATAAACACCCTTCCAGAATCAGCCAAGCGATCACATACGGTGATTACATAAACACCGCAACCTTCAAAACGAAAGCCAAGACCACCTACACATTGAGAATATTCTTCTTCCATGGCAGCACAAACCAAATCACGATCCCCATACACAGGCCTTTTACATACGCTCTTGGTTTCTACTATGCCACACTGTGCATCATTCATGCTTCAAAAATAAATCCAAGACGCCCTGTTCGTAAGGCAACACGCAAATATGATTTGTTGCAGAATGAACGGAGAGATCAACGGGGTCCGCAGGTAGGAGCACTCTTTCAACTTCTGTGGATGCACGAAGCCTCTAATGCGTCTATCGCCTCTGTCGTTACTAACGTAATCCATGAAGAAACTGCAAGATGAGCACTGAGGCACGAAATGTGCACGGCGCAAAAATCGCGATTCACACGACCACACATTCCAAACGTCGTTTACAAACACACGACATGTGATCTGCCTTGGGCTTTCCTGCAAAAACACCAATCCGAAAGTAATAAACAAAGCCAAGCCAATCCATGGGTTGCAATAACGATTTGCTTATTTTCACCCGGTTGCATCAAGCTTCTAGCTTATTCCAACCGGGTCGCAGCAACGCCGGCCCTTTGCTAGTTGCCTACTAACTCGTTGCCCAGCCTGGCCAAGCCAAACCAATCTGTTTGCTTCTTTTTCTTTTTTGTCTATTTTCGACTGTAGTACCATACGCGTGGTTACCGCGTGCACCCGCGATGTCGGGGAGAAAAGGTAATACGAAGCCTTTTAAAAAACCTTTAACTATAAAGACGAAAGGTAATCGAATCCGCAAAGGGCAAAGTAGTAGTACCAACCCAAGTCAACGGAAGTTTCGTGATGAAGCGAAGAGCAAGGCGTTCGGGTTTGGATCCGTGGTTTCTAAAGGTCTGTATGGCGGCCTCGTTGGCGTTCTATATTGGGTGTCATTTGTAGAAGTGATGTCATTCATTCTGTGCTGCATGCAGCCTGGCTAACTGTTTACCTGACTACGGGCCGTTGTGATATACAGCTGTCCACCTTGAAATGTGGTCTGTCAATTTGTCGTGCGACGGTAGCTTGACATTCGCATTGCGTTCACAGTACTGTCGTGAATGCGTATGAATTGCATGAATGAATGACAGCCTTTTCCGATCGTTATTGGCTGAGTTCATTGTCGCTTCAGGACGTGACATTTCGTAACCAAACGATCATTCCTCGTACGCGGCGGCCAAAAATTGGCGGTGACGTGCCACCTTCAAACCGTGTCAAAATGTTCGCACGTCCATTGGGTTGATGTAAGCGCCTGTGGCAGTTGATTTTGGATGAAAGCGAATGCCGTGTTTTAGTGCACTGAGTACTGCACACAATTGTACGCAACGATTTTATGTAACGAGATGCGGCATTATTTCTCACTGTTTGTATGAAATGAAATCATCTGTCACAACGCTTGTAATCGGCAGACTTAAAATCCAGATCGCTAGAGACTGGACGGATTTGGCGATGGATGGGCGCCGCCATTTTTCGGCGCCTTCGAGGACTGTGCTTCTTTAGGCACTGCCTGCATTGGTACTACATAGGTGCGGTGTGTAGGGAAGTTTAGAAGGGCCCCTACGCTGAACTTTGGGTGGTGTAATATGCAGAGCCTAAGTCACGCCTTGCGTTTGGGACAAATGTTATTTTGCCAAATTTAGCCAAAATGACGTGCGCCCTAAAGCCGCTGTTTAAGTTAACATGGCAGCTGCCGTAGAAGCAGAAGCTACCTCACTGCATTTCACATTCGTACAAATGATATGTGTAGGAAGCTTTTGCTTGGTGCCAAGATGTCCACATTTCAAAATTCTTAGCTTAACTAGGGTGCACTGTTTGATCATCGTAGAGATTAATCAAGTGTGCAAGGTTCAAACTAGGGAGCCTATACGTGGGCCATAGGCTTCTTACTATGACAGGTTCCTGGCTCTAAAGGGATGTCACAGTGTACTTGGTGCACAAATATACCATGGCACCAGACTTCACCAGCGTCGTCCTATATGTGAAATTGGCCTTTGACCTCACCTGGTGTGAAATAAAAACGCCTTGTGTCATGGCACTCTTTGCCCAGCGCTGCCCTTTGCTCTTGCCATTACAATTCATCGTCCTCAGCTTATGATAAAAAATAAAGGAAATAGCTTCTAGAATCTTTCCTCATCTTAACATATCATGTAAAAATTAATTATTGCACCTTTCAACATATGCTTCATACATGAAAACTGAAGCAAAGCACAACTCGCATATGTTCACCACCATGTAGGCTTATCTAGTGCTGTCATACTTTTTTAAATGCATATAATTCAGTCCTTACTTCAGAAATCCCAATAAATATATGCCATTATGTTTATGTGTTACTATGAAGCATCCTGTGTTATGTGTTACTATGAGTCTTCCTAGCAGCCATCTGCTAGGAAGACTCCTGTTAGTATCGTCAATTAAGCGGCTACTCATGTAGCCTCAAGTAGAATTACGGAAGGGGAAGTGGGCAGAAGTCTAAAGTGTTGTCCCTCGAACCTAAAAGGCCCACAGTGGTGGTGCAGTGAGTGACTAAGGTGCTCGTGAAGGATGTGAGATCGAATCTTGGCCGCAGTGGCCGCATTTCGATGAAGGCAAAAAGCAAGGCAAGGTGCTCGTGTGCTGTGCAATGTCAGTGCACATTAGAGAACCCCAGGTGGTTGAAGTTCCAGAGCCCTGCAATATGGCGTCATAGCCTGAATCGCTTTGGGATGTTAAACCCAAAAAACGAAACCAATCCAAACTAAATAGTTAGTTCAAGTAAGCAAACGTCATATTGCACTGAAATTACGCATCTGAGCCAGGCACACCAGCAAAACAAGCAACAAAGCATTTTTTGCCTTGTGGCCATGCCATCCTAAAAAGCTGGACTAACTGGCCGTGCTTAGTGGTGCCTTCAGATTTTTTTCCCACTGCATTGCACAGAACTGGGCTTTGCAAACGTGTCTATAAAAGAACTTGGGCTCTTTTTTCCCAGTATTTAGTGCCCAGTGATGATTTTACAATAATGTTTGATGTAACTACTCTGCAACTATACCATAGCTGTTTTCACTCGATTTTAAGCACCCCCTTTTCTCACAAATGTGATGGCCAAAAAGAGGGGAAGTGCTTAGATTCGAAAAATTTAAATGAAATCTTGTATTTTAGGGTTCTATTTCTTCTTGTGACCTTCGCAATTTGTTGCGTTTTGCTTAGAACGGAGGTCATCCTAGATTTGAGCAGAGCTACTCGGACAGACTTTTGAAGCTAGCAATGTCCGCTGCTGTGATGTCTGGGCAGAAGGACTCGTTCGACATGGCCTTAGGAGTTGTCCACCTCCTCATGGGGCAAATAAAGAATTTCCCTATTTTTGGTTTATCAGGTTTGCAGGTATGCTGTTTTCCTTTTCAGGCTTTTGTAATAGTGGTTTAGGTGTCCGCTTTGTTAGCAAACACTATAGTCCCATGACTGACTGAGTGGGAATCATTTTGGTAATTGCTTATGTGATGTCATAGATCTCATCGGTCATACCATGTGTACATCAGGGTGTGGCTATATATCTTGTTTGCAGTGAACTAATTGTTAGTAATTATTTCCAGGTGAAGGAATGCTGACAATGGAGAAGTTACAGGAACACAATGGCCAAATGAATGAAGTGGAAGAAGATGCAGTGGATCAACTCAGTGTTGCTGGAACCGAAACAAACCTCACTGCTGGCACAGACTGGACATTTGCGTCTGTTATGACCATGAATAAGCAAGTTTATTTTGTATTCATTCTTTGCTCTCCCAAGTTCTCACATGGACATAATTTACAAACTGTTTTTTGTGCTCACTTTACTGCTGAGTCTTGAGTGTTTGCTTTGAGGGTGTCTTGAGCCCGTGTGCTGGGTATCGGATGAAGTGAGGTCAGTCAGCTATTTGTGGGAGCTTTGGTCCAGTATTGATAAAAACAGCTCTGTTGTTGTCATTCTCCACTCCTATGTTAGCTTGCAGGAAACACGTACAAGAAAAATCAATGCATTCCTAACAAGCTGTTTTGCCTTTGTGTTTCTTCTATGCTATGTGCCCTTTAATGACTCCATAAAGCTGTCATTTTTCATGGCGATACTGATAACGAAAAAAATTAGCAGCTATCTAGCCTTGGTAATCATGGAATTTTGTGTGAAAGCTGCTCTTAGAGTTCAGTTCTGTCGATGTTTTGATCAAAAGTCAAATGACAGGTCACATGGTCAAAGTTGAGGGGGGTGGTCAGATGGTGGCAATCGTGGTCACCGTGGCCACCCATCCACCCATGGCCTTGAATGTTACGCATTGATCAGACTAAGCGTTGTCTTAGCTCGGCAGAGGGTGCAAAATGGCATCGGCCAAATCCATCTTGTGAGCCTAGCAGCGCTTTCTCTATGAAATATTTTTGCACCCACTGCAGTCCTGCATTTATGTGAGCAGTTCTGTGGAGGTTGATGATAATGCAGCTGCAGGGAGAGTGACGGAGAAGTGTCATCCTCTTTATCTTTTGCATATGCTGGTAGCCAGCGCCTTTCTTCTTGAGTCATCTGCCTTGAAAGGACTCTAATGGTGTCCCAAGTTTTCTGCACGCTGTTTCGGTGTCACACATTGAGGGCTGGCTGCCACTTGTGCAGTGTTGCATGTTCAGCTAAGATGAGCGCGTCACAAATGCTGCATGCCTGCCACCATGGACCCAGCCACGGTGACAATGTGGTTATGATGGGGGTGAAAAACAAGTGCCCGTATACTGTCGACCAAGAGGAGTTGGGGCTGATTGATAGGTTTGTGGCAGTTTTTGTGACGTGATCTGAGTGCATTTCGGCCCCTGGAAACATATATGCCCCTGAAAGGATATCTATAAGGCAACGTCCTAGCTGGCTGAGATCGCATTGAGAATTATGAATGGAATATTTTGTGCATTGCTCTAAGTGCTGCTGCATTAAAACTGCAAGCATAACACCATGTGTTGTAGTGTTTAACAAGCTTGCAAAACTGCAATCGGATTAGATATCAGAAGCACACGTGATATCAGTGTCGCTTGCGAGTAAGGACGGCCTCAGATATTTTCTAGATTTCCAGAGGCCATGATCGACAGATGGTGCAGGAAGCGATGTTGTGACTATGTGAGTAATTCTTCGTTATGGCCTTAAGATACCTAAAGTCTCAAGAGGCCACCCTCCTATAGTAGGGAACACTAATGGCGGAATTTAGGGATTTGTACAGTTACGCTGCAATCTTAAGAGAGCTGCATTGCTAACAAAGGTGGAACGTGCGCTTAGAAAACATTGTTGCTGAGTAACTTGCACATTCTACTAAGGAATATAGGAACATGCTACTCGTGTTGTGTTAGATGTCACTGCCTGTGCATCGCCAAAGGCACCATTGGGTAAAGAGATGCCTACCTCTCCTCACTGTGGGTTTGACAACTAACCATGATCCTTTTCTTAGGGCTGTGATGGGAGTCTGCTGCACTACTGTCTAGCTTGTTTCGCTTCGCTCCTGTGTTTTAGTGCCACATAGAAATGTACTATTGTTGATTCGTGTAAAGACCTAACTTAAGCTGCTCTGTACCAATGCCCTGCAGATACCGATTTCCATTATGGAAGAAAAAAAGAACAAAAAAAAAGTTTAACATGGCTAAACTTAGTATGACATGCAAGAGCATTATGTAGTTTGGCATAGTTTATTTTGGTTTTCTTCGGGAAACACAAAGGCAAGTAAATTTAAGGTCAGAGATTGAGGTCCAAGTTCGAGGCTTCCTACATACCTTCTGGTTTTCCAATCTACCCCTTGATATAGTGCTTTCGCTGAAAAAATTCATTCACTGTTTCGTTTAAGCCTGAAGGAAACAGGGTTTCTCTTAATTGCACAAGCTTCTCGTAGAGTAAGACATGCTGCCGTGCACACTACATTTTTTCACGGACACAGTCATTCTGATGAGACAGCCGATACAGCTGTACATGAAAGAGCATTCTCAAATGCCGTGGTAAGTGAATCGTTCATTGTAGCAAATACCGGCACAGACACTCCAGCTGCCTTTGGCATCTGCGAGCGGCTCCTTTTTTTGAAAGTGTGTGGTTGGTCTATATTTAGGTCTTTAAGGCTATGTCAGCGGGGTCCTGTATACAGAATGTGTCTGCAGCCATTGTGTTGTTCCCATAAGAGTTAGGATCAAACGTATGGTTGCAATCAATAGAGGATGATGTGAGGATGCTGCAGAAAAGAAAGAAATTATGTCAATAGGGTGATTAGTTAATTAGAGCCAGAATTTCGCGTTGGCGAGATTTGTACGCGAGATGTGTCAGCGAGATTCTGCGAGTGACAGGCACTGTGCCTTTCCTTTCCTGCAAACCAAGTATAGAATGTCGGTGAACTCCGATGCGTTCAACAGAAGGCTGCTTGTGTTTGAAAAGGGGCACGCGATGTACCATGTGCAGCAGCAATGCGCAGGCTTTCACATTTCTCCACTGCAGAGCCCTCGGAATGTTTTTTCAGACATCCCTTGAATACTTTAACATAAGAAAAAAAAGAAATTGATCAAACTGCCCATCCACATTGCCTCAGTGGTTAGAGCACTCGATTACTGATGCAGGCGACCCGGATCTGATCCCAGCCAAAAGTGATAGTCAATGGAGTTTAGTAGTCTCGACCTGGCGCCAGGGTGTTAGGTGATGTGCATATGATACAGAAGTCAAGAAAGCTGTTATGACAGCTTCAGTGCATGAATGCAGATACCTTCTAAGGTGGCACCGATGCCTTGGCTCATTTTTAAAAAAACAAATGTCCTGACAACTTGGAAGCTGCCTTAAAAGTAATATGTGCCTGGGGCATACTAATGTGTATCAGTATGCCTTAGGAGTAAACAGCGTTCATGGCATCTCTTGTTTTCTACCTTTTTGAATTCCCTTTGTGATTAGGTTCTTGCTTTCTTGATCTGACGCTTCTCTGCATATTTAAAAATTTCAGACTTTTGAAGAAGTGGGATCCAACGTCTCCACTGCACAAAGAAATGCTGGCGATGTACAACGCAACCACTGAAGTCATCAAGGCCAGTGGTGGTCAGCAGACTGATACTGAATACTTTGCCGTACTGATGACAACTCTGGAGGCTGTCGACACTGATATTTCCAGGACATCAGCTGCTGCCCTGCTTGCAATCTTTGCCAACCGGTACGAGAACAGACTTCCCAGATTTTATTTTTGAGAGCAAGGTTAATGCTTATTTTGCGTGTGGCTGAAACGTTTCATCTTTAAAATAGGGTGCCGGCTGCCATTCTCAGAAAGAAGTTCTCTTGGATCACAACGCTGTGCATCAACTTCATGCAAATGTATCAGCATCCCTTGGATATCATGCTTCTCCGTAGTGTATGTACTTTGGTGCTTATTTCGTTTATTTAATTTGTTATTGTTTACTTTTGTTTTTATTTATAGTTAAATTTATGAAATGCAAAGAATGTCACATCCAAACTCATCTGCTCTTTATTTTATTTTATTTTTTTTTTTTACCATGAACGGGCAATAGGTGGTGGGGAGCCGCAAATGTATTTTATATTCCGCTGCCCAATGAAAGCAGGGATGGGATGGTCAACACAGTGGCAGCATTGCAAGTTGTCTCATGATCCGCATTCTATGACTCTGCCATAATGTTAGTGTACATGTACATCTCTCTTAGCATAGTAGGTCTGAGAGTTAATCTTTAGAGTTATATCCTTGATGGTGGACTTGCGTATTTGGTCTCCATTTTATGCAGAATCCTAGTATTTTAACCAGTACTTCAGTACCGCATGCATATGAAGGGGAGAGTTTTTTTTTTTTTTGCATGCTAGCTGTCATAGCATGTTTCGTGATTGATGCATTCATGTGTTTTGCGGCAAGCACGTCACACATCAGTCATGCCTGAATGTTTCTATCTCTGTATTCTCTAGTTTTAGCTTTCAGAAATGTTTATATCTATGCATTTGTTTGACACAATTTGTGAATGTCCTTTCTGTATGGCACGCAGCTTATATGCTTGATGGCGTCCTGCCTGAAGAGCTTGGAACTAGCTGCCTGGAGCGAGTCCTCTACTCTTCAGGTCTTCAGCTGCCTGTTCCCCTACATTGTCCACACCAGACCGAAGGTGAGAGCTTATGTTTTATCTGCCTTTATAAAACGCCTGTTGTACTGCACCTGCACTTCATATTTAGGGGACATTAGCGTGGCCAAACAAATAATGTACACACATTATGATTCAAAAGAAACTGTGTGAACAGGTCATTGATGTCGTGTCCTGTGTGAAATGAAAGGTTCTTTGTGTTTTCTCCAGCATGATGGACTGGGGTCCAGCTTTTGCAGCGCTTGTTTAGTAATGTTGAAGTGCCGAGAGGTATATGGTTCATGATGTAGCTACTCCTCAACTATGCTGTTGCAAACTACAGTCGATCCTAGATGTATTGTACTTAGAGGGGACAGTGAAATAGTTATCTAGATTAACAGTATATCCATAGTTTGATGTAAAACACATGGCAACAGAGTAGCTTAATCGTAACCAAGAAGCGCAAATGCGACTGGCCCACACTAGCATTAGGCCCACACTAGCCTAGCATTAGGCCTAACTCACTTCGCATTGAAGCCTCGGCTTTGCACGAAGCCACTAATGATCATAAGAGGCCTAATTGTGTTCCGGCACACTGCAAATGCAATGGCATCTAAATTAAATTTAGGGCGCCGTTGATATCTGAATCGCCTTCAGCAGCAAAGCAGGCTACTCAAGAGCCACCGCAGTTCTTCGGTAAGCAAGGCTGGATTCAATGTAAGACAACCAGTGCACCGAATGCCGGCTTATTCGCGTCTCAGCTGTTCCGTGTTGAAAGCAAGCACTCTCTTTGAAACTCTTGAGCACGCCTCACATTTCCCACACTGTTTTTAGACCTCTAGCACTGCAAGCAGGGGCCCCAATCCACGTGAACGCGTAAAGTGATTGCAGCCATTAGGAAAAGGGCCTTTTGCTGAGGCGTGGTACACAATTTGATGTATCGAGTGTTCCATTGAACAGGAGTAAATAAGCGTGAACGACACTGCTATACTTTTTCATAGGATTTTCTGGGTTATATTCTGACAGTTCTATATAAGCAGTAATTTGATATATCCATGTTCGATACAGTTGGGGGGTCTACTGTTGTTTATAAAATTTGCCTCGTATGTGTGGGCATGAGTGGGTAGGGAGTGAATTTTTCTTTGCTCTCATTGTATTGCCACATCTGCATGCAGTATTTCTCAAAATTTTTTTTGAGCCCAGGGGGTCTGCTTCTAATCCATGTAGTGGGGCTCAGCATTCGTGGCATTCAAGAGAGCTGGACGTAAAAAAAATCTGCTTACTTTCAGGAGATTGGGAACACTGGGAATGAATTACAAGCTACATGTAGTGGCTCAGAAGCAGACCCTCTTGGTTTCTGATGAAGGGTGTAAAATGTGCCTTGTCTGTTCTTGAAATGAATTGTGAACATTTTTTTTTTCCTAGCTTCGCAAGCTGGCCCAAAAAGCAGTGCGCCATGTTCTGACTGGTAGCTATGCCATGGCTGCAACCGGGGCTCCACCCACGCACCCAGCCGTGCCTGCCATAGTCGCCTTTTGCCTTCCAGTCATAAGGTCATCCTCAGGTGAGATCATTAAACTGTTTAGATGTGAAGACGTTTCATTGTTATGTTTCGTCAAGCTTAGAAGCAAATGCTATGATGAAAATGCTTCCTGCATGCACGCATGTGCGTCGTTAGTCTTTCGTGAACAGGTGGGCCGGAGTTGTAAATGCTTTCACATTTGGGGATGCAACCTGGGCTTAGAGTGATATATAAAGGAAAGAATATGTCCTCACGGATTGGGGCTGGGTTAACAATTGCACTTGTCTCCATTCAGTGACACTTGGGCTTTTGCTCATTTTCTCTCAGAATATTTCTGCATGTTTGCGGAAAGGATGCTTACTGTAAGTCAGCATGCCTGAAGTTATGTAACAAGCAAAAGGGTTTCATGCAGCTATTTCGGGCCTTTCGCTTAGCTCTGTTTTTGCCACCTTTCTCTTCGGTTTACATCATTGTACACACCTTTAATCTTATCATGATGGTTTCTTATTCACTACTTGATGCACTTTGGCCTTCCACCATTTTAAATTATTTATCACTAGGTAAACTTTTTATGCTTTGTTTTGTCTCAATAGCTTGTGAGAGATCAGTAGCAGGCACAGTAATTGAAAACAGAAGGGCGCTGATGAAGAACAGTGTAACATTCCACAAATCACAATCGGCTGGCACATGTCTCATTCTGTTGCCAGCATTTGTTTCATTGCATTTTCAGTTGTGGCATTTCACGTTCACTGAAAAGTCTCTGTGTTGCTTTGTTTTTCCTCCACACAGCAACGGCCTTGCCAGTGACAACTCTCCACATGTTTGGGTTCTTTAAATCCACGCTCAGTCTGTTCCCACAGTCAGAGGTCAAGTCTACATGCGAGGCAATGCTTGAAGTCATGGGAGCCGGCCATCCAGTAAGTTGGTGATACTCGTAGTACCTACATTTCAGCTGGCTTTACAGTGCAAATTGCGGTGCATAAAAAAAAAAAGAAAAAAAAAGGGTGTTTTATTGCATTTACACAATCCATTCACCCAAAATACCCGCCACTGTGAGGGTACCCGCACGGTGTGCCAGCCGGTATCACTATCAGGTAGCTGTGCTGTGAGGTAGCGTAACTTGCCCCAAGAGCTCACACGCCGTATGCCGGGTGCGAGTTCTTTCCGGCGATTGCCGTTTTTGCTGCATATTCGAAGTTTCAGGTGGTGACAGTAACGTTGGCGATTGCTCATATTTGCTGCACATTTGGAGTTTGGGGTGGTGGCTTTGTACAGTATAGTAACCTTGGTGCAAATCGTTTAGTTTCTTTCATTGCTTTTTCCTTACAGACAGTTGTACGCTGTGGCTTGCTGACACTGCAGGCATTCTTTTCATCGCAGCCACGTCGAGATGTAACGCTCAGTGCTGAGCTGAATGCGCAGCTGATTAATGTAAGTAAGCATCAGGGATTTTCACTCTTGCTTTCAGTATACTTACCCGGTTTTTCAACGTGCCTATGTACAGGCTCTCTATGACTACAAGCCTGGGCAACGAGATCACAAGCTCTATGTTGTGTGGCTTGGCACGATGCAAGAAGCCCTGATCAACCTCCAAAGGTTGGTGCATTCGTTCTCTCAATGTGGCATGTGCCAAATCACACAAGTTCCTCTGTTAATGATGTTTTGTTACTCCTATTCAGGACGTCGGACGAATTGTTCCTGAGCAATCTTCCCAAGTTTGTTGGAGTGCTTGTAGACAGCTGGCAGAGTGGAAAGCCCGAAATAAATCACAGCATATCATCTGTGTTGATGGCAAGTTGTTGTTTGTACCCCCTGTTATTCCTTCCTTTTTGAGTGGCGTATATTGAATGGCTGGAAATTAGGTGATAAATGATAAATTTATAGTTAATATTGTGGAAGTATCATTAGAGGTCATTGGAGGTAGGAGGTACCTAACAGAGGTGCGAAGCGTGCTATTACGACCATTGTTCGTTTATAGCATTGCATCTTGACGCTTTAAAGTGTCTCGAATCCGTACTTCTGTTTTTACCAACCCTGTGATACGCCACACTTCATGTGTGACACAGTGCTTAAAGACCCGAGTAATTTATATTTCTGTTGCGGAACTATGTGAATTGGCAACGTCAAGTGCAGAAACAGTCATTTGCTGCATCAAAGAAAAGTGCCAACCGCCAGTGGTGCAGGAGCCCCACTGAAACATGAATTCGTACGGAAGCTGATTAATTAGCATAATTTTTTTTTTTAGTTTAGGTTTAATTGTTCATGGAGTAGTTGCTGTGGTACCTGCTTATTTTTCTTGCAGTTTTGTCGTTCTTGGACATTATCGGTTATCAAAATGACGGAAGTTTAATTATTCTCCAGTGATCTTTTCCTAATTTTTTGTTTTAGCTTTAGCATTGAAGGAATCGTTATTTAGTTTCATAACTATGCTCAACATTTCCGATGCCTGTGCTTCATTGGATCTAACGGGAGGTTCACATATTGCAATGTTCATGCTGTATTAGACTACAAATACTAGAACTTGTTTATTGTTTATGGGGTTTAACATCCCAAAAGCAACTCGGGCTATGAGGGACACAAATACTAGAACTGGCTTTTGAATAACGGCAACAAGATCCTGTATGAGCTTTTTCTTTTTTTCTTCTTTTCAGGCACTGCTTCAAAAGGGCTTTCAGAATTGTCTGGACAATGAGGCTGACCCAACTTCCAAGAGCACTCTTTGCTATACTGCTGGTGTGAAGGTCGTTGAGCACATGCAGAGAGCACTGCACTACCAATTCTTGACCGCCTGGGATCAGGTGCTCTTTGCGTGGGCCACATGTTTTGAGGTACGTTGAGCCACGTGTGAGTACGTCTTTCATTCCAAAGACGCTTTCCATTTTTTCCGCTCATTTGAAAACCGCTCGATCTTTGCAGGTTCTGGGCAAGCGATGCGTCGACCACATGCGGGAGGTTCGAGTTTACTAGCTTTGTTGTGCTGCACGCTTTGCCCGTTCTTTGTTGCTGACAGTCTTTCGTGATTTTTTTTTTTTGCAGCCATTGAACCAAATTGCAGAATTGCATGGTTCGCAAACCTATGCCAACGATACCATTGTGGACAGAGCTGTAGCTGCTGCTGTCAAGACCATGGGACCTGAGGCCGTGTTAAAAGCTGTCCCTCTGGATATGGGTGGAGAGGAGTGAGTTGCCTGCAAATTTTATGTGGCAGTTTCAGACACTCCTCTCGTGTGACAATGCAATAATCGCCCCTCCCTCATCCCTGCTCTCTTTTTCTTTTTTTTTTCTTCAGGAGTTGTCCGGACTTCAAGCGTAGCTGGATGCTGCCAATCTTGCGGGACAACATAAAGGCAACAAGACTGTCCTTCTTTGTCACCCACTTCCTGCCACTTGCGTCTGTCTTCCATGAGCTAGGTGCTTTGTTTAATTACTCTGATACTGGTTTGTTGTGTCAAGCCTGATGAGCTTTAGCATTTATAGTTGAAGCATTACTGATCTGCTTGCAGCCGGAGCTCCAGACAAACCCGCATCCATTACCAAGGCGTATGAAATTTTGGAGAAACAGATCTGGTCCCTTCTTCCTGGTTTCTGCACTAGGCCAACGGATTTTAAAGAGGTGTGTGTATTTGCGGCTCATTTTTGATACTTCCAGTTTCAACTTTTTTTTTTTTTTTTTTGCTCTTACGAACGTTAAATTTATGTTTTGTTTGCACGGATTAGTGTAGCATTGCTGGGAATGTAAGTTATTGTAATGTACTGACATTTACGCGGTCATCATAATCAGTTTAGTTAGATCTCGTCATAGGAAGAACAATAGGGTGACTGTGCAACACAGCAGCATTCGCAAGTTATGTAATCACTGTTGTTCGCGTGATAAAATTTATTTATTTTTTCGATACTGTCAATCCTATCAGGGATCGTAACAGGGAGGGCATTCAGAAGTACAGAGGCACAAAAAATAGCAATGGTAATTAATCAAAGTATATGAAAAATATGACACGAGATTATACATAAGAAGATATATGTATAGCAATTAAACGAGAATGAGGGGCATGTGACAAAATTTTGGCGGATGATATAATACCACAAGCGCAAACACAAACGGAAGGAATAACTTCGTAGTGACATAAGAACTCAATAATTACTGAGATATAAGTAGTTGATCTTCCACACGTGTGCTGAAGGAATTTAATGATGGATTACTAACAGTGGATGTGCTCAAGGTGTTCCATTCGCATATAGCACGAGGAAAGTATGAATATTTGAAAGTTTCAGTATAGAATAAAAACTCGTTTAGAGTGTGTATGTCATTATTACGTGTTTGTCGCATTTGTGATTTTGATATGTATCTTGAAGTGTTGACTTTTAATTGATTGTGTATGAGTTGGTACATGGTTTTAAGGCGCACTAGTTTTGCTCTATTTTGAAGGGTTAGTAGTCTTGTGTGTTTGTGTAGTTCTGTTGGTGAGTCTGTCAACCTGTGTTTATTAAATATACATCTGACCGCCTTCCTCTGCACTGCTTCTATTTGTTTAAAGTGTGTTTTACTGCAGAAAAAAAAAAAAACTGCAGCCTATTTAGCTAGGTTGGAGAAATGCGAAGTATGTGTGCCAGCACATTGTGTGTCATTTCACTTTCAGTTCAAGGCTAGGCTTTCAGGGCGAGACTTGTGCCAAAGATCAGCAAAATTAGTGATTGGGGGCCTTAGTGGTAGTACTTGGGGCGATTTATTGCTCCCTAAAGTTGAATTAAGCGGCCCGAAGTATTTATAGTGTGTTTTGGATCCATTACGCCCATGTTTATCTCCTTCCCTTCAAGGTCAGAGGGACAGACAATAGTTGCACACGACAGCATCTTGGTGGGGTGGAAGCCCTACATCTAGGGCTCCAAAAACCAACACTGGCTCTCTCATTGAAGCTTTTATTGGTGTCTGCATTCAAGGCTTGTTGCCTGTTTGTAAGGAATGCCATCTCGGCGGTAGCTGCGGTATGGGTGCTCTTAGTAAAAGCAGGAATAGAGCAGTCATAAATGATTACAAACAGTTTAGGGCACACAGGAAACTCGCGTAATGACTGCAGTTATTTTTTTGCCTTTTGTCGCTTATCAAGGCATTTCTTCCTGGATCATTGAAATTTGGTCATGGTTCTCAGTGAAAGATGATACCTTTTTTGATGCAGTCGTTCCCCCGGATTGCCAAAACGCTTGGTACCTACCTGGTCGACCGTCCGTACCTGAGGCTGGACATCATGTCTGCGTTGCGCCATCTCATCAGCTCCGACATTGAGAATGGTTGGTGGTGGACAGCAGGAAGATAGGGTAGTCACATTTTTCAGCATTGTGTAACCCGAACCCTCCTTCCTTCTTCAGAGACCAGCGTGCCAGAGATGAGCAGGTATTCCAAAAACTTCATGCCAATCCTGTTCAACATCTACACAAGTGAGGCTACGTCGCCGGGCGCAGAAGGAGTCCGGCTCGCTGCTTATGACACCATCAAGGCTTTTGTTCGCGTCGCAGACGACCAGGTACAGTTGGTAGTTCATGGTCCTTGTGATTTAAATGCCGGTTGGTGACCGAGAATACTACATTAAACTAAGGGTAAATTATAATATGCATACAGACTAGTTTAGAGCAGATGACTCTTGGTGCTCTCTCGCTGTTTGCATGGCATTTCGATAAGTCAACAACTGGCTGAAACCTACGCGCTGCAAACATTTAAAATAAATGTCTCTCTGTTTCAGCTGTGCTGCACGCTCTTCTTCAGCGCATCTGAAAAGCTACAGAGTGGGACGGTTTCCACTCATGCCAAGTAAGTAAGGAATTGTGGAGTTGACACTTGGCACAGAGGCTAATATGGAGCATTCGCTTGCGTTTGCAGGCACGCGATTTTAGACCTGGCAAGATCCTTAGTCAGCAAGATGGGCCCCGACAATGTTCAACGTTTGTACCTGTTAGGCAAGGCAAATTTGGAGGTGAGACTGCAAGCTTGCTGTTTCCACAACTCCTGTCCAACTGTCGTTAGCGTCAAAACGTGCTGTAACCACGCAAGGCAGTGGTGGTCAAACGCCTGTGTGTTGCGGCCGATATTTCTGGTGCTTATCTGCCTCTCTCAGCATATGGCTCCCAGCTGAGCAATCTTGAACTTTCATGTGCTCTTGTATATATATATATATTTTTTTATTCTGTTATAGGGGAGAGGTTCTGTTGCTGACTTCAAAGCTTGTAGTGTAAATTGTAGGATTTGATGTTCCGAATTGACACAGCGGCTATGAGGAACACTGTATGCGGAGGGCTCCAGATGAACCTTTGACCACCTGGGGTTCTTTATCATGCAGTAACATTGCACAATAGCCAGAGGTTGTTATATTCAATTTTGTCTCAATTGGAGCTGGAATCAAACGCATGAGCTTGGGATCAGCCATAACTATAAAACATTAACTCAAACTTGTTTGGACAAAAAAAAAAAAAAGATGCTTGAATTAACCAGGAACGTAAAAAGAAAAAGAAAGGTGGCATCCAGGTGAGAAATTTTTTGCAGGAATCACTGCCTTTATTGCACAAACTTAATCCGCCACTCCTACATAGTCATTGCTCTCCAAAATTTGTGTTAGACTGCAAATATGAGTGCTGTGTATACCCAACCCCTTCTTCTTCTTTTTTTTTTTTTCTGGCACTCAGGATGGCGTCATGCCTCAAGCAATAACTGCGTTAACAATGCGGTAACGAATAAAAGCAAAAAATGTCACCTTGCAATGATTCTTGCGCTACCATACGGCCCAACTGATTAACAGCGAAACAAACTACAAACATTCTTGTAGTTTGCAATTCTTGCTCAACACACGCCTCGGAGCTAATCGAAATTTTGCTCGATTTGCATACAAGTCAATGGCATTTTGTGACTCATGGGGCCATATGACCAGCTGCTCGTCCAAAACGACCTCGCCCACCGCGCAGTAGGTCAACTCCAACATCTCGTTTCTGTGCGGTCAATTTTCTGAAGACATAATCAGAGATGATGGTAGCCTAGCCTTCTAACCATGACAGCTGAAGGAAAATGGTGCAGTGTGGCGTTATGCACAGCTACATCATAGTCAGTGAGCAACAATAATAATCTTTAATGTCACATCGCGGGACATGCATTGGCACTGCTGTGAGAGGGAAGTCCTTCAATGCTAGCACCTCCGGTCCATGCTGCGTTGACTGCAGCCGGGCGGGAGAGGGAAGGGTGACGAGTGTGTGCATTGCCACTTCCTGTCCGGCCGTGCCTTTAAAAGTGCCAAGAGCACGCTACTTTAATACGGGATTCATAATAGCATAGCAGTGAAGCCCAGATGTTCAAATTAATTGGGGTGGTGGAGGCCGCTGCTTCGAATTATCTGGTCAAATTTGCATTACGGGACCACAGAAATGTTTTTTAATAACTGAGTTCGAATTATGAAGGTATTTTTCCCGCATTGTTAAGAAACTTCACTGTATGGAACATATTAAAGTGAATGCCATTGGTTATTCCAGATGTCAAATTCCTTTCGAAATGGCGACTTCAAGGCCACCACTACAACATCCTTTATAGCCAGAGTTGCTTGCGACTTCAAGCCTTATAGAACTGAGCCTATATTTTGCTGCATGACAAATGAACTGTTTTGTCAGGAGCTTTTAAAATATTCAGGCTGCAGGAAGCATCCTAAAACATGTGCGATTAGTTTTTACAAATATGAAGGACTGCATTGAGGGTAAAATTAACGTTTTTGAACTCCAACTTTAAGATCTGCCGAGTCTAGTCCTACGTTAGGCGGGATGATAATTTACCGTTAGTTAAAACTGGATGCAGCGAAAACGAGAAAAGTTTGCATTCTCTTGTTGCGCCTAGTTTTTGCATGAACTCTCAAAAGAGACAAAAGCTAAAGGGAAAAATGAACATCCTGAACTGATATACTAGTTGCTCACAGTCAAACACTGTTATTCCAAGTCTTTAGCATGGAGAGACATTTCGTAATTGCATTGATAAGGTGAGGATGGCAACAGCCGCCGCCATCTCCGCTGCAGATCGCTCGACGATATTAGAAGAACCCGTTTCTTTCCTCTGGTCTGTCTACCATAAAAATGAAAAATATATGATTCGGTCCTCTTTTGTGGCTGTAGTAATAATGAACTCCTCCCCTTTCATTGCCAGTGATCTTTGCAGTCCATGCTCCTGTTGTGCGTATGCGGCAATAGGTACTCACTTCTCGTCCTGTGCCTTCTTTGCGGCTTCTGTTTTTGCGACACGCACTGTATTAGTGCCACTCGCTATCACCATAGACTTTGCTCTCATGGCATTCTGCATTTCATTGTTGCGGAACTTTCGCGTGATTTGGCCAAGTTTCAAGTAACGCAATACTAGTAGTTAAATGGCTGGCATAGAGAGTTTGTTATATCAAAGGCAACTACTGCAATGCCTTCATGTGCACATGTTCTCTTGTTTTACGTAAAATTAATGGTTATGTTTGTGTTCAGTACACAAAAATACACATTCCTTCCTGAAAATTTCAAGATGGTCACTTTGGTAAAGAAATTGTCTTGTTGGGATCCTTTGAGGTTTGAAAATTTGCTTGTTGTTGACATCATGGTAGTCTTTCTTATGTGCCCCACTTCTTATATTTTTTGTTTGCTTTTCTGCATTGTAGGACTCTGATCGTCGAGTGCAGAAGAAAGCGTACCGTATCTTGGAAGAGATCTGCCGCTTTCCAACTCCCACCTGCAAAGAGTTTGTTGAAGAGCACCTCACAGAGCTTAGTGAAGTTCTTGTGGGAAGTCTGCAAAGTATAGCGCCTGGATCGAGAGCAGTGAGTACTCTAATCTGCTAGTATGAGCAGATATTATATGATGGCTAAGTTTCGGTCAAGTGGTCATCATAGGCAGCAGTGGCAGCATGTGTAATCTACCATTGATGGGAATTGCTGTTGCCTAATTTGCCAGTGCCAGTTGTGTTTTAGGCAGTCGGAGCATTGATTTCATTTCAGGGCTTACAGTATTCCTGCATCTTTGCTCTGTTTTGGTAATTTTCTGATTGATGCTGTCCACCATTGCTAGCAAAAGTGTTTGCTCCATCCTGAAATGAACTCTGGCTTGGTGGAGTTCATACCTGCTTTACACACAGTGCTTCCACTGTTGTGCCATCCTGATAAAAATGACTGAAACAGCACCAAAGTCAGCGAGAATGAATGTCCTGGGCAATTAAAATACTGGGGCTTTTGTACGGGCCTGGAGAAAGGACACACGTAGCGAAACCTAGTTGCAGTGCAGTCATATGTCCACGGGAACGTTTCCTAGGAAAGAAATTGAATTCGTTCGTGCCACTAGGCACCCGTTCTCAGAATTTTGGTAAGCCTGGGTTATACAAGTTTGTGCAGATGGTTTCATGTAACATGACAATGTCAAACCGCATTGCTGCTGAATGGCTTCGATCACACCTAATTTAACTCGCCACTATGCGCGATGCAACCTGGAGCATTGAAGAGTTTGATGAAGAATGTGTTGTGCTTGGTTCTAGGTCTAGGTTGAGTCAAACTTGCGTACCGTGTCATTTTCCTCACATTACTGAACCACATTAAAAGTTCTTCAGCAAAGCTTGCACGACAAATTTGAGCACTGCCAAATTACTATTTGAGTTATTTTGAGATGAGCAGCAGCACCGAATCTGCATGGTGTTTGCCTGCGAAGGAGTTCTCTAAATTACTTCATAATGCCTCTAGAGAGTTTCATAGCTACTTCAAACTGTCCTAAAGACATTTTCTTTTTTTTTCTGCTCCGAAAATTGCTCCAAATCACTGTGCCCGTGACTACGTTGTTGTATAAAAAAAAACTCGGTACTTTACCTTAATGAAGTACCCTGATCTGAGCTCGACTGCTGTTACATTTGTTAGTTGGCTTATGGTCATCATTATTGCTCTATGTGCAGCCGCGCCTTCGTTGCTTGCTCCTGTTGATCGGCAACCTGAGCGTCAAGCACAAGTCTTTCGCCTTGACCGCTCTCCGTGAGGTAAGGTTACTTAAAATACTCGTCTTGTTCTATTTGTGTGCAAAAACATCACCTGTGCAACTTGTTATAAGTGTGAAGCAATACTAGCAACAAAAAAAAAAATATTAGAAGCCAGGTAAGCCAGCAAGGTTTTATTATTTTATTCCTCTGGTCTCTCTCCAATTGCAAAATACTATAATGGCAGAGTAACGAAAAGAAGTCAATATGGAGTGAAGGTGTAGGCAGTACTACATAATCATTAAATGAAAGGCCATGAGCTGCATGTTTTACTTATGCTGCCTTTGTTATGGCAAGCTCATCTACTTAGGAATTTGCTTCTTTGGGCAAAAATTTGTTGGTGCTGAATTAAGATCTGTGCCCCGGTCTAGTGTTGTTTTGGGGATGGGAGGGGGGTTAGTGTGAATCCATTTACCCTTCATTCGCTAAGGCTGAGAAAGCGATCTGTATTTCGCGGGTGTTGCTGTAGACTTGCTAAATATGTGTGTTTAGCCACAACATATGGAGGAACAGACACGCCTGAAACTTAAGTGACTGTACCATTTTATCTACTTTTATTATCTCTTATCTTATGTCACTTTCTTGATAAATTGCAGTTTGCAGCATTCTGATCTATGGAGTTGTCTATGATAGCTGTATGTATACTGGAAGAGTGCCTTTTTGCAGTCGCATACAGACTCTTGTGCTTGTAATTTAGTAAGGTTGTAATGTGTAACTTGTTTCAGGTTGCGAGCATTATTGTTACTGCGGCCCCCCCACTGGCACTTATTCGCTTCCTCTTGAAGCGAAATTCAAAACTGCACAAGGTTTTCATTCTTTGCGATCATATTATCCAAATCTAAATGTAAATGTGAACCGTTAGTATTAGCCATACAAAAATGCATTGCCTCCACAGGGCATCGACCGGGAACAAAAAAAAAAAAAAAGATTGTCTTATGCCAAAACACATTGTAAGCAGAAAAGCATAATAAGCAGGATCGTATCAACGAGATATCGCTGTAAGAGAAATAACTTTTCCGGTGTATTAGTATAATAGACGTCGTTGACTGTTCTGCCTTCTCCGAAGAAAAAGAAAACAAAAAAGTCATAATCCGTTTTATAATTAATATAATCAATAAAATCTCCTACTGCTTCCCATTCACCCTTTGCTCCCTTTTCTGCACACTTTCTTAGTTCAAACCTGGGCTGGTGATTTGGGAGTGATTTTTCGGTTGAATGATCTGGATGCAGGCGGTGTTGTGCATCAAGGTGAACGCTGCCAAGGTGCGTCAGGCAGCCCATGAAATTGTAATAGGCGTCGGCAAGGCTCTGGTTCGCTGGCAACCCGAGGATCCCGATGCGGCCGTCACCGAGCTGGTGTCTCAGCTGACGGCTGGCTTCACTGGTGGCTCCTACCTAGTCGGCTGTACTATCCTGGCTCTGGCTACCGCGCTCTACGAGTTCAAAGGTGGCTGGGCATAGTCCCCTCTTTCCCCTATTTGTTCTTTTATGTTTTTGTCAAGTGGATTTACTGGAAGCTGTTTTAACGGATCCTCAACATCATGTTCAGGCTGTTTAGTGTGAAACTCAATGAGCAATGAGCTTTAAAAACTAGTGAGTTTGAAAAACTAACCAGAGCTGTGTATCCGACTCACGTTACGTCATCTTTACTCCTACCACCTTTTTGGCAGCTAGGTAGGTATTGGCGAGATTCTTTCAGCAGCAGGGACGTGGTTATTGGCCGGAGCATGACAAGTTTGTAGCACGTTTAGAGTTAAGAGAGTACCCGTTATTGATCTGTTGAGGGTCAGTTATCTGCCATTGATAACTAAGGCTGTACAAATAAGCCGCTCAGGACTGCAGGTAATTGCACAAGTGGTGGCCCTTCGTGCTTCGAAACTGTCGATGAGAGGTGTGCTGGACACATTGCATTCACCAACTTGCATGTGTTTTAGACGTGAACTGTACAAACTTGTTTTCGTCGTGCGCATTCTTAACGTTTTGACTCTTGATAGACTGAGAACTTGGACAGTACTCTTTCTTATCTTAGAGCATTGGACCACCGGGAGTCTACAAGAGTTTCTTCACAACTGCAGTCAAATATCATTACAGCGAACGCCACAGTGACGAATTTTTGAAATGAACGAATATTTTAAAAATTTTTTCCACCTAAAGGATTTTTCGCTGCTGGACGAAGTGGGTACGTTACAGAAAATCTGTGCAGGCAAGAATCAAATCGACATCTTCAGACAGCCTGGCATTGCCCCATTGACTGTCGCAACAATTTTAAAAGATCGAGTCAAGGTTGTCAGATTTCGAGAGTTGAAACTTGCTCCTACCAGGAAACGGCTGCGATTGGGTAACTTTAAAAAATTTGGACGAAGCTGTTCTCAGGAGGTTTAAAGATGCCAGATTGCAAAACGGTGTCGTTACCGCAGGAAAAAGCGCAGCAATTTGCTGATGCACTTAAGTTCGACGCAAGCGCGGGTTGACTTCTTTGTTTCTGTCAAAAGAAGGGAATAGCTTGGCAGGTAGTTTTGGGTGAGGAAAAGGCTGTTGACAGGGAAGACCTGGATTCCTGGTGAAACGATCGTTTTCGAGAGGTGGCTAAAAAATCATACTCTGAAGACAATGTTTTCAACGCGAACGAAACCACATGTTTTTATCAGCTACTGCCAGACCGGACGATGCACTTCAAAGGACGGCAGTGCGAAGGAGGGAAGAAGTTGAAGACAGCCACGAAGAAAACCAAACCACTTGTCATCGGCAAGTACGTGAAGTCCCGCTGTATGAAGAATGTCAAGTCATCACCATATGACTACCATGCTAACAAGTATGGCTGGATGACCAGAGAATTGTTCTTCGGGTGGCTCCTCAAACTCGATGACCAAATGAGGCGGGATGACTGAAAAATGTTTTTTGATTGTTGACAACTGCTTCGCCCACATTGTGAAAGTTCGCTTCACCTGGAGTTTCTGCTGCCAAATAACACGTCTCTACTGCAACCACTAGAATGAATCATTCTAAAGAGTGTCAAGGCAGAATTTCGCAAGCGATTGATCATCAACCTGCACCTAAAGCGGCCAATTGCAATCAACATTCATCAGGCAGCGGAAGTGTTGATGGTAGCTTGGTGGGACTTGAAGGCGTCCACCATTAGCAACTGCCGGCGACAAGCGAGACTTTTGAAAGTGCCTGTGCAGCTTGAAGAGGACCTGGAGGTGACTGACAGCAGCCCAGAAGATCTGTGGACGAAGGTTGGGGAACTGCTGCCCGCCGTCTCTTCTTTCAATGACTACTTCGAGAGGGACATTGCAGCCCTAACGTCAGCGGGATTGACAACCGAGAATATTGTTAACAGCGTTCGCGACGTATCCAGTGACGGTGACGACCCGAACAAAGACGACTGCGGGTCGCCCAACGCTGAAGGAGATGAGGTGGTATCGAACGCCAATGTTTTAATGCATATGAACAATGTGCGTACTTTCATCACTCGGTGCAGTGACATACTCGATGAGGTGCTGCGAAAAGTAGAAGGTATAGAGGTGTTTCTAATCGGTCGTGTGTGCTGCAGTCGCCTAAAGAAAATAACCGATTTCTGCAAATAAGGCAGCCTTTCGTGTCAGTGAAACGTTTTCATTTGAGTGTTTGCCTGTGTGCACACGTGTCTACTGCCAAGGAATTTTCATTGCTGATCACTGGCTAATAAACGAAAGTTTTTCATTACAACAATATTTCAAAATTACGAACAACTTTTGGTGGTCCCGCGTGGTTTGTTGATATATCGAGATTTGACTGTACATACTAGAGATGACCTACAAAAAGAACAAAAATCCAGGCCAAAACAAGAAGTGTGTGTACTACTCTTTTGCAGTTCCAAATCTCGTATGTTGTGGATGTAGTGTATAGTATTTGTTCAAAAACTCCATTAACAGCTCTCGTCCGAGTGAGTTGATCTTCTGTCTTTTCCACAAGTTATATATTACAGTTTTCCTCACTTGCACTGCACACTCCTACTCCCTCCTCTTTTTAACAGTCTGAGTCTACAGCGTTTGCATGGTCCTACCGATGCCTTTCATAAATCCTTCTTGTCATCCGCTATTGAACAGTGGAATGAACTACCTGAGGTGATTGTAACTGAGTGTGATCCATATAAATTTAAAATCCTGCTTTTATCTTCTTTTTTAGTTGCACTTACAGTGTAATGCCTGTCATTTTCGAGTACCACCTCTTCATGTGTTATATGCGCTTTCTTTTTTTTTTTTTTTAATTGTTGAACCTTTGTTCGCAAAACAGTGTTCCTGTTTTCCTCTTCTCGATATAACGTGATGGCCACAGTGCATCTCTGATCGTTCACTGTTTCGTTTTGTAATGGTTCTTTAACAATTGTTTGCCTTCTTCACTGTTATATTCCAATTGTTACTATTGTTCGTGATTTAGTTTTTTTGCTTCCCTCTTATGTAATGCCTCACCTAGAAGATGATGATGATGAATTATGGTGAAGATGAAATGTCTTTGTTTCGTAAAATGCAGGTACCTACAGCAAGGATGTTCTGAACGGTGTGATGGAAGCTGTTCAGATCGTCATCTCTTCGCCCAATCGTGAGGTGGTACAGGCCGCTCTCTACTTTGTGCGGATGCTCTTTGTGATCCTTAGCGCTGAAGAACTGTCCGAACATCTGCAAACACTGGTAAGTTTGAGTGAAGGGTGGTGCCAGTATTACTTCTGATTATCCTCCCATAGATCTTCCGTCAGTTCCTCTCCATATCGTTACTGTGCCCTATCTAGTGCATTTCGAATACCAGTGGGCCTAATAATGCTTCATGAGATTGACTGCCTATACATTTTTTCAAACATTTCTTGCATATGAATACTGTCTTGTAATTTTGATCCTTGTCTTAAATGGACAGGGATGCCAAATTTTTCTTTTGGAGTATTTCTACTTGGGAATTAGGCTTAAGACATTAGTACACATAGGTGACTGTGCAAAATTCACCTATACTCAATAAATAATTTCACATTCAATTTCTTCTGCCATACAGTTTCGGTTTCAGGTTAGCAAACGGTGGTTACAGTGTCGCCAGGGAGAACGAGATCACGTGAGGCAGTACAACAGCTCTTTGTCCAGTTACTGTTATGCTGGCTTCTGTAGCAGCTTAGAAGGAGTGACCTTCTTTCTTCTCTCCTTCCCCTTCCCCAGTGCAGAGTAGCAGGCCAGATTTGAATTATTCGGGCCAACCTCTCTGCCTTTTCCTTTCAATAAATCCATCCATTTTAGCGTAAAAGTTAGGCAAATTCAGTCTACAGAACACTGAATATATTGCAGCTTTTGTATGCGTCGCATGATCCCATATTAACTTGTGACACCGGAACCTTTGTTTGGTCCCCTGAAATGGAAACTGAAATTGCAAAATGAATAAACCCAGCTACAGATTATTCACTGCTGGCAAATTTCATGTGGTAATTCTAGTTAACTACTGTCTCTGCCTGTTAAAAGGAATTTTATGCGTGTTATGCTTTATCTATGTAGTGAAAGCAAGGCTGTGTTACATTTTGTATTTATTTCTCAGGTTCCCAACTTGTGCTCTATGTCTGAAGATTGCCGTAAGCACTTCCGTCTAAAGCTGAGGGACATATTTGCCAAACTTATTCGCAAATACGGGTAAGTACTTGCTTTGAATAACACTCACTCTGTCGCAGGTCCTCACTGAACGCTCATGATCTAGAAGAAGTTTGTTTGTTGTACTTGGAGTATGCCCCATACAGAAAAGGGGCAAAACAAGCCTTTTGGAGTGCAATCTGATACAGTGACCAACTGATTTTTCGAACTTACAAGGGGCCAAAAAAGCTTTCAAAGCAAGCAGTTCGAAAAAAATGAATTCACATTAAAAGCATCTCTTTATTTACCAAGCGGTTTGAAAAACTGGTCAATCTCTTTCTGTTGGAAAACCTCGCAACAGTTGCAGTGGCATGATGTTGAAAGTTGCTACTCCAATTGGACTCTACATGAGCACTTTATTTTTTTCTCGTTCGTGAAAAAAAAAAAAAAGAAAAAAAAAAGTGGTAGTGGCGGCCATGGCGGCTGTCTCCGCAGTAGTGAAAGTCATCTGTTGCATGCGTTAATTTGAAAAAAACAAAAACATAAGAGACACTGTCTCACAAGCTCCAGAAACCATGTGGAGTTGGAACACGAGTTGAAACACAAACCTCTCTCGGAGGTAGTGTTTAGTTGGGACACCCGGTGTATTGCAAAATGAAGTAAAATCAGCGTCTGTTGTGAGTTGACAGCGGGCGCTTTTCAGAAAAGTTCACTAGACAGATGCACAATATTTTTTTTTTCCCCTTCCATGCTCGTGCATAGCCATTTGCAAGCGGACTCGTGCCGCGCAACTCCGCTGACAGCTACACTCAAGCCTTGACATATATGTAGTGATGAGATAGGAGCACGCTCGTGCTGACTGGCCCAACCTCCATGGGGCAACGCTATTTCACCATGCCACCTCCCCACTTCCATCAGATGGTGGCGCTACTATGGCTAGCAGCAAGTTGCAATTTACAGGTGCAGCTAGCAGTGCCTGCTATCGAGAGTATAGCGGGCTGCGTAATGCTTGCAGCGCTGGTTCCAGGCTGCACAAAAACAAAATGTCGGCGATGTTGTTGTAATTTTACCTAGCTTTGGACCTGCGATCGAGAGAAAAAGTCCAGAAAACCGAACAAGAAAACATTCAAACGTCCAAGATTTCGGATGGTGTTATTGACTCTGTGGAGCACATGACGTTGCCGTGACAGAGTCCAAATAACCAGGCAGGTCCGAAAAATCGCGCTTCCGACAAATCTGTCGACAACCATATTTGTTCCGAAAATGGCCGTATTTTATATACGGTTGCCAGAGACCTGTTGCACTTTATCATGGCGAAGGGTTTCACTTGCTACGGATATAGGGATAATATATGAATATATCAAGCCATTCTCTAGCATTCGAAATGGCTGTGATTGTTTATGAAGTGGTTTTCATTTCCAGGAAAATTGCCCTTGTAAGCACCATACATGAAGTTTGGTTTGGTTTGTGGGGTTTAACGTCCCAAAGCGACTCAGGCTATGAGAGACGCTATAGTGGAGGACTCCGGAAATTTCGACCACCTGGGGTTCTTTAAGTGCCTAGCCGAGATTAATGCTTGCTGGTTAGAGGGAGCACCTGTGAAACCAAGGCCTCTAGTTTTCACTTGGTGCATGGTAAAGAACCCTACGGGAAAAAAAAAAGAAAGAAAAAAAAGAAATTCCTTTATAACGTACGCGATGCAGCTTTCTGCACCTGTGCTCTTGCCTTGATAGTGCAGCAGTTGTGAAGGATTTCGTGGTTCCGGACACGCTTCTGTGCAAGCCAGTTGCACGGGCGCCTCTCTAAGTGCACCTGTTTTGATTTGCAGGTACGAAAATGTTGTTGGACTGGTGCCCGAATCATACCGAAAGTTGGCAGTAAGAATCCGAAAGTTAGAGCAGCGCAAAAAGCGGAAGAGGAAGAGCAGAGAGCTGCAGGACACGGAGGAAGATGATGTGCCAAGTTCCGCGGCACCTGGAAAAGCCATTGTCGAAGGGTATGCTTCTGCGGTCAGAAATTTTCTGCTGTGTGAAGTAGTTTCACATTGCAGATGGCTTGACAAAGCTTTTAGCAGTCATTACCCTTTAGTTGGGTCTTTGCTGTGGCCACACTACAATTTACAGCTGATACCTAGCCTTTGAGTCTACTCTCAGGAGAAATGTTGATCTGTCGTGTGACGCTTTTATCAGCGGAAACAAAGGCTAACTTTATGCACAGTGCCACTGAAAGGTACAAGCAAATTGTGCTTGCTGTAATACTTGCATTTTAGAGCACGTTGAATCTGTCTTATGTCTTCCATTACATACAGTAAAATCTTGTTACAAGAGACATGGTTACAAGAGACACTTGGTTATAAGGCTTGATTGGTTTCCCTATATTTGCCATGTTAACAAAATTGCATACAAGAGACATGGTTGCAAGAGACACTCTGTTTGCAACAACTTTTGCAGTTCCCCTAAGTAAATTCTTCACTATTTAGAAGAGACAGAACCCAGGTATGCTCATGCAATGCAGCTGACTCGTACCAACTCATATGTGCGGCAGTTTGGATTTCCTTCTCTAAATTGTTGCAACATGTCAGGAACCGAGACAGAGTGCCTCCTCTTTACTGGGAAGTCAAAATGTCGTTTTAGTCACACAGGAATGTGATGACAGTGGCTGAAATAATGGGGAGATTTCGACTTCCCAGTCAAAAGGAGGTGCTCCTTCTTGGTTCCTGACATACTGCAACAAAACAAGGCACTGATACGAAACAGAATTTAGATAAGGGAATCTAAACTGCCACAGATACTAGTTGATAGGAATTTTTGGTTACAAGAGACACCTTTTTGGGTTCCCTTGAGTGTGTCTTGTAACGAGGTTTTACTAGTTTGCATGCCTGGTAGTGCATCATTTCTTACGATCTTACTCTTTTACAGGAAAGATTTTTCTTTTTTTTTTTTTTTCATAAGATTTCCGATATCTTCCTCCTGTCAAATGAGTTCACTTGCCCATTCTACATAACCGTAACTAACTTTGAGTTTAGTAAATTCTTCACACTCTTATTAGTACCTTGGAACTGGTAACGGCAGGTAATAACAATGACTACCTTTAGAAACACCTGAAAGGAAAATAAATGCACCTGTACAAGGCATCTACTAGGCATCTATTGCAGATAACTGATGCCTCGTTAGCATAATGAAGTAGATTCCAAGAAAAGTGAAATGTAGCGGTGAGCTGCAGAAAGATGAAATTGGGAGGATGTTGAGACTGCTGGTGCCTGAGAAGGTCCAGTGGGAGGTCTTTGTCGTGCAGTTTGGCTGATGAGTTGAAGGCCATATTGAAAAAAAAAAAAATAATAAAAAATTATGATTAGTTCTTTTGGGGATAAGCACTAGACTACTGCAAGTCGCTTTTGATCCGAGTGCCTGTTCATCTTCTTCTAGGATTGAGCAGATCTTGCAGAGCAGCAGCGATGATGAATCCGATGAAGATGGCGACGAAATTCGAGGAAGCAGAAAGACCAAGGTGTCGGCAGGCGCATGGATCGAGGAACAAGGAGAGGATGACATCATTGACTTTCTGGACACATCCGCTGGAAAACAGATACTGTGTACGTGTTCTACATTAGTGAATATCGGAGCAGCTTTTGTTAGCATTAGCATGTCAAAAAAAAAAAAAGTCTGTTTTCACATACGGTACATTCTCACTATTCCCCTGACAGCTTTTAGGCACAGTAATGAGTTTGTATCACTAATTACATGCAGCCACTGACCCCAAGGCTGTGCCGAAGAGCAAGGGGAAATGTCCCTTTGAAATCACCAAGGATGGCCGGCTGCTTATTGTGGATCCAGAGTCGGCAAAGGCTCAGAAGAAAAATGGTGAGCGTCTGGTCATTAATTCAGTTCGGATGTTGTGCATTGTGTGATTTCAGTGATAGCATCGAAGGTTGTTCTTTGTAGAGCCAGCCAGTGACACCGAAGAAGCAGCCAATGATCTCCTGGAGGCACTTTCTCACTACAAGGTCAGTTACTGCCAATTAATCTTATTGCAAACAAACATTGTTGCATTGTGGAAGCGCAGGTTAAAAGAATAGCTAAAATGTTCTGCAAACACTCACGTCTACAGGCTGTTCCAGCTAGAAGTGGATTAAGATTTAAAAACGACAGCATTGTTTTCAAAAAACGGGGCAGGTGAGCATAGTTAAGAGTTGTGTAATGTGTATCAGTTCATATCTTTGATGGTCTGCATACTGAAAACTTTTGAGATCACTGCAGAATCTGCACTGGAGAAATGCATAAGCCTGAGCGTATGTATTTGCAGCCTTCAGTAGCATGGAGCTAAGGGCTAGTGAAAATAAAACAATAAGTGCTGTCGAGCTTTAACTTTTGAGTACCAAACACTCTTTGAAATTTTGCATATTCGCTCACCCCTACTTTAAATTCTCATATGTGAATGAAAAGTTGTCAAGAGCCGTGAATATGGTCCATACACTGAAATGCTTGTTGACTGAATGCCAGTGCACTGCACTTTCTTCTGTTTTTCTCTCCAGTCTTTACTTTTCATACTACATTGCTCACATTATTTATCTTTATGAATCGGGGGTTCGAACCTGGTCGTGGTGGCTGAAATAAATCTCAATGCACTCCTGAACTGTGCAATGTCAGTGTGTATCAAAGAGCCTCGGAACCTTCCGCTATGCCCTCCCTAATAGCCTTGAGTCAGTTTGGAAGGTTGTCCCCATAAACTGCATCTGGGAAGAATGATCATGCCAGCAACATCCTTTGGAAACATCTTTTGGAAACATACTCCTAAAATTCTGTATTATGATAGATAGAAGATCAGGCTGTCCTGTCCTACTGGTTTTCCTATTCAGGCAACCTTTAAATGAAAACACGTGTAAAGTATTTTCTATTCAGCATCCAGACAAATTTAAATTAAAATTTCGGGTGAGCATTTTGCTGTTCCTAGTATGTGAATAATCTCTGTCCTCTGTCACACTCGCATTCCAGACCAAGAAGCGGAAGATGCCATCGGATGCAGATGATGTTGGAGAGACATCGGGAACAAGAAGTGGTATGTTTAATTTTTTTTTTTTTTTCAGTGCGTATTTGCTAATAATTAAACTCTTGCTTATTGCTGTGTAGGTGCGGTACCTCCCAAGAAGAAGAAAGCTGACAAGGTAAGAAGCTCGATTTTACGAAGCATCTGCGTTTGCCCCCAACATGGGCACAGTGCTCACGAGTGGCTGTGCTCATGTGATTACTAGTTTAACCATGTTTTGGTTTGACCTACATTGCAGTGGTGATGCAGTTACAATTGACTTGTTACTTTTATTTTGCAGGCAACTGATGGCGATGCCAGAAAGGGCAAATTGGAGCCTTATGCTTATGTGCCATTGAGCAGGACATCATTGAACAAACGGTAGGCTACGAGCATGTTTTTTTCTTTGCTGAATCGTTTCAAAATGAATTATGTGGCTATGAATATTTGCAACTCCAAGTTGCAAACTTGCAGATGCTTAAGAGATCTGACGCTGTCAGAATTACATTGTGATCATTTAAATTGGGGCTCATATACCTTACTAATGCAAGGGTGGAAGTGCTGCTCCAATTGCTCCATTCTGCTCGAAACTGCTTTCCCTGCTCCAAAATGCAATATTGCTCCAAAACTGCTCCAAACTAGCTGTTTTGATGTCCTGCCATCAATTTTGCAGAACACTGGAACAATTTCATTGCACCAGTTGCAAATATATAATGCATCTTGCACTGGGTTTAATATAAATGAAATTTTTGTAAGGGAAGGAAGCATGGAGTATAATAAATATTTTTTTGCAAGTAAATATAGTATCAGCTACTGGCAATTGGTGGTAATTGCAAAAAATATGCACTATGCATGTGACGTAGCACCTCTCAGCCTTTTGAATTACCGGTGGAGAGAAAAGCGAGAGCAGCAAGCAAAGCAGGTAGCGCAAACTACTGTGAGCTGTTAGGTAGGAAACCTGTCCAACTTCAAAAACTGCATTAGTTATTTTAATGGTTCTGCTGTGAAAACAAGCAGGTACTTCAACATTGAGCCTCTTTGTCAGTGGCAAGCTTGCCAAGCCTACGGCAGACAAAACCATACTTGAAGCGTTATGGGATGGTATGCTAAAGCTGCCACTCACTAGAGAGCTTCTCAAGAGTGTTGGAAAGGCATATGGGGTCTATTGCCAAAATATTGAAATTGAGCCCCAGCATTGCTCAAGCAAAGAATGATGAACTATTGACAGGAAGCAGTGAAATAAAAAAGCTGTAAGATGGAAAGGCTTCCCTTCACTGCCATCCTATATCCCAAAGCTGTTCCAAAATGCTTGAGCATGCTTTCACCCCTTGTAGACCTCCACCATATTTACAAACGGAAAAGACAATCGAGGTCGTGCTGCAGTCTGTGATCCCACGGTAGGCAAAAAGCACAGGAGCGGCACTAGCGCCAAGCTTGTCAAGGCGCATTATTGTGGTCTGAAGGCACCTTTTGGTAGACGAAATATCCATGTGCTCAGAAATTTATCAGCCTAGGCATAGGATCAAAAAATGATCATGTAATACCCTATATCTAGGACCTTTGATCTGTATTCTAAATAAATAAAATAAAATAGATATCCACGAGAGAGGGAGCGGTAATGTCATGCCCATTAATCTGAACTCCAAATTAGTATCGCTGCTAGAGCGCATCGAAGTGGTGAGACTATATGTTCAAGTCTGAAGCGCACCAGCAAGCGTTACATTTGCTGGCAGTCTGTTCCAAGTTTTTGCTAAGGTCGGCCTGTGTTATATTACTTATCTTTACATGTTTTGGCCATTTGTCATGTCAGAGATGAGTGCGAAGTTGGAAAGACATTGAACTTGCATAAAAAGAAATCAGATTGGAGGTTTTGTATTTCAGAAAAAGAAAATTGCAATTATCGAACCACATTTGACCTTAGAAACATGCTCCAAAACTCGTTTCGTTGCTCCAAAGCTGCTCCAAAATGGCCTTACTACTGCTCCCAAAGCTGCTCCAAAATGCTCGAGCCTGCTTCCACCCCTGCTAATGTGTATTTTATGTGTTGAAATTGGTTCCAGGTTCAAAAGGAAACCTGCCGCATTCAAGAGACTGCTTGCAGCAGCCCAGAAAGGAGCTAACAAAGGACAAAAGAAGAGAGCAGCTAACTTAAAAAAAAGTTCTAGTCAGAAACTTAACAAAAATATGTAATAAAACATTTGCTTTACTTTCGTGTGTGCTTCTGCATTTTTCATTGCTGTACTCTTGCTAGCTTTGGTACTCTTCAGTGGGGTCTTGCGACATTGTGGTAAAAATGTAGTTTTGGTTGAAACTACTAGTATATATAGTGCCGATGCATTGCGGTTGTAACAGTTTGTCTTCCTAGCTTCTTCAGTTACAGTCTACTGTGACATGGCACATGTAATCAACCACAACACTGTATTGTACTTGAAAAAAAAAACAGTCAAAAGACGAAGGACAAAGAGGAAGACGAGGCACACACAACGCCTCGTCTTCCTCTTTGTCCTTCGTCTTTTGACTGGTCTTTTCAAGAACATGTACCAACTGACCCAACTTTCAACTCTGTTGCACTGTATTGTAGGCAAAGGCCTTCCCTCATTAGTAGTGTGAATGAGCACGAAGCATGAACAGGAATTTGCAACAAAAACGTGATATCATATCAAAAGTGTAACTTGACTGTTCTTTATGAAGCGTTCGGGGTGGTATCATCATATCATTTCGCTTCGCATTTAGCATTCATCTGTTAAATTGAAGGCTAGTTTGCAACAGGAACTTGAACCGAAGACGTAGACACCTCCAGTTGTATGCCCACCACAGTGTAGGTGCCCACCAAGAAATGAGACTATGCTAGCCTCTCAATGCTAAACCAACAAGCAAGCCCTGTCAAGCAGTCCTTTGCATGCCTTAATTGGTTTAAATATAACTAATGGATGGATGGATGGATGGAATATAGGAGCGTCCCCTTTGAAACGGGGTGGTAGCAGTAGCTATCATGCTCATTTTTCTCCCTATATCTTAATTATTGATTTAGAATGGTTAACTAAACCATCATTCTATTTATTAAATTTTTGTTCCTACATTACTAACCTTATGTCCCTTCTCTGCTTTTAAGCCACCAATCTTCCAGTCGTTTTTTGCTAGTTTCCACCGCCGGTTTATTCACCCGGCCACTGTTATCTCTAAACCCCAGAGCTTCAGGAACAATGATTGCGCCTGCATTAACTTCCAGATGGATACCATTACATTCGAGTATAATATGGTCAATTGTTTCACTGGAGTTACCACATACAGCACATGCGTCATCTCCATTGTTAAATTTCTTTTTGTAGCGTGTTCTAAGGCACCCTGATCTAGCTTCAAAAAGTAGGGCACTGCCTCTTGAGTTATAAAAAAAATCTTCCGTCCTTATCTGCATTTTCCACTTTCGGTATAATTCCACACTCTGTTTCTTTTCCATCGAATTTATCCAATTTTTACCTTCTGTGTTTTTCACCTGTTGCTTAATGCTCTTTATTTCTCCGTCCTTGTGACTAGCATACTTACTAGTTAGTTTCCTAGTTCTTTTCCTCCATTGTGAGTCAACGCTTTTTAAGTACAGGTATTTAAATACTTTAGCTGCCCATCTGTTACTGTCCAATTTCCTCAAGCGTTCCTCATATAATATTTTACTCTGAGCTTCCCGTACTTCAAAAGATGCCCAGCCCATATCTCCCTGTACCGCCTCATTTGTAGTTTTGCCGTGGGCATCTAGTGCTAATCGTCCAACGGATCTCTGATTTATTTTTAATGTCGACTGTACCTTTGATTTTAGGCACAAAACCGCATTTCCGAAAGTAAGTCCGGGCACCATAATTCCTTTCCAAATACCCCTCAATACCTCATACCTATTGTATCCCCACAATGCCTTAAGCTTCATTATCCCGGCATTCCTTCGCCCTTCGGCCTTAAGTGATTGCTCATGTTTTCCAATGTATGCCAATCCTTCGTTTACCCATACCGCCAGATATTTATATTCTGCTACTCTAGGTATTTCATGGCCTTGTATTTTAAGACCCTGATCAGTTGAGCCATTGAAAATCATCAGACCCGACTTAACTGCGCTGAAGCTGAAGCCTAGAGCGTCCCCTTCGTCTCCGCAATACTTAACTAGAGTTTGCAATTCTTCCAGACTCTCAGCTAGCAGCACAATATCGTCTGCATACATCAAACCGGGGAGGCGCTGCTCTACTGCCTTTCCACCTAATCTATATGACAGGTTAAAACCTAGGTTACTGTCTTGTATTCTCCGTTCCAGGTTTATCATATAAAGCATGAACAGCACCGGTGATGGAGGACAACCTTGTTTTAATCCTTTGCATACTTTGACATCCTCCGTACCTCTTATCCCTTCCCACGTAATTTCTACTTTGTTATCCCAGTATATTTCCTGTAGGAACTCTATTATCTCATAACCGATACCATCTTCTTTTAATATGTTCCGCAGGAGTTCCCTGCTTACGTTGTCGTACGCCCCGTTTATGTCCAGGAAGGCCAAATACAAAGGTCTATTTTCCACTCTAGATATTTCGATGCATTGGGTAAGCACGAACAGGCTATCATCTAAGCCCCTACCATTTCTAAAGCCGTTCTGAAGTTCTCCGAGTATCTTGTTACTTTCTACCCATGCTTGCACCTTTAATTTCAACGCCTGAATGGCTAACCTGTATATAACAGATGTTATGGTAATCAGCCTGTAGGATTTTATGTGCATCCTGTCTCCTTTACCTTTATAAATCAAATTCATTTTACTCTGCCGCCAGCTGTCCGAAATTTGCTTATTCGTTATGACTGTTTCCAGAGCTTTTAATGTTTCCTTAATTTTTGGACAGAGTTCATTAATCAGCTTGATCGGAATTCCACCTATTTCTGAAGATGTGTTTTTGGGAATATTTTTTTCTGCCTTTTTTCAGTTTAGATTGGTCAGTTCTAAACTGCTTTGTATTCTGCTATCTTGTGTCGCTTCCTGATTTGCGGAGATTACCCTATCGTCGCTCTTAAATGACTCGGCTACAACTGATGTAATGTAGTTCACTGCGTTGTCTCCCTTTAAACATTTTCCCTCGTTATCTTGAATCCGATCCTGCTTTCTTTGATTCTTCTTCCCTAGCTAGCTTATATGGTTCCAGAATTTTCTTGCTCCGCCTCTAGAGGCATCTTGTATGTCAGCCATCCATTGATTGGTGGACTGCCTTATTTTACTTTGGACGAGGGCCTGCACCTGAAGTTTCTTTTGTCGATTTGATTCCCATTTTTGGTCAATTTCCTCCTGAGATACCTGTGCTTTCTTTGCCATTCGGTGTTCCCTTGAAGCAGCGCGTCGTTGTTCAATAGCTTCCCTGATTTCCTTATTCCACCAGCTCCGTGGCTTCCTCTTTCCATTCCAGCGGTTTGCTACTTTAACTTCCTTAATTTTCCTCCTTATGAGAAGTTCTACCTGTTCATAATCCCAGTCTTCCATGGGGCTTTTCTCTATTGCTTCCTCTATGTCTGCTGCTATCTGCGCTATTAGATCGTCGTTTAATTTTGCGTTTACGTTTTGTCCAAGTTCCATTTCTCTTTTCATCAAGGGCCCCATCTGCAGACTAATACGTTTATGATCACTTCCCAGACTACACTCCCCTTCTTCGTCTATTTCCATTTTTCTGACCTTGCTATAAATTTCCTGCGACATTAGACAATAGTCAATGGTCATCTGCCTGTTGCGGAATTCCCACGTGGTTTGGCCTTCACATTTTGTTTCTCTATTTACTATAACCAGATTGTGTCGCTCACAGAAATCTAGCATTAGCTTCCCGTTACAATCCGTGTATCCATCCAGATCGTCGATGTGGGTGTTCATGTCCCCCAGTAGAATAATATTGGCCCCGTTTCCAAACTGGCTTATATCGTCACTGAGACATTCAACAAGATCCTTGTTTTCTTGCCTGCATTGATGTCCTGTTCCTAAATAAACTACCCCTAGCCATGTCCTTATGCCGGCAATTGTTCCTAAAACCCAGATATGTTCTTTACAAGATGATTTAATTCTTTGCCAATTTGTTCCCTGGTGTATCAACATACCTACCCCTCCACCCTTTTTTTTCCGTTCTCGTTTTGTTGCACCCTTCCCAGACGTAGCCTGCTATAAACGGCGGATCTTCTAGATCCCCGAGATGAGTCCCGCAAAGAGCATACACACCTATTTTGTCCTCCTTCAACTGCTGTTCTATCTCTAGCCATTTCGCTCTTTTTCTACCTCCTTGCATGTTTATGTAGCTGATCCTAGTGTTAAATTTCTTTTTTGTACTTTTCTTTCTCGACCTACTCTTTGCCATTTTTGGGGGCTCAGCCTCCATTATTACACTTTCTTCTGCTAATGCAGGTGGGTGCCTGCTGTGCACCACTACTCACATTTTGCCCTGTTCCGGAGAGTACTGCAGCAATTTGAGGCGCGCTGTTCCCTCGACGCGGTATCCAAGTGCAGTCTACCATTCAGGTTTCTAACTGCAAATAAATGTGCTGGCGTTTTCTCCTTTTTTTTTCCTCTGGCTGCCGTTGTGATAAACGCACGTTGTTGTTTTTTTTACTTCTTGATTTTGTCGATGAGGATGTAGATATCGATACTTTGATCCGATTCTATGGCGTGATAATGGGAACCGGATCGACGAGCTTCGCGTTGAATATGTTGCATACATGGAGGAAGAAAAAACGAGCGCGCGGCAATACTCTTGAATTCTAGTCATAAAAAATAAGAGAGCGAGTCAGCCTCCACGTGATTAGACCACGTGATACGGTGCGGTGACATCTACTACCGTTGCCCATCGCGCATGCGCAAATCGCCGCCGCGCGAGGTTTACCTACGCGCAGCATCGGGAAATGCTTGCCACAGCAGACAGCCGCGCGCCCGCACTATAGAATATTCTAGAGCACTATACCCGCACCAAGGAAGACGCGCGCATTAAAACATACCGACATCAAATAGAGAACCAAAGCTGGAGTTTGCTGCGCGACGCCAGCGCTCGGTTTCCAGCGGAGCGGAGAGGAACTACAAAACCTACGCCCGCGCTGCGCGCGGCTGTCTGCGGAGTCTGCGCAGCCCGCTCGCTTGGGAGCGCGTGCTACGGGTGATGCTACATTCACACCAAATCGGTCTAGGGGCGGAGCTTCCGCTTTTCACGTGACCGTTGACGTCATGGCATCGGCAAAAAAACACATAAAAAAAAAAAAAAGCTTTGCTCCGGCGCGGCGGCTGCGCGGAAAGCGTCGCCGAGGTAAGTCGCCTGCTTCAACTTTAGAGCCATAACGGCCGCTTGTGTACCCTGCACTCGTTGTAGCTAGCCAGCAGCGGGAACTTAAAATTCCTTATGCTAGCATAAGCAGACTTTCACTTTTTATTCACTTTTTTTTTTTTTGCAAATCTTCGCCGAAAGATCGCGCGAACCTCGTTCAGTTTCACGCTATAATATAGCTGCTGCAATAGAAATGTGAGTGATGATTATACAAACTTACTATGTGCACTCGATGTGAGCTTAGAGATATTGTTCTTGAACGATACCTTTAATTGTGATCATTCGAACCGCGCATTTGCGGAGCTACGCCGATCATCAAAATTATAGGCTTACCGATCTATAGCTGCGCAACTTAATTCTATGCAGCTAATAAAATGGCACATTTTTAGCTGGCATGGCGTTTCGTCGGCACTTACCTCGATCATGCACAGAACCTTCATGATGAGGTCGTCATTGAATTCACCAGCTGGCACACATATATATATATATATATATATATATATATATATATATATATATATATATATATATATATATATATATATATATATATATATATATATATATATATATATATATATATTTATCCATTTTACTCTCGGGATCTTAATTTATTTCATTTTATACATATGTATATTGTCCGTTCTTATGCTGTGCTCATATTTTCTTCTAGCTGCAGCTCAGGTGTTTCATGCAGTCTTCAATACCATATCCTGGAGCAAAAAAAAAAAAAAAATGGTTTGCTTCCACTCATTAACAATATTAATTAAACCGTTAAGAAAAAGAAATAAAGAAAATAAGCTAATTATAACAGTACTGTTTACCATGTCTCTCACAGCAGCATTTTTATTATGCCTGCTCTCATTCGATCATACCGTTCTAATTTAAACAATTCAATTTTTTTTAACAGGACAAAAATCTTGACCAGCTAGTTAAGCTCGTGGGGCTATTCTGGACCTAACTGGCTCTAGCTGGAACCAACTGAGGATTTTCCCATAAACTATACCCTAAATGGTGAAGATTTCTGCTTGATATAATTAAAAACAAAATCTCAGAACTGAAAGCATAGACCCATGCCCTTCATAAATTTAGCAGAACATACAGTACCTGTAGCTTTCACACCATGCATCAACTTTTCTATGCAAGTAAAAGCAATCGATGCATTGATTTTCTCGAAGAAGGCATGATATGCAGGGAAGACTTCGAAGTCATTAAAAATTCAAGTTTATTTATTATGTACATTATTTACATTGAAATGAACACAATTTCATTACAGAGAACAAAAAAAAAATGAAGCCATATGCAGGAATTAAAGACAGAGATGAACTATGCATGCAATAAAAAATGCGCCAGAAACATACTCTAATTTCCAGATATATAGTCTGCACTGTCTATAAAAACCAGCTAAAGAAAGGATAATTCGCATATGGCATACATTGCGTGTGACTCAGGTGTATGCATAACAATAATGGCATAAGATGGTAAACACTCTTTTTTTTTTTTTGAAGTATTATGAGTGCTTTTCAATGCACACCATTGCCATCACGTGTGCAGGGCAAAGACCTCTGCCATATACATCAGCTAATTAACGGTTTCTTGTGCCAGCTAGTCCTCACAAACTTCGTGCCGTTTGCCTTCTCTTGAAATGCAGTCAGTTACCCTATAGCAACCATCGGCTAGCTTGCCCGAATATTAAATGCCCTGCCGTGTCCATTTCTTCTTGGTTTCAACTAGAATATTAATAACTCACGTTTATTCCTGACCACTCTCTGTGCTCACTTACTGTCTCTTAGTGTTAAACCTATCGTTTTCTATATCAAAACTGTCTGCATTGTCTAAAAGTTCTGTTGAAACCTTTTTTTTTAGCCTTCTCAAGCTGCCCAATAGGCAGTACCGAAAAGATACAACTGTCACATATACTATTTACTTCTTGAGGTATACTACTGGGCAGCTGTCATTCATGATCTGAGAGCTAGTACCTGCCAAATGTACTCCAAGTCAATTTTATTTTTCTAATTATTTGACTGCCATCGAAGAGAGAGGCGATTGTTATACCTGTACTTATAAGACATATTTCCTAACCACTTCCAGGTCCTTGTTACCTATTGTAAACTCCTATTTGCTATCCTAGCCTATTAAATGTTACTTTCATTTTCTCCATATAAAATTTTAGCCCTATTGCTCTACCTTGCCTGTCTAAATTCGTCCCCTGAGTTACTTTGCAAGGCACCAGTATCAATGAATCACAGGTTACTGAGGCGTCATCCTATACCCTTCAGTTAAAAAAAAAAAAAAAAAAAAAAAAAAAAAAAAAAAAAAAAAAACGGCTGAATTATTTGGTGAAATGAGAGATAGGGCAAAACTGTGCCTTTCTAAGTCAATGATTGTAATGGGGTCATTTGTCGTGCAGTTGCCTTCGTTTAGGGAGAGGCTTCAGAGATGAACATTCCTTTACTGGTGAACTTTGTACATGCAAGCCAGAACTCTCTGGCACAGAACTGGCCAGCCTTCTGAAAGCACAGTAAAAAAATAATTCGTTTCGGAGAGAACTTCCTCGTTATGACAATGATAAAAAATTGAAGTGCACTTTTCCCAACCTTCCACAATTTTTCTATGCATTTCTGAAGGCCCTGGTGGAACTGCTGGCTCAGACACTGCAGCCCTAGAGGTTTCTGTTGAGTCTTAATGGTCATGGAATGTTGACGCGGTCGATGCCTTCGCATCAACCTCTGTTCGTTGAAACTTTTCAGGACGCGTCATGGAATCGAAGACCAATATATGTAGCTGGTGTCAAACAGATAAAAGTTGGACCCACATATATGCTGTGACATATAAGCGGCACTTTACAGAAAAAAAAAAAAAAAAAACATTTCCTCATGTCCTGCAAATTTTTGCCGCTGATGAATATATGCATAATACTGCTTTTACAACATATATATTGTAACAGCAAATTCAATTAACATCATTAAGCTGCCGTCAACACCATTTTTAATATTTTCTTCCCGCGCGCTTCAACAAAGAAATACTGAGTACTTCCGAAATACCGCGAAATACCGAGTGCATATGCATACGCGCACACGCATACACACACACACACACACACACACACACACACACACACACACACACACACACACACACACACACACACACACACACACACACACACACACACACACACACACACACACACACACACACATAGGGCTCCTGATATCATTCTTGAATCTATATGCATGTGCATGCAGATTTGTATATGTAGTTACAGGCGGTTACAGAAAGGCTAAATTACTAACGCTAGTTGAATGAAAAAAAAAAGAAAATCAGCCAGGTATAACCATCATCAATTTCAAATCTTGCACATACCGAGTTGTCATTCTTCCAGTATTCTTCGCCGAGGATGCAGATTTTTACAACTTCTTTCTCTGCCCGGAAAGGCACGCGTCCATAAGAATTTTTCCGTCATATGATGAATCATGGAGAACATGTAAAGAGGTACGCATTTATTACATACACACACATGCACACTCTCTCTCTTTCGCGCGCACGCAAATAAATTTTGCGCAATCCTTGCTACAATCGAAAAGCGAAATTATTGCTCTTATGTACAGTATAAAGTTCACATTACAGCATTGCACAGTTCGCCTTAATGCTGTCGTGCTGCAGCTAAACGGCGCAAGAAAAATCGAGTAATGCTTGCATGCGTATACACATACATATATTACTGGCTAGAAGCGCCGTCACTGTGAAAAGAACTTACCTTTGGGTGACGAATCGAACTCTCGTGAAGTCCACACAGCTATACTTTACGTTGTCAGCCGAGATCTCTCCGACTTTTTACAATCTTCTTCGCATTTCAGGTATCAATGTCAGTAGCCTCCCTCCTCATGTATGTCGCTGAGGTAGCGTCACAAAATGAGTTCCTGACGTTCAGGAGCGTCACTCGTGGTCGCGAGGAAACAGTGGAATGGATAGAGAAGATCGAGAAGCGCGCACGCGGATCGACGGCCGGAAGGAAGGCGCAGGAGCGCGCTTTTTTATGGTATGTATTTCTTGCCGACGCCATGACGTCACTGATCACGTGAAAAGCGGAGGCCCCGCCCCTAGACCGATTTGGTGTGAATGTAGCATCACCCGCGTGCTACAGGCAGCCGCACGTACACGCGGAGCGGGAGAAGGAGAGTGAGGACGAGAGGGGATGGTCGTGCGTCTGTGCGCGCAAAGCCGGCGCTCTTTGCCAGTGGTGTTTCTTATTTTTGCTTTTTTCTGTGCCCCGGCTGACATAGAGGCTGGCTGAAGGTACGCTCTTTATCGGTGCTTTCGAAAGTGAGAAATTATGAATAATTGATCGCCGCGGACATTGTTTTCAAAGAGCGCTTGTTGGCAGGCTGAGACAAAAAAACAAAAACATGAACGCGAATTCGGTACTCGAAGGCAGAGGCAAGCGACAGATATTTTGAAGGACTTGAGGCGGCACCTCTTGATGTCTCTTCCATGTTGTTCAGAGAATGAAGGGTCCAGCCTTCTCGTTGAGAATTGATACGCGTGTACACAGCGACGAGTGCTCCGGGTGCTGGTTGGGGAGCTTCCTTTCCATTTGTGACATGCTCACTTGAAAAGGGCCTATTCAACTCTTTGGGAACAGACGTTTTAGGCGATGCTGCCGGCGCCGTGGTGCCTGCTTTCGGCGCGTTTAGGACGCATTCCCTACAAAGGCACAAAGCATGCCGCCTTACCCTTTGGTTCCTGCTGACAGCGGTCAGGGGGAGTTCGCTGCTGTGGCGCTGCTATCCGAAATCAATGACTTATCTACCTTTAACGATGAGAGGTTTCTTAACGATGGATCACTGACGAGAAGCCGAGGCATGCCATTTTCGGCAGTTTCCTCTCTCCGCGAGACGAAGAGTGAGGAAATGCCTGCCGGCTTTTCATGCAGGCCGGGACATCTCTCCAAGTAAACCTTTGTCTTAATTCCACAGCTACGCTGTGCAATCCCTAGTTCAGTTATCTCCTCTAGCGAATGCGCAGTTTTGAGCTCCCAAAGCAGGATCGAGTATGAGGATAGAACGATTAACGTATGTGTTTTCTCTTTATAAGCGCCGAGTGATGGCATTAATGACATATATCTGTTTCTTGAGGCCGACTTAGTTCCGCGATGGATGCTGCGGCACCGCCAGTTACAGAGGTGCGAGATACGAACGGTACGAGATACCTAAAAAAAACCGACAACCATCGTTTCAACACGAAAAAGAGAAGAGAGAAAAACACCTTCACGAGTTTTGCGAAAAAGCGCGCCGTCACTTTTTCATTCCAGATTTTTTTTTCTTGCCCCCTTTGTTGGAGCGCGACGGCGGCCAGAATCCGGCCGGAGGAGAAAAACAACCGAGCGCGCGCGCGCAAACACGTGCTGGAAAGCAGCGCGGAGCAGACGGCCGCACTGGGCGGAGGTTTTGACGGGGTCTCCATGGAGGGCGCTGACGCACAGAACGTGGGAGAGCGAAAAAACAGGAGAGGGAACGGCTTGCGAAGGTTGGCCACGTGACGTAACGCTCTCTCCTAGTTTTTCCTTCCCCCATGGTTGCATAGGCAAAACGCATGTTTTCAGTCGCCAGTGATTCGTCTTTGGCTAACTCTACTGACATCTAAGGAAAGGCTCCTTGCCTACGTCTACCGACGTCCAGTATGCGGCGCCATCTATTGGCGTCGAGGGGATCTGGGCATGCGCAGTGGAACACGCGGTGGCAGATCACGGTAGCTAGCGGATCGCAGACCAGGGTAAACTAAAACTCTATTACAGTAAGGGCGTCATCAGGATCTGATGGGCCGTTTTCTTTTCTACGGAGCCACCTCTGCCATGCTTGGACCCTGCGTAAATCGCAGGTAGATATTTTACTACCTGGAGGTGCTTGACGGGTGCCACCAATCTCTGTCTGCGGCTATCGTACGTCGCAGTATACCGTGGAGCAAGATTATCACGCCATTTTGTGAACACACATAAAGCTTCAGAAATACAGGAAATTGTTTCAAACAGCACCAAAAAAAAAACGTTGCTTTTAAAGATGCAGAGTGACTGCGCGCAATAAAAAAAGAGAAAGAAATGGCGACACGTAAATTGTAAGGTTAATGAGGCTAGTGAACTATCATTAACTGTTTATAGTTATTTCAGCAGCGGTGCCAATCTACGCTCTCGAGTTAATGACGAAACATAGTTAAATTCCCCTGTTTCGGAAGTTGCGGCAACGCGTTCTGCCGTCTAAATTTATTCTATAATGTTCGCAAACGCAACAGTTCATTTTTTTCCCTGTGATCATTATAAATATTTGCGTATGGAACATCATTTTAGCGAAATGAACAAACGCCGATTCACTACTCTTTCACAATGACTGTTACATTACATCGTCACAATGTGATTATTACCTATTGTCCCAGATGGGGAATCTCACGCTTTCATCCCACCTGTAACGATGGTTGAGATAAAACAAATTACATTGGGACAGGTAGGTCACCGCCGCTTGCGGCGGGGGTTAGCCTGCCACCGAACTTTTGTCTGTTGTAGGCCGTCATTGCACCCGCCACCGCTTCGGTGGTGGACGATGGCTGTTGTTGTGGCGCGCGTCTTTCTCTCCCTCTTCTCTATTTTCTCTTCTGTCTGCACGAGGCAGCGGAGGTGACTCAGCTACGGAGCCAGTAGCAGGCCCATGCATTTTCTTTTCCTTCTTCCTACAGGCACAACAACAACTTGTCTAGCTTGAGCGCTGTTTTACGGAATATATGATCGTCCTAGTTATCCGGAAGCTGAATCAGATCGGCGAAAGAAAAGTTTGCTTCGGGGCCTTTAATTCAAAGATATCAAAAGTTGAAGAAATATCTTACACTTTGGCGACGCGCGTGCCGTCCAAAATGTTTCCGTTGCACGTAAAATACTGTTTTACTTTCTTTTGCTGATGGCTGGACTTGATTTTTTACGACCTGAAACCATGATGTCAGCATATTTTCATTTTCACGTACGAAAAAAATGACAACGATCGCACAACTAGCGCCGTAAGGTGTGTGCCCCATCACGAGTGTACGCAAAAAAAAAAAAAAAAAGAGCAAAGGAGACTGGAACCGCCTTTGATTGGAGTACACGGCGGATGGATGGATAACAGCTTTTATTGTCCACCCGGTGAAGCGAGCCCACTGCGTTGCAGCACGCTGCGAGCAGACGACACTACATACTACATATCGTGCTCGTCCAAGTAGTGACGCAGAGTCACGTGGCAGCAGCCCCTGTGCAGGATGGTGTTTTAAGGCCCGTTCACACTTGCGACTAGCAGTGGTCGCGCGACCGTTTTGGTCGAAAAGCGACAGTCGCAAATGGTCGCATTGGTCGAAAAGCGACTGCCGCGGGCCGATCGGGCACTGCTCGAATTTCCAGTCGCGCGACTACTATAGTCGCAAACCATTTCACCAATCAGCGAGGTCCCGGAGTACTCGATCGAGCACCTTCTCAATGCAATTAAAGGATACTCCTACCTTTTCAACAAACGGCACCCGGAATTCAAAGGCAGGGAGAAGGAATATATGGCCTGGGAGGAGATTGGAAAGATATTCAGACTATCCGGTTAGTACCACGAACTTTTGAGAAATGGGTTTTTCACGCAGGTGCAACATTTTATATTGACACTGTCTATTCGTCGTCGGCGTTCTCCTGGAAACACGAGAGCGCGGCATGCGCACCGGCTCGCCTGAAAAAGCTGAAGTGTCTGGCAAGCGGCTGCTACCGACGTTCGCTGTCATCGCCCAGTAGCTCTCCTACTCCCAACTCGTTCGTAACGAGAACAGAACGAGAAGGCGACTGTCGCAAGTGTGAACATCGGTAGTGGCGAGCTCCTCTCCTCTGGTCGCGCGTCCTCATCTAGTCGCAAGTGTGAATAGACGCCCGTTCCTGCGTTTCGCGTCGTCGTTGGAGTCGGTAACCAGCTCCGCAGCTGGGGCGGCGCGCTCCCCCCCCCCCCCCCCCCCGCTTCGTTTCCTCTGCCCCCCGCTTCGTTTCCTCTGTGGCGGCGACCGCGCGTGTTATCGGATTACTGCTCTCTCTCTCTCTCTCTCTCTCTCTCTCTCTCTCTCTCTCTCTCTCTCTCTCCCATCTCTCTTCCTGCGTGGCGGCGAGGGTGCTCTCAGGTTGCCGAAACGCGGGCTCGCTATCAGCGGATCACGGTGCGTGCATCCCAAGCCGAAACGCAGAGTCACGTTCTCTTCACTCGGTCGCTGCCGCTGCTATCTGTTCGTCGCGCAACGTTCCTATGGGCCCACGCGCTGCCTCCCGCAATCTCCCGATAACTTAATTGCTCTCTTCATTTCTCCGACCACAAAGCTTCTTTCATGACAGCCAAGAACTGTTAGTGGAGTGTTTCTTGAAGGAATACGTGTGAAAAATTCAAAAAAAAAGTTGTCTGTAATTGTACATACGTGTCTTGCTCGAACTCTTTGCCTCAATCTATCGAAAAGGTGAAACAGCTGATGAGCTGCGCTCAAATTTCGCATTAGGAAGTAACGAAATCGTCGACAATTTTTTATTTCGTCCGAGTGAAGCAGCTTTTTATTTTTCTGGTTTCGGTGTTTCGGTTACCACGCCGCCGACACCGTCGAGATAAAACTGATAAAACAATGGGTAAAAATGTCCGCGCGACGCCCGCCGGTGAAAAAAGGCACGGCGCACACATCAGGGAGCTTTTTTTGTTTGTGTATTAACTTCTACCATGGGTGGCTCAGATAGCTTTTATTTATCGCTTTTAGATGGCGCAACAATTAAAAAATCCTAGGAAATGAGCATAGAGCTAGTCGTTTTTTGAAATGGACTTTCCCAACTGGTTTTGACACGATGGCGGTGACGTACTATTAGACAGTTTAGGGAATAAAAATGGTTAGATGCAAAAGTAATTAAAACCTGATGCAAAAATCAACTTTGAATATAAAGTTCTTATGATGTTCGAGCATAATGGCGCATGTTACCACTCTTCAGGGAGGAGATGTTGCCTCTAACATTTATCCACTGTTTCATCCGGGGTTTGCGGTGTCTAAAGGAGTAGTTGTGCTGACCGGTAGAGCTGAAACGCGCATTTTGTTTTCATAATGCGGCGGTGGCGCTACCGGCGAAAGCCCGGCTCTCGAAAGTTCTTTTCTGCCGTCGGTGCACGCACGATTGAAAGCGACTCGTTTCATTCTTTTCAAGAACATGAGTTTATTTAGAAGAAACTGCGTGAAAAAGTTGCAGCAGAAAGAGAGCAGAGTTCAAAACAGTTTGTTCTTTCAGCTCATTTATTGCGTTCCCTATTTTTCCGGACAGTATGATCCAAATGCTGCTGTGTTACTTCCTTAACTGTTCTTATTTTTTCGTGAATTGTTCCGCGCCATCAAAAGACCATGTCGAAATAGATTTCAACAGTGATCGCGAATAAATAAAGTAAATGAACGTACAAGCTTGTTTAGAAAAACGTGAAGACGGTGAAGGAGAAGACGGCCGCCGGCCAAGCAATGGATTAAATGTGCTGCTACGGTGGCTCTTATGAAGCTTCATATGTCCAGTCGTTGGCGGTAACACGAAACGGCCTACGCACCCAATGTTTCTTGAACAAGCCAATGAGTGCAGTTGATTCAACTCGCGTCTATAATTAACCGAGCTTTCTCTGGTTTGCTCGTGTTGTGTCCTACTCTTGGTCCTCGATTTTCGCGCTACCTTCAAAATGAACCAGATTCAACTCGCCCAACTTTCAACCTTACTACTTTCTCTGGTTTATTCACACATTTCAATGATTTTAGTGCCCTGATTTCTCCATTTCTGAAAGTAGCACACTAACCCCAGCTTGCCTGGGCCCGCCGCTTAATTCAAACCCGTATCCGGCCCAGGTCCACAACTTCAAGCCCGAGCCCGACCCGGACCCGGCAAAGCAGCAGTTTTCAGGCCCGGCCCAGGCTTTTGGGCTGGCCCGGCCGAGCCCGCAGTGCTCTGTCATGAACATTCACGAATGACTGTCATTGGCGGCATTGCTTCATGTCCTTTCTGGTAGCCTCAATTGCTTCGGCAACAGTCTGTCGATTTCTTCGCCTTTCATTTAGATAGCACCTTTCTTCACAGGCAGGAACGTCGGCACAACAGAATTGGCACGGCATCTTTCGTCGATCGATCGTGTAGCCGTGGGAGGAAAATGATGTTGCTTTCTATTGCAGTGTACTAGAACACCTACTGCTATGACACATTTGTAGACTCCTTCGGTAAACTGTTGCTAGAAATGGCACTCGCACCCAACCGATTGCGGCTGCATCCTCTTATCGGCATTATATATGAAAAGCGATGCTCCAATCTCCTCAACAATTCAAAATTTCGCGGCACAGCAGATCGAAACTTTCGGCCCCTTCCTGGTTGACCTGCAGCCAGATTTTCAGAATGGTACATCTTTTTTATATCTTCATTCCGATCACTCCTCAGAGAAAGCGCAGCGCTTGCATACAAACTATACAGAGGGCAAGCAGACGGCAAAAAAGGTAACTGTCGTCTGTTTATTGCATAAATACCAGACCGCAAAAGCGTGAGTTTTAAATAATATTTCTTGTGACTGGGATTGCAGTAAACAATGTTATTAAAGAAAGTTTGGGTTAGCAAAACGCGCGACGTTATTGCGGCAAGTAGCAGACGATTCGCCGGCGAGCACCGGGCGGAGAACAGCAGCGCCAGTTTTGTCATGAAGCGGAGGCGTAAGAAACTATGCCTTGTACCTTGCCGGTCGGCGGCACACCTACCCGACTAGCCTTCGTGTGACCGTGTGCGCGCGCGCCGCGAGAAGGGCGAAAGGTGCAGAAGGCTCAGAAGCGCTGAAGGCTGCAGCAGCAGCAGAAGGCTGGTAGCGGTGTGCCTGAATGGAGTTCGAATTGCAGGCAAATTCGGGCAGAGTCGTGGCTAAATTGCGTTAGCGGCGTGTGTCGCCAGAGGCAGCATTTAAGCAGTGCAGTCTGGTGCGGTGCAGCGTCGCAGTGACGAGAGCAGACAAACGACAAGCATGGCGACTGCTGGTGGTGGCGGAGGACGCGCAGGAAAGCGGGGCGGTCAGCGAGGTAGAGGCGGTGCCCCAGCAGGTCCCAGCCGCGGTCCTGCACGTGGAAGGGGACGAGGCAGAGGTGAGTACATACAACAAACATACTAAATATTGCACGAATTCGCAGAGGTCACGCGAATCGACAGCGCGCGCGCGCGCGTTGACAGTGGTGTGCGCGTCGTGCACGCGACGCTGTTGTCCGCGCTGGCGTGAAAACAGCTTTGGGAGGGTCCAGTCTCGCGTGACATATGTCATTCGTTTTTTTTCTGAGCACTGCGTGCCGTAGTCTTAGTTGGTATGACTTCTTCTCAATGGGGAGCCTAATTATTTGGTATTTAAGGTATTTTGTGTGCACGGCGGTTGGATGAATATTAGGCCTCGTGCGTAGCTTGGGCTCTCGCCCCGTCGACCGCGTTTTTGTGAAAAAAGTAATCCAGCGCTTATCAGGCGGCTTTTAGTGGTAATCATCCACAACTTTTATTACAGTAGGCGAAGCGTGCCCATGCTATATTCTCGCTTCGCTACCGCTTTTTACGACTGACTTTTTGTCAACAGTCAAGTGTAAAAAGCACTACGCGGCGTGGGCCCTTTGCGAAATGCCTTTTCCCACGGTAAATAACGATGTTAAATACGTGTCACCGCCTAAAACGGGTAGAGGTTTGATGCGTGCACCGTTTTTTAGAGGGTGCGTGAACTGACATTCGGCACAAGCTCTGTAATCTCGACCTGAGCAACGATTCTGAAACTACAGCGGTTCGGGAAGCTGCAATGGCGGCGCCTTGCCTCCATAACAGCATCAACGTTATGGTGTCTGTTTCAGGCGCAGGGTTATGTCCTGCTTAGTACCTTGCCGTTGTGTATGCTGCGGCCTGTCACCATATTATGGTTAATATTAATAATCACTGTATTCAACTGCAGGGTAAATTCCTATGAACTCGTGACGTTTCATCTGTGTAGCGTTACCGTGTGATATTGGGCGGCGCCTAAAATTTTCTACCAGGGAGTGATAAGAATTCAAAGAGGCGCTGCGAACTCTGTGATGATGGTTTCTTTTGCTTTGTTTCCATCGTAGTGTAAGCACGCCTTTGACACCCAATTATTCACCTTTTGTTGAGGTCTGTTTTGAGCTGTTCGGAAATGTTGTACCTATATAACATGCAGTAAAACACGCTGGGCTAGTTGGTGCATTGCATGAAGAAACTAACCAGCCAAGAAGATGCACACAGAAAAATACACGCAGAAAGAAAGCGTCTGTTTTTTCTTGCGTGCATCTTCTTGGCTGGTTAGTCTTCATGCATATAATATGCACAGTCAGCCGTGTATGATCGCTAGTTGCGGCACTCGCGCAACGTTTTGACAGATTCCTTCAGCAGAAACTTTTCGTGGCTGAAGTACTAAGCTGTAAGTATCGTATGTGCTTGGAAAACCGAGTCATTAGTGCTCCATAGTTCCGGATTTTATAAATCTCGATTGAAGGCACCATTGGCGACCGAGCGATTGTAGAGGTGGAAGTAAAAAACAAAAGTAAAATGTTGTGACAGACTGCCTTCTCTGTTCGAATCACTATAAACTGACTCATTTTCTGTTTTACAATCTCATTCATTCGCAGTTTCTTTGTTAAACATTTTTAATGACTGCTAGCTCTGCATGTGCCTGTCTTCTTGCTGGCTTGAACATTCTTTGCTATTTTACTTGGCATACTGGTTATCCAGCTGTTCCTTTTCATGTGTTCTGTGATGACTTCTTTTATCAAATATTCTAACATAGTAGGTAGCACAAAAAAAGGGGGGGGGGGGGGGATTTGTGTGTGTATGCTTGAACACCTTGTGGTTAATTAGAATACCTATGAAGTTGGGAGCTACTCGCAAATTACTACAGTGGTAGGCTAGTAGAAGCGTCTGCATTGTATGTGGGATTGAACGTTAATGCCACTGGGTATCCAGATAAAATTTTTATTAGGGAGGGAAGCCTGGAGTATAATAAATATTCGTTCGCAAAGTAAATTTAATATGAGCCACCAGCAATTGAAGGGAGTTAATTGTGAAAAAAAAAAAAATACACCGTGCATTTGACATAACCCCTCCTCTCAGCCTTTTGAATCGCCAGTGGAGAGAGAAGCGAGAGCAGCAAGCGAAGTAGATAGCGCATACTACTGTGAGCCGTTGGGGAAATTTGTCAGACTACAAAAGCTGCACGAGTTATTCTAATGGTTCTGCTGTGAGAACAAGCAGGCACTCATCGAGCCTCTTTGTCAGTGATAAGCTTGTCAGGCCTACGGCAGACTGAATTATACTTGAGTTGCTATGGGTTGGTACTCCAAAGGTGTCAATCACTAGGAAGCTTCTCAAGAGTGTTGGGAAGCTATACAGCTCCTATTGCCAAGATGTTGAAAATATTCCCCAGCATTGCTCAAGCAAAGAATGATAGAACTATTGACAGGAGGCAGTGAAGTAAAAAAGCAGAAGGATGGAAAGGCTACCCTTCAGTGCTATCTATATTTCTTGAAGACACTACTGCACAGGAATTTATCAGCACAGGTATATGATCAAAAAGGATATGCACAAGATGAAGGGCATAAGTGTCACGCCTATTAGTCTAAGTTCCAAATTAGTAGCACTGCTTGAGCGCATTGAAGTAAACTCTACATTTGAATCTGTGAATAGGCAAATGCTTGCTTTAGGTCACATTAGGTGGTAAGTTATGAAGCGCACCAGCAAGCGTGCACGCTGCTACTGTTCAGAGTTGTTGACCTTTGTCTTGTCAGAGATGAGGGCGTTGAACTTGCATAAAAAGGAATCAGATTGGAGATTTCAGATTTTTCTGTCAGAAAAACTACAATTATCAGAGGCAGTTAACCTTAGAAACTTGCTCCAAAACATAATTCAAACTCTTCAAAAATCTTGCTCCAAAGCTGCTCCGAAATGGCTTTATTACTGCTCCCAAAGCTGCTCCAAAAAGCTTTGAGCCTGCTTCCACCCCCTGATCATGTCAAAACAGCCGGACTTAGTTCAGTTATGAAGTCTAGATGCAAACATTTGGTTTTCTGTTCTAGTCTTTCAAATTTTTCCTCAGGTCAGTTGTGTTATCTTAAATACCTGTACATGCTTCGCCTAGCTGCTTGTGTTGTCAGTGGTGTGGGTGTGGTCTGCAAAGCATTGAATGTTGAATAAAAAAAGAATCAAATTGGGTATTTTTGTATGTCAGAAACAAAGACTTGGAATTATTAAAGGCATTTGACCTTAGAAACATGCTCCAAATTCTCGTTTGATTGCTCCAAATAGCCTCTATTGCTGCTCCCTGAGCTGCTCCAAAATACTTGAGCCTGCTTCCACCCCACCCCTGTTCGCTGACACTTGCAGTATTTTGGCAGTAATTGGCGGTTCACGTTCTGGTACTGTTTTGCTGGAGATGTGCACCTGCTAACGAAAGAGGATGATCGATAGAGCATTTCATCTTCAGAAATGGGGTGTGGCGACTTTTCGAGTTTCTTCGCGTTGTAGACGGGAGAGTAACCACCTGTGGCAATACAGCCACTCTACTACCTCGGGTGTCTGCCTTGTGGCCCGAGGAAGGCCAGATCAGAAGCTTGAAGATGAATCTTCAAATTGCTGACGACTTGAGTAGGTTTGCCGAGTGACATGCACACTGTCTATGAAGACCAATGTGCAACAAAGGCACGGTTTGTCATTGATATACACATTGTTTGTGCTTACTGCAATTGTGTTGCTGGGTGAAATATTTTGGTTATAAACATGTCTCTTTGGTACAGAACACACAATGGCCAAACGAACAGACATTGCATGTTTGCCAGTGTGCGGGCACGTGTAACCGTGCAGTACCATCTGACGCAAGCCACGGTTTACTGATCAGTGAGCGACTCGCTGTACAGTCTCACAACCGTGGCTTGTGTTGATATGAGAGAGCGTTGCACACTAAGGAGCGGGCCCGTTGGCGTGCACTGATATACATGATGCATGCTCAGCCCTGTTTCCGTCCAGATAATTACGGTGAATGTTTGTATTAGTACATATAATTCAGTTCTAACCGAAAATATGTTTGACGTTGGTAGAACAACCAAGGTGTGTGCATTTGGCAGCAGGTATGAACTATAGCAAAGAACTGCCATTTCGGAACGGGCTGGATGCACAGCTCGCCTGGTCAACAGCTTCATATTTCACGCACCTTCTTTGTCGTTGCGGTCATCGTTATATCAGCACGCATGCTTAACTTCTAGGAAAAGTCATTGCAGTTACATGGCTCTCTTGAGATTTTCTATGCAGTAGTGAAAATAGTACTTTCCTTTGCTCTTTTTCAAAGCTCATCGAAACTTGCCAGGCATCTAGCAGGGCTATTGTAGATCTTTGCTGAGTGTGTAGAGGAACCAGGCTTGCACATACGTACTCTGCAAGTACAGTCGTGCCTCATTAATATGGACATCTTGGTTTCCGCACAAAACTGTCCATAAAGCGAGTCGTCAATAATAACGAACTGGACTTTCTGAAAAAAAAAAAAAATCGCTAAGGGTAAGGTCTGCTTCAGAGCATAATGTAGGCCATCGAAGTTGGCATTGGGAGCTACAGGAACATTATCAGTCACCGTTAGGCTTCAAATGCGATGCATTTCAAGGTATTGTGATGCAGTTGCATATTGTTTGCGATGGCATTTGATTAATAAATTACTTTTGTTTTTCTTCTCCCACGAACCCCTTCTACATATCAGTATTCAGTTGGCTGAAAGTTGGAGATTCCAACTTTCTACAAGGCGCAAGCTGCTGTCAGTTTTGTTCAAGTGAATTCATGCAATGCAAGAAATCTGAACGCGCATCGGCTGCGCAACTTCGCAGTGAAACATATGAAAACCACAAGCGAAAAGTGCAATCATTCAGTTATTGGCACTGTGTTCATGTGGTAACTGGCAGCAAAATCTAGAAGAGAAATTATCTTTGAAGCAGTGTAACGCTTTGGTCTTCATGGCTGTCCATTTTAACGCGACAAAAATACATTGACCCTAATGGTATCAGTGCATTTTCTCCTCGTTCATTATCCGGGCAGCGAATTTTCATATTAACGAGACTTAAATTCATGGAAGAAGTTTGGTCCCCAGAAAAACTGTCCATAATTCAAGTCTTCCATATGAACGGGGGTCATATTAACAAGGCACGACTGTAGATGTTCCTTGGTGAAGGTATAGCACTTGGGTATCATCGCACAGTTTTAGTTGCTAAAAATGGGCTGTTTAGTAGTACCCGCATGAATTAATTTAAAATAGAGCATAGTGATGAAAGCAAAAAAGGCAGATGCATTGCGTAAACGCTGGTCCTACGCTGTGTCGACAACCCGGCTGTGAAGCTTTTTGCCCAGGCTGAGCTCTCCAACAGTGCCGCCTTACGTCTTGCAAATATCGCAGTGCTAAAAAAATTAACACACAACTGGTGCAGAACACAAGACTATAACCTAAGCACTATGCACCTTGCATTTCATGCCGAAGGATCCCACGCAAAGTTGTGTACGCATGCAACTTGTAAACACAAGTGGCACTGAGGTGAGCAAGCAGCTACTCGGGTCTATGACCGGTGCATTCCTGGGGGAGTCTCACTTTGCCGGGGTAAATGCTGAACCCTGTAATATAATTGTGACGCATTCATTCAGTGAATACGTGGATGGTTTGATAAAAAAAAAGTGAACAGCCGATAATGAAATTACTATCCACAGGATTCTGAGCATTGTAGTGGCTTGGCTGAGGGCGGTGTGAAGTACCCCGCTGGGGTGGTGCAGTGGTTAGGACGCTCGACTACTGTGCCCAAGGACGCGGGATCGAACCCCGGCCTCGGCGACAGCTTTTTCGTGGAGTCGAAAAGCTAAGCGCCCGTGTGCTGTGTGATGTCAATGCACGTTAAAGAACCCGAGGTGGTCGAAATTTCTGGAGTCCTCCACTGCGGTGTCTCTCATAGCCTGAGTCTCTTTGAGACGTTAAACCCCATCACCAAACCAAACCGAGGGCGGTGTGAAGTAGAGCGGCGGATTCTGGTCGGTGTGGACGATGAAAATCTCACCGTTACATGTAAAAAGAGGATCGGCCGACTGATGGGTTCTCGCGGCTGTGGGCCATCGATTGACTCTGTTTGCCAAGAATCTGCATCGTGTTGTGTGACAAAGATTAATACAAGCCTGAGATTGGCCCAGGTGGGCCGTTCTGTTCGAGAACACTGTGCTGCCCTCGCTCTCCTTTCTCTTCTCAGCATATCATTGCATCAACCCATGCACTTGGCCAACTGGCAACGCACGCCATGCGTACTTGAGCAGACGACACTGCATGAATAGAGTCACAGCTTTAGGGATCCACGTGACCAAGGTTGCTGCCCTTCCCTGTTTGTGACGTCACTGCACCTCCTGGCTCATTCCTAAACTGGCCGATATGAATAATGAGATCAATTCTTCCGTGTACATGTATGAATCTGAAATCTATGTCACATGTCCGGGATCAGTACACAGCGTTTAAAACGAAGAATGAGCCAACTAGAAAATGACACCTGAACCCCTTTAGGGGGGGCACGGCTTTTTGCGCGGCCGAAAATCGTTCTAAGAATCAATTCTTATTTTTTCTTCATTTTCGCGGTCCCAAGGCGTTTCCACAAACTATCTGCAAATTTAGGTCGAAAAATACCGCCTATTTCGCACGCTACAGCGCTCTAAAGTTGCAAATCTGAACGTTTGCCCCCTTTAAATTGAGGTCAAAATCGGCTGGATTTTGATCGGCCGCAGATCGAGAAATACGCGCTCCACCGGCATCAGTTTGGTCTCGTTCGAAAGATCGCGATTCAGGCTATTCCCATGTCACGATCGGCGTCCTGGAGTGAACACCCGAAGCGGAAAACAAAAGGACAAATTTGCGCGAGACTCGCTGCTATTGGGCTCCGAAAGCATGTGACCCAAACGACCACTTTTGGTTGGCTGCCGGCGTAGACTGCTTGCGGCCTGGCGCCATTTTGAAAAGGTCGCTTAGTTAGGCATAGCTGGTTTAGCGACGTTCCGTCGTGACGAGCCGATGGTGCTCCGCATGACAGATAAGAGCGAACTATTTCCTCGAGGCGATTCCTGCCGCGTGCGAACATCGTAATCATGACGATGGAGATGAAAAAGTGATACCTAAGCAGTTTTCATGGGCGCGAAAGATCGAACACTCCGAAAAGTTAGTAGCGCGGCGGTAGCGGCAATCGCGAAACGGCGTCACGCGCGGCGTGCGGAATGACAAACTTGGTCGAAATAAATTTGCTTCTGAGTTGCAGGGGCAATTATCTCAGTATAAAACGGTGCATTCACACCAAAAACTAGTCATAACTCATTTTATCAAGTTGCTGTTAACTTTGGTAATTCAAAAATATGCCCAAAACGTTTTTTGCAAAATATCTCAAAATTGAATTTTTGATAGTCACCAGATAAATATTTCTGGTCCTGCTCTAGCTAGTTATTCTTTTGACAGAAAGCTAACCTCGCGTATCTTTTGACACCAAGGTAAATTTAATAACCATACGGGAAAATTTATTGAAAAGATTGTCTTGGCACCAAAATGGACCTTTACTTTGAGTTTTTTTATGGTGTAATTTTGACTCAAATTGGTATAGAACATTATTTTTGCTTTAAATTACTTTCCAATCATTTCTGATCATATACTGATATGTCAGACCTTGCCATAATTTAAATCTACATATTCTGAAATGTTTTTCCTTGTTTTCTCAAAACAGCATTTTTGAGGGTGCTGCAATTTTGGAGATCAATATCTCCGGTCCTGTTCTTGCTATTGCTATAATTCTTTTTTTTTTTTTTTTTTAGAAAGAGAATCCTGCCAGTCTCGTGAAACCAAGGTAAATGTAGTGACCACAAAGGAAAATTTACTGAGAAGGTTCTCTTCCGGGGTACCCAAATGAATCTTTCCTTTCAAACGTTTCCTATTGCATAACTTTGGCTCAAATTAGCATAGGCCATTAATTTCTGCTTTAGATCACTTTCCACCTGTTTCTGATCTTGTTGAGCATAGGCCATTAATTTCTGCTTTAGATCACTTTCCACCTGTTTCTGATCTTGTTGACATATCAATCATTGACATAATTTACATCTACATATTGTGAAATGTTTTTTCTCATTTTCTCAAAACAGCAATTTTGGAGGAGAGGTATCTCTTAAACGATTTGTGCTATAGTTCTCACTCTTGTCTTGTTAGAAAGAAACATTCTTGAACAGTGCAATAGGACTAAAATATGTAGTTACTATGCGGCAACATTTAAGGAATTATCAATTTTAGGTGCCAACTTGGGCTTTTAGTCATAAAAGTTTGACTTTGTGTAACTTTGGTTCAAAGTCTTCTATAACGTTAATTCATGACTAGCGGCACTCTATGATCCTTCTAGATCACTCTGGCAGGTCTGTTCTCAAAAGTGTTTAGTAATTAACTCGCCTCCAAATGAAGAACATGAATTAGGTAATAGTTTGAAGACTATTTCATCTACAAGAAAACTAATCAGAAATTTGAAATCAGCACGAAAAAATATAACTGCAAGTTTCAATCAGATCCACCCATAAATAAGAAAAAAGTTTTAAGAGGGGTGCCCCCCCTTAAGCAGATTTAAAAATGCCTTGAAAATATATTCAGCCAGAAGTTTCGAAATTTATTCGAATTAAGTTGTACAAGTTGTCAAAGCTTTAATTATTGCAAGTCTACTATAGCTCTTTTTGCTGTCAGTGGTTTAACAAATACTCTCGATTTCAGTTGCAGTCATTTGGCTTCTATTGCAGATGATGATCCCCGCGAAGGCCAGGAACTTTCCCGTCCTGGAGGGGCCGAGCAGGGGCAGCAGTCTTTTGCGCAGGTCATGCTGCAGAGGGCCACTGCAACTGAGCAGCCTGCTGCCCAGACACAGCGGGGGGGTGCTCGCAAGACACGGGGCGTTAAGCATGCAGCTGCTGTACCAGTCGCTGAGCCCGTGGGCGCTGCGGCGGTGGCCGCCGCCGGTGAACCCCTAGACCTCGGCGCCATCAGGACCGCGTTGCCCTCGGCACCAGCAGCCTTTGCTGTTGTCCCACGACGAACGACGCCATTTCCCCAGAGGCCAGCCTATGGCAAACTTGGTCGGCCGATTAATCTCATCGCCAACCACTTCGAAATCGAGCTGCCAGATGGTGACGTGTTTCATTATGATGTGACGATTATGTCATCTTCTAAAAAGCAGGAATCTAAGGCTCCCGACGATAAGAAGGTGCGCTGCCTCAGCACACGTATCAACAGGCTGGTGATCCAAAGCCTTGTGGACAAGTATCGTGGTGAGCTGAAGAACTGCCTGCCGGCATTCGATGGCCGGAAGAATCTCTACACCCGCAAAAGGCTACCATTCGACCAGCGAACATTCAATGTTCCCTTCAAAGAGGATGAGCGGGAACAGGAGTTTATAGTTGCGATTCAGTTTGCGACCACAGTGAACCTGGACTCACTGCATGCTGTGTACAACGGCACGGTCCGTGTTGTGCCTCAGGAAGTGATCCAGGCATTGGATATCATCATGAGGCATGGCCCCTGCATTACATTAACACCGGTCGGGCGGTCGATCTTCATGCAGCCACCGCCAAATGCTGACCATGCCCTCGGTGGTGGCCACGAAGTTTGGTTTGGCTATTACACCAGTGTACGGCCCGCTCAATGGAAACCCATGCTCACTGTGGATCGCTCAGCAACCGCCTTCTACGAGGCCATTCCCGTCATTGATTTCATGGGCAAGCTGCTTGAAATGAAGCCCGAGAGTTCCAGGAGGCTGGATGCTTCTCAGTGCAGTAAGCTATCGAAGGAGCTCAAGGATCTGAGAGTAAAGGTCCTTCACTTGAGCTACCCTCGCAAGTACAAGGTTGCAAAAGTGACCCAGCTGCCAGCTCAGGAACTGTCATTCCTACTGGAGGACGGTAAGAGGAAGACAGTGGCCGACTACTTCCGCGAGAAGTACCCAAGGTACATGCGCTTCCCCCACCTGCCCTGCATTCAGTCAGGCACCCCGCAGCGGCCTGTCTACCTTCCTCTCGAGGCCTGCCACATCGTGGAGGGACAGCCGTACCGGAAGAAGCTCAGCGAGAGCATGACCACGAACATGATCCGGCGTACTGCGCAGCCTCCGCGGGAGCGCTTTCACAACATCATGCGCTCTGTCCAAGATGTAGTTGCAAAGAGCAAGCCCTACTTAGACGAGTTCAACATCAAGGTCAGCACAAACCCGACCCAGCTGAAAGGCCGGGTTCTTGACCCTCCGTCACTGGTTTTCGATGGGGCGCAGCAATTGCGCCCGCGCGATGGTGTGTGGGATTTCAGGGGCAATAAACTCTTGAAGGCCATGGACGTTGACAACTGGGCGCTGCTGGGTGTCAACTGTCGGCTACAGGATCGTGACAGTGGCAATCTGGTTAGAATGCTCAAGAACATTGGTGGCGAACTTGGAATGCGTGTAAGCAATCCAGTGCATGTTGCATCTGAAGACATCCGGCGGCGGCCGATCTTGAATATTCTCAAAGAGCTGAAGGCAAAGCAGGTCAACCTCATAATTGTCGTGCTTGGGCGCCAGGCGTCTTACGCCGACATCAAGGAGGCGGCGGAGGTGAAGCTCGGGATCCGCACCCAGTGCATCAAAGAACTAAATGTGTTGCGCAAATGCACCCCTGCGCTGATCAGCAACCTCTGCCTTAAGATCAATGCCAAACTTGGTGGCACCAACAACGGGCTGCTGAAATCAGAGAAGCCTGAGGTCTTCGAGCGGCCAATCATTATAATTGGGGCGGACGTGACCCACCCAGCACCAGGAGACAGGTGGGCTACTTTGCAGGTTTTCTGGACTGATGTCGATGCTATCAGGCACAGCTTGAGCACAAATGAAGTGGCACACGTCACTGAAGGTGTCAGTTTATTGACCATATCTTGCAGTTTATCCGGTTAATCCTTGGGTTAATTCCAGACTCTTGCAACCCCTCTGCAATGTTGGGCTACCAGGCGTTTACGGATTTGCCGCAGTAGATTTACCACAGCTTCGGCAGAGAACTTGGCCTCCCTCTGCTACACCGTGTGTGTGTACTGAGGCACTTAAAAAATCATAGGCATGCAAAGCGCATAGCTGGGATTGCGAAGCATCAAAACATTACCGAAACGAAATCCCAAGCACAGGTTTTCTTTGTCTTTACCGGATAAATGTGTGCGTGCAGTTTCCAAACAAAACTTAACAATTCGGACGCTAACAGGACCAAGCAAGTCTGCTTTCTTGTCTTATAGTAGTAGTAGTAGTAGTAGTAGTAGTAGTGGTGTAGTAGTAATGTCTGTTAGTAGTAGTGCTGCTCTGATGAGAGCTTCTATTGCTGTGCCTATAACAGCACATTTGAGAAACCTGGCAACGCATGGAGTGCCAGTTTCATGTAGTTTAGGCTGCCATTACTGCTTGTGCCCTCATTATGGAAGCTGTTTCGCATTATACTGCACTGGGGTAGTACCGTATCAAGATGGTTCAAAACGTGCCCCTGATTGAAACTCTTAGTAATACTTAATCAGGGTGTCTAGCAGCCAGGAGTTGTTAGGGAAATGTTTTTCACTGAGAAAAATCAGATGTCGGGGGAAGCCTCCAAAATTTTGCCAAGTAAGGGAAATTGGTGCTGTGTTCTGCAGTGCATTTTAATTTTAAGCAGGTGCACAGCAAGTGTGTTATTCATAGTTTATTCATGCAGATTTTTTTTTTTCTTTAGTGTCTGTTGTGTGCTGTGTAGCCAGCGTGCGGCTGCGCCGCAAAGCGAGGCGCTTTATATTTGACGCCAATGCATGGCTGAGCTGCCACAATAGAACCAATACTAACGTGAGTTTGGTACACAATAAAATACGCGGAAGCGCTGTATGGGTGCAGTAAGCGACAAAAAGCAGGAAAAACTGCGCCGCAGCGTCCAGCGCGAAAGCGATCGGCGAGCATCCATACTGGATTGGCTCGGCTTTTTACGGGGTAGGTGGCTGTCATGCTCCGAGGCTGACATCAGCGCGCTTTTGATTTTCAATAAGCTTTTTATGTTCCCAATGGCCATTTACACTATTAACAGCTTTTTCACTATTGCAAATTGCAGAATGATTAATCAATAGCTTTTTGTTGTGAATTATTTGTCTATGCTCATTATCATATCTTTTAGCTTGTCGGGGAATTGGAACTGAAAAAGTCGGGGATCTTGAAAATGGTTGTATGCTAGACGCCCCACGAAAATAACTTGGCGCTGATTTTACTGTGCACAAGAAATAATGCAGTGAACGAGTGTTAAACAATTAAGACGCTTAATGGAAACATATCGACACACAAACAACCACGAAGTGTGGATGTCATAGGCTACTCTCCATCGGTCTGAAGACTGTTCTTGCAGCTTGCACGTAGGTGGAAAGCAAAATGCCCTAGGTGGTCGAAATCATCCGGAGGCCTCTACTGCAGCACCCCCACTTTCCACTGGTCACGCCAGAGCAGGTTATGTTGCTCTGGGAGGGCGATTTTGGATTCCACTGGTCTACCAAATTGTTTCCGCGTACTCTGTTCTGGTTGTTTGGAGCAACTCTGGCCGCTTCAGCTCGATTTGCCGTCGAGACTCTGATCTCGCCGAATTATTATAGTCGGCGATGTCTTCTTGTACGAAGGTTGCGGATTTTCTCGGCTGTTTTTAGTGATTTCAAAGATATTGGCAGAGGAGACTGGGCATGAGACATTTGTTTTCCCCGCGCATATGTTAGCCTATCGGTAAATGTCCACAGCGTCAAAATTGTGCGAAAGCAAGTTGCAGAGTGCTGCAACCTTGCTTATTTATCAATTGCAACACATTTTGGTGCCAGGACGTGACTTCAACTTCTGTAACTGGCTCAACATTACTCTGCCATGCACTCGTGCATGTTCCGCTGGTTGAGCAAGGTTGACGAGCCCTAGAAGCTTAGGTCGCTCTGTTCAGATCCGGACGCCAGGTTCCATTGACCAGTGGCAATTGCCATCAGTCTCTTTGGAATGTTAAGCATGACTACAATAGTAAAAAAAAAGGGGGGGGGGGAGTGTTGTCAGCCTAACCGAGGGAATGCCCTCCGGTGCCCAGCTGGAAATTGGAACTTGAAAATGGTTTAAGGGTGGGGTAAAAAAACTACTTGAATATAATTGTGCTGAAGATATTGATTGGTATCAAGCTATATACATGTTCGGGCAAAATGTTCCAGAGCTTTGGCGGGGTGTTGGAGTGGTTAAGATGCCAGACTACCATGCCTGAGTGGCCCGGGTTCGAATCCGACTGCCGGCGGCAGCGTTACGATGGCAGCGAAACAGAGGCATCTGTGTGCTGTGCGATGTCTGTACACATAAAAGGACCCTAGGTAGTCGAAATTTCTGAAGCCTCCCACTACGGTGTCTCTCATAGTCAGTTTCTTTGGAATATTCCATAAATAAAAACAGAATCTTCCAGAGACAAGATCCAATTTATATTGCACCATGCTGGAAAGTAATCTACTTGCGTGAATAGACCTGACGGCTAATCGTTGAAGGAGTTCAAATATGGTGATGCTTTTTAGATCTGGTCTCACCTTTTTATACTCATACAATCAAACCCGGTTATAACGAACTGTGTAATTCAACGCGATTTGTTCGCTATATAAAGTATTTCGCTATAACCGAACCCGTTTATAACGAACTTCAGTACCAAATTCGTTATACACGATGTCCAGAACAGCGCAGCGAAATCGCACTAACTAAAGAAAAACCGTGCCGCTCACCATGAATCTACAAAAGAAATTTATTGCAGATAAATGCTCACTTATTTGCAGTAGGCAGTGATCTTCGCTTGAACACTGCGTTTAACTCCATCAGCGAGAATCGCACTTTCCACACGTGACATCATTTCCACAAACTCCAGTCTGCTTCCCTGTATTCCAGAGCAGTATCTGCGCAGCAGATCAGTAGCAGCGAGGGCTTCGTGCAACGTCGGGCGAGGGCGATCGTCTTCCGGCGGCGGCTCCTCGGTCTCCTCGTTCGCACCAGATGCCAGCATGTCGGCAACAATTTCAGAGTTCAACGGGCTCGCTGTCACGGCTACGTTGTCGTCAACAGTGAGAAAATCCTCCAGGGCAACTTCTTCGGGCACAGCGTCCGGAACATCAGCGAGTTCTTCCCACAGCGTGACATCGCTGTCATCTTGCACAGTGTGCGCTTCACTAGCAGCTTCTGCATCCTCTCGACATAGTCCAGCATGGTGGAAGCAGTTGCGGATTGTGGATTGCGTCACGTCTTGCCAGGCACGGTTAATCATTTCTATTGCGGCCAGCAAATTAATGTTGAGCTCGTCGTTAACCCGTAATTTCACCAGCAGCCGCTCAACGACGCGTTTCCTGTAGCCCAGCTTGAAAGCGCGGATGATCCCCTGATCGAGGAGCTGCAAAACCGCTGTTGCGTTCGGTGGCAGGAAACAAAGCTCAATGTTCTTGAGCGTGACGCCGCAGTGGTGCGCAGAACAGTTATCGAGGAGGAGGCAAATCTTGCGCCCGCTCGTTGCAAGTTCCTCGTCCCAGCCACGCTTCGAACAACGTTCTGGTCATCCAGGCCTTAGAATTTGAGTTGTATGTGACTGGGAGTGAAGTGCATCCTCGCAGGCACATAGGTCACTTGAACTTGCCTATGACAAGCAACCGCAGCTTTGATGAACCGTCCATGTTTGTCGTGAGAAGAACGGTGACTCGGGCCTTATTCAATTTACTGCCATGGCACTTCTCATTTTTTACCGCCAAGGTTCTGCTCGGCAGAAGTTGCCAAAACAAGGCAGTCTCGTCGGTGTTAAAAATATTGTACGGTTCGTATCCGTGACAGCACGCCACACGTCTTGCACCCACTTCTCAGCACCCTCAGCATCCACTGGTTGGCTTTCACCTGCAACCACCTTTCCGGTGATGGAGTAGCGGTCTTTAAATCATAGGAGCCAACCACTGCCCGCCGTAAACCCCTCGACGCCCAGGATGAAGGCAAAATCTTTTGCCTTCTGTTGCAGCATGGGGCCAGAGACGGGCAGATTTCGCGCGCGACCGTCCAAGAACCATTGGTACAGCGCTTTCTCTACTTGATCGTAAGCCGGCTTGCGGTGACGAAAGCCATCACCATTTGGTCGTTCTCGTGCATTGCCTCTGATGGCCGACTGGTTTTTCAAAATGGTGCTTAACGTGCTCCGCGGAATTTTGAAATGCGCGGTAACGTCACTTTTTTTCGCTGCGGCCAACGCGGTGAATTATCTCCAGCTTGTCTGAAAGCTGTAGGGCACGCCGCTGCTTCGTCGTCATCTTGCAGGATGTAGCGCCGGAATGCAAGTCAGCAGCAACGTAGGCACGTCCGGAATCGCGAGGATAGCAGCAGCACGACTTGTAAACGCGAATGAAGAAAGTTCCGAGGATGCGGGAAAGTGCGCCACTGACGCATTCTTTGTTCGGAGGCTGCCTTCCCTTCGAAGATTCTCCTCTTCCCTTTGCCCAAACTTGAAACCAGTTCTGGCTGGTGTTTCTTCTTTCTCGAAGCGCAATAGGTCCGGAGCTGCTCGCACGTCTTTGATTACATGGTAGGCAGCTGCCGAATAGGAGCGCTGCAAAGAGGCTGCCCAATGGCGCAGATTTTAAAGGCTACTGGCGCTACTCTGGGCGACGGCCGCGCATGCGTACAGGAGGGTCCTTCGTGGAAGCTGCTGTAGAGAGCCCCTCCTGCATTTTATGGAAGCGCGGCACGGGACGAGGCCGCCTGGAGACAACGCAGAATCGCGCAGAAGCACCCTAGCGGGCGTGTGACAATGCGCTGTGTGAGACCTTGGGAAATGGAACCGTCGTCAATCTCCCTCCCATCTGACAACGGCATGCGCTAGAAGTCTTGCGGCCCGGCAGCGTGGGGCTGCCCGGAGAGTACTTGGAGCCGGCACAAAGGCCCGCCCGTTGGCGGGCATTTGGCGACCGATCGCGCGCGCTGAGTTCGCTATATCTGATGTGTAGTTCGTTATAAAAAATACATTTTATATGCATAATGCTAGCGGAAATTCGAGTGTTCGATATAAAACAATTCGCTCTATCCAAGTTCGTTATATTCGGGTTTGACTGTATGGTGCTTTCAGCCTATTTTTTTACATCATTATGTTGCTTCTTTGTTTTGGTATTTAACACAGTGGTCTTAATTTCGTACACAGGGTGAAGCCCTCCATTGCTGCCTGCGTGGGAAGTATGGATGCTGTTCCTGCTAGGTACCGGGCATCCATCAGAGTCCAGATCCAGCAGCAGGAGGCTGTTGCCCGTGTAGAAATCATCGAGGATTTAAAGGTCAGCGGCGGGAATGTTTGCTGTAGTGTCAACTATGTTCAGCATGTGGAATAGAATAGCCATAGTGCTGCTGCAGTGCGTGCAGTAAGCCCTTGTTTAAAGGCACCCTGGGAGATTTTTTTTCTTTCGAGTGGTTTGAGTTCATAATTATTCTTTACAGGCTCCCCTTTCTGGTAGAGAACAGTTGAAGATATCAAGTATAGCCCCCTTTAAAGAAGCAAAAAAGCGAAAACTGGAAAACCGAAAATGAACCTAGGTTTCGACCAGCCATTGACGTCACTGTTGAACAGTCTACAACGACCCGGATATGGCCACAAATCCTAATGTGTGCGTGCTGATTATGCAAACTGGCAACTGCAAGTTAAAGCTCGAGTCACTGAGATAACCAACCCAGCTAGAAAGCCAAATACATACCTGCCAATTTGAAGATTTCAAAATTCATAAAACCTTCGCGACCGGGGACAGAAGGGCACCTTTTTTTTGTTTCCAAGTATTTACCTTTAGCAACAACCTTGCTCATTCACCCACAAGCGAAATCCGTGTCCTGTAGAGTAATGAGCGAAAACTCCATTGTGTCAAGATTTATTTTCGCAATGCTTTTACGGTTGCTGACTTAGCTGACCTTGCCTGCTAAAAGTGGCCCAGCGGGATCACTGATACTTAGCAGGATGTTGTGTTCAACCAAAAACGCCGTGAAATCGCATTCTGCACTCTGACCGAGGTCGCTATCACTGCATACAAAACTTGTCATTGCGTACAAAACTTGTCAGGCTTGGCTGGCTGTCCGCGGCTCACACGTATCCTTAGTGTTCTTTCGAAGCAATGTGGAGCTTGATGTCTGATTTGCCACCATGTGAAATGTTAACATTACAGGTGCACGTGGTGCAAAATTCTAACGTTTCTCCTTTCTTAGACGGCACGAAGCATGGAAATTCGGATGTGTATGACTTCAAAAGTACCTGGAAGTACTGTCGCGGCTTTGAGCCCGCAATTGCACCGCGAAACCGCAACTGCTTAAACACCAGAGTTGCACTGCATCGGATGCGGCCGCAGATCAAACAAAAACAGAAGCCAACACCCAAGTCGTCCAAACACGTGAATAAAGGTTTGTGCAGGCCGCATGGAGGCCTGACCAGCCTGACTGCAGATACTATAGCCACTAGCCTGGCGGAGGCGATATCTAGTTTTGGATATGGATTCATGCCCCCTCTCCCTCCCCGAGTAGACGACAGAAGCCACTGCAGCATATGCAGCTGCTGATGATATCACGAATATGTGTTGCCCTATCGTGGCCGCGAAAGGTACCATAATGGTGTTAATAGATGTCCGCACTTTTTTTTTTTTTCAAAAATAAAACATTTTTTGTACACGCAAGATTCATACAATCGTTACTGGTCAAAATTCGTACATTTTACGGAAAATTCGGAACAGTTGGCTGGTATGCATAGATGATCGCTGTGCATCCAGTGACGTCGCATGCTCAATTGCCCACAGAAATCTCCTTCCCCAATTGAAGCCACTTAATGAAAAATTTTAAAATTCATTTGCCAAACTGTTGTGAAATTTGGCACAAATAAGCAGCAAACAGAATGTGTAGTGAAAGTTACATTAAGATCGGAGTAGGTTGAACGCTGGATTGGCCCTTTAAAGGGGCCACGAAAAGCTGTTTACTGAAACGCTTGGGAGCAGCATTTTAATTTGTCCTCTCGACAGCACGAAGATTTTGAAGTTAGTGTACCGTATTTATGCCAGTGTACACTGATAGACTTCAGGACTCCGGGTCTGCTTAGATTCCAGATTCCGTCATCTCTTCATTAGAGATGACATAAAAATGATATAACTCAAGTGATAATTGCAATAAGGCATATCAAATGAGCGCCACTGGGAATTTTAGTTAACCAGATCACTGCATCCTGGGAGAGGGCATCCCGTAAGGCTTGGTTGCGCACTCGTTCCAAAAATGCAACCTCTCCAACGCACCTGACACCATGCAGAGCTGTGCATTGTACAAGGTGAACACCGAAGGGGAGGTCAGCAATGACAGCGATGAGTTAGCGGAAGCTGGTTCCACAAATTTTGTTTTCAGTGTTTTTTTTTGTTTTTTTTCATCTGGTTTACATTCAAGGAGCTGTCTAGAGGAATCGTGCTCAGCCTAGATTCAAGTATGGTAACAGGGAACATATAGGCAATAGAAAATTGCCTCCCGTCCCCCCGCCCCGCTCTCAGCAGGTCGTTGCCCGGGAGGTGTCGCCCTAATCGGTTACGAGCAGCCACCAGGGGGTACTTTTTTTTTTAATTTATAGGCTCCCTAATAGAGCTTGAAAATTGTTTGAACTCAAAAATGTCACTTCTGTAGATTGCTTGCATCAAAATATTGCTGCAGTTATCATTTCTGGGTCTACTGTCTGTTATACGTGGTGTTTATGAAAATTGGCAGGAAGACTGGTAATACTTCTTGAGTACCAAACATGAAAACCTTCAATCAATATCCCAACCACTTTATAACACCTTGCACCACATTCCAGAATGAATGGATGAGGTGACATTCGTTGAGTTTGTTTACATGTAGAAGTTGCTAGCTTTCCATTTTTTTTTATAGGGTGACTATGCAGCGGACAACTTAACTGAATAACTAGTCGAATCAGTATGTTAGCAAAAAGTACTGTAAAACTAAAAATGTCACGACTTGAATTGTTTTTTAAGAAGCAGTGAAAACAAGAGAAAGTGGATCGGAATAGACCCAATGGAAGCAGACAGGCCTAGTAGGGTAAGATTCTGAATCTCCTCCTGATCCATCAGCTGCGGTGCGGCACACCAGTAATGTCGGGAGCAAAATTTAAGCCAGGCAGCCTGAAGGCTCTAAACAGTGATGTGTACTGTGTAGTTATCAACTAAAAATAATCTCTGTATTATTTGGCCCATTCAAGCTGCGTTCTAAGTGCGAGTGTTTTCCATGCCTTAGAAGGGTTCATATACGCGCACATTTTTTGGCGCCCTTTATGCTTCTGGGGTTCAAGACATTCCAATCGCAAGGTGTGGGGATGTACTACCTATTGCATTTAAGCTAATCGTTATGGTAATTCTCTGCTGCAGTGGTCTGCATGGCAAGGGTCACTGAAGCACAGCAAACGATCCGGAAACATTTTAACCTCTTCTCCTGGTGCCATGAGGCGAGAAAATGAGCAAATATGTTTTACATACCTCGTGAATACATAGTTTGAAGGTGGAAGTAGAAAAATTGCTCCTCTGATGTGGACAGTGGTCAACCAGAGCAAAGCCAGTCAACAGCGAAGTCAACCAAACCGACAAACATCTTTACAGTGTCAATTTTTGGCGATGACTGGGCCCTGAAGATGCTGTCCGATAATTAAGTGGCTACACCTACTATACGTGTCTTGTTGCCATAGTTCTAGCGCTTTAGATAGGGACGAAAGAACAGACACCACAAATGCCTGTGGAAACACCCTCTGAAAAAAGATAGAAGGGGCAAAAAAAGTAGTCACGGTATTATTCTCAGCAAAAACACAGAAGGATGTGCCACTACGCATGATTGTAACTGAAGTAGGGTCTTGGCAAGGTGCCCTTTTTAGGTTCCTCCAAAAAAGATTAAAGCTCCTTCCTGTGACAGGACCATTTAGAGTGGCTAATTCGAAAGTAGAATTTTTCTCGCATGAAGAGCTGTCATTGGGGGCTAACCTTGAGTTTTCGATTGACGTTGAAAATTTTTTCTACTCAATTCCACAAGATATTTTGACGACAGTGAAGGAGAGCATTGAAACAAAAGAGACTGAGGTTTTGACGATGTAGGGATTTCCATGGTCTGCTCTTTATCGCTTTTAGATTTTTACCTCTCTAGCACTGTTATAAATTTTGAGGTCAGTAACCTTGTGCAGTGCGAAGGCGTCTGCGTAGGATCATGCATCGCCCCAGTGTTAACTGTTTTTAGCGAGTTTGGACAAACGCATTGTAGCGTGCATTGATAACAAGATTTTAAAAGTATTTAGATATGTAGAAAATTTTCTGGTGGTCGCAAAAGCACCTCACGAAAACAGCAATGAGGACCTTGTCCAGTCTACCTTTGAAGTGTTTAGGTCTAGCGCCTGTAATTTGAATTTTACACATGAACTGGCCAATGAGGGCACCCTACAGTTTCTTGACATCCAGTTCTTTTGTGGTTCACATGTTCGCTACATGTACCAGCGAAGGTCCAAAAAAGAAATTCTGAATAATGATTCGGCCCGCTCCAAATTGGTTCAAAGAGGCATTGTAAAGGCATGCCTTCTCGCTGCCCTTGATAAATCCTGTCCGCACAAGGTCTATGAAAGTAAAATTGCAGGCAAATCTCATGACGAAGGCAGGTTTTCCTATGGAACTGGTGGCTTCGGTGGCTGACCCCGATAAAAAAAACGATAAAACCTGGTGAAAAGAAGGCAACTGTTGAGCGAGAACGGGCTAGGTGAGTTGCACTGCCGTATGTTCATCAGCTCATGCACTGCCTAAAAAAGGTGGCAGGGAAATCAGTCACGCTTACAGCACCGAACAAGCTCTGCAAACTCTGCAAGGTTGTGAATGATGCCACCAACAAAAAAGTGCCTTGTTCCAGAAAACATAAAACCCATATATGGCCTGCAATACGAGCTCAGCCTGAACCCAGGTGCCGAAAGTGCACAACGCATGCAGGAAAAAGATCTGCATAGAAGCAGAGAATTGGCACGCAAGCGGGCATCCAGTGTCCACCTCCAGCAATCCTTGAGAAAGTGCCATGTTGGTGGCAAAGGCCATTCAGACTATATGCCTGGGGCTTATTAGGCCTTTTCTAACACAGCTGTGTACATATTTCATGCTTTCAGTCATTAAAATTAGTTTTGTGCATTTTTTGCCTTTTTCTCAAAACTGTTTTTAGTTGAATTAAAAGTTTGCCCAAAGGATATCTCCTCACCTAGAGTAGCTAGAGCTATAATTCCTTTTGCATAGTGAAGCTGAAAGTATAATGCATACAGTGTTGGAAGCAGATTTTTTTGTTTTCACCTGTAAGTGTTATTTCATTTTGAAATTCTTCTATAGTTGCTGTTGTTGTGAGCCCAAAGTGTGAACCCGGGCTGCTAAATCTCAAATTTTAGCTCAATTTGAAAATATTTCCAACATTGCATTCTTTACACTTTATAGTATCTAACCCTGTATTAAACATTAATTTCTGTGGAGCAGACAATGGCAATAATTTCCTAGTATTATTCTAATATCTCTGGAACTAAATGCCGTAGGAATAAAAGTTTTTGCATATTTGAAATCAGCAGAAGAAACTGAACAATACTGTGAAGTTTCATCAAATTTGGTCAGTAAATAACAATTAGTTTTAAGACCTATGTTCCCCCTTAACATCGGGCTCATGGAGCGCTAGGGGCTTGTAGACGCAGTGTCGGGATCGGGACACTTGGTGGCTCTTTGCAAACAGAGCAAACACGAAAAAAATTGCTCCCCCATGTATGAGCTAGGACTGTGTCTTGTTGAATCTAAACACAAGCTTGCCCAACTGTCTGCGTTAAATGCCATACAGATAACACTCCAAGATACCTTTCATCCCTACCTTATCCTCTTCGTTATCAGGTATTTTGTTTTTGTAGTTGTTCAGTTGAATCCCGCGATAACAAAATTCACGGTGCACGAAAAAATTTTTTTATCGTGGAACTTAGTTGTCATGAAAATTTGATGTGAAACACAGAAATAATTGCCCAGTAATCTTGGCTTGCTTGCTCTTCATGGCGAGCAACGTCATCGTGCAATTTTCACATTCAGTCGGCAAACCTATTGTGATGTCATCACGGGTAGCAACAAAACTCGTGATGACATCAAAAGTGTCCCATCTTTTGTGAGGCGGTTGTAGCAGCGGGCGCATCCTGCATGTCATCTTCGTCATCGGAAGAGTCCTCCTCATTCTGGGTGGCTTATCTGCTCCTCACTCACATCTTCGTAAACTGCGCACAAGTGTCAGCACCGATGTATTCTTCAATCTCGAGGTTAGGTGACAAGTTTCCCATTTTTTCCCAGCATTGTCCAGGCGGCCGTGATGACTGGAGCTAGTTACGCCTCTTCGTCATCTGAAACGTCAGGTGCTTCCCCAGCAAAGCTTACTGGTCAAGCTTCGGCAAATGCGACGCGTACAGGCACAGAAATAAGTAATCGAAGCGTGCTGTTCCGTTTCAATTTATATTGTACTGATCGTACGACCACTGCTGTATGTCTCAAGATAGCTTGTCTCTGCCTGCTCAAGAATAGTTGCGAAACTGGCTCGGCGGAATCGCTCAATCGATAGCATCACCATCAACGGCCACACTAGTAACATTGGCCAAGCAGCCTAACAAAGCCAAATCAAGCCAAAGTTGCTGTGGTTTGTTGCAACGGCTTGCACAAATGTGTAGGGTTAGCTAGACTGCTTGGGTACAGTGCTCACTGTTACGTGCCGAGATGTCATGACTGTATGAAAGCTCGAGAGAGGTGGGCCGTTTGCAATCGTATACTTAGAATTTTTGTCTCACAAGAGCAAAAGTGTACAACCCTTCCACATTTGCTGATGAAGGGCTTTTCATCTTTACCATGCTTTGAGCAAAACTAACTCTGATTTTTCAAGCTAGCAATGCAAGGTTCGTGCAAAATCGCTGCTTGAAAGTTCCGGGTATGGACTGTTGGAAGGCTGTCGATAGCGGGCTCCATTTGCTTTTGTGCGAGCGAATAAAATGTATATGCTGAGGCTACCCCAATTTGTTTGTTATAGCCAGTCTTGTTTTAGCATTTGTAGCATTGGAGTATAGCCATGAATTTTTTTTTCTGCTTTTGCAGGACATGATCAAAGAGCTGCTCAAGGCTTTTCACCAGGAGACAAGTTTCAAGCCTGAACGGATTGTCTTCTATCGGGATGGCGTCAGTGAGGGTCAATTTGGCTTTGTCAGAGACCAGGAACTAAAGGCCATTCGGGACGCCTGCCTTGAGCTGAGCCCAGATGGCTCGTACAAGCCGCCCGTCACATTTATTGTTGTCCAGAAGCGTCACCACACTCGCTTCATGCCAGCCAATGACCGTGAGGGTGTGGGGCGCTGTAAAAACATTCCCCCCGGCACAACTGTAGACACAGTCGTCACCCATCCGGTCGATTTTGATTTCTTTCTCTGTAGCCATGCTGGCATCCAGGGCACCAGCAAGCCAGCCCACTACTATGTGGTGCACGATGATTCAAGTTTTACCTCTGACGATCTCCAAAAGTTGAGCTACTACCTTTGCCACACTTACGCACGCTGTGCCCGCAGCGTTAGCATACCAGCGCCGGTGTACTATGCTCACTTGGCTGCCTTCCGTGCAAAGGAGCACATTGCCAGCGCCTGTAACTTCCCAGGTGGCAGTAGCGTTAGCTCCGATAGCGCGATGGACATAACTACCGAGCAGTATGTGCGGGCTGTTAGGGTCACAGACGAAATGCAGAGAAATATGTACTTTGTGTGAGCACTTCTGCGCCACTTTGACTGCTTGAGCTTAGTGTGAAATGGTTTTTATTGCTCAATAAAATGCGCTTTTATCATAGTGCTGTTAGTGTTTCCTGCGAAAACAGTGGTTGCGGCACTTGGTTGCCGAGCCAGAGGGTGCGGGTTTTCTTTATAGGCAAGCTTTCTCTTTATAGTACAGTGTCAATCACATTATAAAAACCTCAACGGGTGGAAATGAATGTGGCATCTTCCACTATGGTGTCACTTTAGGATGTAAAACACCCATGTGCCATACCTAACTCTGGAAGAACTTTGGGTGGCTACGAAGCAAGGACTACGGAAAACTATCCTCAGTGTTAGAAGACAAATTCGTTCAGGAATATCTGGCTAGAGTTGCAGTTTTGATTTCAGTTCTGCCTTTATGTGAAATATTATATGAACTACATAAAAATGTGTTCCTTTATGTCATTGAAGGCAGTGTATGGAATTTATTCCACGGTCCTAGGTGTGCTGTGGGGCATCGCAAGGCTTCGTGGAATTGGCTGTATGGCTGTGTTGCAGCTGAAGCGATCTCTGTTTGTCCGTTTTGAGTGGTTTATTGAGCTTTGCAGCAATGTGCAACGCTGTAGTAAAGGTTTACCTGCAGTCCGCCAGTTGAGGGATAAGTAAAATCAGTAGCTCCAAATGCACTTTCATGTCTGAAATTCGAAGTTCTTTATCCTAGTCTCTCGCGCCTTAGCTCTGATGCAGCTAACCGGCATATGAAGCTATTTTAGGGCTATTAATGAGATTTATCCGCGTAACGAGAAAGCACGACCAGGGGTGACGAGGAAAACGTGCCTTGCGCCTGTCGCTTGCCCAGAGATCCATAACAATGCTAATCATTCAGGTTTTATTAGTCATGTCAGGGTTAGTCATAGTCATTCTATGACGGGCTGAAGGCAAAAGTGTTTCACATTTTGTGGTAAGCGGTGGTTCCATAAGTGTTGCCAGCTTCAGTTAGGAGCGGAGGGCCAACCATGCCCCACCCCATCGAATGCAATGTGTGATACTGTGGCTATATTGCTTTGCTTCCATGCTTGTTTTTGTCTTATTTTAGCATCTGTGACTACAAGAAGTGGTCTGGATTGTCCACATTGCGCCCAACTACGCTGCTGGCCGCCATTTTTGTGGTGCACTTTTTCGTCTTTTCATGGTGGCAAACGTGCCACATTCATGTCGCCGCTTAGAATCCGCATACATCAGAAATTGGGCCTATAATTGTCACTCGAAGGCTGCATGAAAATGCGTCGCAAACAAGTGCCAAGGTATGTGAAAAGGGAGCAGCGACGAACGTTCGTGGATTCGATTTCCCTCTATTCCGAAAGTTCTGACAACGGTGACAACGGCCCTTCCGTGAATCCGGAAAGCCGCATGTAGTTTTGCGCTGGGTCTATGGTGCTCTTGACGTATCTGCGCAGAACTCTTGGTCTCCATCTCTGCTGCATATGTGACCTAGATAGCGCTTGAGTTTAACCTCGGGATTACACGAGAAGGTTTTGGACAAAGTGCATCCAAAATAAGCGCAGGATTGGCAGCAATTGAACTTTCTCAAAAGCTATACCTATGAAATGATACGCGAGGTTGTCCTGTTTCGGACCTTGAAATGAGTCCTTCCCTGCGGTGTCGTGGCCACCCTGCCGGTTACCTACTTTTTTATTGCGATGGCAATACTGCGCCAGGTTTCGAGCCGTCTCGTGGTTCCGTCGGAGGCCACAATTGACCTTGAGCAGCTAAGGAGGAGGAGCTTAAGATGATCAAGAAGAGGAGGAAGACTGGTAACACGCTCTCGCTTCATACTTTTAGATGATGACCTTGCCTCCCCAATAATATAGCACCTTACACTGATAGGGTGTGATAGAATAATGTAGCTGGCAAAAGAAGCTTCCGCCATTGCTATCGCAATTCAACTAGGGTTAAACCAAAGGTCGATCACTTTTTCACATGCTGGGAATCCACACGTTTCGACTTTTGTCAACACGCATGGTGCACAGTGCAAAATGAACCGCCACCGTGCACTTTGCTTAGTATGGTGCCTTATATAATGTGGTACCATTAATTATGGCGGGATGGCGACCTTTGTATTAAAAAAAAAGTTTCTCTAGTGTGGTAACAATAAGGCTTCCAAATTCTGACTCCAATTTCACGGAAGCGCTGCTGCCACTGGCCATTATCTGCGCTTCGAGTTCGCCCACAGCGTCGTTGGGACTGTTTCTCGATCTCGGCTCTCGCACGCAGTGCCAACCAGCCGAATTTGCTGTGCTTGTGAATTTCAAGAAGCAATCTGAATGCGTTGCGCGAGGAAAGCATACTAGCCGAGACGTTCGTCTGCTACGTGCTTCGTAAGTATGGCGGCCGGCGGCGTAGTTGGGCGCCGCTAGCCACAGCATTACCATCGTATTCGTTGGGGAAAGGGGGGGGGGGGGGGGGGGGGTGTTGGTCCTCCACTCATCATTGAAAGGGCAACTCCGGTGGCTTTTTCATCATTTTGTGTTTTTAGATCAATTACATTCCTTAGCATGTCCTGACTCCAACACACACACACACAAAAAAAAAAAAAACGTTTTTCGAAATTCCAATTCGAAGTATTTTTAAAACAAAATCGAAACCGAAACTGCTTTCACGGCCAGAACGACGTCCCAGTTTATGAAATGGTGACGTCACACTCAGTATTAGAAAAACATTCGTACGCGCGTTCAATGGTGAAAATAAAGCATGGAAATCATGACGCACTGCATAAAATGTCTGAGGTAGTTCAATATAAGCCTCACAATTTCATAATCACGCGGGAGAGAGAGAGAGAGAGAAAACTTTTAATGAGCATAATAATCAGTAAGAATTCGCAGGAGCTGGGTGGTCGGTGCCCCTAGTCCAGGGCTCCGCTGGCAGCAACTGACTTGCGGTCTAGCTGGATAATCCAGGCTTGCTGGTCGAGGTTGTCGCTGGTCAGTTTCTGACGCGGGAAGTGGACAGTAACGCCGGTATACTGTTTGTGACGTCAGAAACTCAGTGTTCCCCGCAGAAATACTCAAACCATGAAAACGGCATATTTTAAAGCCGTGTTGCGCGTGAACGGATTATTGTACGGCGCCCAAATTTTGTAGAATGCGTCAGGACGGTGAGGAGAACCTATGGTAAAATTTTGCAAGAATATTCGAATGTCAAAAAACCTCCGGAGTTGCCCTTGAAGCTGGCAACACTTATGGAGCTAACCACCATTTACTACAAAATGTGAAACCTGTTTGCGTTCATCACGTCATAGAATGACTAATCCTGACATGACTAACAAAACTTAGTTATATATGGTTTTATAGTGCATAAGCAACAGTGGCTATCATGCGCCAAACACAAGGTTAGATTATCAGATGCCTAGGGTTATGATACTTATCAGCCTGACTATACCCACTGCAGGGCGAAGGCCTCTCCCATATTTCTCCACTTAACCTGGTTCTGTGCTAGCTACATCCACTTGACCCCTGCGAACTTCTTAACCTCATCCGCCCACCTAATTATAACTTTCTGCCGCCCCCTGCTACGCTTTCCTTCCCTTGGAATCCAGTTTGTTACCCTAAGCGACCATCGGTTATCCTCTCTTCGCACTAAATGTCCTGCCCATGTCCATTTCTTTTTCTTAATTTCCGCTAGAATGTCGGTAACGAGTTATTTCTCTGACCCACTCTGCACGCTTCCTATCTCTTAATGTTACCCCTACCATTTTTCGTTCCATAGCCCTCTGGGTTGTCCTTAACTTTTGTCCTTAACTTAAGTAGAACTCTTTTGGCTAGCCTCCACGTTTTAGCCCCATAGGTGAGTGCAGGTAAGATGCAACTGTTGTATACTTTCTTCTTGAGCGATACCGGTAAGCTGCCAGTCATAATCTGCGAGTGCTTGCCAAATGCGCTCCATCCCAATCTTATTCTTATTTCCTTTTCATGGTCCGGATCTGCGGTTACTACCTGTCCTAAGTAGACATATTCGCCTGCTACTTCGCTACCTAATGTAAACTGCTGTTCCTTCCCGAGGCTGTTGAACATTACCTTAGTCTTCTGCATATTGATTTTCAAGCCTACCTTTCTACTTTTCCTGTCTAGATCATCAATCATTATTTGCACTTCATCCCCCGAGTTGCTTAGCAAGGCAATGTCATCAGCAAATCGCAGATTACTGAGGTATTCTCCATCTACCCTTATCCCTAACTGCTCCCATTCCAAGTCTCTGAATACTTCCTCTAAGCAAGCTGTGAATAGTACTGGGGAGATTGCGTCTCCTTGCCTAACACCTTTCTTTATGGGAATTTTGTTACTTTCTTTATGCAGAACTATGGTTACTGTGCAGCCACTATATATATCTTCCAGCACTTTCACGTACGGCTCGTCTACCCCCTGATTTCGCAATGCCTGCATAACCGCCGAGGTTTCAACTGAGTCAAATTTTTTTCGTAATCAATGAATTCTATGTATAAGGGCTGGTTATATTCTGAGCATTTTTCTATCACCTGATTGATGGTATGGATATGATCGATAGTAGAGTATCGTTTCCGAAAACCTGCTTGATCCTTTGCTTGATTGCAGTCTAAGGCTGTCCTGATTCTATTAGCAATTACCTTAGTAAATACCTTATAGGTAACAGACAGTAAACTGATTGGTCTTTAATTTTTAAGGTTCTTAGAGTCCCCTTTCTTATGAATGAGGATAATGTTTGCATTTTTCCATGGTTCCGGTACCGTCGATGACACAGGCACTGCGTATACAGGGTGGCCAGTTTTTCTAGCACGATATCCCCCCGGTCCTTCAGCAAATCTGTAGTTATCTAATCCTCTCCAGCTGATTTCCCCCTTTTCATAGTTTCTAATGCTTTCTTGACCTCGTCCTTCGTCACTGGTGGAACGTCTGACTGTGTTTCCCTACCTTCCAATCTCATTACGGTCCTGACTATACTTTGGCTACTGTAGAGATCTGTATAGAACTCCTCGGTTACTTTGACTATCTTGTCCATATTCGTGATGACGTTGCCTGCCTTGTCCCTTATCGCATACATCTAGTTTTTGCCTATGCCCAATTTCTTCTTTACCGCTTTAAGGCTTTCCCCGTTCTTTACAACATGCTCAATTTTCTCCATGTTATACTTCCTTATATCGGCCACCTTGCGCATATTGATTAGCTTTGATATCTCGGCGAATTCGATCTGGTCTGTTGGATTGGAAGCTTTCATACTCTGGCGTTTCTTAATCAAATCTTTCGTCTCTTTAGACAGCTTACCGGTATCCTCTCTAACTATCCTACCGCCTACTTCTACCGCGCACTCAGTAATGATACTTATAATTGAATTAAAACATTGGCATTCTTCAGAAATGCGCAAACAACAAAAACATCGACGGGTGCTTGTTCGCCTAAAAGCAATGCAGGGTAAAATGGAATGTGTTCTTTGTAAAATACAGTAAAATGATTTTTTCCGTGTTCCTCAAGATGTGAGCATGATATCCAAATATGATTAACTGTGAGCTCGTCAGCGCACATTTCACATACAGGTTTATCTTTTTTCGTTAGCAGGAAATTATAGGTGATGTGCGCGTGACCTATGCGTATGCGACATAAAATTACCTCGATGAAACGTTTCTGATGTTTACATGATTGCCGTTCTCCTAATATGGGCTTTACGGGAGTGAAGCTTCTTTGCTTCACTTTTCCAAGCAGCCAGCAATTTAGCTCTTAATTTGTTACAAACTAACTTCATGCAATCTGTGTGGCATGTTGATTTTTATTTCGTTGAGTAATAATTACCAGTGTTAATTATGGATACCTCTATGGATGGAAACAATTAATCTACTAGATGCACCCACAAAGCCAATAGACAGTTGCTATTGCCTCGCTCTGCTTCGATTCTGTGCTTCAAAACCCTTGCCGTCATAAAATGCAACAATTTGAATGACCACTTTTTGCGACTCCTAACAGCAGGCTTCCCTGGTCCAGTCATACCACCCATTGCTGAAACCCTCCAGCAGAAACATAAATGCGCCCAAAAAGGAGCGGATCTCCCCCCCCTGCGGCAAAGCCGGTGGTGGTTCCTTATGTACACCAACTTCTTTACAACTTGAAAAAAGTGGTCACCGGACACCATGTGCCCTTGGAATTTTCAACTCCCAACAAGCTATCGAAGTTTTGCCGTCGCATCACAGGTTGTGCCAGCGGCATGGAGGAAGGAAAGAACTTTTAAGCCGGCGCTCTGTCGGCGCGGCACGCTGTAACGTCTCTCCTCCTCATTTACCCTCCGCATTTTCTTTCTCCGCGACGCTCACGTACCTAGGGCCCTTAGCAACGCTGTTGCTAGTGGCCCTAGTTTTCATAGCAACAGCGTCGTTTTCTAATGGCCCGACTTGGCTAAACCTAAATTTTGACGTCACTTCCGCCACACTATCTTCAATTCATTGGGAATGGCAGGGACCTCTCCTATAGCCTCTCCTAAGTTTCCTTCCTCTATGGCCAGCGGGTCTGTATCAAGACACTGGATCGCCAGCGTCAACATGTGGGGCTTCACATGTTAGCCAAACTATATTCTAGGCACTATAGCCAAACTGGCCGCCGGATTAGTGGTATGGTGGATATTAGTGGCCGGCTACGGGAGCATGCCAAAAATGTAGAAAATGTTAGTAATGTAAGTCTCGTGCGGCACCTTGCTTCTTATGACAGCACGTTTAGGGGCAAGGTTTGAAAAGACAGTTCTGGGCAAGAGTGGAAATAAGGCTAGACTTCTGTTAAAGGCTTATCAAAGCATAAAATTGTCTGATTGTTGTGCAAGCAATGCATCTGTACATTTATATTCTGCGGTGTGCTTTTTGAATTTTTTTTTTCAGTAACATGTTGAATGACCAGTGCCTTTTCTGTATTCTCTTCGCACATGCTCGCCTTTCCCTTCTTATATGCTCCCTACACATCATGAATAGACATAGTAGCGCTCGTGAACTTCCGACAAAGGGAAGCTTTCCCTTCGTCTTTCGTCCGTATTTCATTGCGCTGACAGGTTCATAATAGGTGGTTGAAACTGGGCAGCCTAGGTGCTCTATGCGAAAAGCAGCTTTCAAACGGCATGACAGACGAACGAAAACAAACCCCGGCCGCTGAGTTTGCTTGCGCGAGGACTGCGGAAGCGGGCGGGGTGTCGTCTGCGCCATCGTCTGTAAAGGTGCACAGTTTGTCTTCGTTGGTTTGTCATGCCGTTTGAGAGCTGCTTTCCGCGTTGAGCATCTAGGCTACCAATTTTAACGACGGTACTATGAACTATGACGGTACTATGTTGGAATCCGGAGAAGATTGTGAGATTCGGAAACACCAGCTGGCAGAGCTCCTGTGGTATGTCCAGCTTAATTGGCAACATACTCTTCGCGCTGTTTTAAAAATTACCATGTTGGAATCCCGGAGAAGATCGTGAGATTCGGAAACACCAGCTGGCAGAGCTCCTGTGGTATGACCAGCTTAATTGGCAACATACTTTTCGCGTTGTTTTAAAAATATAGATTCTAAATATTGTATTTCTTGTCGCAGTGGTTTTAAAACATACGCTGTGAACGAACGGCTGCCTACACGAGTACACGATGGAACGTGAAGATTGGGAAAATTTGTTTGAATGAGCGTCTCTGTGCATTGCGCTCCCGTCCAGCGCCGGCCGCCAAGTGACTCCCACGTGATAACGTACGCGCTGTTTCAAAAATACGCCTTCAAAATTAGGCTCCATAATTTTTTAATCTGTTTCAACGGGGCTTGTCTTCATGAAGGGCCGATATCGTACTCACGCTGTGAGATAAGAAAAACGATTTTAACGCTTTTATGTACCGGTGCGGACAAAACTAAACGCTATTTGCTTCCGAAAATTTTCACGCATATACCTAATTGAAACTAGCAGTAGGGGTATGTGCAAACCGGTGGTAGTCGCCAGTGCCCTTTTATATGGACAAGTACTGTTTTCATACCTTGAGTGCAGACAGGCAAGACTAATTTTAACGGAAAAGCGGGCTTAGGGGTGCTTCCACATGGACGCAGAATTGGCCACCTGCAGTGGCGCGCCTGGCGGCGCGCACGGAGCCAATACAGGCAAAGCAGATAAAATAAAGTATTCGCCGATTGAAAAAGCGGCGTTAACAGTAATTCTTGCTTATTTTTAAGGCCGGCGTCCCCTCAATCTTTATAAACCACATATTCAATAAGCACCTTTGTGGCGTTAAAATCGTCATACTTTCTCAACTTTTTCCTGTGAACCCCGAAATATACTGGCTAATGTATCCAATGGTATTGATGCAATACTGAAATGCTGCTGTGGAGTACAAGAACCAGACATACACATCTTGGTTTGGTTGGTTTGGTTTATGGGGTTTACCGTCCCAAAGCGACTCGGGCTATTGAAAAGCGGCTGCCGCGGCCGGGATTTGATCCCGCATCCTTGGGCACAGTACAGCCGAGCGCCGTAGTCACTGGACCACGTGATGCGAGGTAGATATCAGGTGTCCACAAATATATATTTACCAGGCCCACTCAGCCAGGCGGTAACGAGACTGCGCCGTTAGGAAATCTGCCCGCGCACCACGCGTGAGCTTTGCGCACGTTGTCTTCTTCGGCCGAGCCATCGTCCCATGGATAGTAGAATGCTGCAGGACCGGTGAGAGCGACGAACATCGAAACGCGGAGGGTGTTGCTGAGAAGCAAACATGGCGAGATGGATCGACCCAATCAGGAGGGGATGCGGCAGCAAATAACAGTAGTCTTCAGTGTCAAAGTATGCAGGCTTCAGGCGATTAATAGATGCAATATTAATGCGGTAACATTAAGGCCGCGTTTGCCGAATAGTCGGCGCTGTGAGCGAAACATCGCGAGCATTGCGCTGGCAGAACTAGCCTGCCAGGACCGTTGCATTCACGATAACCCTATAGTCAACCCACGTAGGCATTTTCAAACGGCTTGGTTAAGCGGAGCGTTGTATGTGGGTTGGCATTCTACTCTCTCTCTCTTCCCGGCCATTGAAGAACAGCAGAAATTACCTGGGTGCCCGGTTGAGGGCCTTCAATCGATCGTCGTAATAGGGCCGCAAGGGAGGACGCACGGTGCCATTGACGTGTTGATGTACGCACAATGCGAAGGTTGTCTTGGAAGGGGAGGAACGATGTCACGAATAGCGGTGCGAAGACCGCAGGTGTAGTCAGAAACGTCAATAAGGGAGGATGGCGAGGGGTAGAATTTGCCTGGTACTGGAATAGCGGTGCCGAACGCGATGTCGGCAACACTGGAGGAAATGGAGTCGCTACGAAGAGTGGTGCGGATGCCAAGCATGACAAAGGAAGCCGCTCAATCCATATATGTTGAAGGGAAACTCGAAGCCGTGAATGAAGCCTTCAGTTGCCGGTGAAAACATTCGATGATGATGATATCAGGTGGTGAGAGCTAGGTTATTTTCCTGATATGATTCACGCCGAGGAGACAACACAGGTTAGCGAGCAATGTAGAGTCAAGCTGACGAACACGGTCAGCCATAATAGTGGAGGGGCGCCATTGAGGCTATTCCAGTGCTTGAGCTACCGACTCTATACGGTGACGTCCTGGAGCAGCATAGCTTCAGTCCAGCAGATTAATCTACCAATGCAAAATATAAAGGTCCGTATTCTGAGTCTGCGTCGTTTTCAGAAGTGGCGTTATCTCACTAACTTCGAATCATCTGATTGGTGGAGACGCCGGAACCGAAAGTTGCTGCCATTTCCGGAAATACCTTTTTTGTTTACAGGAAAGGAAGTGTGCCGCATCACCTTTTCCACGGACACCTGAACCGCACCGTAAGGGAAGGAAGGTGGGACTTAAAGAGGAAAGAGAGAAAGAGATGCCGTAGTGGAGGACTACGAAGTAATTTCGACCACCTGGGAGTCATCGACGGGCACTGACATCGCGCAGCACAAAGACATCTCTCCGTGTCTCCTCCATCGAAACGCAGCGGCCGGCGGTTAGTGTCGAACTCAGGTACCTCGTCTGATACAGTAGTTGTGAGCTGCCTTGAGTTTACTTTTAAGGTTTATATATATTTGCCTAAATATAAGCAGTAGCTTTACAGCTCGTTCAGTCGAAAAGCCGTCGGCTTCGTAGCAATAGTAGTCGGCACCGCTTGTCGGAAATAATCCGGGGCTGTGTAAAAAAATTCGTCTCATAGGAATTTGCGGTTCTATAGTAATCGATTTTTGGCGTGTGGTAGGCGATGACGAGTTAATGAAATCATTGTAATTGATCAATGAAATTAATGCAGAGAGGAGGCGAAAATTTTCGGAAATGGAAGGCAATATTTACTGACGTTAAGTATGACGTATAAAAATAAAAATATCTAGAAAGAAAACAAATTAAATTAAGGAAAAATAAAAATCAGAAAAATTAAAAGTACAAGAAAAAAATGAAATTTATAAATGTGACTGTGTGTGTGTGTGTGTGTGTGTGTGTGCGCGCGAAACGCCGTCACGCCATACTCTTAACAGTGTATTGAGATTTAATAGTATAAGCTCTTCTCAAGCTTCACAATTTTTTGTCGGTCTGTCCGGGGCTCCAGATTTCACAAGTCGGAAGCAGTGTTCATCATGGTGGTCTGCCGCCTTGGCAATTCAAGATGGCGTCCACCGTAAGGTCCGAGGTTCAGGCCGGTGCTAAACGGTTCTTTGGGTTAATGCACACTAAACTGATAGTCGAGTCTAGGTTTAAAAATGTGTGACGTAGTCGTACTGACGACCTCTGGTCATTGCAACCACAACGGGGATGTAACTTCCGGTGTCCGTGGCGATAAGTTCTTAAATTGGTTTAGAGAAAAAGAAAGGCGCATATGTATGTCTCGCTTCTCGGTGGACACCTGACCCTCGCCGAAGGGGGAGGGAGGTGAGAGTCAAAGAAAAAAAAATAAAGAGCACTGCAGAATCTGCATTGTAGTAATGCGAAAGCACGGATGCTGCTGTTGGTTGCTTGTGGTTGCTTCTAGTTGCTTAATTCATTTCTTGTTTACCTATTTTAGTCTTCGGTACTTTCAAATTGCACTCCAATCCCTTCCTATGCCATTTTTCGTCTCTACTTCCGGTTGCGTGACGGCACAACCTCTACGTCACATTAATTCAGTTCTTGTTTACCCATTTTATTATTTGGTACTTTCAAATTGCGCGCCAATCCCTTCCTATGCCATTTTTCGGTTCTACTTCCGGTCGCGTAACGTGACATCCTCTACTTCACATTAATTAACTTCTTGTTTATCCATTTTAGTCTTTGGTACTTTTAAATTGCGCGCTAATCCCTTCCTATGCCCTTTTTCGGCTCTACTTCCGGTTGCGTGACGTCACATCCTCTACGTCACTCTCAAAAAAGACTGAAATGGATAAACAAGAAGTTGGTTTGGTTTGGTTGGTTTGTGGGGTTTAACGTCCCAAAGCAACTCAGGCTATGAGAGACGCCGTAGTGGAGGACTCCGGAAATTTCGACCACCTGGGGTTCTTTAACGTGCACTGACATCGCACAGCACACGGGCGCCTTGCTTTTCGCCTCCATCGAAAAGCTGCCGCCAAGGCCGGGATTCGATCCCGCGTCCTTGGGAACAGTAGTCGAGCGCCGTAACCACTGCGCCACCCCGGCGGGGTGGATAAACAAGAAGTGAATTAATGTGACGTAGAGGATGTGACGTCACGCAACAGGAAGTAGAGCCGAAAAAAGGCGTGAAATAATCGACGTCATAACTCGAAAATGCGCCAAACGCGCACTAGGTCTTCCTATCTCCACTTCAACAGAGAAGCTGGAGAAAATGGGAATTCATAATACATGGCGAGAGCTCACTGAAGCAGTCAGAATCGCTCAACTGGTCAGACGGAGACAGGCAGAATCATCCTAGACTGGGTCGGACGCCAATCAGACAGAGGCCCACAGGCGAAAACGTCTATCCCACCCAACACAAGGGAACACATGCTGGTACCACCCTTACCTCGAAACATGCACCCAGACTACAACAAAGAACGCAGAGAACACAGAGCCAAAACCATCGCTAAAAGAATGAAACACAAAGCAGTCGAGAAAGTTGCATCATGCGGACGACACGGAGCAGCCATCTCGGCAGTAGTAAATGGAGAAGGTGCACCTAAAATTGTGGCCTCAACACGCACCCGTGACATTAGCACAGCTGAAGAGGTAGCAGTAGCGCTCGCATGCACTGGCACACAAGCCAAAACTGTAATCAGCGACAGCACTACGGCTGTATATAATTTTGCAAAAGGACGGATCTTAAAGGAGGCCAAAAAGATTCTTTTTACAAATCCCATTACTAGAACCATATCCACCATATGGATGCCAGCACACGAGTCTGTCCCTGGCAACGAAGCTGCGTACCTGCTGGCCCGAGATCTCTACCATCGGGCAGCGGTAGAACAGCCTGAATGCAAGGTGATAAAAGATTGCGCTATCACATACAATGAGATCACTGAATCTTACAAACTAGATCGAAAAGTCCCCCCCCCCCCCCCCCCTCCTTCCCCGATCGGTCTCTCACTAACAATGAAGCACGTACCTGGAGACGATTACAAGCCGGTAACTACATCTGGCCGGTCTGGGTTTTCTTAACACAGACCGAGGAAGAAGAAGATTCAAAATGTAAGAATTGCGGCCAAAAAGGCACACCAGATCATATAATATGGGAATGCGCGGGCCTCGCAGGCTGAGGTCAGGTGAGCTTACAAGAACTCTTCACGGCCTCAGCCGCCAGGCGGGTCGCGTGCCGCTGAGCCTCCCAGGCTTCTCTACTGTGCCGACTCCCCAGGCGCCGGCACAGTAGAGAAGCCTGGGAGGTTTGGCTGTGGAGCGGAGATCCCACCGTTCAGCGGCACGCGACCCGCCTGGCGGCTGAGGCCGTGAAGAGTCCTTGTAACCTCACCTGACCTCAGCCTGCGGGGCCCTCCTCACCCGCCCCCCGGCCTGCGTGCCGGGGGCGGGAGATTAAGGGCTCCTTTTCGGTGGTAATAAAGTTTTCATTCATTCATTTCCATTTAGTTTTCGGTACTTTGAAATTGCGGGCCAGTCCCTTCCTATGCCATCACACAGCACATGAATGCGGCCGCCGCGGTTGGGATTGAACCCGGGTACTCCGATTCAGTAGCCGAGCGCCGTGACCACTGAGCCACCGTGGTGGGCATTGCGGGTGAACCAATTGCAGCAGGAGAACGCGGGTGGTACAGAACGAATCGTCGTTACGGGCTCAACATGTTGATACCCGAACTTGAACCTGGGAGTGAAATTCAAACTTGTCTACCGCTCAGTGGGGAACCGCTTTGGACCGCTAATGCTCTCCAATCGAACGCCGATCGGTGGTGCGCTCAAATTTACATATTAATATATTTCACTACGCTAAAATTGTGACCATATGGATGGTGGTAGAGAGACCGAAGTGGTGTCTATAACGATCAGTTGGGTTGGTACGCGTGAAATTTCAAATCTAAATCTACTTTCATTTTGATGTGGGTGTTGCACCATCAAACTTTGGGCGGACCAAAATGGTCAAAATTTGCGTTTGCAGGATGGTGCGTATCCGGCGAACCATACTGGTCGTAGACACGTGCAGGGGGTATCAAACGATTCGTCTCTGCGATATATGAGATTGCGATGAATAGGAGCTTACGCTCTTGCATTTCAAAGCCTACGTGGCTGTATTTTTTATTGTTTTTACGATCCTTGTCACTATTTTACGCTGTAAGGTGGCAACGCGTTCGTTGTGCGAAAGCTTAAGAGCAGAGAGGCGACTTCGAGGAGCAAACGCGACAAATTATACATGACGAAATTAACGCAGCACACTATACATAGAAGGAAATGGTTACGGGGATAACACTCCTGCCACTTCCAATAGTACTAACGCATATACCCCAAAAAAGGAAGGCCAATTAAGCTATAATAAAACGATCGGCACAAAGTCAGACACGGTGCACCACGCGGACAAATCACGGGTATGTATACCTTGTGTCACAGTCGAAGGTCCATCTCACAGGGTGATAGGGCCGATGATGATTAGGTGAAGGTGGTCGGTACTCGGTACTACCACGCCATCCTTGGCTCAGAGTCTGCGGTTTGGAGCGTTCGTACTGGCGAAGAGGCGTCGTGCGTTGCGACGAGGGCCCGTATGCCGAGCTTGTGTCGCTTTTAGAAGTGCCGTTTTCGCTTTCACTTCGAGTCTCCTGATTGGTGGAAGCACCGGAACCGGATGTTAGGTTGTCACCACTCCCGGTTTCAGCGTTTCCATTAATCAGATGAAGGTGGAAACGGTACTTCCAAAAACGGCGAAAACTCGGAATACGGGCCCAGCTGGCTGTGTCGGCGTCTTAACATATGACCCACGTTCCGAAGACGGGATCAGCTTCGTGTTCCACAGGACTGGAGCGCAAGTCGATGGGGACCACTCCTAGTAGGAAGGCCTCAGGATCGAACGCCGAAATCAGCCGAAGACCGCAGTCAACAGTGTGCATCTAAAACGCCAAGATGTACACTGTGTTGCAAAGCCGTCAGTTGACGCATCCTGAGGCTGTCCGATCAGGCGTTGCCCCCATTACCCCTCTCTGGCTTGCGATGCGGTCCTGCTGACAACGACGCTGCTTCGGTCTTCGGAACGTGGGCCCGGTGATAAAGGGACACAGAAATGGGGCTCAGGAAGTGTCTAATGGTTGCACTGTGTAAAACAAATGCCTGTACTTACAAGTCTTCAGACGTGAGGTGATCGTTTACAAACGTTTTTTTTTTATACTTTAGGTTTGGTTTGTAGGATTTAACATTCCAAAGCGACTCAGGCTATGGGACGCAGTACAAGAGGGCTTCGGAAATTTTGACCACCTGGGGCTGTTTACCGTGCACTAACATCGTACAGCACACGGACGCTTTGCTTTTCGCCTCCACCGAAAAGCGGCCGCCGCGGTCGGGGTTCGATCCCGCATCCTTGGGAAGAGTTGTCGAGCGCCCTAACCATTGCACCACAGCGGCTGGTTTTTCACACTTTATTTCTGCTTCAAATAATAATTGCAGCAGAAATGAGGTGCTCTGTCATTCTTTTTATTTAAAGTATAGTCGAAGAACGCTCGCCAGTCGCAGAGCTTCTGAGTCCAATGTGCAATGGCGGATCAATACACGCCTGCAGGGTGCCAGGTTGGGGCCCTCCCCTGCAGGGCGTGAAGTGTTCATTCCCGAATGGTGTCGAACCAACGTTGGTCGAACCCAGAACAAGTCCACAGGAGGTGTTCAGCCATGCCTTTGGTCGTGCATGCCAGACACTTAGGACTTGGGTATGAACGTGAGTTTACGAGGTGTAGGCTTGCAAGTGACAGAAGCTGGCCAGTCTGCTCGGCGGTTGGAAGACCGCATCTAACATGACGCGCTGGATGGACGGCGATATCGTCTCTCCGGATCGGCCAAATGCTGGCGTACGTTTCGATGATAGCACTGTGTATGATGTCATGTCTCAGCCCTATCTATGAGTTGTTGTTGTTGTGACTGTAGGAAGAAGGAAAAGAAAATGCACAGGCCTGCTACTGGCTCTGTAGCTGAGCCACCTCCGCTGCCTCGTGCAGACAGAAGAGAAAATAGAGAAGAAATAAAAGGAAGAGCAAGACGCGCGCCGCAACAACAGCCGTCGTCCATCACCGAAGCGGTGGCGGGTGCAATGACGGCCTACAACAGATAAACATTCTGTGGCAGGCTAGCCCCCGCTACCTGTCCCAGCCCCATCAGGGGAGACGCTGCCCCTATCTATGAGGGCCGACGTTGGATGTTAAATGTTCGAGCGGGAACGACGGATTCAGGTAAACGTGCAGAAATTGCGGCCGCCCTGGCTTGCTTTTTCGTTTTCAGTAATTTATCCACTTGATAATTAGGGTGTAGCCCTTCTATCGCAAGCGACAAGTGTCTGATAGTCTTGAACATTGTCTGCCCCCCCCCCCCCCCCCTCCTTGCCAGAAGGCGGTGTAATGTGCTTGCAAGTCAATGTAAACATAGTAGGTCTAGTGTTAGCGGCCCCGCTCAGGCGCCGACCCGAGAGGACACTCGACGCCATGCATCCGGTGCTCCGCGGCCAGAAGCACGTTCTCTCGGCGAGCGGGCAAAGACGACCCATTGTTTATTTGTTTGCTCTCGGGTTACGTGACACAAAAAGTAAGCACACGTGACTCCTGTTGACTGACTGCGGTACGCAGCACGCGAATCGAAGATGGCATCCGCCGTAAAGTCCGAGGTTCGGACCGGTGCTAAACGGTTCGTTGGGTTAATGCACACAAAATCGCTAGTCGAGTCGAGCTTCAAAATGCGCGACGTAGTCGTACCGACGACCTCTGGTCATTGAAACAGTAACAGGGGCGCAACGTCCGACGGCCCTGACAATAAATTGTTAAATTGGTTTAGAGGATAGGCGCATGTATCTGTCACACTTCTCGGTGGACACCTGAACCGCGCCGAAAGGGAAGGGAGTGAGGTGAGAGTCAAACTAAGAAAGGTGCCATAGTGGAGGGTTCTGGAGTAATTTCGACCACCTGGGGACGTCTAGCGTGCACTGACATCGCTCAGCACATGGATACATTTACGTTTCGCCTCCATCGAAACGCGGCAGGCGCGATCGGCATCGAACCCGGGTACTCCGATCCAGTAGCCGAGCGCCTTAACCACTGAGCCACCATGGTGGGTATTGCGGGTGAACTAATAGCAACAGGATAATGCGGGTGGTACAAAACGAATCGTCGTTACGTGCTCAACATGTTAATAGACAAATTTAGAACCTATTGGAGCGAAATTCAAGCGTGCCTACCGCTCAGTGGTGAACCGCGTTGAACAGCTAATGCTCTTCAATCAAACGCCAATCGGTGGTGCGCTCAAATTTATATATTAATATGTTTATTTCATTACGCTAAAATTGTGACCCTATGGATGATGGTAGAGAGATCGGAGGGGTGTCTAAGGTGTCTAACGATTAGTTTGGTTCGTACACATAGAATCGCAGTTCTAAATCTCACATTTCGATGAGGAAGTTGCCCCCCTCCCCCCACCCTTACTGAAAAACCTAAAGTTCTACAGAGCAATAACCTCATAAAATCTCATTTAATCACATAGACTCTAATACGGTGCACATCGTACATAATTTGTGGTAATGTACAAGAAACTATGACACCTTATACAATTATATGTGACTTATATGTGATTTCTTATGTGAATTGATTGAGATCGTGTGAGAAAATGTAAGATTATTGCCTCATACAATTTTTTTCGTAGATATATTTTCCCTCCCCGGGAAACACCGACTGTTCGATGTTGCAACTAGGCATTCATCCGTGCAACAGCTCCACAGCAATAGTGGCCGGCCTGGTATTGCACGCAACACGACTTGCAGGTCATCAAATCTGCAACTGTTAGCTGCCACTGACGCAGTCGCATGTTGAAAAGACAGCGTGTTATTAATTGCCCCAATTCCAAAACTGGCGCGGCTGCGAAGCGTCTCTAGTGGCTGTAGTCGGCAAACTGCCGATTGAAGCTTTCAACGATGATGTTCCAGCAGCTATGCGGTAACCACATGAGGCGACAGTCTCTGGCGATGCGTCACGCTACGCTGCCGCCAACGCCTGTTGTTGCCGCTGGTGCACACCGCAGGGAGCGACGGGACTCGGCGACAGTTGTTGTTGTGCCTGTAGGAAGAAGGAAAAGAAAATGCATGGGCCTGCTACTGGCTCCGTAGCTGAGTTACCTCCGTTAAAAAAAAAAAAAAAAAGAACTGATTTATTTGTAGGAAGGGAAAGGCACGGTAACTGTCTCACTTGTTTTCTGTGGACACCGCAACCGCGCCGTAAGGGAAGGAAGGAAGGTGGGAGTGAAAGTGGAAAGAGAGAAAGAGAAGCCGTAGTGGAGGGCTACGGAGTAATTTCGACCACCTGGGGATCTTTAACGTGCGCTGACATCGCACAGCACACGGACGCCTCTTCGTTTCGCCTCCATCGAAACGCAGCCGCCGAGGTCGGGTTCGAACCCGGGTACTCCGGCACAGTGGTCGGGCGTCTTACCACTGCACCACCCCGGCGGCGCTGCCTCGTGCACACAGAAGAGAAAATAGAGAAGAGAGAAGAGGGAGAGAAAGACGCGCGCCGCAACAACAGCCGTCGTCCACCACCGAAGCGGTGGCGGGTGCAATGACGGCCTACAACAGATAAAAATTCGGTGGCAGGCTAGCCCCCACCGCAAGCGGCGGTGACCTACCTGTCCCAGCCCCATCAGGGGAGTCTGAGGCGTGTTTTCAGCGTTGCTCTGTTAGCGCCGTCTCGTCGTTCGGTCAAAAGGAGACAGTTACGGTATATCCAATTTCTAACACTGAACAGCATTAACTACGATAAAACAAAGATGAAATTACTTGTAGTACCCATCACATTTTAAAGGGTCACAGCGCAGCGGTGCGCTACTACACTGCGACGCAGACTTGCCTTGCAAGCGGTGACCTTATCCCGCTGCTTTCGAAAATTAACAATATCTAGCCTTTCTTTTCCTTTATTGCCCTACCAAGCTTTTACTGAATTGTCTCGGTGCGCTCATATATGCACGGATCGGACGAAGTTTTCACTCACTCAAACCGGACTAGGAAAACAAACCACTCGCAAAAAAATGGCAGAATGGAAGTTGAGTACCCTAAAGCGTTTTGCGATTGGCTTCCTCGCGAGCTGCTTCCGGGCGACACGCGAAACTTTCTAAAAATTCAGAACTGAGCGACAGAGACGAGCGGCAATGCTTTGGCGCCCCTCGGCCCTCAGCCCACCACGCGACACCGCGAATTGTCGCCTCATGTGGTTAGCGCTTAAAGCGGAGCATCTCGTGGTGAAGGACCAGTGCTATACTGAAAATAACGCAGGACTACTGTGCCAAAAGCGGCAACACGCAGAATTTAACTAAGTGTGTTGGATTGTGGCATGGTTCATGGGACAAGACACCAGCTGTCTTTGAGAAAGTTCAATGGTCGACTACACCGAGCACCTACTTCGGGGTGCCGCTTGAATGCTACCGGGAAAGTGACTCGACCTGGAGCAGAAAGGCAGTTGAGATGAAAGAGCTGGCCACTCGATGGGGTGGCCGCAGCTTGTCCGTATTCGCGCGGGCGGCAGTGTGCAATGTTTTTCTTGTTGCAAAAATTATGTATATTTTGCAATGCTTGTATTGTTCGCGGGCGTATTTCCAGAAATTCCATCGCATATTTTTGCAACATTCATCTGGGGGTCCGATTGGGAGAAAATGTCCCGAACGAGCCTCTTTCGAGGAGTATAGGAGACGGGGGCCTTAGCCTTTGTCATTTATATGTAAGGCAGATTGTTCTGCGCTTCATGTTTCTGCGCAGAATACGACATCCTTTCCTCCATACTTATGTTCAGTACATGCTGTCCAACGCCTTACTGGATTTAATAGTTTCATCAAGCGAAGGGGGTCGTTATGGTGTGTCGCGCTATCTCCGAGAGGTGGTGGCGTCTTATCGCTTTCTTGTCATGCGTTTTACCAGAGAGTATTTGCACACAGTAAAAAGAAAACAACTTACGAAAAATCTGATTGACATGATGTTTCCAGTTCTCTTATACCGAAAACCTTTCACAGCTGAGGCGAAAAGCAAGGCGTCCGTGTGCTGTGCGATGTCAGTGCACGTTAAAGAACCCCAGGGGGTCGAAATTTCCGGAGTCCTCCACTACGGCGTCTCTCATAGCCTGAGCTGCTTTGGGACGTTAAACCCCACAAACCAACCAACCAACCTTTCATAGCTACTGCTGGGCAAGATGTGTTGAAGAGGATGAGAAAGATGTGGGTCATGTCCGCAACCAAGACCTTCTTTTTCCATTTACACGCTGGAACACTACCCGTTAAAACTTGGTTACATAAAAAAGATATATGTACCATGGGGGACAAACTGTTGTGTAACAAACCAGAAACAATCGAATATATGTTCTTTGAGTGTAACAAAGCTATTTTCTTTTGGGACGTGTTGCACCGTACCATTCAGAAGGATCTCCCTCTTACACCGCATGGTATCAGTTTTCTGCCAGTTCAAGACGATACAAAACCATACGACGCCATATTCCTGATGGGCCTGCATTCTGTGTGGCTTAGTGCTATGGATTACCGGCACGGTGACACTCAGCCTGCCAGATCCGTGTATGAATATTTTGCCGAGTGCATTGTGAAGATACATGATGTTTTGAAAGATATAGAATGTGATGCTCAAATTGAGGTGATGTTTAGAAATCTTTCCAAAATGAAACGACTGCATTTTTCGCGGCCGGCAAGCGGCCTGCCAACCTTGTAAATATTTTGTACTGTGTGCCCAGTGTATCTGGATGCGTATCTTTGTTTTCTTATTAAGTGCACGGATCTCCTGGGTAAGACGTACACAGCGTCTCTGTCGCTCTTTTCAGTTGTTTTATGGCGACATAGCAGTCTGTATAGATGTGGGCTTCAGTTATGAACGCTATTTTATTTATGAACTTCATAGCATCGCGAATTGCGCAAAGGTTCATCAAGCGGGTCCGGATGTTCTGTTCCGTATTCATTATGTACCTTCTTTGGCAAAAGTAACTGGCTGCGTTCCGTTTCGTAATTGTATAGCAGAGAATTCGTACCATTTCTGAAGCTCTAAATCTGTGCAAAGTAAAGGCGAGCTCCTGTCCTCACTTCTTAACAAGTTGTGGTCCTCTGCGTTGGTCCTCCGGGAATCCGTGTTGTTCTTATGATACAAGCGAGAAGCAAACCAATACACTTGGTTACTTTTGGCAAAGACGGTACGTTTAGACTTTCTTGTGTCACGCTGGTAGCTGCTGTTCTGCCGCCATTTCCTATAATCAACGCCTCTATATAGGAGGTATTCACTGAGGCCATACGATGCGCGCGCCGTCTCGCGCAGTGTCAGGTTCGCTGTCAGGCGCCCGCCGTATATTGGAAGTGATTCGTAAAACTTCATCAAGTTGCTAAATACTTCCGCATCCACTCTTCGTTGTGAAGCTCCTTATGCGCATGGAGTCTGCAGCGGTATTTTCGTTCTCCGGGACAGAACACTGCCTGCTCGGTGTTGCAACTAGGCATTCACCCGTGCAACACAGCTCGACAGAAAAAGTGGCCGGCTGCCCATTGCGCGCAACAAGACTTGCAGTTCATTAAATCCTTTATTAGCTATCACTGAGGCAGAACACATCTTGAAGAGAGAAGTTGCCCCTATTCCAAAGATAGCCTGGCTGTGAAACGTACATTACGGGTGGCGGTAGCCGGCAAACTGCCGATCGAAGCTTTCACGGGCGCTGTTCCAGCAGTAAAACGAAGTAATGCAGTTGCTTAATTCGGGTGACAGAAGTTCGAGCAAATACTGCCACGCGCTCGCAACATAAACGGCATACTCAGCGAGCATGTTTTACAAATTTAGTGTCGGCAACGTAGCTCTGCTTGAAATGCACGCGATGTGCAATGATAACCCTTCATACAGTTGTACACGTCACTTGCAAGCAGGCAGAGGTGACAGCTAGCGCTAGACAGAAACTTCGCAATTTACTCATCTCTAAAAACGGCACGCCGACCATCGGCGCCCTCATGCACGTATGGCTCTTGGCCTCGCTCGCTTGCCAAGTTTTAATTTCTTCACCTGTCGCAAAACTTGTGACTGCGCTTCACAAGGCAGGCCCCGATGTCGGAGAATTCAACATGAAGCAGTGGTTTTGTAGTACGCCGCACACCACGACGAAGTTACCGCATGTAGTCGTACGAGTCGATGTTTTCACGAAGTCGAACATATCGAGACCGTCGTTTTTCTTGTTCCACGAAGTCCATGGGTGTATCCACTCACTCGCATGGTGTTCGCTGACGCACGCAGAAATTCCGACAAGGCGCGAAAGGCTCACCCCATGAATCACAACCAGTTGAATACTGCGGCGTTGCGGCACCACGCATATGGAGCCATGCACACACCACGCACCATGCGCACACTTCCGCCATGCACGCACCGCGCAATTGGCGAATTCCACGCCGGCCGCTAGTGTCTTTTGCGGATGACGTCACGTGTAGTACAGCCGTACAGCTTCCTGGGAGCACACCAATCAGAGGGCGAGACGCCGGCTTACATTTACGGCGTTGCTTAGTGGTTTTATTCATCGTAATAGTCGCGAACTACCATGGAGGCTTGAAGGGGCGTCAGCCCGGAGTTTGCATTGTCACCGCATTGGTCAAGGCACGGCCGTCTCCCTCGAGACCGGCCGTGGTAAAGGATGCCATGGGCATAATATTTTCGCTTCCTATTTTTTTGTTGCCTATCGGTAGTTGTTGGGAAAGAGGGTCATGTATTGGCCTTTATTGTTAAGGTATTGGTGGTGACAGCCTGACACGTTGCTTTCCCCGTGGAGACTTCAAATCTGTCGCTGGAGCAGTTGGCGTCATGTACTGAGGATTTTATTTGGACGTGCCTACCGAATTAGGTGTCATGAAGAAACCTTTTTACCTTTGATTTCAGACGTTTAACGCTGACAGTTGTGCTAGAAATATGCCTCCAGCAACGAATGTTGATATATGCTATGTTTTAAGAATAAACAGCAAGCGCTACGTAGGAAGAAAGGCGTTTTTGGCAGCTCCGCTCCGCTGTACAAATGAGTCGCCATTTGTCGCTCACGCGCGCTTATCACCAACACAAACTGCGCAGGCGCGGCTGCAAGCTTGCCCGTTTGTTTTAGACCACTGCAGGCTAGCGTGAACGAGGAGAGGTTCTCATTCTCGAAGTGATCTTGTTTGAAAAATGCAGTCAAGAAATTTTAGAAGGCACCAGTGCCGAGTGACTGGCGACGCGGTCGATGTAGAGGTGTGCACGTACCGAAGTTTGAGCCCGAGCCCGGCTAAGGCTTCATGATACAAACCCGGACCCAGCTCGGGCCAACACTGAAAGGGCTTGAGCTGGGCCCGACCAGGCCCAGCGCTAAAACTTCAGGCCTGGGCCCGGCCCGACATACTAACTGCATTTAAAGCGATGGCACACAGTGTCTTTGTCAGTCTTTTCAGTTGTTTTATGGCAGCTAAGAAGTTTGTACAGATGTGTACAGACTCAAACACTGTACACCAAACCATACGCCTCATTTCAAACCGCCACCACGGCATGCGCCTTGTACAGGCCTTTGTATTCTCTTGCTTATCTCTGTCTCGTACTGAGTAGGAATAAGTCAACATACTCATTCGCCAGGCTAAGTCTGCCCTGTCCATTTCCACTCGGCTACTCTCTATGGCCGTCCACAAATCCCTTACAGAGCTGATGAAGTTCATCGCACGGCTGAGCTCCTCTGTCTCCCTCGCACACGTCCAGATCGCGCACTTGTCTCCACCCTGAAGCTCATCCCTTCTTTCCCCTTCATTGTACATTCCTTCCCACGTCTCCTCCCTCCTAACCATTAATCGCTTGCCTAAGAATATGCATCCCGAACACCATTCCCCCGGCAGAGAAGCGCGAGTAGGCGCGATAGAGAGAGAGAGAAAAAAACTTTATTTGTCAGCGAATGGTATTTGCCTTGGGCTGCATTCAGCTGCTCCAGGTGGCCGGCAGTCCAAGTCTGTCAGCTACCTCTTGCGCTCTTGCCGAGGCCCGGACCTGGACGTCTGGGTCCCGGCTGGCTAGAACAGCTTCCCAGTGTTCCAGCGAGGGAGATGGTACTAGATCTGCCGGAGGTGGATCCTCCGCGCAGTCCCAGATTATATGGTCTAAGGTGGCAGGCTCGCCGCACAGTTGGCAGTACGGATTTACAATATCGGGAAAGATCTTGGCATAAGTCCAAGGGTTTGGCTGCGACCGCGTTTGCAGCCGCCGCCACGTGGTAGCCTGGTCTCGGCTGAGCGAAGCGTGCGGAGGAGGCAGGCTCGCCCTGAGCTCTTTGTAGTAAGTGGTAATGGCCTGGTAGGTATCCAGAGTCTCACTCCGTCGGGCACCCGCGTCAGAGATCCCCTCACCAGCTCGGCTGACAAAACCTCGAGCATATTGGTGAGCGGCCTCGTTCCCCGGGACGCCCGAGTGAGCCGGGACCCATGCGAGATCCACTACGTGGCTTATGTGGACGCCACTCCGTACCGTACCGTTTCAACACAGCCCGTGCCCTTTCAGTCACTGAGAATTTTCTCCGACCCACCTCAGCTGAGTCAGTGCACACTTCGACTTCAGTTGAGGCTGAGAGGGCAGCTCTTGCCCTTGCTATTGCAAACCTCTGTGGAATACATTTTCAGTGACTCGAAGGCTGATGTTATAAAACTACGCCGTTGGACGAGTGACACCCACTGCCATTGGTATCTTGCGTTCCGGCTGCTTTGTCGAGTACCGAGCCGGATGAATAATTTTTTTTAGGCTTCTTAACAATAAAAGTTTTTCACCACCGCCACTCAACCACCCTGCCCCGCTGTCCGTTTCGGGTGGTCTAGGCGGCGAGCGCTGCCCCTTTAGCTAGCAAGTGCGAATCACTGGGTGTAACACGCGACAAAACTGGCGAGGGCGAGCAGTTGGAGCGGCGGCGGACGCAAATGCGCAGAGCACAGCGGCTAGTCACGTGCCCCATCTGGAGAGAGAAAGCGGGCGATACGACGGCCGGCGCAGCGGCGGACGTGACTGCCAAGCGCACAGATGTGGCGGCGGCGCGCTTCCAGTTCGAGGTCACTTCCAAACCTAATTTGACCTTTAGCTCTACCAAGAAGTGTTGCTTCACTCCAAAAGCGTTTGGTGCAGTACCATTGTGTTCAGCAGTCGAACATATCTTAACCATACATCATCAAATATGGTAGAATAATATGCCTCTGCCCGTGCCACTAGGTATAACAGGCTTACCTTAACCATACAGTGTGCCATCATGGCGGGGACAAATAACTGATAGCCGCTCATTCGGAAATGAAAGGCACTGTAACTCGCTGGAGTCGTAAACAACTGCGCCGCGAAGCATGGCGGAGTGGGTGAAAGAAGGAATGAACGAGCAAGGAAGAGATGGCAGTGTGAGAAGATAGATACAATGAACAACTCTGTTTGCAGAAAACAAGATTTAATTGACAGACATGGTTTTGATACTCCAATTTCTTGTAGTTGTTTCCAGGTATGGCACCTTAGTTTTTAACAGTGAGAACAGTGGGCAATGTTGGACAGGTACTGTGTAGTGACCGAATATTTCAGCGACGTAAGAGGTGTGAAGATACACTGTGGTAGTTATAATAGGTACCAACAAATATTGCATCACTCAAGGTGAAGTAGCATAGAGCTTCCACTGTTCCAACTCTGCATAATCGCTATGTCAACAAAGTTTACCAGATAATGCAAAGCTAGAATTCATGGCATTCATATTCGCTTTGCTTGAGGTGGATAGCATAAAGCTCCCTCTGTTCTAATTCTGCATGATGGCTATTTCAATAAAGTTTACTAAATGATGTGAAGCCAGAATTCGTGATATTCACATAGCTCATAAATGACCAACGCCCAGATTAAACCTTTTTATGAGCTAAATGAGTAGGTTGAAAATTGTGCTGATAACTTCCAATAGAAGATACTGCCACAGCACAATGAACTGTAACTTTGCCAGGTACAAAAAGCAGCTCAAAGTGCAACAGCATACAGTCAGGCCATTAAGAAAGATCATTCAAAGCTGTGCATGCGTTTTGTGATTCAGCACAACTGAAAATAGAGAGAAATGATAACCAAAGGCTTAGAAGTGTACCCTTTTTTTTTTTTTCACCCAAATGATAATAAACAGTGAAAAACAGAATGACCACCTTATTCCAACCTAACAGCACAAGCTCTGTGCTTTAATTCCTACACTAACGTGTAAGGCAAGTGCAGCTTTCAACACTGGCAAGCACATAGTCAGAAATGCTTGTCAGTGGAAGTAACATCTCCCCCCCCCCCCCCCCCCCAGTTTGCACTGTAAGAAGCAAAACATTCAAACTTTCGAAGTACTTTCTAGCAATGGCAAATAACATGCGATACTTATTGTTTCACAAAAATGTTGAAGTTTGTATTTTAGTCACATTTTGAATTGTACATAATGGCTTCTTATCTTAAAAGCAAGATTTTTTCCCTCCCCTTGGGATCACAAGTATGGGCCTCAACAAGCACGAGAAGCCAGTAATGAACAGCATGTAAAACAAAACAAAAAAGGTGCTCGGCTCTGGAAAGTGCACATTATTTGAAATAACAGCTGTTGCATGAAGGCAAGTTTTACAGCATGGCAGGCTTCAAATATGCCCACTCCAAAATGGAGGTCATGATAAGATATGCAAAAGTGACACAGAGATGGCCAAGTACATAAAATGGTAGTGATGCACAAAACGTTTCATGGTGGCAGCACGCAGTCTAAGGTTGTGATTGCAGAGGCAAATAAAAAAGAAAAGTCTGCGGACATGTTTGCTGATTAGCAGCAATGTCAAACATGAAATACACATTTTCTGGCTATGCCTTTCTTCGTCCCAGAACAGGCCCCCCTATGAGCTCACTAACATTGATTGTCCCAAAAACAAAAACAACCCTTTGTCTTTCACTGCAGTTTTTAGTTCTCCTGCATTAGCTATTCCATTTGCAGTTCATCGGTCAATGACACACATTTGAAAATGTACCCTCAGCTGAGCCCTTTCTCTGTTTTAAGACATGCTGAAACAGTCTGAACTTCCCCCAAGATTTCAGTGCAAGACAAATGACACCATTACCATAGTGGAAGGAAAGTCCTCACAGCCAAGCAGATATAGCGAAATGAATGACATTATGAGTACTACGAGTAAGCTAATCAATGACAAATAGAATGAGATGTCCTCATATGCAGAAACTATGCCACATAACAAAATAGTCATCACAGTGAAATCTCTTGGATGGGAAATAAGACAATCTTCGAAAGTGAAGACAAAAATACACACTGCACTGAATGAAAGACAACAGTGGTTGCTGGTGCTTCCTCTTGTCAGCTGTAGAATTTGTGTTAGAAAGCGTCCACAGTCACTCTTTCTACACACGAACAATGTTGGAAAACTCCTTTTTTAAACATCCTTGAAGCATGCATTTAGTGCAGAGACGACAGAAAAAAAAAAAAAAAAAAAAAGTCATTTCTGTACAGTGTGGCTCAGCGTTACCTTTAGAGTGAATTTCTGACGTTTTGAGGTCAAAGTCTGGCTTGTCAGAGACAAGCGCGTAAGTGGCAGAGGTTTCCAGCTGAATTCTGAAGCACAGGGATTTTCCTGAAACGTGTAGGACGTGCAGGGAAATGGTTATGTCCAGGCCTATTGTTTATGCATTGACAGTTCCAAATTAAGAGCACAATTAAATTTTCGTTTGCAGCTAAATAATTGATGTAGTCAGATCATTGCATGGCCATCAACTTAAAGAAATGCTGAAATGGTTTATTTGTTGTGATCAAATAGCTGCCTCCTATTAGAACACAATGTCACAACTCTGGGAGCAGAATAATCAGTCCTTTTTTTTTTTGCTTGTACGAACGCAGCCAATAGTAAGAAATAGTTATTGGCATAACCTTCAATACAACTCTGACATCTCTGCTCCCATACAAAGTAGCAAATTTCTTGTTTTGACGGAAAGGTTTCACCCAAAAGAGTGCCGTCAACAGGATGCTCAATAAAGTGACAAACCTTGCCACCAGATGTCCTGGTATTCCGAGTCAACAAATACAGCAGTGTTTAGCAGGTGATTCATTAAACGGAGGTTAGTTTACTCACATAGACTCAAATATATATAGTATAAAATGTGTATGTTCGATCCCAACTTTAAAATCCTTTTAGCTGTTTTTGAGGTGCTTTTTATCAACATCTGTAGAACGCAATGGCAAGCTCGCTTGAGGTAGGTGCTTCACAGTGCTTATGAGGTACACAGTCCATTTAGCAGGGCAATTTCAACACCGTAGTCAGTTTCTGGAGTTTCAAGTATCATTGGGAGGTGATCAAGCCTTGGGTCATTCATGATTCGGCGGAATCCATCCAGGCCGATGTTGCCCCGACCAATGTTTTCGTGGCGGTCCAAATGGCTTCCAACTTTTCCTGGAAAACACCAAGAAATTAATTGGAGAGGCGTGAATCTATGTACATTTTTTTATGTTTTGCATGCGTTTTCAGGAACTGATTTGCTGGCCTATTTGAATGTGGCACATTATCTGAGATCACCCAGTTTTTATGCGCAAATCGTGTTGCACACACCGTTACAAGTCATCACTGATTGAGGTATGTTTACGGCACAACTCATGCATGATGTGCACCCTCACCTTCCTCCCCGATGCTTCCTACTTAGTGTGAAGGCAACCCTATTTAACTCCTGCCAATGATGAACGTATTGCCTAAACGAAGCCAAGCCCTCTTGTCGAAGTGGGCAATGTACTGAGGCTGGCCCTCAATCCTTGTTTAACTTGCTCTATGTTTTATCTTCTAAACACCAAGCCATCATAAACAGAAAACATTTCAGAAAAAAGAGTTCAGTAAACTGGAAGGCACTCTACTACACACGAACAAACTTCCATTTTGCTACCTTCTTCAGTATATAAACTGGAAATATGCAGCGTATGTGTAATATCCTTTCCAAAGACAGCCTCAACATAGAGTGAAAAAGGTTCCTTGGACAACCTGATTCAAGCTTATAGGGCGCTGATTCATTTGCAGCCTTTGTGGCAAAAATTTGATTTTTGAATAATCAATGCACTGCCTAGAACTATAGCAGACAGGCAAGGTGTTTTGCATTGGTATTTACAAAGTTCAAGGACAAAGATGTGCAGTTCTTGTAACAATTCCCCTGTATTACCAGATCTCCTTATACTTTGCCTCCCCTGCCTACCATAAAAAAAAAGTGAGGGGGGGGGGGGGGTGGAACAGATCACATGCTCACTTTACCAGTATGCAAGGCCTAAGGGTGAATGCATGGGTCTTGACATATGCAATTGAAATCAAGAGCTGTTTCATTTTCTATAGCTTTAAGCTTACTGAATCCAGTACTAAGGCCCTCATTAATCTGAACTTAAAAAAAAAAGAGAATAATGATTTTAGTTTGAATTATCATATTGACATGACGAAGAATAAATGTGATTTTCTTCAAAGTTACCTATGTATACACAGAGTATTTTGCAATTATTTTCATTGCAAATATACTTAAAAGATTTGCACAATATGGAATGAGTGAAATGCACTGATATGTTTGCTCTTCCAGCATTCTCCAACTGGCTGCACAGAGGGAAAAACGTTATCAGTAATGTACAGGTTTCCAAGTAGAGTGAGGTCACATTATTCAGGACATCAGTGGACTGGAAAAATACCCGATCCATCAAATGGGTATAATAAAAAAAATAATGCGCACCACAGCAAAATTTAGTTATTAAAATCAACAAGGGCCGTCTGCTTCTGAGTGAGAACTGCCGCGGTAATGAAGATTTTTCAAAATGCTGTCTTGCTAAAAGTAGAACTGCTCCAAAATAGTAAACGGTATCTTTCTCAGGCAGGCACGACGCAACGTAGATGCAGTTTTATCACCAGCAGCAGCGTTCACATAAAGAGGTATCGCCACAACGATCCAGCAGTTCGTGATAAGCACCACTCGCATTTTTCGCGCAGGGATTCCACATTAGCACCTGAACAGTGAGACCCATTACTCCCCCCCCCCCCCCCCCCCCTGATCCCCAATATTATAAAACATGTGCACAAGCGCATGCACTGACATAACCAAAGTTTAAAAATAACATTACAAAAGTCTTACCCTTTGAATCATTCAAGTGGAGAGCCTTCAGGTACGAGAGACCAATAATAGATTCAAAGTCACTCATCATCTTCTCAAAGCCATCTTGCGTTGCCAAGTCATAGCCTGGAATTGAAGCACGTGACAAATCCGTCAGTAGCACCAAGATGGCACGCAGCTGTAAATCAGGTCACTGACCAGCAGCAAAGGCATGGCATGTATCCAAGCAGACACCAATCCGGGACTTGTCTTTCACCCGGTCTATAATCCCACGCAGCTCATGGAAGTCACCGCCAATTGTGTGTCCTTGCTTGCACATGTTTTCAACGACTGAAACAAATAATACCGGCCATTGCGTCACAGTTAGACTGGGAATTGCCAAGCTATTCCTTAAGATGCTGTGCACATGTTCTATACATAACACTACAGCTCAAAAGCAATAAACCAGAACTGTCAAGGTCGAAGAATAAAATACTTTGCTCACATGTAAGGGTTGGCAAATTTCTTTTTCTACACATTTTGGCATGTAACATAGAGTGATCAAAATAAGAGGTGATGTTCTCACTGAATTTGGTCAAATTTGTGACACATCAACCTTTGAGCCAGTGGTCAAAGCTCATGATATATGTTACTGACATATTCTGAGAAACACTGTATTATTGTGTTAACAACTTACAAGCAACCCCTTCCTCTTTTAAACTTAAGGATATTGTATATTTTTATTGAAGGAACTCAAAAAGCATGTTTCTTAGGCAGAAGACCTAACTCCAAAGTCAGTAGAGTTCTTTAAGAATGGCGGCATAATTTTTTAAAAATATAATTTTCTTCACAGCTAAAGCGCAGTGTATAAATCAGTGGCGCAAAATTTAGGTGCTGCTGTTTCTTTTAGTGAGGATCTGTTTTTTGTTTTTTCTGAACTGTAACAGTGAAAAAGATACTGAATCTGCCTGCCAATAAGATCATGCCAGCGCATATGAAGAGGAAGCTGAACATGTGTGAGAAAGGTTGCACAGGCAGTAAGAGATGGCTCCTCCTCTAAGAGTGCCTCATTTCTTGCATGAATTAAAAAAGGTCGCTCATCACAAAAAACCTGCCTCATTGATTTGCACGGTGCGAGGAACAATCGGCAATTACACACATTTATTTTAATGTGATGCTTGTGTTCCTTTTACCACGAAACCCTACTGCCGTGAGATATAAAATGCTCCGACTGGTCCAAAGAGTGACGCCATCACAGAGGTCACATGATCAGAAAGGACCTATCGCAGAGAGCCACCCATAAGAATAAAAAAACTGACCCCCTAAACAACCTGCAAAATCTGGAGTCCCACTTTCTGGTCACACCAAAATCATGTCACCATGGGACAAAACGCCCCGATTAGTTCATGGAGGTTACATGACCGCGAAGGACCATTTGCAGAGCACCATTGACAGGAGCCAAATTCAAAAAAGGCCCCTTCGCCCAAATGAAGAATTGGGATTTCTACCCTCAACTCGACCATCGATGGGTGTTGGGTGATGTGCTGACATGAATTCAGCAATGAAACTGACGTAAACGCATGCAACTGAGAACTCGAATTCTAGCTCGAATGATTGCAAAGCTGTAAGAAGTGAAGGGAAGTTCCACATTGTTTCAACTATGAGGGCAAAAGTTGGCTGCAAAGTTCACAGCAGCATACTCAATTAGTGACTGTGTTTACTCATTCAACAAATGATGGCCATGTTTTAATAAAAAAAAGAGCCTACACTTACTGCAAGTGTCAATTTTACAAGCTAGAAAAGGCCAAGAAAGAAAAATACCGCAATCACAGTTATCGACGTTCTTCACAAGGAAACTCCGTTGACAGCAGTGCTGTTTTCTTGACGCAGAGGCTAGGCCGCACTACCGTTTACTTACAGCTAGTTATCATAATAATCCTTTTAGTTATCAGTGTGGTGAGCTCCAATGAAGTTGCAGGAAAATAACATCCCATTTTACAATGAAATTTTCTTTGTAGTAAATGAGTGTTTTGCTGCTAAACCAATGTCAACATAGCCACACAGAGCCAGAAGACTGATGGTAAAAATTTCATGTTCTCAGTACCAGTGAAAGGCTGCATTTCAAACCAAGCCTTAAATGATTTTCAGATTATACTTACACCTACAAGAATCCAACACAAAGATTGGTGAGGGAAAACAATAAAGAGGCTGATTGAAATGAAGAGAACATAGTAACTAAAAATGATATTTATCCTAACTTAACAACAGGATCCATAAAAAAAAAAAGAATACAGAACATCTAAGCATGTATGAACATTTACAGCATTTAAAGTGTAAGCAAAACTGACAAAAAAGAAAAAGAACATCACATGGGACATCAGTGGTTTAGGAAGACAAAAGTTTCCATCACACCACAAGCTAAAAATAAGACTCTCAGTAAAGTAACCTCCATATGCCCTCGTATAAAAAATTTCCTCAAATAAAGGCTCTCGTAAATTTCAAAGAATACAGCGTGCTCTTGTTACGCTTTGTATGTCCCGTTTTAAGTGTCAACATTTACAAAACATGGAAAACTAACTAGCGAAACACGAAGCTTTGATGAAGCCATGCTAGCTTACAGTCCTATAAAGCACTTGCAATAAAGCGCTCGCAATGCCCTACCTGATATCACATACGTCGTCTCCTTGTGTGCTTGGTTGATGCTCTCTGCAATTAGATCCATGCATGCTTCACGACTTATCGCACCACATGTTGAACCTGTATAAAAAAACGTCATGTTTATTTACGGCTGTTAAGGCAGTGCCAAGCTACTAATATTACAGACAGGCCTGAACAAAACCTAGATTATGACTGCAGATTGCAGAACAGATAGTATTAGACACTGGTTAGTGGTGGTCGACAGATTTTGTTTATGCATAAAACGGACACATTGCCCTTGTTGCTACATCTAGCTCACTTGCCTATGGAAGTGGTTAACCAATCAGGAAGGAGCCAAACCTCTAAGATGGCTTACACAATAAAGATCAGGCAAAGTTTGCCAATCAATGCCTTATTATGACAAGATCATGCCACAAGTTCCATTCAGGTATAGTAATGCAGTCTTAGCAACTCATGTCGTTAGCATGCAAATGCAGAAACGAAAGCAATTTTAGGTATGAACCTTGAGTTGCATATCCAGAAGACAAAATGAGAACACATGAGTTCACTTTTATTGCCTCTTTAGTTAAAACACAAAGCTTCTTTAAACCGTGCTGACTGCATGAGGCTGGTGTTATGATCGTACCGGGGTGAAAATTGTAGTAAACAAGGCCCAGCATCTCGCATCGCTTCAGCTCATCGACCAAGGTTTCTCGGCTTTTCTTCAAAACAACCGGATCTGGGGAACCACAGTTCAGCAAGTAAGATCCATGTGGCAGAATCTGTTTGGGTAAAAAAAAAAAAGAAACACACTGCTTGAGCCAGTCTTTTAGTTTCTATAAAAGCCAGTGCAATTATGCCTGCAAACTGTACACAGAAAAAAACATCGCATTTTATGTCCAAAGAAAGCATAATATGTTTGTGCAAGATTCACTATTAAAAAAAAAGTGGAGCAAGACTTTTCTACAGTACATTTATTATAGCTAACAGTCAAAGCTTATGTTTCAGAGTATGAAAAAGGACAACAGATATGCTGTACCAGTGACACAGATTAAAACTAGCAAGTTGGCACCAGGAAAAACATGCCCCCTTCACTACTTTCATTATATAGACTAACATGCTTGGTCTTGGCTCTGAAAAAGTGCAGCATGTTTATAATTGAGATATGCTGAGCCCGTTAATGACAGCTGCTTTCCTGGTGGTGTTATTGCCAGTGGTGACTTGCAGTCTTTTACTTTGGACAGACAGAAATGGCTGCTACAGGATACAAATGCTGTATATTGCACCAAAAGTCAGCTTCAGTGATGCATAAAATGCAATGCATAAAAAAAAAATCTTCACCGATGTCCATCAGAACATTACAAGCAACCTTTCAATACTTCTCTTGGTCATGCCTTTTCAAACCAGTCGTGCATGCAGCATGCATGTAGAAAACCCAAAAATAAATCTCCACTCCAAGAAAGGAAACCGCCAGTGCAAATTTTCTGCCAAAATAAAGTTTACAAACAAGAGATGACAAAAAAAAACAACCTATGATGACTTATTTAAAAACCAGCTGTCACAACGACTAAAAAATGATTTCCTTAGTCAAGCCTGAACGGAACGTAAAAAAGTGCCTTGCCTGATGAGGTGCAAAGTTGTGCTCTCGACAAGCATCGCGGAAGCGGTTGGCTGTCTCTTGTGTCAAAGGTTTGGCCGCCCACTGACGCTGCGACCGCAAGAAAAGTCCAAATGATAGAGCTCCCATCTCCACAGCTCTGCTCACGGCAAGCTCCAGCCCACCTGTAGGAGGAATCGTGACACAATCTCAAGCCTTAGGAAATATGAAATGGGTACAGACAGTGGGAGCTCAACGTCCTCTGTACATGGAGTTGCGTAATGCTAATTGTTCAACCAAACCATAGTGATGTTACCTCTGACCACCATGTCATGGAAAAATGACTCAGCAGGTAAGAACAGTGTTTAGCATGGAAGTTTGGATTCAAGAACATTTCACTGCTGCTCGGCAACCATGATGTAACGAAATGTACAATGCCACAAACTGCAGCTGCAGTAATTGAAAAGCTGCCAAAAACTCTGTCAAACATAATCAGTGCTCAGCACCCTGTGGTATAGAAAGCAGCATGACAAGGAGCCCTTTTAAAAACTTGGTACTGCTAATGAACATTTTGCAATGATAAACTGGAGTCCCTTGATGAAGTGGAGGCTAGCCATTACAGACATTACCACTGCAAACTTACCACTCACTGACATGTGGGCCCCAACAAACTTTGAGTTCTTGACCGTCATTTTCCTTGATGATTTGCTTGATGACTTTGTTGCATCTGTCTTCTTCCTCTTTGGTGACTCTACAACACCATCTACTGCGACAGGTGATGATGAACGCTTTACTGTGACTGCAGGACAAGGTGATGTTTTTGTTGCACTGGACACCATTTTTGAAGAGGCTTTTGCTGTGGATGGATTTTTTTTGCTTTTTATCTCTTGCGGTTCCTGCTTTATGTCATTGGCAAATCCATTGCTAGAAGACTTGTTGGCAATGCTAGGCACCTCCTTCTTCATACCGGTATCTCTTGTCAGCGGTTTTGCACCCTTGGCACCCTGTGGCTTGCGAGTTCTTGTTGCAAGAGCCGGCTTCTTAGATGATTTTCCTTCTGCAGTAAGAACCTTAGTGTGTGTGTCCTTAACTTGAGGAGGCTTTTTGTGGCCATTATGTGCAGTTGTCTTCTTTGGTGACTTCTTGTGAGGGGATGAGTGTGGTACCTTGGTGGGTGCAGTCTGTTTGCCAGACAGCCTAGTCTTCCTTGGGGACATCCTTGTGACAAATAATGCGCCTGCAAGGAGATGAAGAGAATGAGTACGCACGCATCTCTTTAAAAAGCTGAGGTCACGCACGTTACCAAAGTACACCTGCACTGGACATTGTACAAGACAGCACTGGAAGGTATGTGCGGGCCCAGAAGACGGGCAGTTTGAAACTAATGCGTTCCTGGTGAAAGTGACCAAGGAATTTGCAGTTCATTGTCCAGATTACGCACCATCAACGGAGAAACAATTTTCTGATCTTAACTCGGATAAACAAACGTGAATATGGCGCACCATACCTGCAGCCTTCTGGAGGGCAGGCGGCTAGAATGCTAGCTGTTAGCGAAGCCGAAATGGAATTAAAAGCTTTTTCATAAAGCTTAATATGCCCACCGCAAAAAATGACGTAGGTTATTCACCACAGCGCGCCCCTTCTCAACCAACGCACAAAACCAGAAAAAACCGGCTCGCCCTGGTAGCGCGCTCGGACGCGGCGTACGCCGGGACCCGCGCACCCATTGTGAAGTAGCAAAGAAAAAGAGGCTATCGCTGCGAACCGGGGTGGCGCTCTCGCACGCCGCTTTTTCGCCGGGCGGAAAACCGCGAGTTATGTCCGCTGCGCCAACAGTGGAACCAGCGTCCGCAAGGCCGCTCGCCGCGGCGGCGTGACCTTGCGCGTTTTCCAGCCCGTTCAAAACACACCGATCCGAGCGGCTGTCGAGAAGGTGCTAAAGCCCGGCGAGTAAGTGGCATAGGTAAACAGGTTGTAACAACAACACGGTCATACCAGAGGTGGCGGCAGCGTCTAGAGCGTATCAGTCAGTCCCTCGCAGGTCCTCAGATCATTCACGGTTGGCCCCAGAAGCGCATGCGGTTGAGACCTACGGCCCCTCTCCGTGCGCTTTCGCACAGAACCAGCACACAGCGCGGCATGTTTCGTTTATCGAAGCGGTGCCAGATGGCGCCACATCCCCATCAGCTTTGGTTCGGATCATCACCGGTTGCTGCTTGTGCACGTGTCTGTTTTCATTCCTGCCAGGTCGCTCCGTTTTAGCCCATTTGTGACCTTTTCCTCCTTCAAAGGCTGCTTATTCCCTAATCTTGTTACCTTTTCCAGCCGTGCCATCACGTAGTCGAACGTTGCTGTTTTTCCCTGGCAGAAGATAACACTGGAAACGGAAGCAAAGTCTGTTTAATCTTGCTTGTTCGAAGGGCATCATCGCAGATAGCTTAGCTTCAATCTGTACACAGTGTATCTCTCAGATTATGACTAAAGCCCAATGGCCCAGGATAGCGACAATATAAACAAAATTAAAATTGTGCTCGTATTTCACAGAGCTCTTACAAAATGGGTGGATATAACTAGTTAAATGTGCTGGCGCTGTGGAAGCGGGCCACGTTAAGGCCACGTGGGACGAATTCCACATGATTTTTCTTGCATGTGCCCGCTGTAGAGGTCGCGTGAACAATTAAGGTTTTTTGTATACCTGAAACATCGTAAGAAGAGGCTGGAAATGCATATGTGTGGCCATGGTGTGGCAAGTCGGAGCTCGAGATGACAATTACACAGTTGCATAATATCAGCTGTTGTGCTCACGGGAAAAAAAAAAAAAAATAAGTACTAAACTAAGGGTTCAGAGTATGGGTTTCGCGGCCGGCCTTCGTTGATTCTGCGATCTCCCAGGATTAAGAGAGAAGGGGGGGGGGGGGGGGGGGGTTGTCTCCCCACTACAAGTATATAAAGGCTTGGACATGAGCGAGAAGCGGGCATTTAGTGAAATGCTGATTGCCCAACTCAACAAGAGAAGGATGCTTACAGAACTAAAATGAAATAGAAACCAGGACAGGCCTCCATGCACAAGCAGCATCGCTTGATGTTAAAGGAGGGGGAAAGGGGAGGGGAGTCCTTGATTCAAAAAAGTTTTGAGAACCCGTGTACTGCACAAATGGACGGACTAATTGCCTGAGGCAAGGCTTAAAGTCAGGGGGGTCTAGGGGAGTCTGAGACCCCCCACCAGTATTTAGGAAGGGTCTGAGATCCGCGCGTTCGAAAATATAGGGACTGCATGAATATGATCGAAGCAAGCTGTCATCTTCTCTTTTCACTGGTTGTTGGAACATTTCTCTGTTGTTTCCGCAATTTGACAGTGAGTTTTAATAAGAACCATTAACATTCTTTGTACAACCTACGGCGAAGAAAAATAATTTCTCCCATTTGTATTAAACGATATGCGATCGAAGCAGGCCAGCATCGCTTTCTCTCTCACCCTCTTTATTTCCTTTTTCACCTGTTTTGGAATCAGTAGAGACCCCCCTCCGATGGGGCCAGACTTTAAGCTCTGGCCTGAGGGGACTGGTAGCGGCGGAAGACGCCCATGTATACAGCTTGATGCGGTGTCTCCTTCCAGCTTCTCAGCTGTTTGCCATATCGCGTGATTCTTTTAGCGTACCATCAGTTCTGTTTCGAGTGCTGTCACGTGGAGTGCGGCTCACGATGCTTGTTTCTGTATCCTTTAATCGTCATTGCTTCCTCGTGCTACTTCAGATATGCCGCGTAATCAAGGTTCGCCCTAAGTCTCCGGGCGCGTTAGGGACAACATTAAAAGTAGAGAAGCCTGGGTAACCCTGCTGCGAAGCCACGTCCCCGCTGACCAGCAAAAAGCCGTCCGCCTGGCGGCTGAGGCCGCGAATAACCAACATATTCGCCAGTCCTTAGTCGCGGAGGTTCCAGCCCCCGTTCCTCAGGCCTGCGTGCCAGGAGCGGGGAGTAGGGGGCCTCCTAAATCCGTGGAAATTAAAGTTTATTCATCATCATCATCGAAAAACTTCCGACCAAGGCTGTGAGGTTTCAGTGTGCGTTTTTGCCCCGGTACTTAACGCGAAATCATTACTATTTATGTCGGCACGTATAAGGACCAGCACAAGATCATTACATGCGCTCTCGTTCGGATAGCCCTCCAAGAGCTTTGCTTTGCTTTGTGAGGGCCCTCCGTGTATGGAGGGGGCTCTCAAGTGCCATGTAGGGGGCAACGCCCCCACCCTCTGTAATATTGGCAGTAAATGTTTCTACCACCACCGGTCGGGTGTATAAAACGTGCGTGCAGCCTTGAGGACGCTAAACAAAATTATATTAATAGAATAATTAGTTAATTAGAGCCAAAACGTAAAAATAAAATCAATTAGACGTCGAAATAGCCACACGACTAATGTAGACGTCCAGGGCATGTAATGTCATGCCAACCGGAAATGAATCTGTTTGAATGAGTCAAATAAATGCGGGATAGTGATCGGAAGGATGTAATGAGTATCAACTAATCAAATAAAAAATATAACAGCGTAAAAGAGTGAAAAAAACCAAACAAATTAGCATCAGGGCTATGGATATGTAGTGACGTCACAGCAATGCGATTGCCATGGGGACTGCCGCAGGTGACGTCAGGCGCAGTCTAGCACTCGTGACGTCATCGACACCCGGCTGCACCCCTCTTTACTTCAGGAAGGAGGTCGTTGACTGCCACCTTGACGTCACATCGCATCCTGGCAACGCGTGACGTCATGATATCCAGTGGCGCCCCTCTCCTACGCCAGTTGTTCTCTCGCCGCTTGAGGCGGATGACGCGGCGGTTATTGATGTGCTGCGTGGACAATGGACATGTTGGGGTGTAACAGTCCGGAGAACGTAACACAGAACTAACAGAACGCCGGACAGAGTGAGAAATAGAATCAAGAGAGATAAGAAGAGAGAGAAAAAAAAGAGGGGCAACCAGTGTTGAGAAGACGTCAATGCTTTCGAATTCCTCCAAAGCAGACACTACAGTGGTCTCGAATTTTTTTTTTTTTTTATAGAGAATCGCCAAGGGTAGCTGGCGGAAGCTACCCTTGGAAGCTAAATTTAGAGAAAACAGTATACATGAAGAAAATTAACAAAAAGGCTTCCTTCTCATTTCCTTACAATATTTCATCTCACCTTCTGACCGAAGTCAGCGAGTACAAGTATCTAGGAGTTACAATAACGAAAAACCTTAGCTGGAATAAACATGTATCAAACGTATGCTCCTCAGCCTTTCGTAAACTCTGCTTTCTTAGACATAAACTAAAACTTGCCCCACCTGAACTTAATAAAATTAACCTACTTTTCAATAATAAGGCTATCACTAGAATATGCGTGCACCGTCTGGGATCCCTACACTAAACGTAACATCGAGGCCCTTGAAATGATTCAACGCAAAGCCGTCCGTTTTATTTTTTCAAAGTATCGTGTAACTGACTCACCAACGATCCTCATGAGAACTCACGGTATTGAAACATTACAGCTGCGCCGGAAAATTCAAAGACTGAAACTACTTTTCTTACTAAAAAAACCATAAACTGTCTATGAATGCAGACCCCTTCCTTAAACCTAACACTACGCGCCAAACACGAAATCCTCATGCACAATCATTAACCCCTTACAGTGCTAGGATTAACGCCTTTAAATACTCATTTTTTCCACGCACCATTGAGGAGTGGAACAGGTGTCCGCCAGATCTTTTAACCAGAGCTGATTCTTTTGACTCAATGTTTTCTTCACAGCATTTAATTTGAGAGCCATTTATTTCTACGTTTACTTTTTGTATTTTGCATCTGAGCCTTGTATTTATTGTTGTATTTTGTGTTACAACTTGTATTTAACATTTTTCAATTTTGCTAATCCTGTTCTTTTTGCATATATTATGTATTCGCCCCTCCTGCTTGGGCCTACTGTAGGCCTGCAGTATGCTCTAAATAAATAAATAAATAAAATAAATAGTGACCTTGAGTGACGTAAATTGTGAACTACCCTTAGGGGCAATTCTTTATCGGCGACCACTGCTGCAAAGACCGTGCAGGCACTTTGTAGTGTAAGAAATCAAATGTTCTTTCCCCCGCACGATTCTTTGTGTGCAACGCTTGTTGTTAGTATACGTAGCCTATGTAGCCACCGGATGCGCACGCAATTCAGGTTCATATATTGAATTTTACTAGAGCATAGCTGGCTTAAAGGATGGTCGCACAGGGCGCCATTGAGATGAGCGCCGATCTGGCCTGCTGATGTCACGCATTACCTCCCCCATTATATCCCCCCCTCCCCCCATATATTCTCCATCACTCCAAAAAGGGTGAATGGGCGTTAGACACAAGTGTGACAGATACTGCGCCTTTCCCTTCCTGTGAACCAATTATTATTATTATTCCGGACACCGTCTGTGGAGCTGCCAGGATGTGCTACGGTCTAGGGAACGACTCCGAACAGATAGATCCACCTTACAACACTCAGTTGGCTTCGCCCGCCGAGGACAAAGCCGTAACTTTAAATACTTGGGTACGTATAGTTCACACACACACACACACACACACACACACACACACACACACACACACACACACACACACACACACACACACACACACACACACACACACACACACACACACACACACACACACACACACACACACACACACACACACACACACACACACACACACACACACACACACACACACACACACACACACACACACACACACACACACACACACACACACACACACACACACACACACACACACACACACACACACACACACACACACACACACACACACACACACACACACACACACACACACACACACACACACACACACACACACACACACACACACACACACACACACGCACGCACGCACGCACGCACACACACACACACACACACACACACACACACACACACACACACACACACACACACACACACACACACACACACACACACACACACACACACACCCCGCCGGGGTGGCGCAGTGGTTACGACGCTCGACCACTGTTCCCAAGGACGCGGGATCGAATCCCGGCCTTGGCGGCAGCTTTTCGGTGGAGGCGAAAAGCAAGGCGTCCGTGTGCTGTGCGATGTCAGTGCACGTTAAAGAACCCCAGGTGGTCGAAATTTCCGGAGTCCTCCACTACGGCGTCTCTCATAGCCTGAGTTGCTTTGGGACGTTAAACCCCACAAACCAAACACACACACACACACACACACACACACACACACACACACACACACACACACACACACACACACACACACACACACACACACACACACACACACACACACACACACACACACACACACACACACACACACACACACACACACACACACACACACACACACACACACACACACACACACACACACACACACACACACACACACACACACACACATATTGCAAGCTTGTATTGCTTCATAACACTTAGGCCCATGTTTTCGGAATTCTGTGTTTATAGTTATAATTCGTAGCATACATACAATCTTTTCCCTTTAATGTATTCTTGTAATGTATTGGTCATAGATTTTACACTGGCGGTGAGGTTATAGTTCCGAAGGATGAAACGTGCCGAGTTATTCTGAATTGGTTCGAGGGCGCTGATTAGGTTTTCAGTGAGGGGATTCCAAATGGACGCAGCATATTCCAACTTACTGCGAACTAAATATTTGCAGAGGATAAGTTTGAGTGAGGTGGGAGCAGAAAAAAAGTTACGACGAAGGTAGCCGAGAGCACGGTTGGCGTTGTTAATTACGGAAGTGATATGAAAATGCCAAGTTAGATCACTTGTTATGTGAACGCCTAAATAGCGGTATGAAGACACTTGTTCTATTCCAATGTTATTGAGATGATTAGGAGTGGGCTGGGTCGAAATGCGTGACACACGTAACAATTTACATTTGGATGTATTTAGTTGCAAGGAACACGTGGTACAGCACTCACAAATTCTATCAAGGTCATTTTTAAAAGGAAAAGTGTTGTTAGAGTCGTTAATTTCACGAAATATTACGCAGTCATCTGCAAATAAATTAATGTTAGAAAAAACGCAAATAGGGAGGACATTAATATAAATTAGAAACAGAGGGGCCCTAGGACACAGCCCTGATCGATCCCAGAGAGCACGGAAGTTGATGGAGAAGGAATGTTATTAGCTATTACAAACTGTGTTCGATTACAAGGAAAATATTGTAACCATGTTAAAACATTGGGGTGAAGATTTAGCTTGCTAAGTTTTAAAAAAAGTGTTTGTGATTGACCTTCTCGAAAGCCTTCGAAAAATATAAAAAAATACAGTCCGAACATGAACGACAATCGAGAATAGCGTGAAGTTTGTGCGTGAAGGGGAGTAATTGTGTCCCGCACGAGAATGATTTGCGAAAACCGTGTTGAGCGTCGGTGAAGAAGGAGTTAGATTAGTCATAAAGGCGTTACAGCTATGTTAATTAATCCCGAGAATAAAAAGTCTCGTGGACCCGATGGTCTTCCGTGAACAAATATCTCGATATTTCACTAACGTGTATAACTTGTCCTTGTCCATAGCTATTATACCACCTGACTGGCGTAAACTCAAGTTGTTCCGATTCTTACAGAAAGGGACTTTCAACTAGTTGCCAATTTCCCCTTTTCTCTAACGAACAATTGTTATAACTTGTTAAAGCAGGTCATATTTTACGCATAGTAAGGTTTTAAAAGACCGGGAAATTTTGTCAGTTTATCAGCATGGATTTATGAGAAGGATGCCAGCTCTTATCTAACATGTATCCGCAGTGCAAGAATTTCTAATAGTGTCGGATGCCTCCGGATAAAAAGATGTCTTAATTTTTTACTTCAATAAATCTTTTGACAAGGTGCGTCACTAAAATCTGCTGTTTAAACTGTAAACATTATAACTTCCCTCCTCATGACTCATGAATTTGGGCCGATCTTAAAGAGAGGCATCGATTTGTATTGATCCATGATTCTTGTTCAGACACGTGACTTCAAGGGTACCTCAAGGCAGTGTCTTGGGCTTCTGATATCTCTTGTGTGTATGAGCGACCTAGCAGATATTCTTGAAAATGATATAAAGTGATCATGACTACTTGGTATTACAAAAATCTCTAGTAGCAATCGCAGACTGGTGAGAGCGCTGGGTCATGGATATTAATCAAGTTAAAACCATATTGTAACGAATCACAAGAAAACCACCCAGAACACATGTATTTTATATTTTATATAGAAGTAGAGGTTTATAAATATAACGGAATAACCATAATTAACGAACTTACTGTATCCTTGTTATCTCTGACATCTGCTCATATGCAATAAAAATTATGTTTATTAAGATAGGAGGAGGAAACAACTTTATTGAGCGCATTACTAAGCGCCAATAATGTCCTGGGCAATCTTAGAAACCAGAATTTGGTTGTACGAAGCTTGTGTTAGGTACCGTCTGAATATGAAAAAAATATTGGATACGCTAAATAAAGACACAGCTCAACAGGAACATGTGCAGAGAAATGTAGTTCGTTTTATTTGTGGTAAATATAGAAGGAAAGGTTATTCTAAATAGGAATTTACAGCTCTCAGCAAAAAGAGGGAAAGTTAGCCGTCTAAGTAGCATGTCTAGAAGTCTAAAGCAGATATTCTGGACTATTTGAAATTGGCGAGTACAAGAACATTTCATGAACATGTTCATTCATTGGCCCTAAATTTAGACAAGAACCAGAGTTTTTGAGTAGTTTTTTTTATTATTAAACGTTGTCGTGGAGCGGAGTTGTCTTCTACCGTGTTTATGTAAATCCAAGTATTTCGTGAAGGACTGGATGATGTATTACATGGCCCCTAGTATCGTTGTTCTGATGACTTGTATTTGATGTCTGTTATAGCATTGCAGTTTTGTAGCTGATGGTTTTATGTCTTTAATATTTTTAACTCAACGCCCCTCCTGCTGGAACCAAAGCTATGGCGTGGAAGTTGGTACAAAAATAAATAAATTGGTTGGGTTACGGTGTTTAACGTCCCATGACCACTCAGGCTATGAGCGATGCCGTAGTGGAGGGCTCTGGAAATTTCGACCACCTGGGGTCCTTTAATATGCACTGAAATCGCACAGCACAGGGGCGCCTTGCTTTTTGCCTCCATCGAAAAGCAGCTGCCGCTGCCGGGATTTGATCTCGCAGTCGCTACTGTACAACAACTTCGGGGCAAAAGAAAAATATGTTTGAAGCTCTATAGGTTTGCATCTACTCTGTGCCGAGCTGCTGACCTACGGCCAGGGCTCCAGGCTTATTCAGAGACATGCACAGGGCCAGCTTAGACGCAATTATCATCTGTAATATGCTCTCCCGACTTTTCCTTCATGCTTGCAGACTGTTTGTATAGGTGGGGTGCTCATTGTTACTCCCTATATCGCCGCCGAATTCGAGGAGACCTCAGCCATTCTTTATAAACATAGCTGGGAACTCTGACATCAGTGATAAATGGGACAGCCCCAACCTATGAAACCACCCTCACCCGATTCCCGTCTTGAAACCCAGTTCAGAACCATTCTATTTCGCGGGAAAACTGGCTCCCTACATCACCTCGTCCTCTTCGCACGTACCAGGGAGCTATTTTTCTCCACCGTGCATGTGCTTTGTAGTTCAGGGAAGGGCTGTATAAAACTGAGCATTACGGCTAAACAACAAAGGTGACTTTTAACTTCGAAAAAAAAAAAAATGCTGCTGATCCCTAACTGCAATAGCACACACGAAGCATTCTCGTGAGGCTGGCACCCCCCACCCCCTCCCCCCCCCCCCCCCCCATAAAAAAAAAAAAGAAAGTGGTCAGCATTCGAATATATATTTTTGTGCGAAAGAAAGTGAAGCCGAAACACGTTTTTTTTTTGTCTGGTGCCAGTAACATCTGAGTAATTACGGAATTCGCTCCGAATTGAAACTCTTCCAGTGGGTTGTTCGTCAAAGCGAACAAAGCAAAGAAAAAATTTAATTGTAGCATTTAAAGATACAATTTATGCAGTGCAACTTGGACGCTCACGCTCGGTTGTGTTGAGCGAAGAAATAAACAAGTCACACTTCGTTTTTCTGCGTTTGTAGAGCAGCAGCGGAAGAACGCTATCGGAGGTCCTAAAGCCCAAATAGGTCCTCTTGCTCAACGTGCTCATGTGTGTCACCTTGCCGTGTTCAGCAGGCACACTGAGGTTGTGTGCGAGCGTTTCATCGCTACATTTCCATACCGACGTATTATGCCACCGAATCTACAATGTCCAGGACACAGCGCAGCTGTACAGATTAAAAAAGTCTACCTTCCTCTTAGTTCTGACAGAGCAGTTGCTTACGCGAAGGTGCTAGTCTTCTTAAACCACCCGTACCCAGCACTCGTATATTCAAGCTGGTTCATTACTTGGGCACGCAGACACCAACTGCGTATAGGGAGCTTGCATGGAGCGATGCATGCTGGGTAATCCGCCATGATGTCGCTGGCAGCAGACAGCGGGCAGCGCAGCCAGGCCGAATTGAGCAAGTGCCTTGTCGTTTTCGGTGGTCCACCGAGCAAACACGCGAATTTTCGTGCGCTTGCTCTTACGTGCATGCAATTGTCGGCAGATTCCTGAGGAACGTACGCGTCGACGCTGTGTCCTAAAAATCGGGAGCGCTGTGGAGAAATGCAAAGCAGTGCGACGCGGACCTGTTCAAGCTACGCTTCTTCAAGCGCGAACGACTGACTGCACTATGCGTCTGCATCTGGCTGCCCGTCGACATCGCCAATATTCATGATTTCAGTTCTAGCGAGTAGTTGGATACCTGCCTGGATTGGCTTCGATCTCACATGTGTTGGCCTTGCGAGCCATTCGCGTCGGCGTCGCTAGACGAATCACTTACCTTCTCGCCCTCGTGCAGACGTATTTTTGAAATCGTGAAGAACCCGCAGTCAGCCTGTTCGATCGCGCCAGCATCGTTTGCGTGCACTACGCGACCATGCAGACGATCTGTGGCAGTGCCGTGCTGCGTCGTCTGCTGCCAACGACATCATCATGGCGGATTACCCAGCATGCATCGCTTCATACAAGCTATAGGTCGTCATCAGCAAGCACGGTGACAGGTCTCACGATACGTCCCGTGATTGATGCCGTGAGTGCCTCCCTCCTGTGAGCGGTTGGCGCAGTGTGCAGCGAGTTGTCTCGTACCTGCCTTCGATGACAGGCAGATATACCTTCAAGCGGGCGGTGTGCTTTACTGTTATACTCTGCAGGATCTTGTGGCGGGGCGAAGGCGTGGGCAGCCACGATTTCTTGCCACTACCAAAAGCGCATTAGTCACTACCTTATTGCCCTGGAAATACTCCCTGGTCAGTGTCACTCTCTCTGCACACCCGGTCCAGCTCGTGCTCAAGCGCCACCCATTTGAATTAGGTGATCGATTGCAGCCGCCGCATACTTAGAGCGTGACCTCTACTCTTCGCACTGCAACTCCCAAGGCCATACACTTGCACGTTTGACCTTGAGCCGAGAGACGCCGTAATAGAAGGCTCCTGAAGTTTAGACTACCTGTGTTTCTTTAACGTGCACTGACCACGATATAAGGCGTTGGACTTAACAACTGTTTTTCTGGCGCTTGGTTGCTCATGCAGTCTCGCCGTGGATGAAGTGCGTGCCGATCCATCGCCGCCAAGACGGTGGGGACGGCCGGTCCATGTCTGTCAACGGTGCGGCGCAGGCTGATGTATAGTCAGGCTTAACATAGCTTACACTAGGATAACTATAGGTTTATCCTGTGTAAACCTCCGCCTTTTTTATCTTGTGATGAGGATAGCATGCAGCCCGTACTCTTCCGTACGTTCCCCAAGAGAAAACATCTATCTGGTTTAGGCCGCAAATTCGCGAAAATAAATGGCAGAGGAGCTGCGATGACAACACATGCTTTGACTGTTGCGCAGCGCAAAGGCGACTGCGAGATTACGATTAACTGGCTTAGACAGCATTGATCCAGCGGCGACGAATGAAGTGTCGTTTACTCGAACGCTCATGTACTGACCATGCGCTACTGCGTTGCACAAAGCCGCCTACCGGCTTATTCATCCATTTATTTCACTTGTGTGGACGGTAGTGAAGTATGCTAGTTTTTTTTATGACTGAGATGGAAAGCGAAACTAATTGGGCACTTGGGAAACAACAGTGCCGTCATATCTGACCTCAACTGGTAACTTTTCGTATATTTCAATTGTCAATAGTTTTAATATGCTCACTGTTTTTATTTGCCATATGATGGCCATGTTACGTAAATTCCTAAAAACGAATACTTGTCCTGCAGGATCCATAAATCAAAATTGTCGTAGTTTTTCATCTTCAGTAAAATTAATGATATACCAAGTGCCGCTCGCTTTCTGTATATATTATCGCAACTTGCTGCATGAAGTCCGCAGCCTGTGTGTATACATACAATCCACAGGGCAAAGATTTGGCTGAAGAAAAAAAAAATCACTACGTATTCCGCCTCTTGTACATAGTTGACAGGCGCAAGAAACGTAAGATGAGCAAGATACGTGCACGTGTAGCGCAAGTATATATATAAAAAAAGCGGTAAAATAAAAGCGTTCGCAAAATTGTACCATGTTCAGCAATATCGAAAAGAAATACTTCGCAGCCAGTAGGCTTAGGCAGTCAACAAAGTGTGGAATTTCAGTTTTTATGCATTTATAAACCGCGGAATGTGTACCCGAAATTGCGCTATTTTCATTCATTACGGGACACAACAGTTTAGTCAAACATAAATAAATAATAATTAGCACAGATGAGGGCTGGGAACAATTTTGAAAGTTATAGCATATAAAATACATCCCCTCCATGCCATTTCAAGAGCACAAAATCTTAAGTCAACAATCGTACAGATACAACCTGTTGCAGCGATTTTATTATGACTAAAGAAAGAATAACAGAGCCATGACAAGAATTGCAACGTGCACCGAACACTATTCTGGCGCCATAAAGCAAACCTATAAATATTGGCTAGTAACTTAAACTCCGCAAAAAATATGGACTTGAAGTGCTTCGCCATAGCTCATATTACCAAACAACTCTTGAAACAGCAGGCATAATTATGTCAAACGTAATACGCAGGTTTCTATTTCTTGCTGCTACGCTTCCTTCGAAATAAATGTTTTGCAATCCTACCAGCGGCTGACAAAGCAGGCCAGCAGAAGAAATAGGACGAAGTATATGCTGATCGAAAGGTCGCTTGTTCGATCTTGGCTACGGTGGCCGTATTTACCGCAGGTGGTTCAACAGATTCACAGCCTTCCATATTATGACGCCACCTAGCGAAGCTTCTGAAAGTTCAACCTTGGGACCATAATTTCAAATTTGTTCCGAAAAAAATTTTATTTCTGGACAAAGCACCGCAGCGCGTACAAGGCATCACATGACGAATACATCAGATGAACTTCCGCAGGGCAGCAACCGACGCTTCTGCCGCATATCATCAAGAAATCGTGGCCCGTATGCTCACAACCACGGCCGCTTTTTCGACTCAGCAGTTTTCGACTGACTCCTCATACCCTCCTTTGGTAAACGCCAATGTCCGGGATATCGTCATACCTCGGGGCAGAACTGCGCTCATGAATCAGCGCAGTTTAATAATTTCAAGTGTGCTAATTTACAAATCAACCATGAAAGATGGCTTGGCTAAGGAAAATAAAAAGAAGATATAAGCGGTTACGTATTTTTATAGCTTGCATATCGCATGGCTATTTGTCTGATATCACCGGACAAGGTCACTGCTCTCTTCAGTGGCCGCAATGTGAATTTAACTTAGGGCTGTATGAGTCGAATGAGTTTTTCGAGAAGATTACAACTTTTGCATTGACACTTTTTCTCTCAAGCCAATAATTAAAAAAATAGCTAATTCGTGTTTGCTAATTGATCAACTGTAGTGAACTAAAAAAATACTGGAGGTTAGCATAGGCGACTCTGAACATCTCTGAATTTGTTTCACTGTGGTAGGCCAAACCGTATTTTTTAAAATCTTGGTCCAAGTTAACTGGGACACCTGATTGTTTTCTTGAGATCGTTGTCAAGTTATCACGCATACGCATTATTTGCATATCAGTATACAAGCATTAGATATCACCCTAACCGTAACGAACAGGCTAAAACTGTTCGACGTTTACACCGCAGACTTACAAAATAAATGCGTATCTAAAACGCGGCTGGCAGCTTTTTTTTTTCTTTTCATTTAAAACGACACGTGTGTTCCAGCTTACTGATGGACATTGTAAAGAGCTGAACGCCCGCCATCCCGATAAAGTTGTTGGGCGGAAGACGTTCTACTTGCAATATTTATGTAACTTCTACGCTGTAGACAGCGGAGGAAGACTTGTTCCTTGCATGAGAGCAGTGTGGATGAAGCGGATGCGTTCGGCAGAATACTGGCCACCGCGTACACATGTTTGCACACGAGTAGCGATTAAACGCCCCATCAGAGACGCGAAGGCGTGTCTGTGTTCGAATCCCGTGCTTTTCAGAGCGTCAAAGGTAAACCACACCCCTGCCCTAGCCAGTGCTACAGGGTCGCCGTAGCCAGCCACTCGTTATTTCTTTCGTTTGTGAGTTTCCGAGAGGCGTGCTGCAGCGGGTGCACACAAGTGGACGTAGTCATCTTTCATTTTTCCTCCTCGGCACGTGCAATGCAGAGTCGTTCGAGCGCGAATAAGTGGACCACTGGGATATATGCTCATCTTAGCGTGGCCTGCCTCCATCAATCAGTGGCAGCGCCACCACGTGCGGTCAACCGAATTTTCAAGGCCATATTAGCAGACGACGCGCAAGACCACGCGTTGCATCGTCTGCTGCCTGGGCCGCACCATGCAGACGACCGGGCAACCGCATCTATGAAAAACAGGAAAATGAAAGTTAAGTTTTTCGCATAGTTTTTGCTTGCTAAGCAACCCTGACCAGAGAGGGGTAACATTTTGTGTACTTTTTTGTTAAATGCTTTGCGAGGTTCGGCTGAATTGTCTGGGTTATTTTCATTGCCCACCTCCCTCGGAGCCTCGCTCCGAATCGTCTGCTGGAACCATGCCGCGTACGTTGTATCCATTCGTCGCGGTCGGTGATCTCCAGTTTTCCCTGCTCAGCCGAGTTTCCTATGGTTTTCCCATCCCATTTTCTCTTTTTGCTTTATTTTTTTCTTTGTTCTAGGCTAAGGCGGTGGTGGAGAAACAACGCCCCCTTGCGACGGTGTACACGCCCCCAACGACCACTGATTGTCGTCTGGTCACCGCAGACCCAAGTTCACGGCGGAATCGGTGGCGCAACCTGTTGAATAATAACCGTAGCGCAACTTCGTGCCGCACCATTTCGCCACTAAGGTCACCAGCCCAAGAGTCCAGCGTGGCGGGAATGCCGCAGCTCGATGGGGCTTCCGGTCGTCCGAGACAGACGATGGTTACCATATTGTTACGTAAATGATGCAAGACGTCATTTGATGTAAGGCGACTGCCGCACAGACGCACCATATCTGGTGCGGCTGTGTGGTAGTGTGCAGAAACCGCGGGTCATACGAGCTTCTCAAAGTTGTCCAGACGACAGAAAAGAGGCACAACTGTTGTTGCGCCTTCTTGGAGAATATTTCATACGCCAGGGGAATGCCAGGAAGCGTGAACTTTGTCTTCGGCTTGGCTGCTGTTGGCCAAAAAAAGTTACGGATTTACTACTTAGCCGTAATGTAGTGTATTACATGCGCTAGACTACGAAAAAAAAAAAAAAAAAAAGGAACGACTAGAAGTGGTTAACTGTATCAATACTGATGAAATGCGAGAACAAATACTTCTGGTTTATATCAATGATAAGTGCATTAATGATTCTTCGCAACTTCAGTCCAAATTATGAATTTTGATTTTTCTTTTCTTCTTTCTTATTTTTACACTGTTAACCACTGCTATTACGACACAAATTAATTGCTGATCCCCTTTTAACCATCAGTCCATTTTATCACAATGACTTTTATTATAGCAAACCGTTTACCTATTTGAGTTTATCAATTATTCACTCTTCTCTCATTTTCTCCTACAAACTTTCGCCTCCATCATTCACCTGCCCGTATCCCCATAATCCCTTCTGCCGAAATCGCTGCTATCTTCTAAAGTGCCATATTCAGGGCACTTGCAGTACCTTGGAGTGTGCTATGCAGATCTTATCCTCGGTAAAGGTAGGCACCACGCTATCCAGATTGCAGCACGTTTGCCTAGCCCTTTGAGCCTTACCCAGCCGTGCCCGCTCGAAATGCAGTTCACCTCTTAACAGCCGAATACGAACTGTTTCTCTGTACTTAGAGCTACTGTGTTTTCACTCCACGTATGACTCACTTTATGCCGAAGAATTGAGGCACGGCTTTGGCTCGCAGAAACGATGACAAAGAGGGGGAAAACACGCGCATATGGCAGTAGCTTCAAACGAACAATTTTCTCCAGCATGGATATCTGAATATTTCCGCATTGAAATAGAATTTCTGCGCTCGCGTATCATCAGAAGTATATTCATGGGGTAGGTGTTATCCTGTATCTACCGACATGTTTACATCTACTGACTAGCCTAACCAAACATAAAGTTTGATGTTTTCAGCATTTCAGCGGTGTACAAGTAAGCGAGCAGCATTAGATTTTTGGACCCAACTATGCTCTCTGCGTGATGATGGCAGCCCTGTGCTACGTGGTACGGGCTTGTAAAAGTCACGTTTTTAGTAAACAGAGTGCAAGGATTATTTACAGCACTGTCATGCACCTTATGGTGGCAGCGAAAAAATTGCACCTTTTCTGATGGGTTAGATTTTAAGCAGCGTGTCTATATCAGTATCAAAACCTTCATGACAACTTGCATTCTTGCAACACTTTCCACAAAGTAGCACTCTGGTTCGGGCTGCATAGTAGCAGCGAAGGTATGCCATTGCACTGCGCCATACAGTGTTCAACCCAAGAAGCAAATAATATCATGGCAGGGCGACTTGTCGCTCTCATGTAAGAACCTAATGTCATGAGATGACAGAGGAAAATCCTTGTTTCTAATAGTACGCTGCAACATATTAAATAGAACGCTGCATTACTACAGTGGGTGAAAACATGTTTAATACGTTCAGGTTCATTACAAAGGAAACAGGTTGTGCTCCATGGTACAAATATTCTCCTCTTGTGCAGCCAGGTCTTAACTGAGAGAAAGTATCTGCGTATAGTTAAAAAACGATTTTACTGCTGGTGTAACACACAACTATTTGACCAGTTTTATAACAGCCCAGCCAGCCTTTGCGAAGTGCTTCACGGTAGAAGGGAATTGGGAATGCTGTGCCTAACAAATCTCTCCTAAGATGTTTCTCTCCACCGTGGTCAAATAGTTTAAAGATGAGCAGTGTCGAGACAGTGGTACGGTACGCCATGACCTAGCGCAGGAACCATGAGACAATGAATCCCCCCCCCCCCCCCCCCTCTCCCCAAGGTAGTTGAAACACATAAACTAAACACTTAATAAAGGCATATATTTGGCTCGAGCAAGGGCAGGAAGCGAAACACTGCATACGTGGCTCATACTCAGGTGACGGAGGTCGAAACCACCCTCTCTGATTCGACGGAACAAGCTTGTTCTAGACAGTCTCTCGTAGACAAGACAAGGTATGACGAAGTTTCTGAATATTTCCTGGCGTACAATAACGAACGCCGAATGTGTGCATGATCTTTGCAACAATAAATTCGTTGCCCACAGCTACGCGAGTGAAAACAGATCCACGCAATGCGCATCATGCTTTAAGGGATAAGCAATTGTAACTCCACGATGTTCGCTCGTATTTCTAGCACGGTACTCTTTTTCGTTCCAACAACGCAGAAGTGTATAGCACAGATAGTCTACACTTTTCCGGAGGTGACTATTGCTGCTGCTTCAACGAAAACCATTATCATGCAAGGGAGAGTAGTTGCTTTTTTCCTGTAATGAAGAAACATATTCACAAAGGGGCTCTTTTCTGTGCAGCGTATAGTGAAAGTGAAGAAAATAGTTGTGCACAGGTTCGCAGACAGTAAATGGTTTGGTTTGGTTTGTGGGGTTTAACGTCCCAAAGCAACTCAGGCTATGAGAGACGCCGTAGTGGAGGACTCCGGAGATTTCGACCACCTGGGGTTCTTTAACGTGCACTGACATCGCACAGCACACGGGCGCCTTGCTTTTCGCCTCCACCGAAAAGCTGCCGCCGAGGCCGGGATGGGTCCACCTGTAGAACAAAGAACATTCTTTGAGTTAAGAAATACTTAGCAACGTAAAACCAGAGTAAAGTAAGCAAGGAAGGTAAGGCCCCGCCGGGGTGGTGCAGTGGTAAGACGCCCGACTACTGTCCGGAGCTCCCAGATTCGAACCCGACCTCGGCGGCTGCGTTTCGATGGAGGCGAAACGAAGTGGCGTCCGTGTGCTGTGCGATGTCAGCGCACGTTAAAGATCCCCAGGTAGTCGAAATTACTCCGTAGCCCTCCACTACGACTCTCCTTTCTCCCTTTTCACTTTCACTCCCACCTTCATCACTTCCCTTACGGCGCGGTTCAGGTGTCCACAGAGTAAGTGTGACAGATACTGCACCTTTCCTTTCCTGTGAACCAATTATTATTATTAAGGGCCAACGACTGGTGGCTTGAAGTGCCCCTTTTAGAGCATAATGTACCCTTTTCGCTTGTGTTGTGTCAGATAAACTGGTCCACATCGTTATTTACGGTTGAAACTGAACATACGTCAATTTAGCCCCCCCCCCCCCCCCCCCTCCTTACACACACACACACATACAAAAGAGAGCAGAAAGAAAACTCTAAAACCAGACCTGCCAGAAGCTCTGCGCACACGATCGTAGTAAGAAACTGCTTACAGGACCGAAAATAAGAGGACACATAATTAAATGCACCGTGAACTCTGCAACTACGAAACAGAAGCCACTACGCGCACGCCTGACCCCCCGCGCTGAACGGGTGAGCCCAGGGAAAAGCGAAAATAAATAAAGAAGATGAAGGGGAGGGGTCAGAGAAAGCCGCGCATTGTCCTCCATTCTTTCCCGCACCCTACGCGGAGACCAAGCTCCTCTCTGCCTTCACCGCGACACAGCGCACTCACGTCTCAGACAAGCACGAAACTATTTCGGGGACAAAGCTCTCGGGCAGCCCTGCTGTCGCTGCTGTTGTTTACAAGGTCAAGGGATTCATTTGTGAGCTTGTTTGATGATTCGTCACAGGTCTTTGTCGCTGTCTACGACTGTCACGTTGCAGCGCAGAAAGAGTTAGGACAAAGGGTTCCAGTGGAGCTGCGATAGACTGTCGTGTTCATGCAGACAGCACACTAAACAAGCAGAAGGCTGCTCGTTTTGACTGTCGTATCATTAACTAACGTTTTCGTATCACGTTAAGAGTTGTTCCTTTACTCAGTTTCTGTATCCCTTTCCAGGTGCTACGATTATTGTAAATCACGGCGAAAATGCTTTGGAGACGGGACTCACGTTCACGCATGTACAGTCTTTGTCAAAAATATACGGCCCAAGGGTTTTGCTTCTAAGCCTCGTAACGAAGCTAGTTTCGCATCTGCAGCGCTCGAAATCTCGTAGAAGTGAAATCTAGTCCTCGCTCTTTTCTATGATTAACTCCATATAGCAGTATTGCTTCCAGGAGCCTAGTTAGGGTGCTTAGAAGCAAACCCCTTGGGCTGTATATTTTTTACAAAGACTGTACATATGTGCGCATACGGGTGCACGTGCGCGCGCTCTTACACGAGCACGCTTCATCAAGCAGATTTCACTTCAGAAGATCTAAAAAGTAAAGGAGATAAGAAAGTGGATGTAATTAGCAGAGAACAGAACTCATCACAGGCCTAATCTAACAGCACCAGCTCGCAATTTTTTGTCGAAGGTGATCTTAGGTAGGCAGGCATCTGAGATTACAAAGACGAAAATCAGTAACTTATTTTGCACTTGAAGCCGAATTTGCAAAATACTATGTCCGCTGCTTCATTCTTCGATGACCAGACCGGTTGTATGCTTGCAAGCGCAGTTCCGAAACCAGTAAAAAATAAAATAATAATAAAAATCATAACAGCGAAAGAGAAAAAGAAGCCAGTGAAAACATAACTGCGAAAGAGAAACGAAAACTTGATCTATAGTCTATGTACAGCAAGATGTAAATTACCATTTCCGCAGACACTTAGGTAAAACTAAGAAGTAATGAATATGAAGTGATTTACTGTATTGGAAGCGTTGGTGTTTGAATGTTTAAATCGATGTGAGAGAAATTACCATTCAGATGCAATAGCGGCCTTTACATTCACTGTAGCATTTCATTCAATTGCTTTTATTTGTTACCGAAGAAAGCAGGAATCAAGAGTTCCGAGAGAAACGCTGGTGAAAACGGTCAGAGCTGTGCCTTAGCCGGCAGCATTTATTTTGCTACAGCTATCAGTTAAACATAATAATTCTGATTTGATAGTTGCGGTTGCTTCTGCCAGAGATAAAAAAAAAACATCGAATATGAGGTGGATGAAGCAGACACTCAATCCTCGACTTTATTACGAATGTAAGATTTCCGTTCTCTTCTTTACCCCACGCATATTAAAGAGAACGGCGCAGTTAACCGAGGGAAAATTTTATGCTTCTTGTTTTTTTTTTTTTTTTTTGCTCCCACGAACAGAGCTCTTTGTCCGGATACTTGAGTACAAAATTACAAGAGCTGCTTATATTTATTTATACACTGACATAAAAAGAAAGAGGCACATGAAAAGGAGAAACCGGCAGCTGCTTCCGAAAGTGACGCAGCTCCTGCCTAGCCTTCTTTCGCAAAAAGGGAGCAAAATAATGACGCCGAAAAAAAAAAAAAAAGAGCAGCGAAAGCGCTGGAAAGGATATAGTATGAACGTACTGTGGTGCGCTTGACACAACGCCAGTCGGCAGCAGAAAATATGCCAGCAAAGAAAAACAACGGAGCGTGCAATAACATTGTTTCGGCACAGACATCAGTATATGATTTATTTTTTACGAGGTCAACATTCTGTGAATCAGGCTAAGACCATAAGAATTTTCCGTGAACGCTGAATTTTTCGGCCGAGACATGGCAGAGCCTTTTTCTGATGACAAAGCGAGGATGGCTTTTATAGGGCACCGCGTTCTTGTCATAAAAGAAACACTGTATCCGGAAAAAAAAAGCTTCTTATCAACTAGAGAAGATGAAAAATAGAAACGCAGATGTCGCCGCCTCCAATGGATGCCGAAACTGAAAACTTCGAAGCCGCCGTATTCGTAAATGCCTTTAGCTGTGAGAATGCGTAAGCACAAGAATCTCGTTATGAGTTGTCATGCGCGGCCGGACATGCATGCATATACCACGCATAGCATGCATGTTGTTGTTGCGGCTCTAGGAAGAAGGAAAAGAAAATGCACGGGCTTGCTACTGACTCTGTAGCTGAGCCACCTCCGCTGCCTCGTGCGGACAGAAGAGAAAATCGGGAAGAAAAAAAAAAGAAGAGGGAGAGAAAGACGCGCGCCGCAACAGCCGTCGTCCACCACCTAAGCGGTGGCGGGTGCAACGACGGCCTACAACAGATAAAAATTCGGTGGCTGGCTAGCCCCCGCCGCAAGCGGCGTTGATCTACCGTCCTAGCCCCGTAGGGCTAGGGACCGCCATCCTTCACCACCTCCGAATCCTCCACCGCCCTAGCGTGCATTACCAATACCACACATACAATATACAACTGTACAACCGTACATACCATGCATCACCACTCACGTTTCATATTTCTTGGAATTTTTCATCTTCCACCACACATACCGTGCACACGCAATACATGACTGCACATGTGTTATATTGATTAAAATACTTCATATCTTCCCGTAGAATCCACCTTCGAGTCTCCTTCCTCCTCAACTTTACAGGGAGGATTAATTTTCACGGAACGCTGGTTGTTTGACAAGGGGCGCGCGATGTACTGTGTGCAGTGGCAACGCCCAGGCTTTCTCATTTCTCCACTGCAGATTCTGCAGTGCTTTCGGAAGTCGCCACAACGCACTTGCAATGTGTGGAAGCATGGCGGTCTGATTAACAGAGCAAAATAATGTTTATTAATAGATACACAGCAAACACAATCCTGTCAAAACGACCTGCTGCTGCACGATAATCCGTGATTAACTTAGTTTAGCCGTCTGTATTTTGGAGCGCCTTTTTGCAAGGAAATGTTAAGGCTAGCCAGTAGCAGTACCACTTAGTAGTGCCAGAATCTCGGCAATTACTGGTAGCGGTAGGTTTCGAAGTTAGACCGCTTATTATTGCCACCCAGGTAGTGTTTAGTAGTATTAAGCAGTGATCGTAGTTTTAACTAAGTAATGTCACGTAATGTATAGCTGCTATCTATACCCTGCAGTGTGAGGCAGTCGAGTAACGCCTTTAAACAGTTGTACTGAATTAAAGTTTTTCAGTGGTGAGATAGTGCATTCTGGTCACGACCCAAAGAGCAATGGTTCGAGTCCACTTGACCACCGTCTTCTTTTGAGAAAACGCGGTTTTCCATCTCCATCATATCTCCGCTGTAATGTTGTTTGGTTGGGGTTGCGACCTTGTCATTGACGTCATAATCCCGCAGAACCGTTCTCAGAGCACCTGCCGACTGGGCGATGTCTGGTCTTGCGACGTCACACCGCCAATCAATCAGCTCTTGATCACGTTACAGATGTAAACTGTTTATAAATTGACTGATTAGCCGAGAGGTCCATCTCATCACAAGATCACATGATCTGACCGAGCGCTGATTGGATCTCAGTGTGTGCGAGGTAATGAGCCCACGTGACCTATTCTGGCCAATCAGGAATTTCTGTAACAGACGCAGGAAGCCGCTCCACAGGTTCTCGAGCGTAGTATCTAATACTATCGCATCAAAATAGCAAGGAACGATTTCAGGTGTCGCCGGCACTGGTAGAAATAACAGGCAAAATGCGTGCTTCAATGATCAGCCGATACCCGGGGCTGCGCTACACACCATTCATTGAAAACGGCAGCAAGTGGACGTCACGATTTCGAATTGACTGGCCGGAAGATACCTAAGTATGATTTTCAAGACAATAAATACGTCTTTTGTTTACGGATAACTGCCAACACAAACAGACGGGCAAAGCGGAGAGAGAAAACCAGTTTTTATAGACCATAATAATGTGGTGTAGTTATTCTCAATGTCCCTTTATGACACTCCTAGGGACGATCGCTAACTCATCATTCAGCTTGATCAGCATAGCGCCTCAAATCTATTCACTGTTCACGCTCAGCGCTGAGGTGCGGTTTTATCTCATCTTCGTAATACAAGATGTGTCAGTATTTATCTCGACTGATGGCACTATTCCTTCCAATTTCTTTTAGGTCTTTGTTGTTGCCTTCGGCGGCTTTATCTTAGCCTTATCTCGAGGTTTCCTCGCTAGATTTAAATTCAGCGTGGCCGGGAGCAGCAGCCATTCCGTATTGCGGCAACCGCCAATCTCTTTGCTGCTATCGCCACTGCCAGATTTTATACGGTTCTTTTTGGGTGCAAGTTAGCCACGTAAGGAGTTTAGTGCCGGTACCATAGCAGTCAAATCTGGAGCTGAGGCGTACAGCGCAAAATCTATCAAACTTCTTACGTGTCTTGTCTAGAAAATTTCCTTTTAGTCATATGCTATTATTTATAGGAAAGGTGAAAATGTGCGAGATCAGTTGAGGCTCGCCAAGTCTCTGGAAAAGGGACCATATCGGCCTGAAACCGCCCCTCGATCCTTGTGCCATTTGTATATATATAAACATGTAGTTATCTGATCGAAGATCAATGCTGTTTTCTAGTTGACTGCATGAATTGGGTAATACAAAATAATTATCATCCTGACTACGCTTACTGCAAGACCAACGACTCTCACATTCTCATTTAACTAACCATAGTCCTGTATAGACCGCCTTACTCAAACAGTTACATATCTTATCTTTTACTTCTTATCTTACTTTTCTTTGCCCCTTGCTATGCTACACCTCTTTTCGAAGGTGCACTCAGTTTTAGAAAGCATTTCTATCACTATACGAACGGTAAGGGCGGCCAAGGTCAGCTACGATAACGCGCATTATTTGTGTTCCTATACACAATCGGCAGCGGTGTAAAATGTGGTAGAAGCACAACCAGGCTGTGTGCACCACCGGGTGTAGGCAAAAACGTCCCCGGAAGAAAATGCCCCTGAGAAAGTGACAACTTGGAAAAAACGTCCCCTGGGCAAAAATGGGCCCTAAGAATAAATTGTTCTAAAACTAATATCGCAAAAATTGCACATTTTAGTGAATTTTTCTGGACTTTGAGAATAAATGTGGCCATCGTGAGAACTGGATCTTCTAGGTCCTCTAGGCACCTTACATGCTTAAAATTACAGCAAAAGGCATTGTGAAATAACATAGCAAAAAAGCCCATCCTATGCATTCATCTGGCTAGTTTTATACATTGTGCGTTCCTCGCGAGCCCCAAAGCTAATTAGGTACTCATTAATACAAGTCTAATTGGTTGGTAGATATTACTAATTGAGAAAGGTATCACCGGAAAGGAAGCCATAACACGCGCACGCACGCACGCACGCACGCACGCACGCACGCACGCACGCACGCACACACACACACACACACACACACACACACACACACACACACACACACACACACACACACACACACACACACACACACACACACACACACACACACACACACACACACACACACACACACACACACACACACACACACACACACACGCGCCCACAAATACATACATACATACATACATACATACATACATACATACATACATACATACATACATACATACATACATACATACATACATACATACATACATACATACATACATACATACATACATACATACATACATACATACATACATACATACATACATACATACATACATACATACATACATATATACATACATACATACATACATACATACATACATACATACATACATACATACATACATACATACATACATACATACATACATACATACATACACAGCTAGCCACGGGGAGACGCAGTCTGCGCCTTACAGCTGAAATAAGTACAACAGGTAAAAGGAAGAAAAAAAAAGACGGTAGTAAACAGAAATACAAATGAAGTTCTAGTCAAATCCACACACACACACAAAAATCTTTAAAAGTCTTGCACTATAAACGATTTGCCCCTCATACGCCGGGTAGCATTCGAGGCGCTTGCTCAACATTAGGAAGGTTTGCACTCGTTTGGGGACCTTTCTGTCCTACTTTCCAAATGCCATCCCCCGGGGACATTTTTTCCGGTGACTTTTTCCCCGGGGATGATTTTTCCGGGGACGCTTGCTCCGGGGAAATTTTTTTCCGGAGACGTTATTGCCGGAACCCGTGAGCCACCATAAGGGGCTCAAGCCGCCCTTGCCTTTCGCAGGGCTGCAAACAGCTAATCGGAGTAGAGGCAATTACATTGAGCGACCATCGATTATGTTTCTTTCGCAGTACATTCTCTGTCCACGCTCGTTTCTTATTGATTTCGGCTTTTGTCATTACCTCTTTTTTATTCCTTGACCCACTTTGCTCTCTTCCTAACGCTGCTCCTGTCATTTTCATTTCCATTGCTCGCTGCATGCGTTTAAGTTCGACCCCTTTCGTTACCCTTCTTGCTTCTACTTAAAGAGTGAATACCGGTAAGGTACAACCGTTATATACCTTTATATTGAGGAATAGTACACTGCTATTCACATTAACCAAACGTGCTCCACCCTACTCCTATTAATTTAGGCATATCACCCTCTTAGTCGGATGTGCAGTCACTGCCTGCCCGAAATTATGTATTTCCTCATTACTTCCAGCACCTTGCTGGCGATCGAAAACTGCGGTTACCTTGCTTGATAGTTGACCATTACTCAAAATATTTTTTTGCATAATTTTTAAGCCTAAAGTTTTGCTTTGCATGTCTAGATTGCTAATCGTACACTTCGACTCCTCCCCTGCGTCCTTTAGCAAAACAATGTGTAATCAGCAAACAGCAGATTACTAAGGCATTCTCCATTAAGTTTTGTCCTCGATCAGGTACAAATGAAAAACGTTTTTCGGGAGGGGCACTTCTCTGGGGGTGATGATTCTCAATTAAGGCACTGCCAAGAGAAACCGAGGCTGGTAAATTAAATTTAAGGCTTGAAGAAGGTGCGGGGAGGATAGAGTTTCCCTGTCCCTCAACCCCGTCCCTCAACGTGCCTGTCCCTCAACCTTTCAATTCCAGGCCTTTGAATGCATCCTGCAAACGTGCTGCGCGGAGAAGAACAGCACTGGAAAGGTAGTGCCCCCCGTTTTATTATCCTCTTTACCGAGGCATATTGTGGATATGCAGCCGGTATGGATATCTTCCAGTATATTTGCATATGGCTCTTCCACACGCTGATCCCACATTCCCTGCGACTGCTGAAGCGTCTGGACTGCGTCAAATGCTTTCTTGAAACCTAGGAAATATACATGCAGCGTTTAGTGATGTTAAGCTTGTTTATCACTTGATTGATATTATAAGCATGATCTATTCTCGAATAGCCTTTACGAAAGGCTAAGGTTGAAGTCTAAGGTTCTCTTAGCCGCAGCACATTGGAGGGGGGGGGGGGAGAGAGAAAGAGAGAGAGAAAGAGAGGTGAGGTGAAGTTTAGTGGGAGCTGGCGGAACCCAAGAAAGCAGCCCGTGGAGCTCCTGTGCCCCACGGAACGCAGTTTGATAAACCCTGGTTTAATTTAACTTGTTGATCGACCGAGCTTCCTAGAGCAGTTATCCGACTTAGGGATCCTAGTCGGTGTATTCGACAGTTGTATCCAGTTCGTCGTGTAACTAAACTTTGATTTAATTTCCTTGTGTCCGTTTAGGCTCCACTTCAGCTGCTGGAAGTTGTGAGAAAGGAGATCAATGCAGCCATAGTTAACTTTTCCGTCACGGATCGTCGCGGCAGACGAAAAACAACGACACGCGTGAATGCAGACGACAACAGAGGCAGAAAGCGAGAGCAGACGACGCGATGCCCCTCACGGCGACGGGAGCAGAAACACGCCGCCGAAATTTCAGAGCGGCGGTTGACACAGATCCGCCGCCTCCTGTAAGGGAGGGGAAGCGAGGGTTCGGGGGGGGGGGGGGGGGGGGGGGTATGCGAAATTCTTCTGCTTTCTTCTTCCAAGCCGGGAAGCCGCGCGGACACCTTACCTCCGCCACCACTGGCCGCCTCTGGTTTAAAAAAGGAAGAGTGCTGCTGCGAGGAGGACAGAGAAAGAAAGCAACGAACTCCTCCTCTTCTCATTGCTGCAGAGACAAGACAAGGAGAGCCGTGCGCGAGTATCAGGCAAATACCCGAGGTGCGCGCGAGAAAGTGCCGGTGAAAGCGGCAGCCGTGGCACGGACCGAAAGTGCGAGGAATCTCTTCGCGGCTCCCAGAAAGTGCACGTCTCTGTACCTCCGGTTGAACGCGTCCGTCGTGCGGCCAGCATCAGCTGTCCCCTGGAAGTGCCATACACAGATTCGCGCGCTGTGGTTTGCATATAACTCTCCGGCGTCGGTGAAGTTGTCTACGACGCCTGGATTTTTGTCGCTGACCAGGAATGAAGTTCGCCCTCATCAACGACCCTGCTGGTGGTGAGTATATTAAATTTCTAGTAGTAGTGGTGCGAGTGGAGAGCTCTGATTACATAACAAGCACGTATGGCACCCTGTGCATTTTGCAGGTAGTTTTATCATACATAACAAGGCCGAGTTTGACGTCTTGAGCGGCGAGTCCGAAACATAAACTTCGATAAAGCTTGCGAGACTGTCAAGCTAGTGCTGGAAATCTTTGAAGCCGTGCGTGGAATGGCGTTTAACCTCGTGGAGCTCTTATCTTTGACATTGGTCGTATTTGATTTCTTGCGACTCTGTTTATTTTTACTTGTTACAGGTAGAGCGCAATATATATCACAGGTATATTGTTTCAGTCGCGGTCTCTGGAAAAACAGGATCACTGGAGATCGGCCTTCCCGCGGCTAGCAGTACCAGACACAAAACCACATATGCAATTAATAGGAAACACGCTGAATTACCTTGTAATTTCGCAGCACTCCTCACTGCAACACACCTGTACATGGATGAAGAAGCGGCGAATCAGTCCCTTTTTAACGACTGAATGTTAGCGAGACGCCAGCAAACCTTACTAGAATATAGATATATTCATTTTTATTTTATTAATTTATTTATCAGTAGCATGCTTTGTTGTAGGAGGCCGTGGGGAAGAAAAAAAAAAACGCATTAGAGCACAAGTAGGACGGTCTCTCAAGTATATAAGGAGCATCCCATCTATCTTTGCGTCCGGTTTTGCGCTGTTCAACAAAGCTTACGTAATTGATAAAAGACCAGGGTAGAGCCAGCTGAGAGCAATAGATTGGTAGATATTGGGCAGCTCTGCGGTAGTATTATCACACGTTTCAGGCGCTTCCAAATTATTTTTTGAATTCAGTTCTATCTTAGCATATTCGGAGAGTGGGGTGCGGTCTCAAAATAAGCGAACTTATTTTTCAGAGTGACTTGTTGTCGCAACTCTTCACTGCGACAAACAGACGCAAACTTGTACTTGCTGAAGACGTTGCGATTATCTTTGAAACTTCATTTTTTTCCCCTGGTTTAAAAAGTGGAAGTGTTTTGTTGAAAAATGAATGCGACGCATTACTTGGTAACGACTGTGTCGATGATACAGTCAGGGCGTACACAAATGATAACCTCAAGAACAACTTGGCGGTGACAGACGCTATTGTCAATCAGATGCGCTGTGTGACCTTTACTTTCTTTATGAGAACCCTACGTCGATTATCGGGAGTTCTGCCTGGTTTCCTTATTGGACGTTTTGCATGATACTTAAAGGAATTAGAAGAGACGAAAATTTAAGAATTAAAGACGGCACAGAACAGCTTCACACAAACACGAAGCGCACTGATTGTTGTGATGCTGACGATGATGATTTTTAATAGAACAAGGGCATCTTTGAACAATATGTGCTTTCACAGAATGTACTTTGATCAAATTAAGATTAGGTTAAAGGCATACTTTTTAAGCATTCCATTCCAGAGCACTAGGCCACTGGAAATCCCATATATGAATCACCGGTGCGTAAACGTTTTGGCACTGAGAGATCATACGTACTTCAAGCAGCTTGAAGGCAAGAAGCGGATCGTTTGACGGTGAAACATTTATTTCAAACATGAGGAACGCAACACCAGCACACTAACCTACTGATATAATATTTCGCTTCTCTCGCGGCTTTCAGGCACTCACTTATAAAGAAGTCTTACGAGTTGCTGTCACGTTTACTTTCAGCTGAAGAACGGACCATTGCTTTGTTTCTTATCTGTGATAATGGGCTGACCTAAGGCAAAGAGTACTCCATTTTGACACTGCCGATATGTGTTATGAAGTGACCTCGCAAACATATCGTAGTCACAACGGACATTGGTTTGTCGGAATGGCAAAACAATTCGCGTAAGTAGTAAGGTTTAAATTATTTGCATGCGTCGACACAGTAAACCTAACGAGGATTGTACGCGTAAATTTTTGTACACGTTTCGTAAAACGTCAAGGCATAAATAAAAATAATGGTACACGCCCGAACAGACAAGTACAGAGGTGGGATGGGCCCCTGTCATCATTAACAAAACACCCTAACAGATCCCAACAAATCCACCGCTGATACAAGCAGTCATTTTTCATGTCACAATTTTTAGATAAATGCGTTACTTAACAAACTTGCGAAAATAATATGTACGTCAAAGAAAATGAGCGTAATGATACCACGTTTAGCTATTATATTACCGTATTAACGGTATTAAGTGAGAATCCTAAATGAGCTCGCGCTGAGTTTAACGACCCAACGCTGTAAGGAGCGTCAGAAAAAAAAAAGACAAAAATATAATTGCAGCATATCTCACGCGATAAACGGGCGTCAACAGGCACTAGCTGTCGGCGGAAGCTATACTGCGCAGACGCAATTCGATACAGAAAGCAAATTGCCCGCGCGAGATCGCGGATAAAAGGTTACTCAACGCGTAGTATACATCAACACCGCGTCCTCGAATTGCCATATCGGCAGGTTGGATCTGCGCGACGTGATCATATCTCAGTTAAAGACATCCTTTCTCGGCCGCGCTCGCTCCTGGCTCATTGGCGCAGGGAGGCAAATGCGGCGATTTCCCTGAGTATTCGCCCCGCGAACCAACTGATACTGCTTCTCGCTAGATCGGTGCAGCGTTGGGAAGGCTGTAGTGGCTGTAGTTATAAAGCTGGTGAGGGCGCCAGCGTTATGTAAAGACTCTATAGGGCGTTTATTGACGCTCAGATGGAGAGCTGTGAGGAGAGGACCTTGCAACGGCGAGCCCAGCGTACTTCTTCTTTGTCTTCGTCCACTTGTATACTTCGCACTTCTTCGTATATATATCCACTACTGATACAAGCAGCCAGTTTTCATGTCACAATTTTTACATAAATGCATTACTTAACAACTTTACGGAAATAATATGTACGTCAAAGAAAATGAGCGTAATGATATATATATATATATATATAGCATATGTCTAATTACGGCGGCAACTAGGCTGTAGCGTTTATCCCTTTTCTTAAATAGTTTGCAACAAACCGTTAATTAGGATGAGACAATGGATTTGCGGACCACATTTATCAGGTGGGTAGAGGAGATTGGTAAGTTTGCGGCGAAAAGTGACTTGCACGTACCCGGTACAGGACAAGCTTGTTGGAGTGGCCTCTGACCTGAAGTGGACGTATAATTAAGTTGATAATGATGAGGACGGTTAGTTCTATTATTCAGACATCGAGATAACACACGTTTTATTATGGTTATTTCCTTGACTGAGCTGGCAGAAAAAAAACGTTTTGTTTCCCATACAAGATATTATATACAAGTCAAGGCAGCGCATGTGTCTGTCCATCACGTGTCCAGTATTGCCTAGCGCTGTTTTACTCGAGTCTTCAAGTTATTCTCGTCTCGAGGCACCGTCGGGACATCGTTATCGCCTGATATATAAGTCGCCGCGGCCGCATGTAACATTAGGACGGAATATAGTGAAAACAGTCCGTATATAAACCCGCCCCGGCCTTGCTCTCATGTATGGGATCAGAGTGGCATGAGGACATAGAGGGAAGAAGCGCATTTGTTCAAAATTCACCATTCATGTGCGTCCCCTCTGTCTCCCCTTGAGTTATCATGGGAAACTATGTATCAAAAACGTAAGATATCATTTTGCTTCATAAATCGGGTTCCATTTCAGAATGGCTTAGGTTTGTACAAGACGTCGGTGAATATTTTTTAGGGAAAACGTCTCCGTTGAGAGCAAGCTTATGGGGACGCTCACCTCAAGAGCGGAACGCGGCAGCATTAGAAAAATGATGCTGCATGTTTTCCTGATTTCTATCTGACATGTTCTTCGGTTGTTTTTGTTCTTTCTTTTATTATTTAGAACTTATGGTAGATTGCGTATGCATTTAACCGACACAACGGCTCTCGATCATGTCACATGACCAGCGCACCTGCCAACTCGCCCATATCATGGGGTCTTGTAACACATCTCAATCAGCGCTCGGCCATGCCTCGTGACCTTGTGACATCATCAATATCTCGTGACAGTCGGGATATTTCGTGACACCATTCCAGAGAATTTCCTAGATAATTTCTTCTCATGTAGACTCTAATGTCATTTAAATATAATCGGCAGCGAGGAACGGAAATGCTCTCTGTAAATGTCGCACTTCATGATGGACGCCGGCATTAATTGTGCCTTGAAGGACGCTTTGGGGAAGAGTCTGAAAGAAGGATGAGGGAAAGCGGTGTCGGGGTAGAGGGCTCCTCGCATAGTCATCTTCCTAAGGTTCTCCAATGTGCACTGCTCTGACATCGCACAGGTAGCACATGGGAGCGTTGTTTTACTTCTTTTTTTTCTTTTGCATTCAGCCTCCATTGAAGCGCGGCCGCCGCAGACGAAATTCGATTCGAAATTTTCTTTGTCGGCAGTCGAATGCTGCGCTGCCAGTATCGTGTCGTAATATTTATTAAACAGAGCTCCACTAGCTCCACCCCCAATTAACTGTGCAAAGTTGGTTCTGCTTAGGTGGACTCGTGGTCCGTATAGAGTGCGTGCTCCTGAAGGGAAGCCACCCAGCATCGCACTGTATTTATGTGCCGGCAGTGTGCGTATTTGAGGGGTCGGGTAGGGCCGGAACGAACGTGGTGTTTAATGCACGCTTGATTCTCTTTCAAGCTGTCACTCCTAATGGAAATTTGTCTCAGGCATCAGAGCTTTGATACACGATGACGATTTATTTTTACCAACCTGAAAATTTTGACAAAATGCGATATCCAAGTGTCAAAGTTCTGCTTATTTTGAAGGGAAAAGAGCGAAGTTTTTAATTTCACGTTGAGGCAATATCTCGTACCTACCACGTTCTCATATCAAATTCGTTGTATATCTTGAATGCAGAAGGAATGTATACCACGCTATACAACTTATTGACTGCACCGACTTACTGAAGCAATATTTTTTACGTGTTTCATATAAACAGGTACCTTATAAATCGAAGCGAAAAAATTTACCCAGACGCCAATATAACGACCCGCTCTTTGGCTGTCTCGACACCAAGCGCGGTTACTTCGAGTCGATATGCAATGCAGTTCATTCGAAGCATGCTTTACGTACATTGCTGCTGCCAGCTTGGTCTACTTTAACTGATATATTTATTCCGCAGAAATTTGATATCTGATTTTGTTTTCGGGGCTACGCAGCTACAAAAGTGAGAATGTGCAATATTGGGCATATCGCAGTTCTTGCCATTTTTCTGGATAGCCTTGGTGAGGTAAAAATCTGCGTTCTACATTTGACTTGAGTCTGCAGAATTTTTTATACTGCAATGTACCTGACTCTGCATCTTTTATATTCACTTCAGTCATTTCCCGCATTTCTAGGTGTTCTTTCTTTTGCGTTTTGAATACAACAAATTCGTCCCAATTTTCGCAACAGTCGATATCATTCCCGCATCCTGAAAGTTTCTGGATGTTCCTGTCAAAAAGTGGAAAAATGAGCTAAGCTGGAACTTCCTGTCAAGCCGAGTATTCACGATTGCCAGAGCTTGGATGGGTCACGAAAGTGTACAATGTTGCAAACCTTTCGGCCAGTCACCAGCATACGGTACACAGAGATGCGTACTAACGATACCCAAGACTGGCCGATACCAGCGATGCATAGCTTTAACGAACGCTGCATCGTCTTTATTAGACACCAGAATAGACAGAGGTACGTACGCACACCGGCAAGAGACGCAGAGCACACACGGAACGATATCGCGGCTAACGTCTTCGATGGAGGCGATATCGCGGGACTTCCCCGTTCAACAGCGATGTTGCCGGCACTGCCAAAATGGCGGCTTGAGAGGCACTCTGTGATTGGGGCGATACGCACGGTGCGTAGAACAAGCATGGAAGGCACGTGCCGACTTCTCTTTCCACGATCCTGCTCTTTCTCCTCCAGCAGTTTTTTTTTTTAATTTTTTTTTTCATAGGTCACGATGCGATCGCCCGTGTCTGCTCACAGCCGCGGTACCAAAGAAGTGCGAATCCTCTCCACGAAAAGTGGGGCGCAGTTTGTAAAAAAGAAGGACTGGATAGGAGGCTGATAACGGGTACAGACACCAAATCCGACAGGGGCACCGATAAGACAGCAGCAGGGCGGCCAACGCTGACGTGACCGCCTATGACGTGATCGGTGCCACACCGGTGTCGCCGCGAGTTCCTCCTCCGAGGTGAAGTAAAAATACAATGAACGGGAGAGAGAAACAAACGAGGACGCGAGCGACCAACTTGGGGTACGTGAACAAAATTCGGCTCCGCGGGCCAGGAACCTATATGCCTCCGGGCGAAGGTTTATAGAGTGCGTCGTGTTTCTGGGACATCCAGTAATGTTATTTCGAGGCCCTTGCTCGTTTGTTGAGTGTCTTGTAGCAGTTAATGGCGCCTGAGATGCCTCTGTACAAGCTCCACGGAGAGTGAGTTTTCAGGGGCGTTACCTGAGATTAGGTTACAAGTCATTGTTTTCGTATCAGCCGAGTACGGCGGACGTGTCGCAACTTTTGGCATCCTCAATCGTGACGCCCTCTGTTCTCAGAGGACACCGAACTAAGACGGGCTAGGTTGCACTTGTTGACTATGAGAAGCAGTGTAATTACCAATTTAAAGCAGATGCATCGACAAGGGACCTATAGTACAGCCGTAGTAACAGGAATCTACACCATACTAAACTAAGGCGCCATAGTAATAGACAAATCGCCGGCGATTAATTGCCTTGCTCGTTTGCTTATCAGATCGCCTCTGTTTTATGGCCTCAAGCTACTACATCTGAAAGCCTGCACTGATCCTAATTAAATTTTTCTTCCTCCATGGAATCCCCCAAAAGCGAAGGATTGAGACGGGGAAACGATGTACGTAGATTCATTTTCTTGAAAGGCATTACGCAATGACGCGTCATGCCTATTTGTATTGCGAAACTAGGTTATTTAGCAATTAATAATAAAAATGAATCAAGAAAGCTTGCTTATTGCCTCGTAGTTCACCGCATCAAGTTGGCATACATCAGAGCACTGATGACGAACAGTGTAAACGAATGTTTACGCAAATGCTGACAATTTTTGACATCTTGCATACGATGATGACGAACATTGCCAAACGTCCGATAACGCAACACTGCTTGGGATAATGTTGCGGCCGAAATAAGTGATGCTATAGGGCGTGCTGGTCTGAGCTGCCTTTCCGACTATACGGCCAAGAGTCATATACCGTTAAAGCATTTAAAGGCTGCAGGGGCGGGGCGCTGTCAAGGAGCTGCTCTGTGTGAAAGTGCGTTTTTGTTGGCCTTGAAGGCCAACGAAAGCGTAAATGGACAGATTTGTACGACCGCTTTGTTATCCTTAAGTGCCTGAATCATTGAACATGGGATCGATGGGCATGATACGACTTGGCGTCAATATTAGCACTCAAAATTGCACCGTAAGCAACACTCAATGCAGGGAATACTAAACCGTGCATGCGTATAACGCTGGCCGCTGCATGACTGTCTAGACACGGGACTGACAAGATTGTACAGCGAACGTCACGGACATACGAGCTCACATGTATCTGTGGAGAGCTCGAACCACATGGAAACTGTTTGGGAGCCTCGATAATATATCTTAGCGTAGCACCGCACTGCTCAAACGATTACCGGCGTACCCACCATGCTGCACTTCTTTCATCCATACTGCTGGCGTATGTGTTCGAGATAAGGCGTGCTCAGTGTTTTGAAAGAATATTCGGCCTTCATGTGGTTGCCTGTGGCTGTGCACTCAGTTCGTGTCGCAAAAGTTTCAGCGATGTCCACTCAACAGTGAGTCGCCACAATGACCACGGGTTCAGACGTAAGCTGCCTTAAAGTGAGAGATCAACGTTGTCACTGACGCAAAGCAGATAACCACGCCGCGATGTTCAGTGGCTAAGGCGCTCGACAGCTGAGCACAGTTATGTACTGTGTCCCACCTTGCTAAAATCCTCTGAGGGGATTGCAGTATTGATAAATAAATAAATAAATAGATAAATAAATAAATAAACAAGCAAACAAACAAACAAACAAACAAACAAACAAACAAATAAATAAATAAATAAATAAATAAATAAATAAATAAATAAATAAATAAATAAATAAATAAATAAATAAATAAACTGCAGGCATGAGCCAGGAGATCGGGGTTTGATCACGGTCGCGGCCGCGTTTGGTGGAGGCAAAACACAAGTCTTCCGTGTACTGTGCGATGTCAGTGCACGGAAGAGGACGAAATGTCGTAGAAATTAGCCGGAGCCCTCCACTACGGCGTCTCTCATAGCCTGAGTCATTTTGGGTAGCTAGAACCAGTTAAAGTAAACAAATGCCAAGCATGACAGAGCATGCTGCCTCAGGATTTGACAAAGGTCTATACTAGAACTTCTCAGGCGGCACAAACGTCTCTGTTGGATTTGTATGGGAAGCACATGCCTGAAGTTTTAGCGTGACGGGCAACATTAGACTAAGATGAGTTTAGTAGCTTGCGCACACGTTAAATAAAATGGCTTATAACCTTGCGAGGCAGTCTGCAGCGCTGATCAAACAACAAGCTCGCAAATAAATCTTATCGTAGAAGAATGCACAAGGAGAAAATGGACTCGGGCTGGACATGTCGTGCGGACAGCAGGTGACCGATGGTGTGTTAGGTTAATAGAGTGAGTTTTCGGAGGTAAAGTGAGCGTAGCCGCAAGGAAGAGTAGACAGAGAGATAAGAAGACAAGAATCTGGCACCTGAGCATAGCTGGCCTTTCAGCAACCAATCCTGCCTCATATGTCACTTTGACGCAGGGACCTCATCATCGCTCACTTCTGGACTTCATAAAATCAGCCAACCTTCCCTTTTCCATTCATTTAATCATTTATTCATCACTCATCTCATACCCTACTGATGCCCTGAGGCAATAAATATCGACTAAAAAAAAGAAATAGCTAGGACTGGGTGGAGGCGGCCGGTGGAGGACATGGTTCATTTGAGATCATTAGGAGCCTCTACAGTGCACGAGAACTGAACGATAATAATGATACGACGATGGTGATGATCTTAACGAAGACACGGACAGGGAACCAGGACGAGTATACAGTGGTTTCTGTTCTTGCGCGCTTCCTAGGGGAGTTAAAGTTTAACAGTAAAACGCCAGGGAGTGAGAGCGCGCTGATGTATTTCTCGGAACTGTGGCGAAAACAAAAATAAAAGGTGACGTCACATGAAAGGCGATCGTTTCTTCGTCCAAGTGTAACGCTGCATAAGATCAAAAGTCTCCCTATCTTTTCTGACTTTCGTTGCCCAGTGCCGCTGGAGGCACGAGCGATAACGATCGACCATGCATCTTCCAGACTTCTCTCGGCGGTGACGCGAGAGACGTTATCGCATCCATTTGGTCTCTGGACACGAGCGCGCAATTAAACGGGAAGACGTCGGCGGACACAACGACAACAAGAACGGCACGCGTTGGCACCGCGCTATAAGATGCAAGAATGCTTTGCTCCGGGCGAGTCTGGCCTATAAATACAACGCGCGCTGCTGCAAATGGTCCTCGCAGTACAAGCTTCGCTATGCACGCGCCCAACAACTTTGGCTCAGGAACTAGTTCGTGCCTCAGGAAGAAAGGGTGAGCAGAGCAGAGATGCGAAACGCATCTGCGAAGCGACGATGGACGAACGCTGAAAGCGTTAATGGTTAGCGTTACGTTCTGCAAATCCGAAATCGTTCTTTTTCCTTATGGTGTTCCTCTTGCAAAAAGAACAGTTACGGCACGGCAAGTGTGCACTAGATCTGTTACTGCTGTAGTTTGGTTCAGTAGCGCGGAGAAAAAAAAAAAAAAAACGACCGACGTATGTAACATCGAAAACCGAACGGGACCCTTTGGAAAAAGAAACTCTTCTGAAGACAGTAAGGCATGGAGGAAGGAAAGAAGGGAAGGAGAGGCCCTGACGTCATGTTTTTGAAGCCGGCGCAGCCACACCGCGACCGGACGCTGCAACGTCTCTCCTCCTCCTTTACCCTCCGCATTCTCTTTCTCCGCGACGCTCACGTACCTAGGGCCCTTAGCAACGCTGTTGCTAGTGTCCCGAGTTTTCATAGCAACAGCGTCTCCGTTGTTAATTCCCGACTTGGCTAACCCTAAATTTTGACGTCACTTCCGCCACACTTTCTCCAATGCATTGGGAATGGCAAGGGCCTCTCCTAAGTTGTTTCCTTCCTCCATGCAGTAAGGGCACGTAGCTCGACCAGGCGGGGTTCAAACAAGAACCTTCTTTCGCGCTAACTGGCTGGTGAAGATGCATCCACAGTGCGTCGATGAGAGTTAGCGGGCCCATTGAGGCACCCTAATTTTGGATTGATTATACAGCGCCTGCGCCTAAAACATGCACGGATTATATTGGCTTTTCTGAATTATATCCTTGTGTCAGCGAACTGGGCTTTGACAGTTTGATGCACGTTAAGTTTACCGCTCTTTAAATGTTCGAAATCGTTTTTTATATTATTATGACATTTTCTTCGAAACTGATGCCGTCTGGAAGCTCTCCTCAAACCAAGCCGTCTCTCTGCGCCAGACTGATTGCAAGCAGCCCGACTGAAAGTCTTTTTTATTCCCCTTACGTTGGAACGTAGCCAAATTCAGCTGTTACTCAAGGCATATGTGGTGTTAATGGGGGAGCGGGTACATGGGTTCGACAAAATTTGAAGATGAACACAAAAATAAACTGGGAAGCAAACAACAAACAACTTGCGCACAACGAACGAACAACTCAGCTTTAAAAATTTGTATTAAGGTACACCACCAAGTAAATGTGGTCGGACTATTCAGAGAGGAAAGATTTTATCATGGGTTCCAATGCCGTGGTATGTTCGATGTGGGCAATGAAGAGGGGCATGTGTTGCCATTGTGTCGTTGTTCCAGGAAGGAAAGAATACGAAAAGAAGGCATGGCAAAATGGCGCAGGACTTAATGTGGTGAGTGACGCGCTGACAAGCAAGGGGGTTCGAAAGAAGTTCACTTTTTTTTTGTGTGTGCGAAATAGGCATGGACGGGTGAGCTTTCTTCGAACGTTCAAGTTTGGTAGGTCTAGCTGCGACTTCATTAATAGAGCACTCGCTGTACGGGCGTAATTAGCAAAAATGAAACACGCTGATCGATGTTGAACTTTTCCAGTGTCGCCAATTAATCTACAAAGAGCTCGGTAACTAATTGCGGATGAATATTCTAACCGTTGTCTTAGTTCAACCAATAGATTTTTGCAAACACAGCTTGCACGAAATCGGCAACAAGAGTAACCATCAGTGGTTTTCAAGTTAACTCGCCACCTAGCAAATGTCTTCGACCGTAAGGTAATTAGGCAGCTGGAGTGCGGGGTTTCTTTGAAAAAAAGGTAGGATTTATTGATAAATCCAGCAATCAATAACAAAAGTTATTGATAATGACGATTGTTCTCCTTAACTAAGGGAAGCAGTAAGGGTCTATGTTTGTGTTTCTTTGTAAGGTTGAGTATACATAAAAATAAATGTGAAGTACGCAACGTAAAATGCGAAAGCATAATTACTGTTTTCGTAAATGCATACGTGAAATAAATGCACGCATGGTGTTATGATTAAGCGCATCGTCACCGCTGCAACGTTTTATAGCCGCAATTGCCAACAGATGGCGCATCCATGGATCATAGCCGTACATCGGCAATGAAACGCTGGAACATTTGGCACCGGAATGGCGCGCTCGTTCATCGTTGGATCTCTCCTGCTCGTTTAGAAGCACGCGATGTGCGGACCTCGTGGCTCCGGAGCCCGCAAATGGCATGTGACTGCACTTTCTTCTGCACTCCTTAAAATTTTATCTCATCTAAATTAACCACGCAGTAATTTTACTTTTCAATCAGCGTCACGTTAAAAAGTTTCTAGGCGACCACGAAAGTTCATTGCGACGTTTAGCTCTGCCTAGTTTGCGTAATCTTCGCTTCGCTACCATGTATGTGATGGATGATCAGAAGCAGGGCGCTGTCATGACGTTAGATAAAAGGTGAGATAAAAGGTGGGAGGGGAGGGGAGAGAAGGGGAGGCCCTGCTGCTGACTGATCTGTGCGCGCACCGCAACTTGTGAAATCGGCCAGCGTTTCTTGCACCAGCTACCACCGCTAAAATCATGTTCGGCTTAGTTGTAGTCATTGTATAAGCTACTTTCGCGCGCATATACTATGACCTCCTGGCGTTTATAAATGGAGCCCCCTCTCTTCCTGCCTCTAATCAACGTCTTCCATGTGTTCTTCAGCGTAAGCCTCGGTAGATACCAAAAAGCTGAAAATGAAAAAAGAATCTGTAATTTATCACTAGGATTCACTGTTAATTCGTTGTTCGTGCCATTACGAAAGCGTGAAGAGAGGCCTAAATGAAGTCAGCGCCGCTCTTCCATTATCTACCGTCCCCCGGGGGCAAAACGCGACACTGTAACACCGCTTCTTTACGCCGACTCAGGTGCATAAAAGACCGCGCCGCCACGCCGAGGAAGGCATCGCGTCGAGCGTGTAAAATAAGCAAGGCTGCCTGGAGGCCGCGTAGAAGACGTGGGCTGCGCGTGTGTCTAGTCTGGCAGCAATATCGCTTCGCGAGTTTCACATCCTCCTAGAGATGGGAGCACTCGATTACGCCATTACAGAGAGGGGTGGCTACAGGGAGGAGTCCTCCCTCCACAGCTTCTGCGTGCGCAGTATAGTGTGCAGACCGCTCCTCTAAACTATACGAGGGGGAAAAGGAAGGTAAAGACCGGCTCCCTTTCTCAATGCGGGTTGGCTACGCGCGAACAGTGACTCGAGGACGGCACTTTTTTGGAGGCTCACGCAAGCTGTAATGCTGCATTTCTTGTTTTCGTACTTCCCTCATTTCTCTCCTACGCTGCCGAACAACGAGGGTATAGCGGCGCATTCTTTACCATGTTACTTGTTTTTCGCGCCGGTTTCTACGTGGCTGGATGCGGGACCCAGCCCGTGCTCTGGAAATAGACGATTCGATGCCGCTACGTATACACCACTAAATGTGGCCTCCTGGATGGATCACTGCGATTTTAAAGGAAGTAGCCGCTATTTAATGAGTGCCTCTGTACCTCTATACTGCCTGGCCTGAGGAACTGACTGCGTGGTGCACTTGCTCTGAGCTACGGTCAGGCAGCGCGAAGCATCGGCCCAACATTGGTGCTATATTGGTAATGCATTGGCTTAATGCAGGGCCGATGTTTTATTGCCTGGGGTGCGAACTGTTTCTACGACGTGTACGACGTGCAGTTACGAGCTGAGCTACGGTCAGGCCGTGCGAATCATCGGCTAACATTGGTGTTATGTTGGTAATGCATTGATCTTGGCAGGGCCGGGCATTACCAATATTGGTCGATGGTTTGGATGCCAGGGTGCGAAATGTTCCTGCGACGTGTGCGATATGCAGTTACGAGATATGACCAATGATTTCTTGTAGTCGCAGTAGTGCATCAAGGTTCAGTTATGTAGCAAAAAGGAAAGAACGTAAACAATTAAGATAGAAAAAAAAAATTTTGCGCTACACATAGCCCGAATAAAAAGAACCAGAAAACGCAGTGTTTGTTACGAGCAATGTTTTTTGAAGTTGGAAGCGGCAATATTTGGAACCATTGGTGCATCGAAGTGTAAACCTCGAATTCGAGGCACTTCGCAGAATTATAGAGCTGCTCAAAAATCAATCCGAAGCTGTTCACCGTGACGTCATTCCAGAAGAGAAGAGCATTTGTTGGAAAAGAAAAAAGTTTTACGATTAGCAGTGAATTGGTTTGGTCATGGTATTGATTTCATAGCCCTTCTTGTGCGTTTTTATCTTCAAAGGCTTTCTTTTAATAATTCGATATATTTCTTAATATCATAGATTTATTTTCTAGGCCCCTGTCAATTAGGATGAATAAAAAGTGGTTAAAGGATGAAAACATATTCATTTAAAGATACAGGATCAGGCTCTTCCGTACACGAGAGGGCAACTAATTAAAACACTCGTATTGTAATTAGAGCATGCAAAAAGTGAAGCATATGTACAATGACAATGAGAGTAAAACTAGTGATACAACGTTATGTAAGAAGGTTAAAGGGCAGAATGGAGGCTAAATGAAACTGACAGGGTAGGGAAGGGAAAACAATCCGGAAAATTATATCTACAGACAAACAAACAAACAAACAAACAAACAAACAAACAAACAAACAAACAAACAGACAGACAGACAGACAGACAGACAGACAGACAGACAGACAGACAGACAGACAGACAGACAGACAGACAGACAGACAGACAGACAGACAGACAGACAGACAGACAGACAGACAGACAGACAGACAAGAAAGAACGAAAGAAAGAAAGAAAGAAAGAAAGAAAAAAAGAAAGAAGGAAAGAAACCGAGGCTAGAGTTTAAACTCGCGTTGACAACATAAAGCAAATGAGGAAAAGGGAGTGCACATAAGCGGGACATGTGATGGGTAGAATAGATAAGTATTCCATTAGCGTCATACAGCGGATTCAAAGGAAAGAAAACGGAGTCTGATGTTGTAGGTGAGTATAGTGGGTAGATGAGATAAGATAAAATCAGAATATTTGTCGCCGTATAGGCTCGACGGCGGCGGGCTGAGTGCAAAACTAATTGGCGGTCGTTAATTGAAGCCTTTCCTTCAAAGTCAACGAAGGTGACCTTGACTGATGATGACGACATGCCCCGAATCACGGACTCAAGGAAAATGTTAAAATAAGCAGTTAGACGCTACCTAGCGTGGCTTTCAGACTTAACGTTTCTCTTACCACCTAAGGCATGTAACTGAGATTCGAAAGCATTGGAGTTACTTTCTGGCAAATGCTAATTCCCGGTGAACTATGCCCCGGCGAAAATAGGTTGCCGCAAGCCATGAGAGGAGAACGGTGGGTGCCTACACGTCCGAGGCTGGTTCTATAGAAAGCGCATCCTTAAGTCTACAGATGTACATTTCCTTTTCAGTCGGGATTTAAGAAACGAGGCCGGGCGCGTGCGGCCAGGAAGTCATCGATCAACGCTTCGCATCTTTCATCCCCTTTTATTCTACGCTGTGCATGCCGGCCTATGCCCTCCTTTGGATAATTACTTAAAGATTAGTAAACTTATTTTTATAGCTTCGCTCATGGACTACCTATAAAGACGTTTTTATTACTTTGCTTACTGGATATAATATCACCGTTGGTAGTCATGATGGCGAAATGTAAGTCACTGACGACGGCGAATTGTTGAAGTACAGAAAAAAACAACACATAAAAGAGAGATAATCGGTTGTCAATTTTTTTGTCAGAAAATTTAATGCTAGTCACATTATATGAACGAGACATATTTGTAAAGCGCTTAAGCAGGCAGATTAACTATTCGGTAACACACAGTAGTGTGAATATTTAAGAATCGTAGCTTTTGTGAAATTTACGATAGTTTTAGAGCTAATAATGCCTGCAAACAAAAAACAAGCATCTACTAACGGTGATACTGAAGCGATATATTAAACTTGGTAGTTAAGAATTTCGACATCGCCGATGTGGGCTTATCGAATTTGATTACATACATGTTCTGTGCTAGCTGTGGATGCAGCTAGCACAGAACCGGGTTAAGTGGAGAAATATGGGAGAGGCCTTCGCCAAAGCCGGTCGTGGTCAGGCTGCTGCTGATGATGATTATGACATGTTAGGATAGAGCTCTGAAAAAACCGCAGCAATTTTGGTCGATCTTCACAGATTTCGGTTGACCTTATTTCCGCAT